>NC_053040.3:194983313-196284980 GCF_002575655.3 Aegilops tauschii subsp. strangulata | reverse complement strand
GATCCTTAGGGCAGGCCTTATTGAGGTCTTTGAAATCGACGCATAGGCGCCAGGATTTATCCTTCTTTGGCACCATCACCAAGTTTGCTAGCCAGTCCGGGTGTTTTATTTCTCTAATGAATCCGGCCTCGATTAGCTTGGCTAGCTCCTCCCCCATTGCTTGACGTTGGGTTCGGAAAAGCGCCGCACTGTTTGCTTGACCGGTTTATATCCCTTCAATATATTGAGGCTGTCATGACATCAGCTTAATGCAATATAGAGTGAAAGCTGCCTACAAAGATGATCTTCTACGCTGGATTTCATTCCTGCCACCTTGAGGCCTTTAATATGTATCCTCTACCTTGTTTTTCTACTTCTTCCCCTAGATTCTTTGATTACCTCTTGTAATCCCCCCTTTTTCTGTACCTGTACTGTATATATTTTCTCAATAAAGTTTTGATATGCTGTGGGGGTTTCCCCTACAGTTCCCAGTCAAAAAAAATATATTGAGGCTGTGTTCGGCCAACCTGCGTGGGATTCCTGGCATATCATAAGGGTGCCAGGCGAATATATCCAGTTCTCGCGCAGGAACTCTCGTAGCACGGCGTCGACCGTTAGGTCTAGTTGTGCCTCGATAGATGTTGTCTTCTTAGGGTCCGTTGGATGGACTTGGAATTTGACTATTTCTTCTGCTGGTTTGACGGAGGTGGATTTGGGTCGGTTGTCCAGGATTACATCGCCCCTATCCACCGTGGAGCGCAATGCGGTTAATTCTTCGGCCGCGAGGGCTTCAGAGAATGCCTCAAGGGCCAGAGATGCGGTTTTATTTTCGGCATGGAGTGCTATGTCCGGATCACTTGCGAGAGTGATTATGCCGTTGGGCCCGGGCATCTTGAGCTTCATATACCCGTAGTGAGGTATAGCTTGGAAGCGTGTAAATGCATCTCGCCCCAATAGGGCGTGATATCCACTGTTGAAAGGGGCCACTTGGAAGGTTATTTCTTCGGACTGATAGTTCTCCGGTGTGCCGAATACCACGTCGAGCGTGATTTTTCCCGCGTATCGCGCCTCCCGACTGGGAATAATTCCTCGAAAGGTCATGCTATTTTGCTGAGTGTATCCTCATAAATGAGGTTTAGTCCGCTGCCGCCATCCATGAGAACCTTGGTGAGCCAAAAGCCGTCCACGATCGGACTGAGGACCAAGGCGGCTGGTGCCCGGACAATCCTGAATTTTGGTTCGTCACCGGTGTTAGAAGTTATGGCCGTGTCGTTCCAAGGGTTTATTGCTGCGATTTGGCAGACTTCGGCGAGGTCGCGGAGTGCCCTTTTGTGCTTATTGCTTGAAGCGAATGTCTCGAAGACCGTCAATACTCCGAGGTCGTCATCTTCTGGGGGATGTTGCTCTGGTGTGTTTTTGGTGAGGATATCCTCGCCGCTCTTGGCCACCTGCGGGAGTATCCAACATGCTCTAAGGCTGTGGGTTGATATGGTATCCGGTGTTGTGTGTATTTTGCATGGCCCATTGAGCCATCCCTCCAGAACGGTTCCGTGCCCCGTAATGTGCTTATATTTTTTTACTATTGTGTCGGGCGTGCCACGGGGGTGCGTCCTTTCCGCCTGAACGAGGGGTTGGGTGGAAACTGGTGGTTCCCAGTGGGCTGCCTGAGTTTTCCAGGCGCTTTCCATTGCGCAGTACTTGTGTACTATGGTTGCCAAGTCTGCGAAGTGTGATACGCGACGGCGGTTGATGGCGTTTTGGATTCCTTCATCCGTGCAATTGTTGCAGAATGCTGAGATCGTGTCTCCATCGCGGCAATCTTTAATCTTGTCTTTGACAAGGAGGAATCTGGCCCAGAAGTGATGGACCGTTTCCTGAGACTGTTGTTGCATGCCCATGAGAGTGCTAATATCTGGGTGGGTGGGCGGATTTAAATTCGAATCCTGACCCAATTTGGGATCCGGAGTCTGAAGGACTTTCGAACTTAATAGTTCAGGCTCCGGGGTATCAACTGATTTTTTAGGCTTGTCATCCGATTCTGAGTTCGGAGGACAAGGCGTGTCTTTCTATAGGCAGGTGTCCGGCTCTTCAAGCTTGGAGATCCGAACATAGTTCGTCCTCAGTATAGAGGAAGAGTTGTCGTCCTGCTCCTCTACTACCGTTATCTGATGGGTGATCGGTGGAGTTTTAATTTCTCTCTGGTCGGGTTTAAGCCCAATCCGATCGTAGTCTGTGGCGACCCCCAGGGCGGCGATGCGATCTAGGAGCTCATTTAAAGACGACAACTCCGCCGGATCCATCTGCTTGGAGTATTTGGAGTCAACATGGAGGGGATTTTCGATGACCCGAGAAGTCATCGTCGGCTTAACGGCCGAACGGGCGGTCATGGTAAAGCCGCCGAGCCGGAGGGTTCGGCCTGGGGCCAGTGCTCCTCCGGAGGTGAGATTGTCCTTGAGAACAAGGCGAGTCATCGACCCTATCTTTCGACATCACAGCGGAACTCTCAATGAAAGCACCAATGTCGGTGTCAAAACCGGTGGATCTCGGGTAGGGGGTCCCGAACTGTGCGTCTAAGGTCAATGGTAATAGGAGACGGGGGACACAATGTTTACCCAGGTTTGGGCCCTCTCTATGGAGGTAATACCCTACTTTCTGCTTGATTGATCTTGATGAATATGAGTATTACAAGAGTTGATCTACCACGAGATCGTAATGGCTAAAACCCTGGAAGTCTAGCCTGTATGACTATGATTATGATTGTTCACCTCTACAGACCTAACCCTCCGGTTTATATAGACAAAGAGGGAACTAGGGTTACATAAAGTCGGTTACAGAGAAAGGAATCTTCATTTTGGTCGCCAAGCTTGCCTTCCACGCCAAGGAGAGTCCCATCCGGACACGGGTAGAGTCTTCAGTCTTTGTATCACAACCCATCAGTCTGGCCCATGGCTAACAGGCCGGACGCCCGAGGACCCCTTAGTCCAGGACTCCCTCACTGATCCCTTCTACTTGGTCTGGTCTTGGATGTAGCAACCTTGCTCTTAAGCCTGTGTACAGTCTGGGCAACACACCTGTGGTTCGTTGCATCGATAGGAGTGCCCTGGACGCCATCTACAGACACCTCAGATCTTCCTCCACACCTCCCATAGCCACCTCTGCCACAACTTCTAAAACGACCAACCCAATGATGCTGAGGTCGACACGGCTATGGCAAAGAGGTTGTACACTTGCTGCATCACTTATTACTCTACATTCATGTCGATCCATTAGGGCTATTTTGGTTCAAAGAAAAAACTGAAGGAAAAACATAGCAAGAGAAAATTTTCCTATGGCACTCTACTATTCAATTATTCATGCATTTCGTTGAAATGAATGGAGCAAAACATCCACCTGGACCTACTTTTCAAAATCCTATGCATGAAAACAAGACTAAGTGCATTAATGGTAGAATAACATTCTAACTGTACACACTTTCAGATGGTTTCACTTTAATTTGGCCATGTTTCTTTGCATTCCTCTGCTCTTCCAATTCCTGTGAACCAAACACCAGGGTTGACAGAATCCTGTGTTTACAAATGCTCTATTTCTGACGTGCATTCCTATCCTTTTCTGGTGTTTTTCCTATCCCTGCGTTTTTAGAATCCTGCAAGCCAAAGGAGCCCTTACAGAATTACTTCAATTACAGATAGGTGTCGAAGAAAACTTTGTGTGGTTTGCCCTGCTCCTGCCGCGACGTTGTCCACCTCACCTGAGCTGATCCATCGATAGAAGCATCCACCAAACTAGACATCACGACTCCTGATCATCTTTCGCCGCCTCAGATCTCCTTCCCTGCTGCCGGCACCCACCGCAACTGTATCACCATCATTGACTCAGCAGATGAACCTGAGGAGTACACGGGTCCACAAGAGAGGTCACACTCTTTTGTTTCTTCCTATGTTATGCATTTCTTAATATTACCTGCTACTTTATCGTCCTGTTCACCTCTTAGACTCCAAGTCAGGTCCAAATTAATGTTCAAACTTGAGTTTTAAAATTACTTGTAGGGCACATATCAAGGCAGCAATGAATAGTATCTATGTTTATTATCTAGTTCACCTAGGCTATGCCTATGTTGTTCATCTTGGGTGGGAAACAAATAGTAAAGCAATCATCATCTGTCTTTTTATTAAATTAAAGCTATCATCAGCCTGCTATCATTATTTTTGGATCCATCCACTGGTTGTTACCAGCACTCTAGATTTCTGCATGCTCTCCTTACATAATCTCAATATTTTTTCGTATGCATGTCAGATATTGTACACAGTCATGTTGAACATGTAGAGAAAAAGAGTAGAGTTTTGTGTGGCAATACAATGTCATGTAGACATCGCTCCATGGTGGGTTCAATTGCACCCCCCTCTCTAGATTGTAATCCAGAGGAGGATATCTGTTCTGAGGCGGATTCAGACGCAGCTGACCACTCCTCTTTACCCCCCAAGGTGTTCGTTCTAACTTGGCATGATGATGTTGGTCATATCATGCATATGTTGCCATGCAGTGCCTACTTTCGATATCATATATGTGATCTGCTTAGTTTAGACATGTTCTGTAATGCCACCTGTTTAGTTTCTATATCATATGTGAGAATTATGCAGTCTCATCTCTTTTAGCCAGCCATAATATATGTGAAATATGCAATGCCATCCTATTTAACTAGGCATCATGTATTTGAATGATATCTTGCCAATCCTTTTCTTCATTACATTTCCATTTGTGACAATGTTTGTACATTAAACCACTCTTCCTGTGAATCAGCCATTTGAATGGGTGATGGAAAAATCTGGGGTGAAAACAAGGTCTTCAGAGAAAACAGTGCTACTTGTCGAAGCAGATCTCTTGCTGGGTCCCAATAGATCGTCAGAGATGGATTCAGAGACATATGACCAATCCTATTCCCTCACCAAGGTGTATGCTCTAAGTTGGCACGGTTATACTGCTCATATCATGCATATGGTGTCTTGCATTGCATAGTTTAGACATCATGTACAAAATATTCAACACCATGTTCTTAGTTCAGACATCATATATGTGAATGCCCTCTGCTTAGTATATAAATCACATATGTGAATTAAATCATGCTATCCAGATTACTTAGATAACATGTATGTGAATTATGTCATGCGAACCTATTTACTAAAGACATCATATAATTATCTCATGCCATCCTGTTTAGTTAGTCATCATATCTTTGAATTATGTCATGCTATGCTATCCAGTTTAGATAGACATCATATATGTGAAATTATGTCATGCTATCCTTTTTAGTTAAACAATATACATGTCAACTATTTCATGCCCTATTTTTTCCACACTATCTATTGCATATGTCTCTCATACAAGGTCTGTACATTCAATTATATTTTCTATTTATCAACAATTTGAATTGGAGCGGGTGATGGCAGTATCTAGTGGAGTAAAAACACGGTCTTCAAATAAAACAGTGTTACCTCTTGGTGGAGATAGCACCCCGGTTGTACATGCACGAGAACCAGCCCTACCACACATAACCCAGACTCTCGCAGATTGTACCCCTACTGCGATGGACAGAGAACCAGCTTCACCCAATATAACCCCAACCCCAGCAGATAGTAACCCAGTTCCTGTTAACACATCACCATCTCCACCACAGAGCTCCCAAAAAGAGCAGTTAGTAAGGCAGCTCCAGTGCCCAAAGCACCACTACAACCATGGCGAACCCCGACTCCACCAGTTAGTACACCTATTCTTGTGGAGGAAGCACAACCAGCCATTCGTAGTTTAGCATCTATCGCATTTGATGTTTTTAAATCCTATGTGTGTATCTTCCCATCATGGAAATATTATACTGAAGATGAAGGAAAATGCTAGTTGCATGTGTTCGTCCAGGAGTTATGTGTAGGTAATGTTATTCATGGCAATTACTTCGCTTTGTCACATACATTCTACCTCCATGATGGTTATAATACAACAAATTTTCCCATTTTTCTCTATAGAGAAGGACCAATTTGGAAACTCAGGATGAGGTAACCTATGCTAATCTCTCTGCTATCTTCAAGAATGCTTGGTGACAGTATCGGAATTACCTGAATAAAACATACTTCACTGGCAAAGAAACTCATCAAATTCCCTTACGTTCTCCTGACACACATTTACAAGACTATGACTGGGAACGCTTTGTTCTGTACTGGTTCCGAACCAAGAATGTGATAAGGTCTATGAGCTCATTTTTTATTTTTAAATACTATATGCCCGCGTCTTACTGTACTCTGTTCGTGTAGAACAAGTGCTTAAACCTGAAGAACAACTGTTGTCATTTAAGATTCCATTACTACATGCATACAGCTTTGCTCTTGTATCACTGTATTTACTCATACAAAATTATTTTAAAATTGAAGGATCCAATTGAAACTCCGATGGCACAACAGGTATGTTTAAGCATGTTTCTTTAGTAGGTTTGCTCTTATAAATAGCTCTTTTGATTTCAATTTCAATTGTGTATATAGTTGACTTCTCATATCATGCACATTACTAGCATCACACCAGAGCCAATAGTGTTGTTGTACATGTAGACCCATGGTACTCATCTGAAATCTTGTTGTGCCGTGTAGTTTCCCACGCTTCGTATTCTTTCAATGCTGCTTTGTCTTGAACTGATATGATTTGAACCGTGTCTCTATTTCGATTTGGCAAGACAATGTAGTGACCATAGGACATAGGTATATGTTTGTTTGATGCTTTCATTATGTACTACTTGGCAATAGAAGACTTGGTAGTTTAATCCTGTCCACCTTACTAATGAACTGGTTTACCGAAATGAGTTTCATATACTACATCCTAAACCTGTTATGTGTCTGCTTGTTTCTTCTTTTAGAATGCTGACGGAATATTGGGGAAGAGTGCCTTATTAAGCAACAGTAAAGGAAGTAATGAGGATAAGGTTCAAGATAGCGAGACATCCTTGTTGGTCTCGAACAAAGCTGATAAAACAGCTAAGGAAAACTATCTTGAAGACAGTGAGACAACCCCAAAGTCCTGCCTTGTTGGTCGTCCTTCACGCTCGCCGTCTCCGTCGCTGCGGCGGAGATGAGCGATAGAGTTTGGAAAGGACGTGGCTAGGGAGCAACATTGATCCTTTTCTTCGAAGCCATGGACGAAGATGGTGACGATGAAGATCGACACACTGTTCACTACTTCGGGTTCGCGCAAGCGATACGCACCCCTACCTGGCGCGCCAAAGATGTCGTGGATGGACACGATCACCTATGGGGCCATGGGCCCCTTGTGGTTCGGCAAGGGGGAGATCACATTGCACAAGGAGCGGAAGCCATGAGGCAGCATGACGATGGGGCTTTGGTAGTTTTTTACCCAGGTTCGGGCCGCTTGACAGCTTAAAACCCTACTCCTGCTTTTGTGGATTGGATGGAAGAAACACAACAACACGCAGCGCTCAAGCCCGGCAAGGTGGCCTCGGGGAGAGCTGCTATGCACGTACAAGTGTGAGGTAGTCCGAATCCCCCTCTAGGTTTCCTTGGGCCTCCTATTATAGCTTATGGGGTAACCAAAGTGGCAAAAAAATCATTATCTTGTGATTAGATAGCTAATAGTGCTATCATACCTAACTCTGTCACTTAGGACAAAATGCCATAAATCCTACCTTAGGTGGCGTGCGGGGGTGCATCCCCGGCAAGCGCTTATATCACCGCTTAGCTAGCTTTTCTTATCATCTTGACACGCCCTTAGATGGGTGTCTGTAGCGACCAGACCTCAAACAGTCTTGTCTCTGTGCGTCAGTGTCATCCCTGGATCGGTAATGTTGACACGCACAGTACTTGAAGGATTTATAACAGAGTAGCAATCACACACTTATTACATTGAATAGTCTCAAGAGAGAACTTATTACAATAAATATGGCTTAAGGCCATCTAAATACGATAACAGCGGAAGGCTTGGAAGATAAAGTGAGTCCATCAACTCCAACGACATCACTGAGTATAAGACCACGACCTAAGGCTCCTTACTCGTCGTCTGAAAAGTCTGCAACATGATACGTTGCAGCCCGAAAACGGGTCAGCACATGGAATATGCTGGCAATGTAACACATAGAGAGTAATGAACAGAATAATGCTATCACTACATGCATATTTGGCTGGTGGACAACTCTATGGTTACAGTTTTGCCAATTTTCCCTACTGCAAAGGAATATATATTTATTTAACTACAAAGTTGGTTGAAAAATATTGAGAAGGTAAACCACCTCTCAATCCCAATTAAAAGTACTCATTAACAACCCAACAAAATTAGTTAAGGATAAGATGATGAGATTCACATGATAATCCAAGAACTAGATACTCAAGATGTCCATAACCGGGGACACGGCTAACCATGATTAGATTGTACACTCTGCAGAGGTTTGTGCACTTTTCCCCACAAGACTCGATCTCCTCTGTTGGATTTCTCGCACTACATGGTGTTTGAGAAACGGATGACCGAGACACAGTCTTTCAGAAGCGTTAGCACCTTACGATGGGTAGACAGTTACACCTACTTTCCCCTACATCTGCTAGTCTACCACTGTAAGAGTTCACACGACTTAATCAACTATGCTAGAGCCCATAATAGCATGTGGATGCACACAGAAGTTTCTAGCATGAATAATCTCATGATCCCTTTGAGCCTGGGTGGCGGTCCATAAAAAAACAGGCAATCACTGGAATACCCAGGTGCCTCAATCGACCCACATGTGTGTTTAAGTTGCCACCTTAAGTAAACCATTAATTAAAAATCTCACATCTATCATGGATACACTCACCCAATCCACGTCTACTTGCATAGCATAGCAATAAGCAAACGTAGAAGTAACTCCCAAAGGTTGATAATAAAACAGGTAATAGGTACTACCTCATCTACTTCCCGATACCCACAATTTAATTAGATCCTAATCATGCAATTGTTTGAGGATTGATCTAATGCAATAAAACTGGGTATGAAAAGAGGTATGATCAAAGTGTTACTTGCCTTGCTGATGATCCGTGAAACCTAAAGATTCAAAGTAGCACGCTGCGCACTCCGGGTACTCTATCGCAAACAAACAAGCATACAATAAGCACTCATCTAATGCATAGGTAAAACTCAAATAAAAGATCTAACCAGAAAGTTCAACTTAAGAACTCCGGTTTGCAAAAAAAATCAAATCAAACGAAGCAACGAAAGTCAAACGGCGAAAAAAACAATCTTCGTTTACTAATCTGGACCTAAGTCAAATTTTACAGTAGCAAAAACTTGTTTGAGTTTGTTAAACGGAAAGAGGGTTTCGAGACAAAAGTCTAGGCGCTTGAATCGCCTGATTCCGATAAACGAGCGAAAATTTATACTAGAACGAAAAACAGATCGGAAATCGCGATCAGAAATAATCGCGGAAAATCCGAGAAAAAGAAAACGGACGAACAGGCTAACGAACGAACATTCGCTGTCTGCGGAAAAAAAAGAAAACCGTTCGTTAAAACGAACGAATGAACGAGTGTTCGCTAAATAAACTAAACCAAAAAATAGATCTAGGTTTTTTTAAAAACCGAACAAAAACCGGACGGAAAACCGAACGGTTTTCTCGAGGAAAACCGCCGGCGACGGGGCGGTGGTCAACCTCGGCGGGGCGACGGGCGGCTCCGGCGGGGCGGCGGGGTCGGCGGCGAGACGACGGGCGGCGGCGGTGGCGGCACGCGACGGCGGCGGCGGCGGCGGATCGGGCTAGGGTTAGGGTTTTCGGTGGCGGGGGCGGCTTGGGCTGACGGGGCCTGGGGGCCTGCCTTATAAAGGCCTGTCCGGGCGGAGTCCTGGCCGAATACGGCCGAAGGTCGGTTCGCGTTTTTTTAAAATAATTTCATGCAGAAAAACAAATAAAAGAAATACAAAACAGACTCCAAAAATCCCGAAATAAATTTTGCCGGACTTCTAAAATCAAGCCGGACAGGATGAACATTTATTTGGGGCCTAAATGCAATTTTGAAAAATGCATATTTTTCCTAATTCAAATAAAATCAAATAAAATCAAATATTTGTTTTTAATATTTTTCCTCCAATATTTCATTATTTGTGGAGAAGTCATTTTATCCCCTCTCATATATCTTGATATGAAATATTTTCGGAGAGAAAAATAATTAAAACAAATGATCCTATTTTCAAAATTTGAGAAAACCCAAAATATGAAAATAACGAAATCCCCAACTCTCTCTGTGGGTCCTCAAGTTGCGTAGAATTTCTAGGATCACAAAACAAAATGCAATAAAATATGTTATGCATGATGATCTAATGTATAACATTCCAAATTGAAAATTTGGGATGTTACAAACCTACCCCCCTTAAGATGAATCTCGCCCTCGAGATTCGGGTTGGCTAGAAAATAGGTGAGAGTGGTCCTTCCGTAGATCTTCCTCTTGCTCCCAGGTGGCTTCATCCTCGGTATGGTGACTCCACAGAACTTTGCAAAACTTGATAACCTTGCTGCGGGTGACTCGGCTGGCATATTCGAGAATCTTAACTGGTTTCTCCTCGTAGGTCAAATTACTATCCAACTGAATCGCTTCCAGGGGCACTGTATCTTTCAGTGGTATCTTAGCCATCTCCGCGTGGCACTTCTTCAACTGGGATACGTGGAACACATCGTGAACTCCCGACAATCCTTCGGGCAATTCCAACTTGTAAGCAACTTCTCCCATACGCTCCAAAACTTTGTATGGTCCTACAAAACGTGGCGATAACTTTCCCTTAACTCCAAAGCGCTTCACTCCTCGAAGTGGTGATACTCAAAGATAACTCTGTCTCCAACTTCGTAAACTGTCTCCTTGTGTTTAGAATCCGCATAACTCTTCTACCTGGACTGGGCTACCTTGAGCCTATCGCGAATCAACTTCACCTTCTGTTCAGACTCTTTAATCAAATCTGGTCCAAACAACTGACGGTCTCCAACTTCGTCCCACAACAACGGTGTCCTGCAGCTCCTTCAGTACAGAGCTTCGAAAGGGGCCATCTTCAAACTGGATTGGTAGCTATTGTTGTAAGAAAAGTCTGCATATGGGAAATTGTCGTCCCAACTGGATCCATAATCTAGCGCACAAGCTCTCAGCATGTCCTCCAAAATCTGATTGACTCTCTCGGTCTGTCCGTCTGTCTGTGGATGAAAAGCGGTACTCAACTCTAGCCTGGTACCCAAAGTTTCGTGCAACTGATTCCAAAACTTTGAAGTAAACTGGGTTCCTCTGTCTGATACAATGGTCCTCGGAACTCCATGCAGACATACGATCCTGGTCATGTATATCTTTGCCAACTTAGCACTGGTATAAGTGGTCTTTACTGGGATGAAATGAGCTACCTTCGTCAAACGATCAACTACAACCCATATCGAGTCATAGCCTGAACGAGTCCTGGGCAATCCCGTGATAAAATCCATGCCTAGCTTATCCCACTTCCATTCGGGTATCGGCAATGGTTGTAGCAATCCTACTGGCTTCTGATGCTCTGCCTTCACTCTCTGACATACATCACAAACTGCTACATACTCTGCAATATCCTTCTTCATTCCGGTCCACTAGAAACTGTCCTTCAAATCCAGATACATCTTGGTATTTCCTGGGTGAATCGAATATGGTGAATCATGGGCATCTTGCAAAATCAACTTCCTAATCTCCGGATCATTGGGCACATAAACGCGGTCCTCAAACCATAAGGTATCGTGCTCATCCTCACGAAATCCCTTGGCTTTTCCTTTACTCAACCTTTCCTTTATCTCAGCAATTTCCTTGTCTGTCTTCTGAGCTTCTCTGATCTTATCCATCAAAGTAGACTGAATCTCCAATGCTGCTACATAGCCTCTCGGAACTATTTCCAAACATAGTTCACGAAGATCCTCTGCTAACTCCTTGGGTAACTCTCCAGTCATGAGTGTGTTGACATGGCTCTTGCGGCTCAACGCATCAGCTACTACGTTAGCCTTCCCTGGGTGATAATGCAATCTCATATCATAATCCTTAATGAGCTCCAACCATCTCCTTTGCCTGAGATTCAACTCCTTCTGCGTGAAAATGTACTTCAAACTCTTGTGATCCGTGTACACCTCACAATGGTTTCCGATGAGAAAATGTCTCCATGTCTTCAACGCATGCATTATGGCTGCTAGCTCCAAATCATGTGTAGCATAATTCAACTCATGGAGTTTAGGTTGTCGTGAGGCATATGAAACAACTCTTCTTCCTGCATTAGCACTGCTCCAAGTCCTCGATGAGAAGCGTCGCAATATACTTCATAATCCTTGCGTTGATCTGGCAGAATCAATACTGGCGATGTAACCAAACGTTTCTTCAACTCCTGGAAACTAGCCTCACATTCCTCAGTCCAATTGAATGTGGTGTCTTTCTTCAACAACTCCGTCATAGGCTTTGCAATCTTCGAGAAATTCTCAATGAATCTCCGGTAGTATCCTGCGAGTCCAAGAAAACTCCGGATTTCTCCAACTGTCGTGGGTGTTTCCCAATTTGTCACAGCGTTAACCTTGGTGGGATCAACTGCTATTCCTTCTCCGGAAATAACATGTCCAAGGAATCCAACTTCCTTTAACCAAAACTCGCACTTGCTGAACTTGGCATATAACTGATGTTCTCTGAGCTTTCCAAGTACCAAACGCAAATGCTCCTTATGCTCTTCTTCATTCTTCGAATAGACCAGAATATCATCAATGAACACTACGACGAACTTATCCAAAAAATCCATAAACACTTTGTTCATCATGTTCATAAAATAGGCAGGTGCGTTAGTCAGACCGAATGGCATAACGGTGTACTCATATAGCCCATACCTTGTAGTAAAAGCTGTCTTGGGTATATCCTGCTCTCGAATCTTCAACTGGGGGTATCCTGATCGCAAATCAATCTTGGAAAATACTTTAGCTCCTTGCAGTCGGTCAAACAAATCATTGATCATCGGCAGTGGGTACTTGTTCTTGATGGTTACTTCATTCAAACCACGATAATCAACAACCATCCTTAACGATCCATCTTTCTTCTCCACTAGAAGTACTGGTGATCCCCAAGGTGACGAACTTGGGCGAATATATCCTTTATCTAGTAACTCCTTAATCTGCTTCTTAATTTCCTCCAAATCCTTAGCGGGCATCCTGTACGGTCTCTAAGATATTGGCCCTGTGCCAGGCAAAAGCTCAATCAAAAACTCAATGTCTCTATCCGGTGGCATGCCTGGCAACTCCTCTGGTAATACGTCAGGGAAATCCTTCACCACTGGCACTTCCTCCTGTACAACTCCTGATAAGGAATTCACTTGAGTCCTCTTCGGCACATGCCGGGATACATACTTAATCCTTCTTCCTTCTGGGGTAGTAAGCAGGATCGTCTTACTGGCGCAATCGATGTTTCCTCCATACATCGATAGCCAATCCATTCCCAAAATCACATCCAAACCTTGCGACTCCAAAACTATTAGGTCTGAGGGGAAAACATGCCTACCTATGGCCAATGGCATCTGAAAACATCCTTGGCTTGCCATATACTCTGCTCCTGGCGAGGTAACTAACATAGGTGTTCTAAGAACTTTGGTGGGCAGTTCATACTTATCCACAAATCCCCTTGATATGTATGAATGCGATGCACCAGTATCAAAAAGAACGATTGCAGTAAATGACTTAACCAAAAACTTACCTATTACTGCATCGGGCTGTGCTTCAACCTCCTCCACATTCACGTGGTTCACATGTCCTTTGTTGAAAGGGTTGGGCTTCTTCCCAGAGCTTCCATTGCCATTTCCATTCTTAGCTTCGGGACATTCATTTGCATAATGTCCAGTCTTCTCGCATTTGTAGCAAGTGACTTGGCTTAGATCGCTCTTGGCTGGGGTCGATGGGTTGGTACGGTTCTGTTCGTTGCTTCCTCCATCCCATTACCATTCTTGGGTCCACTATGGTTGTGCGAACCTCCTCCTCCATGGGTATGCTGAAAACGTCCTCCCGAATTTGGGGTAAAACGTGGCTTCTGATGAGCTCCAGAATTGTACTTCCCTTGTCCATACTTCCTCTTGCGGCTTTCAATCTGCTACTACTTCCCTTCAATCATGAGAGCTCTATCTACCAACTCCTGGTAGTTGTTGAAGGTTGCTACCATCAACTGCATGCTCAGCTCATCATTCAATCCTTCCAGAAACTTCTCCTGCTTGGCTGCATCTGTAGCAACGTCATCTGGGGCATAACGTGCTAGTTTACTAAAGTCCTCCACATACTGGCCTACGGTGCGTCCTCCTTGGCGTAAGTTGCCAAAATCACGCTTCTTCATGGCCATAGCTCCTGCTGAAACATGGGCAGTACGAAAAGCTTGCTGAAACTGGTCCCATGTGACAGTGTCAATAGGGTGTGTGGCTGTGTAATTCTCCCACCATGATGCTGCGGGTCCATCAAGCTGATGTGTGGCAAAACGCACTCTCTCCGCATTTGTGCATCCTGCAGTGGTCAGCTCCCTTCCAACCTTGTGGAGCCAATCATCTGCCACAATCGGCTCAGTGCTGTTGGAGAACACCGGCGAATTCAGCCTAAGAAAACGGGCTAAGTGGTCCACAGGTGGTGGTGGTGGGTTGTTGTTGTTGTTGTTGTTGTTGTTGTTGTTGTTCCCCTGGTTCTGAACTAGCACTTGCATCAGGGCATTCAGCTGCTGAATCAACTGAGTGATCTCCGGTGGGAAAACAAATCTGGTGTCGCGTCTCGGAGGCATCTGATGTTTTTTTAGAAAAGATGAGAAAATAGAATAGAATGAGGTCTAGAGGGAAAACACTACCCATATGCACATGAGACAAACACAATCATATCACTCCAATCAATTCAAACAAGGCATAAAATCGATCTAACTATCGTTACAAAGTGCTTGGACTATACTATATACATGGTGGAATACTACTACTAATTTGGTGGTCTACTAGAAAAATTGCTCAGTCGAAGACTCCATGATATCTGCTCCGGCTTCATCCTCACAATCATCCTCAGTGGGGTCTGAGTCGGTGTCGTCGATGATGATGTAGTTCTTCCGTCAAGTAGAATCGTCATCTTCTCCTCCTGGGGCTGGGTCTCCCATGAATACTCCTTGCTTTTGTGTCAGGTCGCCATTCTTCTCCAACAATGTTGCGATTTCCTCCTCATATCCATCACGTGTAGACTTGAGTTCTTCCTCTAGCTCCGTGATCCTAGTCTTTGCCTTCTTCAGATCTATCATGTCTGCGCACATCTGGTTTTCCTGGCGACGAATGTGCTGGTTTAACTCCTGAATGAAAGCTGCAATAGATCTATCCTTCCTGGTGTTGATCATCTCCCATTGCTCGTCTCGGCGCCCACAAATCTGGTAGATAGTATCCTTGAGATCATTGTGGTACGCTTCTCCAATGCGTCCCCTGGTAATGTGAGCTGCCATACTCTTTCCTAGACTCCAGGTTGGTGCATCAAAGGAAAACTCTATGGGTTCAGTGACTGGCGTGAACGTCCTTCCTGGAACTTGAACTTGAATCATCCAGCGCTCCTCTTCTGGTAGTGTGGCGTTGTAGGTCCCGGTGAAGCTTGGTATTCCGATGTTCAGGTACCTAGTAACTTCCTTCAAGTGCCGTCCAAAAGGTGTATCCTCATCCGGTTGCGCGAACTTGTTCCTTGCATCCGCCATCCTAAAAGAGTGGAAGAAAGGAGAGGAGTCAGAAATGAGAAGAGAGTAGTGATCTAGGGCTTTAGAGTAGTGGTCGTGTCCTACAGTCAGCGTGTGCTCTGATACCATCTTTGTAGCGACCAGACCTCAAACAGTCTAGTCTCTGTGCATCAGTATCATCCCTGGATCGATAATGCTGACACACACAGTACTTGAAGGATTTATAACAGAGTAGCAATCACACACTTATTACATCGAATAGTCTCAAGAGAGAACTTATTACAATAAATATGGCTTAAGGCCATCTAAATATGATAACAGCGGAAGGCTTGGAAGATAAAGTGAGTCCATCAACTCCAACGGCATCACTGAGTATAAGACCATGACCTAAGGCTCCTTACTCGTCGTCTGAAAAGACTACAACGTGATACGTTGCAGCCTGAAAATGGGTCAGCACATGGAATATGCTGGCAATGTAACACATAGAGAGTAATGAATAGAATAATGCTAGCACTACATGCATATTTGGCTGGTGGAAAGCTCTATGGTTACAGTTTTGCGAAAAGCTAATTTTTCCCTACTGCAAAGGAATATATTTTTATTTAACTACAAAGTTGGTTGAAAAATATTGAGAAGGTAAACCCCCTCTCAATCCCAATTAGAAGTAATCATTAACAACCCAACAAAATTAGTTAAGTATAACATGATGTGATTCACATGATAATCCAAGAACTAGATACTCAAGATGTCCATAACCGGGGACACGGCTAACCATGATTAGATTGTACACTCTGCAGAGGTTTGTGCACTTTTTCCCCACAAGACTCGATCTCCTCCGTTGGATTTCTCGCACTACATGGTGTTTGAGAAACGGATGACCGAGACACAGTCTTTCAGAAGCGTTAGCACCTTACGATGGGTAGATAGTTACACCTACTTTCCCCTACATCTGCTAGTCTACCACTGTAAGAGTTCACATGACTTAATCAGCTATGCTAGAGCCCATAATAGCATGTGGCTGCACACGGATGTTTCTAGCATGAATAATCTCATGATCCCTTTGAGCCTGGGTGGCGGTCCATAAAAAAAACAGGCAATCACTGGAATACCCAGATGCCTCAATCCACCCACATGTGTGTTTAAGTTGCCACCTTAAGTAAACCATTAATTAACAATCTCACATCTGTCATGGATACACTCACCCAATCCACGTCTACTAGCATAGTATAGCAATAAGCAAACGTAGAAGTAACTCCGAAAGGTTGATAATAAAACAGGTAATAGGTACTACCTCATCTACTTCCCGATACCCACAATTTAATTAGATACTAATCATGCAATTGTTTGAGAATTGATCTAATGCAATAAAACTGGGTATGAAAAGAGGTATGATCAAAGTGTTACTTGCCTTGCTGATGATCCGTGAAACCTAGAGATTCGAAGTAGCACGCTGCGCACTCCGGGTACTCTGTCGCAAACAAACAAGCATACAATAAGCACTCATCTAATGCATAGGTAAAACTCAAATAAAAGATCTAACCAGAAAGTTCAACTTAAGAACTCCGGTTTGCAAAAAGAATCAAATCAAACGAAGCAACGAAAGTCAAACGGCGAAAGAAACAATCTTCGTTTACTAATCTGGACCTAAGTCAAATTTTACAGTAGCAAAAACTTGTTTGAGTTGGTTAAACGGAAAGAGGGTTTCGAGATGAAACTCTAGGCGCTTGAATCACTTGATTCCGATAAACGAGCGAAAAGTTATACTAGAACGAAAAACAGATCGGAAATCGTGATCAGAAATAATCGCAGAAAATCCGAGAAAAAGAAAACGGACGAACAGGCTAACGAATGAAAAAAATGAAAACCGTTCGTTAAAACGAACGAACGAACGAGTGTTCGCTAAATAAACTAAACGAAAAAAACAGATCTAGGGTTTTTTTTAAACCGAACGAAAAACCGGACGGAAAACCGAACGGTTTTCTCAAGGAAAACCGCTGCCGGCTGGGCGGTGTCAACCCTGGCGGGGCGAAGGGCGGCTCCGGCGGGGTGGCGGGACAGCTGCGGGGCTCCGGCGTCGGGCGGCAGCGGCTCGGCTCCGGCGTCGGGCGGCGGCGGCACGCGACGGCGGCGGATCGGGCTAGGGTTAGGGTTTTCGGTGGCGGGGCGACTTGGGCTGACGGGGCCTCGGGGGCGCGCCTTATAAAGGCCTGGCCGGGCGGAGTCCTGGCCAAATACGGCCCAAGGTCGGTTCACGTTTTTTTTAAATAATTACGCGCAGGAAAACAAATAAAAGAAATACAAAACGGACTCCAAAAATCTTGAAATAAATTTTCCTCGACTTCAAAAATCAAGCCGGACAAGATGAACATTTATTTGGGGCCTAAATGCAATTTTGAAAAACGCATATTTTTCCTAATTCAAATAAAATCAAATAAAATCAAATATTTTTTTAATATTTTTCCTCCAATATTTCATTATTTGTGGAGAAGTCATTTTATCCCCTCTCATATATCTTGATATGAAATATTTTCGGAGAGAAATATAATTAAAACAAATGATCCTATTTTCAAAATTTGAGAAAACCCAAAATATGAAAATAACAAAATCCCCAACTCTCTCCGTGGGTCCTCGAGTTGCGTAGAATTTCTAGGATCGCAAAAAAAAAATGCAATAAAATATGTTATGCATGATGATCTAATGTATAACATTCCAAATTGAAAATTTGGGATGTTACAGTGTCAAATGGGCATGATCTGTCTTCCAGTAAAATGCCACATGCTTAGTGAGAGCCACTTAGCTGCTTGGGAGCTTGACACCGCATTGATAAACGACCAGCACCGTGATGAGGTAGAGCGATGGCAATCTGGCATGTGCCTGCCGGGGAGAGGGCTTGTCGGGCCTTCCTGGAGGGGTGCGCGCCTGGTCTCCGGTCACCTCGGAGGCATTGCCGGTGTGGTTTGGATTTTCTCCTGCATGTTGTATCGACCTTGCTGACCTCGCCTGGCCGGCTAGGGACAATCCTCTTGGAACCTTGACTTGTATGTTGGCTTGGTCTTCTTGATATGCTCCTTGATCTCACGAAGAGCGGCTCCTCTGACTTAGCTTTGTGTTAGCTCTGAATGTGCTTGACGGGCTCGACTGCATTGAGGGAACTATTCCCCCGGCAGGCCCAGGGCATCAGGGCGGAAGCTTTCAGTCTGTGCACAAGTCAGGGGAAATAAACACCCTTGTTTGTGTATCCCGACACATATATAGGTACAATGGGTGGCTACGTCCTCCACTATACATGGAAGGAGGGGCTTGTTGTACAAGTAATAGACAGTACTACAACGAGTTGTTACACAAACGGGTTTTAACCCCTTTCCACGATGACATTTTGAACCGTCGCGTTGCCTGTGTGTGATAGGGGGGTCCTTCCCACACGACCCAAAAACCGTCGGGGATAGTGAGTAGCAATGCATACCTTCTGCATAACTAAACGTATGCGATGTCGTCATCTATCCCAAACACGAGTCTTCAGACAACTGTTTATGATACCTCGAATATCCCAAACGCTCGATCCTTGCTACTCGTTTGTGCTCGCATTACCATCACAGTCCATATTCTATGGTGCGACGTTTATGATGCGCGACCCATCATAAACAGTTCACGATTATACAACGTGTATGATAAGCATACAATCCCACACATTCACTTCTCCCGAACTGTATGCGGTAAATAATTAAGAAGATTAGCTAATCATCGTGAGTGTTGATAGGATTACGAAATGTCGGACCGTCATAATAGTGTGGTATAGGATAATTATCGCACACGCTATTCTGTGGTGCAACGTTTATCTTACGTACTACGTCAGAAACAGTTCATGATTATAAAGCGTGTATGATAAGGCTACTATCACAACCATTTTGTTTGCTCGCACCGTTTATGATATTGTGTGACATCACACATCCTTTGCAAACGGCAACTGTGTGCATGGCCGCACATGTTTCCTCTTTGTGCACCGTGTCGGATTATGATGTACATCACACACGTTTGTGCTTTACCGACCATGTGCGCCATAACGACTTGTAGAGTGTAATTTCACCCTAATTTAATTGTTGTTGTTTAAAATTGTACCAAATTTGAATTTGAAAGTAGGCTATAGCTTTATTCATATCCATCAGGTACAAACAACTAATGCATTATTCGATTCACAGGTACAAATGTTCAAGAATTACATAAGCACCAAATAAAGAATGATGAACCACAGTTGTATACTTGTACTATTAAAGACGGTAAAGAAACAGGCAAAAGACATTCTGGTTGCTAAACAAGGTGAAGCGGAATGCCCATATTTTGCCCTCCTCAATGCAGAAGGCACACACAACTCTAGTCCAACCCCTTGTGATGGCCAACCGCCCATTCTTCACTGTCTTCCTAAGGACATCTAGATAGTCATTGTGTTCTTGTAGAAATACTTTAACCTTTGCATGCCCACGAATCATGTAGTTTGAGAGGTAATCTAGAGTAAACTACTTTGGGAACCACTACAAAGGAAAAAGATTCAGACATTGTCGTCTAAAACAACTCGTTATGGGCAGTAAAGAGAAGGCTGCATAGTTCTTACTTACCATCATGCAATTCACTGTTCTCTTGGATTAAGTGCAAACAAATTGTTTAATTGCCATATTTTGACCCATTTTACTAACAATCTTTATCAGCTTCCTCACTTGATGTTGGTTTATCAATATCTCATTGCCCCATATGCATAAAGGGTCGAAGCGCGGATCTTTACCAATGACATATGTACCTAGAAGCACCAAGTTAGTATTAGAAGCTAAACAACAATTGCACAATGATGTAGTACAACATTCCCTCTGTCCCATTATATAATATCTTATAACAACCAATATACTCACATATTGGATGAATTAACATCTTATATTATGGGGCGGAGGGAGTTTATTACATTTTTACAAATATCCGCCGATTACCTGCAGTTAATTGCTGCTGCTGTTATGCATGTTGCTATGTAGCCTCAGATATATTAGATATGGCCCTAGTTAACCTACCGATAAATGGTTACAGATATATTCACTAAACACTCAGATTCACCAATTTATCCCTTATCAGTCCCCGACCTATATGGTACCAGCTACCGATATCCTGAACAGTGAGTATATATAAGTTGTGGGATGACACTAACCTCGATGGAAAACAATAGTCATTCCCAAATTGTCCTGTGTAAGTACATCGAAAGGCATGTTAAGCACAACAGGCTAAACATCAACCAAATATATCCATGGTAGACAACATAATCTACAAACGATAGCTTTAGTGTGCAGGTTTAAGCACGCTAATTAAGCAAAACAAGAAGTGGAAAGGTGTGTTAACTACAATAGACCTAACATTTAACAACAAGCAAATATAGTCATTCAAGTCTAAGTGCACTAGTTATTGTTAAATAAACATGGAAAGGCGTGTTAACTACAACATGCTTAACAACAACCAAATGTAGTCATTCATAGTGGTATTGTTGAAACTGGTATTGATGAAATTGAACTGCACAGTTCATACTTGCACATATAGAACATCACGTTGTGAATAGCTGGAATAAACAAGTCATACTATGAACAACCAAAGATAGCAATTGAGACTGGACATATGCTAACTACAAACAACTTAACAACCAAAAACCATTAAAATGTTGGAGATATGCCCTAGAGGCAATCATGTGATGATGATATTTCCATATGTATTCATGAGTCCTTTGTATTGTCCTTGAACATCATCAATGATATGTATCAATAAGTATGTGACTTGTTTGTGGAACTATGTATTCTATGATGATTGTTCTAATGGTCCCTAGTTAATAAGGTTATGTGGAGACATATCCTTGACTAGTATACGACTTGGTTGATGACCATGTTTCACAAGTCATGTGCATGGAGATGCTAAACCGATAGTATGGACTCGGGGATGGAGATCACCGAGTCGGACAGACCCACTTTGAGACGCAGCGAGATATAGTCATCTGTTAGTCTCAAGTACAATGTCTATGCCATGTCCTAGAACTGAGGTCCTCACATGTTCTCAGGATGAGGATCAAATCACTTAGGGTCTATCAAACGCTGCTTTGTAACTGGGTAGTTATAAAGGTAGCTTTCGGGTGAGTCGTTAGACAGGCCGCGAGACATGGTTGACCAAGATGGGATTTGCCCCTCCTATTTGGAGAGATATTCTCTGGACCCTCTTGAGTGATCAGATTCGGAAAGCATGGCCATGCGACTTGTGTTAAGTGTTAACCCAGTTTGGGAATCTGTATCACGGTTTCGAGAAGAGAGGTCGAGCTATCACAAGGGTGACAAGTACTCGCCTTGAGCTCGACAACAAATATCATGAGGCAAAAGGAATGTTGCATATGACACATTGTCGAGGTTCGTCAAACGACTTTATGCACACATGGGAGTTGGCATGTCCTGCTAGGAGCCGCTACCAACTATCGACTTGGTCATGTCCATGCGTACGTGAACCTATAGGGTCGCACACTTAAGGGACTGCAGCCCATTCGAATTGGGTCCGAGTGGAAGATGGACTCCTAGTGGGCTCAAGTGTTGAGCCCACCTCGAAGGTCTATATAAAGGGGAGTGGGTGCACCACTTAGTGTCAATCTCATCTAACCAGGGTTAGCCACCGCCACTCCCCATGCCCATGCCGCGCGATCGGACCTAGCAGTCCGCCGCTCGATGCTGCTCCCCGCACGTGTGGATACCATGGAGGCATCACATCTGTGGTGCTTGGATGAACCGTTCAAGGGAACCGCGAGGTGCCATTCGCGGGAGATTGGCGCTGCGAGGAGGAGACGGCCCGGGAGATCGGCTACACGCATCACCAACTCTACTACCGCTGCGGTGACTGCGCATCTAGTGGTAAACCCGATCACGTAATCTATTTCCAGCAGCATGATCTTGGGTGCGCATTAGAAAATTTTATTTGACGCTAGCGTAGCGTACCGCGTGTTCCAACATAAAAGAGGCATGTGCTCGCTACAACAGGCTTAACAACAACCAGATATAGTCATTCATATTGGTATTGTTGAAACCGGTATTGATGAAATTGAATGGCACACTTCATACTTGCACATATAGAACATCACTTTGTGAATAACTGAAATAAACAAGGCATACTACAAATAACTAAAGATAGGTATTGAAATTGGACATATGCTAACTACAAACAACCGAACATCCTAAAAACGTTAAAAGAGGCATATGCTCGCTACAACCGGCTTAACAGGTACCAAATATAGTCATTCCTATTGGTACTATGAAACTGGTATCGATGAAATTGTACTGCATAGTAAAATAGTTGCACATATAGAACATCACTTTCTGAATAACTGAAATAAACAAGGCATACTACGAACAACCAAAGATAGCAATTGAAACTAGACATATGCTAACTACAAACAACCGAACAACAAAAAACTGTTAAAAGAGGCATATGCTAGCTATAACAGGCTTAAGAACAAGCAAATATATTCATTCCTATTAGTATTGTTGAACTGGTATTGATGAAAATGTACAACATAGTAAATAGTTGCACAAATAGAGCATCACATTGTGAACAACTAAAATAAACAAGGCATACTGCAAACAACCAAATATAGCAATTAAAACTCGACATATTCTCACTAGACTACAAAAGGGACTCGACAAAACAAATCATGGGTCCCCCTGTGAATAGGCATGGAAAAACAAATCATGGGTTTCCCCACTTGTGACAGATGGGCTCGTTCTCACGGGAAGAGCATGGACTCTGGGTATGCTCCATCTTGTCGGAGATGGGCTCCTTCCCCTTGGAAGAGCATGGTTGTAGGGTGCCCTCTCTGATGTCGCAGTTCCCCATGGAAGATCCGGGGAGGGTGCCCTCCTCGTGGCCGCCGTCGATGAGGTCTGACTTGGTAGCTGTGGATCTCAAGCCAGCATCATAGAACATGTCCTTCAGAAATGACAAAAGGGTTTCAGTGGCGATGTAGGATGGCAAATTCTTTATAGGGAGCCAGAGGAGATCAGCGGCTGGGCAATGGATGAGACCGACGGCGGTTGAACCCGAGGGGTTGGGGGAGGGCCACTTAGCCAATGACATATAGCCAGCATCAGACCGTCGCTATCGGCGAGCTCGATGTCATAGCCGGCGCTTGCGACATACCAACATACTCTATCCCACTGATTGAGAGCCTGTGGCCAGTAATGGTCGTTAGCTTCCTCGGTGGCCACCTCGGCGACGTTAGGCGAAGAGGTCACCATACACCTCTTTTGGGCTAGTCGCTCCTCGAGCTCCACAAGAAGCGTAGCCGGGCTTAGGATGTGACGCTCTGGAGTGGGGGATGGGGATGGGGATCTGTTGGAAAGGGGGAATTTGGTAGGCGTCATCTAAGAAACTCTGGGCGGCTAGGGTATGGAGATCGGTGGGTAAGCTGCACAGACAAACCGACAGATGTTGACAATGGAGGCCTTGCGGCGGCAGCGACCTTGCTAGGGTTTCGAGCGAGGGAGGGGTTGTGGTGGTGTGTATATGTGTATATGTGCGTGCGCGTGCATGTGGTGTTTTGGGGGGGGGGTGTGGAGGGGGGGCAAGGTGGGGTGTTTGAGGAAATGACGCGGGTACTGAAATTTTTACTACGCGGGAGTAAAATGCCAGGGCTATTGAAAATTTGGATGATGCATCGCGCACGGTCCTAAAAAACAAATGGCTTATCAAACAGAAAAACCCTCTAGCTGGGTAGATATTTTCGAGGGATGTAGGCGGGAGAGGGAACAACAAACATCACACATGGTCGAAACATAATAAACTTGTGTTATCAAATAGAAAAACCCTCCAAGCGTGTCGTGGTTTTGTCACAGCAGATGTCCTTGCAAAAGATCTTAGGTGTGGAGCCATCGCAACGTAGGTTAGCTTGAAGGTTTTGAACGGTACAAAGGACACCAGGTTTACCCAGGTTCAGCCCCTCACAACAAGGTAAAAGCCTATGTCCTGCTTCTAGTTGTATTGCTTGAATATCGATTACAACGGAGCGGAATCACTTGACCTAGCTATCAATCAGTTGTTTCTTTTTGAGTTAACCCAATGATGTGTACTACACAACCTTCTTCTTGTAGATGTTGTTGGGCCTCCAAGTGCAGAGGTTTGTAGGACAGTAGCAAATTTCCCTCAAGTGGATGACCTAAGGTTTATCAATCCGTGGGAGGCGTTGGATGAAGATGGTCTCTCTCAAGCAACCCTGCAACCAAATAACAAACAGTCTCTTGTGTCCCCAACATACCCAATACAATGGTAAATTGTATAGGTGCACTTGTTCGGCAAAGAGATGGTGATACAAGTGCAATATGGATGGTAGATATAGGTTTTTGTAATCTGAAAATATAAAAACAGCAAGGTAACTAATGATAAAAGTGAGTGTAAACGGTATTGCAATGCTTCGAAACAAGGCCTAGGGTTCATACTTTCACTAGTGCAAGTTCACTCAACAATAATAACATAACTGTTGGGGAACGTAGTAATTTCAAAAAATTTCCTACGAACACACAAGATCATGGTGATGCATAGCAACGAGAGGGGAGAGTGTTGTCTACGTACCCTCGTAGACCGATAGCGGAAGCGTTAACACAACGCGGTTAATGTAGTCGTACGTCTTCATGATCCGACCGATCAAGTACCGAACGCACGGCACCTCCGAGTTCAGCACACGTTCAGCTCGATGACGTCCCTCGAACTCCGATCCAACCGAGTGTTGAGGGAGAGTTTCGTCAGCACGACGGCGTGGTGACGATGATGATGTTCTACCGACGCAGGGCTTCGCCTAAGCTCCGCTACGATATTATCGAGGTGTAATATGGTGGAGGGGGGCACCGCACACGGCTAAAAGATCGTTGATCAATTGTGTGTCTAGAGGTGCCCCCTGCCCCCGTATATAAAGGTGCAAGGGGGAGGCCGCCGGCCAAGGAGGAGAGGCGCGCCTGGGAGGAGTCCTACTCCTACCGGGAGTAGGACTCCCCCCTTTTCCATGTTGGACTGGGAGAGAGGGGGAAGAGGTGGAGGGGAGGAAGGAAGGGGGGGGGCGCCGCCCCCCTCTCCTTGTCCTATTCGGACTGGGGGGGGGGGGGGGGAAGGGGCGCGCGGCCCTGCCCTGGCCTCCTCTCCTCTCTTCCACCTAGGCCCAATAAGGCCCATTAAGTTACCGGGGGGTTCCGGTAACCTCCCGGTACTCCGGAAAAATCCCGATTTCACCCGGAACACTTCCGATGTCCAAACATAGGCTTCCAATATATCAATCTTTATGTCTCGACCATTTCGAGACTCCTCGTCATGTCCGTGATCACATCCGGGACTCCGAACAACCTTCGGTACATCAAAACATATAAACTCATAATATAACTGTCATCGTAACGTTAAGCGTGCGGACCCTACAGGTTCGAGAACTATGTAGACATGTCCGAGACACCACTCCGGTCAATAACCAATAGCGGAACCTGGATGCTCATATTGGTTCCCGCATATTCTACGAAGATCTTTATCGGTGAGACCGCATAACAACATACGTTGTTCCCTTTGTCATCGGTATGTTACTTGCCCGAGATTCGATCGTCGGTATCTCTATACCTAGTTCAATCTCGTTACCGGCAAGTCTCTTTACTCGTTCCGTAATACATCATCCCACAACTAACTCATTAGTCACAATGCTTGCAAGGCTTATAGTGATGTGTATTACTGAGTGGGCCCAAAGATACCTCTCCGACAATCGGAGTGACAAATCCTAATCTCGAAATACGCCAACCCAACAAGTACCTTTGGAGACACCTGTAGAGCACCTTTATAATCACCCAGTTACGTTGTGACGTTTGGTAGCACACAAAGTGTTTCCTCAAGTAAACGGGAGTTGCATAATCTCATAGTCATAGGAACATGTATAAGTCATGAAGAAAGCAATAGCAACATACTAAACGATTGAGTGCTAAGCTAACGGCATGGGTCAAGTCAATCACATCATTCTCCTAATGATGTGATCCCGTTAATCAAATGACAACTCATGTCTATGGCTAGGAAACATAACCATCTTTGATCAACGAGCTAGTCAAGTAGAGGCATACTAGTGACACTCTGTTTGTTTATGTATTCACACATGTATCATGTTTCCGGTTAATACAATTCTAGCATGAACAATAAACATTTATCATGATATAAGGAAATAAATAATAACTTTATTATTGCCTCTAGGGCATATTTCCTTCAGTCTCCCACTGGCACTAGAGTCAATAATCTAGATTACACAGTAATGATTCTAACACCCATGGAGTCTTGGTGCTGATCAGGTTTTGCTCGTGGAAGAGGCTTAGTCAACGGGTCTGCAACATTCAGATCCGTATGTATCTTGCAAATTTCTATGTCTCCCACCTGGACTAAATCCCGGATGGAATTGAAGCGTCTTTTGATGTGCTTGGTTCTCTCGTGAAATCTGGATTCCTTTGCCAAGGCAATCGCACCAGTATTGTCACAAAAGATTTTCATTGGTCCCGATGCACTAGGTATGACACCTAGATCGGATATGAACTCCTTCATCCAGACTCCTTCATTTGCTGCTTCCGAAGCAGCTATGTACTCCGCTTCACACGTAGATCCCGCCACGACACATTTTGCTTAGAACTGCACCAACTGACAGCTCCACCGTTCAATGTAAATACGTATCCGGTTTGCGATTTAGAATCGTCCGGATCAGTGTCAAAGCTTGCATCAACGTAACCATTGACGATGAGCTCTTTGTCACCTCCATAAACGAGAAACATATCCTTAGTCCTTTTCAGGTATTTCAGGATATTCTTGACCGCTGTCCAGTGATCCACTCCTGGATTACTTTGGTACCTCCCTGCTAAACTTATAGCAAGGCACACATCAGGTCTGGTACACAGCATTGCATACATGATAGAACCTACGGCTGAAGCATAGGGAACATCTTTCATCTTCTCTCTATCTTCTGCAGTGGTTGGGCATTGAGTCTTACTCAATCTCACACCTTGTAGTACAGGCAAGAACCCTTTCTTTGCTTGATCCATTTTAAACTTCTTCAAAACTTTGTCAAGGTATGTGCTTTGTGAAAGTCCAATTAAGCGTCTTGATCTATCTCTATAGATCTTGATGCCTAATATATATGCAGCTTCACCGAGGTCTTTCATTGAAAAACTCTTATTCAAGTATCCCTTTATGCTATCCAGAAATTCTATATCATTTCCAATCAGTAATATGTCATCCACATATAATATCAGAAATGCTACTGAGCTCCCACTCACTTTCTTGTAAATATAGGCTTCTCCAAAAGTCTGTATAAAACCAAATGCTTTGATCACACTATCAAAGCGTTTATTCCAACTCCGAGAGGCTTGCACCAGTCCATAAATGGATCGCTGGAGGTTGCACACTTTGTTAGCTCCCTTTGGATCGATAAAACCTTCCGGTTGCATCATATACAACTCTTCTTCCAGAAATCCATTTAGGAATGCAGTTTTTACATCCATTTGCCAAATTTCATAATCATAAAATGCAGCAATTGCTAACATGATTCGGACAGACTTAAGCATCGCTACGGGTGAGAAGGTCTCATCGTAGTCAATCCCTTGAACTTGTCGAAAACCTTTCGCAACAAGTCGAGCTTTATAGACAGTAATATTACCGTCAGCGTCAGTCTTCTTCTTGAAGATCCATTTATTTTCAATGGCTTGCTGATCATCGGGCAAGTCAACCAAAGTCCATACTTTGTTCTCATACATGGATCCCATCTCGGATTTCATGGCCTCAAGCCATTTTGCGGAATCTGGGCTCACCATCGCTTCTTCATAGTTCGTAGGTTCGTCATGGTCTAGTAACATAACCTCCAGAACAGGATTACCGTACCACTCTGGTGCGGATCTTAATCTGGTTGACCTACGAGGTTCAGTAATAACTTGATCTGAAGTTTCATGATCATTAACTTCCCCACTAATTGGTGTAGTGTCGCAGAAACTGGTTTCTGTGATGATCTACTTTCCAATAAGGGAGCAGGTACATTTACCTCATCAAGTTCTACTTTCCTCCCACTCACTTCTTTCGAGAGAAACTCCTTCTCTAGAAAGGATCCATTCTTAGCAACGAATGTCTTGCCTTCAGATCTGTGATAGAAGGTGTACCCAATAGTCTCCTTTGGGTATCCTATGAAGACACATCTCTCCGATTTGGGTTCGAGCTTATCAGGTTGAAGTTTCTTCACATAAGCATCGCAACCCCAAATTTTAAGAAACGACAACTTTGGTTTCTTGCCAAACCATAGTTCATAAGGCGTCGTCTCAATGGATTTAGATGGTGCTCTATTTAGAGTGAATGCAGCCGTCTCTAAAGCATAACCCCAAAACGATAGCGGTAAATCAGTAAGAGACATCATAGATCGCACCATATCTAGTAAAGTACGGTTACGACGTTCAGACACACCATTACGCTGTGGTGTTCCGGGTGGCGTGAGTTGCGAAACTATTCCGCATTGTTTCAAATGTAGGCCAAACTCGTAACTCAAATATTCTCCTCCATGATCTGATCGTAGAAACTTTATTTTCTTGTTACGATGATTTTCAACTTCGCTCTGAAATTCTTTGAACTTTTCAAATGTTTCAGACTTATGTTTCATTAAGTAGATATACCCATATCTGCTCAAATCATCTGTGAAGGTGAGAAAATAACGATATCCGCCACGAGCCTCAATATTCATCGGACCACATACATCTGTATGTATGATTTCCAACAAATCAGTTGCTCTCTCCATAGTTCCGGAGAATGGTGTTTTAGTCATCTTGCCCATGAGACACGGTTCGCAAGTACCAAGTGATTCATAATCAAGTGATTCCAAAAGTCCATCATTATGGAGTTTCTTCATGCGCTTTACACCGATATGACCTAATAGGCAGTGCCACAAATAAGTTGCACTATCATTATCAACTCTGCATCTTTTGGCTTCGACATTATGAATATGTGTGTCACTACTACCGAGATTCATTAAAAATAGACATCTCTTCAAGGGTGCATGACCATAAAAGATATTATTCATATAAATAGAACAACCATTATTCTCTGATTTAAATGAATAACCGTCTCGCATCAAACAAGATCCAGATATAATGTTCATGCTCAACGCTGGCACCAAATAACAATTATTTAGGTCTAATACTAATCCCGAAGGTAGATGTAGAGGTAGCGTGCCGACAGGGATCACATGGACTTTGGAACCGTTTCCCACGCGCATCGTCACCTCGTCCTTGGCCAGTGTTCGCTTAATCCGTAGTCCCTGTTTCGAGTTGCAAATATTAGCAACAGAACCAGTATCAAATACCCAGGTGCTACTGCGAGCTCTGGTAAGGTACACATCAATAACATGTATATCACATATACCTTTGTTCACCTTGCCATCCTTCTTATCCGCCAAATACTTGGGGCAGTTCCGCTTCCAGTGACCAGTTTGCTTGCAGTAAAAGCACTCAGTTTCAGGCTTAGGTCCAGATTTGGGTTTCTTCTCCTGAACAGCAACTTGCTTGTTGTTCTTCTTGAAGTTCCCCTTCTTCTTCCCTTTGCCCTTTTTCTTGAAACTAGTGGTCTTACTGACCATCAACACTTGATGCTCCTTTTTGATTTCTACCTCCGCTGCCTTTAGCATTGCGAAGAGCTCGGGAATTTTCTTATTCATCCCTTGCATGTTATAGTTCATCACGAAGCTCTTGTAGCTTGGTGGCAGTGATTGAAGAATTCTGTCAATGACGCTATCATCCGGAAGATTAACTCCCAGTTGAATCAAGTGATTATTATACCTAGACATTTTGAGTATATGCTCACTGACAGAACTATTCTCTTCCATCTTGCGGCTGTAGAAATTATTGGAGACTTCATATCTCTCAATCCGGGCATTTGCTTGAAATATTAACTTCAACTCCTGGAACATCTCATATGCTCCATGACGTTCAAAACGTCGTTGAAGACCCGGTTTTAAGCCGTAAAGCATGGCACACTGAACTATCGAGTAGTCATCAGCTTTGCTCTGCCAGACGTTCATAACTTCTGCTCTTGCTCTTGCAGGAGGCCTGGCACCCAGCGGTGCTTCCAGGACGTAATTCTTTTGTGCAGCAATGAGGACAATCCTCAAGTTATGGACCCAGTCCGTGTAATTGCTACCATCATCTTTCAACTTTGCTTTCTCAAGGAACGCATTAAAATTCAATGGAACAACAACACGGGCCATCTATCTACAATTAACATAGACAAGCAAGATACTATCAGGTACTAAGTTCATGATAAATTTAAGTTCTATTAATCATATTACTTAAGAACTCCCACTTAGATAGACATCCCTCTTATCATCTAAGTGATTACGTGATCCAAATCAACTAAACCATAACCGATCATCACGTGAAATGGAGTAGTTTTCAATGGTTGACATCACTACGTTGATCATATCTACTATATGATTCATGCTCGACCTTTCGGTCTCTGTGTTCTGAGGCCATATCTGCATATGCTAGGCTCGTCAAGTTTAACCTGAGTATTCTGCGTGTGCAAAACTGGCTTGCACCCGTTGTAGATGGACGTAGAGCTTATCACACCCGATCATCACGTGGTGTCTGGGCACGACGAACTTTGGCAACGGTGCATACTCAGGGAGAACACTTTTATCTTGAAATTTTAGTGAGAGATCATCTTATAATGCTACCGTCAATCAAAGCAAGATAAGATGCATAAAAGATAAATATCACATGCAATCAATATAGTGATATGATATGGCCATCATCATCTTGTGCTTGTGATCTCCATCTCCGAAGCATCGTCATGATCACCATCGTCACCGGCTCGACACCTTGATCTCCATCGTAGCATCGTGGTCGTCTCGCCAACTATTGCTTTTACGACTATCGCTACCGCTTAGTGATAAAGTAAAACAATTACATGGCGATTGCATTGCATACAATAAAGCGACAACCATATGGCTCCTGCCAGTTGCCGATAACTCGGTTACAAAACATGATCATCTCATACAATAAAATATAGCATCATGTCTTGACCATATCACATCACAACATGCCCTGCAAAAACAAGTTAGACGTCCTCTACTTTGTTGTTGCAAGTTTTACGTGGCTGCTACGGGCTTAGCAAGAACCGTGCTTACCTACGCATCAAAACCACAACGATAGTTTGTCAAGTTGGTGCTGTTTTAACCTTCGCAAGGACCGGGCGTAGCCACACTCGGTTCAACTAAAGTGAGAGAGACAGACACCCGCCAGTCACCTTTAAGCAACGAGTGCTCGCAACGGTGAAACCAGTCTCGCGTAAGCGTACGCGTAATGTCGGTCCGGGCCGCTTCATCTCACAATACCGCTGAACCAACGTATGACAAGCTGGTAAGAAGTATGACTTATATCGCCCACAACTCACTTGTGTTCTACTCGTGCATAACATCAACGCATAAAACCAGGCTCGGATGCCACTGTTGGGGAACGTAGTAATTTCAAAAAAATTCCTACGAACACACAACATCATGGTGATGCATAGCAACGAGAGGGGAGAGTGTTGTCTACATACCCTCGTAGACCGATAGCGGAAGTGTTAACACAACGCGGTTGATGTAGTCGTACGTCTTCACGATCCGACCGATCAAGTACCGAACGCACGGCACCTCCGAGTTCAGCACACGTTCAGCTTGATGACGTCCCTCGAACTCCGATCCAGCCGAGTGTTGAGGGAGAGTTTCGTCAGCACGACGGCGTGGTGACGATGATGATGTTCTACCGACGCAGGGCTTCGCCTAAGCTCCGCTACGATATTATCGAGGTGTAATATGGTGGAGGGGGGCACCGCACACGGCTAAAAGATCGTTGATCAATTGTGTGTCTAGAGGTGCCCCCTGCCCCGTATATAAAGGTGCAAGGGGGAGGCCGCCGACCAAGGAGGAGAGGCACGCCTGGGAGGAGTCCTACTCCTACCGGGAGTAGGACTCCCCCCTTTTCCATGTTGGACTGGGAGAGAGGGGGAAGAGGTGGAGGGGAGGAAGGAAGGGGGGGGGGGCGCCGCCCCCCTCTCCTTGTCCTATTCGGACTGGGGGAAGGGGCGCGCGGCCCTGCCCTGGCCTCCTCTCCTCTCTTCCACCTAGGCCCAATAAGGCCCATTAAGTTACCGGGGGGTTCCGGTAACCTCCCGGTACTCCGGAAAAATCCCGATTTCACCCGGAACACTTCCGATGTCCAAACATAGGCTTCCAATATATCAATCTTTATGTCTCAACCATTTCGAGACTCCTCGTCTTGTCCGTGATCACATCCGGGACTCCGAACAACCTTCGGTACATCAAAACATATAAACTCATAATATAACTATCATCGTAACGTTAAGCGTGGGGACCCTACGGGTTCGAGAACTATGTAGACATGACCGAGACACCTCTCCGGTCAATAACCAATAGCGGAACCTGGATGCTCATATTGGTTCCCACATATTCTACGAAGATCTTTATCGATCAGACCGCATAACAACATATGTTGTTCCCTTTGTCATCGGTATGTTAATTGCCCGAGATTCGATCGTCGGTATCTCTATACCTAGCTCAATCTCGTTACCGGCAAGTCTCTTTACTCGTTCCGTAATACATCATCCCGCAACTAACTCATTAGTCACAATGCTTGCAAGGCTTATAGTGATGTGTATTACTGAGTGGGCCCAGAGATACCTCTTCGACAATCGGAGTGACAAATCCTAATCTCGAAATACGCCAACCCAACAAGTACCTTTGGAGACACCTATAGAGCACCTTTGTAATCACCCAGTTACGTTGTGACGTTTGTAGCACACAAAGTGTTTCCTCCGGTAAATGGGAGTTGCATAATGCCATAGTCATAGGAACATGTATAAGTCATGAAGAAAGCAATAGCAACATACTAAACGATCGAGTGCTAAGCTAACGGAATGGGTCAAGTCAATCACATCATTCTCCTAATGATGTGATCTCGTTAATCAAATGACAACTCATGTCTATGGCTAGGAAACATAACCATCTTTGATCAACGAGCTAGTCAAGTAGAGGCATACTAGTGACACTCTGTTTGTTTATGTATTCACACATGTATCATGTTTCCGGTTAATACAATTCTAGCATGAACAATAAACATTTATCATGATATAAGGAAATAAATAATAACTTTATTATTGCCTCTAGGGCATATTTCCTTCAGTAACTGGATCATATAACTATCCCTCAACATGCAACAAAGAGTCACCCCAAAGTCACTAATAGCGTAAAACAAACGAAGAGATTATTGTAGGGTACGAAACCACCTCAAAGTTATCCTTTGTGATTGATCTATTCAAGAGTCCGTAGTAAAATAACACAAAGCTATTCTTTCCGTTCGATCTATCCTAGAGTTCGTACTAGAATAACACCTTAAGACACACATCAACCAAAACCCTAATGTCACCTAGATACTCCAATCTCACCTCAAGTATCCGCGGGTATGATTATATGATATGCATCACACAATCTCAGATTCATCTATTCAACCAACACAAAGAACTTCAAAGAGTGCCGCAAAGTTTCTACCGGAGAGTCAAGACGAAAACGTGTGCCAACCCCTATGCATAAGTTCACAAGGTCATTGAACCCGCAAGTTCATCACCAAAACATACATCAAGTAGATCACGTGAATATCCCATTGTCACCACAGATAAGCACATGCAAGACATACATCAAGTGTTCTCAAATCCTTAAAGACAAAATCTGATAAGATAACTTCAAAGGGAAACTCAATTCATCACAAGGAGATAGAGGGGGAGAAACATCATAAGATCCAACTATAATAGCAAAGCTTGCGGTACACTAAGATCGTGCCATATCAAGAACAAGAGAGAGAGAGAGATCAAGGACATAGCTACTGGTACATACCCTCAACCCCGAGGGTGAACTACCCCCTCCTCACCATGGAGATCGCCGGGATGATGAAGATGGCCACCGATGAGGGATCCCCCCTCCGGCAGGGTGCCGGAACAGGGTCCCGATTGGTTTTTGGTGGCTACAGAGGCTTGCGGCGGCGGAACTCCCGATCTAGGTTATTTTCTGGAGGTTTCTATATGTATAGGAATTTTTGGCGTAGGTCTCACGTCAGGGGGGTCTCCGAGTCATCCACGAGATAGGGGGACGCGCCCAGGGGGGTAGGGCGCGCCCCACCCTCGTGGACGGCCCGAGACTCTTCTGGCCCAAATCTTTTACTCCGGGGGCTTATTTTGGTCCATAAAAAATATCAAAAATTGGCACGTCAATTGGACTCCGTTGATATTCCTTTTTTGTAAAACTCAAAAACAAGGAAAAAACAGAAACTGGCACTAGGCTCTAGGTTAATAGGTTAGTCCCAAAAATCATATAAAATAGCATATAAATGCATATAAAACATCCAAGATTGATAATATAATAGCATGAAACAATCAAAAATTATAGATACGTTGGAGACCTATCACCCGATGTCGGGTCTCGCCTTTATATACATAGGTTGAGGCTCCAGGGCTTACAAGAGTCCGAGCCGGATCACACAACGTGACCAACTCGGTTTCTAAGTCGCCTTGCCTTACCAGGCAAGTCACCATCGGGCGGCTCACACTTCCGGGTCTTGGGACATCACCAGGTCCGCCTCTTAAACCGCCACCTCTCTTCATGCTTCATATTCTTGGACCTTCTTGGGCCTTCTTAATATTGGTCGCCAACGGTGTAAACCGTCCCCTCTTGGGTGGGTCATACCTCGGGGTTATATCCCCAACATTAGGCCTCAAATTGATTTGAACCTGTTCATATCAATCTTCACTGCTTCAGCTGGCGAGTCATCTTTCCAAAACTTAATCTTGAATAAAACACTATAACACGCCATGACGTCACGCGAAGTAAATTCATAAAAAAACCATGACATCACAACGAATCTTTTGCATTAACTAGTGGTCCGAGAATCGAGGCGCCTACACTGTTGAGATAATCATGTTGCCTCCTCAATTTCCACACATGCCATTTTACCGTCTTCCTTATAAATAGGGATGGGGGTTCCTTCTTTTCACTTTTGCCCCGCCCTTCTCTATATTCTTCTTCTTCCTCGCGTCGACCATCACCGCCGGAGCTCCGCCGCCCCAGTCGACATTCGCCGGTAGCTCCATCCAGGCCACTGCATCGACCTGATTGTGACCAGAGATTGTGGCGCCCTTCCTTTCTTCAGTCGAATCCTCAGGTAATGCTCCTTCCTCAACTCAGATTCACATTAGCATGCCCTAGTTCATCGAGTTCGTCGATGTTTTTGCCAAGTTCATCCAACTTTACATAGAAAACGTAGTTCCATCCCCAAACTAGGAAAACTGAAGTGGTGCTTGCCTTAATTCTTATTTTGTATCCAGCACCAATCTCTCCCTCTTAAGAATCCATGCACCACCGACTACTTGTTCGCTGCTGTGTCTTAGGTTTTAGCAATTATTCTTCATTTTCACAACTGCAACAGATCCAAAATTATAGGCATAAATTGTGAAACCTATTTGTCTCATACTTAGCAAAATTTCATCAATCTCAGCTCTGTATGTAATAGCCCTGCCAATGTTATTCGGGCGGCTTAAATAATAACTTCATAACCCGCCAGTCTTTAGCCGGCTTATCTGTAAGTGTAACCCGCCAGGAATTCCGAATATTCTTTTGCAATTTGACTTATTGATACGTCCATTTTGCATCATGCTTTCATATCGATATTTATTGCATTATGGGCTGTTATTACACGTTATGTCACAATACTTATGCCCTTTCTCTCTTATTTTACAAGGTTTACATGAAGAGGGAGAATGCCGGCAGCTGGAATTCTGGGCTGGAAAAGGAGCAAATATTAGAGACCTATTCTGCACAACTCCAAAAGTCCTGAAACTTCACGGAGGCACGTTTTGGAATATATAAAAAATACTAGAGAAAGAATGAACCAAAGGGGGCCACACCCTGGCCACGAGGGTGGGGGCGCGCCCTACCCCCCTGGGCGCGCCCCCTACCTCGTGGGCCCCCTGGCAGGCCTCCGGTGCCCATCTTCTGCTATATGAAGTCTTTTACCTTGGAAAAAATCATAAGCAAGCTTTTGGGATGAAACACCGCCGCCACGAGGCAGAACCTTGGTGGAACCAATCTAGGGCTCCGGCGGAGCTGTTCTGCCGGGGAAACATCCCTCCGGGAGGGGGAAATCATCACCATCGTCATCACCAACGATCCTCTCATCGGGAGGGTGTCAATCTCCATCAACATCTTCACTAGCACCATCTCCTCTCAAACCCTAGTTCATCTCTTGTATCCAATCTTTGTCCCAAAACCTCAGATTGGTACCTGTGGGTTGCTAGTAGTGTTGATTACTCCTTGTAGTTGATGCTAGTTGGTTTAATTGGTGGAAGATCATATGTTCAGATCCTTTATGCATATTAATATCCCTCGGATTATGAACATGAATATGATTTGTGAGTAGTTATGTTTGTTCCTGAGGACATGGGAGAAGTCTTGCTATAAGTAGTCATCTGAATTTGGTATTCGTTCATATTTTGATGAGATGTATGTTGTCTCTCCTCTAGTGGTGTTATGTGAACGTTGACTACATGACACTTCACCATTGTTTGGGCCTAGAGGAAGGCATTAGGAAGTAATAAGTAGATGATGGGTTGCTAGAGTGACAGAAGCTTAAACCCTAGTTTATGAGTTGCTTCGTAAGGGGCTGATTTGGATCCATATGTTTCATGCTATGGGTAGGATTACCTTAATACTTCTTTTGTAGTTGTGGATGCTTGCAAGAGGGGTTAATAATAAGTGGGATGCTTGTCCAAGAAAGGGCAGTACCCAAGCACCGGTCCACCCACATATCAAATTATCAAAGTAACGAACGCGAATCATATGAGCGTGATGAAAACTAGCTTGACGATAATTCCCATGTGTCCTCGGGAGCGTTTTCCTTCATATAAGAGTTTGTCCAGGCTTGTCCTTTGCTACAAAAAGGATTGGGCCATCTTGCTGCACCTTATTTACTTTCATTACTCGTTACCCGTTACAAATTACCTTATCACAAAACTACATGTTTCCGATAATTTCAGTGCTTGCAGAGAATACCTTACTGAAAACCGCTTGTCATTTCCTTCTGCTCCTCGTTGGGTTCGACACTCTTACTTATAGAAAGGACTACTATAGATCCCCTATACTTGTGGGTCATCAAGACTCTTTTCTAGCGCCGTTGCCGGCGAGTGAAGCGCCTTTGGCAGGTGGAATTTGGTAAGGAAAGATTTATATAGTGTGCTGAAATTTACTGTCACTTGTTACTATGGAACATAATCTTTTGAGGGGCTTGTTCGAGGTATCTTCACCCCGACCAGTAGAGCAAAGAGTTGCTCCTCAACCTTCTGAACCTACGGAAATTTTTTACTTTTAAATTCCTTCGGGTATGATTGAGAAACTGCTAGCTAATCCTTTCACAGGTGATGGAACATTACATCCCGATTTGCACCTAATCAATGTGGATGAAGTTTGTGTATTATTTAAGCTTGCAGGTATGCTCGAGGATGTTATCAAGAAGAAGGTCTTCCCTTTGTCTTTGAAGGGAAAGGCATTGACATGGTTTAGGCTATGTGATGATATGGGATCGTGGAACTACAACCAATTGAAATTGGAATTTCATCAGAAGTTTTATCCTATGCATCTTGTTCATCGTGATCGTAATTATATATATAATTTTTGGCCTCGCGAAGGAGAAAGCATCACTCAAGCTTGGGGGAGGCTTATGTCAATGTGATATTCATGCCCCAATCATGAGCTCTCAAGAGAAATTATTATTCAAAAAATTTATGCTCGGCTTTCTCTCAATAATCGCTCCATGCTCGATACTTCTTGTACTGGTTCTTTTATGATGAAGACTATTGAATTCAAATGGGATTTATTGGAAAAAATTAAACGCAACTCTAAAGATTGGGACCTCGACGAAGGTAAGGAGTCAGGTATAACACCTAAATTCGATTGTGTTAAATCTTTTATGGATACCGATGTCTTCCGTGAATTTAGCATTAAATATGGACTTGACTCTGAGATAGTAGCGTTGTTCTGTGAAACCTTTGCTACTCATGTTGATCTCCCTAAGGAGGAGTGGTTTAAATATAATCCTCCCTTTGAAGTAAAAGTAGTTGCACCTATTAAAGTTGAAGAAAATACTAGCACTTATAATGTTGATCCTGTTGTTCCTACTGCTTATATTGAGAAACCACCTTTCCCTATTCGAATAAAGGATCATGCTAAAGCTTCATCTGTGGTTCGTAAGAGTAACACTAGAACATCTACACCCCCTGAGCAAATTAAAGTTGAACCTAGTATTGCTATGGTTAAAGATCTCATGGCTGATAATATTAATGGGCATGTTATTTACTTCTGTGATGAAGCTGCTAGAATTGGTAGACCTGATACTAAAAATAAACATATACCTGTTGTAGGTATGCATGTTATTTCTATTAAATACGAGATCATTGCTATCATGGCTTATGTGTTATGGGTGCTAGTGCAAGTGCAATACCTCATTCCTTATACAAAGAAATTTTGCATGATATTGCACCCGCTGAGATAGAGGAAATTGATGTTACAATTTAGCTTGCCAATAGAGACACTATTTCACCAGTTGGGATTGTTAGAGATGTTGAAGTCTTGTGTGGGAAAGTTAAATATCTTGCTGATTTTCTTGTTCTTGGTTCCCCACAAGATAGCTTTTGTCCCATCATATTTGGTAGACCCTTCTTGAATACTGTTAATGCTAGGATAGATTGCAAAAAGGATGTTGCTACTATTGGTTTGGGGGATATGTCTCATGAGTTTAATTTTGCTAAATTTCGTAGACAACCCCATGATAAATAATTGCCTAGTAAAGATGAAATTATTGGTCTTGCTTCTATTGCCGTGCCTCCTAATGATCCGTTAGAACAATATTTTCTCGACCATGAAAATGATATGTTTATGAATGAAAGAAGGGAAATAGATGAAGTATTCTTTAAACAAGGACCTATCTTGAAACATAACTTGCCTGTGGAAATCCTAGGGGATCCTCCTCCACCCAAGGGTGATCCCGTGTTTGAGCTTAAACCATTACCGGATACTCTTAAATATGCTTATCTTGATGAGAAAAATATATAACTTGTTATTATTAGTGCTAACCTTTTAGAGCATGAGGAAAATAAATTATTGAAAACTCTGAAGAAGCACCGTGCAACTATTGGATATACTCTCGATGATCTTAAGGGCATTAGTCCCACTCTATGCCAACACAAAATAAAATTGGAGAAAGATGCTAAACCGGTTGTTGATCACCAATGAACGTTAAATCCTAAGATGAAAGAAGTGGTAAGAAAAGAAATACTAAAGCTTCTGGAGGCAGTTATAATTTATCCTGTTGCTGATAATCAGTGGTTAAGCCCTGTCCATTGTGTCCCTAAGAAGGGAGGTATTACTGTTGTTCCTAATGATAACGATGAATTGATCCCACAAAGAATTATTACAGGTTATAGAATGGTAATTTATTTCCGCAAATGAAATAAAGCTACTAAAAAGGATCATTACCCTTTACCTTTTATTGATCAAATGCTAGAAAGATTATCCAAACATACACATTTTTGCTTTCTAGATGGTTATTCTGGTTTCTCTCAAATACCTATGTCAAAAGAGGATCAAGAAAAGACTATTTTTACTTGCCCTTTCGGTACCTTTGCTTATAGACATATGCCTTTTGGTTTATGCAATGGACCTGCTACCTTTCAAAGATGCATGATGGCTATATTCTCTGATTTTTGTTAAAAGATTTTTGAGGTTTTCATGGATGATTTCTCCGTATATGGAACTTATTTTGATGATTGCTTAAGCAACCTTGATCGAGTTTTGCAGAGATGTGAAGAAACTAATCTTGTCTTGAATTGGGAGAAGTTCCACTTTATGGTTAATGAAGGTATTGTCTTGGGGCATAAAATTTGTGAAAGAGGTATTGAAGTTGACAAAGCTAAAGTTGATGCTATTAAAAAGATGCCATGTCCCAAGGACATCAAAGGTATAAGAAGTTTCCTTGGTCATGCCGGTTTTTATAGGAGGTTCATCAAGGACTTCTCAAAAATTTCTAGGCCTCTGACTAACCTCTTACAAAAAGATGTTCCTTTTGTCTTTGATGATGATTGTGTAGAAGCATTTGAAATACTTAAGAAAGCCTTGATTTCTGCACCTATTGTTCAGCCACCTGATTGGAATTTACCCTTTGAAATTATGTGTGATGCTAGTAATTATGCTGTAGGTGCTGTTCAAGGACAAAGAGTTGATAAGGAATTAAATGTTATCCAATATGCTAGTAAAACTCTAGACAGTGCCCAGAGAAATTATGCTACTACTAAAAAAGAATTTTTAGCAGTTGTATTTGCTTGTGATAAGTTCAGACCTTATATTGTTGATTCTAAAGTAACTGTTCACACTGATCATGCTGCTATTAAATATCTTATGGAAAAGAAAGATGCTAAACAAGGACTTATTAGATGGGTTCTCCTGCTACAAGAATTTGATTTGCATATTATAGATAGAAAGGGAGCTGAGAACCCCGTTGCAGACAACTTGTCTAGGTTAGAAGATGTTCTTGATGACCCACTACCTATTGATGATAGCTTTCCTGATGAACAATTAGTTGTCATAAATGCTTCTCGTACTGCTCCAAGGTATGCTGATTATGATAATTACGTTGTTGCTAAATTTATACCACCTATTTTCACATACCAGCAAAAGAAAAAGTTTTTCTATGATTTAAGACATTACTTCTGGGATGACCCACACCTTTATAAAGAAGGAGTAGATTGTGTTATTAGACGTTGTATACCTGAGCATGAACAGGAACAGATCATACGCAAGTGTCACTCCGAGGCCTATGGAGGACACCACGCTGGAGATAGAACTGCACATAAGGTATTGCAATCCGGTTTTTATTGGCCTACTCTCTTCAAAGATGCCCGTAAGTTTGTCTTGTCTTGTGATGAATGTCAAAGAATTGGTAATGTTAGTAGACGTCAAGAAATGCCTATGAATTATTCACTTGTTATTGAACCATTTGATGTTTGGGGCTTTGATTATATGGGCTGTTTCCTTCCTCTGATGGGTATACACATATTTTAGTTGTTGTTGATTACGTTACTAAGTGGGTAGAAGTTATTCCAACTAGTAGTGTTGATCATAACACCTCTATTAAGATGCTTAAAGAAGTTATTTTTCCGAGGTTTGGAGTCCCTAGATACTTAATGGCTGATGGTGGTTCACATTTTATTCATGGTGCCTTTCGTAAAATGCTTGCTAAGTATGATGTTAATCATAGAATTGCATCTCCATATCACCCGCAGTCTAGTGGTCAAGTAGAATTGAGTAATAGAGAGCTCAAATTAATTTTGCGAAAGACTGTTAATAGATCTAGAAAGAATTGGTCCAAGAAACTTGATGATGCATTGTGGGCCTATAGAACTGCATATAAAAATCCTATGGGTATGTCTCCGTATAAAATGGTTTATGGAAAAGCATGTCACTTACCTCTCGAACTGGAACATAAGGCATATTGAGCCATTAAAGAGCTCAATTATGATTTCAAACTTGCCGGTGAGAAGAGGCTATTCGACATTAGCTCACTTGATGAATGGAGAACCCAGGCCTATGAGAATGCCAAACTGTTTAAAGAAAAGGTTAAAAGATGGCATGACCAAAGGATACAAAAGCGTGAGTTTAACGTAGGTGACTATGTGATGCTATTCAACTCTCGTTAAGATTTTTTGCAGGAAAACTTCTCTCTAAATGGGAAGGTCCTTACGTTATCGAGGAGGTCTATCGCTCCAGTGCCATAAAAATCAACAACTTCGAAGGCACAAATCCGAAGGCGCTGAAAGGTCAAAGAATCTAACATTATATCTCAGGTAATCCAATAAATGTTGAAACCAATGTTATGTAACCCCGGAGGAATATATAAGGGACACTCTCCAGAACGCTTTAGACTCCGAAAAGGAATAGGTATGTGGTACGGTAAGTAAACCAACTCCAAAACAGTTCTAATGGCAATTTTCCTCCGTTTGGTAATATTTAAGAAAATAGGAAAATAAGAAGTAGTCCGGGAAGGACACGAGGCGTCCACGAGGGTGGAGGGCACGCCCTACTCCCCTGGGCATGCCCCCTGCCTCGTGGGCACCTCATGTGCTCTACGGACTCCGTTTTCTTGCACGACACTTCTTTCGGTCGGTAAAAATTCATTATATAATCTCCCAAAGGTTTTGACCACCGTACCACGCAAATATCCTATGTTTTTGTTTCGAGTTGCTTTCTGCCAGAGTTGTCAAGGCTAGGCATCATGTCGTCCTCCTCCTCCAACAATGAGGGCAACGATGCTTGGCTAATGAAGATAGAGCTGAAGAGAGAAGAACCCGGGGAGATCAAGAGGATGATGGGATCAAGAAGTTCATGGAGGATCAAGCTCCGGCAGCGGAAGATGAAGATTTCCTCCAACCTCATTACAATCTTCTTACCACAACGGAGATTGAAGCCTTCAAGATGATTGAGTTAGCTCACATAAAAAATAAGTATCTCACACGTGAAAATATTTTGTTGAAGGAGCATATCACCACACTCAAGGGCATAATATGCAAATTGGAGGATCTCCTACGCTCGATGTGCGACTATCCATCAACACCACCATCTTCTTCACCAGCAAAGGAGAACTGAGTATTGGATATGGGCATTCCCCTTGGCAACTGCCAAGCTTGGGGGAGGTGCCCCGGTATCGTATCACCATCACACCCCTATCTTTACCGTTTTCTTAGCTCTATCCTTTTTAGTAATATCTTGATCTAGTAGAATAAAGTTTTAGTATGATTTAGTCTTGAGTTTTGCTTTATGATCCCTCTATGTAATCGAGTCCATGAACTACATATAATAAAGATTATTTTTGAGTCGAGGGCTTGACTATCTTACTATGATTTTGAGGGAATAGAAGAAAGAATAAAAATAAGTAAAGGGATCATATTGATCTTATGGAGAGTAATGACTTCACATATAAAGAGTATGATGAATAAAAGTTGTTGAGAGTTGACAAACATAGTTTTGGTCATCGTTGCAATTAATAGGAAGTAATAAAGAAAGAGAGGTTTTCACATATAAATATACTATCTTGGAAATATTTTATGATTGTGAGCACTCATTAAAATATGTCATGCTAAAGAGTTGATGTTGGACAAGGAAGACAACGTAATGGGTTATGTTTTCTTATATCGAAATAAAGTATATTGTCATGGATCATCCAACATGTTGAGCTTGCCTTTCCCTCTCATGCTAGCCAAATTCTTTGCACCAAGTAGAGATACTACTTGTGCTTCCAAATATCCTTAAACCCGGTTTTGCCATGAGAGTCCACCATACCTACCTATGGATTGAGTAAGATCCTTCAAGTAAGTTGTCATTGTTGCATGCAATAAAAATTGCTCTCTAAATATGTATGATGTATTAGTGTGGAGAAAATAAGCATTATACGATCTTGTGATGTGGAAGAAATAAAAGCGATGGACTGCATAATAAAGGTCCATATCACAAGTGGCAATATAAAGTGACGTTCTTTTGCATTAAGATTGCGTGCATCCAACCATAAAAGCACATGACAACCTCTGCTTCCCTCTGCGAAGGGCCTATCTTTTACTTTTCTCTTATACGTTATACAAGAGTCATGGTGATCTTCACCTTTCCTTTTTACATTTTATCCTTTGGCAAGCACCTTGTGCTGGAAAGATCTTGATATATATATATATATCCAATTGGATGTAAGTTAGCATGAATTATTATTGTTGACATTACCCTTGAGGTAAAAGGTTGGGAGGCAACACTATAAGCCCCTGTCTTTCTCTGTGTCCGATTAAAACTCCATACCCAGAAGTATTGCATGAGTGTTTTTTTTTACTGGGAACTGTAGGGGAAACCCCCACAGCATATCAAAACTTTATTGAGAAAAGAGATACAGTACAAGTACAAAGGGGGATTACAAGAGGTAATCAAAGTATCTAGGGGAAGTAGGAGAAAGAAACAAGTTAAAAGTTAAAAGATACAGACTAATGGCCTCAAGGTGGCAAGAATGAAATCCAGCGTAGAAGATCATCTTTGTAGGCAGCTTTCACTCTATATTGCATTAAGCTGATGTCATGGATGAAAGCAGATCTCCATTTATTAAATCTAGCTCTCTCATGCCTGAAGACCTTAGCATTCCTGATGATCCAGATATTCCAGCAAGCAATGAACACCACTTCGGTGAAGAAGGGCTTCCTAAAACTCCTGCTAGCATTAAGAACCAAATGAGCCATGGAGTCACCAGAAGACCAATCGATTTGCAGATAGTTCCAAACTCTGACACTAAAGTTGCAATTGAAGAACAAATGATCCCTTGTTTCCCTAGTCTGCAAAGGACAAAGGACACAGTTCACTCCATCCTCCAAATGCCAATGCCTCCTATCCACCTATTGCATGAGTGTTAGCAATTATGAAATACTAAATGATAGTTGAGTATGTGGACTTGCTGAAAAGCTCTTATATTGACTCTTTCCGATGTTATGATAAATTGCAATTTGCTTCAATGACTGAGATTATAGTTTGTTGGTTCTCAATGAAGTTTCTGATTCATACTTTACGTTGTGAATAGATTGTTACTTTAGCATAACAAATCATATGACAATATATATATGTATGTTGCTGTTATAAGAATGATCATGATGCCCTCATGTCCGTATTTTATTTTATCGACACCTCTATCTCTAAACATGATGACATATTTTTCGATACCGGCTTCCGCTTGAGGACAAGCGAGGTCTAAGCTTGGGGGAGTTGATACGTCCATTTTGCATCATGCTTTTATATCGATATTTATTTCATTATGGGCTGTTATTACACGTTATGTCACAATACTTATGCCCTTTCTCTCTTATTTTACAAGGTTTACATGAAAAGGGAGAATGCCGGCAGCTGGAATTCTGGGATGGAAAAGGAGCAAATATTAGAGACCTATTCTGCACAACTCCAAAATTCCTGAAACTTCACGGAGGCACGTTTTGGAATATATAAAAAATACTGGAGAAAGAATCAACCAGAGGGGGCCCACACCCTGGCCATGAGGGCGGGGGGCGTGCCCGACCCCCTGGGCGCCCCCTGCCTCGTAGGCCCCCTAGTAGGCCTCCGGTGCCCATCTTCTGCTATATGAAGTCTTTTACCCTGGAAAAAATCATAAGTAAGCTTTCGGGACGAAACACCGCCGCCACGAGGCGGAACCAATCTAGGGCTCCGGTGGAGCTGTTCTGCCGGAGAAACATCCCCCCGGGAGGGGGAAATCATCACCATCATCATCACCAACGATCCTCTCATAGGGAGGGGGTCAATCTCCATCAACATCTTCACCAGCACCATCTCCTCTCAAACCCTAGTTCATCTCTTGTATCCAATCTTTGTCCCAAAATCTCAGATTGGTACCTGTGGGTTGCTAGTAGTGTTGATTACTCCTTGTAGTTGATGCTAGTTGGTTTAATTGGTGGAAGATCATATGTTCAGATCCTTTATGCATATTAATATCCCTCTGATTATGAACATGAATATGATTTGTGAGTAGTTACGTTTGTTACTGAGGACATGGGAGAAGTCTTGCTATAAGTAGTCATGTGAATTTGGTATTCGTTCGATATTTTGATGAGATGTATGTTGTCTCTCCTCTAGTGGTGTTATGTGAATGTCGACTACATGACACTTCACCATTGTTTGGGCCAAGAGGAAGGCATTGGGAAGTAATAAGTAGATGATGGGTTGCTAGAGTGACAGAAGCTTAAACCCTAGTTTATGAGTTGCTTCGTAAGGGGCTGATTTGGATCCATATGTTTCATGCTATGGTTAGGTTTACCTTAATACTTCTTTTGTAGTTGCGGATGCTTGTAAGAGGGGTTAATCATAAGTGGATGCTTGTCCAAGAAAGGGCGGTACCCAAGCATGGGTCCACCCACATATCAAATTATCAAAGTAACGAATGCGAATCATATGAGCGTGATGAAAACTAGCTTGACGATAATTCCCATGTGTCCTTGGGAGCGTTTTCCTTCATATAAGAGTTTGTCCAGGCTTGTCATTTGCTACAAAAAGGATTGGGTCATCTAGATGCACCTTATTTACTTTCATTACTCGTTACCTGTTACAAATTACCTTATCACAAAACTACCTGTTACCGATAATTCCAGTGCTTGCAGAGAATACCTTACTGAAAACCACTTGTCATTTCCTTCTGCTCCTCGTTGGGTTTGACACTCTTACTTATCAAAAGGACTATGATAGATCCCCTATACTTGTGGGTCATCACCTATCAATATGCTGCTCATAATTTGATAATCATACTCCATATTTAAAGTATCTCTTAGTAACAGCTGACCCGCCCTTCATCATATAAGCAGCTTGTGATTTACTCATAACCATGATCCATCGTATACCCATAGTTGGTTTGTAGTCATTAAAATGTTATTTACCACCATTAATCAAATGGTTGCCGTAGCATTAACTCACAAAATTATACTTCCAGGCCATAACTTTTCAACTGCCAAAAAATGACTATCGTCAACTGGGAACGTTCCTTGGTTACCAAGGAGATTCTTGACGATTACGTAGGCCAAGGCCTATTCGTGAGTCAATAGTAGATTGGATGGCGAGTTAGTAATGGGGAAGCAATCCCTACTCCTGAAGAGGACGAAATTGCGGTCTTCACTGATCACATACTCAGAGGATTTACCCCACCTGGGTCTAAATTCTTTCGGGACCTCCTTCACTATTTCAACTTGCACCCTCAAGATATAAGCCCGAACTCGATATCCAACATTTTCCATTTTCAAATCTTCTGTGAAGTTCATCTGCAAACAACACATACCATTCCTTTGTTCAAGGAATTCTTTTATATAAACCGCCAAATTGAGTGTCAAAATGGCCCAACTCAAGGGCTTGGTGGAATCTCTATACAAAGACGAAGAGATAACAGGTTTCCCGCCACAGTCTTACTAAGTCACCCCAATGGATGGGCGACCACCTGGTTTTATTGTAAAGACACTGCTCCAACAACAGAAAACCCTCTGCCCGGGTTTAGAGCCGAGCGTCCTCCATCAGACTTTGATCTGCCAAGCAAAATTATCCTAGACGAGCATGAAGAACCCTTCCCATACCTCTCCAGGGCTAAAGCTTTATTAGCTAACGGGTTAATTGGAGTTGACTTGACCCGGTGCTGGGTCTCTTGGAAGATACTCCCTTTAAGCCACCATCCCAGCTAATGTGGGAGTACTCTGGCGAGCCAAATGATCCTCAGCAGTACACTGAAGACAACTTTACCGCTGAAGAAGTCTTCAAAACCACAAGGACTCTACTTGGTGAGTCTCAGAAGAACTGCAACAAAGTTGGTCTGCCACCCTTTTATAAACAAAAACCGGCTCCACCAGTAAATGTTTCCTTTTATCATGTTCAATGCAAGTTAACTCTACCTTGTGCCTTGTTTTAATCTCTTTTTGTACTTATATAGGCTGACTCCGCCTTCTAGACCAGGAAACCGCAAGCCGCCGCCCCGGTCAAGAAACCTAAGGCCACCCATGCTCCGGATCACCATAAAAAGCGAACAACAAAAGATCTTCTCAAGCTGGATGACTCGGCGGTAGAACTTGATTCCCTTGGTCGTCTTTTTGTGCAACTTATTGATAACGACTCTTCATAAGATGACGCGGAGACAAGCCAGGAAAATGCAGCAGAGGTAATACCTGTCTCCTTTGACTCAAATCCTTTGCCAAGAAATAAAACTCGGCAGGTCATCTGAAAAGTAAGATTTTCTCATCCTCTTGCTCATTTGGACCCCAATTTTCTTTTAAAGAAACATCAGCACGATTCAAGACGTACCACCCGGAGTGACGGTTCCCAAGACCTCAACCCCGGCTTACCCAACACTCCTGTCCCTTGCAAACGTCGGAATGAGGTGCCTCATAGCCCAACTCTTTCTCTTCCAAAGGCTGGTCTCTTTCGTCAACCTATTAATCCTTCCGACTCAAACTATCAAGGAATGCCTCCATCATCCGTCGATTCTACTAGGACTCAGCTGCCTGTCTTCAAGGTTGCCCATGGGTATGTATGTCCACTTGTTCATAAAGAATTTGTAACAATATATACTCATGAACTCTTGTATCTTTGTTTTAGAGGCATAGCCAAGGCGGGCAAAAAATTAGAAGGTGGGCGGGTCTTCAAAGGATCGAAAGGCCGCTGAACTAGAAGCACAGATGCCTGATGCCCCTGAAGCTTCAGTTCAAAATCTTGAAATCCCTACAAATGACCCGCGACCATAGATTGACCCGACGGCTCTTGAACCAATTCATATTGAACTCAAGCTATCTGCTAGTCATGACCCGCCGAGCCCCAAGCCTCCAAGCCCTGCCAAGTTAACTAAAGCAAGCCCTGAGAAGACTACTGAAGATGTCCTCATTACTGGCAGAGGATATACAGAGCCAAGAAATCCTACCATCTTGGCCAAACATAATGGCAAAGAAGAACCACCAGCCGTAGACAAGAGCAAGCTGAATCTAGATTTGCAGAACTATGCAGATTTTAGCGCAGGCAAGTTGCACGCAGGCTACCTAAGCCGCCTGCACACAAGCCATGATATGGAGGCTGGCTTGGTTAATCTGATGAGGCAGAAGTATGAGGTACAAACTAAACCCCTTTCCACAGGTTCATATGCATATAGTTATGTATCCCCAAGGGCCGGCCTATCCTTCCAATGATGAGCCGGGTCTTCAAATCATTAACCCTGACTAAAACCTCATGCATCAAACTGTAGCCCCCAAGGCTCGGGTTAATCTGATAAGATAAACCGGGTCTTCCATAATCTTACTAGAATCAAACTTGTAGCCCCCAAGGGCCGGCTTAATGTGACAAGATGAGTCGGGTCTTTAATGACCTTTAAATAGAATCAAACTTGTATCCCCCAAGGGCCGGCTTAATCTGACAAGATAAGCCGGTTCTTAAATGACCTTTAAATAGAATCAAACTTGCAGCCCCCAAGGGCCGGCTTAATCTGACAAGATAAGTCGGGTCTTCAATGACCTTTAAATAGAATCAAACTTGTATCCCCCAAGGGCCGGCTTAATCTGACAAGATAAGCTCGGTCATAATAGGAACTTAAAATGACCTACATTAGCCCCCAAGTGCCATGTATATTGCTTGCAATGTGCTTGGGACTGAAAAATCTTTCCTGTTGCTGTAATAGCAAACTGTATTCATGACTACAATCCTTACCGTAGGAGACTGTGAATCTTCAAGACTCGCAGCTAAACAAGTTAAGGAAGAATATCAAGCATCAAGAAGCTGAGACTCTCAAAGCTGAATCCAAGCTCAAACGTTGTTTGGAAGAGACTGAAAACTCAAGTCCAGTTTTGCTACAGAGAGAGCTGCCTGGCAGAACAAGAAAACCATATTGTTGCAAAGAGCAGAGGCCGCCAAAACTTCACTTTAAGACCACAACTGAAGAGCTGAATAGCTTGAAACAATGCATCTCCTGAATGACAGCCGCCATATTTTGTAAGAATAATCTAACGTTAAGTACCATAGCTTGTTTCGCGACTTATAACTATTTGCTCTTTAACCCACCTGGCGACTCATGCGCGATTTGTTGAGCAGGTCCCAGAAGCTCTAGTCTTGGCCAAGATATGTTAATGAAGCTGAAAGCTGTTTATGCTTTGGTGGAACAACTATGCACTGGCACTCAGCGGACGCTTGTAGCCATCTCCAACGGAAAACAGCCTCCCACTCTTATCAAAACCGTGATGGATCAGTTATCCATAGTGTCAGGGCAAATCAAAGAGTTGAAACTATCTGGCGCCCACGCAGGAGCAATTTCAACACTCGGCCGGGCCAAGGCATGGCAATCAGAGCTTGACCCGATTGAAATGTCAAATGGCTGCCCAGAACAGAAAGAAGATGGGTCGCCCTCTGATCAAGATGATTCTGCCAAATGCGTGAGAGAGGTACGCCCTTTAGCGTGTAAACTGGAAAAGGAGGCAGACTTAACAAAATATCAGCCGGCTATGACAATGAAAACATTCGAGTGAAAGTGCCATCTCACAATGCCATAGATCTAAGTCCACTAAAGCGTAAGCATATTTTTGTTCCTAATATCGACCCTGCTCCAATTATAAATGATGAAGCCATATTCGAGGCCTTAACCAGCATCGACTGGACGTCACTTGACCTTCATATGGCAGAAGAAGAAGAGCCGGCGCCGGATGACCCGGAGCCGTCAACTCGCTAAGAAGGAAACTAATTCATAGCAATGACAATCCAGGTGGCTTTCAGGCCGGGTTTTTAAGAGTGCAGCTCCGGAAATACTTTGTTCCAAACCTGTGGGCTCATGAAAGCCTTGTAATAGGCTAGTTTAAAACAATGATCCGCCATGTCATGCCTTCGTGCATGTTGATCTTGACTTCTGAACCACCAGTTTTAACCTTTATAATAGGCTTGATGTATCATTTATACGAGCCATAGCAGCACTCTTATTTGCATGTGAAGCTTTGCATGTCCTGCCAAAAGTTTAAACAACATATGTCCTGGCGACTTAAGGTAAAAAACCAGGGCGGGTGACAACCCAAACATATGTAACCTAATAAGATTACTGAAAAGACTATAATCAAAGCCATTCAAGCCGAAATATACTGACGACTTAAAGTCAAAAACTAGGGCGGGTTATCAAACCCGAATACTCATATAACTATTTGCACATGAACACGTCACTGTGTACCCTCGACGCCGGGGGTGATGCACCGCAGCTCACATCGAAGGAGACTTGGCCGGAAGCGCGGTACACAAGCGATCCGGGGGACGCTTTTGTAGACCCGAAACCCCCACATGCCCGGGAGGGACCTCGTCAGAGCGCGCAACGGCTATGGGCTGCCCTAGGTCGACCTGATCGTCCATAGGGCCTCGAGGTTCGCCGCCCTGCAACAAGAAGAACGAACGAAGAACAAGGAAGAAGAATAACAAGGGATACCGATAAAAGTAAAGGTAAAAGGTGGTAGATGAATTGATCGGTTGTGTGTTGTTGTTCAATTGGTCGTCGCCTCTTGTCTATATAAGAGGCGGATGGATTTCACATACAAGAAAAGGACTTTCCTAGCCGTCCAAATCATCAAAGCCTAGCAAAACACGGACTATTCATGACCTCGGGCCCGGATGTCCGGCTCAAGGCCCGGATGATCCGGCCTAGCCAAGTTTTCTGACAATAGCTCACTGATCGGGCTGCAACTTTTGCATACGGATTTGGATTAAGAAGATTTTTATATCAGAATCAACTGTTTCAATGAGGCGCACAACTTTTCTGTTGAACACTTTTCGATCTGAGGCCATCTGGAGGGGGTGTCGGGCTGTTTTCTAAAGTTTGCAGTAGAAAAACTTGTCCGGACGTCCGGAACCTTGCCCGGATGGCCTTTACCCGGATCATCCGGAACCTTGCTTCATCTTTTAGCTTTTGTTGTTTGGGTCAATCGTGCGGCCTCCGGCCGGATGATCTGGACCCCGGCCCGGATGATCCGGCCAAACATTGCTCCAGCACATGGTTTTGGCTGTGGAACTCGTATACGACCTCGGATGGGAACGATTTTTATATCTAAATCGTTCATTTTGATGAGACGAAGAACTTTGCAGTTGTAGATTTTTCCATCCGTGGCCATCTTAATTAGGTTTCATGCTATTCTTTAATCTGGTGTCAATACGAGCATCTCTAAGATTGTCATAACTTTTGCATCTGAGCTCCGTTTTGGACCATCTGTATATCTATTTCGATCGGTTTGAAGAGAGCCATCCAATGGTGACATGAAATTATAAATTTCATATCATCTTGCTACAGCCTCAAGTCATTCTTTGCGATCGTGCCATTTTTGAGCGTCAACACATGCCCCCCTATTTTTCCGGCAAAGCTAGCGTGCCAAAGAATAAATTGTACCGCGCTGGTTCTAAGGACGATGTCAATACTCCATCAGCCACTTGTCATGTGCTTAGGGCGATAAATATATATCATCCATTATTTGTTTGAATCCTTGATGCAAACTTGGGTGAAACCTTCTCAACTTTATTAACAATCCGATGATAAAGTTTCATAGATATGTATCTCAAGGTCATCTCCCCAACCATATTGTTCACCCTTTTGCTAGGATTTTGCAGATAATCAACAATAAACTTTCTCCAATCCTTACTTTCGCCTGCATAAAAATTCATTAGTGTCCGAAGCGGTGGACTTCGGTTTGGCCTTACCTCTCTTGATGAGACTAAGCATCGGCTATTGATAGAAATGCAATACACCAAGATTAACATAGTAGCCGGATGCTTGCTGTGCCAACTCTCTTGAATTGTCATGTCTAGAAATATGAACAATTTTAAAGCAACCCAAGGCAAATTTTACATCTAGACATACCTCAAGACAAACTATAAGTGATTCATCGAAACATTGATAACCCTTGGATATTTGTTGCACTACACATAACGAATCACCGAAAGCCTCAATATATATAGCACCTATAGCATGTAAAAGATTCAATCCAAATAACAATGCATATTCGGCTTTGATTAATTGTGCAAAAAATATTCAAGGGTTGTGAATTCTGCAACAATGCATAGTGGCATGAGGCTTCACAAAATAGCACCCTAAGGAGATATATAAACAACACCAACACCTTGGCCATTGTTGTGAATTCAAGCATCAAAACATAATCTCCATAGTACTAGAGAGACAAGGCTAATATCAATATTATGCGTGTCATAAATCCGATGCTCAATAATGAAACCAACAATGATTTGGCCTCTCATAGTATTGAAAGATTTGTAGGCCAAATCATATATATTAAATCAAAGCATAAGCCTATTCACCAATTCTGCAACTATGAATTGGTTTACGCAACATATATTCAATTGCATTAGTCATAATGTCTCAACTCCATTTAATCATAATATAGGCATACATATAAATTTCCATGAGCACATACATTGTCTCGCTCTCCAATCGAACTAAGGACGATGTTAGAATACTACACCAGCCATGCATTGACATACTCTTAGGAAGATCGATAAATATCGGCCATTACCATCAGGTCCATGTAAAATTCGCCCACCAAAGTATGCATAGCTGAAATAACAAAACAAAATAGCAGCAAAATATTTCGACCCCTTTGTATTAGCAACAAAAATGTAACTAACCAAATGTATAGTGCTTTGGTAAAACCCTTTCATGATATAGAAATTTATGTTGCATCCATGGATCAAAATAAATCCATGGAGGGTAATTGATCATACACAGGGATGACTTCCATGACAAAGGCATCAATGGCATGGTTGAAGAAAATGGATGATGTGCTAACCGAAGATTTTCATATTGTGATGCACGCCTTCGAATTAATTGTTTGTTGCTTCCATCCTTCTCTTTCTTCACTTTTATTGTACTTGTTGCAATAGAAGCACGCACATCATTTTTGTTTTGATTGATCCTTTTGGGAACTCATGCCATGTTCTTATTTCTCAACTCTTGTGTACTAAGATTTTGTAATTCCTTCTTTTTCAAATACGATAAGCTGAGTGGGCATCTCGGCTGTGATTCTGTTACGACCAATGGAATTCTTTTTTGGCCTTGTGTACTCTCAACTTCTTTTCTTCAGATTTGGCACTTTGACTCTCAATAATTGATTGCTTCATCTCATTGCCTGCAGTAGAGAAGGTCAACACTTTCATTGGCTCTTTTTCATTTGAGATCAAATAGGAAGCAGCACTCTTACGACCATCTCTTTTAACATGGTAAACTTGCTTGACTACCTCTTTCTTCTTCCTTGAGCTCCGAACCGATTCCATATGCTTGAAACGGTATTCAACATGTGATTGTTCAAATGTTGTTTTTGTCGGAGCTGCATAATATTGGTGAGATGGTCTAAAATAATATGGAGAATGTGCCCTTGTATCATACATGTCCCATGATGGATATGGATCTACATGAGCATAGGGAGTCATCCACGGCATTGGCATTGGCGGCCCAAAATAAGGATATGAATATGTTGCATAAAAGTTCTCACTTTGCCAATACCGATCCTCATATTTGCGCCTTGGGGGTGATCTTGGTTTCTTTGCATGATTTGGCCGATAAGCATTATTCTCTTCACTCTTATTTTGATATTTATCCAATAGTTTAGCGAAGGTGATTTTTGATCTCTTACACTTGCGCTTATTTCGGCCTTTGTTCTCTTCCGGTTCGCTTTCATTGATCATTTGATTTGATTGCTGCCCCCCAGTCCTTGGTGTCTTCATTGTAGCTTCGATAGAATTCTCATCCTCAATATTAAGTTCATTATGCTTTTCAACAACTTCTCTTCTTGAAAGCTTGATCCCGTCTCCTGCAATTTTTACCTTCTCTTTAAATGGATCGGCTTGAAGCAGCTGATGCATAAACTTTTTGCCATCAGGACCAATTGGAATTGACTGGTCATCTCTTGGTGTTTCCACAAATTTCAATCATCCTTTTTAATGGCCGATTTAACTATTTGACGAAACACGTTGCAGTCCTCAAAATTATGCTTGAACGAATCATGCACTTACAATACATTCGTCCATGGATAGATGGCTCGACATTGTGATCAAGAATTCTAATATAATTACTTTTCACCAACAATTCAAATATTTGATCACACATGCTTAAATTGAAGGTATACTTCTTATTTTTGAGCCGATCTTGTTGTGATAAGGGCTTTGGAGTTAAGCAAATGAAAGGTTTAGATTTTACATCACCCCTTTCAGCTATGCATTGTGTTTTGCACTCTATCTCTGATGTATTTGGATAAGATATTATATTAGCATCGGTTTTCTCAACAGAACTTACACTTGGCTTTAAATTTCTGAAACGAAAATAGTTAGAATATACATGTCTCATTGAGACCAAGTGTAAGCCAAGTGTAAGCAAAGCTACCCAATTGGGATGAATTCCATGTCAAAGGCATCAATGGCATGATTGAAGAAAATGGATGATGTGCTAACCGGAGATTTTCATATTGTGATGCATGCCTTCGGCTTAATTGTTTTTTGCTTCCATCCTTCTCTTTCTTCACTTTTGTTGTACTTGTTGCAATAGAAGCATGCACATCATTTTTGTTTTGATTGAACATTTTGGGAACCCATGCCATGTTCTTATTTCTAACCTCTTGTGTACTAAGATTTTGTAATTCCTTTTTTGACAATCCGATAAGCTGAGTGGGCACCTCGGTTGTGATTTTGTTACGACCAATGGCAATTATATTTTGGCCTTGTGTACTCTCAACATCTTTTATTCATATTTGGCACTTTGACTCTCAACAATTGATTGCTTCATCTCATTGCCTATAGTAGACAAGGTCAACACTTTCATTGGCTCTTTTTCATTTGAGATCAAATCTGAAGCAGCACTCTTACGACCATCTCTTTTAACATGGTAAACTTGCGTGACTACCTCTTTCTTCTTCCTTGAGCTCCGAACCGATTCCTTATGTTTGAAACGGTCTTCAACATGTGATTGTTCAAATGTTGTTTTTCTCGGAGCTGCATAATATTGGTGAGATGGTCTAAAATAAGATGGAGAATGTGCCCTTGTATGATACATGTCCCATGATGGATATGGATCTAAAATAGCATAGGGAGGCATCCACAACATTGGCATTGGCGGCCCAAAATAAGGATATGAATAAGCTGCATAAAAATTCTAACTTTGCCAATACCAATCCTCATATTTGCGCCTTGGGGGAAACCTTGGTTTCTTTGCATGATGCCGATAAGCATTATTCTCTTCACTCTTCTTTTGATATTTATCCAATAGTTTAGCGAAGTTGATTTTTGATCTCTAACACTTGCGCTTATTTCGGCCTTAGTTCTCTTTCGGTTCGCTTTCATCGATCATTGGATTTGCATGCTGCCCCCTAGTCCTTGGTGTCTTCATTGTAGCTTCGATAGAATTCTAGGCCTCAAGATTATGTTCATTATGTTCTTCAACAACTTCTCTTCTTGGAAGCTTGATCCCGTCACCTGTAGTTTTTACCTTCTCTTCAAATGGATTATCTTGAAGCAGTTGATGCATAAACTTTTTGCCATCAGGACCAATTGGAATAGACTCGTCATCTCTTGGTGTTTCAACAAATTTCAATCGTCATTTTTCAATGGCCGATTTAACTATTTGACAAAACACGTTGCAATCCTCAAAATTATGCTTGAATGAATCATGCAACTTACAATGCCTTCGTCCATGGATAGATGGCTCGACATTGTGATCAAGAATCCTAATATAATTACTTTTCACCAACAATTAAAATATTAGATCACACATGCTTGAATTGAAGGTATACTTCTTATTTTCTAGCTGATTGATAACCCACAAGTATAGGGGATCGCAACAGTTTTCGAGGGTAGAGTATTCAATCCAAATTTATTGATTCGACACAATGGGAGCCAAAGAATATTCTCAAGTATTAGCAGTTGAGTTGTCAATTCAACCACACCTGGATAACTTAATATCTGCAGCAAAGTATTTAGTAGCAAAGTAGTATGGAAGTAACGGTAACAGTGGCAAAAGTAACAGTAGCAGTTTTGTAGTAATTGTAACAGTGGCAACGGTAAAGTAACTAACCAAAGATCAATATGTGAAAAGCTCGTAGGCATTGGATCGGTGTTGGAGAATTATGCCGGATGCGATTCCTCATGCAATAGTTATAACATCGGGTGACACAGAACTAGCTCCAATTCATCAATGTAATGTAGGCATGTATTCCGAATATAGTCATACGTGCTTATGGAAAAGAACTTGCAAGACATCTTCTGTCCTACCCTCCCGTGGCAGCGGGGTCCTATTGGAAACTAAGGGATATTAAGGCCTCCTTTTAATAGAGTACCGAACCAAAGCATTAACACTTAGTGAATACATGAACTCCTCAAAGTATGATCATCACCGGTATGTATCCCGATTATTGTCACTTCGGGGTTAACGGATCATAACACATAATAGGTGACTATTGACTTGCAAGATAGGATCAAGAACTCACATATATTCATGAAAACATAATAGGTTCAGATCTGAAATCATGGCACTCAGGCCCTAGTGACAAGCATTAAGCATAGCAAAGTCATAGCAACATCAATCTCAGAACATAGTGGATACTAGGGATCAAACCCTAACAAAACTAACACAATTACATGGTAAATCTCATCCAACCCATCACCGTCCAACAAGCCTACGATGGAATTACTCACACACGGCGGTGAGCATCATGAAATTGGTGATGGAGGAAGGTTGATGATGACGATGGCGACGGATTCCCCTCTCCGGAGCCCCGAACGGACTCCAGATCAGCCCTCCCGAGAGAGATTAGGGCTTGGCGGTGGCTCTGAATCATAAAACGCGATGAATCCTTCTCTCTAATTTTTTCTCCCTGAACGTGAATATATAGAGTTGGAGTTGAGGTCGGTGGAGCACCAGGGGGCCCACGAGGCAGGGGGCGCGCCCAGGGGGGTAGGCGTGCCTCCCACCCTCGTGGACAAGGTGTGGGCCCCCTAGCCTTGATTCTTTCACCAGTATTTTTTATATATTCCAAAAATATTCTTCGTGAAGTTCCAGGTCATTCCGAGAACTTTTATTTCTGCACAAAAATAACACCATGGCAATTCTGCTGAAAACAGCGTCAGTCCGGGTTAGTTCCATTCAAATCATGCATGTTAGAGTCCAAAACAAGGGCAAAAGTGTTTGGAAAAGTAGATACGATGGAGACGTATCACTGATCTTGTTGTGATAACGGCTTTGGAGTTAAGCAAATGAATGGTTCAGATCTTACATCACCCTATTCGGCTATTTATTGTGTTTTGCACTCTATCTCCGATGTATTTGGATAAGGTATTATATTAGCATCGGTTTTCTCAACAAAACTTACTCTTGGCTTTAAATTTATGAAACAAAAATAGTTAGAATATACATGTCTCAATTGAAACCAAGTGTAAGCCAAGTAAGAAATAAGCAAAGCTACCCAATTGGCTTCTTTTATTTGAGCCAATTCTTTTTTTGTTTGTTTCTGGTGGCGAGCGGCAAAATTGGTTTAAGTTTTTTCTCAATTTCAGCCCACTCCGGATATGATTGTCCCCCAATGCTTTTAGATTCTTTCTGCAATGACACACGGGTGTTGCCGAAACGTTGCAATTGTGTAGGGGGTGTATAATATGATGTAGTACTAGGTGAAGACATATGCAATGTTGTAAAACCATATTTTTTCTCGCCAATTTTATCAATTGGCAAAGATTCATCTTCTTGTAAAACTCTAGCTTTTATTGCATTATAATCGGGAACTAACCCCTTATCATGCTCTTCAAGGCAAAGAGCACTAATCCTATTATTTCGGGCTATATCCCTTTTTTAATGTCGCAACATTCCATTTTGTAAGGGATTGCTTCACAATACTTTTAGATTCTTTCGGCAATGAGGTGTTGCCAAAATTATGCAATTGCGTAGAGGATGCATCGTATGCTACAATATTAGATGATGGCATGTGCTCTTCTGCAAATTTTTCACTTATTCGGCTATGACCATGAAGGTGCGGAGCGGAATTACGAGAATCTATAGTTGTATACGATGCTGACAAATTACTAACATGAGGTGTAGCATATGACGGTTGAGAGTAACTGGCCGAATAGCTAGTAGTAGCATGGCCAATTTTCTCACTCATCGGCATGTTTGAACTAGTATATTGCAAATTAGTTGCCGATGAATAAAAAGGTGAAACACTTTGTGGCATGCTACTGGAAGTTTATACACGAGGTGTTTCAACTTGATTAACCAAACCCATCTTGTTGTTCATCGACATATGAATTTGTGGGATTGCCGATGCATGAGGGCTGGGATACATATGTTGCGTGTTACTAAAATTGTATGTTGAAGCACGGAGATTACTTTGCATGGGCTGTCGCACCTGACTAGATGCATAATTGGTAAAACAAGGGCTAGCTGATACGTTATGCTCATTATGTGATTTAGCAACAACAGATGAATTATTCGCATCTACATATGCAAACCCTAGATGACGATCTCTTCGTAGCAAGAACGGGCCAGCGACCGTTCCAAGCTTCGTCCCTAGCGGAGTCGCCGAAAAGTGTGTTCGCACATGAACACGTCACCATGTACCGTCGACGCCAGGGGTGATGCAGCGCAGCTCACGTCAAAGGAGACCCGGTCGGAAGCACGGTACAAAAGCAATTCGGCAGGCGCTTTTGTAGACCCGAAACCCCCACACGCCCGGGAGGGACCCCGCCAGGGCAAGCGGTGACTATGGGCTGACCTAGGTCGACTTGATCATCCCTAGGGCCTCGAGGTTCGCCGCCCTGCAACAAGAAAAATGAACGAATAATGAGGAAGAAGAATAACAAGGGAGAGAGATAAAAGTAAAGGTAAAAAGTGGTAGATGAATTGATGGATTGTGTGTTGTTGTTCAATCGGCCATCACCTCTTGTCTATATAAGAGGCCGATGGACTTCCCGTATAAGAAAGGGACTTGCCTAGCCATCCAAATCATCAAAATCTAGCAAAACACAGATTATTCATGACCTCCGGCCCAGATGTCCGGCTCAAGGCCTGGATGATCCGGCCTAGCCCAGTTTTCTGACAGCGGCTCACTAATCGGGCTGTAAATTTTGCATACGAATTCGGATTAAGAAGTTTTTTATATCAAAATTAACCGCTTCGACGAGGAGCGCAACTTTTCTGTTGAACACTTTTTGATTTGAGGCCATCTTGAGGAGGTTTCGGGCTGTTTTCCAAAGTCCGCAGCAGAAAAACTTGTTCGGACCACCAGAACCTTGCCCGGATGGCCTTTACTTGGATCATCCGGGTCTGCAACCAGATCATCCGGCTTCACCTTTTAGCTTCTGTTGTTTGGGTCAATTGTGTGGCCTCCGGCAGATGATCTGGACCCCGGCCCGGATGATCCGGCCAAACATTGCTCCAACACACGGTTTTGGCTGTGGAACTCGCATAGGACCTCAGATGGGAACGATTTTTATATCAAAATCGTCCGTTTCGACAAGACGAAGAACTTTTCTGTTGTAACTTTTTCATTTGAGGCCGTCTTAATTAGTTTTCATGCCATTCTTTAATCTGATGTCAATACGAGCATATCTCAGATTGTCATCACTTTTGCATCCGAGCTCCGTTTTGGACCATCTCTATATCTATTTTGATCGGCTTGAAGAGAGCCACCCAATGGTGATATGAAATCATAAATTTGACATCGTCTTTCTACATCCTCAAGTCACTCTTTGCGATCATGCCATTTATTAGCGTCAACAATAACAATTGAAAACATACCCGTAGAGTCGAATCATACTTGTGATTTAAATATCAACTGCCAGTGCGGGTGTCAACCCAAGACCTACAGCCTCATGATCTGAGTTGTTCAAACCAAAATATGCTAGTGACTTCAATTCCAAAGCCAGGGCGGGTTATAACCCAAAATACTCAAACATGAGAAATATGATCGGAGCCTCACGACCCGTATATTCAAAATTGACTCAACAGAAAAATCTTTGGAGAAACAAATCCAAAGAACTTGAGAGAAAAATTAAAAAAAAAATCTCAAATAATTGCTTGACCGGTTTACCAAAACACGACCAAACAAGTTGGCTCACAGGCCATGTGCTTTCAAGGCCGGACAGCCGTTGAGTTTATCCTAGCTCACTGTAAGACGACTCTCACGTGACACAAGCCGCCGTTTTAACCTTAACAAGTTCAGGGTCTTACAAAAGATTGGCTGTTAAGAGTTCAGCCGGTTACCTGGCGGAGGAACAAGTTGCAAACATGCAGTTGTAACTGATAATATGGAAACTCGGGCCAGTCAAGAGGGTATGAAAGCTAAACACGGTGGGTTGGAATCCCCCAAGTGACCTTATGATCAAGTAATAAAGACTCAGACACACAGAAAAGAAACGACAAAGGCCCTGAATTTCAGGCATGCCGGATTTATTATATTGATCATAAAAAGATATATACATTGACAGAAGTATGTACAATGGAGAGCCGGTGGCTCAAGTATAGTACGGCCAAAGATGAGCAATATTCCATGGCCTGTTGGTCTCCTGCTCAGAGGTGTGTGATAACTTTTGCTCATGTATATCAATAAGATAATACGAGCCATTGTTAAGATTCTTACTGACCACAAAAGTTCCTTCCCAAGGTGGGGATAACTTGTGCATATCTGTTTGATCTTGGATTAGCCTGAGCACCAAGTTGCCTTCTTCAAACGCCCGGGTCTTGACTCTGCGGCTATGATAGCGACGCGGGTCTTGTTGATATGTCGCTGAACGAGCCGCTGCAAGGTCACGCTCCTCACCAAAGCATCAAGTGCGTTTTGACATGCTATTTCATTATCAGCTTCAACATAAGCCGCCACATGGGGGCGAGTCATGAAGGATATCACTTGGAAGAACCGCCTCTGCACTATAGACCATGAAGAAGGGCATATAGCCTGTTGACCGGTTTGGGGTGGTATTGATACTCCCGAGCATTGAAGGTAACTCCTCAACCCAACAACCTGACGTTCGTTCCAAAGGAACCATAAGCCAGGGCTTAATGCCTCTCAAGATTTCTTGGTTAGCCCTCTCAGCTTGACCATGAGACTGTGGATGAGCTACTGAAGAAACATCAAGACGAATAAGCTCTTGTTGACAAAACTCCTTCATAGCACCCTTAGACAAATTAGTACCATTATCAGTGATGATACTATGAGCGTAACCAAAGCGGAAGATTAGCTTTTTAACAAACTGAACTGCGGTTGCTGCATCACACTTGCTAACCAGCTCTGCTTCAACCCATTTTGTAAACTTGTCAACCGCCACCAAAAGGTGTCTTTTCTTATATGGAGACCTCTTGAATGGTACCACCATATCAAGTCCCCAGACTGCAAATGGCCAAGTAATTGGAATCATCCTCAACTCTTGAGCCGGCACATGAGCTCGTCGAGAAAATTTCTGACATCCATCACACTTACTGACGATATCTTCTACATCAGCATGAGCCGTCAACCAATAAAACCCATGATGGAAAGCTTTAGCCACTAGAGATTTAGAGCCGGCATGATGTAGAAGCTCTCTTCAGGAGAAACACAACATTGAAACACGCATGTCACACTCCATCGGTGTAATTCACCATTGACAATAGTCATAAACTTAGACCTCCTAGTTATTTGTCTTGCCAAAGCTTCATCCTCAGGTAACTCGCCCCGGGTCATATAAGCCAAGTAGGGAAGTGTCCAATCAGGAATAGCTTGGAGAGCCGCCACTAGCTGCGCCTCCGGGTCAGGAATAGCAAGGCCCTCTTCTGATGGTAACTTGACTAAAGGATTCTGTAATACATCAAGGAACACATTAGGAGGCACCGGCTTACGTTGAGAACCAAGCTGGCTCAAGGCATCAGCTGCCTCATTCTTCCTTCGATCAATGTGTTCCACCTGGTAACCCTTGAAGTGACCAGCAATATTGTCAACCGCCCGATGATAAGCCACCATGAGCGGGTCTTTGGAATCCCATGTGCCTGAAACTTGTTGAGCCACAAGGTATGAGTCGCCAAAACACCTGACCCAGCTTAAATTCATGTCTTTGGCCTTTCGAAGGTCGTGGAGTAAAGCCTCACATTCGTCAGCATTGTTAGTACAAGGAAACATTAACCTCAAAACATAACAAAATTGGTCACCTTGTGGGGAAGTCAAGATAACTCCAGCCCCTGAGCCTTCTAACTGCCTGGACCCAACAATGTGAATCATCCAATATGTGTTATCAGGCTTCTCCTCACGCGTCTGCAACTCTGTCTAGTCATTTATGAAATCCATTAGAGCATGAGATTTGATAGCTGTTCTTGGCACATATTTCAAACCACGAGGTCTGAGTTCTATTGCCCACTTAGCAATCCGGCCTGTGGCCTCCCTGTTTTGAATAATGTCTCCCAAGGGAGCAGAACTGACCACAGTAATAGGATGACCAAGAAAATAATGCTTCAACTTGTGACTCGCCATGAACACCCCATATACCAATTTCGGCCAATCTGGGTATCGCCGTTTGGACTCAATTAATACCTCAGTGACATAATAAGCCGGCCGCTGAGTAGGGTATTCTTTGGCCGCCTCTTTGCGCTCTACAACAATTGCCACGCTGACAGCCTTACTGTTAGCAGCCAAATACAAAAGAAAAGGCTCCTTCTCCATAGGAGCAGCCAGGACGGGCGGCTCATCTAATTGCTTTTTAAGTGCCTCAATCGCCTTATCATTAGTGTCACTCCAGAAAAAATGATCTGTCTTCTTCATCATCTCGTATAAAGGAATTTCCTTCTCTCCTAGGCGGCTTATGAACCAGCTTAAAGCCGCGACACGACCCGCCAGGTGCTGGACGTCATTGACACACGCTGGCTTAGCCAATGAAGTGGGAGCCTTAATCTTCTCCGGGTTAGCTTCAATACCCCTCTCGGAGAATAGAGAACCCAACAGCTTGCCTGCAGGCACACCAAAAACACACTTGGCCGGGGTAATCATCATCTCACAGACCCGAAGAATGTCAAAGTCTCCCTTAGATCATCCAGGAGAGTCTCCTTTCTGGATTGACCACAATATCATCCACATAAGCATGCACATTATGCCCAATCTGATCGTGAAAACAATTCTGAACACAGCGTTGATAAGTCGCCTGAGCACTCTTAAGCCCAAAAGGCATAGAAACATAACAGAAGGCTCCAAAAGGGGTGACAAAAGACGTATTATCTTGGTCCTTAACTGCCATCTTGATCTGATGATAACCAGAATACGCATCGAGGAAACATAAACTCTCACAAGCCACCGTGGCATAAATAATCCGGTCGATACGAGGGAGAGCAAATGGATCAACTGGACAAGCTTTGTTAAGATCTGTGTAGTCAACACACACATGCCAAGTACCATTCTTCTTAAGCACCAGCACCGGGTTGGCCAACCACTCAGGGTGAAAAACCTCCACGATAAACCTAGCTGCTAAGAGCCAACCCACCTCTTCTCCAATAGCCTTATGTCGTTCTTCATTGAAACGATGAAGAAATTGTTTGGTCGGCTTAAATTTAGGATCAACATTAAGGGTGTGCTTTGCGAATTCTCTCGGTACACCCGGCATGTCAGAAGGTTTCCATGCAAAGATGTCCCGATTCTCACAGATGAACTCGATGAGCGCGCTTCCTATTTAGGATCCATATTGGCCCCCATTGTCAACTGCTGAGATGATTCGCCAGGGACAAAGTCAACCTGCTTAGTATGATCAGCCAACTTAATCTTCAACAAAGGGCCTTGCTTGGTGGTGGGCTTCTTCAAAGGGTCATGTCAGCCGGATCAACATTATCCTTGTAAAATTTTAGCTCCTCTGTAGCACAGGCTGACTCAGCATAGGCTGCATCTCCTTCTTCACATTCCGAAGTAATCTTTCGATCACCATGGACCGTAATAGTGCCTTACGTCCTAGCATCATAAGCTATATGTAAACATAACAAGAACGAGCCATAAACTAGGCATAAGTCGGCCGCCCAAACAAGGCATGATAAGGACTCTTAATTTTGACCACCTCAAACCATAGCGTCTCTGCCATGTAGTCATGTTCATCACCAAAGGCCACTTCTAAGGGAATTTTTCCCACAGGGTACGTTGACTTACCAGGCACTACACCATGGAAAACTGTGGAAGATGGCTTGAGATCCCTATCAGTCAGGTTCATCCGCCGAAATGTGTCATAATAGAGGATGTTAATACTACTACCACTGTCCATAAGTACCTTAGTGAACTTATAACCACCGACCTAAGGGGCCACTACCAAGGCCAAGTTACCCAGATTTTCATCCCGGGGCGGGTGATCTGCCCGACTCCATGTTATTGGATGCTCTGACCACCACAAATACTGGGGTACCGTTGGCTCAATAGTATTGACTGCACATTTATGAACCTTATGATCATGCTTGCAGAGACTAGTTGTGAAAACATGATATTGACCCCCGTTGAGCTGCTTTGGATTACTCTGGTATCCTGACTGCTGGTTAGCCTGACCAGACTGTTGGTTATAACCACCCTGGTTGCCCTGTCCTTGATATCCAGAAATTAAGCCGCCGCCACCAAAGCCGGCCCTTGTGAGCCGGATCCTGACCCGCCAGGCGGGCCATTATTGTTGGCATGATTCTGATTGAAGTTGGAATTCCTCTATTCTCGCATGATGGAACAGTCCTTCCAAGCATGAGCCGTCGGCCTATCAGGCAAACTATGTTTTGGGCAAGGCTCATTAAACATCGCCTCAAGATTAAAAAAATTCCCACCAAAGGATTGTTTGCCATTACCGTTGCGGTGCTGGCCCTTATACCCAGTGTTGGTGTTAGCCACAAGATCTGACCCGCCGTTAGGGTGCCTGCGTTTTCCACCATTACTTTGGTTGTTGCCGTTCTTCATTGCCATATGCTGCTGCTGACCTTTTCCATTACTACTCTTATTACCCTTATTGGACTTCTCATCGTCAGATCCAGGGTCTTTTGTGTGATCAGAATTAGCATACTTAATTAGAGCCGCCATAAGCTTCCCCATGTCATTACAATGACGTTTAAGCCACCCAAGCTTATGCTTGAGAGGGGTAAAATGACAATTCTTCTCCAAAACCAGAACAGCTGAACCCGCCGCAATGCTATCTGATGAGTGGATAATAGTTGAGACCCATCAGACCCAATGGTGGGCCGACTCATCCTCCCACTGCACATAGTTATCCAGATCAATAATTGTCAGAGGCTGCTTAAATGTTCCCTTAAAATTGTAAATGAAACGTGCTTTCAACTCAGCCCATGAATTGATGGAATTGGCAGATAATCCTTTCAACAAGGTTCGAGTCGGTCCATCCAACATCATGGTGAAGTACTTGGAACATACAACATCATTAACATCCAACATCTCCATAGCAAGCTCATAACTCTCAATCCAAGCCTCACGTGGAAGATCAGTTGTATAATTAGGCATCTTGCAAGGGCCCTTAAAATCCTTGGGCAGTCGTTCATTACGTAGAGCAGGTACCAGACATGGCACACCAACCGTCCTGGAAGTCGTCCAGGCTTCAACGGATGTCGAAGGGTGTACTGGAAATTGCTGATGAGCCACCAATTCTGCCTCATGGCGGGTTCTAGCCTGATCCACAAGGGCCTAAGCATTATTCAGCATATTATCATCACGGGGCGGGTTATGTCCACGGGGCAGGTTACGACGCTGCTCACTGCTGGAAACCGCCGACGAATCCAAATGCCAGCTATAGCTTCGACTTGGGAGGGGAGTTGAGTGAACACTCTCATGACTGTATGAATAAGCCGCCTGCTGTGCCACATCCGTCTGAAGAAGCTCCACCGTGTTACAGGTCTCTACCGTTGCTGGAGACTCGCCTTCAATTGGGATAGCCGTCAGCTGTGTAGCCGCTGCTATCATGTTATCCAATGGTTTAGAATAATGCCCAGAGGGTGTTGGAACACGTTGAGGCGGGATCTGATCCGGCTATCGAGGCTGAGCCGCCTGCCCGACCCCTGGCGTCTCTGCAGCCCGGGTTACACCGGGCGGGTTACTCGTTCCTGCTCCCGGCGTGTTAAAAAGGTTCTGTCCCTAAAACTACGGAGGCATGCGGCTCTGGTGCCTTATTCGAAGAACAACATTGGACCCATTCTGGTCTAGACTTAGGTGGAAAGCTTCTTCCCTTATCCACCGTGACTCGGCCTCCATCGAAGCTCGCTCCATTGCCATCCTGGCGTTCTCTGCATTAAGATCATCTTGGGCCTTGTCCACCTCATCTCGCACCTTTGCAATTTCTGCATTATGTTGTGCTTGATTTGCTGGAGTCACCTCCGCGGCTAACAGAGTCGTCAAAGCACCCAAGAGCTCAGATAAAACTTGAGCCGGTGGATGAACTGAGCCACTCACCCCAGCTGCCGCAGCAGCAGTTGAACCGGATGTCATAGTAGCGGCCGTTGATGAGTTTACCATTGGTTGCGTACCAACCATAAAAATAGCAGCCCTGCTTGGCGGCTCCCCAGCTGTCGCCGTGGGAATAGCCTCCAAGCCTGCCGTCCTGAACCTAGTAGATTGACTCGGTTTCTCCGGTCAAGGACTCATCACCTGAGTAGACGAGAGTCTCTCCTTCAGACACATAGTTCTCCGCCAGGTCTGTGCCATGTGTTCATCCAACGAAGACATGCTTCCAGTGGGTTTGAACCCTGGAGGGTTGCGCACACCGAGTCGGCTCGACAATGTCAGTGTAGATGTCCGGCTCAGGCTCAGATTCACCGATCTTGCCGACGAAGACGTGGATTCCACCAAAGGGGACCCGGTACCCGTACTCAATTGAGTCTGCGTCGGGGCCCCGGCCAGCATTGTCGATGTAGAGCTTGCCGCGGCGACTCTTGGTCATCTGGCCCATGGTGTATCCCTCAGTCCCTGGGAAAGAGCCCTTCAAGAACTCAAAACCACCGTGCGCAGGCCCCACGGTGGGCGCCAACTGTCATGGTTTCATCACAGCAGATGCCCTTGCGAAAGGACTTAGGTGTGGAGCCATCGCAACGTAGGTTAGCTTGAAGGGGTTGAACAGGACAAAGGACACTAGGTTTACCCAGGTTCGGCCCTCACAACGAAGTAAAAGCCTAAGTCCTGCTTCTAGTTGTATTGCTTGAATATCGATTACAAGGGAGTGGAATCGCTTGACCTAACTATCGATCAATTATTTTTTTAGTTAACCCGCCGTTGGGTCTCGCCTTTATATACACAGGTCGAGGCTCTAGGGCTTACAAGAGTCCGAGCCGGATCACATAACATGACCAGCTCTATTTCTAAGTCGCCTTGCCTTACCAAACAAGTCACCATCGGGCGACTCACACTTTCGGGTGTTGGGCCACCACCAGGCCCGCCTCTTAAACCACCACTTGTCTTCATGCTTCATTTTCTTAGACCTTCTTCATATTAAGTCGCCAACGTGTAACCCGACCCCTCCTGGGTGGGTCGTACCTCGGGGTTATATCCCCAACAAGGCGGGTAGATATTTTTGAGATTGCAAGGGAAGCCTCGTGGATCCCAATGTACTGTGGTGATGTAAGTGACAGGGGCACGGGCATGGCAGACGGGTAGTGTGAGCTAACCGTGTGTGTTGCATCATCCGACTTGTCTAATGTTTCTAAATTTGGAAAAAATTACGTGGGAAAGGGCCAGAACACGAACACACTTGCATGAAAAGGGAGTTTGATGTTCAAATACCCAATGCACAACTTCAATGTGGCACTTGTCTCACAAAACGCACGGTATTGCTTGCCCCCCCTTTCGTGCCAGTGGGAGGGGAATCCTAGGTATGAACGCATGCCCCCAAATAGCTAGGTCTAAGATATCACCCTACCATAACACTAAACCCAGGGCCGGCCCTGGGCCATGGCGGCGAGTGCGACAGACTAGGGCCCAGCCCAAGCAGGGGCCCATACCCTCTGCAGGTATGTATTTTTGTTCGTATAGAAAATAAGAAGCGAGCAAGTAACGCACACGTACGAATGGAAGAAGTCACGCACGAAGAGCAAGTCAACTATCCCTAATCCTTTCCTTCGCTCTCTCCTAGAAACACGCCACCATCTCATGTCTCCCTCCCGTTCTCATCTTCCCCAAATTCAATTAATTGTCCCGAGTTCCTAAGAGGCTAGGACCCCAACTCCCCAAGCTCTAATCAATGGATTTTCCATTGTATCACAATCCAATGGATTTCTTTGCACCTTATAAATACCCCAAGGGCCCCGTCGAATGGATCCACGGAGGCGAGCCGTCCAGCGGCGACACATCAAGTGCCTTGGCAGGAACATGGAGTCGCGGAGGGCAGCAGCCTGCAACCGTGGTCAGGGTCCGATCGTTCGAGGGCAGGCCCTGGAGACGTGGAGTTCAGTCCAGGTAGTTCCTTCTAATTTTTTGGATCTCATTTTTTTACCCTGGGCTATTTGTTTCTGTTATGATGAATGATGTAATGGTGTTTGACCTATTTCTGCTTGATTCCTCACCTATTTTACAACATTGCAATCAGATAGATTTTGCTAGCTGCGACATCTCAGGTGAAAGACAAACGACTGCTGATATTTTCTTACACACGTTTGTGGTTGGACTGCTAGAGTTGGAGTTGAAGTTTCTGTCGAATTGGATCAAGAATTGAGAACAATGTTAAGACTTCTGAGTTGTTGGAGCATGTAACCTAATCCTGTAATCATATGATATATCCATGGACCATGGTGTATTAAGATGATATTTGCTAATGAAATTTACAATTTCTTTTATAATGACTTTTCACTGCACATGTTAGGTGTGGAAGTATTTTTTTGTCTATTATATAGTATAAGGGCCCATTTTCTCAGTTCGCACAAGGGCCTCTGGAATGCTAGGGCCGACCCTGACTAAACCTATCGGATTCATGGTCAAACCCCACCCCCTTTCGCTTCCAGTGAAAGGTGGACCATGTGCGGGCCCACAAATGGTGTGCTTCTGGCGTGAGATGGGGTGAGACCACATACGAACCACCTGCGGGTAGCTCAACTATATGTATGAAAAGAGTGGTGTGATATTTAAATACCCAATTCACAACTTTGATGTGGCACATGTGCCTCAAAAATTAAGCGGACATCCCCGACCCCACGGAGATTTAGCAAAGTGCAAAGTAGTCCCCCCGCCCACACACACACACACTTTGAGTCAGCAAGAGACGGTATCTCACCAAGATGTACTGTAAAATGGACCAAGATGAATCCACCTTTGTCGTACAACCTCTCTCTTGTTGTTGGTCAAAGTGATGGATGTCCACGCGACCCCACAGATGGGCTAGCTCGCCAATAATCATGTAAGTAGTTGATACGTCTCCAACGTATCAATAATTTTTGTTCCATGCTGTTATATTATCATTCTTAGATGTTTTATAATCATTTTATATCAATTTTTGGTACTAACCTATCGACATAATGCCAAGTGCCAGTTGCTGTTTTTGCATGGTTTTTACATCGTAGGAAATCAATATCAAACGGAGTGCAAACACCGCGTTTGTGGATTTTTTATGGCCCAAAAGACCACCAATGGGCCAGAGCAGCACCTAGAGGGTGCCCCGAGGGGGTACAACCCACCAGGGCATGCTTGGGGACCCAGTCACGCCCAGGTGGGTTGTGCCCACCTCGGTGGCCTCTCGCACCCCCTCTTTACCCTATAAATTCACAAATATTCCAAAAACCCTCGGGGTTAACATAGATCAGAAGTTCTGCCGCCGCAAGCCTCTGTAGCCACGAAAAACCAATCTAGACCCCATTCTGGCACCCTGTCAGAGGGGGAAATCATCACCGGTGGCATCTTCATCATCCCGGCGGCCACCATGATGAGGAGGGAGTAGTCCACCCTCGGGGCTGAGGGTTTGTACCAGTATCTATGTGTTTAATCTCTCTGTCTCTCTCTCATGTTCTTGAGATGTCACGATCTTGATGTATCGCGGGCTTTGTTAATATAGTCGGATTATATGGTGTTTTCCCCTCTCTATCTTGTGATGAATAGAGTTTTCCCTTTGAGATTTCATTTTATCGGATTGAATAATTTTATGTATTTGAGAACACTTGATGTATGTCTTGCTATGAATACCCATGGTGACAATGGGGTATCATATTGATTCACTTGATATGTGTTTTGGCACTCAACTTGCGGATTCCTGATGCGACATTGGGGTAATCTATGCATAGGGGTTGATCCACGTTCTCTTCTTTGTTTCTTTGATAGAAATCTTGGGGCACTCTTTGAGGTTATTTGTGTTGGATTGAGTATTATGAATCTGAAATTGTTTGATGCATATCGCATTATCAACTCATGGATACTCGCGGTGACATTGGAGTATCTAGGCGACATTAGAGTTGGTTGATGTGTATCATATGGTGTTATTTTAGTATGAACTCTTGGTTAGATTGATCGGAAAGAATAGCTTTGTGTTATTTTAGTACGAACTCTAGGATAGATTGATCGGAAAGAATAGCTTTGAGGTGGTTTCATACCCTACAAAAAAAATTCTACTTATGTTCTCAACTAGATAGGAACTTTGGAGTGATTCTTCATCGCACTTTGAGGGATGGTTATATGATCCAACTATATTAGCATTGTTGAGAGATTGCACTAGCGAAAGTATGGACCCTAGGCCTCTTTTTCAAGCATTGCAATACCGTTTGTGCTCCATTTTATCAATTGCTACCTTGCTGTTTTTTGTTGTTCTTATTACAAAAATCAATATCTAGTATCCATATTACACTTGTATTACCATCTCTTCGCCGAACTAGTGCACCTATACAAATTACCATTGTATTTGGTGTGTTGGGGACACAAGAGACTTTGTATTATTTGGTTGGAGGGTTGTTTGAGAGAGACTATCTTCATCCTACGCCTCCCACGATTGATAAACCTTAGGTCATCCACTTGAGGGAAAATTGCTACTGTCCTACAAAACTCTGCGCCTGGAGGCCCAACACGTGTCTACAAGAATAAAGTTGCGTAGTAGACATCAAGCTCTTTTCTGGCGCCGTTGCCGGGGAGGTGAGTGCATGAAGGTATATCTTTGGATCATGCAATTGAATCTTTTGGTTTCTTGCTTTATCACTAGTTTGGTTTATAGAAAGAAAACTAAAAAATAATGGAATTGTGGTTGCATCACATTATTCATCTTTATAATGTCTTTCGTGAAAATGATGGAAAGGAAAATTGTGCTCAATTGATATAAGAAGAATTCAATAGAATGTTTGGTATAAATGATGAGCGTGATTGCAATGTTGTTAGTATGAATTCTTTGAATATCCATGATGCTAATGATATGAAAAGCCATAAGCTTGGGGATGCTATGTTTGATGAAGATGATATTTTTAGTCCCCCAAGATTTGATGTGCAAATTTGCTATAATGATTGCATGCCTCCTATTTATGATGATTATAATGATGAGAGTGGATTTGGAGAGGTCATGACTTTATTTAGTGATGAATCTGCCATTTTGGATGATGCTTCAATTGACTATGATAACAAAGTTGCTATCTATGATGATTATGGTGATGACATGTATGCTATAAAGAGTAATGATAACCATGAAACTTGTCATCATGATTTTAATTTTCACTCTCATGATAGTTATTTTGTTGAGTTTACTCACACTACTATTGATGAGAATAAATTTGCTTATGTGGAGAGTAATAAATTTTCTATGCTTGTGGATCTTGAAAAGAATGCTTTATGTGAAAGTTATATTGTTGAATTCATTCATGATGCCACTGAAAATTATTATGAGTGAGGAACTTATTCTTGTAGGAATTGCAATAATATCAAGTTTCTTCTCTGTGTGTTGAAAATCTTGAAGTTGTGCTTGTTTTGCCTTCCTATGCTAGTTGATTCTTGTTCCCATAAATTGTTTGATAAAAAAATCCCTATGCATAGGAAGTGTGTTGGACTTAAATGTGCTAGTCATATGCTTCATTGATGCTCTCTTTATGTTTCAATTCTTATCTTTTATGTGAGCATCATTGAAATCATCATGCCTAGCCTAAAAGGCAAAAAAGAAAAGTGCTTGTTGGGAGGCAACCCAACACTTTTACCTAATATTTTTATGTGTTCACATGATTAGGCTACTGTATTAATCATGTTTTATTGTTTTTGTTTCAATAACGTGCCAAATAAAGCCTTTGGGATCATGTTGGGTGATAGTTGATTTGATCTTGCTGAAAAACAGAAACTTATGCACTAACAAAAATAATTCTCGTTTTTAACAGAAGAGTGCTTTTGAGTTGATTCTTTTTGCAAAATATTAATATACAAATTTCTCACGTGTTCCTAATTTTTTAAGAATTTTTCGAGTAGCAGAAGTATGGTTATTCTGCACATAATTACAGACTGTTCTCTTTTTGACAGATTCTGTTTTCACTGCATATTTTGCTTGTTTTATAGTTTCTATGGCTTATATTGCTCAATATATATTATGGAAACGATATTCTACAGTAGGCATTGTGTGGAAACAATTATGAATCTTGTCTTTGACAGTACCAAAGTGAAATTATTTGCTCTTTATCATACTAACCTATCTCACGAAGTTCCGTTAAGTTTTGTGTGATTGAAGTTTTCAAGTTTTGGGTGAGATGTCGATATGAGGAGAATAAGGAGTGACGATACCCTAAGATTGGGGATTCCCAAGGCACTCTAAGGTAATATTCAAGGAAGATACAAGCAACTAAGCTTGGGGATGCCCCGGAAGGCATCCCCTCTTTCGTCTCCAACATCATCGGTAACCTTATTTGGAGCTATGTTTTCATTCGTCACATGATATGTGTTCTGCTTGGAGCATCATTTTATTTTGTTAGGATTTTCTTGCTGTTATTTAGAATAATGTTTTGCATATTTTATTTCAATAAAAGTGGCATTGACAGCCTTTACTAGAAAACTGAAAGTTTGCCGCTGTTGCAAAAATTCCGTAGAAAAGTCAGAATGTGATAAAATGCTGAAACTTTTTGCAAAATAAGATCTGATAAAGTTTCTAAAGTGTGGTAATTTTTTAAGATTTGTTTGAGTTAGGGAAGTATAATGAATATTGCATTCTTTACAGACTATACTGTTTTGGCAGATTGCTGTTATGTTTGCATTGTTTGCATATGTTTGCTTGTTTAATGATTCTATTTGAGGATAGGAGTATTAAATATGCAGAGGCATTTAGTATGCAATGTTGAATAATAATTTTAGTGATTTTCTATAGTAGAGAATGATAAGGTTTTTGCATTGGTTTATACTAACTTATCTCACGAGTTCTTGTTGAGATTTGTGTGGATGAAGCTTTTGAGATTTATAGCCTAGGGAGCAGCCCGCATGATAAGACATAAATGCCCTTCAATGATATGACCGTTAGGTGGGCAGATATTTTGGGACAGCTGGCGCATAGCACAGCAACGGTCGGAAATTTGAGGTTCAAATTCCTCAGGGCTATCATCTTCCTCACTGTGTAGGAAATCCGCACTGGAAAATTCCTAACTCCTCAGTCAGAACAAATTCCTCAGAGACCAGAAGAACTTTGTCTCTGTCACTGAAGAATACGACTGAACTGTATGAGATTTCCAATGGCTTCACTCGAAGGGATTGGTAGGTGTAGGATTTTGAGTTGAGAATCACATGGAAATTTTTCCTTAGTATTTCCTCAACCCCCTTTAACAATACAGTGTTTCCTATGACTCAAGAAAGAGAAAATGAAACTACGAAAACAAAAGTCGTCACGCTTCATGTTCCTCAAATGAATAGCAGTTTCCAAAGCACTCACTCTTCCATACTGTCCTTTGCTCAGATGGCCACATATGATATTCTTCGCTTGAGAATCGAGTTGCTTGAATCTCTTCACATCGGCAGCGTTCAGTGAGGGTGAGACAGAGGGAACACCTTTTCCACTGCATAGCAGAACACAAGCATAGTCATCATGATGAAATGAAAACAAGCACAGAGTACAGAAAGCGTAAACACAGGATAACACAAGATGAAGAAAAAGAGACTGAAGAAATTGAACTAAGGAAATTGAGAAAGTCTTCAGTCAAAGTCTTCAAACACAGATATGAACAATTGCACAACACAGGAATGAGGAAATGAAAGAGTTGACGAAATAGAACCAGTTGGCTTGGTGAAGACAATGATTTGGTAGACCAGTTCCAGCTGCTGTCTCAGTTGTACATCTGGTTGGAGCGGCTAGGTATTTAAACCTGAGGACACCCAGTCCCGGACACACAGTCCTCACCGTATTCTCCTTGAACTAAGGTCACACAGAACTCGTCCAATCACTCGTGGTAAGTCTTCAGGTGACTTCCCAACCTTCACAAACTTGGTCACTCGGCGATCCACAATTTCCTCTTGGGTGCTCTAGACCATGACGCCTAACCGTCTGGAAGAAGCACAACCTTCAAAGGTAACAAGCGTCGGATCCACCCAGGATCAATCTCTTCAGTGATGCTCAATCACTTTGGGTTTGTAGGTGTTTGGGTTTGGGGTTTTTCCTCACTTGATGATTTTCGCTCAAAGTCCTCGGAGGATGGGATGCTCTCAAATGACAAGTGTCAGTTTCTCTCGGAGCAGCCTCCCAGCTAGTGGTTGTAGGGGGCGGCTATTTATAGCCTAGGGAGCAGCCCGCATGATAAGACATAAATGCCCTTCAATGATATGACCGTTAGGTGGGTAGATATTTTGGGACAGCTGGCGCATAGCACAGCAACAGTCGGAAATTTGAGGTTCAAATTCCTCAGGGCTATCATCTTCCTCACTGTGTAGGCAATCCGCACTAGCGAATTCCTAACTCCTCAGTCAGAACAAATTCCTTAGAGACCAGAAGAACTTCATCTCTGTCACTGAAGAATATGACTGAACTGTATGAGATTTCCAATGGCTTCACTCGAAGGGATTGGTAGGTGTAGGATTTTGAGTTGAGCATCACATGGAAATTTTTCCTTAGTATTTCCTCGACCCCCTTTAAAAGTACGGTGTTTCCTACGACTCAAGAAAGAGAAAATGAAACTACAAAAACAAAAGTCTTCACGCTTCATGTTCCTCAAATGAATACCAAGTCTTCAAGGTCACACCAATTTCTTCACTTTCAAAGTCTTCAGAAAGTGTTTAGAAATCCAAAGTCTTCAGTCGAAGAACTTCATTTTTAGGGGTCGACTTTCTCTGTAATTATCAAACTCCTCATAGACTTATAGATCTGTGTACACTCACAAACGCATTAGTCCCTTAACCTATAAGTCTTCAATACACCAAAATCACTAAGGGGCACTAGATGCACTTACATGATGTGTGCTATTCTTTGAATGTAATTTTAGTTTGGTTTTGCTTGCTATTTTAATAAAATACTTAGATCTGAAAGTTTTTAAATAAAATAGAGTCCTCAAATAGTTGCCAGGGAGGCTATGTAAGCGGCACTCACGTCCCGTCAACGAAGCTAATTTCTATGGAATTGCTCTAGTGCTTCACGTATATCTTTTTGAGCTGTAACATTCCAAATTTCCAATTTGGAATGTTATACATAGATCATTCATGCATATCATATTTTTTGCTGCATTTTGTTTCGCGATCCTCGAAATTCTAAGCAACTCAAGGACCCTCGGAGAGAGTTGGGGATTTCCCTGTTTTCATATTTGAATTTTATCAAATATTGAAACGAGGATTATTTGTTTTAATTATTTTTCTCTCCGAAAATATTTCGTATTCAAATATATGAGAGGAGATAATATGGCTTCTCCAAAATAAATGAAATATTGGAGGAAAAATATTAAAATCAAATATTGGATTTTATTCGGAGTTTTGTCGCTATTTTATTTGAATTAGGAAAAATAAACGTTTTTCAAAATTGCATTTAGACCCCGAATAAATGTTCATCTTGTCCGGCTATATTTTAGAGGACGGGGAAAATTTAATTCGGGATTTTTGGAGTCTGTTTAGTATTTCTTTTATTTGTTTTTCTGCACGAAATTATTAAAAAAAACGCGAACCGACCTCGGGCCGTATTTGGCCAGGACTCCGCCCGGCTGGCCCCTTTATATAGCACGCCCCCAGGCCGCCCCAGCCCAGCCCACCCTGCCGCCCAAACCCTAGCCCCGCCCCAGCCGCCGCCGCCCGCGCCGCTGCCGACCCCACCACCCGCCGTCGCCGCGTGAAGATATAGAAGAACTCCCCCTAAAGATGTGCATAGTGAGGAATTTTCTTTTGAAGCAATGCACACTTGAAGAGTTGAATCATGGAGATCTCCCCCTATATCTTGTAATTCATACACGCATTTGACATAATATATGAAGAATTTGAAATGCATGATGAAATATGGTGACTGATGTAGTTCAGCATGCGTGCAATAACATTAACGAGGAATAAGCATGCAGAAGAAATATAAAAAGTATCAGGCCACCATAGAGTTTTAAGTTTACAACTCGATCCAACAAAGTCATCAGAAGAACGAGAGTTGTAACTTAGAAAAAAACGCCCATATAAGATAGACCCGCTTGAAGACTAACTCAAATTTCTCCCCCTTTGTCATCAAATGACCAAAAGGGTCGAAAATGAGGACTAATGCCCCTGAAGAATATCAAGGTGATGAAGGAGCGTCAGCGTTGTTGGGGTCGGTTGTTGGAGTAGGGCCTGCCGCAGTGTCGTCCAAATCATCATGTTTATCAGTGTCGCGGGATGAAGAATAGGAGCTCGCCACCAAGGAAGGAACCTTGACCTTCTTGTACTTCTTCGGAGGAGGTGCAGCCTAGTCAAGATCGTCCTTGAGACCCATTGTCTTCAGATCTTCTTCACTATAGACTTGAGACAGAACATCCCAGGTGCGGTTGAGGATTTCATGAAGGTAGTAGTGGTTTTTCTTCACTGCATTGTGGGTAGCAGTCATGTTGTGAAAAATTGAACGAAACTGACGCTTGACCCATTTATGATTGCGATCAACCTTGTGGTGAAGACTGAGGAGAAGCTCACAGCCAGTCATCACCCTGGGTGCTGTGCCTTGAGGATTTTGCTTTGGTGCGTTGGCGGCAGAGTCATCATTGGTGGAGTAGGATGCAGCCTTGCGAAATTGTCCATCCAATGGACGAGTGCCTTCATCAATTACAGCAGTAGCCTTGCCCTTTCCATCAGCTGAGGAAAATGTCCGTTTGAGGACTTCAATTGGGGGCAAGTAGCTGCAATGGTTCAGTGTGTCAGCTTTATAGTTGAGTGAAGACCTTGTCCTGATGAATCTCATAATCCAAGGTGCATAAGGCTTCAACTCAAATGGTGACATGGCGACATTAGCCAGAGTCCTCATGAAGAAATCATGGAAGTTGATGGGAATGCCATTGTCGTGGTATTCTCACGGGGGGCTTGTGAGTCGACAGATGCCACAAGGGCTTAGTGTGAGGGTAAGACTGCTGCTGATAGGCCCGGGAGCGGGTATGCGAGTAGCACGCGGTGGTTTACCCAGCTTCAGAGCTCTCCGGAGAGATAATACTCCTACTGCTGCATGTATGAGTGTATCTGATATATCTAGTACAGGATGCTCCTGGAGCTGTATCTGAGGTCAGTGCCATAGGCATCTGGCATCTAGCCTCGTATATGCCTCGTATGTGGCATGCTAGTGGCCGGCCATGCTCATGGCCGTGAGCATGTGGGTGCTCATGCGTGAGTGTGTGTGAGAGTGAGTCCATCCCCTGGATGGATGGATGTGTGCCCCTTTATATAAGAGAGGGTAGCTTAGGATGTAAGCTTGGTAGTGGGCATGGGTAAGGCATGGTGCATGTCATGCTTGTCCCCTGGGTCACTTCATAAATAGTGCCAGGGGAGAAGTGACACTATACATGATGGTGTCGCGGTACGGTTGTCTTGTCCGCGGTATGGCCGTCTCGTCAGGGTCTTGTCGGTGTCGGGTCGGGCTGCAGTCGGCAGCCGGCTGGTCATTGCAGTCAGTAGCCGGCAGCTGGCCGGGCAGAGCAGTCAGACGGGGAGCCGGGAGGAGCGGCCGGGCAGTCGGACTGAGGGGCTTTGCTAGCCCCGATGTCTTGAATTATTGTCTCGCCGTCTTCGGGGTATCCGTGTCCAATTACTCCGACAGTAGCCCCCAAGCCTCCGGGCAACTTGGCAAAGTTGGGCGGAGGTTTTTTGGCGAGTGTTCCTGGAAATGATCATGAAAAAAGACAAAGTTAGTCCATGCAGGTATATCGAATGTTTGCTTTTAGCATTGCAAGTTTTATGCGGAGGGTGTCGACAAGGTTTCATCCGAGCCCCCTTCAATCTCTTTCATGTCCCCTCCACTCTTTGGCTTGCTCTCGCTTGCCGGACAGCCGCTCTGCGGTCTGTGGATGAGAGTGGGCCGCGGAGTGGAGTGTACAATACTCAGATTCTGGGAGCGAATTTAACCGAGAAGATACTCATAAAGAAAACGGCCGGGGTCGCCCGAACCGCTTTTCTTCCCAGACGTTTTTCGCGTGGGTGGCCTCCAGCGTTCACTCTTGCTAGCCGGACAGCCGCTCTGCGGTCTGTGACTAAGAGTGGGCCTTTGGTACTGCGCACGCTACTAAGCCGTCTGCGGGAACAAACGTCTCAGGCCAAGCGGCCAGCCCCCGGGCCAACTCTGGCTGGCGCCGAGGCGCACAGTGATGCGACTGTAATGAAATGCGGAGATAGCCCCCGAGCATCGCTCGTGGTTATCCGTGCTCTCGTGGTGAAAAAATATGCGGGTGAGGAGCTCACATTGGTTTTCATGTAGCCGAGGCGGAGTTTGCCGAAGACAGCCGGTGCGGCTCGGCGCTCGCGGAGTGCACCGGCGCACCCGTTGGGTGTTGCCTTCGAGCCCCCGGGTGCTCGAAGGGGGTTCCCGGCCGGTCAGGCTCGACCGGCGCTCGGCGCTCGCGGAGTGCACCGGCGCACCCGTTGGGTGTTGCCTTCGAGCCCCCGGGTGCTCGAAGGGGGTTCCCGGCCGGTCAGGCTTGACCGGCCAGGCGGCGAGGCGTCTTGCAATGCCCTTTTTCTTCTTTTTCTCTTCTGCCGGTTGCTGGCAGCCGGACAAACTCTTCTCTTGCCTGCAATCTTCGCGGGGGCGCGCCAACGCGCGCTGGGTGTAGCCCCCGAGATTCGGGCCGACTGCTGAGCAGTCGGGCCGGATCTCCCGGCAACTACTTTGTCTTCTCTTTCTCGCGGGGGCGCGTCAGCGCACCCGCTGGGTGTAGCCCCCGAGATTCGGGCCAACTGCTGAGCAGTCGGGCCGGATCTCACGGCGACTACTTTGTCTTCTTCTTCGCGGGGGCGCGTCAGCGTACCCGCTGGGTGTAGCCCCCGTGATTCGGGCCGACTGCTGAGCAGTCAGGCCGGATCTCCCGGCGACTACTTTGTCTTCCTCCCGGGGGCGCGTCAGCGCACCCGCTGGGTGTAGCCCCCGAGATTCGGGCCGACCGCTGAGCAGTCGGGCCGGATCTCCCGGCAACTACTTTGTCTTCTTCTTTTTCTTCTTCAGCTGGCTGGGCAGGCGGACTCCGAAAACAGTAGTCGGGCCCTTTGCAGCCGGCCAGGTAGCCAGCGGTCGGACGCATATTTCTTTTCTTTTTTCTCGGCTGTAGGCACCCGGCCAGCCGGATCTCGGCAGGCGGACGCACACACACCTCTCTTTCTTTCTTTTTTTTCTCTTTTTTTTTGCCAGCAGACGATTGTGCGCAGTCGGCCCACCTTTTCCAGCCGGCTACTAGGCAGTCGGCGTACTGCGTTGCCCCAGCCGGCCCTTTCTTTTCTCTTCTCTCTTCTTTATTCTCTTTGCAGCCGGCTGGATACCCGGCGCTTGACTTTTCTAGCCGGCTGTGGGTAGCCGGACTCACATATTTTGCACGAGCACCCGGCCATAGCGACTAGACGGCCCCTTTCTTTTTCTTTCCCCAGCCGGCCTCTGCTTCTGTCAACGCGCACCCGGCCGAAGCAGGCAGCCGCAGGGGCGGGGAACCGGCCGCGTCAGCAGACCAGAGCCGGGCAGCGGCCGGCAGGCGGGGGCTCGGCCGTGGTGTTGCGGGCGGAGCACTCGGCGATGGCAGGCGGTCGGGCCAACAGCCGGGTGGCGGGCGACCCGGCAGTCGGCGGGGACGCGGAGCAGGCGGCCACGCAGCCAGGCGGAGCCGTGGAGGGGCGAGGCGGCGGGGAGCAGCCGGCGCGAGGCAGGAGAGCCCGCAGCCGGAGCAGAGGCGCCCGGGCGGCACAGCTAGGCGGGGCGAGGTGGGGGCCTGCGGAGCAGCCTACTGCCCGACTGAGTGGCGCGCGAGGGCGGCAGCAGCGCAGCCGTGGCGCGCCCGGCGACGGCGTTGGGTGGAGCGGCGAGGAGGCTGCGGGAGAGACGAGGGCGGCTCGGGAGGAGCCCTCGGGTGGGAGCAGCGACGGGCTAAGGCTCAAGGCGCAGGAGGACGAGGAGGATGCGTAGGAAGCCTGAGGCGACGCGATGTGGGCGCTCGGTCGCGCGGGAGGCCGGGTGTGCTGCAGAGGGCAGCCGAGGCGTGGGCCGGGCAGGCGGCCGGCTGCGGCACGAGTCGGCGGGCAGCGCGGGGGCCGGGGAGGAGGCCGGGCGCGGCGGCGTTGCTGTGGGCGGACGCGGGGCAGTCGGCCCACGGCGGGGAGGAGTCGGCATGGAGCCGTCAGGCGCAGGGGAGCGCGGACGCCGGCAGGAGGAGGAGGCGCCGCGCGTGTGTGGGGCGGGAGCCGGCTCGGAGCCGCGGTCGGCTGGAGCGCTGGCGCCGGTGGGAGTGGGCCCTTGGCCGGGCACGGGGCCCACGCGGCTGGCCCGGGTGCTGGAGCAAGCGCGCGGGAGGCGTGGAGCCGGCCGGCGACGAGCAGGACCAGGCGCGGTCGAAGCAGAGGTTGGGCGGAGCCGGCACCGCGCGTGGCGACCCGGCAGGCGGCCCGGGAGGCCAAGAGCGGCACAGCCGGCGCGGGCCGCGAGTCGGCGGGGCTCGTGGACGAGGCTGATGAGCAGCAGGGCCGCGAGGCGGAGGCCGGCTCACCGGGGCAGGGCGCGGGAGCCGCCGAGGCGGCCGGGTGACGGAGCGGAGCCGGGCCGGACGGCCGAGCGCGGAGCGTGCGCGGTGGAGCAGGCACGAGGCGATGGGAGCCAGCGCGGCAAACGCGGCAGCTGTAGATGCAAGCTCGCAAAGGCGGAGCGGCCGGCCAGGCGAGCTGGCGCAGCCGTGACGGAGGCGCGGAGCCTGACGCCGGGCACACCGCGGGGCGGGCGTGACCGAGTGCGTAGGCGGCCGAAGGCGCAACGCGCGGAGCCGTACGCAGGGCGCAGCGTGGTCCGGGCAGGCCAAGCGCGGAGATGGCCGGGGCCGCGCGAGGACGACGGGCCAGGCATGCGGGATGGCTGGAGTAGCAAGCAACACCATAGTCTGGGCGTTGTCTGGGGGTATCTGTCTCGTATCCAAGCCATTGCCATTGTACAAGCATTGTCTGGCTTGTGCATAGGTGGTGTTTGGCTAATGGTTTGACCATGGTTTGACTTGTATCTAGCTTGCTTCGGCCGGAGCAAGGCACAATGCGGAGGGGAGCAGACGCGAGCGACGCGGCAGGCGCGCGCACGGATGCGGCCGACCGAAGCGAGGCACCGCACGCGCGGCGCGTGCGCGGACGGACGATCGGCGTTGCAACGGTGATGATGACGAAGGCGGCGAGGCCGACGACGAGGACGCGCCGTCCCGCGCGGCCGCTCCGGGGGCGGGTCAAAGTCGAGCCCCCGAGCGCTACCGGAGAGACGGCGCGACGCCGCGGTGATGGCGAAGATGGTCCCGCCCGGACTGCGAAACCAGCAGCAGCGTGGTAGCATAGTAGTAGTACCACACCACGGTGGGCGCCAACTGTCGTGGTATTCTCACGGGGGGCTTGTGAGTCGACAGATGCCACAAGGGCTTAGTGTGAGGGTAAGACTGCTGCTGATAGGCCCGGGAGCGGGTATGCGAGTAGCACGCGGTGGTTTACCCAGCTTCAGAGCTCTCCGGAGAGATAATACTCCTACTGCTGCATGTATGAGTGTATCTGATATATCTAGTACAGGATGCTCCTGGAGCTGTATCTGAGGTCAGTGCCATAGGCATCTGGCCTCGTATATGCCTCGTATGTGGCATGCTAGTGGCCAGCCATGCTCATGGCCGTGAGCATGTGGGTGCTCATGCGTGAGTGTGTGTGAGAGTGAGTCCATCCCCTGGATGGATGGATGTGTGCCCCTTTATATAAGAGAGGGTAGCTTAGGATGTAAGCTTGGAAGTGGGCATGGGTAAGGCATGGTGCATGTCATGCTTGTCCCCTGGGTCACTTCATAAATAGTGCCAGGGGACAAGTGACACTATACATGATGGTGTCGCGGTACGGTTGTCTTGTCCGCGGTATGGCTGTCTCGTCGGGGTCTTGTCGGTGTCGGGTCGGGCTGCAGTCGGCAGCCGACTGGTTGGCGCAGTCGGCAGCCGGCTGGTCATTGCAGTCAGCAGCCGGCAGCCGGCCGGGCAGAGCAGTCGGACGGGGAGCCGGCAGGAGCGGCCGGGCAGTCGGACTGAGGGGCTTTGCTAGCCCCGATGTCTTGAATTATTGTCTCGCCGTCTTTGGGGTATCCGTGTCCAATTACTCCGACAGCCATGAATGATATTGAAAAGCAGATTCTTCATGATGCCAACGACTTCTTCTTCATTTGAGTCGTGGCCCTTGATTGGACTCAATGTCTTCGTCAAAATGCGATAGACAGTCCGAGGCACATACAACAATTCCTTCACAAGGAATTTTGTTCTTGAGGTCTGACCTGGCTTCAAAGGATTCATCAGCACTTGCATGTAGTGATTGGTTAGCTTAGGTTCATTGTAGACGCAACAAGCACCTTCAAGGGGCGGACTGAGAGGTAAGGCACGAAGCAATTCAGTAGCTGGTGTCTTGTAGTGAGTGTTTTCAGACATCTAGTCCAGCACCCATGAATTCACATCTTCAGAATTTCCGGTGATGTGCAGCATTGCATAGAATTGAAGAATAAGTTCTTCATTCCAATCACAGATGTCAGTGCAGAAATTTAACAGTCCAGCGTCGTGAAGAACACTGAGGACTGGCACGAAGCACGGCAGAGATTCCATGTCCACGTGAGGAATGTGCTCATGATCGAAGACTTTGTCCTTGTCGAACAGCACTGAGGAATAGAAATTTGCCTGGCTGGCAGTCCAGAAGCGCCTCTTCCTTATGCAAGCAGAGTCATAAGGGTTGTAACCAGTGAAGAATACATGATCGCCAAAGAAGGCATCAGTCTTGAATGTTTGCTTCCTGGAGAATGGATCCTTTGGTTTGGGCAGAGGAGTGTCAGTGAGTTGCATCACAACCTCAGGAATTGCAATCTCAGGTTCTTCAGGCTGAGGAATTTCTGGTTCCTCTTCAGTGGCAGCCTGGTTCTTGAATTCTTCATTTTCAGTTTCTTCAGCACTAGCGGCTGGAATGTCTTCATGAGCTTCATCAGATCCCATTTGAACTGTAGTGACTGGGGACTGAGGAATTTGCTGCAGTGGAGTGAAGAGTGGAGAATTGGGGTGCTGACTTTCCCAAAAGTCATCATTCATCACAGGAGTGGTACAGCCAATGTCCACATCTTCATCTTCAATTTCTTCAACGTCGGCCTCTTCAGCAGTAAACTGAGGCACAGGCGAGGAAACAACTGGGGTTGAAGGGATTTCATCCACTTCAATTTCTTCATCCATCTGCTCTGACATAGCAGCAGAAGGAGTTTCTTCATCAGATCCACTAGGGATCGCATATTCTTCACCAAAAGGAACAAGGTCCTTTGATGGCATGGTTGAGATTGGAACGGCATCAATCGGGTTTGCAAAAGAGCTAGTCATAGGCTTCATTTTCTTCGGAGCAGAAGAATCTGAAGAAGCTGAGGCTTTCCTTTTCTTCACTGTTGCACATTCTGCAGCCTTGATCTTCTTCACATCTGATGCAGATGGAAGGATTGGAGTTGGAGTAGGCGCAGGTGGAGCAGAGGAATTTGGTGCAGTTTCTTCAGGCACAACTGATGCAGTTGCCCTAACCTCTTCATTTTCTTCAGGCGCACCACTAGTGGGTGCCCTGGCAATTTCTTCAGTGGCTGGAATGCACTCATCAGCCTTGGAACTCACATTATCTTCAGCAGCCTGATTGTCATCAGCGGTGCTGGCATGTTCTTCAGTTTGCTGAGCAGATGCTTCAGCCGGAGTGACTTCAATATGCACAGGGGCAGCGGCACTTGAAGTGAGTGTCTTCGTCAGATTGACGAACCTGACCTTGGCTTCTTTCCAATCAGCATAGTAAGCGTTGAAATCATCGCTGAGGACTTTGATTTCATACTAGAGCTTTACGAGTTCATCAGTTGTCATAGAGACAACGTTGTTCTTCAGAAACTTCCCCTTCCTGTACTGTGCTTTCTTGAGTTGCCTGGCCTTCTCATATTTCCATTTTTCTTCACTGATGAAATGGGTCAGCATGTGACTTTGGCCAGGTGTCAACTTGAAATCAGGCATAGGAGTGTTTGGGTCCTTGTGCCAGAGATCAATATAGTCGAGGATCAACTTTGGATCCAAAAGCAGTGGCACCTCTGTGCCCTTGGCTCTGGCGGCCCTGACTTGCCTGTCTCTGATGATTTCAGCAAGTTCTTCATCATCAGCTTCGTCTTCATCAGACGGTACTTGGAAGGCGACCTGCTTCTTCTGAGCACTTGGGCGAGAGCCTCATCCAGCAGTTGTCCTTGTCTTCAGCAGAGAGGGTCCTGTTGAAGAGTTTGGTGCAGCTGAGGAACTAGCTGAAGCTCCTGAGGCAATGGAGATTCCTGTAGTCCTTTGGCACGTGGCAAGATGCATAGGTGCTGAGGATTTTGTCGGAACAGTTGAGGACTTTGGAGGAGCAAGAGCGGCTTGAGGAATTGGCCGTGAGGGCTGAGCTGAGGAAATTGGCCGTGAGGGCATTGAAGAAAAGGCACTTGGCTTGTGCGCAGGCTTCTTTGCCATGGATTTCTTCGGCCTTACAGAGGCCTCAGCAGCAGCAGCAGTGGAAGCTTCATTGAATTTCCTCACTGCATCTTTTGCCTGTTTGGCCAACTTGGTCTGGCGCTTGGCCCATTCTCCAGGAAAATCCTCACCGCGCTTGATGCGAGTGGGATCTGCCTCTTGGCCAGGTGCCAATGGAGGTCTTGAGCATGGAGGAGTAACAACGAATTTCTTCATGTATTTTGGAGTCACATACCTGTACTCCCTCCACTCTTTTGCCCATCTCCTTTCTATCCTCTGAATACGCACCTTGCGCTGATTTTTATCTTCCTCAGGGGGTGTGGAGTACCCAGCATAAATGTCCTCAGGGATTTCAAAGGCAGTATTGACCTCAGGCTTCTTTCCTCCTTTCTCTGGCCTCTTTTCATTAGCCATTTCTTTAGTTGAGGAATTTGAACAATTGAACTCTCTGAAGAAGTATGCAACTTTTCTTCAAGGAACGCTGCAAATGAGTTAAGTTGATGAGAACCTAGTGATTCAGCAGCGGACATGAGTACTTGTGAACAGAGTATAGTTGCGAGGAATTTGGAGAGGTCATATGCGTTCTCAGAAGGTTTTTCAATAAGAACAAGTTTGAGGAATTTGACCAGATGAGTCTTGAAGAATTTCACTAAGCGTTCTTTGTCTTAGGTTCCAGAGTTGTATAGATCGAAGATCCACACAATTGAGGAATCTTGAAGAAAAGTGATGCTTAGAGAAACGAATCAAGAGCAGATGACATGTGAGGTGTTTAGTGTGTGAGGATTTGAAGAAAAACACCTTTGAAGATTTTTTAGTAAATATTTGAATCAAAGTGGGCAGTAAAAGTAACTTTTAATTACCCCGAACGAAGAACACGACGAACTGGGATGTGGAGAAGTGAAGCTCGTCTGTGCAGATCTTCCACGCCCTAACTTGGCGGAGGAAGATGGCTACGGCGGCGGCGGAGTGAAGATTTCCGCGGCCGGCGTGAGTAAGGCAGCGACGAGGTCGAGGCAGTGAAGCTCTTCCTCACCGGCGACGATGATGTAGCGGCGGCGCTAGGGTTTGAGAAGCTCGAGCTGGAGAGAGGTCGAGCGGAGTAAAAGAAGTGAGGCAGGGGAGAGGGGGTATTTATAGCCACGGTGAAAAACGGTTCGCCCGAAGAAATTGGACGAACGTGCCCCTGACCCTTCTCATTCGCATGACATGTGTCACCCACGTACGGAGAGGTGGAGATCGTGGGTGAATAGATAAGTATAGCGTGGGAAGCGGAACAGTTTGAGCGGCAAAGCCGAAAATTTGGATAAGATAAGTTAAAAGTTCCGTTCGCAAATTCTTCAGCTGACAAGGACACAGTGAAGATTTTGAACGAGTTTCAAATAGAACGCACATGAAGAATTTGTGAATTGATTGGGTTGAGTATAGCATAGAAGGGGAAGGGTCCGATCACATTCACTTAGCAGAAAAACCAACTTGAAGAATTAGCCATAAGTGAATGCTGTAGAGGACATAAACTCATATATATATATATATATATATATATATATATATATATATATATACATATGGCCAATGAAGAGAAACGACGGAAACAGTGAAGATTTTGCAAAGTTGAAGAATATGAACAACTGAGGAATTTTAAAACTGAGGAAAAACTCAAATTGAAGATTTTCAACTTTTGTGGTGGCGTGACCCACCGTATAAGAATGATGATTTCAGACACCGCGTACAATTATCGTAGGGTTCTGAGAACCAATTTCTTCATTAATTTCTTCACACTTAGAGTGTTATTATTCATTGATTGAAGAAAAACGTTTCTTCATGTGTTGCACATCTAAGTCATCAATTTTGCATAAGTTTTAGGATGAGTGTCCTTTTCAAAGAACATTCGAAGATTCTAGCATGTTTAGCTCACACCGCAACTTGCTAAATCTCTTCTCATCCAAGGGCTTTGTGAAGATATCGGCTAGCTGTTCTTCAGTCTTCACATGCTCAATAGAAATGTCGCCCTTCAACACATGATCGCGAAGAAAATGATGACGAATTTGAATGTGCTTTGTCTTCGAGTGCTGAACTAGGTTGTGAACAATCTTGATGGCACTCTCATTGTCACATAAGGGAGGCACATTCTTCACGTTGACACCGTAGTCCTTGAGAGTTTGCTTCATCCACAGCAATTGAGCACAGCAAGAACCAGCAACAATGTACTCAGCTTTAGCAGTAGACAGTGATACGCAGTTCTGTTTCTTCGAGGACCAACAGACCAAAGATCGTCCGAGAAAATGACATGTACCAGATGTTGACTTGCGATCCACACGATCACCAGCATAGTCAGAGTCAGAATATCCCATGAGATCAAAAGCCGAGCCCTTGGGGTACCATAATCCTAGTGTTGGTGTGTGAGCTAGATATCGAAGAATATGCTTCACAGCCTTATGGTGTGATTCCTTCGGTGTAGCTTGAAATCGGGCACACATGCAAACACTAAGCATAATATCTGGCCTAGATGCACATAAGTACAATAAAGAACCACTCATGGAGCGGTATACCTTTTGGTCGAAGTCAATACCATTTTCATCAGTGCATAGATGGCCATTTGTGGGCATAGGAATTTTGACGCCTTTGCACTCTTGCATGCCGAATTTCCTTAGTACATCCTTGAGGTATTTCTCCTGAGATATGAATATGCCATTGCGCTGTTCATGAATTTGAAGACCTAAGAAGAATTTCAACTCTCCCATCATAGACATTTGATATTCTTCACTCATCATATAGGCAAATTCATCACTATAACGTTGGTCAGTACAGCCAAAGATGATGTCATCAACATATATTTGGCATACAAACAATTCATCATCATATGATTTAGTGAAAAGAGTAGGGTCGAGTGAATCGGGTTTGAAGCCTTTCTTCATGAGGAATTCCTTCAAAGTATCATACCACGCCCGAGGGGCCTGCTTGAGGCCATAGAGGGCCTTATTTAGTCTGAAGACTTTGTCAGGATGCTTAGGATCTTCAAAACCTGGGGGTTAAGCAACATATACTTCTTCCTCAAGCTTACCATTGAGGAATGCACTTTTCACATCCATTTGATATAAAGTGATATCATGATGGTTAGCATAAGCAAGTAATATGCGAATAGCTTCAAGTCTAGCAACAGGTGAAAAAGTTTCATCGAAATCAATTCCTTCAACCTGTGTGTAGCCTTGAGCTACTAGACGTGCCTTATTCCTCACCACAAGGCCATTTTCATCTTGCTTGTTGCGGTAGATCCACTTTGTACCAATGATATTGTGTTTGCGAGGATCTGGACGATTGACCAGTTCCCAAACGTTGTTGAGCTCGAACTGATGTAATTCTTCTTGCATGGCCTGAATCCACTCAGGCTCCAGAAATGCTTCATCTACCTTAGTGGGCTCTGAGATAGAGACAAAAGCATAGTGCCCACAAAAGTTTGATAAATGTGAAGCTTTTGAGTGTGTGAGAGGACCTGGTGCTTCAATGTCCTCGATGATCTTCTCAACCTGCACTTCTTTTGCAACGTGAGGATGAGTAGGTTGTCGTCGATGAATTTGATCAGCATTTTCTTCAGCACCATTTTCTTCAGCAATTTCTTCAGGTGCATTAGCTCGACGTTCTTCACGTTCTGGAATGAATTCTTCAGCAGATTCTTCGGTAGGAATGACATCCTCAGTAACCTTGAACTTGATAGTTTCCTCAGGTGTTGTTTCATCTATCACAGAGGGTAGGTGCTCTCTTTGCGAGCCATTAGTTTCATCGAACCGCACATCTACAGTTTCAACAACCTTGTGAAGAACGGTGTTGAAGACTTTGTAGGTGTGCGAGTCCTTTCCGTAACCAAGCATAAAACCTTCATGTGCTTTCGGTGCAAATTTAGCATTGTGATGAGGATCTCTAATCCAACATTTAGCACCGAAGACTTTGAAATAACTCACATTGGGTTTCTTGTCAGTGAGGAGTTCATAGGCAGTCTTCTTGAATAATTTGTGAAGATATACCCTGTTGATGATGTGGCACGCAGTATAAATTGCCTCAATCCAGAAGTGACGAGGCGTCTTGTACTCATCAAGCATAGTGCGAGCCATCTCAACAAGAGTTCTGTTCTTGTGCTCCACAACGCCATTTTGCTGAGGAGTGTAAGGAGCAGATAACTCATGAGTAATACCAAGTTCATCAAGATAGTCATCAAGACCAGAATTCTTGAACTCAGTTCCATTGTCACTTCTGATGTGCTTGATCTTCACACCAAAGTTGGTTGAAGCCCTCAAGGAAAATCATTTGAAGACTTCCTGCACTTCATGTTTGTAAGTAACAATGTGTACCCATGTGTAACGAGAGTAATCATCAACAATAACAAGCCCATAGAGAGATGCGTCAGTTGTGACAGCTGAGTAATGGTTAGGACCAAAGAGGTCCATGTGAAGCAATTCGAATGGTCGAGTAGTGGTCATGATAGTCTTCGTTGGATGCTTAGCCTTGGTCATCTTTCCAGCTTCACAAGCTCCACATAGGTGATCCTTGAGGAATTTGACATTCTCAATGCCAATGACATGCTTCTTCTTCGCAAGCGTGTGCAAATTCCTCATGCCTGCATGACCAAGTCGTCGATGCCATAGCCATCCTTCTGAAGCTTTTGCAAGTAGGCACACGGCTGGTTGCGGTCCTGTAGAGAAATCAACAATATACAAGTCTCCTCTCCTAAAGCCTTCGAAGACTTTGGAATTGTCAGCTTCCATAACCACAACACAACGATACTTGCCAAAGACAACTACCATATCAAGATCACAAAGCATTGAGACAGACATGAGGTTGTATCCTAAGGACTCGACGAGCATGACTTTGTCCATGTGTCGATCCTTTGTGATCGCAACCTTACCTAGACCCAATACCTGACTTTTGCCTTTGTCAGCGAAGATGATATGCTTCAGATGCGATGGTGATAAGGGAGCATCAATCAATAGATTCTTGTCACCAGTCATGTGCTTTGTACATCCACTATAGAGGACCCACTAAGTGGCTTTGGGTTGATCATCCTCCAGATGAATTAGTGCAGCTTACGAACTTCATATACTTCATCAGTGAAGAATATGACATCAATTCATCAGATCAATTTCATCAAGCAATAGAACAGATAAAGTAGTATGAGGACGTGAGAAATGAAAGTTCTTTTCTTCATGATTAGCCTGCGTCCTTTCAGGCAAACTTCAGGTCTCTAGCAAATTCTTCAGACATTCAAGTACGTCTGGAGACCTGACCCTGCAGAAGAGATTAGTTCTTTTTCTTCACCACCCACATCTGAAGGGGTGGCAAAGAGTTCATCACTCTGCGAGCTCCATATGAGAAAGGTGGCATAGAAGCCAATCCATTTCGTTTCACATAAGAGTTAGGGTAAGCATATGAATAAGCAGAGAAATTCTTCGAGGACTTATGAACATAATGATTAGAAGAATAATGCTCATATTCATAGCCCTTGGCTCTTCCTGCGAAACGGAGTTGTTAGCACGATGATGTTCATATGAGGACTTTGATCCTTTTGAGGAATTTGATCCATGTGAGGAATTTGGTCCGTATGAGGACTTGGATCCATATGAAGAATTTGGTCCATATGAAGAATTTGATCTAGGGTTCCTATTCTTCACAGGTGGTGTCATGAGGACATTCACCTGAAGACTTTCAAGGCACCTTTTGGGAACCCAGATTTTCTTCATAGGAGAACCGTTCATGCAGTTAGTGCCAACATATCTAGCAAATACTTCACCATTCTGATTTTTAAATAGTTTGTAGTTGGAGTCAAATGACTCATCAGAAGAATGAGAAGATTCACATGTAAAGCCAGATAAATTAGATGGATCAACTAGAGGTCCCTTTGCAGCAACCCATGAGGTTTTGGGGTACTGCTCAGGCTTCCAATATGTACCATCAGCATTGAGTTTCCTCTCAAAGGCAATACCCTCTTTCCTAGGGTTCCTGTTGAGGATCTTCTTTTTAAGCACATCACAAAGAGTCGGATGCCCTTTGAGGCTTTTGTACATGCATGTCATGTACAATTCCTTCAGCCCTGCAACGTCAGTGATACTAGCAATGTCCTCAGATGAGGAATTAGTGATAGCAGAGAAAGTTGAAGAATTTGTAGCATTAGAAGCATTTGAACATTCAGGTGAAGAATTAGCAGATTCACGTTCAATGCATTTCAAACATGGAGGAACAAATTCTTCCTGAGCAGCACTGATTTGTTGAGCAAGTAATGAATCGCGCTCCTTCTGAAGATCTTCATAACTTACTCTTAGCTTCTCAAGATCTTGCTTTCTTTGAAGAAATTCAAAAGAAAGCTTCTCATGATCAGATAAGAGAGTGTTATGATGACCTTGAAGGTTGTCATACCTAGTCTGAAGTCTCTGAAGATTTCCAGTCAAGGTTTTAGTGCGATCCATTTCTTCACCCAACATATCATCACTCTTGTCTAGCATGTTTTGAACCTTTTCAAGGGCCCTTTGTTGTTTGACAGCAATCTTAGCAAGTTTAGAATACCTAGGCTTAAGGTTTTCATCAGATTCATTTTCACTTGATTCACATGAGGCATATTTGAGTACCTTGGCACCTTTTGCCATGAAGCAATAGGTGGGAGCGTAGTCATCATTGCCTTCATCAGCCTTGTTGGTGAGGTCATTTTCTTCAGAGTTGAAGATAGACTTGCTGACGAATGCAGTAGCGAGGGCTAGGCTCGCCACACCGGATTCGGAATCCTCAGATGCCTCCTCTTCCTCATTTTCTTCAGATTCAGCCTCAGAGTCCATTTCCTTGCCAATGAATGCCCGAGCCTTCTTGGAGGTACTCTTCTTGTGAGATGAAGACTTTGAGGATTTTGATGATGAAGATTTTGAGGATTTATTCTTTTTCTTCGTATCATCAGAACTGTAATCCTTGTATTTCTTCTTCTTTGATTCCTTTTCCCACTTAGGACAATCTTGAATGTAGTGTCCTGGTTTCTTGCATTTGCGACAAAGCCTCTTCTTGTGGTCACTTGATGAGGAATCATTGCTCCTTGAGGGTCTTCCAAAGCGACCACGTCTTGAGAGCTTCTGGAATTTCTTCACAAGCAGTGCTAGATCATGGCTTAGTTCTTCGGGATCACCAAGACTGCTTTCAGAGTCTTCATCTTCAGACTCAGAAACTGCCTTGGCCTTCAGTGCACATGATCTGCCATAGCTCGAACCATAGAGATCTCTCTTTTCAGCAAGCTGTAACTCATGAGTGTTTAGCCTTTCGAGGATATCAGCGGGATCAAGTGACTTGTAATCAGCACGCTCTTGTATCATAAAGGCCAGAGTATCAAATGAGGAATCAAGCGATCTCAGCAGTTTCTTCACCACCTTGTGGTCGGTGATGTCAGTGGCACCAAGTGCTTGAAGCTCATTTGAGATGTCAGTGAGGTGATCGAAGGTTTGTTGAACATTCTCATTGTCGAGTCTTTTGAAGCGGTTGAAGAGATTGCGAAGAACATCAACTCGAGAGTCACACTGTGTTGAGACTCCTTCATTTACTTTGGACAGCCTATCCTAGATAAGCTTAGCAGTTTCCAAAGCACTCACTCTTCCATACTGTCCTTTGCTCAGATGGCCACATATGATATTCTTCGCTTGAGAATCGAGTTGCTTGAATCTCTTCACATCGGCAGCGTTCAGTGAGGGTGAGACAGAGGGAACACCTTTTCCACAACATACCAGAAATCGTTATCAATTGCCTCAAGATGCATTCGCATCTTATTCTTCCAGTAGGGGTAGTCCGTCCCATCGAAGGTAGGACACCCAGCTGAGACCTTGATCATACCTGTGGTCGACATAACTAAAACTCCAGGTGCTTAAACCAAAATCACATAGAACAAGGGAGTACCTTGCTCTGATACCAATTGAAAGTGCGTTATATCGACTAGAGGGGGGTGAATAGGCGATTTTTATAAATTCTTCACTGAGGAATTTGTGGGTGAGGAAATTCCTTAGCGAAGAACTACTTGCAGCGGAATAAGTACTCAAAAGTATGCATAGCAGAACACAAGCATAGTCATCATGATGAAATGAAAACAAGCACAGAGTACAGAAAGCGTAAACACAGGATAACACAAGATGAAGAAAAAGAGACTGAAGAAATTGAACTAAGGAAATTGAGAAAGTCTTCAGTCAAAGTCTTCAAACACAGATATGAACAATTGCACAACACAGGAATGAGGAAATGAAAGAGTTGACGAAATAGAACCAGTTGGCTTGGTGAAGACAATGATTTGGTAGACTAGTTCCAACTGCTGTCTCAGTTGTACATCTGGTTGGAGCGGCTAGGTATTTAAACCTGAGGACACCCAGTCCCGGACACACAGTCCTCACCGTATTCTCCTTGAACTAAGGTCACACAGACCTCGTCCAATCACTCGTGGTAAGTCTTCAGGTGACTTCCCAACCTTCACAAACTTGGTCACTCGGCGATCCACAATTTCCTCTTGGATGCTCTAGACCATGACGCCTAACCGTCTGGAAGAAGCACAACCTTCAAAGGTAACAAGCGTCGGATCCACCCAGGATCAATCTCTTCAGTGATGCTCAATCACTTTGGGTTTGTAGGTGTTTGGGTTTGGGGTTTTTCCTCACTTGATGATTTTCGCTCAAAGTCCTCGGAGGATGGGATGCTCTCAAATGACAAGTGTCAGTTTCTCTCGGAGCAGCCTCCCAGCTAGTGGTTGTAGGGGGCGGCTATTTATAGCCTAGGGAGCAGCCCGCATGATAAGACATAAATGCCCTTCAATGATATGACCGTTAGGTGGGTAGATATTTTGGGACAGCTGGCGCATAGCACAGCAACAGTCGGAAATTTGAGGTTCAAATTCCTCAGGGCTATCATCTTCCTCACTGTGTAGGCAATCCGCACTAGCGAATTCCTAACTCCTCAGTCAGAACAAATTCCTCAGAGACCAGAAGAACTTCGTCTCTGTCACTGAAGAATACGACTGAACTGTATGAGATTTCCAATGGCTTCACTCGAAGGGATTGGTAGGTGTAGGATTTTGAGTTGAGCATCACATGGAAATTTTTCCTTAGTATTTCCTCGACCCCCTTTAAAAGTACGGTGTTTCCTACGACTCAAGAAAGAGAAAATGAAACTACAAAAACAAAAGTCTTCACGCTTCATGTTCCTCAAATGAATACAAAGTCTTCAAGGTCACACCAATTTCATCACTTTCGAAGTCTTTCGAAGCCCTCGCCGGAGTCCGCCGCCGCCGGAGGTAGCCACCGGATCCGCCGCCGGTTTTCGCCGGTAAACCGCCCGTTTTTTTATAAAACCGCGGTTGTTTTTTTATTAAATCGGTTTTTATTTTTTTCGGTTTAGTTATATAGCGAACGCTCGTTCGTTCGTTCGTTTTAACGAACGATTTTCACCGTTTAACCGCAGACAGCGAACGTTCGTTTGTTAGCCTGTTCGTCAGTTTTCTTTTTCTCGGATTTTTTCCGCGATTATTTCTGATCGCGATTTCTGATCCGATTTTCGTTCTAGTATAACTTTTCGCTCGTTTATCGGAATCAGGCGATTCAAGCGCCTAGAGTTTCGTCTCGAAACCCTCTTTCTGTTTAACCAACTCAAACAAGTTTTTGCTATTGTAAAATTTGACTTAGGTCCAGATTAGTAAACGAAGCTTGTTTCTTTCGTCGTTTGATTTTCGTTGCTTCGTTTGATTTGATTCTTTTTGCAAACAGGAGTTCTTAAGTTGAACTTTCTGGTTAGATCTCTTATTAGAGTTTTACCTATGCATTAGATGAGTGCTTATCGTATGCTTGTTTGTTTGCGATAGAGTACCCGGAGTGTGCCGCTTGCTACTTCGAATCTCTAGGTTTCAAGAATCATCAGCAAGGCAAGTAACACTTTTATCATACCTCTTTACTACCCAGTTTTATTGCATTAGATCAATCCTCAAACAATTGCATAGTTAGGATCTAAATTAAATTGTGGGTTGGTAAGTAGTTGAGGTAGTACCTATTCACCTGTTTATTGTCAAACCCTGGGAGTTACTTCTACGTTATGCTTATTGACATGCTATGCTCGTAGACGTGGATTGGGTTTGAGTGTATCCATGACAGATGTGAGATTATTAATTAATGGTTCAACTTAAGGTGGCAACTTTAATACACACTTGGGTGGATTGAGGCACCTGGGGAATTCCAGTGATTGCCTGTATTTTTTTGGAAATCCCGGGGTACCGTGTGATTCTCCTATGGACTGCCACCCAGGCTCAAAGGGATCATGAGATTATTCATACTAGAAACTTCCGTGTGCAGCCACAAGCTATTATGGGCTCTAGCATAGTTGATTAAGTCGTGTGAACTCTTACAGTGGTAGACTAGCAGATGTAGGGGATGTAGGTGGTACGGTCTACCCATCGTAAGGTGCTAACGCTTCTGAAAGACTATGTCTCGGTCATCCGTTTCTCAAACATCATGTAGTGCGAGAAATCAAACGGAGGAGATCGAGTCTTGTGGGGAAAAGTGCGCAAACCTCTGTAGAGTGTACAAACTAATCATGGTTAGCCGTGTCCCCGGTTATGGACATCTTGAGTATCTGGTTCTTGGATTATCATGTTGATCTCATCACTACTTAAATAATTTGTTGGGTTGTTAATGATCACTTTTAATTGGGATTGAGAGGGGGTTTACCTTCTCAATATTTTCAACAAACTTTGTAGTTAAAAAATCTTATTCCTTTGCAGTAGGGAAAATTGGCTTTTCGCAAAAACATATTAACCCTACAGCCTCCACCAGCCATATATGCATGTAGTGATAGCATTATTCTGTTCATTATCCTTTTGTGTTACATTGCGAGCATATTCCATGTGCTGACCCGTTTTTGGGCTGCAACGTATCATGTTGCAGACTTTTCAGACGACGAGTAAGGAGCCTTAGGTTGTGGTCTTTCACTCAGTAATGCCGTTGGAGCTGATGGACTCACTTTATCTTCCAAGCCTTCCGTTGTTATCGTTGTAGATGGCCTTAAGCCATATTTATTATAATAAGTTCTCTTTTGAGACATTCGATGTAATAAGTGTGTGATTGCTACTCTGTTATAAATCCTTCAAGTACTGTGCGTGTCAGCATTACCGATCCAGGGATGACACTGATGCACAGAGATTAGACTGTTTGAGGTCTGGTCGCTACATGAGCATGGTGTGCTTTAGTATTTTTGAAGAAATTCTCTCTTGCTTCACTTAAATTAATTGGAGAGAAATAAATATTATGCTCATGATCTTCACTTATATTTGTTTGAGCTTATCAAAAGCAACATATGAAAATTAGTTCCAAAGTGGTAGATATCCAAGAAGGATATAATAAAAACTTTCATGAAGATCATTGGACAAAATAAACTTGATTCCTTGTAATAGTTTTGAGATATGATGATGTGATATGTGAGTCATGTTGATGAGTAATTGTGCTTTAGTAAGAATATTGTTGTTAAGGTTTGTGATTCCCTATGCAAGCACGAAAGTTAATAGTTGTGCAATGAAATTACATCCTACTTGTGGTGCATTATTCGGTGTTAATTATGATCAATGCTCACTTATGAGATTATTCATTTCTTGGTTGGTTGCTTCTCAACCGTTTGCTAGCCTTCATTTTGCACTAAGTATGATCACTACTTGTGCATCCAAAATCCTTTAAACCAGTTTTGCCACATGAGTCCACTATACCTACCTATATGCGGTATTCTTTTGTCATTCTAAGCAAATTTGTATGTGCCGTCTCTTATTTTCAAAATAAAATTCTCTGTTGTGTGCTCGTACCACTCGCGAGGCGGTGAGGGGTGGCAATATTTTCCATGCTAGATGTGTTATTCTCACGATGAGTGTTTATTCACTTGTCATTGCACGAGAGTAAGGCAAAGGTATTAGGGATGCCCAGTCCCGAAATGAAAAATGAATTTACTTTATATTGTCGAATAATAAATTCCTTGGAAAGTCTTGGTATGGAGGGCACTCGTGGATACGGTTAGCCATGTAAAGTGAAAGTATGGTGGAAAAAGGAATAAACTTTATTTTTTGTTTGGGAACCGCCTATGATATTTCTAGCATGGAAAGTGTTGGGAGCTCTAAGTCATTTTCGTTGGTGGGAAAAGTATGCCTCTCAAAATGTTTTTATCTCTCAATTTTTTCTTTGAGCTCTGGCACCTCTATAAATCCCTACTTCCCTCCGCGAAGGGCCTTTCTTTTACTTTATGCAATTTTTATTTTTTAATTTGAATCTCCATCTTCTCTTATAAAAGCACCAACTAGGGGGCACTATGATCGTACTTGAGCATTGGGTGTTGCTAATATGCGAGTGTGTTTCATGAATGGATCAATGATTGAGCACGATGGGCTAGGGATAACTTATTTTAGTGTTGATATTTTGAAAGACATGGTTGCTTGTTATTATGCTTGAGTATTTAAGTCCCATGTCAAAACTAGACTATTGCTTTGAATCATATAAAAGTCCAAATGTCCATGCTACAAAGAAAAGAATATGAGATGACATGTTAGGCAGCATTCCACATCAAAAAATTTGTTTTTATCATTTACCTACTCGAGGACGAGGAGGAATTAAGCTTGATGATGCTGATACGTCTCCAACGTATCTATAATTTTTTATTGTTCCATGCTGTTATATTATCATTCTTGGATGTTTTATAATCATTTTATATCATTTTTTGGTACTAACCTATTGAGCGCCAAGTGCCAATTGCTGTTTTTTTTGCATGTTTTTTACATCGCAGGAAATCAATATCAAACGGAGTCCAAACACCGCGAAACTTTTTGTGGATTTTTTATGGACCAGAAGACCACCAATGGGCCAGAGCAGCACTTGGGGGTTGCCCCGAGGGGGGCACAACCAACCAGGGCGCGCCTGGGGGCCCAGGTGTGCCCAGGTGGGTTGTGCCCACCACGGTGGCCGCCCGCACACCCTCTTTACCCTATAAATTAACAATTATTCCAAAAACCCTCGAGGTTAACCTAGATCAGAAGTTCCACTGCCGCAAGCCTCTGTAGACACGAAAAATCAATGTAGACCCGTTCCGGCACCCTGTCGGAGGGGGAAATCATCACCGGTGGCTATCTTCATCATCCCGGTGGCCACCATGATGAGGAGGGAGTAGTCCACCCTCGGGGCTGAGGGTTTGTACCAATAGCTATGTGTTTAATCTCTCTCTCTCTCTCTCGCGTCCTCGAGATGTCACGATCTGGATGTATCGCGGGCTTTGTTAATATAGTAGGATCATACGGTGTTTTCCCCTCACTATTTTGTGATTAATTGAGTTTTCCCTTAGAGACTTTATTTTATTGGATTGAATACTTTTGTGGATTTGAGAACACTTGATGTATGTCTTGCTATGAATACCCATGGTGACAATGGGGTATCATATTCACTTGATATGTGTTTTGGCACTCAACTTGCGGATTCTCGAGGTGACATTGGGGTAATCTATGCATAGGGGTTGATGCACGTTCTCCTCTTTGTTTCTCCGGTAGAAATCTTGGGGCACTCTTTGAGGTTCTTTGTGTTGGATTGAGTATTATGAATCTGAAATTGTTTGATGCATATCGCATAATCAACTCATGGATACTCGTGGTGACATTGGAGTATCTCAGTGACATTAGAGTTTGTTGATGTGTATCATATGGTGTTATTTTAGTATGAACTCTTGGTGAGATTGATCGAATAGAATAGCTTTGTGTTATTTTAGGACGAACTCTAGGATAGATTGATCAGAAAGAATAGCTTTGAGGTGGTTTCGTACCCTACAAACAATTTCTTCTTATGTTCTCCACTAGATAGGAACTTTGGAGTGATTCTTCATCGCACTTTGAGGGATGGTTATATGATCCAATTATATTAGCATTGTTGAGAGATTGCACTAGCGAAAGTACAGACCCTAGGCCTTATTTTCAAGCATTGCAATACCGTTTGTGCTCCGTTTTATCAGTTGCTACCTTGCTGTTTTTTATTGTTCTTATTACAAAAATCGATATCTACTATCCATATTACACTTGTATCACCATCTCTTCGCTGAACTAGTGCACCTAACAAATTACCATTGTATTTGGTGTGTTGGGGACACAAGAGACTTTTTATTATTTGGTTGCAGAGTTGTTTGAGAGAGACTATCTTCATCCTACACCTCCCACGGATTGATAAACCTTAGGTCATCCACTTGAGGGAAAATTGCTACTGTCCTACAAAACTCTGCGCTTGGAGGGCCCAACACGTGTCTACAAGAATAAAGTTGCATAGTAGACATCAGTAGTGCCCGAAGATAGCCACTGCCTGCATGTGGACCAAAATATGTGTGGAGTGTTGATGTTTGAATACCCAATGCACAACTTTGATGTGGCACCATGCTTTGGAACCAGAAATCCCGACACGGAGCGAGGGTTCATGACGCGTTGTGTATATGTATGTCACACCCCACTTCGAGCCGGTGACGGGGATTCATGCGTATGTACATATGTGCTCAAACTTAGGTCTAGAATCTCACCATGACCTACTACGAGAACACGAACCAAAGAAGAAGAATCCACCATGGTAACCTATCTCGTTGTCGGTCAAAGTGATCATGGATGTCCACGCAGGCCCAAAAATATATAGGCTTACCGCGGATAACCACGTGAGGGAGAGTACTGTCCGAAGATAACAAGTGCATGCAGGTGTCCCAAACACACACACACACATGTATGGAGGTGATGCGTGCATGTTTGAATACCATGCACAACATTGATGTGGCGCCTGCGTTGAAAATTGTATAGTCCCCATGCAGAGCGAGATCAGTTCATGATGTGTCGTGTGCTGCCCTACCCCTGGTGCCCACTTCGACCTGGTGGGAGAGATCCATGCGCTCAAACTATATTATGTAATCCCAGAGCATGACCTGTATAACATAATACAAACCAAAAAATAATCCCCTCCTAAGTCAAATTAACTTCTCTCGCTATCGATCAAAGTGATGGACCAAGTGGGCCTATAGATGGAAAACATCGATATCGCCGATAACCGCGTGAGTGGGTGCCAGATGACAACCGCCATCGCTTTGCATGTGGGCGAAACATATGTATGGATGTGTGTGTGGTTGTGATGTTTGAATACCCAAAATGCACATCTTTGATGTGGCACATGCCTCGAAAACCGTAAAGTCCCCACACAGAGCGAGGTTCATGAAGCATAGTATGTGCTGATCCCCTTCCCCTCTCTTTGACAAGTACGATATGCTCCTACCATAATACAAACCAAGAATCCTCCTTGATGGTCAAATTAATTAATCTCTCCCGATGTAGGTCAAAGTGATGCAAGGATGGACGACGACCTCGCGAGCCCACAGATGGAAGTGTGACACGTGAGTGTCCTAGGATAACCACCGCTTGCATGCATGTGTCCCAAATAGGTGTTGTGTGATGTTTGAATAGACAATGCACAACTTTGATGTGGCACGTGCCTCAGAAACCAGAAAGTCCCCACACTAAGTGAGGTGTGTTCATGGATGCGTATGTAGTATATATGCTGGTCCCCTCCCACCTCTTCAATGCATACTATATACTCCTACCGTAACACAAACAAAAAAGAATCAACCTTGCTAGTCAAATTAACCTCTCTGGTTGTAGGTCAAAGTGATGGACACCGACCTCGTGCGCCCACAGAAAGCGTCACACGTGAGTGAGTGTCCTATAGGACAACCACCGACTACATGAGGCCCAAACATGTATGTATGAAAGGGTTGCGTAATGTTTTAAATAACGAATTCACGAGTTTGATGTGGCACCTGCCTCACAAAACGGTCAATCCCACACGATGGCTCACGACTCGTAGTGTATTGCTAGACCCCCCCCCACACCGCACATCCACCACAACTACGAGGCATGTTAAAATTTTCCGCGGTGAACATATCACTACAAAAAAAGACACATCCGTGACATTTTGGGCCAAACGAAATTTTTTCTGTCATGCTTATGATACTCCTATGACAATAATTGTGACAAAACCCGGTATCATAATAGATGTGGTGGGCTCCTACTTCTATGACAAAAAATCATAACAGAAAATGGGCTTTTCGTCCTAGGCGGGCCCGAGACGCACCTGCATGACATTTTTTGGGCCGTACATGACGGAAAAAATCGTGGTAGAAGCGAGGGCGAGGAAAATTTCGGGGAGTTCCCGGTTACGGTGGGTGGTTGGGGCTGAGCGATGCATGGACGTTTTCTTGTTTCTCTCGTACACGTACGTGCATGGGTGGGAGGCGTTGGGATCTAACTGAACCTGAGCGAGGCGTTCGCCTACTGAACCCGAGCGATTGCACTGCAGGCTAGGCGTTAATAAACTCGAGCGATCGATCGATCTGGCTGTTAACTGAACCCGATCAAGCGATTCCTTTGCTATTGCTGCGAACTGAAGCCGATCGAACCTGCTGCCTCTTGATGAACAGTGAGTGTTGTTGGGGGTTGGATGAACAGTTCCTGGTGGGGGTTGGATGAACAGGACCCCATGGTAGTAGAGGACGTTGCCGCTGGATGAACAGGACCCCAATCGAGCCGGTTGGGGGTGGATGAACAAGACCTCGTGGAGGGCTGGATGAACAGCAGCCGGTGGAGGGCTGGTTGAACAGTAGCCGGTGGTGGGCTGGATGAATAGTAGCCCGTGGAGGGGTGGTTGAATAGGACCCCGTGGAGAGGGCTGGTTGAACAATAGCTGGTGGAGGCTGGATAAACATGAGCCCGTGGATGAACAGTAGCTGGAGGAGGTAGCAGGGAAACGTCGTTGATGAACAGTCGCAAGTGGAGGCTAGAGGAGGTCGACAGTGGATGAATAGTAGCCCGTGGAGGCTGGAGCGAGGCAGTAGACAGTGGATGAACAATAGCCCGTTGAGTCCCGTTTTGTGGTACACCACACCCCTCCCGATGAACAGGAACCCCGTTTCGACCGTAGGAGGTCGAAGAGAAGTCCTCTTCCTCCGTTTTGTGGTATGCCACACTCCTCCCGATCAACAGGACCCCGTTTCGACCGTAGGGGGTCGAAGAGAAGTCCGTTTCCTCCGTTTTGCGGTACGCCAGACCCCTCCCGGTGAACAGGATCCTCGTTTCGACCGTAGGCGGTAGAACACAAGGCCGTTTCGTCCATTCTGCGGTATGCCAGGCCTCGTTTCGGCTGTTCCGTCCAAGCTAGTTGGCTCCCGATGAACACGACGCATTCTGTTGCATCCTGATGAACACGACGACGCAGTTTCTCTGTTCCGACCTAGCCGGTTGGCTACCGATGAACAGGACGCCGTCGCTGCTCTCCGCTGCCTCTCCATGTACACGAGCCCTAGCCGTACGTATGCGTGAGTAGGCGTTCGAGACCCCGCCCGTATATACGTACGTGGTCATATTTACTTTCTGGCACCCTGGTTGTACGTATGTGTACACGATATTGATGGGACTACGTGACATGCTACGTCCACGCCTCTACTATGATACATGCCCTTCCTTACTCGGCCACGGTTCATCGCTGCAGCCTGCAGACAAACCGATCGACCAGTATGTACGTACACGTCCGCGACCAGAATGACAACGCTACGTACGCTTCGACCATGTGGGTCTCGACTATCAGGGAGGATAAGGAGGCACTTCCTTGCGTGCGAAGATATAGCCGGTGGGTCCCAGCTGTCAAGGGGAGAATCATATTTTTTGCCTGTAATATGGACGCACTTCCTTACGTGCGAAGATGTAGCTGGTGGGTCCTAGCAGTCAAAGGGGAAATGTTTTTTTCACGAAATACGGTGGCCCGTCCGGTGGGTCCCTGCTGTCAGGTGGAGGAATCGATATTTTGCGCGTAATAAGGAGGCACTTTCTTGCTGCGACCGTGGACCCAGCTGTCAGCCTCTCCACGTACAGTCCTCTTCCGATGGAAGTCATTCCTTGACCACATTGACCACGAAGCGCCGAGAGCACCAAGGCGGTGGACGATGGCGAGGCCTAGGAAGGGGGCGACGCAGAGCCGGGGAAGACGCGGCAATGGATGCTCACGCGGAGAGTTGTACGAGGGTTGACTGGTTCGGCTGCGGTGCAAGGCTGCCGTCGCCACAGAATAATAGGGGTTGTGGGTGAGTAGTGGGATGGCCTGGCCAGAGGCTGGAGTAGGGTGGGGCGGTCAGGCCTGCATGGCAACACAGCCGGCCACGGGAGGCAGGAGCAGGCGACACGACCGACGCTGGTTTGGGCGGCTGGAGCAAGAAGACCAGAGGTTGAAGAAGCACTATGGCTGTTGGATGGACATCGTACGGTCACTGGAGCTAGAATCGTCCATATTGACTAAGTTGACAAAGCCCTCCGTCCGCGTCAACTTAGTAGGCCCACAAGTCAGCCTCCCACTATGGTGGGTCCCAGCTAGCAGGGGGAGTATTCATTTTTTTGTGCATAATAATGAGGCACTTCATTGGGTGCGAATATATAGCTGGTGGGTCCGAGCTGTTAGCAGGGGGAACATTTTTTCACGAAATACAGAGGCCCTTCCGGTGGGTCCCAGCTGTCAGGTGGAGGAATCATTATTTTGCGCGTAATAAGGAGGCATTTCCTTGCGTGCGGCCATGAACCCAGCTGTCAGCCTCTCCACGTACATTCCACTTCCCATGGATGGCGCTCGTTGACCACGTTCACCACGCCGCGCCGAGAGCACCAGGGCAGTGGACGACGGCGAGGCCTAGGAAGGGAACGGCATGGAGCCAGGGAAGACTCGACAGTTGTTTCCCACGCGGAGGGGAGTACAAGGGTTTACTGGTTCATCTGCCATCGCCAGAAAATAACAGCAGGTGTGGGTGAGTAGAGGGATGGCTAGGCTAGCGATGGGAGTACTATGGGGGCGGTGAGGCCTGCGCGGCAGCACAGCCGGCTGCAGGAGGAGGGAGCAGGCAGTCCCGTCGTGCTTGTTTGAGCGGTTGGAGCAGGAAGAGTAGAGATTGAAGAAGCACGACGACCGTTGAATGGACATCCAACAGTCAGTGCTCTCGAGTGTTGACTAAGTTGACACGGCGTTGCGTGTGTCAACCTTTTTTTAGGAAAGCATACGCCTCAACCTATACTAGGCGCACAAGTCAGCCTCAAATGTGTGGAAAACAGCATACATCCCATCTGCCATTATTTCTAACAATTTACAGCCCATTTGCTAATTCTTAAGGATTTTTTTGGAGCCCGTCTTCTTTTGCTAGCATTACAGCCCATATTGTGGCCACGATTAAAAATTATACGAAATTTTGCATATTTCGGTGCGGTCAACCGTTTTTAATCCCGAAATTTCGAGTCACATGCAAACTAATTTGAAAAATAAATTTATATAAATATAAAACCAAAAAAATTCTCTATGCATAAAAATCAATGGAATTTGAAATCTTGAAATGAAAAAAATTTGAAACTAATTCCCGTTTTGATGCGTTTTGAAAATGTACATCCCATTTCTTATTACTGATAGCCCATTTTCTGGGCAAGCCGAATGAAACTCTTCTCATCTTGAAAGATTTGCAGCCCAGCAGGGCTGAGAAAGCAAGTAGGCCTCGTTTGGGTATTTCTTTTAAAAAAGTAGAACTGGGCTAGCCATTTTCAGCAAAAAAAATACACAACTAGGCTCATGATGTGGTACACATAAATAAAACCCTGGCTAGACGGGCCACAACCCCCACATAGCCCGGTTGTTACCCTAATCCATCTCTAAAACTAGTATAAATAACAATTGCTTGTTCCTAAAAAAAGTAAATAACAACTGCGTGACCTGCTGGGTCCCTGGTGTCAGCCGCTTGTTGTGTAATTCTCTCGTTTATTGACTACGTTGACAATGACATGAGCCCCAATGTCCAACCATTAGGAGGAACCATTTTTTTGGGCTTGTAATAACGAGGCACTTGCTTGCGTACTGCCATGACCCTGGTGGGTCTCTACTGTCATCCTGTCCACGTACAGTCATCTCCTTGTTCCTCTCGGTTGTTGACGATGTTGATAATGCAAGAGGGCGGTGCACCGCGCACGGCAACCGAACCAAGGCGGGGGACGACGGCGAGGCCTCGGAAAGAACGAACAAGAGTCGTGGAAGATGCACCGGTCCAGTCGCAGGTGGAGGGGAGTACGAGGGTTGACTGGTTGCGGGTGCGTGTTGGGGCTGACATCGCCGAGAATAACAGGCCGTGTGGGGGAATAGAGGGAGGGACTAGCCAATGTTGGAGGGTACGGTAGGGCGGCGGAGGCACAGCTAGTCATGGGAGGCGGGAGCAGGCAGAACCGATGGGGTGGTTTGGTTTGGGCGGCTGGAGGAAGGAGACAAGAGATAGAAGATACGCGACAGATGTTGGATGTCAATCCAACAGCTGGGAGGCAGGATCATTTGTTGACTAGCTAGTAGGTCAACACCACCTTGGATAGGCTTTTTCCTCGTGGGTCCCAAATGTCAGAATCCAAATCTGTCACGGCCATGCAGCCTTTCTTATGAAAATTTACAACCCATTTGGTGTGCTAGTTCAAATTAAGTTTGTTGGTGCTGGTGGGGGCTAATCACTTGGGTTCTGTAATGCACAGTGAGCTCAAGGAGCCGGCGAGAGTGATGTTATTTACCTTGGTTGGGATTTGTTACAATATTTCACTCTTAATAAAATGAATGGCAAGCCATTTTCCCTGTTTAAAGAAAATGACAGTCATAGCCGAGCTGAAAAGGGCAACAACATCTAACTCCATCTTACAAACTGTACAAAAGCACGAGGGTTAATTGTTCATCGGGTTTAGACAAAACCCAGATTGAAAAGGGCAACAACATCTAATTCCAGCACCATTTTTGGCAGTCACAGTCAAGTGGACCAGTCAGCTCCATAGAATGAACATCCTGGGTCGTAAAATTTACTGGATTATGACCACAAGATGTTGTAAATAGAAGCCCAACACATTCAGAAGCTCTTTTTTCCACCTGAAACTCCTTTCTGCTCTTTGACATATCCATCCGTCTAAACCATGCTGCTGATAAACTTAAGCCTGATGGACAATAGTAAGCTGGCATTCAGCAGGAAGAATGTGACAAATCTAGTGTTTGCATGGTTGGCTACATATCGTTCTAGCGTTATTGTCTTCAATCGAATGTCATGAGAAGTGAGAAATCCCGGTGCTTACGAATCCATCGATTGGTTATAACTTTCTTACCCCGTCCTATTGCCTAAATAGACATGAAGATTAAAAATAGTTCAGGTCTAAAGAAAGAGTGTCGAAAGAGCAACTGCTGAATGGTTAATTCTAGTACACTATATGCGGGCTTCCAATGTGCGTGAAATTATCACCTTTATATACAACTTCTCCAGACATGGAAAGCATTGCAGCAAGCCAATAATCTTGTTCAAATCAAAACTATTCATTTGGATATATAAGACCATGACAGAATCCAACACCATTGATAGGCTATCCATGGAGAAACTCCTTGATGAGCATAGAACATAATATTAGTACAAAATGTGTACTCCAAGATGATATATAACTTATGCGCAGAAATTTAAAATGCAGCTTATGGTTACAAGTGTAGATGATAATATACAGTACCTGAAGAACTGTGGAGCCAAACACCATCTTGAAATGAGCACAGAGATCATGTATTACACCCATGGTCTCCAGTTTATGCGCAGAGACGACGGTTATTTGCAACGGTGAATAACAATAATCAAGGATCAACCTTTGAAGTGAAGGGGCATCCTGGATGATGAGCTGTCTTCCGTCAAAATAAATTCCAATTCTTACAAGGTTAGGCGACTTTATTTGGAGAAAACTAATTCTAACTGTGAAAACAAGTAGCAAGCACTCCAGGGCAGGGCAACTGGAGTGGATGATGTTGTGCAATGAGGCCTCCGATATACGAACCCGCACAAGTGAAAGTTTTTTGAGAAATGGGAGTCGAAGCTTTAGTACCAGATTGTCTGGTAGGCAGCACAACGCAAAGGTGGCGGTGTGGAGAGAGGAGGAAAACCGCGATATGGACATCGGTGCTGAGAGCACAAGTACTTGGCGTTTGGTATCTGGTAGGTGATTTCCTGGGGAATAGTAGAACTCAAGCAGTTGTAGTTCTGTGAATTCAGGGGATTTTAGCCAGGCGTTCACCATGCAGGGCATGGTATGCTTGCTCAGGTAGCACGAAGGGATGCAGAGACTTTGAACAGAGCCCTGGTGGGAGGAAATGATGGATCTGGGGAGTTCAAAATAATTAAAGAGAGATAGCTGACGGCAGTCGATCTTAAGGAGCACGGTGCGCCATAGAGGGCGCAACCGAATTGAGAGGACTTGGGTGCGGCAACAATCCTTGGTGGTGAGAAGCGAGATGATCTCCCCAAGGATGGCGTCTGGGAGATCGCTGATGCGGTCCACCTGAGATTCTACGGGTTCCTTGGATCCGGTGGGGACGGGCTCGCCGCTTCTCCCTACGCTGCCGGGTGCGGGATCTACAAGAGGCGTCGCCGTTGGCGGGAGCCTCATCTTCTTGGCGCTAGGGTGAGCCCACTCCATTTTCCTCAAGGGCGTCGCGTCGAGCTGCTACCTCTTGAGCTTGCGTTGGTTTTTCCCTTGAAGAGGAAATGTGATGCAGCAAAGTAGAGTAAGTATTTCCCTCAACTTTTGAGAACCAAGGTATCAATCTAGTAGGAGACAACGTGCAAGCCACCGAACACCTAAACAAACAAACACCAATTTGCACCCGACGCGACAAAGGGGTTGCCAATCCCTTCATGGTTATTTACAAAGTGAGATCTGATAGAGATGGATAAATGGTAAAGTAATATTTTTGGTATTTTTGGTTTATGGAACGGAAAGTAAAAGATTGCAAAGAAAGTAAATAGGAAACTAAAACTTTAGATCAGAAACTTCTTTGATAGAAAGTAGACCCGGGGGACATAGGTTTCACAAGAGGCTTCTCTCAAGATAGAAATTATTACAGTGGGTGAACAAATTACTGCCAAGAAATTGATAGAAAAGCTCAAAGTTATGACGATATCTAAGGCAATGATCATGAATATAGGCATCACGTCCGTGTCAAGTAGACCGAAACGATTCTACATCTACTACTATTACTCCACACATCGACTGACTACTGCCTGCATCTAGAGTATTAAGTTCATAAGAACAGAGTAACGCATTAAGAAAGATGACATGATGTAGCGGGATCAACTCAAGCAATATGATGAAAACCCCATCTTGTTATCCTCGATGGCTACAATACAATACATGTCGGCTCGCCTTCTGTCGCTAGGATCGAGCACCGCAAGATTGAACCCAAAGTTAAGCACTTCTCCCATTGCAAGAAAAATCAATCTAGTTGGCCAAACCAAATCGATAGTTCGAAGAGACTTGCAAAGATATCAAATCATGCATATAAGAATTCAGAGGAGATTCAAATAATATTCATAGATAAGCTGATGATAAATCCGCAATTCATCGGATCTCGGCAAACACACCGCAAAAGAGTATTACAACGAATAGATCTCCAAGAACATCGAGCAGGACATGGTATTGCGAATCAAAGAGAGAGAGAGAAGAAGCCATCTAGCTACTACCCATGGACCCGTAGTTCTATGGTAAACTACTCACGCTTCATCGGAGAGGCAATGGTGTTGATGTAGAAGCCCTCCATGGTCGATTCCCCCTCGGACAGGACGCCGAAAAAGGGCCCTAGATGGGATCTCACGAGTATAGAAGGTTGTTGAGGTGGAAAAGTGGTTTCATGGATCTCCTGGAAGGTTTTGGGATATTTGAGAATATATTGGCGGAAGAAATATGTCGGTGGAGTCACGAGGGGCCCACAAGGGTGGGGGGCGCGCCCTACCCCCTGGGCGTGCCTCCCGACCTTGTGGCCGCCTCGTGGCTTTCCTGACGTGCACTCCAAGCCCTCTGGATGTCTTCTGGTCCAAGAAAAATCATCGTGAAAGTTTCATTCCGTTTGGAGTCCGTTTGGTATTCCTTTTCTGTGAAACTCTAAAACAAGGAAAAAACAGGAACTGGCACTAGGCTCTAGGTTAATAGGTTGTCCTAAAAATCATATAAAATAGCACATTAATGCATATAAAACATCCAAAACAGATAATATAATAGCATGGAACAATCAAAAATTATAGATACGCTGGAGACGTATCAAGCATTCCCAAGCTTAATTCCTGCTCGCCCTCGAGTAGGTAAATGATAAAAACAGAATTTTTGATGTGGAATGCTACCTAACATATTTGTCCATGTAATTCTCTTTATTGTGGCATGAATGTTCAAATCCCTATGATTCAAAACAAAAGTTTAATATTGACATAAAAACAATAATACTTCAAGCATACTAACAAAATAATTATGTCTTCTCAAACTAACATGGCCAAAGAAAGCTTATCCCTACAAAATCATATAGTCTGGCTATGCTCCATCTTCATCACACAAAATATTAAAATCATGCACAACCCCAATGACAAGCCAAGCAATTGTTTCATACTTTTGATGTTCTCAAACTTTTTCAACTTTCACGCAATACATGAGCGTGAGCCATGGACATAGCACTATATGGGTGGAATAGACGGTGGTTGTGGAGAAGAAAAAAGGAGATAGTCTCACATCAACTAGGCGTATCAATGGGCTATGGAGATGCCCATGAATAGATATCAATGTGAGTGAGTAGGGATTGTCATGCAACGGATGCACTAGAGCTATAAGTTTATGAAAGCTCGAAAAAGAAGACTAAGTGGGTGTGCATCCAACTTGCTTGCTCATGAGACCTAGGGCAATTTGAGGAAGCCCATTGTTGAAATATACAAGCCAAGTTCTATAATGAAAATTCCCACTAGTATATGAAAGTGATATCATAGGAGACTCTCTATCATGAAGATCATGGTGCTACTTTGAAGCACAAGTGTGGAAAAAGGATAGTAACATTGTCCCTTCTCTCTTTTTCTCTCATTTTTTGGGCCTTATCTTTTTTTATTTGACATTTTCTCTTTTTTCCCTCACATGGGACAATGCTCTAATAATGAAGATCATCACACTTTTATTTACTTACAACTCAAAACTTACAAATCGATACTTAGACCAAAATATGACTATATGAATGCCCCCGGCGGTGTACCGGGATGTGCAATGAATAAAGAGCGACATATAAAAAAATGATGAACGGTGGCTTTGCCACAAATACGATGTCAACTACATGATCATGCAAAGCAATATGACAATGATGAAGCATGTCATAATAAATGGAATGGTGGAAAGTTGCATGGCAATATATCTCGGAATGGCTATGGAAATGCCATAATAGATAGGTATGGTGGCTATTTTGAGGAAGGTATAAGGTGGGTGTATGGTACCGGTGAAAGTTGTGCGGTACTAGAGAGGCTAGCAATGGCGGAAAGGTGAGCGTGCGTATATTCCATGGACTCAACATTAGTCATAAAGAACTCACATACTTATTGGAAAAATCTATTAGTCATCAAAACAAATTACTACGCGCATGCTCCTAGGGGGATATATTGATAGGAAAAGACCATCGCTCATCCCCGACAGCCAATCATAAGGAAGACAATCAAAAAATATCTCATGCTCTAACTTCGTTACATAACGGTTCACCATACGTGCATGCTACGAGACTCACAAACCTTAACACAAGTATTTCTCAAATTCACAACTACTTAGTAGCATGACTCTAATATCACCATCTTCATATCTCAAAACAATCATAAGGAATCAAACTTCTCATAGTATTCAATGCACCTTATATGAAAGTTTTTATTATATCCCTCTTGGATGCCTATCATATTAGGACTAATTTTATAACCAAAGCAAATTACCATGTTGTTTTAAGGACTCTCAAAATAATATAAGTGAAGTACGAGAGTTCATCAATTTCTATAAAATAAAACCACCGCTGTGCTCTAAAAAGATATTAGTGAAGCACTAGAGGAAATTGGCCTAGCTCAAAAGATATAAGTGAAGCACATAGAGTATTCTAATAAATCACGATTCATGCGTGTCTATCTTGAAAGGTGTGTACATCAAGGATTATTGTGGAAAACTAAAAAGCAAAGACTCAAATCATAAAAAAAGCTCCAAGAAAAACACATATCATGTGGTGAATAAAAATATAGCCTCATGTAAAGTTACCGATGGACGAAGATGAAAGAGGGGATGCCTTCCCGGGGCATCCCCAAGCTTAGGCTCTTGGTATCCTTGAATATTACCTTGGGGTGCCTTGGGCATCCCCAATCTTAGGCTCTTGCCACTCCTTATTCCATAGTCCATCAAATCCTTACCCAAAACTTGAAAACTTCACAACACAAAACTCAACAGAAAATCTCGTAGGCTCCGTTAGTATAAGAAAATAAATCACCACTTTTGGTACTGTTGTGAATTCATTATTTATTTATATTGGTGTAATATCTACTGTATTCCAACTTTTCCATGGTTCATACCACCCGATACTAGCCATAGATGCCTCAAAATAAGCAAACAATAGGCGAAAAATAGAATATGTCAAAAACAGAACAACCTGTAATAATCTAGATAGTTTGCATCCTTCTGTAACTCCAAAAGTCCTGACAAATTAGGAAGACCTAGGCAATTTTTATATTAATCTACTATAAAAATTCAGGATTTTATCACGCTTCTATGATTTTAAACAATTCTAGGACTGAGTGCAAAGGTTTCTGTTTTTTAGCAAGATCAAATCAACTATTACCGTAAGCTATCCCAAAGGTCTTACTTGGCACAAACACTAATTAAAACACAAAACCACATCTTACTAGAGGCTATATGAATTATTCAAAGCAAAACAGAACCTAAAAAGCAAAAACATAAAATAAAATTGGGTTGCCTCCCAACAAGCGCTATTGTTTAAAGCCCTTAGCTAGGCATAAAACACGAATAGATTTAGATATTATCATCTTTGGTACGCAATCCATAAGTGGCTCTCATAAGAGATTCATAAGGAAATTTAATTTTATTTCTTTGAAAGTGTTCCATGCCTTTCCTTAACGGAAATTGAAATCTAATGTTTCCTTCTTTCATATCAATAATTGCACCAATCGTTCTAAGGAAAGGTCTACCCAGAATAATAGGACATGTAGGATTGCAATCTATATCAAGAAAAATAAAATCTAAGGGCACATAATTTCTATTTGCAACAATAATAACATCATTAATTCTTCCCATAAGTTTCTTAACAGTGGAACCCGCAAGATGCAAATTTAAGTAACAATTATCAAATTCATGGAAACCTAACACATCATATAAAGTTTTTAGAATCGTGGAAACTCTAGCACACAAATCACACAAAGCATGGCAATCATAATCTTTAATCTTAATCTTAATAGTAGGTTCCCACTCATCATAAAGTTTTCTAGGGATAGAAACTTCCAATTCAAGCTTTTCTTCGAAAGATTGCATCATAGCATCAACGATATGTTTAGTAAAAGCTTTGCTTTGATTATAAGCATGAGGAGAATTCAACATGGATTGCAACAAGGAAATACAATCTATTAGAAAAATTATCATAATTAAATTCCTTGAAATCCAAATGAGTGGTTTTGTTGCTAGTTAAAGTTTTGACCTCTCCAATCCCACTTTTATCAATTTTTGCATCAGGATCTAAACACTCTGAATCATTGGGACGCCTTTTAACTAAAGTTGACTCGTCTCTAGTCCCATCTTTATCAAGATTTATATTGGAGAACAAAGATTCAATAGGAGTCACATCAATCACTTTAAGATCTTCATCATTATTTTCACAGAAACTAGAAGAACACGCTTTTATAAACCAATCCTTTTTAGCACGCATGTTAGCGGTTCTTTCTTTGCACCCATCAATGGAAATTCTCATGGATTTGAAAGACTCATTGATATCACGCTTAGCTGGAATAGATCTAAGTTTCAAAGAATCAACATCAAGAGAAATTCTATACACGTTCCTAGCCAAATCATCAATGTTAAGCAATTTTTCTTCAATCCAAGCATTGAAATTCTTTTGCGAACTTACAAATTCTTTAACACTATTCTAAAATTCAGAGGGCATCTTATTATAATTATCATAAGAATTGTTGTAGGAATTACCATAATTATTAGAGGAGTTACTAGGAAACGGCCTAGTATTAAAATTACCACTATACGCGTTATTACCAAAATTGTTCCTACCAACAAAATTCACATCCATAGATTCATTATTGTTTTCAATCAAAGTGGAAAAAGGCATATCATTAGGATCAATAGGAGCACCCTAGCTAGAAAATAATTTCATAAGCTCGTCCATCTTTCCACTCAAAACATTAATCTCTTCAATTGCATGCACTTTTTTACTAGTGGAAGATCTTTCGGTATGTCATTGAGAATAATTAACCATAATATTATCTAGGAGTTTAGTGGCTTCTCCTAAAGTAATTTCCATAAAAGTGCCTCCTGCGGCCGAATCTAAAAGATTTCTAGAAGCAAAATTCAATCTGGCATAATTTTTTTATAATCATCCACAAATTCAAACCATGAGTAGGGCAATTTCGTATCATAAATTTCATCCTCTCGCAAGATTGTGCAACATGTTCATGATCAAGTTGCTTAAAATTCATAATATCATTCCTAATGGAGATGATCTTAGCGGGAGGAAAATACTTGGAAATAAAAGCATCTTTACACTTATTCCATGGACCAATACTATTTTTGGGCAAAGATGAAAACCAAGTTTTAGCACGATCTCGAAGCAAGAACGGAAATATCTTCAATTTAACAATATCATTATCCACATCTTTTTCTTTTGCATATCACACAAATCAACGAAATAATTAAGATTGGATGCGACATCTTCATTGGGAAGGCTGGAAAATTGATCTTTCATAACAAGATTGGGAAAAGCGGTATTAATTTCACAAGATTCCGCATTAGCATCGGGAGCAATCGGAGTACTAATAAAGTCATTATTATTGGTGTTGGAAAAGTCACACAATTTGGTATTATCTTGAGCCGTCGTGACAAATCAAACAATCCAATCACACGAGCACACAAAAAGCAAACAAAGAAGACGAGCGGAAGAGGGGCGAAGAAAAGGCAAATATTTTCGAATATCATTTTACAACTGTGAGAGAGGAAAACGAGAGGCGAATGTCAAATAATGTAATGCGAGGGATGAGAGTTTATGATGGGTATTCGGTATGTCTTGACTTGGCGTAGATCTCCCCGGCAACGGCGCCAGAAATTCTTCCTACTGCCTCTTGAGCTTGCGTTGGTTTTTCCCTTGAAGAGGAAAGGGTGATGCAGTAAAGTAGAGTAAGTATTTCCCTTAGCTTTTAAGAACCAAGGTATCAATCCAGTAGGAGACAATGCGCAAGCCACCGAACACCTACACAAACGAACACCAACTTGCACCCAATGTGACAAAGGGGTTGTCAATCCCTTCACGGTTATTTGCAAAGTGAGATCTGATAGAGACGGATAAACGGTAAAGTAATATTTTGGTTATTTCTAATTTATGGAATGAAAAGTAAAAGATTGCAAAGAAAGTAAATAGGAAACTAAAACTGTAGATCGGAAACTGATAAGATGGAAAGTAGACCCGGGGGCCATAGGTTTCACTGGAGGCTTCTCTCAAGATAGAAATTATTATGGTGGGTGAACAAATTACAGCCGAGCAATTGATATAAAAGTGCAAAGTTATGACGATATCTAAGGCAATGATCATGAATATAGGCATCACGTCCGTGTCAAGTAGACCGAAACGATTCTGCATCTACTACTATTACTCCACACATCGACCGACTCCTGCCTGTATCTACAGTATTAAGTTCATAAGAATAGAGTAACGCATTAAGAAAGATGACATGATGTAGCAGGATCAACTCAAGCAATATGATGAAAACCCCATCTTGTTATCCTCGATGGCAACAATACAATACGTGTCGGTTCCCCTTCTGTCACTAGGTTCGAGCACCGCAATATTGAACACAAAGATAAGCACTTCTCCCATGGCAAGAAAAATGAATCTAGTTGGCCAAACCAAATCGATAGTTCGAAGAGACTTGCAAAGATATAAAATCTTGCATATAAGAATTCAGAGGAGATTCAAATAATATTCATAGATAAGCTGATCATAAATCAACAATACCTCGGATCTCGGCAAACACACCGCAAAAGAGTATTACATCGAATAGATCTCCAAGAACATTGAGGAGAACATGGTATTGAGAATCAAAGAGAGAGAAGAAGAAGCCATCTAGCTACTAGCTATGGACCCGTAGGTCTGTGGTAAACTACTCATGCTTCATCGGAGAGGCAATGGTGTTGATGCAGAAGCCCTCCATGGTCGATTCCCCCTCTGGCAGGACGCCGGAAAAGGCCGCTCGATGGGATCTCATGGGTACAGAAGGTTGCGGCGGTGGAAAAGTGGTTTCGTGGCTCTCCTGGAAGGTTTTGGGATATTTGAGAATATATAGGTGGATGAAATAGGTCGGTGGAGTCACGAGGGGCCCACAAGGGTGGGGGCGCACCTCCCGACCTTGTGGCTGCCTCGTGGCTTTCCTGATGTGCGCTCCAAGCCCTCTGGATGTCTTCTGCTCCAAGAAAAATCATCACAAAAGTTTCATTCCGTTTGGACTCCGTTTGGTATTCCTTTTCTGCGAAACTCTAAAACAAGGAAAAAATAGGAACTGGCACTGGGCTCTGGGTTAATAGGTTAGTCCCAAAAATCATATAAAATAGCCTCTTAATGCATATAAAACATCCAAAACAGATAATATAATAGCATGGAACAATCAAAAAATATAGATACATTGGAGACGTATCACGAGCTCACGGATTTGAGCAGAGTAACGAATGATGAGCCTAGTTGTAGTGTGAGTGGAGAAGAAGGGGAGCTATGGTTTTTCTGTAGAAGTGAGGAATAAGGGGAGCTGGGGTTTTCTGTAGGAGTGAGGTGAGGAATTTGGCGGTACGAGTGGAGTGAGCTGACGTGAGCTGGGTGGGAGTGAGGAGGAAGAAGAGCACCCAGGTTTTTGTGGGGGCGGTGTGCTGGGTGTGGGTAGCGCCTCTCATTAAGTAAATATATGGGCTTTTGAATTGATTTTATTATTTTCTAGGGTGGATTGGCTGTTTTGTCTTAGGCCCAGAGAAACAATTACTACTAGTATAGTGGAGACACTCTACAGCTACCCAGAAAAACAATTACTACTAGTAGAGTGGATACACTACCGCTTCTGGTTCCTCCGAGGTCATCGAAACGTCTCCCTCTACTGAATGTCGTTTTACTTTTGTTCAGCGACATGTGGGCCATGCAGCGCGCGGGCCCAAATGCCATCCACCAAATTAGAAGGCAGTATGCAGGCGGAGAGTCACACTGGTCGTAGCGCGGCAGTAACGAGCCGTCGTATCACAAAACCCCACCTCCCCGCAGTCTAAGTTTGACGGACCAAGCAACCATCATTTCACACTTCGCTGAATCCCCTTCTCCCTCAGCTTCTTCAAGAAAGCAAACACTCGCATCTGCCACAGTTCTTCTCTCCCAATGAAGGGAAGGGAAGCGGATCCGTAATGTTGGTATATTTTCGTTCAGAAAAAAAGAACTTTTGCAAAGCAGTAACCGATCCTCACTCTCTTTTTTGTTTCACTGTCATTGCGATTGTGTTCTACTTTCAATGGTCTCCTAGTATTCATCAGTTTCATGATGGACCATGGAGAACCAGGCAAAGATCTGCCGATGTTCGAGCAGACGCGGGAGGCTGATTCCCACGAGACAGAGAGCTCCAAGAAGATGGAGGCAGCCACCGAGCCGACCCCAGATACACTCACGGCTACTACTGAGATGGTCAATGCCCTGTCTGAGGTTACAACCCCTGTGGCCCTGTAGTAGTAGTTTTCTCCCATCGAGGATGTGTCCCCCCCCCCCCCGCTGAGCTGCCCAAGGTGTTTTTCTTCTTTGCCGATCACATTGTGGTTTTTCATCTAAGTATGTGGTGATAAATAATGCAAAATTTTATTAGCTTCTATGCCATGCTACCTTCCCTGTCATGCATACTTTCGACACTACATAGTGGTTTAAATAACTTGTGTTTCTTATACTGGAAAGTAATTCAGAATTTGTTTATGTTTCAATTAGAGCCCTGATGCAGACAAGGATTGTGTGCTTGTACATGTCACTCGCTATGAGGCGGATGGCCTTAATATACGCACGGGGAAAACATAGTTCTTAGGCTGGTGGATCCTAGAATCCATTTGCGCTTATACCAATGTCGAGATGTATTCCAACCTCACTATTGTCAGGCGTGTTGTCCAGGGTGTACTGAAGCATAAGAATTTCAAAGCTACTCCTTCGTTTGTGAGGCATACTGTTGTTGTCAAGCTTATGCAGGAAGATGACGTGGCATGGCTCCACAAACAAGTTTATGACTGGCAATGCCACAAGGTTATCTTCAGGAAGGTTCACAGATTGAGCTGCTGCCGGACATCCTCGACGATGTTCATGCAAGGTCCGTCTTGTGTCCATCCCAAATTAGATCGAGGCATGAAATAGTTGCCCCAGCTAGTGTTTAATAGTAGTTTGGATTGTGTCTAATTATCCGAACCTTTCCTATTATCGAGCCCTCTAGGGCTAGTACTCTATTTGAATCTGTCTATGGGAAGTGATGCTACTTTTGTGTGCGTGTGAATCATGTGAGAACCATCCTAATTATTGCCGAAACAGATGTGTCCTCACTAGTTTTTTCATGAATATGGCATGGTAAGACATAAGTTGTCACGGTTTATCATACGAGCAGTGTGTGTTTGATGAAATAGAGTACTCGTTCGAGAACTGTGCTCTGACGTATACATAGGATACGTAAGGCTGGTTAAGTGCTTGTAAACACTGTTGGTGCTACCCCACTTGTAAGCAGTTGTGCAAAACACGGCACATTGGCTCAGCTCGCTTCAACACTAGAAAAGTCGGCTATCGACCAGCTAACAATCAATAATCTGTTGTTTGACATATAAGCAACTACGTATCTTGTTACAGTGGTTCATGCAGTTTACTGAGGCCACAATGTAAATTCGAAATGTTCACACGCTAGTCCAGCGTTCATGTGGAACACTCACATTAAACTCGGCTTTATAAAATACTTGAAAAGCATAAGTTAGGCAATTTTATATATCTCAATGATTCATAGAACATAACAAACATATACTAGTTCACAGCAAAAGACAAAGTTGTGAGAAGGTTTACAAATCAGGATAAATCAAGCAAGGCTTCTCTGAGCAAAGGGCCTCCCTAGGCAGGCTTTAATTTCCTGGAGTTCACTCTGGTTTTTCTTGTTGCCACCATCCAGGGTTAGGTTCTCTCATTCTAGAATAACCAATTATCATTGTGTTCTCAGTTGGAATGTTGAACTGAACCATGTAGTGTACTAACCATCTGAACTTCTTGTGTAGTTCCAGTAAATTTAAGCACCGCTATTTGCAGAAATAAGCATACCACAATGCCTCTTGTCCGTGCACCTGTCCCAGAACCTCCGGGCAGCCGTGCCAGCTAGTACTCGGTCCATTGATGAACATGTAGAAAGTGCATTCCCTACTAGGATGCAGTTTTTTTTGCTCGTCCCTGCACTGCAATCAGGAAGTAAAACGTGTGAATCAACTTGTTTTAGATTGAGTTGGTCATTCTACCTAGTTACTACCAATGTAGGAATACCTGGAAGACGGGTGGTTAGAGGATGATAGCTAGGAATAGCCATCTCATTTTGTGTAGTTCTACTAAAACTGAGGTGTGTACTTTCGATTGCGCAGATAGAAACGATATGGAGACAGACATCCCTGTTTGGGCAAATATGAAATATAGTTATTTAAACAGTGACAGTTATTTGCAGTGGCATATGATTAAAACATCATCTATTATGTTATAATTGGCACTACATTAACAGTATGAAAGTGCCCTTAAGTAAGTAGAACCACATCACATCAACACTCCCACTAGATTAACATGCAGAACAATAGCATTAGTATTACTGTCATGAGAGTAGCACATGGTCAGTAAATGTGCAATAGTGCAGTTCCACTGGAATAAAGGAATGTTAGCGGTGTGATATTTAAGTGTAACTGCAAAACACAATTCATGGGTAATAAACCAAGACGGAAGCACTTCATAAAATGGTGGTGGCATTGCTTCAATTTATCGACGGCACTAGACCATTACTTAATAGTGACATTAGGGGGCATTGCTTCAATTTATGGACGGCACTAGACCATTACATAATAGTTACATTAGGTGGCATTGCTTAATGCTTCATGTGATTTTACATTAACGGTAGCGATATGGGCATAGGGACAACATGGGCATAAAGTGGTGAGGGAGATGTGGTTGCCGAGAGCAGCAAACAATCAAGTAGCATGTCCGCATCTGTCCCATTTTTATCTCCTTAGTGACATTTTCCTATGTGAGCACAGGAAATCTAGACCTGTTTTCATTTGCGTTGTCCCCCAACACCCCTCACTTTCTTTCCTTTTTCGACAAAGAGATAGGTCCACTTCCCACCCACCCTTCGCCATCCACCACTCTTTCTTCGCCTTTTCAGCCAAGAGACCGGTTGCGTTGCGAGTATCTACTACTTTCCCCCATTTCCCGTTAGAACCAAGTCCTAGATTCATGCTACAGCTTTCCCACTTTCTTTCCTGTCTGAACCAACTCTTAGATTCAATTGTATTAACTAGCTTTACCTCTAATAATAGTAAAAGTCTAGGTGGCTTTGGAACAGCCAACAGAAATAGAAAAAGATCCACACGCAGCCATGCCGAGAGCTGGGGCAGTAGAGCAAGGTAGGTTTCAAAGGAATATATACCTGAGGGTCGTCGGCATGTGGCAAAGACGGCGTCGGGAGGCCGCATCTTGGCCACAATACCGCAGGGAGGAAGAAGGGGTCGGAGGCCCTCCCTAGCCGGCGCTGTCTCGGAGAGAACAGCACGGCCGCCGATCGAAACACGCGGGCAGCTGTTGGTCTCCTCCCTCGCCGACGACCGCGTGAACGATGCACCTACACCCCTACCCCCGTCGAGGTGGTCCGGCCGGATTTGTGACCAGCCATGAGCAGAGAGAGAGTGTGGCCACCTATGTCTTGCTTAGATCTGGAGAGCATGAGAGAGTGAAAGAGAGGAACCCTAGTAAAGCAAGTGCCGAGGCTCCTGCTTATATATATAGTGGATTGATTTTGTTGTGCCAGCCGTAATTAAATTGAATACATGCGAACCACTATTTTCATTTTTTCAAGTAAAAATAAAACTCGATCAATAACGTGCCACCGCGTCCAGGACGCACAATATTGTATCATTCACGTGCGGTCCCGACCCTCCATCAAGTTGAAAACTAGACTAGTCAAAATGTCAATTTGGATGCCTCTTTGTAAACAAATGCGTTCCTAGCTTCAGAAAAATGCGCTGCTACATGTACCCGCGAGTGGGTGTGAGAGAACTAGTGCATGTGCGTGCACCGCTTCTCTTCGTGAGAGTACAATATACTACGCCCAAAGAATGTTCGACACAAGAGTAATAGTATAAATGTGACGTGAGTTAAAATAAAAGGTGTGTGACGTCTTTTATTTTTTAGAAGTTTTGAGGGTAGGGTGTGAATAGCACATATGTGTGTGACGTCTACCTACACATAGACGGTGGGTGCGAGAGGACTCGGGAGAGTCATGACTCGTGAATGTGCGTTTGTGCGTGAGAGAGAGGGGGCACGTATCAATGGAATGCATGTGTCCGTAAATCATATGTGACAAACGTTCGCCAAAAGCCGGTTCCCGACAAATGCCATAAGAACCGTTAGATTGGCATCTGACAATGTCAGTTTTGCCATGTCATTTAACAAAACAGCCACTCCTCCGACACACAAATCTTCCACGTGAGTGTTAGCAACTGCCGTATGCTCCTCCCTCCATTCCAAAATGTAGAGCATATAGCTTTATTGTAAATTTGAACCTCGCAAACTTTTACCAATTAGTTTTCATATACCAAAATGCACATATAGAATACCCAGTATATATCATTTTATTCATCTTCGAGAGGTAACTATAAAGATGTGGGAGGACTGTACAAAGAAAGACCGTCGTATGACCTGTAGCAATTTCAACCATCCTTTGGTATGGAGGAATATCATAGGAACTCTATATGATATGACTTTTATAGGATTTTTTCCTTTAGAGCCAATTGGTTCATAGGAATAGATTCATATACTCTTCAAAGGAAAATAAACATGGTATCATTTTTATAGCTTTAGAGCCACTTCGTTCATATGAATGGATTCCTATACTCCCAAAATTTCAAAGGAAAATAAACATTAGCGTATATTAAATAGAAAAGTTCGTATGATGTGAACCAAATGACATCTCTTTTCTAATCCCTCCTCATAGGAATTGAGATAGATGTCATCTCTAGATTCAATAGAAAAGTTCCTATGATGTGAACCAAATGACATCTCTTTTCCAATCCCTACTCATAGGAATTGAGAGACATGTCATCTCTTTCCCTACATCCTCCATGTATACATCTTCTCTATTCCTAAATAGCTAGCACAACCCACTAGTAGCTTTTTCTTGGACATGCAACTATGGCACAAAAACACGTCATGCATGCAAGTCATAAATCACATTGTTTTGTACTCCAGGGATGCAAGCACCACATCATCAATTCGTGCATGTTACTCATAAGTTATTTCTTGCATTACATTTTGTATTGACAATGTATGTGTTGGTCACGTGCACACATATGTAGTTCACATTCACATTTTTGTTAGAAATGTCATTCTTTTAACTGCAATTCATTATTTTCTCTTTGTATTACATTTTAATTTTAAGCATACATTCACTTCCCATTAGTTATATATGTTTTTGGAGGAACTTTTATGCATTATTTTTAGTAGCAAATTTCACGCGGCTGCGGGTATATCAAAATCAGGGGCCCATGCGTCATTGTCTTCCGGTCGAACAAACGTCCACAATTTTTTGTGTACTACGTATATCTCAGCTGGTCCCCGAACCCAAAATGTTGCCTCGTTGCCGTAAAACCAACCGGCCCACCCGTGTTAAGGCGTCGACTCAAACTCAATCCCTCTGCCGTTTACTAAGTTGTGGCCCCGCACGCCGTAGTACTCCTACAAACCCTACCCGGCACACGCATCATCGGTTTTCTTCAAGAGGACGAGGGAGAAGCGGATTTGTAGTGGAGGCTCCTACCCTAGGGTGCCCTAGGTAGCTGCCGCACACATCATTGGTTCTCTCTTTTCTCTATGCTCTTGCACCCTAGAGTGAAATGATGGCTGCTTCGTCCGTCCAGCTTAATGTGGGAGGAAATGTGGGGCTTTGTGATTTAACCCCTCATCGATCATTTACTCCTACTGCGGCGCTACGACCGGGGTGCCTCCAAGTCCAACCGCGGCTCCAAACTGTAATATGGTGCATCGCACGAAGAAAAAGACGGTGGATGAGCCACATGTCTGCCAAAGGGGTCCTGTTAAGTGCGTCGTCATTTCATGTGCGGACTGACCCTACTTGAGTTGCTACGCCAACACGGCAGGAGTAGCCTACCACTTGGTTTTGTTCGTTGGTGAATCCCGACTATATTGATCTAAAAAGATACTACTCCCTCCGTCTCGCTTTATAGGGCGTGCACATAGTTCTAGGTCATCCATTTGACAAACTAAATATTAGTTACTATGTCACAAAAAGTATATCATTGGATTCTTAAGCAGATGTAGTTTCTAAACATATACTATTGTTCATCACATATATAGCTAGTTAAATTCTCAACCTAGAACGACGTTATCGGCGTTCTAGGAACGGGGGTACCCAGACTTGCCTGCCTACGGCCCACGGCGTCGCTCCATCGATGGCCTGGTATGGCCCATCTTCAGCACCAACAACTCAAGACACTCGCGAGGGGCCAAGCCTCGCGAGGCGGACGACACCAAGAAGGAGCGGCCTCCTCCGGCTGGCTCCTGAGGAGCGGATATTTCTATGCAAGCCTAACCTCGCGAGGTTCGGATGACGTGAGCCATGACAACCAAGGTCAGGCGAGCGCCAGTGGGCGCAGGACAACAGTTTCCTCTTTGGTGCTAAGGAGGAAAGCGCAGGTGCGGAGTCCCGAGGAATCAGCCAAAGGTTTCCATTCCTGTGGAACAAGACCAAGACCACTAGGACGGCAGGACGGAGGTCATCGCCGAGCCCACCACGGCGTCACGACCAGAGGCTTTGCAGGCGAAGACTACTTTTGTCAGGATAAGATGTACTAGTTGTCTCCCTTCGAATTTGGCCGTTGTGGGATCCCTTCCCGTCCACTTTGGGGGAAGAGGACCAAAGCCACTATAAGTAGAGCACCGCCACCACCGTAGAGAAGGAGATCGGATCCATTCCATCTTCACGCTCACCAGCTCACTCGAGCATAAGAACACACACCTCCTCATAAGGTTGTTCTCCCACTGTATGAGTTCATCCTCAGCCCCTCGAGGCCAATCCACCACAAAGCAGGAGTAGGGTTTTACACTGCAAGGTAGCCTGAACCTAGGTAAACTGCCTTGTTCCTTCCCTTCATCAAGCTAGGACGTGAGATTGGCAAGTAGGCAAACTGGGGAGGTTGAGTTCTTCACACGCAGCCCAGAGTTCGAATCTACCAAGGGTCTGCGGAGCCTGAAATCCGACATTTGGCGCGCTAGGTAGGGGTGTGTCGGAGCCTCTCTTCCACCGGTCGATCCGCCACCACCCCGCAGCTCTCATGGATAACTCTCCGAGGGCTCACGTTGAGCACTGGGCTGCTCGCCCTGCCTGGGCAGTGCTGCCCGCCCAAGAGGATCTCCACTCCGTGCTCCTCGCAGCCACCACGCCGCCCAGTGTCATTGGTCGCGGGCTGCGCGGGCTGCCGCAGCCCGCTCTCGCACCCCGCCCTCGCAGGACGACACCACATGATCTTTGAGCTATGCTGCGGTGATGGCGCCACTCACTCGCCGGGAGCAGGCAAACATGCGAGCCACACTCATCGTGGCGCGGGAGCTGCTGCGATGCAGGTTGGCAGAACGCGGCCGTGATGCCCTACTGGAGCAGGTCACCTAGTTGCTTGATGCCGCTTTCAGGGGCGCGACACCTTTCTGCACCCTGCCTACGTCACAAACGGAGCCGGGGGCATGTGCCGGCCCCCACCACACTCGCACACCCCTCCTTGGAGCACCTGGTGGACCCAACGGCGCCAACCCGGCCCGCAGCGCCGCTCGCCCTACCCCAACTATGCTACCTCTGGGCGAGGCAAGCTCGGGCGGTCCCTCCTGGGGTCGCGCCGAGATGCCACCCTACGGCCGTCGGAACCTAGCGCCGAGCTTGATGGCCAACGACGCAGGGCGCCCAGGCGACGACTCTAGCGCCGCAATTTCACATGCCTACGTACCTCCCATGATGGACCTGCTGTACATGCCAAGAGAAGGCCCCTGCCCGTTCGCCTCACTAGGTTGGGTATCGGGGCACCTGAAGCCGAGGCTCCCGGCAAGCCGCCACCGAACTTCACCGACACCTTCAACGACAATAGCCACTGGGTATCGCCGATATCTCAGGAGCACAATTACGCTAACCATGGACCGTAGGTGAACCAAGCCACAATAGCAACCAGGGACCCCAGGATGATGGCCCCGCCGCAGGCGGATGGAGTACACTGGGGGCTGCGCGGGGGAGCCCCGTGCCAGGGCCTCCTCCGCGCCGCGTGGAGCAAGGCACTGCACGGAGGTACGCCGGGGAGCACGGAGGCGCCGAGGAGCCCTTCCCCCGGGCAGAGGTCCTGCGACCACCGGGGGCACCGCCAGCGTCCCCCTTGCCCCTTGGTCTCGTCCTGGTTTCCGGACGCCCCAACGGTGGTCGGGGGAGGCGCAGAGCGGGGCCCTCATCAAGCGCCATGGAAATACGTGAAGGTCTCCGCTCGTGACACTCTCATGTAATAATGAGTTGGGGCTATACACGCCTCGGAGTCTCCTAAGTGCCGCCCTCGGGCCGCACGGGGGCTCCCAACCACGTCCAAGTGGAAGCACCATGCTCCGCGCTGGCCGTCGACACTGTCCCCCAATGACTATGCCCACACCCAGTGGAAGCACTTAGCTCCGCGCTGGTGAGAAGACTAGCTAGGTGCCGGACGCGGCTATTTGCTTTTGCCCTCTTTTTTGTAGCCCAATTTGCCTCCTCTAGAATGATATTTGGAGTTCCGTGTGCTTATCAAAAGAAAACTGAGGGGGATTTTTCTTGACTCATGGCGAGTTCTTGCTTTCTGGCTTTGTGTTTAAGAGTAAGGCTCGCGCCTGCTACCCCCTCCCCCCTGCGGGCGCCCCACGAGCGGGGGCTGGGCGTGGTATGTGCGCGTCCAGCATGCTCGGGCTAGCCCCAGAGACACCAAGCCCCCCCCCGGGGGTCAGGAATGCAACCGCCGCAGGATCGTCGCGCGCACACCTTGCCGTAATTCCGGCAATCGGCTCCTCGCAAGGCCCTCTTGGGCGGGCCAGCAGGCTCCTCGTGAGGATTAAAACCTCGCGAGCCGGAGGGCTCATCTCAGGAGAAGGGCGCTCCCTCGACATCTGGACCCGCTCAAGACCTACGGAACCGAAGATAAGTCGCAAAAACAACCCGCTCGGGAGCCCACAGGCTCACGATGGCACAATCCAAATCCTACCTCAAAAGCATGTCATCATTTCATACATTAAGGGCCCCCCTTTAAAAAATGCTTTCACGCCCCACGGGGCAGCATCCGAGTGTTTTTGCATACAGGTCAGAGCAGGAAGGGAAGTGCAGGCCTAGTTGGATGCGCTGTCGCCGGCGTCGTCCTCATCATCATCAACCGCACCACTAGTGCTGCTACTGGTGTCGTCCTCGTCGTCATCACCTGCACCACCTCCCTCGGTCGCGATCATGACCACGTCATCTTCAGGAGCAAACTCCGTGACCAGGTCATCCACATGGTCGTCCATCCAGCCCACCAGATTTCCCTGGATGACCCCGGGTACGGGGGCTATCACAGCATTGAAGTCAAAGTGGGGGTCAAGGTTGCGGAGGTGGCTGAAGACGCGTGAGAATGCACGCCCAAGAAGGCCTCGGCTTCTCTCTACAACGAGCTCACGAGCCCTCACAGCCCGGTCCTCGAGACGGTCACGATCTCGGTGAAGAAGCAGAGGTGGCTGGCATCATCATCCTCGTGTGGGTGGGAGACGTCCTCCTTGCAGATGGTGTCCAGGGCTCGGTTGGCCCTAACCCTGAGGTCCTTGAGCATCGAGGAACGCTCGCACTGCATTGTCCGGGCATCCCTCATTCTCGGTCTTCTCCATGAGGGACGTGATGGCCTCAACCTGCTGCTGAATTGAGGATAGGTCGGCGCGAGCGGATGCCAAGTCAGCTTGGGCGGAGGCCTGAGCCTCCTTGGCGGCCCTCTCGCACTGCTCAACCGCGTCTAGTTTGTCCTGAGGGCGGAAGTTCTACTCTCAAGCTCGGCCTGCTGCAGCTCAAAGCGGGTCTCCTGGAGCTCCAGTTTCTAGCGGTACTCATCAGCAAGGGCAGCTCGAACATTCGCCACCTTTTGATCAACCTCCTGCTGGATCATGGCCTCTCGAGCGGCAACGACGTCCTTAGCTGCGACCGGCTGGCGCTCCCTCACCTCCAGTCGCTTGAGGGCCAGGCTGTGCTCCAAGGCCACAAACGCCAGCGCCCCCTCGCACTCCTGAACCTCCCTCTGATCAGAAGGGGCCTTGCTCAGTGATGCCGCTAAGGCAACCCTGCGCGCCTAGATCTGCCGCTCGAGGGCGGCGTTTGAAGTGCGAAGCTCCTGCTCTCACTCCTCAGCTGCCTCACGATGGCAGTTGGTGGAACGGGCTTCCTCCTCAACACGGGCGTAGGCTACACGAGAAGCTGCAAGAGATACCACGGCGCTCGCACGGGCGTGCTCGTGCTGAAGATGCCCAAGGTTGATGGTGACCTTCAACTGGTGCCACTCGCGCGCCAAACGGAGGCCCTCAGTCTTGAGGCGGGCATCGACATCGACAAGCTCGCCTCTGAGCCGACTCAGCACTCCTGGAAAAGGTCATGACGGATGGCGTTGTGCCTGCGTGCAAGCTCCAGCGCACGGCTAAGCCCTTCCCCTACGCCGGGGGCTGTCGAAGAGGCGTGGAACGGCTCACCCATCTCTGGCAGAGGGCTGGTGGCCGGCGTTTCCCCGGCCGTTCCCGGGGCCTTGGCGAAGGCACTGGGCGGCACGGCCCTGCCGCTCGAAGACGAAGCTGATGCTTGGGCTGCCTAGCCGCCGGCGACGATCAAGGGAGGAGCTCTCGGCATGCTTCCTACGCTCCAGGAGTAACCGCGAGGAAGAATGCTGGGAGCACAGGCTCACGGCCCCCCAGCGGCACTCGCGCTTCACGGACCGGCCTCGTGCCTCGTGCAAGCATTTGGCGCGGGGGGCTCGGAATCAAGAACAGGCCAAAGACCTCTGGGGTCACTTCCCAGGAGGTTTCGCCATCGCAGCCGAGGGGATCCCGAGGAGCCATGGTCAGGAGAGGACACAACACGGGGAAAATCATGAAGATATGGTGCACACTCATCTACGGCTATGTACTTCCTCTGCTTCAGTGGCCGGTAGGCGTCACCACTGCATCTTGGAGGCCCTTTCCTCTTGCGGAGTGCTTCAAGGTTCAGGCGAAGCTGCCAGAGGTTCGAGGCACGACTCTCAGCAGCTGGAGCTCTTGACGGGGCCTCTGGGGCCGCACCTGGTCACCAGCCGCCACCTTAGGATAACTTTCCCGAGCTTCAGGGCGGCCGCCTCAGGAGGGTCGGGTTGCACCAGCTCTCCAGCGGCCCCCTCGAGAGCGCTCGTCGGAACTTCACGAGTGGCTGCCTCGGTTGCCCCTGACGACACCCGCTCCCCAGCGGTCGCCCCAGCGGCACCCAGTGGCGCTCGCCCCCCGGCACCCACATCCGGGGCGCGCGCCATAAGGTCGACAAGCACAGGAGCCACCAAGATGGGGTTCTTGCGAGGCCCCCCAGGCGTAGACCCCACTCGTCAAAGAGGGGCATCTGCTTAACGAAGTCCTCTTTGCTTGAGCAGTGCCACAAGAGGCAGCTGTCCTCCGGGAGCGCGGCAGGCGCTTTATCGCCCGTCAAGAGCACGAGCATCACGCGCAGCATCTTGGAGTGGAGCGAAGGCACCTGGAGCCTTATGGGGTCCTTGGGGCCGGTGAAGGTCCACACTTGGAGAGAATGGCGCTAGACCGGGGCGATGCGCCATGGACGAACTCCTTGACCACCATCGGGGCCGTCACCCTAACCTCCTTCAACTTGGCCAGCCTGGACCAGACATGGGCAAGCCGGCGGTCGACAAGCTTCACATGCCCCCAGCCGAAGCTGGGTTCCGCCGACGCTCGCGGAAGCAGGAGCAGGGGGCTGAGCGTGCCGGTGTCCACATACACCTACTGCTTCCAAAATCCCCTCACATCTGGGCGGAGCATGCATTCAATGCCCGAGCCAGCTGTCACTGCCACGGCCTGGAACGCTACGCATCCCGAGTGCTGGCGGTCATCGACCATGTGGAGCGAGAAGAGATGGCGAAATAGGGCGACGGATGGGGCAATGACCACCATAGCCTCGCACAGGAAGGCGAAGGCGGCAAGGAGGATGATGGACTGGGGGTCCAGATGCAGCGCATGGATCTGGTAATGCGAGATTATGGCATTGAAGAAACCGGAGAAAGGGGGACCAGGACGGCCAGGAGAGCATGAAGATGGATGGGGATCTCGGTGGCCTCCATGTCGATCATGGTCCGGGAAGCAGGCCAGACCGTCGTCGCCTTCCACTCATTGGAATCGGTGGCCAGGGCCAGCCGAACCTTGTCCAACTGCATGTGATGGATCACCGTTGACCGATCAAGAGCGGGCTCCAAGACCGACCGGGATTCAGTGGGAGCACAGGCCATTCCCTTCTTTTTCAACCTCTGGGCCACGGCGGAAAGGAAGGATTGGCACCGGTGCCAAATCTAGGAGATAGGTTGCGAGTTCCAGAGAAAGAGGAGGAGCCAAGGGCGAGCACGGCAAGTAATGAAGGCAGAGCTGCACTAGCAACGGGCGGCCGCCAAGCCTAGAGGATATCAAGGATGCATGGGGAAGTGGGGGCACCCACATCCAGTCAATCGCCATGTGTCGACCGAGGCCTCAGGTGGTTGGGGCCCACGGCGTGTCACCCTTGCCCCTTGGCTTTGCCTCGAAGCCAAGTCCGAGCGCGCCTTGGGCCCGGGGCTACTGTCGGTGTACTAGGAACGGGAGTACCCAGACTTGCCTGCCTACGGCCCACGGCGTGGCTCCATCGATGGCCTGGTATGGCCCATCTTCAGCACCAACAACTCAAGACCCTCGCAAGGGGCCAAGCCTCGAGGGGCGGACGACACCAAAACCTCCATAAGGAGCGGCCTCCTTAGGTTGGCTCCTGAGGAGTGGAGATTTCTATGCAAGCCTCACCTCGCGAGGTTCGAATGATGTGAGCCATGACGACCAAGGCCAGGTGGGCGCCAGCGGGCGCAGGACAGCAGTTTCCTCTTTGGTGCTAAGGAAGAAAGCGCAGGCGGGGAGTCCCGAGGAATCAGCCAAAGGTTTCCATTCCCGTGCAACAAGACCAAGACCACCAGGACGGCAGGACGGAGGTCATCGCCGATCCCACCACGGCGTCACGACCAGAGGCTTTGCAGGCGAAGACTACTTTTGTCAGGATAAGATGTACTAGTTGGCTCCCTTCGAATTTGGACGTTGTGGGATCCCTTCCCGCCTCCACTTTCGGGGAAGAGGACCAAGGCCACTATAAGTAGAGCAGCACCACCACCATAGAGAGGGACCCGGATCGAATCCATTCCATCCTCACACTCGCCAGCTCACTCGAGCACAAGAACACACCTCCTCCTGAGGGTGTTCTCCCACTGTACGAGTTCATCCTCAGCCCCTCGAGGCCAATCGACCACAAAGCAGGAGTAGGGTTTTACATTGCAAGGTGGCCCGAACCTGGGTAAACTGCCTTGTCCCTTTTCCTTCCCGTTCATCGAGCTAGGCCATGAGATTAGCGAGTAGGCAGACTGGGGAGGCTGAGTTCTTCGCACGCACCCCAGAGTTCGAATCTATCAATGGTATGCGGAGCCCGAAATCCGACAGACGTGCATGCCTTGTAAACCAAGACGGAGGTAGTAGTAAAAACAAGGTGATTTTACCGAGCGGTGGGCAGGGAGCATGGCCTGTCATGCGTTCCCACGTGTCATGATGTACCAAGGCGATGCATGTCCCTCTTGAGGCAGAACAATGGCAGAAGCAATACGTGGTTTTCTTGGAGGAGATGATGGCGAAGCGGATTCCGCGAAGTGTGAAATAATGGTTGCTTCATCCGTATGGGAAGGTGTGGCATTGTGATTTGACGTCTCATTGCTCATTACTACTACTGGGGCGCTACAACTGGGGTGCCTTCCCCCTGCTGTTCTGCACTGTTATTTGGTGCATGACACGTCAACCTGGTTGCTATATATCCCACATGTCGGCTAGAGGAAGTACATAATTCATGAAAGCGAGCGTCTCCACTCTTTTAGTACGAGGAAGGAGTACAAGACACGACTCGGTTTTTGCTGCTTCACGCGATCCATCGATACAAACCCGGATTAAAAAAGGTGACGGCAGGTCTTTTCCCGCGCGGCAGGTAGGGGACTTTCGCATAGTCTGTTCGAGGCAGGAAGGGAAACAAGCAAATAATGATTGAGCACTTAGTTTTGGGAAAATCTGATTTTATGGAGTACGTACCCACTATGGAGGTACTACTACTTACTACTCCCTCCTTTCCGGTTTATAGGGCTCATCTAAAAAAATCGTTTTTCTGTTTTATAAGTCTCAATTCTACTAGTAGTACCATCACATGTTTGGATTTTGAGGTGCATTAAATCACCCAATGCAAGCAGCATCAAGAGAAAACTCACCAATGCATGTAGAAGTTCATGGAAATTTATTGGTCATGCATGCATTTGTTGTAATTAATGCACTGGTAAACATAACTTCTTGAGAAAAACGAGCGTACTAATTACTTGTGCAAACTACGAAATTAATTCCACCACTCACCGTCTACCTTGGTTGGAGAGATTTTGAAATTGACCCATAAATCGGAAAGGAGGGAGTGTAACATAGCCTAGGGTAGCTTGCTGCACCACGGACTCCAAGGAAATTGCTGTAGTACTAGTCCTATGTACCACTATACTACTCCTACTACTAAAAGACATATATTTCAAACAATATGATAATCTCTCTAACCAAGGTAGGGACGAGGAGTAACGGAGGGAGTAGTAAAATTTGCTCCTCGTCCTGCGAGCCACCGCGCGCGTGGGCGAGGGAGTGGGCGTAGGCGTAGTAAGCAAGCTTCTCGTCGTCCTGCGACTCTACGAGCCACCGCGCTCGTGGGCGGGGGAGACGGCGTACTAAGCAAGCTTCTCCTCGTTCTGCGAGTTGAAGGGACACATCAAAAGTAATACATACAAAGCATCTCTAGTGTATAGAGCCTTGCCTCTAAGGTAGGCCCCATATGGTTTGCCTCTTATCAAATGAAAAAACGACAATGTATAAAGACTCTAACCAGCCTCTAAGGTGGCCTCTAGCCGAAATTTAAAAAGTATTGATTAGCACCATGTTTGTCCAATCAGTACAATTTCTCTTGACTCCTAGTTTCTTATGCTTCCTAAGGCTGACAAGTGGGACTAGATGGATTGTTACATTGTTAAAGGCAACCTCTAAGGTTAGACGCGATGCTAGCCAATTTTTTGTTAGAGGTAGTTCATGCAATGTGTAGAGGCCTGCCTCTATGAGGAGAAAGGGCTTAGAGGAAACAAAAAACATACATTGTGGATGCCCTAAGTGAATACTTACCGGTCTATATGACTCAATTTGAATTCCACAATGTATCCATAATAGATGCTGAGTGGTGGAATAAATTTGTTACTTCCATAGTTCGCAAAAGACTGAGCATGTGAGATGGTGAACGGAGGGAGTACGATACCATTAGTACTACAGTTCATTTGGAGGGGTTGTAGTAGTCCCTCCCATTGACATGTTCACATTTCAAGCTTCAATAAAAACATTGCACACAAGGAATAAGAGAAACCTCAGCAATGCATGTACTCCCTCAATCCATATAGGGTCAAAAATGTGTTTTGGAGGCTAACTTTGACCACGTGTTAGAGCAATAATATGGCACCCAACTTACCCAAATCTTACCATCAAATTCATATGTGGTTATTATACTGCTAACACATGCATAGTTGCAATTAGTACGTAGATACAGTAGTAAACACTCACTATCTAGTAGTACTAGTAGTACTCTACACTACTACTACTATGGGGCCATCCAATTGTGTCTCGGCAGAAGACCGTGGACACCGATTATTCATTCATATTTAAAATTGTTTTCACACAGCAAAATATCCATGAAAACAACACATGACAAAATTTCACAGTGAACGAGGGATTTGAATGTGCTGGGAGGGGTGGGGCTGGGAGGGGCTGTTTGGATCTTGCCCGGGGTAGCCAACATCTTGGCGACCCTTTTGTCCACCCGTGCCTTTGCCACCGATGAACGAGGAAGAGCTCGGGTGCTCATGCGTTGGGACGAGCTCGCACGAGCTGTGCTTTTTTTGTCCCACCATGCTACCTCTTGAGCACTGCGTTGGTTTTCCCTTGAAGAGGAAAAGGTGATGCAGCAAAGTAGCATAAGTATTTCCCTCAGTTTTTTAGAACCAAGGTATCAATCCAGTAGGAGGCTACGCGCGAGTCCCTCGTACCTGCACAATACAAATAAATCCTCGCAACCAACGCGATAAGGGGTTGTCAATCCCTTCACGGTCACTTACGAGAGTGAGATCTGATAGATATGATAGGATAATATTTTTGGTATTTTTCTGATAAAGATGCAAAGTAAAATAAAAGCAAAGGAAATAACTAAGTGTTGGAAGATTAATATGATGAAGATAGACCCAGGGGCCATAGGTTTCACTAGTGGTTTCTCTCAAGAGCATAAGTATTTTACGGTGGGTGAACGAATTACTGTTGAGCAATTGACAGAATTGAGCATATTTATGAGATTATCTAGGTATGATCATGTATATAGGCATCACGTCCGAGACAAGTAGACCGACTCCTGCCTGCATCTACTACTAACTCCACTCATCGACCGCTATCCAGCATGCATCAAGAGTATTAAGTTCATGAAAACAGAGTAACGCCTTAAGCAAGATGACATGATGTAGAGGGATAAATTCATGCAATATGATAAAAACTCCATCTTGTTATCCTCGATGGCAACAATACAATACGTGCCTTGCTGCCCCTACTGTCACTGGGAAAGGACACCGCAAGATTGAACCCAAAGCTAAGCACTTCTCCCATTGCAAGAAAGATCAATCTAGTAGGCCAAACCAAACTGATAATTCGAAGAGACTCGCAAAGATAACCAATCATACATAAAAGAATTCAGAGAGAGGGGGAGAACATTGTATTGAGATCCAAAAAGAGAGAAGAAGCCATCTAGCTACTAACTATGGACCCGAAGGTCTGAGGTGAACTACTCACACTTCATCGGAGAGGCTATGGTGTTGATGTAGAAGCCCTCCATGATGGATGCCCTCTCCGGCGGAGCTCCGGAACAGGCCCCAAGATGGGATCTCGTGGGTACAGAAGGTTGCGGCGGTGGAAATAGGTTTTTGGCTCCGTATCTGATCGTTTGGGGATACGTAGGTATATATAGGAGGAAGGAGTACGTCAGTGGAGCAACAGGGGGCCCATGAGGGTGGAGGGCGCGCCCTGGGGGGGTGGGCGCGCCCCCCTACCTCATAGCTTCCTCTTTTGTTTCCTGACGTAGGGTCCAAGTCTCCCGGATCATAATCTTCCTAAAAATCACGTTCCCGAAGGTTTCATTCCGTTTGGACTCCGTTTGATATTCCTTTTCTGCGAAACTCTGAAATAGGCAAAAAACAGCAATTCTGGGCTGGGCCTCCAGTTAATAGGTTAGTCCCAAAAATAATATAAAAGTGAATAATAAAGCCCAATAATGTCCAAAACAGTAGATAATATAGCATGGAGCAATCAAAAATTATAGATACGTGGGAGACGTATCATACCACGCCGCCCGAGCCAGCCGCAGACCGACCAGCGACCCACAAATTACGCCATCCATCTATAGCCGCACACATTTTGAGAGCAACTCAATCAACCGGACAAAATTCATGCAAACACGGCGATATTTCATATAAACAATGAAAAAATTCATATAAAATACCGGATTTTCATACAAACATGATAGATTTCATTACATTCATATCAACTAAGCGGTGCTACTCCTGAACAGCACAAGTATAATAATACCTAGCCTAAATGGTCGACCGCCGACCATTTGTCTTCCTCATGTCCAGCAGCACGATCATCGGATTGCCAGGAGCCCCGGAGGTATATGCTTCAGCGCAGAGGACGGCTTGCTTCCCCACCGCTCAATTGACATCATTGGCTGATGCCCAAGGTGGAGTCTGAAGGGGGCTTCTCCGCTTCCGTGGAGCCCATGCGGGGTCGACGAAGGTCCTCGCAACAAAAGGATCTGGCAAGACACCTGCTATGTACGCCGGCATCGCCTGCGCGTTGGCCTTCATGGGACCCAAGCAGCGGCTGCCTCCCGTGTTCTACTTCTCCTTGTTGATGGAGGCGGACGCAGAGGCGCTGCCCACCAACTCGTCGCTCTCCGCACACCCGGCTTCTATCTCTACTTGCATGGCGCTACCGTAGGCATGGGAGTCTCAGCCACAGAAACGGGAGACGCGGTATGAGGCAGCGATTTGGACGGTAGCGACAACGCCCGTGCTCCCCGATGTGCCGGCATGGAGCAGCTCGCCGCTCCTCGTCGACCTGGCCTGGAGGGGCGAGTTGCTGAACCGCGTGCCGGCTTGGGGCGGCAACTGGCTCCGTCGGGTGAGGGGAGGGAGGTGGATCAATGAGCTGCATAGCTCGTATCCGGTGGGCTTCGCGGGCAACCTAGCCGGCTTGGATGCCGGATAACTACTCTTCGTAAGCCAGTGTACAAAATGGTGAAGGAGGCGATAGGGGAGCGGCGAAGGTGTGCCATTCTTGGCCGGCGTCTAGCCTCGCTTAAATAGGAGATTAAATAGACAGCGGACGGGAGGAGCTCGGCCGACGTTGCGTTTAATGTCGGCCTGGTCATGAACGGACGTGTGTCCACAATGGGTTTCTTGGCTTCCATACCGGTTTCATGGAGGCGTTTGAATGCGGCAAGGAGGCGTGTTCAGCCGGGCGTGCAGCGAGCGGCGCCCTCGACTCTGACTTACCACACCGCGTCGTTCTTCCAATGACGTGTGGGCTCGTTGGGTACCTGGCCTGCAAGGCAAAGGAGCTTTTGGTGGGATAGGGCGGTCAGAAGCAGGCATTTCATAAACTGATGATTGTTCATTGAGTGTGATGTCATCTATTTTATGTAGATTAGCCTACTATATAATGTAAGAGAATTTTAAAATTTTCATATATATGTTGATAGCCCGTTCGATACGTTGTGATTCATAAAGACCGCTGCAAACATCAATGTTCTGCTTATCACAGATAAGATTGATTAATACCCATAATAATCCATGTCCTTAACAAAGGGTGCATGCACGTATAGGTTGAGCTTGTGTCTTGCGTCGTGTGTTGTGTGCATGCAGGCGTGCGAGTGTTGCGTGCGTGCATATGTACGCTTCAGTGTTGCATGCATGTGTGCGTGCATGCGTGTGTTCATGACTGCATGTGTATGTGTCAGTGTTGCACGCCTGCATGTGTCCGTGTGTTTGTGCGAGTGTTGTGTGCGTGCATGTGTACGTGTGTGAGTATTGCATGCATGCATGCGGGTGTTGCGGGCGTGTTTGTGCGCATGTGTGACGAGTTTGTATTCACCACAGTGGCTTGTGCGTGCGTGCAATTAAAACGGCCGGCTCAGCATATCATCACAAGGCGATCCTTGTCCGCTGTGGTTAGGGGGCGCGGGCTGCAAACTAGAGGTCTCACGACTTTGAATCCCCACCGAACACTAATTTATTACCATTTCTTTCATTTACGTGCTGACGAGTGGGCCCTATGGTAATGTGCGCTGCTGAATGTGGATCGTTTGACTGGTCAATTGATTGTGTCATCAACAAATTACGGAGCTGTATGGTGAGCCAGTGACCGCATGATCACCATAAAATGTATTTTATTAACACATTACACACTCAATCTAGCATTTCTTTCTTTCATATACGCGCTGACCGGTGGGCCCCACGGTTACATGCGCTGATGGTGCAACACTAGTGCCACGTGGAATGTATGACTGGTCAATTGATCGCGTCATCAACAAAATACGGAGTTGTACGGGTGAGCCAGTGACCGTATAATCATGACATGTATTTTTTAACACGGTACAGATGCAAGTGCTCATATATACGCGCAAACACTCACCTCTATAAGCGCACACACGCAGACCCTCCCCTTATGAGCACCTTCGAGAGAGTAAGCCAGCATATGATCTTGAGATTTTACGAAGTCACCATAGGTGCCTCGTACTCAAGGGGAACGTCTCCTCCCACTGAACGCACTCACTGGAAAATACTGAAATTAATCCAGGATAAATGCGAGCACCAGGACTTTAACCCTAGTCGGCTGGGGAAACCACTGTCCTCCTAACCATCCAACCACAGGTTGTTTAGCACCACAAAATGTATGTGGTGACTGTGATGAGCTGATTCTTAAGTCCAGTGACCATATTGGGCTTTTGCTTCAAATACAATGACCGTAAGTGTCGTCAAAAAAATATGGAGCACGCATCAAATACAATGTCCGCCAGTGTCGTCAACAAAATACGGAGACGTATCCTGAGCTAGATACCGTATGATCACCACGAGAATGTATAAGGTGATTGCAATGAGCATATTCTGAAGTCCAGTGACCGTATAGTGCTTTCGCTTTAAATACAGTGTCTGTCACGCGCGAATGTGTCAGGGGCATGCATACTTTTAGAGGGCCGAGAGATAGTTTGTGTTCGTACGTGAAAGTGATGTAGAAAGAGGGGGTGTCCGGTGGAGACAATGAGAGATATGGCCTTCGTTTCTCTTTCCCGTGACTAATATTTAGGAGAAAATACAAACACTCACAATGCAGAACAAATATTATTGGATGCACCATGCAATTAACTTTCATGTATAACATTGTACTATTGTATATGCTTATTTTCTTAGTGGTCGATTGCGTGTAGGGTGTGTTGGGCACATCATTTCTAGTTGTGGTGGGTCAACATGAGGACTCATGGGTCGGTTCCATCCTGCGCCACATAGGTTAGACCGAGACGCATTATACGAAAACCCATGTGGAGGACTCGGCGTGCAAGACGAAGCTACAAGAGTCGTGGAGGACTCTATCCCCACTGATGATAAGCCGACTATATATGATTTGTAACCCTAGCCCCTGAGTATGTTATAGAAGCGCGAGGGCTAGTTCGTTGATAGTATACACACACTACAGGAATCAGGCACTTTGCCATCTGCCATGGCTGACGACAAAGGCATGCCTGGCGGATGGCAAAGGCCTTTGCCATCAGCGAGCAAACGGCAGCACATCCAGCTGGACAAACTATGGCAAAGTGCACTTTGCCGTCTGCTGGCCGACAACAAAGATGCAAATGACTTTGCCGTCAGCAAGTAGATGGCAAAGGGCATGGACAACACAGGTTAGGCTTACGTCCGTTAAGGGGTTAACTGCGTGCTTTGTCGTCTACAACAGACGACAAAGACCTTTGCATCTTTGCCGTCTGCCAGCAGAGGTGCAAAGCAAACAGCTAGTGGTCAATAATGGTGGATGGCATAGAAGCCAACAAAAAGAAGCATCTAACTTATCTAAATGGGAAAGAAAGCAAGACAATAGCATTTCTCAAACGGTGGCAATGATTCATATTAACAGAGAGATTATATTAACAATAAAATTCGTTAAACATGTAATTTGCTTTTGACTGTGGCATTGCATCAATTTTCCAGCGGCATTATTGGAGGGTGTTTTTTTACAGGTACTTTTTGGTGTAGGGACTAAAAAAAGTCCCTTTCAGTCCCATCTAAACCAAACATGAGGGACTTTTAGGGACTAAAAGTGGGCATTTGGGACTAAAGAAAGAAGACCCCGAGGGAGAGTCTTTTTGGGACCTTTTCCAACAGTTGCCCCCGCCCCGCATCGCACCTTATCTCTATTTGTTCATTAGTAGGGGTAACATGGTCTTTTAGCATGTCATTTAATAACCTCTAGTCCATGGTTATTCCCTGGAACCAAGCAGGTAGGGACTAGGGACTTTCTAGTTGGGCCTAAAAAGGTCCTAAGACTTTTTAACCAAACAGGGCCTTGGATTAACAACAGCTAAAGAGTTGCACGGGACAGTGGACGCACCAGCACCATGTGCATCTACCGATGTATGAATGGGTGATGCACAGTCTGTTGCAACAAACAACAAACAACCAAGGAACATGTTTGTGTTGGTCCCAGTTTTGTTATCTTTATACGCCTTTCCCTATGTGAGCGCAGCAAATCTAATCCTGCTCAAACTCTACAGCGTTGTCCCCAAAACAAAAAGATCAGTTCATTATAGATGTTCGTACTGCGTTTGTCATTGTTTTGCCTTTTCGACCAACATAGGTGCTAGATAGCCAGTCTGTACTAGTACTTTCCCCCCTTCCTTTCCTATTTGAACCATGTCCTAGATTCATGCTATACAACTTTCCCCACAACTTTCCCCCTTCCTTTCCTTTTTGAACCATGTCCTAGATTCATGCTATACAAATTTCCCCACTACTTTCCCCTATTCCTTTCCTCTTTGAACCACGTCCTAGATTCATGCTATACAACTTTCCCCACTACTTTCCTGTTTGATCCAACACCTAGATTCGAGTGCAGGAGCGGAAAAAGCCCACATGCAGCTAGAGCAATACATGTGGAATAAGTAAATTATACCTTAAGGTTCTCGGGGTGTGGTTCGGTGGGCGACCGGAGGCCGTTCTGCCCACACTACATACGGCGGCGAGGAAGAAGGGGTCAGAGGCCCTCCCGCGCCGCCGCTGGGTGAAATAGAACAGCTGCGCCGGTAGTGGATTCCCCCCCTCGCCGACGGCGACAGCGTTAAGCCTCCTTCCCTTCCCAGCGGACGGATCCTGCTGGCTCTTTGACTAGAAGGGAGGGGAGAGAGAGAGGCCAACAAAGTCTTGTTTAGATCTGAAGAGGGTGAGAGAGTGTGAAGAGAGGAACTACAAGAGCTGAGGCTCCAGCGTGTATATATATAGTGGAGAGAGAGTGTGACGAGTGCACACCCTAGAAAACAAGCGAGGCCGCAGCGTATACATGATGAGGTGATTATACGGTCACTACGAGATCGTATAGCTCTGTATCCATCCATTTTGACCAGTCAAAGAATCCTCCTGGCACTGCCCCAGATCACTTTCTCTCTCTGTCATGCGGGGCCTACCTGTCATTGGGTGGAAGAAAGGAGTCGAACAAAAACAAAATTATGCTCAAGTGTGGTTATCGAACCCGAGACCTCAAGTTTGATGAGCGGACAGGCTAACCAGCTACACCACCCTCACGTTATGTTTAATGAGAGGAAAATAACCTTTTATACATTCCAGCATTCGTGTGACAAGCATGCCGTGTTTTTTTGCGTGGTAGTCATTGGGATTTAAATCATAATCGTGTCATGTGGCTTTGGTGGTAAGGTCTTTTGGGATTTAAAGCAGTGTTGGTAGTACATAGATAATGCAGCCTTAGTCACCTTCCCTCTCTCCACGTAGTACGTTGGGTCCCACCAGTCAGAGGATGAAACAAACAAATTAATAAGAAAAATTAAAAGCGCCAGTGGTGTATCTTACCTCACACATCTTGGTACTGCTCGTGAACACTATCCAATTGACACCTCTGTTCACTCACATACTATTTTAAGTGAATCCTTATTATAACATGCACACAATTTTGGGCACTTGTATTCGACCTAAGTCAGTGTGCCACCATATCTCGTACTACTACCTCCGTCAAGGTGTAGCGCGACCAAGGTGCAAGCAGATTGGAGGAGAAGGAGAAACTTGACCAGTCCTTCCTCCAATCAAAGCCCTGATTTCTGTCTCTAAATGCAACAATTAATCACAACAACTAAGATATGCCGTTTTAGCTACCATCCAGGGCCACATATTAACTCGCATGCAAGCCGACTTTGATTTTGTCAACCCCGATCCTAAGTCACACCGATCTAGCATGTAACACATCATATCACTTTGCGGCCTCACGCACGGTATTCCCACGGGTGCCACCTTACCTGGCCCGGGACCGTTTGCGCCTTTTGGCTCACGTATATGATAGTGTCGCTAGCATCCATATGACAAAGAACCCGGGCCGAATGACTAGTCGTGAACCCAAAGTGGCCCTAACTTACAGGGACAAGCATACATGACCCAGCAACGAACGTGTCGGTCATCAGCGAGTGAATCCGGGCTGTAGCAGCTGGGCTAACAGGACTCCGGAGAATCCGCACTGTAGCAGGCTAACAGGACTCCAGTAGACACCACGTGACATTTCCCTGAAGGGACAGACACAGGAACAAAGAAGGACACATGCCGGCCGGCCTAAGTGTTCCGGAGCAGTAGCAAGCTACCATGGCTCAGTGGAAGCACTAGGAGACATTTCTCGGTAAGAGAGGCTACCAAGAATAGACAACTAGGTTGTCGGATCCCACACATACCAAGCATTTCAAAATCATACACACAATATGCTCGATATGTGCAAATACAACATGGCATCACAACAAAACTCTACGACTCAAAGTATTTATTCATAAGGCTCCGAAGAGTCATACAGAGTAAGAATTACAGTCATGGGTCACATGACCCAACATACAGAGCATACAGGCAACGAAAGCATAAACATGTCTGGGTACAGACATCTGAAAAGGAAGAAGGCCTTAGAGCCTGACTATCTACAAGACCCTCCCAAGGGTACAAGATCGTAGCTGAGGTAACAAGCTAAACGTCGAAGTCCACGCGGAACTACTAGCGAGACCGAAGTCTCTCTGCAAAAACATAAATTAAACAAACGTGAGTACAAATGTACCCAGCAAGACTTACATCAGAACTATCTACATATGCATCAGTATCAACAAAGGGGGTGGTGGAGTTTAACTACAACAAGCCAGCTTTGACTCGGTGGCTATCCTAAACTACGACTACAAGTAACTCTTTTGAGGAGGCGCACACGAGTCCACATATTCACCATATCAATACACCACTATGGATTTGCTCCCATCTCCCTACAAGAAAGTCATCCATAGCACTCACGCTTATCTTGCGCATTTTAGAGTATCCACTTTCACTTGTCTATGAACTTTATAGGCAACCCAGAGGTCCTTTACCGCGGACGCGGCTATTCGAATAGATGACGTTAACCCTGCAGGGGTGTACTTCTTCACACACGCTCTCGCCACTTACCACCATGTACATGTCGTGTATCTCGGCAACCTTCAAGCGGAAGCCTGGCGAGGGAGTCGGCCACGACCTGACTAACCACACAAGTCTCTAGTCCAGGTTTATCGCCTATTCGGGTTCCATCCGCAAGGAGATCCGGCCAGGGTGTCACTCACGGCCCAAACGATGAGAGCAGGGTTCCCGAGGCACCAAACGGGCGTCCCGGTACACCGTGCCTCGTGTCTCTACCACATCATAGCCCACCCCTAGGTTCAGCGCTACGCACGGCCCCCAACACATATCCTACAAACACCAAAAACTAGTTGCAACTCCTGGACAGAGATCAAGGCGATTAATAAGTCGAGAGGGGCACTTAAGCATTCCAATGCGTGGTAGTTGTTGTTCATGGATCACAAACACAGAACTCAGTTCCTGAGGACGGCTGCAATGAGACAACCCACCATGTACTCCTACATGGCCTCTGACCGCTACCTTTACCAAATCGTGTTCACACACTTAGCTCTCAACAGTAGGACCTGTTCACCACATTCCACTTCATTCTTGATGAATCAGACCTGACTCAACTCTAAGCAGTAGCAGGCATGACAAACAAGCATGAATGAGTAGGCACATCAGGGCTCAAACAACTCCTACTCATGCTAGTGGGTTTCATCTATTTACTGTGGCAGTGACAGGTCATGCAGAGGATAAGGGGTTGAACTACCGCAGCATGTAACAGTTGAATCGTTGTTGTCCTAATGCAGTAAAAGAGAGCAGGAGCGAGACAGTGGGATTGTATCGGAATGAACAAGGGGTTTTTGCTTGCCTGGCACTTCTGAAGATGATATAGCTCTTCATCGGTGTCATCGAACTCATCGTTGGAACATACGTCTACCGAGGGGGAACAACCACCGGCAAACACAGAAAGAACACAATCAATGCAATGCACAATATGATGCATGATCATGACATGTCAATATGTTGTGATTTGAGCTAATGTAGCTAAGAACAGAAGGGTTTGAGTTGATTTGAAGCAAAGGTTCAAATTCTAAGAACTTTTAAAGTGCATTATCATGTTTTGATCTAAACAGCAAGGTTAAGTTGTTTAAACATGCATGAAACCAGTACAGATGGATAGATTGGATTTTTCTGATCATTTTTCATATATAATTTATTTCATTCTGAGCTATAGATTATTTTCTATGATTTTTAGAAGTTTTGGGCATTTTTTGGAAATAATAAATCATTTCTGATTTATTAAAATCCCAGAAAAGCTTTACTGCGTCAGCATTGCGCAAGGCTGATGTCAGCAGGTCAACTGGGCCGGCCAGGTCAAACCTGACCTACGGGACCCATTGGTGAGTGACTCAGAGCTAGGTTGGGTGGATGACAGGTGGGACCGGTCAACGCTGACTTGGTCAAAGTCAAAGCTGACATGTGGGGTCGGCAAGATTAGCACTAATCTAAACAGAAATTAAACTAATTAATTTTGGCACCAGGGCTCACATGGCAGTGTCACTAGGGCTAATTACCGGGGTGTTTAGGCCCTAATTAAGTGGCCACGTCGGCGGCTAACCGCCGGTGAAACATAGCCGCGGCGGCGTCATTCGTCCCGGCGATGAGAGGGGGCGGGGTTGGGCTCTACGGCTGCGGAGCGACGAGGCGCGTCAGGTGGTGGCCGTGGGCGGTGCCGGGGCGGACTACGGCGGCGACGGCAAAGACGACAACTGCGGCCGGAGCACGGCTATGCGTGGGGGCGGTGCTGCAGCTCGAGGCGAGCGAACGGAGGTGCTAGGCAGCACCTAATGGGCAGCAGGAGCACGCCGGAGCAACTAGTAGGAGCGGAGGGGCTCAGGGGCACGGAGCTCGCCGGCCATGGCGGACGGCGGCTTCGGGTGCTTGCGGGGCAGTGGCTACGGGGCGTGCGCGAAGGAAAAGGCGGAGGGGAGAGGTTCAGTGGCTCACGGCGAGTCATCCGGTGCAAACGGCGGGGCCGGGGAGGTGTCGAAGCGAGCGGGGCGGCGAGGCGGATCTCCGGCGACCCGAGGAGGATGAAGGGGATGGTGCTTCGAGGCGTCCAGCGCCGCGTGGCTCGGTGGAGAGGACTAGGGCGACGAGGCGGAGCTTCTGGACCGCTCAAGGGGACGAGGGAGAGGCGATGGCCGTGGTGGTGCTCGTCGTCGGCGGCGGGCGCGTTCGGTGAGGAGAACAGAGGAGGGGGAGAGCGTTCGGGGGAGAGAGAGAGGGAGAGCCGGACGGCTCTGGGGTCGCGTGGCGTCGTCCAGACGCGTCGAGGAGGAGCCAGGCAGGCAGGGAGGGAGGAGGTGGCTGGCGCGTGCCGGCGTGCCCGGCCACACGCGCTCTATCCTTCTGGCGCGCCGAGGAAGATTACTGGCAAGGTGGGGTGGGCTGGGCCGCTAGTGGGCTGCGAGGTGAGCAGACACACTCTCTCTCTCTGCTTTCCTATTTTCTTCAGTTTTTCTATTTTTTTGCTTTTGTTTTGAATTTGGTTTACTAACCAAATTATTTTTGCAGCTTCTGGAAACTTTTGTGGATGCAATATGGTTTATCCCATAGCTCCACAAAATGTTTCAGAAGTATTGGAGCAATAAACGTATTTATAGGATTTATCTGCTCCAACCAAAATACAATATGAGTTAATTCAAAAATCCATAAATGGCCAAGAAATATGCTCATCATTTTTAGCAGAGGTTTTCACCTTTATCATAAATCATGAACTTTTTCAAAGGCATTTTGGGTTTATTGAAAAGATTTAAACTTGAACCTAGTTGGAATTATTAACTGCTAGGGTTTGAACATCCCCAATTTAAATTCATTTGAATTTTAAACATGATGATCAAGCAAAGACAGCAGGGGCTGAGCTAGGGTTGTGACAACTCACCCCCACTAAACAAGAATCTCGTCCCGAGATTCAAGACGTGAGGTAAGAAGACAGTGGGGACACAAAGCTAACACGGTCTTCATGATCCAATTGCCCTTCTCGAAGATGTTGATCCATTGCTTCAAATTGATCTTGGCGTCTTTGCTTTCGAGATCTCCGTACAAACACAGTGACCAAAGGAACAGGGGAAACTCTACGAGAAGCGACCTTCACATAGATCGAGCAACTCACGATCAACTCATGGAAGGAGACATAAGAATATCTTTTGAGCTGAGACACAAAACACACATCAGGAGCGATGGAAGGAAATAGATGACAAAAGTTCAATTTGGCAGGCAATAATTCCACGCTTAGATAAGATTGTGAAGGGGTTTCAAAGTAGCCAGGAGTTAATTGCCATGATCCCATAACGGGGCACCTTGGGGAAGGTGGCTCGTAGAAATATTCCCTTAAGTGGCAAAAAGAATTACTTTTGATACAAAGATCATTGAAACTCTTTATACCAGCCTAAGGCAATCACAATTGATCATTTGAAGGAGTTCGAAAGAATGACATACTCGGACTAGAATGGATGATGTGGATTACCTTGTTGAAGACAACGCAATGGATGATTTTCGCTTATCATCGAAAATGGATGGGACCCATGGTAGGACCACTTTTGAAGATGATCCTGAACAGTAATTACTCGGAGGGGCAGCCCATGGGAAATTGGCACAATGGCGGTGCAAGTTGGGAACAAAATGCAAATGTTGGAATGTTCCAACCATCATATCTGCCTGAGATTCAGATCTGGTTAGTAACAGGATACTTCAGACTCAACATGTCTAAAAGGAAGAGTTGCAACACAAATCGACGAGATAACGTTGCGAGATTCTCGGGAAATGAACTACGGTAGTAAGCTCCAAAACACGAGCTGGTTCTGCTACACACTCATGAACACGCCGTCCCAGACAAGCATGACCACGTCGTAGTCTTACAATGAAATACTACCGAGTTCTGGTTGGGAACCATCAATGAGGATATCGAAGTCCTTACATAAGTCCAAATTAGCTCTTAAGAAGGAACTTCTTCTCCTTGAACAAGTCAATCAGTGGCTTACTGTGCTAGGGATACATACGGATGAAGATGATTAGTTTACCAGACCATAGAATACTTCGCACGTACATGACTGACTTGGAATAATTCCATAGGAACACAAACAAGCTTTGTCGGATCCACGGCGACAACTTACATCAAATGCACGTGAGTTAGACGAAGTTACTTCTTTCATCCAAACATATACCTCATGAACGGAACATGAAGGTAATGCTTATATAAGTTTCCAACACTAGCTTGATGTCCAACAAAATCATGGAGAGGATAGGAATGTTGTCGATGGCCTCAACAACAATCCATCCAGGCTTCCATATAAGTGGAATTCCAGAATTATGTGAACAAGGTGATAGCATTGGTCCGACCCAAAAGATATAATGGTGTATGCTCGAGGGACAACCACGAGTAAGACAACATTACGAACATCGTTGGTTCTGATTTGATTTGACAATAGTCCATACTCAAATCAAGGTTTGGACAAGACAATAGATCCAATCACTGATCACGAGGACCAATTGAAGAGGATATCATCTTTCTTCAACACTCACACACACACACACATAAGGATATCCCATAGAACGAACTAATTAAGTTAGGAAAGCATTTATCTTCCAACTCTCCAAGTTGTTGTTTAGCTTAATCAACTAGCTCAGGGGTATCCAACACAGATTCTTGGAGAATGGATGGTTTAGAGAAAAACCAACATGATCACGAACTCAACATAGCTGTCAGGGAACAACCTGGTAATACTTCTGAGAAGATATTCGGAAAATCACGAACCACCGATATGTTATTAAGCTCGAGAACAATCTTGCTTTTCAGGGCAAGACGATATTCTCAAAAGAGTGAGGGATTGACACAATCCTAACTCATTGATCCAAGAGTGCACCAGAAATATGGACTAGGTAGCACGATCAATCTTAGGATGATAATTCAATAACCAACACGCTAAGAGTGAGAGTATTGTCCATTAACTACCAAGCAACGAGGTTGCTAGGAGTATTGATTTCACACATCACAGTTCACTTGTCGGCATTTCGGTTACAACAACATGGGACCGAGGAATGAATAATGATGGAGAGAAGTATCACTGCGTCAAGAATTCATAAGAGGTGGTGCAATTCTCATGACATTCTTGACATAAAGATGGTAACACTCCAAGGTAGAACAGAGCAAAAGTTGGATTGGCATTTTGATCTGCGGAATACAACTACTTTGACCAATCCTAGAAATGGATGAGGTACTGGAGTTTGTTTCTCCTAGTCATTCCGGAATAGAATGGCTTGACGGACCACAAGAATAATAGGCATCGATGAACACGAATGCACAACTATTCCTGACTATCAATTGATAGACTAGGGTCGGAATACAGCTAAGGAGGGTCAACTCAAGGAACATATAACTTTCTGAGTTGTGGATGCATAGATTAGTATGTCGAACCAAGTTCAACAGGTTTCTTCCGGATAACCCATGCAGAGAGGTAGGACTGGCAGAGTCACAATATAGAATGGGGAACTCATCAAGAGCACTCTGGTTGTGATCTTTTGGTTCAAAAAACTTCTGCCATAAGCAGTTCATGGTATTTGGAAGAAGAAAATACCACGGACCACGAGGACTATCGCAAAGGTTGCTAATATACTAAAGGTACGAGCAACACTATCAACACGAGGTAAGTAGAGTGAATCTTGGGCTTAAGAACCCAGAAATAGAAGGCCTACTAACTAAATGGCATCACGGGATGCTTTCGAGAATGGTGGCCAGAATCATCACACTGGGAACACAAAACATGGCTAGATTACTAGGTGACTCCCTAAAACACCTAGGGTCATAATAATAGCTCCAACATATATGTCGAGGCAATACAGTACCTCAATTCACCGATTAGTGTGGTTGAACTGGCCCAAAGGGACATCGGGAATGGAAAGAAGGGATTTGCAAATGCATCAGACTATTTAGAAACCTGGGATGACTCGGACAGCATAACGGCTGTAAATGCTCAAAAATAATTGAGACATCCTGCAAGTTGGTGGCATAACCACTCAACATCACAATATCAATGTTCCGAGAGCAACTGTCAACACCGGAGGTAGTAATAACTGAACTGAGCCTTGAATCCATCATTCCTATAAGTCTACGGATTAGTAACACATGATCCTGGTATAAAGAAGAGAAAGCCTAGTTCCTTAACCCCGTAGGAAAGATAGGATGACTCGGATCAAAAGGCATAAGGTAAAGGAATAAAATGAGCCTTACGTTCCCTTCCACAATCAATTCCCTTATATAACTAAAGCATTTCTAGACTCAACTTCGACCAGTTTGGCTTGGTAATCCTACAGGCAGTCAGGCTCTGATACCAAAGCTGTTAGGACCCCGATCCTAAGTCGCACCGATCTAGCATGTAACACATCATATCACTTTGCGGCCTCACGCACGGTATTCCCACGGGTGCCACCTTACCTGGCCCGGGACCGTTTGCGCCTTTTGGCTCACGTATATGACAGCAATTTGCACTGGGCCTTTGGTTAATAGGTTAGTCCCAAAAATAATGTAAAAGTGCATAATAAAGCCCATTAAACATCCAAAACAGATAATATAATAGCATGGAACAATAAAAAATTATAGATATGTTGGAGACGTATCAAGCATCCCCAAGCTTAATTTCTGCTCGTCCTCGAGTAGGTAAATGATAAAACCAGAATTTTTGATGTGGAATGCTACCTAACATAATTTTCTAAGTAATTCTCTTTAGTGTGGCATGAATGTTTAGATCCGAAAGATTCAACACAAAATTTTAGTATCTATTATATATAAAAAGTATTTGATGGGATCACCAGAAAAAATAGAATTTTTTAGAAAATTCCACAATAATTGGAAAAATCTGGCCGCTTAATTCGTAGAAAAAGAAAACATAACCGTTGGATGGAGACAATTTTTTTACAACATAAAACAGTAAAAATTACCCACCTTTGCCATTACATAAATATATCTTTTCAACATCTATCTGTATATTATATATAAAAATTACCCACCAATGCCCTTGATTAATTTTTATCCTACCCCTTTGATTGATCTATCTACAAAAAGGTTAGGTTAAGGTGTTTCCTCAACCATATTCTTCTGCCACCGCCAAGATCTCCTCGGGGTGCCCTTGGACGGCCGGCCGGGCGGCCATTAGCCCCGTGCATGCACACTAGGGGCATCGTTTCATATTTGCTTAGTGCATGCATCTACGTCAAAAGAAGGTACGTATGAAATCAAAAAAGACTATCTCATATACATATATAGGCGAATGGACGAACTTGGCGGTGAGCGCAGGTTTACAAGATTAGCGTGCGGCGAGCTGCGACCATGTGACGACTCTGTCCACTGAGAGAGATCGAAGAAAGGAAACAGAGGTCTGACCATCAGGATTCCATCGCTGCATGGCAAGCTGGCTAGATCCAATGCCTTGTACGTGCGTGGTTGTCGGGTGGTAGGTGCGACATATGCCAATGGGTGGCTTATCATTGTGGGAGCCTGTAAGACATCGCCGGTGCCTGGAAACGAGATAAGGCGAAGACATGCATGCCGGCGAATCTTACCCAGGTTTGGGGCTCTCCGTGGAGATAACACCCCTAGTCCTGCTCTGCGGGGTCTCCGCATGATCACTAGATCAACACAAGTAGCTACAAGTGCTCCTTGAGCTGTTTAGCTAGGGGAAGAAGAAGGGCAAGGCTAGCTCTCCTTTTCTCTCTATATGGTGTGTAAAACTCTATATGGTGTGTAAAACTCTATGGGTGTCCCGGTGGATTTATATAGGCCTACCCCCCAGGGGTACAATGGTAATCCGGCTGGGCGCGGGTTCCAGCCGTCAGTGTCTGTGCTCGCCGGCTTCTCCGCCGGCCGTTGGGGCCCGCTGACTGGTGGGTCCCGCCGGCTGCCGGCCTCTTGGCCGACAGGCCGGCCCCACCGCCTGGGGGCCTTGTCGGTGGCTGGTTACTGTTGCCTAGCTCCTGATGACGAGGGCTTTGTCGAGGTAAGCGTGGCTACAGTGCCGCCGCCTTGCGGGCTCTCACTGTAGCCTCACCTCGTCTTGTCTCCTTAATGACGCACATATTTCGAGGGAGGGAGGTAGCCGGCTATTGGGAGCTGGCTACGCCCCAGGCTGACTAGGGGAGGCCGGGCCGCCTTCGAGCGTCTCTCTGGCTAAAGGGGCCCGCCGCCCGCGGGCCGTACTGGCGCCTGTCGTGGGCGACGTCGAGGTCAACATGGCTTCAGTGCCGCGCCGGACGGGGGATGGCTGACCCGTACGGCGCCCTGTGGCCATGCATGTTCCGGGATTCGGGGGTTGTAGGCTGTACTGCGGCCACGCCCCGTCTTATCACCGTTATGTGGGTGCAGTCTTGGCGGGCTTCTGGGGGTCGGCCATCTTCATGGCCGGCTTCTGGGAGTCGGCCCTCTTAGGGCCGGCTTCCTGGAGTCGGCCATCTCGTAGCTTTCTTCGGGAAGGTTCTTGAGGCCGGGTCGCCTTCTGGTAGTCGGCCCTGGGGATAGCCGGCCAGAGGAAGGCGGCCCCATGCTCTGGATGCTTGAAGGCTCGATTGGCCTGATAAATTTTCGAAGAGCCATGGGGAGTCGGTTAGGCTACCCGTGGCCATTTACTCCGGCAGTAGTCCCCGAAGCTGGTTGGGCTTCGAGGCTGAGAGGGGGTCGAGAAGCTCGGTCAGCTTCTTATCTTGATGAGCCAGCAGCTGGGAGCCGGCTTCGGTTGGGCGCGCCGTCTTGGCGAAATTTCTGAAGTCTGAAGGCGGGAGTCAGTTCGTGCGCACGCCGGGTTGCGGGCCGGCCACTCCCTGCCCACGTACCACGTGGCATCCTCTGGCTAAAAAACGCCTACCAGCCCACGCGCGCGACAGGACGTCGCCGCAGGCCGGGGGCCCACCACTCCTACGCCTAGGCCCAGGCGCAGATTCTCTGTGGCCCAAAGCGGGCCGCACGTCTTCCGGCGGCAGTTTCATCACGCCGTTAGGGCGCAATAATCGCAGGACGTGGGGGAGTGGCCGCAGTTAATCCCACGTTCCCCCAACGCCTCGCCTCCTCGGCTTCGCCGCACGAGGCTATAAGTAGGGGGAGGAGGGGAAGCGGCAGACGCTTGCACGCTCATCCTCTCTCTGCCATCTTCTTCCTCCTCCTTTCCATCGCAGCAGCATCTCGCCGCCGCGCCGTCCCGCCAATCTTCGCACCACCCCGCAGCTTTGCCGCCGCGGGGCCGTGCTTTCTCCGCCGCCGCATCCTTTCTCGCCAGCTTCTCGCCATCATGCAGTACGGCGGAGACTGGGACGGCTCCAACGTCCATACAAACCACATCGACTTCCTCTGGAAGACGCGGCGGTTGCTCGGCAAGGACCAGGTGCGGGTCCATCTCACGCCGGAGAAGGAGATCACGTTGGCGCCGGAGGAAGGCGAGCGGGTAATCTTTCGCTCGCACTTCCAGCGCGGCCTCGGTCTGTCCGCGAGTGCCTTCTTCTGCTCCTTCCTCGAGTTTTATCAACTCCAGCCGCACCACCTCACTCCAAACACGGTGGTGCTGCTGTCCGCCTTCGTCACTCTATGCGAGGGCTTTCTTGGCATTCTTGCCACCCTCGAGCTCTGGGGGAATTCTTCCAAACCAAGCTCCACACCCGCATGCAGGGCATGCCGGCTCAGAGCGGCGCCTTCATCGCGATGCGGAGGCCGGCAGCCGACAACCCCTTTCCCGTCATCATGCTGATCCAGTCGGTGAAGCGCTGGCAGAAGTCGTACTTCTACGTGAAGAACGTCGCCCCGCAAGGCGACTACGTCAACTTGCCGGCTGGGAGGCGGCCCTAGTGGTCCTATCGGGCCGTGACGCTCTCGCTGGCTGGAGCCGCCGCCGTCGCCCGACTCCGGGTAATGATCCAGTCAGAGGGCTTGACTGGGTCTGACCTGCTGGCCGCCTTCGTCGTGCGCCGGGTGCTCCCGATTCAAAGCTGCCCTCATCTGATCTGTCAGATGAGCAGCCAACTCGATCCGAGTCGGATGTGCACCAAGGAGATGCCTCATGACGAGGTGGCTCATATGGTGAATTATCTCGCGAACTGCAAGCTCTCCGCAGATTGGCGGTTTGGCAAGGAGCCGTACTCCCGTGCTCATCCCCGGCCTACGGTATGCTTTCTTTATCCTTTCTTCTTTTAGTTTTGTCAATAAGTTTTTCTTGGCCGACTCTGACCAGTCGGCACGTCTTGGCAGAGCCCTCTCATTCGACCTGCGGCCGGGATAGCGGGGGCGGATCGCTGATTTCTCCCCGACTGGGAGGAGCATGACTTGGAGGACCCCGACTTGGGGGCGGCCGCCATGGATGACAACACCGAGGCGGGAGGCGGCGAAGCAGGCGGCTCCGGGCTTAGAGCCAGCTTCGACGACTGGCCGGATGACGACGAGGCAGAAATCGTCCCACGCCGCCAGCCGGCGTCCGACCATGGCGCGGGTTCCTCCGCCGCGCCGCCTGCTCGGGGCGGTGCGCAGAAGCGCCAGGCCGCGTCGGGCTTGTTCGGCAGTCGGCCGAAGAAGCCCAAGGGCGGGGCGGCGGCGACCAGACGGGATGAGGCAGCCGCGAAGGCGGCCCGCTTCCGCAAGGTGGTGAAGCAGCCGCAAACGGTTTCGGCGTAACTGTAGATTCTCTTGCATATTGTTTCTTCTTTTTCTTGTCGATTTCTGAATGCTTGTCTTGTCTCAAAAATCAGGGCTCCGCTTTCTCTTGAGCGGGTTGCTGCCGCCTCCGTGGTTGGGTCGCCGGGAGGATCCGGGAGCACCCGCCGTGTGGACCCCCGCGCCGAGCATCAAGCGGCTACAGAGCGAAACGCGCGGGGGCGCGGGAGGAGCGGGAGGCGGAAGAGCTGAGGGCGGCTGCCGCCAAGGCGGCGCAGGAGGAGGCGGAGGAGTTGGCGAAGGCACGTGCCGACGCGGCGGCCAAGGCCCAGGCGGAGGCTGCAGCCGCAGCGATAGCGGAGGGGGCCTTGCTTGTCACCCCCTGCGTGTCGCGGCGCTCGAGATCCCGGAGCCCCCGCCGGAGGAAGCCAGCGGCGACCTGCCGGGGTTGGAGAGCGAGGACGACGTCGTCGTCCCGGAGAGGGAGGCGGCACCGCCCTCGCCGACTGGGGCGGCCCAAGGCAGCCGGCCTAACACGCCGCCTGTGCAATCGGCTGGGGGCGAGCCGGCTGTGAGGACGAACCTGGTGGTCCAGTCGCCATCGCGCCAGCGCGCGGGGAAGGCAACTTCAGCTCCGGACCCGCAGAAGGCCGCGGGCTCCTGCTCGTCGGCCCAGGACGTGGAGACGGCCAGCGCTAGCTCGGGGTGGACACCGGGTGGTGGGACGGCCGTGGTGAATGTGGCGGCGCAAGAAGTCCGGAACCGGCTCCAGTCCCAGGTCGCAGTGCTGAGGCAGTATAATGACGAGTTCCTCGCGACACGGGCGGCCATTCGGGTGAGTCTTCCCGTTTTTTGCTTCTTGATCTTGGTTTCTTCCGTGGGGGCGCGTCAGCGCACCCACTGGGTGTAGTCCCCGAGTTCCGAGTCGGCTGCTTAGCAGGCGGCTTGGAACTTCTTGGTAGGCTTTGTTTGCTATCTTGTTCTCATTCGCTTCTCTGTCCGACTTGCAGGACTACCACAACCTCCGTGCGGCTGCCTTCAACTCCCAGGCTCGGGAGCTGACCCAGAAGAACGCTAATCTAACTGAGAGCCGGGGTAAGTGCTTCATCTTTTATCTCACGTGGGGGCGCGTCAGCGCACCCACTGGGTGTAGTCCCCGAGATTCGGGCCGACTGGTGTGCAGTCGGGTCGGGTCTTTCTTGACGACTTCTTTCTTATTGCTCTTTTCTTCTCTGCCATATCTGCAGCGGCCAACGCCAAACTGAGGGAGCAGCAGGGTGGGACCCAGGCCTCCCTTCGTGCTAAATAAGCCGAGTTCGACGCCTTGCCTCAGGAACGTGACCGCCTGGTCAAGAAGTTGGCCGACCAGGAGGAGAGCCACAAGGCGGCCCTGAAGGCGGTGCAGGATAGCGAGGCCGCCCTCCAAGCCGAATATGAGACCGAGGCGGCGAGCTGAGCCGAGGCGAGGCAGTCGTTGATCAACGGCTACGGCCAGATCGAAGACTTGGTTGACGGTAGGCCGCCCTCTTCTTCGTTCCTTGCTTGCCGCTTGCCGTTTGGTTCACTCTCTAACTTGGTATTTTTCTCTTCTTTCTCTTTCTTTCCTATGCAGAGTACTTCCCTGGCTACTCTACTGCCGCCAACCAGGTCGTCGAGGCCCACCGCGAGGCGCAAAGGCAGGCTGGCATTGAGATCGCGCCGAACGCTCGCCAGTCGCTTGAGGAACAGCTCCTGGTGATTCAAGCCGCCTCCAGCCGGCTCACCGCATGCTCCGCCGGCTTTAGCGTGTTGGGGTGCAGGTGCTGGACGCTCTCCGGCCCGGCGAGGTGATTTCTCGCACCCCCAGTCGGACTGCTGACTGGCTGGAGGTAGCGGCCAGCCGCTTCGAGGCCTGGAAGGCTTCTGCGGCTCGGTCAGGCGCCAGGCGGGCGCTGGAGTTCGTCAAAGCCTGGTATCCTGAGCTAAGCTTGGACCAGCTGGCCACCTGGCGGCAGGAGGCCGACACGGAGGTGGAGCCGGCACGGCCGGCTATCATCCAGCGTGCCTTTGGCGATCGCCGACTACACCGACACCAGCGCCTTTGCTCCTGAGGTGGATGATAACGGCGTTGCCCAGCCGGAGGAGTGGTTCGGGCTGAACCCAGCAGATGACAAGGACTCGGCGGAGGAGATCGACTCCAGCGACGAGGGCGAGGAGGAGGAGGAGGAGGGTGAAGACGCCATGCCAGATGGTGGAGCAGCCGGCCAGCCTCAGCTTGACCATGCCTCCAGCAACAAAGCACGTTTGAGCGCACCGCCTGCAGCCGGCGATGATCAAGCCAAGACTCGCCAGCCGGCCACACCTCCAGCCGGCGCTGCCGTCTCCACCGACTAGCCCGGCTCCCCTGCTGCGCCCTTAGTCTAGTCTGCCGCCTTTACTTTCCTGTTTTATTACTCTTTGAACAATATTTTGTTAAGTTTGCGCAGTTCCACCCACTGGGGGTGTATTCAAACTATATTGACTGCCGGCCTGCTGAAGGCCTTATGTGTAAATATAATCATGCATGTGTTTGGCTTTCCATTGTTCTTGCTTTTCATCCTTTGGTTGTTTCCTTTGCCGCCCTCCCTTGGTTGCTGCCTTCCCAGCCGGACAGCTGCTCTGCAGTCTGTGGCTGGAGAGGTGCTTGGCCGGTTGGGAGGGCAAGTACTCTAGCTTTCATGGATTGTAGCGAAGTGACTGGGAAGCCGGCCAGCCGGCTGTTTTGACAGCCAGTAGGCGTTGTGGGAGGCCGGCTTGTGTTATATAAGTTCATTAGTCCTTAGCCGTTTTTTGTGAGGGCATCTTTTCCTGCCTTTGGCTCTTGCTAGTCGGACAGTCGGTTCTTCGAGCTGTGACTTACAACAACAGAGGGCTCGGGTGCTGGCACACTACATGCCTGACTTTAGGTAGAACTTTTAATATAACTCAAGGCGGCCATTCCTCGGGCCGACTAGTCGAACCCGGTGCCAGATAGAGAATCAAATGTAATAGTACATTCATGGGTATGACATTCGTCATTCATAGATAAAGGAGGGCATTCCCCGAGTGCGCCTCGGGGGGGCCGTTGTCTTGTACTTAATACAAAAAGGTAGCATGATACATACTGCTTTTAACTGTAAAATCTTCTCAGGAGATTGGCGTTCCATGGTCGTTCCGACTCCTTGCCGGAATCATCCCTCTTGCGTGCCCTCGGCTTCTGTGGGTCGATCAGGTAGTAGGAGTCATTGCCTAGGGCCTTGCTGATGACGAAAGGGCCTTCCCAAGGGGCCGAGAGCTTGTGCTGGCCGGCTGTTCGCTGGATCAGCCAGAGCACAAGATCGCCTTCTTGGAAGGATCTTGGCTTGACCTTCCGGTTGTGGTAACGGCGCAAACCCTACTGGTAGATGGTGGAACGGCTGAGTGCTAACAGCCGAACTTCTTCCATCAGGTGGACGCCGTCTTCTCGCGCTTCCTTGGCCTCCGCCTCCATGTACATGGTGACCCAAGGCGAGTCGAACTCGATGTCAGTTGGGATGACAGCCTCGGCACCATATACAAGGAAGAAAGGAGTGAAGCCGGTTGACTTGTTCGGGGTAGTACGCAGACTCCAGAGGACAGCCGGCAGCTCATCGAACCAGCAGCCGGCCGAACGCTCCAGTGGTACGACCAGTCGGGGCTTGATGCCGGAGAGGATGAGGCCGTTTGCTCGCTCGACCTGGCCGTTTGACTGCAGGTGGGCAACGGACGCTAAGTCCAGTCGGATGCCCTGTGTCGCGCAAAAACGTGCCAGTGCTCCCTTGGCAAAATTCGTGCCATTGTCGGTGATGATGTTGTGTGGTACACCATACCGAGTAGTGATGTCTGCGATGAATGTCACGGCAGTCGGCCCGTTCAGCTTCTTGATTGGCTTCGCCTCAATCCACTTGGTGAATTTGTCCACGGCGACAAGCAGATGTGTCATGCCGCCGCGGGCTGTCTTGAATGGGCCCATCATGTCCAGCCCCAAACGGCAAAGGGCCAGGTGAGGGGGATGGTCTTGAGTGCAGAAGCTGGCAGGTGTTGCTTGGAGCTGAAGACTTGGCATCCTTTGCAGCATTTGACTAATTCCTTGGCGTCTTCCAAAGCAGTCGGCCAGAAGAAACCATGGCGGAAAGCTTTGGCGACAAGTGATCTTGAGGCCGCGTGGTGGCCGCATTCGCCTTGGTGGATATCCTTGAGGATTGCTATGCCCTTCTCTGGCTCGACGCAGCGCTGGAAGACTCCAGTGACGCTACGCTTAACAAGTTCTCTGTTTATTATTGTGTATGCTCCGGCTCGGTGTTGAACTAGTCTTGCCGAGATCTCATCAGTCGGCAGCTCTCTGTTTACTAGGAAGTTGAGGATGGGTTGGGCCCATGATGGAGCTGTGACTTCTTCTCTTGTCAGTACGGCTACTGTGACCCGGGTGGGTGGGTTGGGTGGTGGAGAGTTGGAGTCGGCCACCGCCTGTTGTCTCGTTGCAGTCCCCGGGCCGATTGATGTAGTCCCCGGGCCGACTGCTGTACTCCCCGGGCCGGGTTCTGAAGTCCCCGACCCGGGTGCGACTACGGCAGTCCCCGGGCCGCTTGTCGAAGTCCCCGAGCCGCCTGTTGCGCCACCCCAGTCGGATCCGACTGCATCAGGGGCATGCGGTACGAAGATAGAGTCCGATTCTGGAGACGGCTTGATAGACGGTTTGAGGAGGCGCTGGAGAGAGACACCGGTTGGTATAGCTTGTCGGGTGGAGCCGATCCGTGCCAGGGCATCTGCTTGCTCGTTGTCGGCCCGTGGCACGTGGAGGAACTCGCACCCTTCAAAGTATCCGCTGATTTGCTGGACGAGGAATCGATAGCTCGCCATGTTTGCGTCCTTGGCGTCCCAGTCGCCAGATGACTGTCGGACCACCAAATCCGAGTCGCCATAACACAGGATCCGGCGTATGCCAAGCTCTTTGGCTAGCCGGAGCCCGTGTATGAGCGCCTCGTACTCAGCCACATTGTTGGAGGCGGCAAAATGGATTTGCAATGTGTATCTGAGCTTGTCGCCCTTGGGAGAGGTGAGGACGATGCCGACTCCCAAGCCGGTGCGCATCTTAGATCCGTCGAAGTGCATCCGTTAATGAGTGGAGTCGGGAGCCGGCGGTAGGTACTGGGTCTCGGCCCAGTCGACAAGGAAGTCGGCCAATGCTTGGGACTTGATGGCGGTGCGGGGTTGGTAGAAGATCGTGTAAGGAGCCAGCGCAATGGCCCACTTAGCCACCCGGCCGGATGCATCCCGGCTGCCTATGATCTCGGCAAGCGGGGCGGTGCATACGACCGTGATGGGATGTTCTTGAAAGTAGGGCTTCAGCTTCCTGGCGGCGAAGTACACTCCATAGCACATCTTCTGGTAATGCGGGTAGTTTTGCTTCGAGGTGAACAGTACTTCGCTTAAATAATATACCGGCCTCTGAACTAACTGAGCTCGGCCTTCTTCTGGGCGCTGGACCACGATGACTGTACTGACCACTCGGCTAGTCGCAGCAATGTAAAGGAGCATGGGCTCTTTCTCAGTCGGCGCTGCCAGGACAGGTGGTGTGGTCAGCATCTTCTTCAACTCGTGGAAAGCTTGGTCTGCTTGGTCGTTCCACTCGAAGTGGGTGGACTTCTTCATGAGTCGGTACAGGGGGAGAGCCTTCTCCCTAGCCGGCTGATAAAGCGGTTTAGGGAGACCAGGCACCCGGTAAACTTCTCAACGTCTCGCAACTTGGTAGGAATCTTCATTCTCTCTATGGCCTTGATCTTCACAGGGTTGCACTCAATGCCGCGTTCGGAGACCAAAAAGCCTAGAAGCTGGCCGGCTGGTACTCCGAACACTCATTTCTCGGGGTTGAGCTTGATCTGGAATCAGCGTAAGTTGGCAAATGTTTCTCTGAGGTCTTCCAGCAGGGTGTCACGCTTCTCCGTCTTCACCACAATATCGTCTACATAGACGTGGGCATTTCTGCCGAGTTGCTTGAGGAGGCATTTCTGCATTCAACGCTGAAAAGTGGCACCGGCATTTCTCAAGCCGAATGTCATAGTCAGGTAGCAGAAAGCTCCGAATGGTGTGATGAAGGCGGTCTTCAGGCGGTCGGCTGGGTCCAACTTGGTCTGGTGGTATCCTGAGTAAGCATCCAAGAAACTCAACAGCTCGCATCCGGCTGTGGAGTCTATCACTTGATCGATCCGTGGTAGGGCAAACGGATCTTTGAGGCAGGCTTTGTTGAGGCTGGTGTAATCTATACACATACACCATTTGTTGTTCTTCTTCAACACCAAGACCGGGTTGGCAAGCCACTCTGGAAAAAACACCTCCATAATGAAGCCGGCGGCCAGGAGCCGGGCTATCTCTTCTCCTATGATCCTTCTCTTCTCCTCCGACAGTTGGCGGAGAGGTTGCTTGACTGGTTTCGCGTCCGCTCGGACGTGTAGCTTGTGCTCGGCGAAATCCTTCGGAACACCCGGCATGTCCTTTGGGGACCATGCAAAGATGTCCCGATTCTCATAGAGGAAGTCGACGAGCTCGCCTTCCTATTTACTGTCCAGTTTTGCACCAATGTCAGCAAACCTCTCCGGCTTCTCCGGGTCCAGAGGTATCTTTTTTGTCTCCTTGGCCGGCTGGAAGGAGCATGAGCATCATACTCCTTGGGGCTGGGTGACAGGGCCGGCTGCTTGCCGGCCATGGCCACGACTCGGTCCAGCATCTTCTTCTCTTCAGCAACCACGAGGGACTCGGCTAGTCGGCTGCTGGCTGCAGCGCACTCGATGGACTTCTTGTAGTCTCCGACTATAGTGATGATCCCCTTTGAACTCGGCATCTTCATCTTGAGGTAGGCGTAGTGGGGCACAGCCATGAACTTGGCCAGGGCTGGTCGGCCAAGCAAGGCGTGGTAAGGGCTTTCTAGATCCACTACTTCAAACCAAATCGCTTCTCGGCGAAAGTGATCCTTGTCTCCGAAGAGAACATCCATCTTGATCTTGCCGATTGGGGAACAGGACAGGCCGGGTACGATGCCATGGAACACAGTCCGGCTTGGCATGAGCTGCTTCGCCTTGAGGTTCAACTTCTTCATGGTGTCGTGGTATAGTATGTTGATGCTGCTTCCACCATCAATCAGCACGCGGGAGAAACAAGCAGCTCGCCTTTCCGTCGCGAGGGTGACGTCCAGCACCAAGGCGTAGGAGCCGGGAGACGGCATCACCTCTGGGTGATCGGCCCAGCTCCAGCTGATAGGCCTTTCAGACCAATGCATGAACTCGGGGTTGCTGGAGGCGACCGCGTTGACTTCTTGGTGCTGTCGGCGCCGACTACGCTTATCTTCAATCTGGCTCGTGAAGACGACATAGGCGGAGTGCTCTTCTGGGAACTCATCCTGAATGGCTCCGACTGCTGGTCGAACAGCCGGCTGTTGAGGGGCTAGAGGCGGCGGGCTGGGAGGCGGAGGCAGCACCAGCCCCTCGCCCTTGGAGATCCGCGTGAGCCAATGGCACTTCTGGGTCGTGTGGTTGGACGGCTTCGCGCCGCTGTGGAACTTGCAGGGGGCATCGAGAGTTTGCTCGTAGGAGAAGGCCGGCTGCCAAGCCGGCCTGCCGCCCTTCTTCTTGGGAGCGGGCCACTCTTCGGGCTGTTCGTCTTCGACGGTGGCTACTTGTCGACTGGTGGAAGGCGGCATAGGGGCCTTGTGCTTGTGGTCGTTCTGGTAGGGGCGTCGGTTGGAGTCACCAGCCGGCGTCTTGGGAGCCGGAGCGAGCACCTTTCCAGAGGCGTCCACTCGGAGCTCGGTCTTCATCGAGGAGTCGGCCGTGGCGTACTTGTCTGCTATGATCAGCAGCTCGTCGAGGGTAGTCGGCTCATCGCAGAGGAGTCGGTGCTTGAGGAGGGCGCCCTCTCGGCACCCGGCGGTGAAGTATTCTATGGCTTGAACCTCGTGCACCCCCTCGCAGGAGTTGCGGAGTTCGGCCCAATGCGTGAGGTAGTCGCGAGTTGATTCGCTGGGCCCTTGGACGCATAAGGAGAGCTGGCGGGGCTTGGGAGGCTGCTTGTATGTGCTGGTGATGTTGCGGACGAAGACTTCCATGAAGTCTAGCCAACTGTTGACGCTGTAGGGCTTGAGGCTGTTCAGCTAGGTGTGTGCCGTGCCCTGAAGCATGAGAGGGACGTACTTCACGGCAACGCGCCTGTTGCCGTTTGCTAAGCTGACCACGGTAGAGTAGTCGATCAGCCAATCTTCCGGCTTCACGGAGCCGTTGTACTTTGGCGTGTCTCTGGGGAGTGAGAACCCTTTGGGGAAGGGCTCATCGCGGATGCGGGTGCCAAATCAAGGCGGGCCAGCATCATCTTCTTCTTCTAACGCCAGTGATCGCGCTAGGCGGTCGATCCGGTGGCGGGCATCATTCTCGCCGACTCCTTCGCGGTGGCCTAGTCGGCCACCGAGAGTCGGATGCGTGACAGGCGGCGGGTTGGGATATCTTTTCCCACGAGGCGGGGGGAGGCGGATTGCCTTGTCGTTCCACCGTTCGGGGGCGGCCTTCTGCGTCGCGCTCGATGGTGACCCGAGTCCGGCTGCGGCTAGCAGCCGGTTCCTTGTCTTTCCTTGCGCGGGCGTTGCTTGCAGTCGGCGTCCGGGATGTCGCAGCGTGTTCTCGGCGTGGGGGAGGACTCCCAGCACGGGCGCTGGCTTCATGCCGTTCTGCGGCCGCGTCGATCAGCTGCTGGATGCATCTAGTCATGTAGGGGCGCTCATCATCCCCCAGCGCGTTCAGCTCTTCTGCGGCCGCCTGAGCGGCACGCAGGTTCTCGAGTGGCGTGCCATAGACTGGGCGGTCTGCTCCCAGCATGCTGGCGATGGCCACGCCGCGCTTCCTGACGAGGCCGGCTCGGCTCGGCCCGCCAGGAGGCGGCGTACCGAAGGCGGCGCGGCCGACTTCATGCTGGTGAGCCTCAGTGAGGCGTCTCATGGATTCTATCTTCTGGCCCTCCGCGATGAGGGCGAGGTGGCGTGCCTCCAGAGTCTCGGCGTCGGCGTCGGCCGGGATGGGGACGGACAAGTCGTGCAGCCCCGCTTGTAGGGCGTCGTGGGCGTTCTCGCCCGAGACGGCGCCGTGGCTGATGACCAGCACCTCAGTGACAGCGCTGCTGCCACTGTCGGCTCGAAGGAGAGGGTCCTCGATGATCACCACGTCGGTGGGGAAGGCGTCAAGCGATGCTGTGTCGGAGTCGACAAGCATCGGGTCGGTGGAGCCGACCGACTCCAAGTCCACAGCAAGCTCGCTGGAGACGTGAAGCTGGTCGAGGAGGCTGACGAGGCGGCTCCCGGGGTAGTCTGTGCCCGCGTCGGACGCGGGCTCGTTGGAGATGCGAGTCTCGCCAAGAAGGTCGGCGAGGCAGCTCGTCGCATAGGCGTCGTCGACGCCTTGCTGCGCGTCAGGGCGTAGCGGGCTGGCTACGCTCGCGGGGGAGGAAAAGGGTTCCTGTCCAGAATAGGTCTCCGGACGACGGTGCACCTGGCCCCACGGTGGGCGCCAAATGTCGGGTGGTAGGTGCGACATATGCCAACGGGTGGCTTATCATTGTGGGAGCCATTAAGACATCGTCGCTGCCTGGAAACGAGATAAGGCGAAGACATGCATGCCGGCGAATCTTACCCAGGTTCGGGGCTCTCCGTGGAGATAACACCCCTAGTCCTACTCTGCGGGGTCTCCGCATGATCACTAGGTCAACACAAGTAGCTACAAGTGCTCCTTGAGCTGTTTGGCTAGGGGAAGAAGAAGGGCAAGGCTAGCTCTCCTTTTCTTTCTATGTGGTGTCTAAAAACTCTATGAGATCAACCCTTTGCATGGGTGTCCCGGAGGATTTATATAGGCCTACCCCCCAGGGGTACAATGGTAATCCGGCTGGGCGCGGGTCCCAACCGTCAGTGTCTATGCTCGCCGGCTTCTCCGCCGGCCGTTGGGGCCCACTGACTGGTGGGTCCCGCCGGCTGCCGGCCTCTTGGCCGACAGGCCGGCCCCACCGCCTGGGGGCCTTGTCGGCAGCTGGTTACTGTTGCCTCGCCCCTGATGACGAGGGCTTTGTCGAGGTAAGCGTGGCTACAGTGCCGCCGCCTTGCGGGCTCTCACCGTAGCCTCACCTCGTCTTGTCTCCTTAATGGCGCACATATTTCGAGGGAGGGAGGTAGCCGGCTATTGGGAGCCGGCTACGCCCTAGACTGACTAGGGGAGGCCGGGCCGCCTTCGAGCGTCTCTCTGGCAAAAGGGGCCCGCCGCCCGCGGGCCGTACTAGCGCCTGTCTTGGGCGACGTCGAGGTCAACATGGCTACAGTGCCCTGTGGCCATGCATGTTCTGGGATTCGGGGGTGGTAGGCTGTACTGCGGCCACGCCCCGTCTTATCACCATTATGTGGGTGTAGTCTTGGTGGGTGCAGTCTTGGCCGGCTTCTGGGGGTTGGCCATCTTCATGGCCGGCTTCTGGGAGTCGGCCCTCTTAGGGCCGGCTTCCTGGAGTCGGCCATCTCGTAGCTTTCTTCGGGAAGGTTTTTGAGGCCGGGTCGCCTTCTGGTAGTCGGCCCTGGGGATAGCCGGCCAGAGGAAGGCGGCTCCATGCTGTGGATGCTTGAAGGCTCGATTGGCCTGATAAATTTTCGAAGAGCCAGGGGAAGTCGGTTAGGCTACCCGTGGCCATTTACTCCGACAGTGGTGCTTGGCTGATGCCCTTGGACGGTCGGCCGGCCCCATGCATGTGTTGGCGAGCGTACGTGGACGGATTTGGCGACAAGCGTAGGAGGACGAGCTTGGTGTATGACGTGCAGCGAGCGTGCGAGAACACTGTCGTCTATCCGCTGACAGCAATCGAAGCAATAAGACGGAGGTTTTACCACAATAGTTCCATTGTTGCATGGCAGGTTGGCCTCATACACGTACATGGTGCATCGCTTGCCAGCAGCTTGTGTGCTCAAGTGCACAGATACTTTATCAACCGGAATGGCCAGAACGATGACAGGTTTAGATGGATATATACAAGATCAATGGTAGACTTGTCTCATGACCACAGCTCAGGGATTGGTACAAGCACGTGCATGTGAGGTATTATTTTCTATTGCTTCATCTATGCATGCATGTACAATACAACATAAATTCTCTAATTTTTTATTAGCAACAACTCTGTAAAACATGAGGTGTGCATCCTCAATTGGTTGAGCCAAAATTATAAAAGAGCAACACACTATTGTAGGCTAATTAACAGGTAGGTAATAGTTCACAACATTTTTTCTTAATAACAACATCCCCATTTTCCGTCAGTTTTATGCACACATTTTCCACCCTCCTTTGGATATCTTAGTATCCATGGTCTGGCAACAACTGTACGATATAGATCGAAAAAATAAGATTCGGCTATTATAATTTCATCTCCATATATAGTGTAGTAATATATAGCTTTATATGTTTTCCTATTGCTTTCAAGGTTTTCCAGTAAGATAATGGCCAATAGCATTAATTTTGTACACTTACATGTATTATTCCAGCAACAAAATATGCTTCCAACTCTTGCTTACCCAATAGTGTAACATCTTGCCCTGTAATGTACATTCAAAAGAAGACCCATCGACGGTTTTTCATGCCGGCATACATCACCATAACTAATCTGATGGGATGAAAGGTCAGTCACTTAGGTTGTTATAATGTTCATATCAAAAAAATTGCATCGAATAACATCAAAGTTGGAAAACAAAATTGTGAGTGATGGTCAATGGAGACCAGTATCTCTTATTTACATACATAGTCTTTTTTTTAAATGTCGGAACTCTATGCAGGAAATTTCAGAAAAGAGAGGCCACATGCATGTGGCGTAGCATAAGATCATTTACTCAACCTATCCTTTTGGGTTAGTATCTAATACCCATCTCGCAAATTGACCATTTAAAAATTAGATATGTTATGCACTTGATGCAGAATATTTATTGATAATAGGATGATCCTGGTTTCACTAGCCTTTGGCAAGAACAACCATGGCTTTACTTTTACAGATTGACATAAACTGATTAATGCAAAAATCTGTGGTCACCAAAATAAAGGCTAATCTGATATCTACACTATATATCTATAATTTATATTTCTGCTCTTGATAAATCATAGAAATGTATAATTCATATCTTCATTATGGTAAATATACTCTCTGCCCTATGCAATCGACGGTTTGTCATGCCGGCATACATCACCATAACTAATCTGATGGGATGAAAGGTCAGTCACTTATAGGGGTGGGCATAAAAACCGAGTAACCGAATGCCGAACCGAAACCGATACCGAAGAAATCGAATTTTCGGTTTTTGCTGTTGGTACAGTGAAAATCGGTTTTTACTTGTGAAAACCGAAATCAAATCACTCGGTTCGGTGGTAACCGTATAACCGAAACAAAAAACCGAACTAGTCATTAGCAGGAATCTCCGCACGTCACGCATCCCGCCAAAGCCGCTAGCGGCTCGCCTGTCCACGTCTCCTGTGTACCACGTACGTACGAATGGCCACGCGCGCCTGTCCGCATCTCGTCACAGCGTACTAGTACAAAAGCCCACGTACAAGCTAAGCCAGCCTAGGCATGGGCCTTGTACGTAATTTGCATGGCCCAAACGCATTAACTAATGCCTCTGAAGGCAGGTGGAGTGTGCATCGGCTTGTTTAGTCCCACATCGCGTAGCTAAGCTCAAGGGGACAGGGCGCTCGAGTATATAGTGAGCAAGGGAGCGCTGAGGTGATGGACTCGCAGTTTTATAACCAAACATTCGGTATAAACTGAAAACCGAACCGAACTATCGGTTAACCGAATTTTTGGTTAGTTGTTTTTGGTGGTTATTTTCGGTTTTTAATACTGTAAACCGAAATTGAATAAAAACCGAACAGTATAAACCGATTTTTTGGTTTCTACCAGATGCCCACCCCTGGTCACTTAGGTTGTTAGCATGTTCATCTCAAAAAAATTGTGTCGAATAACATCAAAGTTGGAAAAAAACTGTGAGTGATGGTCAACGGAGACCAATATCTCTTATTTACATACATAGTGTTTCTTTTAAATGCCGGAACTCTATGCAGGAAATTTCAGAAAAGAGAGGCCACATGTGGCATAGCATAAGATCATTTACTCAACCTATCCTTTTGGGTTAGTATCTAATACCCATCTCACAAATTGACCATTTAAAAATTAGATATGTTATGTACTTGATGCAGAATATTTATTGATAATAGGATCATCCTGCTTTCTCTAGCCTTTGGCAAGAACAACCATGCCTTTACTTTTAGATATTGACATAAACAGATTAATGCAAAAATCTGTGGTCACCAAAATAAGGGATAATTTGATATCTGCACTGTCTATCTATAATTTATATTTCTTCTCTTGATAAATCACAGAAATGTATAATTCATATTTTCATTACGGTAAATAAACTCTCTGTCCTATGCATTTTGTACTAAATTTGAAAGAATATTTTCTACAGTGCTTAAAAAGGAGGAAGAAAGTGTAATCGGTCGCTAGCACAAAAGATATTTATTATTGAACTCATGTAATGTTAGATGGTTAATATACTCTTCGCCCTATGCATTTTGTTTGATCACCTTTTACTTATGTGATTTTTCTTGCATTTTTTCTTCTCCAGATGTTCATAAATAGAGTTTTTTTTGCGAGAAGTTCATAAATAGAGTTGCAAATATAGTATGTGTTGAATCATGGATTAAATTAGTTATTATAAGAAGTATCCAAAACAGGGTATTCTTTCCTAAATGAAACATTGTCATATGATTTAATAGGATTTCACAAGTATGAGGATATATAGTACAATTTATGTTAACCTATAACAGAATTTGTATTCATTTTTGTGTAGCTTAAGACATGGTTTAAGAGTTAAGAGAATGTGGTTGGTCAACCAAGGTGTGATCCTCTTACGTTGTTGATCCAAGCTAGGTCGGCCATGGCTGGGAGCAACTAAGAAGACTACATAATGGGGAAAGTGAAGTATCAGCCAAGTGGGACCCATGAAACCAGTGAAGTTTTGTACATTTTGTAGTGTGGACAACACTTTTAAAGGAAAGTAGTATCAACTGTGCTTCTTTCTAGAATATGGACAATGTGAGGGCAAGCTTTTCTTACATAAAAATATGAGCCGCCATTGGTCCTGTTTAGTGCACGTATTTTAACATTTTTTGCAAAAGAACTTCTTATCTATTCATCTTCAATCGTGGCAGCAAACGAACACTAGAAATAATAAATATTACATGCAGATCCGTAGATCACTTAGCAACGACTACAAGCACTGAAGCGAGCCGAAGGTGCGCCTTCGTCATCGCGCCTTCTAATCACTATATGAAATGATCATAGAAACAAATACCCACCACTACAGTTTTAATGAATATGTATACTGTATAATTTCATTCTAACTTAATAGGCCTAATTGAAAATAAATCACTTGCAGTTCAAAAATCACTAAATATATTAATATGTCAATCTTGCATAGCGTTAGCAAATTTACATATTCCTACACGAAATATGAGAACTATTAAATATGTGCTTAAAGAAAAATATAATAAAGCAATATGATAATAATGCTAGAAAAATGGTACAAATATAATTTGAATAATCTCACTAATCATAAACAAGCAGTTAGTATCACATATTAATTAGTTGGTAAATGATTTATGGATAACACATATTTACATATCAATAGAAATCCAAACATACCCAAGAAAATACTATATTCTCAAAAATTCTTATATACGTATCATCACATTTGGCTTCAACTAATTAATAAAACATCAAAGAATACGTTTTCATCATTAAAATTTATAAAATTCTAGCCCGCATCGAGCGGGCCACTCTGATAGTTGACATAAAAATAATAATACTTCAGGCATACTAACTAAGCAATTATGTCTTCTCAAAAAACATGGCCAAAGAAAGCTTATCCCTACAAAATCATATAGTTTGGATATGCTTCATTCATCACACAAGAATGCTCTCATCATGCACAACCCCGATGGCAAGCCAAGCAATTGTTTCATACTTTAGTAATCTCAAACTTTTTTCAACTTTCACGCAATACATGAGCGTGAGCCATGGACATAACACTATGGGTGGAATAGAGTATAATGATGGGGGTTGTGTGGAGAAGACAAAAAAGGAGAAAGTCTCACATTGACACGGCTAATCAATGGGCCAGGGAGATGCCCATCAATTGATGTCAATGCAATGAGTAGGGATTGCCATGCAACAGATGCACTAGAGCTATAAATGTATGAAAGCTCAACAAAAGAAACTTAGTGGGTGTGCATCCAACCTGCTTGCTCAAGAAGACCTAGGGCATTTGAGGAATTCCATTGTTGGAATATACAAGCCAAGTTCTATAATGAAAAATTCCCACTAGTATATGAAAGTGACAAAATAAGAGAGTCTCTATCATAAAGATCATGGTGCTACTTTGAAGCACAAGTGTGGAAAAAAAGGACAGTAGCATTGTCCCTTTTATTTCTTTTCTCTTTTTTTTGGCCTTGCTCTTTTTTTATTTTTATTTTTTATTTTGGGACAATGCTCTATTAATGATGATCATCACACTTCTATTTATTTACAACTCAATGATTACAACTCGATACTAGAACAAAATATTACTCTATATGAGTGCCTCCGGTGGTGTACCGGGATGAGCAATGAATCAAGAGTGACATGTATGATAAATTATGCATGGTGGCTTTGCCACAAATACGATGTCAACTACATGATCATGCAAAGCAATATGACAATGATGAAGCATGTCATAATAAATGAAACGGTGGAAAGTTGCATGGCAATATATCTCGGAATGGCTATGGAAATGCCATAATAGGTAGGTATGGTGGCTGTTTTGGGGAAGATAAAAGGAGGTTTATGTGTGATAGAGCATATCATATCACAGGGTTTAGATGCACCGGCGAATTTTGCACCAACTCTCAAGGTGAGAAGGGGCAATGCATGGTACCGAAGAGGCTAGCAATGATGGAAAGGTGAGAGTGCATATAATCCATGGACTCAACATTAGTCATAAAGAACTCACATAATTATTGCAAAAATCTAGAATTCATCAAAAACCAAGCATTACACGCATGCTCCTAGGGGGATAGATTGGTAGGAAAAGGCCATCGCTCGTCCCCGACCGCCACTCATAATGATGACAATCAAAGAACACCTGATGTTTCAAATTTGTCACACAACGGTTACCATACGTGCATGCTACGGGACTTGCAAACTTCAACACAAGTATTCCTCAAATTCACAACTACTCAACTAGCACGACTCTAATATTACCATCTTCATATCTCAAAACAATCATCAAGTATCAAACTTCTCATAGTATTCAATGCACTTTTTATGAAAGTTTTTATTATACCCATCTTTGGATGCCTATCATATTAGGACTAATTTTATAGCCAAAGCAAATTACCATGCTGTTCTAAAGGACTCTCAAAATAATATAAGTGAAGCATGAGAGATCAATATTTTCTATACAATAAATCCACCACCGTGCTCTAAAAGATATAAGTGAAGCACTAGAACAAAATTATCTAGCTCAAAAGATATAAGTGAAGTGCATAGAGTATTCTAATAAATTCCGATTCTTGTGTGTCTCTCCAAAAGGTGTGTACAGCAAGGATGATTTTGGTAAAATAAAAATCAAAGACTCAAATAATACAAGACGCTCCAAGCAAAACACATATCATGTGGTGAACAAAAATATAGTCTCAAGAAAAGTTACCGATAGACGAAGACGAAAAGAGGGGATGCCTTCCGATGCATCCCCAAGCTTAGGCTTTTGGTTGTCCTTGAATTTTATCTTGGGGTGCCTTGGGCATCCCCAAGCTTAGGCTCTTGCCACTCCTTGTTCCAAAATCCATCAAATCTTTACCCAAAACTTGAAAACTTCACAACACAAAACTCAACAGAAAATCTCATGACCTCCGTTAGTATAAGAAAACAAATCACCACTTTAAGGTAATGTAATGAACTCATTCTTTATTTATATTGGTGTTAAACCTACTGTATTCCAACTTCTGTATGGTTCATACCCCCCGATACTAGCCATAGATTCATCAAAATAAGCAAACAACACACTAAAAACAGAATCTGTCAAAAACAGAACAGTCTGTAGCAATCAGATTTGTTCGAATACTTCTGGAACTCCAAAAATTCTGAAAAACTAGGACAACCTGGATAATTTGTATATTGATATACTTCAAAACAAATTATCAATTTATCATGTTCCAGTAAATTTTAACAATTATTTTCGTGAGCGCAAAGTTTTTGTCTTTTTCAGCAAGATCAAACAACTATTACCCAAGAAGATCCTATTGGTTCTACTTGGCACAAACACTAACTAAAACATAAAAACATATCTAAACAGAAGCTAGATGAATTATTTATTACTAAAAAGAAACAAAAAGCAAGAAACAAAAATAAAATTGGGTTTCCTCCCGACAAGCGCTATCGTTTAACGCCCCTAGCTAGTCATAAAAGCAAGAATAGGTCTAGGTATTGTCATCTTTGGTATGCAATCCATAAGTGTCTCTCATAATGGATTCATAAGGTAATTTAATTTTCTTCCTAGGAAAGTGTTCCATACCTTTCCTTATTTGGAAATTGGAATCTAATATTTCCTTCTTTCATATCAATAATTGCACCAATCGTTCTAAGGAAAGGTCTACCAAGAATAATAGGACATGTAGGATTGCAATCTATATCAAGAACAATGAAATCTACGGGCACATAATTCCTATTTGCAACAATAAGAACATCATTAATCCTTCCCATAGGTTTCTTAATGGCAGAATCGGCAAGGTGCAAATTTAAAGAACAATCATCAAATTCACGGGAACCTAACACATCACACAAAGTTTTTGGAATCATGGAAACACTAGCACCCACATCACACAAAGCATAGAATTCATGATCTTTAGTCTTAATTTTAATAGTAGGTTCCCACTGATCATAAAGTTTTCTAGGGATAGAAACTTCTAATTCAAGTTTCTCTTCATAGGATTGCATTAGAGCATCATCGATATGTTTGGTAAAAGCTTTAGTTTGACTATAAGCATGAGGAGAATTTAACACGGATTGCAACAAGGAAATACAACCTAACAAAGAGCAATTATCATAATTAAATTTCTTGAAATCCAAAATAGTGGGTTCATTGCTATGTAAAGTTTTGACCTATTCAATCCCACTTTTAACAATTTTTGCATCAAGATCTAAAAACACCGAATCATTGGGATGCCTTTTAACTAAAGTTGACTCATCTCCAGTCCCATCTTTATCAAGATTCATATTGGAAAACAAAGATTTCATAGGAGACACATCAATCACTTTTATATCTTCATCATTATTATCATGAAAACTAGAAGAACAAGCTTTCACAAAGCAATCTTTTTTAGCACGCATCCTAGCGGTTCTTTCTTTGCACTCATCAATGGAAATTCTCATAGATTTGTGAGACTCATTGATATCATGCTTAGGAGGAATAGACCTAAGTTTCAAAGAATCAACATCAAGAGAAATTCTATCCACATTCCTAGCCAACTCATCAATATTAGGCAATTTTTCTTCAAGCAAAGCATTGAAATTCTTTTGCGAAATCATAAACTCTTTAACACTAGTCTCGAAATCAGAGGTCATCTTATTAAAATTTCCATAAGAGTTGTTGTACGAATTACCATAATTGTTAGAGGAATTTCTAGGGAACGGCCTAGGATTAAAGTTTCCTCTATACGTGTTGTTACCAAAATTGTTCCTACCAACAAAATTCACATCCATAGACTCATTATTATTCTCAATCAAAGTAGACAAAGGAATTCATTAGGATCAGAAGAAACACTCTTATTAGCAAACAATTTCCTAAGTTCATCCATCTTTCCACTCAAAACATTAATCTCTTCTATCGCATGAACCTTTTTACTAGTTGATCTTTCGGTGTGCCATTGAAAATAATTGACCATAATATTATCTAGGAGTTTAGTAGCTTCTCCTAAAGTGATTTCCATAAAAGTGCCTCCCGGGGCTGAATCTAAAAGATTTCTAGAAGCAAAATTCAATCCGGCATAAAAAATTTGTATAATCATCCATAAATTCAAACCATGTGTAGGGCAATTATGTATCATTAATTTCATCCTCTCCCAAGATTGTGCAACATGCTCATGATCAAGTTGATTAAAATTCATAATATCATTTCTAAGAGAGATGATCTTAGCGGGAGGAAAATACTTAGAGATAAAAGCATCTTTGCACTTATTCCATGAATCAATACTATTTTTAGGCAAAGAAGAAAACCAAGTTTTAGCACGATCTCTAAGAGAAAATGGAAATAGCTTCAATTTAACAATATGATTATCAACATCTTTCTTCTTTTTCATATCGCACAAATCAACAAAGTTGTTTGGATGGGTAGCGGCATCTTCACTAGGAAGGCCAGAAAATTGATCTTTCATGACAAGATTCAACAAAGCAGCATTAATTTCACAAGATTCGGCATCAGTAATAGGATCAATCGGAGTGCTAATAAAATCATTGTTGTTGGTATTGGAGAAGTCACACAATTTAGTATTGTCTTGAGCCATCGTGACAAACAATCAATCCAACACACAAACACAGAAGGAGCAAGCGAAAAGAGACGGACGGAAAAAGAGGGCGAATAAAACAACAAAGGTGAAGTGGGGGAGAGGAAAACGAGAGGCAAATGGCAATAATGTAATGCGAGGGAGAAGATTTTGTGATGGGTACTTGGTATGTCTTGACTTGTGCGTAGATCTCCCCGGCAACTGCGCCAGAAATCCTTCTTGCTACCTCTTGAGCAGGCGTTGGTTTTCCCTTGAAGAGGAAAGGGTGATGCGGCAAAGTAGCGTAAGTATTTCCCTCAGTTTTGAGAACCAAGGTATCAACCTAGTAGGAGACTACACGCAAGTCCCTCGTACCTGCACAAAAAATCAAGAACCTTCCAACCAACGCGATAAAGGGGTTGTCAATCCCTTCACGGCCACTTGCAAAAGTGAGATCTGATAAAGATAATAAGGTAAATATTTTTGGTATTTTTGTTGTATAGATTGAAAAGTAAAGATTGCAAAAATAAACGGCGATAGTAATAGCTAGTTGACGGGAGATTAATATGATGGAAGATAGACCCGGGGGCCATAGGTTGCACTAGTGGCTTCTCTCAAGATAGCATAATTTACGAGGGGTGAACAAATTACTGTCGAGCAATTGATAGAAAAGCGCATGGTTATGAGAATATCTAGGCATGATCATGTATATAGGCATCACGTCCATGACAAGTAGACCGAAACGATTCTGCATCTACTACCATTACTCCACACATCGACCGCTATCCAGCATGCATATAGAGTATTAAGTTCATAAGAACAGAGTAACGCATTAGGCAAGATGACATGATGTAGAGGGATAAACTCAAGCAATATGATATAAACCCCATCTTTTTATCCTCGACGGCAACAATACAATATGTACCTTGCTGCCCCTGCTGTCACTGGGAAAGGACACCGCAAGATTGAACCCAAAGCTAAGCACTTCTCCCATTGCAAGAAAGATCAATCTAGTAGGCCAAACTAAACTAATAATTCGAAGAGACTTGCATAGATATTTAAATCATGCATAAAAGAATTCAGAGAAGAATCAAATATTGTTCATAGATTATCTTGATCATAAACCCACAATTCATCGGATCTCGACAGACACACCGCAAAAAGAATTACATCGAATAGATCTCCAAGAAGATCGAGGAGAACTTTGTATTGAGATCCAAAGAGAGAGAAGAAGCCATCTAGCTAATAACTATGGACCCGAAGGTCTGTGGTCGGATCATCGGAGAGGCCATGGTGTTGATGTAGAAGCCCTCCGTGATCGATTCCCCCTTCGTAGGAGCGCCGGAAAAGGCCCCAAGATGGAATGTCACGGGTACAGAAGGTTGTGGCAGTGGAAATAGGGTTTCGTGGTGCCCTCGGATGTTTTGAGGGTATATGAGTATATATAGGGGAAAGAAGTAGGTCGGTGGAGCCACGAGGAGCCCACGAGGGTGTGGGGCGCGCCTACCCCCCTCGGCGTGCCCTCCTGCCTCGTGGCTTCCTTGTTGCTTCCTTGACGCCCACTCCAAGTCTCCTGGATTGCATTTGTTCCAAAAACGATCCTCGCGAAGGTTTCATTCCATTTGGATTCTGTTTGATATTCCTTTTCTGCGAAACACTGAAATAGGCAAAAAAACAGCAATTTGCACTAGGCCTTCGGTTAATAGGTTAGTCCCAAAAATAATATAAAAGTGCATAATAAAGCCCATTAAACATCCAAAACAGATAATATAATAGCATGGAACAATAAAAAATTATAGATACGTTGGAGACGTATCAGACACCTAACTCTTTACATAGTACTAGTATAGTACGTACTGTAATTTCTCAGCGAGATAAATTTGTACAATGCTATGAAGCTCCCAGCTTCTGTTTAATATATCTTGCGTCCAAGGTTGCCCGTTGCAACATTTCATCAAATACAAAGGAGACTAACATGCATTCTATTTCATCTCAATGATTGACAGATCATTGCCAATATGTACTCCCTCCGTTCCAAAATAAGTGTCTCTACTTTATGCAAACTTTAGTACAAAGTTGTACTACTACTAAAGTTGACACTTATTTTGGAACAGAGATAGCTAAAGAAAAAACGATCCATGCAGTCCCTAGCCCTTGAACCGTAAACCCTAACCAGGCTTTAATTTGCTGGCAACGTTGGAGCTTCCGAAGAAATGAAGTTTGCAACCCTTTGACATCGGATCATTTTGTGCAGTTTCACCAAAATTGAGATGAGCATCCCTGTAGCAAAGAAATTGAAGAAGCGTGATTAGAATAAGATTACTAGGACTAGCTGATGAGACATAAAGTCACCACAAATAGAGTACGTAGAAGCCAGTAGAGGTATGTGCGGGGAAAAGAAGTAGAGAAATATCCACATGGAGTGATGTGGGCAGCTGGAGCAGTGCTGCAAGCCGCCTGTAAAGGAAGTTGTACCTGAGGGATTTCGGGATGTAGATCAACCTAGAGGAGGGCGGCGGGAGGCGGCAACTGCCCACATCGCGGTAGTGAGCAAGGGACGAAGGCAACCTCACCGCTTTGTGAGAGAGAACGGCGGGGACCCCTGGTCGGGATGTGCCGACAGTGGGTTTTCACCGTCGACGACGACGACTGCATCTACACTAAGCATCCACACCTTCCCCCGGTGTCGGGTGGTAGGTGCGACATATGCCAATGGGTGGCTTATCATTGTGGGAGCCAGTAAGACGTCGCCGGTGCCTGGAAACGGGATGAGGCGAAGACATGCTCGCCGGCGAATCTTAACCAGGTTCGGGGCTCTCCGTGGAGATAACACCCCTAGTCCTGCTCTGCGGGGTCTCCGCATGATCACTAGATCAGAATGAGTAGCTACAAGTGCTCCTTGAGCTGTCGGGTTCAAGGGAGAAGAAGAGCAAGTCTAGCTCTTGCTTCCCTCTCTATATGGTGTGTGTGTAACTCTAAGAAGCCAACCCTTTGCATGGGTGCCCCGGGGGGTTTATATAGGCCTACCCCCCGGGGGTACAATTGTAATCCGGCTGGGCGTGGGTCCCAGTCGTCAGTGTCTGTGCTCGCCGGCTTCTCCGCCGGCCATTGGGGCCCGCCGACTGGTGGGTCCCGCCGGCTGCTGGCCTCTTGGTCGACAGGCCGGCCCCACCGCCTGGGGGTCTTGTCGGCGGCTGTTTACTGTAGCCTCGCCCCTGATGACGAGGGCTTTGTCGAGGTAAGCGTGGCTACAGTGTGCTGCCTCGTGGGCTCTCACTGTAGCCTTACCTCGTCTTGTCTTCTTAATGTGGCACATGCTTCGAGGGAGGGGAATAGCCGGCTTCTGGGGGCCGGCTACGCCCCTGGCCGACTGGGGGAGGCCGGGCCGCCTTCGTGCCTCTCTCTGGCTAAAGGGGCCCAGCGCCCGCGGGCCATACTGGCGTCTGTCGCGGATGATGTTGAGGCCATCATGGCTATAGTGCCGAGCCAGGCCGGAGATGGCTGACCCGTACGGCGTCCAGCGGCCATGCCTGCCTCGGGATTCAGGGGTAGTGGGCCGCACTGTAGCCACACCCCGTCTTGTCACCGTTATGTGGGCGTAGTTTTGGTGGGTGCGGTCTTGGCCGGCTTCTTGGAGTCGGCGCTCTTCATGGCCGGCTCTTGGGAGTCGGCGTTCTCCATGGCCGGCTTCCTGGAGTCGGCCATCTCGTAGTTATCTTGGGGGAGGTTTCTGAGGCTGGGTCGCCTTCTGAGAGTCGGCTCCTGGGGTAGCCGGCCGGGGGAAGGCGGCCCAATGCTTTGAATGCTTGAAGGCTCAAATGGCCTGATAATTTTTAAAGAGCCAGGGGTAGTCGGTTAGGCTACCCGTGGCCATTTACTCCGACAGTAGTCCCCGAAGCTGGTTGAGCTTCGAGGTTGGGTGGGAGTCGAGAAGCTCGGTCAGCTTCCTATCTTGACGAGCCGGCAGCTGGGAGCCGGCTTCGGTTGGGTGCACCGTCTCGGCGAAATTTTTTGGAGTCGGAGGGTGGGAGCCTGCCAGTGCGCGCACCGGGCCGCGGGCCGGCCACTTGCCGCCTGCGAACCACGTGGCATCCCTTGACTAAAAAGCCTGCCAGCCCACATGCGCAACGGGATGTCGCCGCAGGTCGGGGGCCCGCCACGCCTACGCCCGGGCCCAGGCGCGGATTCTCTGCGGCCCAAAGCCGCCCGCACGTCTTCCTGCGACAGTTTCGGCACGCCTTTAGGGCGTAATAATCGTGAGGCGTGGGGGGAGTGGGTGCAGTTAATCCCACGTCTCACCCCATGCCCTGCCTTCTCGGCTTCACCGTGCAAAGCTATAAGTAGGGGGAGGGGGAGAGCGGCAGGCGCTCGCACGCCCCTCCCCTCTCCGCCATCTTCTTCCTCCTGCTCTTTCTTGCGACAGCGCCTTGCCGCCGCACCGCTCTACCACTCGATTCTCCGCCGCCGCGCTCATTCTCGCCAGCCCTACGCCACGATGCAGTACCGCGGGGATTGGGACGGCTCCAACGTCCATGAGGATCACGTCGAGTTCCTCCGCAAGACGCGGCGGCTGGCCGGCGCGGACAAAGTGCAGGTCCGTCTTGCGCCGGCGAAAGAGATTACGCCGGAGCCGGAGGAAGGCAAGCGGGTAGTCTTCCGCTCGCATTTCTTGCGCTGCATCGGCTTGCCCGCGAGCGCCTTCTTCCGCTCCTTTCTCGAGTTCTACTAACTCCAGCCGCACCACCTCACCCCGAACACGGTGGTGCTGCTGTCCGCCTTCGTCACCTTGTGCGAAGGCTACCTCGGCGTCCTCCCCACCCTCGAGCTCTGGGGGGAGTTCTTCCAGTCCAAGCTAGGCACGCGCATGCAGGGCGTGCCGGCTCAGAGTGGCGCCTTCGTCGCGATGCGGAGGGTGTCTGCCGACAAACCCTTCCCCATCATCATGCTGATCCAGTCGGTGAAGCTATGGCAGAAGTCATACTTCTACGTGAAGAACGTCGCCCCGCAGGGCAACTACGTCAATCTGCCGGCTTACGTAGCCGGCCCACCGGTAGGTAGGAGGCCCCAGTGGTCCTATCGGGCCGTGACGCTGACGCCGGCTGGAGCCGCAGCTGTCACCCGACTGCGGGTGATGATCCAGTCGGAGGGCTTGTCGGGGCCCGACCTGCTGGCCGCCTTCATCACACGCCGGGTGCTCTCGCTCCAGAGCTGCCCTGATCTGATCTGTCAGATGAGCGGCCAGCTCAATCCGAGTCGGATGTGCACCAAAGACATGCGGCACGACGAGGTGGCCTATATGGTGAACTAGCTTGCAAACTGCAAGCTCTCCGCAGAGTGGCAGTTCGGCAAGTAGCCATATTGCCGAGCCCATCTTCCGCCCACGGTATGTTCTCTTTTTCTCTTTCTCTTCTCTCAGTTTTGTCGCCGAGTTCCTTTTGGCCGACTCTGACTAGTCGGCTTGTCTCGACAGAGCCCTCTTCTTCGGTCTGCAGGCGGGTCGGACGCGGAGCGCCGATTCGTCCCCGACCGGACGGAGCACGATCTGGAGGACCCCGACTTGGGGGAGGCCGCTATGGACGACAACACCGAGGCGGGCGGTGGCCAAGACGGCGGCGAGGCAGGCGGCTCCGGGCTTGGAGTCAGCTTCGACGACTGGCCGGACGATGACGAGGCTGAAGTCGTCCCAGGCCGCCAGCCGGCGCCTGGCCACGGCGCAGGTTCCTCCGCAGCGCCGCCTGCTCGGGGCGGCTGGCAAAAGCGTCGTGCCGCGTCGGGCTTGTTCGGCAGTCGGCCGAAGAAGCCCAGAGGCGGGGCAGCGGCGACTAGGCGGGAGGAGGCGGCCCCAAAGGCGGCCCCAAAGGCGGCCCGCTTCCGCAAGGCGGTGAAGCAGCCGCAGACGGTGTCGGCATAAGTATATACTCCTTCGTGTATTCTTTTTTCTTTTCTCTGGTAGCTCCTGAGTCCTTGTCTTTTCTCCAAAAAACCAGGGCTCCATTGTCACTCGAGCGGGCTGCTGCCGCCTCCGTTGTTGGGTCGCCGGGAGGATCTGGGAGCACTACTCGCCGCGTGGACCCCCATGCCGATCTTCAGGCGGCGACGGAGCGGAACGCGCGGGAGGCGCGGGAGGAGCGGGAGGCGCGGGAGGCGGAGGCATTGAGGGCGGCCGCCGCCAAGGCGGCGCAGGAGGAGGAGGAGGCGAAGGCGCGTGCTGACACCGAAGCCAAGGCCCAAGCGGAGGCTGCGGCTGCGGCGATGGCGGAGGGGGCCTTGCTGGTCACCCCACTGCGCGTCGCGGCACCTAGGGCCCCGGAGCCCCCGCCAGAAGAAGCCGGCGGTGACCAGCCGGGGCTGGAGAGGGAAGACGACATCGTCATCCTGGAGAGGGTGGCGGCACCGGCCCCGCCGACTGGGGCGGCTCAAGGCGACCGGCCTGATCTGCCGCCTGCGCAATCGGCCGGAGGCGAGCCGGCCGCGAGGACTGATCTGGCGGTCCGGACGTCGTCGCGCCAGCGCACGGGGAAGGCCGCATCAGAGCCGCAGAGGGCTGCATCGGAGCTGCAGCCGGCCGCGGGCTCCAGCTCGTCGGCCCAGGATATGGAGGCGGCTAGCGCCAGCTCGGGGTGGACGTCGGGCGGAGGGACGGCCGTGATGAATGTGGCCGCGCAGGACGTCCGGACCCGGCTCCAAGCCCAGGCTACGGCGCTGAGGAAATACAACGACGAGTTCCTTGCGACGCGGGCGGCCATCCGGGTTAGTCTTCTTATCTTGCTTTTTTGATCTTGGTTTCTTCCGTGGGGGCGCGTCAGTGCACCCACTGGGTGTAGTCCCCGAGTTTCGAGTCGGCTGCTGAGCAGGCGGCTTGGAACTTCTTAGCCGATCTAGTTTTGCTATTCTTGCTCTTACTTCGCTCTTCTGCCTGTCTTGCAGGACTACCACAATCTTCACGCGGCTGCCTTCAACTCCCAGGCTCGGGAGCTGACCCAGAAGACCGCCGACCTATCTGAGAGCCGGGGTAAGTGCTTCGTCCTTTATCTCACGTGGGGGCGCGTCAGCGCACCCACTGGGTGTAGTCCCCGAGATTCGGGCCGACTGCTGAGCAGTCGGGTCGGATCTTCCTTGACGACTTCTTCTTATTGCTTCTTCTTTCTCCGCCGTCCCTGCAGCGGCCAACGCCAGTCTAAGGGAGCAGCTGGGAGGGTCTCAGGCCGCCCTTCGTGCTAAGGAGGCCGAGTTTGCCGCCTTGGTGCAGGAGCGTGACCGCCTGGCCAAGAGGTTGGCCGACCAGGAGGAGAGCCACAAGGCGGCTCTGAAGGCAGTGCAGGACAGCGAAGCCGCCCTCCAGACCGAGTATGAGACAGAGGCGGCTGGCTGGGCCGAAGCAAGGCAGACGCTGATCAATGGCTATTGCCAGATCGAAGATTTGGTTGACGGTAAGCCGCCTTCTTCTTCGTCCTTTCTTGCCGCTTGCCGCTTTTGGCTCGTTTTCTGACTTCGTGTTTTCTCTTCTTTCTCTTTTTTTCTTGCACAGAGTACTTCCCTGGCTACTCTACCGCCGCCAACCAGATCATCGAGGCTCGCCGCGAGGCACGGAGGCAGGCTGGCGCTGAGATTGCACCAAACGCTAGCCGGTCCCTGGAGGAGCAGCTCTTGGCGATCCAGGCCCGCCTCGAGCCGACTCATCGACTGCTCCGCCGGCTTCAATGTGCCGGGGCGCAGGTGTTGGCCGCCCTCTGGCCTGGCGAAGTGGTTCCCCGCACCCCCAGTCGGACTGCCGACTGGCTGGAGGTGGTGGTCGGCCGCTTCGAAGCCTGGAAGGCTTCGGCGGCTCGGTCCGGCGCCAGGCGGGCACTGGAGTTCGTCAAGGCCTGGTATCCCGGCCTGAGTCTGGACCAGCTGGCTACCTGGCGGCAGCAGGCCGACACGGAGCTGGAGCCGGCGCGGCCGGCTATCATCCGGCGGGCTTCGGCAATCGCCGACTACACCGACACCAGTGCCTTCGCCCCTGAGGTAGATGACAACGGTGTTGCCCAGCCGGAGGAATGGTTCGGGCTGAACCCGGCAGACGGCGAAGACTCGGCGGAGGAGATCAACTCCAGCGACAAGGGCGAAGAGGAGGAGGAGGAGGGTGAAGACGCCGGGCCGGATGGTGGAGCGGCCGGCCAGCCTCAGCTTGACCGTGCCTCCAGCAACACGGCACGTGCGGGTGCGCCGCCTGCCACCGGCGGTGATCAAGCCGAGACCCGGCTCCCACACCGCGCCTTTAGTCTAGTCTGCTATCTTTTATTTTCCTGTCTTGTCACTTTAGGAATAATGTTCTGTTAAGTTTACACAATTCCACCCACTGGGGGTGTATTCGAATTATGTCGATTGCCGGCCTGTTGGGGGCTTTATATGTATACATGACTATGCAAGTGTTTGTCTTTTCCTTGTTCTTTGCTTTTCATCCTTCTGTTGTTTCCTTTGCCGCCCTCCCTTGGTTGCCGCCTCCCCAGTCAGGCAGTTGCTCTGCAATCTGTGGCTGGAGAAGTGCTTGGCCAATTGGGAGGGCAAGTACTCTAGCTTTGTTGGATTATAGCGAAGTGTTTGGGAAGCCGGCCAGCCGGCTGTTCTGACAGCCGGCAAGCGTGGTTGGAGGCCGTCTTTTCGCTATACAAGTTCATTAGTCCTTAGCCGTTTTTCGTGTGGGCCTCCTTTCTGCCTTGGCTCTTGCTAGTCGGACAGTCGGTTCTTCGAACTGCGACTTTCAACAAGGGAGGACTCGGGAGCTGGCACACTACTTGTCTGACTTCAGGTAGAACTTTAATATAGCTTAAGGCGGCCAGTCCCCGGGCCGACTAGTCGAACCCGGTGCCAGACAGGAAATCAAATGTAATAATACATTCATGGATATGACACTCGTCACTCATAGATAAATGAAGGCAGTCCCCGAGTGCTCCTCGGGGGGCCTGTTGTTTCGTACTTAATACAAAAGGGTAGCATGATACATACTGCTTTCAACTGTAAAATCTTCTCAGGAGGTTCGCGTTCCATGGTCGCTCCGACTCCTTGCCGGAGTCATCCCTCTTGCGTGCTCTTGGTTTTTGCGCGTCGATCAAGTAGTAGGAGTCGTTGCCTAGTGCCTTGCTGATGACGAAAGGGCCTTCCCAGGGGGCCGAGAGCTTGTGCTGGCCGGCTGCTCGCTGGATCAGCCGAAGCACAAGGTCGCCCTCCTGGAAAGATCTTGGCTTGACCTTGCGGTTGTGGTAACGACGCAACCCCTGCTGGTAGATGGCGGACCGGCTGAGTGCTAACAGCCGGCCTTCTTCCAGTAGGTCGACACTGTCTTCTTTTGCTTCCTTGGCCTCCGCCTCCGTGTACATGGTGATCCGAGGCGAGTCGAACTCGATGTCGGTTGGGATGACGGCCTCGGCACCATATACAAGGAAGAATGGAGTGAAGCCGGTTGACTTGTTGGGGGTAGTACGCAGACTCCGGAGGACAGCCGGCAGCTCATCGAGCCAGCAGCCGGCCGATCGCTCTAGTGGTACAACCAGTCGGGGCTTGATGCCGGAGAGGATGAGTCCATTTGCTCGCTCGACCTGGCCGTTTGACTGCGGGTGGGCAACGGACGCTAAGTCGAGTCGGATACCCTGCGTCGCGCAGAAACGCGCCAGTGCTCCTTTGGCAAAGTTTGTGCCGTTGTCGGTGATGATGCTGTGCGGTACGCCGTACCGAGTAGTGATGTCGGTGATGAACGTCACGGCAGTCGGCCCGTTCAGCTTCTTGATCGGCTTCGCTTCGATCCACTTGGTGAACTTGTCCACGGCGACAAGCAGATGTGTCGAGCCACCGCGGGCTGTCTTGAAAGGGCCCACCATGTCCAGTCCCCAGACGGCAAAGGGCCAGGTGAGGGGAATGGTCTTGAGTGCAGAAGCCGGCAGGTGTTGCTTGGAACTGAAAACTTGGCATCCTCTGCAGCTCTTGACTATCTCTTTGGCATATTCCAAAGCAGTCGGCCAAAAGAAACCGTGGCGGAAAGCTTTGGCCACAAGTGATCTTGAGGCTGCGTGGTGGCCGCATTCGCCTTGATGGATATCCTTGAGGATTGCCACTCCTTTTCCTGGCTCGACACAGCGCTGGAAGACTCCAGTGACGCTGCGCTTGACAAGCTCTCTGTTGATTATTGCATATGCTCCGGCTCGTCGTTGCACTAGTCTTGCTGAGATCTCATCAGCCGGCAGCTCTCTGTTGACTAGGAATTTGAGGATGGGCTGGGCCCATGATGGAGCTATGACTTCTTCTTCTGTTAGTACGGCCACCATGAGTCGGGTGGGTGTGTCGGGTGGCGTGGAATTGGAGTCGGCCACCGCTTCTTGTGTTGCTGCAGTCCCCGGGCCGAGTGCTGCAGTCCCCGGGCGGGGTTCTGAAGTCCCCGGGCCGGGTGCGACTACGGCAGTCCCTGGGCCAGTTGTCGAAGTCCCCGTGCCACTTGCGGGGTTCCTCCAGTCGGATCCGGCTGCATCGGGGACAGGCGGTACGAAGATAGAGTCCGACTCTGGAGACGGCTTGATGGACGGCTTGAGGAGGCGCTGGAGGGAGACGCCAGTCGGTATGGCCTGTCGGGTGGAGCCGATCCGTGCCAGGGCATCTGCTTGGTCGTTGTCGGCCCTTGGTACGTGAAGGAACTCGCACCCTTCAAAGTACCCACTGATCTGCTGGACGAGGAATCGGTAGCTCGCCATGTTTGCATCCTTGGCGTCCCAGTCGCCAGACGACTGTTGGACCACCAAGTCTGAGTCTCCATAACACAGGATCCGGCGTATGCCGAGTTCTTTGGCTAGCCGGAGCCCATGTATGAGCGCCTCGTACTCGGCCACGTTGTTGGAGGTGGCGAAGTGGATTTGCAGCGCGTATCTGAGTTTGTCGCCTTTGGGAGAGGTGAGGACGATGCCGGCTCCCAAGCCGGTGCGCATCTTGGTGGGTAGAGTCGGGAGCCGGTGGTAGGTACTGGGTCTCGGCCCAGTCGACGAGGAAGTCGGCCAATGCTTGGGACTTGATGGCGGTGCGGGGTTGGTAGAAGATTGTGTATGGTGCCAATGCAATGGCCCATTTAGCCACCCGGCCGGATGCATCTCGGCTGCCTATGATCTCGGCAAGCGGGGCGGTGCACACGACCATGATGGGATGCTCTTGGAAGTAGGGCTTCAGCTTCTTGGCGGTGAAGTACACCCCATAGCACATCTTCTGGTAGTGCAGGTAGTTTTGCTTTGAGCTGGATAGTACTTCGCTTAGGTAATACACCGGCCTTTGAACTAGCTGGGCTCGGCCTTCTTCCGGGCGCTGGACCATGACAACTGTACTGACCACTCGGCTAGTCGCGGCAATGTAGAGGAGCATGGGCTCCTTCTCAGTCGGTGCCGCCAGGACAGGTGGAGTGGTCAGCATTTTCTTCAGCTCATGGAAGGCTTGGTCGGCTTGGTCATTCCACTCGAAGTGAGAGACTTCTTCATGAGTCGGTACAGGGGGAGAGCCTTCTCTCCAAGCCGGCTGATAAAGCGGTTTAGGGAGGCCAAGCACCCGGTGAACTTCTGCACATCTCGCAATTTGGTGGGAATCTCCATCCTCTCGATGGCCTTGATCTTCACAGGGTTGCACTCGATGCCGCGTTCGGAGACCAGAAAGCCGAACAGTTGGCCGGCTGGTACTCCGAACACGCATTTCTCGGGGTTGAGCTTGATTTGGAATCGGCGCAAGTTGGCGAATGTTTCTTTGAGGTCCTCCAGCAGGGTGCCGTGCTTCTCTGTCTTCACCACAATGTCGTCTACGTAGACGTGGGCATTTCTGCCGAGTTGCTTGAGGAGGCATTTCTGCATGCAACGCTGAAAAGTGGCACCGGCATTCCTTAGGCCGAATGTCATAGTAAGGTAACAGAAAGCTCCGAATGGTGTGATGAAGGCAGTCTTCAGTCGCTCTGCTGGGTCCAACTTGATTTGATGGTACCCTGAGTAGGCATCCAAAAAACTCAACAGCTCGCATCCGGCTATGGAGTCTATCACTTGGTCAATCCGTGGCAAAGCAAACGGATCCTTGGGGCAGGCCTTGTTGAGGCTGGTGTAGTCTATACACATATGCCACTTGTTATTCTTTTTCAAAACCAAGACTGGGTTGGCAAGCCACTCTGGAAAAAATACTTCCATAATAATGCCAGCAGCGAGGAGCCTGGCTATCTCTTCCCCTACGATTCTTCACTTCTCTTCTGACAGACGGCGGAGGGGCTGCTTGACCGGCTTCGCGTCGGCTCGGACGTGCAATTTGTGCTCGGCGAAATCCTTCGGGACACCCGGCATGTCCTTTGGGGACCATGCGAAGACGTCTCGATTCTCATGGAGGAAGTCGACGAGCTCGCCTTCCTATTTACTGTCCAGGTTTGCCCCAATGACAGCAAACCTTTCCGGATTCTCCGGGTCCAGAGGTATCTTCTTCGTCTCCTTGGCCGGCTGGAAGAAGCCCTGCGCATCAAAATCCTTGGGGTTGGGGGACAAAGCCGGCTGCTTGCCGGCCATGGCCACAACCCGTTCCAGCATCTTCTTCTCTTCTGCCACTACGAGGGACTCGGCCAGCCGACTGCTGGCCATGGTGCACTCGATGGACTTCTTGTAGTCGCCGGCTATGGTGATGATCCCCTTCGAGCTCGGCATCTTCATCTTTAGGTAGGCGTAGTGGGGCACAACCATGAACTTGGCCAGAGCAGGTCGGCCAAGCAAAGCATGGTAGGGGCTCTCCAGATCCACTACCTCAAACCAGATCGCTTCTCGGCGAAAATGATCCTTGTCTCCGAAGAGAACATCCATCTTGATCTTGCCGATCGGGGAACAAGACAAGCCGGGCACGATGCCATGGAACACGGTCCGGCTTGGCATGAGCTGCTTCGCCTTGATGTTCAGCTTCTCCATGGTATCGCGGTACAGTATATTGATACTGCTTCCGCCATCAATCAGGACGCGGGAGAATCGGGCAGCTCGCCTCTCCGTCGCGAGGGTGACATCCAAGACTAGTGCATAGGAGCCAGGGGATGGCATCACCTCTGGGTGGTCGGCCTGGCTCCAGTTGATGGGCTTCTTGGACCAGTGCATGAACTCGGGAGCACTAGAGGCGACTACGTTGACCTCTTGATGCTGACGGCGCCGACTACGCTTGTCTTCAACATGGCTTGTGAAGATGATGTAGGCGGCATGCTCTTCAGGGAACTCATCTTGAATGGCTCCGACTGCCGGCCGAGCCGCCGACTGCTGGGGGGCTGGAGGCGGCGGGCCGGGAGGCGGAGGCGGCACCAGCCCCTCGCCCTTGGAGATTCGCGTGAGCCAGTGGCACTTTCGGGTCGTGTGGTTGGACGGCTTCGCGCCGCTGTGGAACTTGTAGGGGGCGTCGAGATTCTGCTTGTAGGAGAAAGCCGGCTGCCAAGCCGGCCTGCCACCCTTCTTCTTGGGAGCGGGCCGTTCTTCGGGTTGCTCATCTTCAACTGTGGCCACCTGCCGACTGGTGGAAGGCGGCATAGGGGCCTTGCGCTTGTGGTCATTCTGGTAGGGGCGCCGATTGGACTCGCTAGCCGGCGTCTTGGGAGCCGGAGAAAGCACCTTCCCAGAGGCCTCCACTCGGAGCTCGGTCTTCATCGAGGAGTCGGCCGTGGCGTACTTATCCGCGATGATTAGCAGTTCGTCGAGGGTAGCCGGCTCGTCGCAAAGGAGCCGGTGCTTGAGGAGGGTGCCCTCTCGGCACCCGGCGGTGAAGTACTCGATGGCCTGAACCTCGTGCACCCCCTCGCAGGAGTTGCGGGGCTCGGCCCACCGCGTGAGGTAGTCGCGGGTCGACTCGTTGGGCCCTTGGACGCATAGGGAGAGCTGGCGAGGCTTGGGAGGCCACTTGTACGTGCTGGTGAAGTTGCGGACGAAGACTTCCGTGAAGTCCAGCCAGCTGTTAACGCTGTAGGGCTTGAGGCTGTTGAGCCAGGTGTGCGTCGTGCCTTGCAGCATGAGGGGGACGTATTTCACGGCGACGCGTCTGTTGCCATTGGCTATGCTGACCGCAGTACAATAGTCGATGAGCCAATCTCCCGGCTTCAGAGAGCCGTTGTACTTGGGCGTGTCTCTGGGGAGCGAGAACCCTTTGGGGAAGGGCTCGTCGCGGATGCAGGGGCCAAAGCACGGCGGGCCGACATCATCTTCTTGTTCTAGCGCCAGGGATCGAGCTAGGCGGTCGATCCGGTGGCGGGCGTCGTTCTCGCCGACTCCTTCGCGGCGGCCTAGTTGGCCACCGAGAGTCGGATGCGTGACAGGAGGCGGGGTGGGACGTCTCTCCCCTCGAGGCGGGGGAGGAGGCGGATTTCCTTGGCGCTCCACCGCTCGAGGGCGGCCTTCCGCGTCGCGCTCGATGGTGATACGAGTCCGGCTGCGGCTAGCATCCGGCTCCTTGTCTTTCCTCTCGCGGGCGCCGCTCGCAGTCGGTGACCGGGACATTGCGGCGTGCTCCCGGCGAGGGGAATGACTATTAGCGCGGGCGCCGGCTTCGTGCCGTTCTGCGGCCGCGTCAATCAGCTGCTGGATCCGCCTTGTCATGTAGGGGAGCTCATCGGCTCCCAGCCCATTTAGCTCTTCAGCGGCCGCCTGAGCGGCTCGTAGATTCTCAAGCGGGGTGGCGTAGACGGGGCGATCTGCCCCCAGCATGCTGGCGATAGCTGCGCCGCGCTTCTGGACGAAGCCGGCTCGGCTCGGCCCGCTATGCGGCGGCGTACCGAAGGCGGCGCCATCGACTTCGCGCTGGTGGGCCTCGGTGAGGCGTCTCATGGAGGCTATCTTCTGGCCTTCCGCGATGAGGGCGAGGCGGCGTGCCTCCAAGGTCTCGGCGTCGGCGTCGGCCGGGATGGGGAAGGATAAGTCGTGCATCGCCGCTTGCAGGGCGCCGCGGGCGTTCTCGCCCGAGTTGGCGACGTGGCTGATGACCAACACTTCAGTGACGGCGCTGCTGCCGCTGTCAGCTCGAGGAAGAGGGTCGTCGAAGACCACCACGTCGGAGGGGTAGGCGTCGAGCGATGCCGTGTCGGAATCGACAAGCATCAGGTCGGTGGAGCCGACCGACTCCAAGTCTGCAGCAGGCTCGCTGGAGATGTGAAGTTGGTCGAGGAGGCTGACAAGGCGGCTCTCGGGGTAGTCCGTTCCCGCGTCGGACGCGGGCTCGTCGGAGATGCGAGCCTCGCCGAGCAGATCGGCGAGGCACCTCGCCGCGCAGGCATCGTCGACGCCTTGCAGCGCGTCGGGGCAAACGCCATCGGGCGCAGCAGGCTGGCTGCGCTCGCGAGGGAGAAAAAGGGTTCCCGTCCAGAACAGGTCTTCGGACGATGGTGCACCTGGCCACACGGTCGGCACCAAATGTCGGGTGGTATGTGCGACATATGCCAACGGGTCGCTTATCATTGTGGGAGCCAGTAAGACGTCGCCGGTGCGTGGAAACGGGATGAGGCGAAGACATGCTCGCCGGCGAATCATACCCAAGTTCGGGGCTCTCCGTGGAGATAACACCCCTAGTCCTGCTCTGCGGGGTCTCCGCATGATCACTAGATCAGAATAAGTAGCTACAAGTGCTCCTTGAGCTGTCGGGTTCAAGGGAGAAGAAGAGCAAGTCTAGCTCTTGCTTCCCTCTCTATATGGTGTGTGTGTAACTCTAAGAAGCCAACCCTTTGCATGGGTGCCCTGGGGGGTTTATATAGGCCTACCCCCCGGGGGTACAATTGTAATCCGGCTGGGCGCGAGTCCCAGTCGTCAGTGTCTGTGCTCGCCGGCTTCTCCGCCGGCCATTGGGGCCCGCCGACTGGTGGGTCCCGCCGGCTGCTGGCCTCTTGGTCGACAGGCCGGCCCCACCGCCTGGGGGTCTTGTCGGCGGCTGTTTACTGTAGCCTCGCCCCTGATGACGAGGGCTTTGTCGAGGTAAGCGTGGCTACAGTGTGCCGCCTCGTGGGCTCTCACTGTAGCCTTACCTCTTGTCTCCTTAATGTGGCACATGTTTCGAGGGAGGGGGTAGCCGGCTTCTGGGGGCCGGCTACGCCCCTGGCCGACTGGGGGAGGCCGGGCCGCCTTCGTGCCTCTCTCTGGCTAAAGGGGCCCGCCGCCCGCGGGCCATACTGGCATCTGTCGCGGATGACGTTGAGGCCATCATGGCTACAGTGCCGAGCCGGACCGGAGATGGCTGACCCGTACGACGTCCAGTGGCCATGTCTGCCTCGGGATTCGGGGGTAGTGGGCCGCACTGTAGCCACACCCCGTCTTGTCACCGTTATGTGGGCGTAGTTTTGGTGGGTGCGGTCTTGGCCGGTTTCTTGGAGTCGGCGCTCTTCATGGCCGGCTCTTGGGAGTCGGCGTTCTCCATGGCCGGCTTCCTGGAGTCGGCCATCTCGTAGTTATCTTGGGGGAGGTTTGTGAGGCTGGGTCGCCTTCTGAGAGTCGGCTCCTGGGGTAGCCGGCCGGGGGAAGGCGGCCCAATGCTTTGAATGCTTGAAGGCTCAAATGGCCTGATAATTTTTAAAGAGCCAGGGGTAGTCGGTTAGGCTACCCGTGGCCATTTACTCCAACACCCGAAGGACGTGATCTGCCCGGATGTTAGAGATGTGGCCACAGTCGTTTTGTGCAAGAGAGTGTGAAGCGAGCAACCCCAGCAAGCAACCCTGTAGGCTCGTCCTGGCTATGTATATAGTGGAGTGATTTCCTTTTCTCTCCATATGAACCAATTTATATTGCGTACGTGGCACTAAAGAAAAAAACTTTATTTATAAATGACGCGACACCGTTCATGTGTGGTTCCCAACCCTCCATTATTTATAAGTGAGTAACTACTACTAGACGTGTCAAATTATCACGTGGGCTGCATCATCTTACAAAAATGAGCTCCACCGTGTCACGTGTGTGGTTGGAGAAGACGCAAAAGACGCAAAGAGTGCTACTAGTACACTACGTGCATGGGTGCGTGCACCTCTTCTCTTCGAGCATGGTTATTAAAAGTATAGCCCACTACTGTACTACCACGCGGTTATTATATATGGGCAAAGAGTATAGGTAGTAATAATGACTAATAAGCCGTGAAATCACGAGGCCCACCTTTCTCTATGTTTGACCGAGGAAGCAGCCATCATTTCACTCCTCGTTGAATATCCATCCACTGCTACGTCCGGGAATAAATAAAAATCCCGCTTCTACCTTCGTAGCCTGGTTAATAATATAGCCATGTCAATCACGATGTAGAAATATCATTCACTGATACAATAGGTCTGGATCTAAGGCTGGTGATTTTATTACTTTGTCTCTTTCTCTTTTTGTCTCATTTACTCATTTACATAGGAGGACGTGTAGAGGATGGCTATTCCTTTCGATGGGACTTTTTCAGGGGGTTTAAGACTAAGCAGCTTCGAATTATGCCCGCTGCCCACCACTCTGAATCGTGCCATCTATGATAGGGAGTAGTCCCATTGCAACAATGAGGTCCACTAGGTCTAGCACGTCCTGTAAGAAGAGACTGTCACGCAAAACATACATCTTGTTGCCTTCTTCCTCGTACAGTACGAACCACTGGTACATACTACTAGTACTACTACTCGTTCTCCTATAAAGCTTGCGCTTGGCATCTCCAAAATATTAACCTTGTGATTGGTTGTTCGCCTCTTTGGGAAGTCGAGCAATAATGGTACTGCAGTATATATCGTTCTGGCTATATGAGACCGAATGAATTGCTGCACGTCAACCACGTGGGTGAGGGTCGAGGGGAAAGGGAGAGTGCGTACTATTTCGTACATTTCAATATGGACTACATACGGAGCAAAATGAGTGAATCTACACTCTAAAATACGTCTATATACATCAGTGTTTGGAGTATGTACTAGTGGAGTAGTTCATATTGAAATCTACTAAAGGACATATATTCCAAACAATATGATAATCTCTCTAACCAAGGTAAGGACGAGGAGTAAACAGAGGGACTAGTAAAATTTTCTCCTCGTCCAGCGAGCCACCGCGCGCGTGGGCGAGGAAGCGGGCGTAGGAGTAGTAAGCAAGCTTCACCTTGTTCTGCGAGCTACCGCGCTCGTCGGCGGGGGAGACGGCGTACTAAGCAAGCTTCTCCTCGTTCTGCGAGTTGACGGGACACATCAAAAGTAATACATACAGAGCATCTCAAGTGTATAGAGCCTTGCCTCTAAGGTAGGCCCCACATGGTTTGCCTCTTTTTTAACATAACGCGTCAAGTCATAATTTGTTTGTTCACCTGTTGTTGGGGATATAACTATTAAGTATAAACCGCCCAGGAGGGGCCGGATTATTCTCATGATGGTTACCAGTATTGAAGCCCATGAAGACATACAAGATGGCGTCTTATGAAGGATATTTAATAAGAAGGCCCAAAGCCCAGAGGCGGGTTAGGGCCATGGACATAAACCGCCTTAGGTGTATGACTTGTATTGTAAGATAGGAAAGAGCAGATACCGAGCCGGACACGTTTATCAGCCAGCCGGGATTCTATGAACCGCGGGACGTCAACCAGTGTATATAAAGGAACGACCCGGCGGCGGTTTAGGAACAAGAAACAACAGTTCGAGAGCCAGGTTAAGCATATTCGCTCCCTGGTCATTGGAACCCTAGCAATACCACCTCAAACTGGATTAGGCCTTTACATTCACCGCAAGGGGCCGAACCAGTATAAACTCCCCGTGTCCGTTGTCTTGTTTAACCCCTTTAAGCTAACTTCGTTGCGATGGCTCCACGACTAAGTCCTCACACTAGGACATCTGCCGTGACAATCCCATGATAGTTGGCGCCCACCGTGGGGCTATCGCACGATGGTTTCAGGTTCTTAGAGGGCAACTTCGAAGGGCTCAAGGGATACACTGTGGGCCGGATTACCAAGAGTCGTCGCGGCAAGCTCTACATCGACGACGCAGGCTGGGGCCCCGAGGCTGGTTCAATTGAGTACGAGTATCGGGTCCCCTTTGGTGGAATTCACGTCTTCATTGGCAAGATCGGCAAACCGGGCCCTGAGCCGGACATCTGCACCGACATCATCGAGACGGCTCAGTGTGCAAGACCTGCCCGAGTTCAGCCCGCCATGAAGCGTGCCTTCGTGGGATTCATTAACGGTGCTGAATCTGAATCGGTATCTAACGATGAGACGGTTTTCTATTCAGATGGCGAGTCATCCACCGGTGAGATCGAGTCATTGTACCAACTGCAAGATGGCCGGCTTGGGGGCTGTTCCGATGGCGACAGTATTCCGGACTCCCGCGAACCGCCAAACCGGGTTGCGATCTTCATGGCCGGTAAGCAGCCCGTGCAACATTCTTCAACTGCGGCGGCATTGATTTCCGGATCAGCAGCGGCAACGGCAGCCAGGGCAGGAGGCCCTACGCGCCCGCCGGCTCAAGTCTTGTCCGGTTTACTAGACACCTTGACAACACTGCTGACGATGGTGGTTAACCCGGATAATCGAGATCAGCATAACGCGGAAGTCGCGAAGCTGCGAGATTAGATAGCTCAAGCCAAGGAGGACCTGGCGGCTAAGGACGCCAGGATGGCAGCAAAACGGGTTACGTTGGAGGCTCAAGCGTAGCGTATTCAGTCAGAAGCTTACCGGCTCATGCTAGATCAGAATGCTTCAAACGATGTCATGAGGAGGAGGCATCAGAGTCGTCTGCCCCCGGTTTACGAGGTGAGAAATCTCTTTAACACGCCCGAAGCAGGAACCAGTAACCCGCCAGTGGTAGACCGGGTTGAAGCGCGTGGGACGGGAGCACTGGTTCAGCCGTGCACCACGAACCCGCCTCGTCAGAACAATATCCCGCTGCAACACGTGCCAACACCGCCGGGTCATTACTCTAACCCTTTGGATAACATGATCGCTGCGGCGTCGCGATTGGCAGCTCTCCCAGTTGAAGGCGAGTCTCCGACGGCGGTTGAAACACGGAGGGCTAGGGAGCTCCTTCAGACGGCTTTGGTTCAGCAGCAGGCTTATTCTTACAGCCGTGACAGGATTCATTCCACCCCTCGCCCAAGCGGGAGTTATAGCAGGCATATCAATGAACCGGCTGTGTCAAGCAGTGGACGGAACCATAACCCGCCCCGTGGACATAACCTGGCGGGCGGTGGAGCTGATGCTCAGAATGTAGCGGATCAAGGCAGAGCGCGTCGAGAGGCCGAATTAGCGGCACAATATGCGGCCTGTCAACCTACTCCGGTTTGTCCAACAATTTCGGTGGAGCCCTGTGTAACCTTTAGGAATTTGGGCATCCCATGTTTAGTGCCAACTCTACGTAATGAGCGTTTGCCCAAGGATTTCAAAGGCCCTCGCAAGGTGCCTAACTATACAGCCGACTTACGTCCTGAGGCATGGATCGAGAGTTACGAGATGGCCATGGAATTGCTGGATGTTAGTGATGCTGCGTGTGCTAAATATTTCCCCTTGATGTTGGAGGGAACGGCCCGTACTTGATTGAAGGGGCTCCCTGCTAACTCCATCGGGTCATGGGCCGAGTTAAAGGTCCAGTTTATCCAGAATTTCAAAGACACATGCAAGCAGCCCATGTCAATTGTGGATTTCGCCGCCTGTGTTCAAGAAGAAGGTGAATCAATGACTCATTGGGTGCGCCGGGTCTCAACAATCCTGCACTCGTCGGATCGTATCAATGCGGATTCAGCAGTCTTAATGTTGGAAAGTAATTGTCATTTCACGCCCCTAAAGTAGAAATTGGGACAGCTCAAACGCCACTGCAATGACATGGAGACACTCATGGCGGCTCTGGTTAAGTATGCTGACTCTGATGGTACCAAGGACCCCGAGTTTGATGACGAAAAGCCGGGAAAGGGAAAGAAGAGCAGCAACACCAAGGGGCAGCAGCATAACCCGGTGAACCAGGGAGGCAATGGTAAGCGCAAGGCTGATAATAGTTTTGACTTTGTGGCTAACACCAATGCACAGAATAATGGTCCGCGTCGTAAGGGTAAACCGCCCCCGCAGAATGGAGGGTCAGGCATCAATCTTGAGCAGCTGCTAAATCAGCCCTGCCCAAGACACAAGACGCTAGAAAGGCCGTCTGGGCACCTCTGGAAGGATTGCTTCGTTATGAAGGAGTTCAAAAATTTGAATCTTTTCCAAGACAGTCATGGGTCGGGTGGCAGTTCAGGATCTGGTTTCCATGTGCCGGGTTACGGCGGAGGCGGCTCTAGCTCAGGGTTCCAAGGAAATCAAGGCAGTCATGGCAACCAAGGTGGTTATAATCAGCAGAATAATCAGGGGAGTCAACAGTAGCAACAGTCAGGTTATCAGAGCAACCCGAAGCAGTTGAATAGTGGACAGTATCATGTCTTCACCACTAGCTTATGCAAGCGTGACCAGAAGCTTCATAAGAGGGCAGTGAATTCCGTTGAACTGGCAGTTCCCTGTTATTTACGTTGGTCTGAGCAGCCCATCGTATGGAGTCGGGAGGATCACCTGCCCCGGGTTGATAATCTGGGTCACCTGGCATTGGTGGTGGCACCTTAGGTTGGAGGGTATAAGTTCACCAAGGTACTCATGGACGGAGGGAGCAGCATCAATATTCTCTATTATGAGACTTTCCGTCGCATGGGGTTGACAGATAAAAATCTTAAACCGTCGAACACTGTTTTCCATGGCGTGGTGCCTGGTAAGTCGGCATACCCAGTTGGTAAGATAGCTCTGGAAGTTGCTTTTGGAGATGATCATGACTCTAGATCAGAGACCTTGACCTTTGAAGTGGTGAAAATCAAGAGCCCTTATCATGCTCTGTTTGGACGGCCGGCTTATGCTAAGTTCATGGCCAGACCCTGTTATGTTTATCCGCAGCTCAAGATGCTGGGTCATAAGGGGACCATTACAGTAAATGGGAGCCAGAAGATAGCTTTGGAGTGTGAAGAGGGCGATGCAGCTTATGCTGAGTCGGTTTGTGCAACAGAGGAGTTAAAGTTTTATAAGGACAATGTTGATCCTGTGGATATGACTTCTTTGAAAAAGCCAACTACGGAGCATGATCCGACCTTGAAGTTTAAATAGGCTTATGAGACTAAGCTAGTTGATTTTGTTCCTGGCGATTCATGCAAGCAGTTCAGCATCAGCGCTAATCTGGATCCGAAATAGGAAAGCTAGCTCATCGAGTTCATCCGTGAGAACCGGGACATCTTTGCATGGAAACCTTCTGACATGCCAGGTGTAGCGAGGGAACTCACTGAGCACACTCTCAATATTGATCCTAAGTTTAAACCGGTCAAGCAATTTCTTCGTTGTTTCAATGAAGAAAGGCGCAGGGCCATTGGTGAAGAGGTAGCCCAGCTTCTGGCGGCCGGGTTTATTGTTGAAGTTTTTCATCCTGAGTGGTTGGCTAACCCGGTGCTGGTACTTTAGAAGAATGGCACTTGGCGTATGTGTATGGACTACATGGATTTAAACAAGGCTTGTCCGGCTGATCCTTTTGCTCTCCCTCGTATTGATCAGATTATTGATGCTACGGCGGGTTGTGAGCATTTGAGTTTTTTGGATGCGTATTCTGGTTATCATCAGATCAAGATGGCAGTGAAGGACCAGGAGAAGATAGCTTTTATAACTCCCTTTGGAGCCTTCTGCTATGTGTTTATGCCTTTTGGGCTCAAGAGTGCCCAGGCTACTTATCAGCAATGTGTGCAGCATTGTCTTCATAATTAGATTGGGCGCAATGTTCATGCTTATGTGGATGATATTGTGGTGAAGTCCAGGAAGAAGGAGACGCTGATAGATGATTTGGAGGAAACCTTTGATAATCTCCGGGTTTACAAGATGATGCTTAACCCGGCCAAGTGTGTCTTTGGTGTACCGGCAGGCAAGCTTTTGGGCTTTCTGGTGTCTAACAGGGGCATTGAAGCTAATCCGGAGAAGATCAAGGCCATTACTTCTATGGCTAAACCGGCCTATATCAATGACGTTCAACGTCTGGCGGGTCGTATTGCGGCGCTAAGATGGTTCATAAGTCGTTTAGGAGAGAAGGCTATCCCTCTGTATCAGATGATGAAAAAGACGGACAACTTTGCCTGGAGTAAAGCCGCTAATGCAGCGTTGGCGGACTTGAAGAAGCAGTTAGCCGAGCCACCTATTCTTGCTGCCCCTGTTGATAAAGAGCCATTGCTGTTATATGTGGTTGCCAATGTCCGGGCTGTCAACGTGGCTATTGTGGTGGAGCGAAGAGGCAGGCAAGGAATATCCGGTTCAATGGTCGGTTTATTATATCAGCGAGGTGCTTATTGAGTCCAAGCAGAGATACCCACATTGGCAGAAGCTTGTGCATGGAGTTTTCATGGCCAGCCGGAAGCTTAAGCAATATTTTCAGGGTCATCCCATCACGCTGGTAAGTTCTACTCCGTTGGGGGATATTATTCAGAACAGAGAAGCCACAAGTCGGATAGCCAAGTGGGCCATTGAACTTGGACCTCATGGTTTGAAGTATATGCCTCGCATGGCCATCAAGTCTCAAGCGCTGGTGGATTTCATCAATGACTGGACAGAGCTGCAGATGCCTGAGGAAAAGCCAGATAACACGTATTGGACTATTCACTTTGATGGGTCCAGGCAATTGGAGGGCTCGGGGGCTGGAGTTGTGCTAGCTTCCCCTCGAGGTGATAAATTTTGTTATGTTCTCCGTTTGATGTTCCCTTCCACTAACAATGCAGATGAATATGAGGCTTTACTCCACGGTCTTCGGATGGCTAAGGAGATGAACTTAAGCCGGGTAAGGTGCTTTGGCGACTCGGATTTGGTGGCTCAACAAGTCTCTGGTACTTGGGATTCCAAGGATCCACTTATGGCGGCTTATCGACGAGAGGTGGACGTTATTGCTGGTCACTTTAAGGGTTATCAAGTTGAGAATGTTGATCGGCGAAAGAATGAAGCGGCTGATGCCTTAAGCCGGTTGGGTTCTCAATGTAAACCGGTGCCGCCTAATGTCTTTCTTGACGTTTTGCATAACCCGTCGGTCAAGTTACCTACATAGGAGGATTTGGCTATTCCTGACCCGGAAGCTCAGTTGGTGGTGACTCTTCATGTTATCCCTGATTGGACAGTTCCATATTTGGCATATATGACCCGGGGCGAGTTACCTGAGGATGAAACTTTGGCCAGGCAGATAACTCGGCGGTCCAAGTCAATGACTATTGTCAATGGGGTGTTACATCATTGCAGTGTCACAGGGGCGTTTCAGCGTTGCGTTTCTCCTGAAGAACGTTGTGAGATTCTGCGTGAGATCCACGAAGGAGATTGTTGTCATCATGCCGGTTCAAAATCTCTAGTAGCCAAGGCTTTTCTTCACGGTTTTTATTGGCTGACGGCTCATGCTGATGCTGAAGACTTGGTCAGAAAATGTGACGGTTGTCAGAAGTTTTCACGTCGAGCTCATGTTCTGGCTCAGGAGTTGAGGATGATCCCGATCACTTGGCCGTTTGCAACTTGGGGGCTTGATATGGTTGGACCTTTTAAGAGGTCCAAGGATAAGAAGACCCACCTTTTGGTGGTGGTTGATAAGTTCACTAAGTGGATTGAGGCAGAGCCAGTCAGTAAATGTGATGCAGCCACGGCGGTTCAATTTATGAAGAAGGTGATCTTCCGTTTTGGCTTTCCACACAGCATTATAACAGACAATGGCACTAATCTCTCCAAGGGTGCTATGAAGGAATTCTGTCAACGTGAGCATATCCGGCTTGATGTATCATCAGTGGCTCACCCCCAATCTAATGGTCAAGCTGAGAGAGCCAATCAAGAGATCTTGAGAGGCATCAAGCCCCGGCTTATGGTTCCCTTGCAAAGGACGCTGGGTTGTTGGGTGGAGGAGTTACCTTCCGTGTTATGAAGCATTAATAACACCCCCAACAGGTGTATGCGTTTACGGAGCAGATGCAGTTGTCCCTAGTGACATCCGTCATGACTCACCTCGGGTGGCGGCTTATGTTGAAGCGGACAACAAACAAGCACGTCAGGAAGCACTGGACTTGTTGGATGAGAAGCGTGACATCGCAGTGGCTCGTTCGGTGATTTGTCAGCAAGATCTGCACCGTTACCACAGCCGCCGGGTTAAAACCAGAACTTTTCAAGAAGGTGATCTGGTGCTCCGGCTTATCCAGGATCAAACTGATATGCACAAGTTATCCCCACCTTGGGAAGGACCTTTTGTGGTCAGTAAGAATCTCAACAATGGGTCCTACTAATTATCGATGTTCGAGAGCACAAAGACTCACGTAAGTCGGAGGAGGAGACCCACCGGCCGTGGAATATTGCTCATCTTCGACCCTACTATACCTGAGCCACTCGCTCTTCTGATGTAAATATTTTTGACAATGTATATATCATGATCAATATAATAAACCGGCATCCCTGTTAAAGCAGGGCCTCTGTCGTTTTTTCTTAATAAGTTTTTTGTTACTTGGGGGCTCTACTTTATAGAGCAAAGTTATGATTACCCTTTGATCCAGCTTATGGGCCACAAAAAAAGAAGCTTGGGGGCTTGCTACCCAGGTTAAAGGGACCAAAGAGAGTCTGTCGCAAAAGCACAACTCAAACATATGTACCCACTGAGCACAGCTCAGAAATATTGCTTGGGGGCTCTTTTGTTCTAAAGAACCAGAGTTGTTGTAACCCTTGTGTTAGGCTTAAAAGCCAGGCTTGGAAGCCAGGTGTATTCACCTAAAACCCCGGGTTATCCTGCCTTTTTAAGTAAGCCACCCTGCCCAGGTATTCCTGGAATGACCCGCCAAACGTTTGACAAGTCAATCTCATGCAGACCCTGAACTTGTCAAAGTTAAAATGACGATTGGTTATGTGAGGTCCATCTTATAAATTTTGTAAAACAGTTTAATTCAGTGGCCTGGCAGCCCATGAAAAGCCTCGGATTTTGGCTTGGCAGCCCATGAAAAGCCTCGTTTTTTCATTTGTTTTTATTTGACAATTTTTTGAGGTTTATGAATAAGGATTATAAGGTTTTATCATCACAATTCGCTGGTGTTTATTAACTCGACTTAGCTTTCGACTATAAGTCGTCAGTACATGAAAACGTAAAATCCGGTGTTTATTAACCCGACCTGGTTTTTGACTATAAGTCGCCAGTATAAGGTAACATGATATCCGGTGTTTATTAACCCGGCCTGGTTTTGTTCATAAGTCGGCGATATATACTTAGCAGTGCTCAAATTTTGGGTTATCACCCTTATTACACTGGCTTGATAAACCAACAGTGATTAAATATCACAGGTATGCTATATGCTCAAATATATGGTCATTCTTAAGTCCAGCTATGGTTATAACTTATGATTATTTCTCCATAGCTTTATATATTGGGCATGATAACCTGTCCAGTGGTAAACCGCCAGGACACTTTTCACACTATTGCATGCAGAGACAGATTTAAATTGCTCATTTCATAAGCATATATGGCATATTTTAAACATGGCGGAATAGCAGTGTCATGCAAAGCAAATATGCACGATGGCATAGCAGATCAAGAGTTTAAGCTTGCCTATTACAAGGTGTTCGGTGCCCAAAAGAATAATTGTTTTCAACAAGTCTTACAGAAAAGCAGATGTTGGAGGTCAATGGTTTATGCCCGGTTTATGAATCTTGGCCGGGCTGATTTGAAGGTTCCGGATCATCCTACGCCGGTTCATCTTCCTCTTCTCTACCCAGTGGCTGGAAGTCAATGGTTGTCCAATCGATCCCAGTTAAGGCTTTGAATACAGCTTCATCACTTATAAGTGGGGAGGGATCAACATCAGGGGCATAGGTATGCTTACGGATTGGAGGAATAAGAGTTGGAGCATCATAGGTTGGCGCATTAACTCTCTTGTTGTTGGCATCATAAATCGACTGATAATGAGAAAGATCGGTCTCTTCAGCCAATTTGCTAGCCAATGGGCGCATTTCCTTCGTCAAGGCTCTGAGGTCTTCATTATCAAAGTCTGACCCGTCCTTCTTTATGCTCGGATAGATGTTTCCCACATCAGCCGGATCAAGATCAGGTATCCATGCCTTGGCCCGAGTTAGTGCGGTAAGAGCACCTGCCCTCGCAGCTGATCTCTTTAGCTCTTCAAACTAGGCAGGCATCATCGACAGCCTCTCTAATGTTTCCTTGATCAAAGTTGGGGGCGGTTTGTTATGGGAAGCTGTGCAGATGATCCGTTGTGCACCAGTATATAATTGCTCTATAAATGTATAGGCAGCCTTCAGTTTTGTCCGCATATCCGAGCCAAGATGAGCAATGCGAGATCCTGCATCATCACAAACGTCGGTAAACCGGCAGTTTATGGGATAATACATGTTTAAAGATTATGAAGAAGCTATATACCAAAAACGGCAGCAGTGATGGCATTTATTTGCTGCTTCAAGCCAGTTAGCTCCTCTACCACCGGATTAAGGGCTACTTCAGCGTCTTCAGCTCTCTTTAGCATAGTTGTCTTTTCTGCATCCCAACTTGCCCGCTCATTTTTGAAGTTCTCTTTCAGCTTTTCCATTACTGCTAAGGCACTGGTCAGTTCATCCTTGGCCTTGGAAGTCTCTGCTTGCTGTGATTTGATATTTTCTTGGAGGTCGGCGATTTGAGATTCCTTCTTGGTAAGCTCAGCTTGCAGGAAACAAGAAAGTTCTGAGGTGACAGTGCATATTCAAAGTCCCAAGCACATAACAAGTAATATTCTTGGCACTTGGGGGCTAATGTCTATTTGCTTCTTCTCACAAATTTTTTACAAGTCCCAAGCTCAATACAAGTATTATTCTTGGCACTTGGGGGCTAATGCATTATTGCTCTAGTTACAACTATGGATTATTCTTCCACTATCAGCTCGGTGATCAACTGGTTTACAAAGGTCTTGAACAAGAATTTTGAGCCTTACAGCATAATTAGTCCCAACTTAACACATTTGTTAAGTCGGCCCTTGGGGGATACACAGGCGAACTTGAAGAGTTATTATACTCAAGTTCCGGTTTATCTTGAAAGTATAAACTGGCCTTTGGGGGCTACACATGCAAAGTTGAAGAGTTTTTATTCTGCAAGTCCCGGTTCATATTGACAGCATAAACCGGCCCTTGGGGGCTACGGGAATTGATCTATACGGCTTTTGAAAATTTACAGAACATTCTATCATGTGCAATAAATTTGGTGGCTAAGGGAAGAATATTTATGCAGAGTTAACAGAAATTACCTCATACCGCTCCTTCATCATGTTCACTAAACCGGCTTCATAGTCACGGCTTGTGTACAAACGGTTGAAAAATCCAGAATGGATATCTTGGGCGCTGAGGTGGGCATAGCTTTCCAAGTCCGCTTTCCACTTGCCCTTGTCAACAACAGAGATTTCTTCTTTGGCATTGTGTTTTGACAGAGCAATGGGGTTGCCAGGGGTGGTGTAACCAAAGCCAGTAACCACAACATCGTCAGCTTTGTCATCGGCGGTTTTAGTTGGGCTTGGCGGTTTATCAGCCTGAATCATTGGATCAACCTCCATATGTTCAACTTCAGTTTCATGATCTTGCGGTGGCTGGTCATCAGGATGGTTTTCAGCATTTGTGTTAGACGGTTCAGGGGTATTTTCCGGTTCAGATTGAATGGGCTCTTTAGCTGGTTTATTCACTTTGGCCCTTTTACTGGCTCTGGCTTTGGCCCTGAAAATAACAAATATACATCAGGTCAGCATAAAGATCAAGTATGAGATATGAAGGGTCAATTAATATGCTTACCCAGGAACTTTCTTGAAGGTTGGAATTTGCGTCCCTATTGATTCGCCAGAGGAAGAATGGGAAGTTCCCTGATAATTTGAATCAGACGGGTTAAGGGGATGTCGGAAATAACCCGCCTTGGGATAATGTGTGTCAGAAGTATATGAGACCTCTAGGCGGCGATTACGAACCGGTGTGTTTGGTAAACCAGAGGAAGTAACCACCTGGCCACTATGCCGGGTTGTGCGGCGAGCTTCGTATTGCTGTTTCTTCGAAAGAAAGTTTGGATCCAAGTAAGCTACAGGGTGTGAAAATCTTACTTTCCGGTTTGTTGACGGGTTTTCTGCGTTGGCAGAGGATCTGAGCCGGAGGAAAGGATAATTACCTCTACATCACCAGCATGGCTAGCCTCAGCATCATCCTGATAATGATCCTTGTCAATGAGGTGTATGAAAAAGGAGCCAAGAGAGTCAAGTTCTACATCTGACTCCGGGTTATCAAGATCATCATCGATGTTCAACTCGGTGGATTCGGTGGTTTTCTTCTTGGCAGGCTTCTTGTGGACCTTGGTCTTGGGGCGAGCTGTTTTGGCTGGTTTATCCTGCGGCTTCTTTTTCCAGAATGGATCATCACCCTGTTAAAAATTGAAAAGATTATAAGTGAGTATTAAGGATATGGAGCAAGCAGGAGTTAAGCAGTTCTTACAGCTGGCGGTTTATTTTTAGCACAGAAAGGACTAAGTCCTATTTTGCTGCACTCTGCCACCGGTATATCCAACATTTTCTTGATAGCTTCAGTAACTTCAGCATCAGTCAGCTGAATGTCAATGTGGCGTTGAGGATCTTTCAAGTCCCCTGTATATTCACACATTAAACCAGGGCGACGGCTTAAGGGTAAAATACTCCAGGACACCCAGCAACGGACGAAATCAACGCCTGATAAACCGTTTGCCACAAAGGCTCTGAGCTTTGAGAGCTGTGGTGCATATTTGGCTCGTTCCTTTGCGCTGAGTCTTTGAGGGAGTGGATGTGTACTGCTAAGCCGGTGAGCACGATAACCTGGCAGAGGATTTTCATCAGCTGGAGATGTATCTCGGCAATAGAACCAAGTTTGATTCCAGTCTTTAGGATGGCTATGTTGGTTGGCATGAGGGAAGCTGACATCCTTTCTCTTTTGGATGGATACCCCGCCAAGTTCAGTGTTGGGCCCATCCACAAATTTTGTGTGGCGGTTTAAATAGTAGAAATCTCTGAACAATTCGACTGTGGGCTCCTCTTGTAGGTAAGCTTCACAGAACACTTGAAATTGCAAATATTGGATACGGAATTCGGTCCAATATCTTGAGGGTGAAGGTGGAGCAAATGAAGCACGTCATGGAAATTTTTTGATCCGGGAGGGCTAAATCCTCGACTCAGATGATCAGCAAAAATGACCACTTCTCCTTCCTTGGGCTCAGGAGGACATTCGGAACTAGGGACTCTCCAGTGGATGACTTCCTTTTTTGCTAAAGCGCCAGTAGCAACAAACCCATTCAGCCTTTCTTCTGTAACCCGGGATTGAACCTAGTTGCAGAAATAAAAGGATTTGGCCATCTATTCGATAACCTGGAAGAAGGTTTGTGCCGGTTTAAGATTCATGGTTAATCCGCTAAAGTTAAAAGGCAGAAAGTGTTGAAGCGTGCTAAAGTGTTAAACTGGAGATTGATGTTATCAAGTTGCATACATGAGCAATTGGTGGTTTAAGAGGGGACTAATGGTACCTGGTGGATTATGATTTTCTGGGTTAAACCGCCTACACACATATTGAAAGTATAGATCTGAAGTTGGAAAATGACTAAGGGATGAAAAACAGTTTTCACAGATTGATATCACAATTTCAGATCTACCGCGTGTCAGAAAAAGAAAAGATATTCAGACCTAAATATTGGTACTTGAGCAGTTTATGAAGTTCCAGATTGGGTTTTCTACACAAAAGAGATGATCTCATAATAAAAGAAGGACTATTGCTACTACTGCACAGGAATATATCAAGTTTTGAATCCGCCATTTATGCTACGGTGAAGAACAGACGAAGAACAAGTGCCGAACCTCCATGAGTTCGGGCGAACCCTAACAAGATCTACAGAGGGGAGGAGGAAGAACTCACTGAGGCTGGTAAATGGCGGAGGCGCGCGAGTGGAGTCTGGTTCGAACAGGGTGATGCAGCGGCCAACGTTGAGGCAGAAGCTTGACGGCGGCGCCAGAGCTCGAGCGCTAGGGCGTCGCGAGGAAGACGTTGAGACGAAGAGGCACGGGGGGGGGAAGTGAAAGTGACTCCCGGTCCTATTTATAAGGCGAATGGATAAGTGGCAAGTGCGGGAATCGAGGAGGTCAAAAATGGATATGTAGATGTGCAGACGCCTCAATTTTCGGAGATTCATTAAAGAAAAGGGGATGCATTAAAAGATTTGGGCTCTGTGTAAAGTTAATGGCAAGTGACGTCAGGGCGGGTTATCATGACTCCATAAGATGACGTCATGGCGAGTTAAGTTTCGCGAAGGTAATGATGGAGGGATTTTTCTAAGTGTTGAAGATTGATGTGAACAAGTTCAAATCAACCTGGGGCCTAATGTTGGGGATATAACTATTAAGTATAAACAGCCCAGGAGGGGCTGGATTATACTCATGATGGTTACCAGTATTGAAGCCCATTAAGACATAGAAGATGGCGACTTATGAAGTAGATTTAATAAGAAGGCCCAAAGCCCGGAGGCAGGTTAGGGCCCATAGACATAAACCGCCTTAGGCGTATGACTTGTATTGTAAGATAGGAAATAGTAGATACCGAGCCGGACACGTTTATGAGCCGGACGGGATTCTGTGAACCACGGGACGTCAACCTGTGTATATAAAGGGACGACCCGGCAGCGGTTGGAACAAGAAACAACAGTTCGAGAGCCAGGTTAACCATATCCGCTCCCTGGTCATTGAAACCCTAGCAATACCACCTCAAACTGGATTAGGCCTTTACCTTCACTGCAATGGGCCGAACCAGTATAAACTCCCCGTGTCCTTTGTCTTGTTTAACCCCTTTAAGCTAACTTCGTTGCGATGGCTCCACGACTAAGTCCTCACACTAGGACATCTACCGTGACAATCCCACGACACTGTGGTAGATGATCCTCCATCAAGTGGACAACCAGTACACGTGTCAAATTACCACGTGGGCTGCCTTTTCGTACAGAAATGAGCTCCACCGTGTACCCGCGCGGGTGTGGTTGGGAAAGAGATGGGAGTATGTGTGCCGTGCGTGCACCTCTTCTCTCTGTGCACGTCCCCCACCTATGTGGGTGTGTGTGCGAGAGAGATACAAACCTAGACAGATGGCGTGTGCGTTCATGAGTGTTTTTTGTTGGGGGGGTGATTTCGTGAATGTATTTGTGGGAATATGTGTCGATGGCATCTCAAACAAAAATTTGACAGATGCATTGTGTGTGAAATAGAGGTCTAACTATATCATATATAGAGGGGGCGATCCACGAGAAGAGAGGGAGGGGTCATAGATATCGATAGAGTCGAAGAGAGGATCAAGTGGGTGGGTGCGAGATCGATGAAGAGAGCCATCGAAATTATGTGTGTGCAAGTCAAAGATATAGGGCAACTGACCTACCAGAACGGCAGAGGGCACAGGGCAAGTTTGTGTGTGGCAGGGAGACATGACTAGAGCGCTCGATGTATCGGAGTTATGTCTTGAGGGAGATCGGTCGACATCCATACATAACTGAAGGACGGGAAATAGGTTGGGACAGCGAGACACACAGTGAGAGAGAGAGAGAGGGAGGGAGAGGGGTAGACATAACTAATGAGGTAGATCGATCGACGCATGGGGAAAAAGAGTTATAAGGTCCTAGCTAGATATATGTATAGCGGGAGATCGGTCGATGTGCATCCATTTGTTAGAGGCAAATAAGACCCAGCGAGATGGATAGACAGAGAGAATGGAGCTAGGAGGTGGTGCGAGAGGCCGAGCTGCTAGCTAGATAGGGGGAGGAGTGTGCGATTGTGAGATGGATGAAAAGAGGGGCGAGAGTTTACACGTGTGTGGGACCGTATGAGAGACACGAGGCATGGACACAGAAAGGAGGAGATGGAAGGTGCATGTGTATGTTGTAGGCAAACATCGCTGGAGAGGTTATCGATCGGTGTGTGTCGGAAAGGAGTTGTGGAGACTATGGGAGAACGACCTAAAGAAAAAAATGAATGTGCCCGATGGATAGAATGCTGAGGGAGGGAGACGGCAAGGAGGGCGTGTGTGAGGGAGTCCTGGACTAAGGGGTCCTCGGGCGTCCGGCCTGTTGGACATGGGCCAGACTAATGGGCTGTGAAGATACAAGACCGAAGACTCTCTCCCGTGTCCGGATGGGGCTCTCCTTGGCGTGGAAGGCAAGGTTGGCAACCAAATATGAAGATTCCTTTCTCTGTAACCAACTTTGTACAACCCTAGTCCCCTCCGGTGTCTATATAAACCGGAGGGCTTAGTCCGGAAACATATACAGTCATACAGGCTAGACTTCTAGGGTTTTAGCGATTACGATCTCGTGGTAGATCAACTCTTGTAATACTCATATTCATCAAGATCAATCAAGCAGGAAGTAGGGTATTACCTCCATAGAGAGGGCCCGAACCTGGGTAAACATTGTGTCCCCTGTCTCCTGTTACCATCGACCTTAGACGCACAGTTTGGGACCGCCTACCCGAGATCCGCCAGTTTTGACACCGACATTGGTGCTTTCATTGTGAGTTCCACTATGTCGTCCTCAAAAGGTTTGATGGCTCCTTCAATCATCTACAAAAATGATGTCCAAGGAGAGGTCTTCGTGTTCGGCGACTTTGCACTGCGGGCCAACTCGCTTGGCCATCTGGAGCAGATCGATAGCTACGCCCCTGGCCGGCAGGTCAGATTCGGGAGCTTGAACTACATCACGGACATCCGCGGACTTGATCTTCGACGGATTCGAGACCACAGCAGTAGCTCCCCTTCACCACGATGAAGATGATCTAAATCTGTCATCGGGCCACACCCAGGAAATTGCACCGGTAACCGCTCTGGCCTTAGATCCGGAGCAGATCGCGCCATCCGAGGACGGGAAGCTCAACCCCGCCACGGAAGCCGCAGATTCCGTGGCATTGGAGCCGCACACAGACCTAACCTTGAGTGATGTCCGTGTCACCAGAACCCTGAACTCGTTTCCGGCGATAAGTTCCAAACCATGTGCGTCCGTGTATGTCGAGCTGGATCGGTCATCAATCGCAGAATTCAGCGTCGCGGACATCTTCCGGCACTCGCCTTTAGGAGACGCGCTGAACTCATTAAAACATCTATCCTTAGCGGGGGACTCAGAGCCGAACTATATCTGGTTCGAATTGGAGGCTGATGACGGGGAATGTCGCTTCCCAACCGCCACCCACTACATAGCCACTGTCGAGGACTTAACCGACATGCTCGATTACGGCTCCGAAGACATCGACAGTATGGAGGACGATGCGGATGAGGAGCATGGCCAAAACCTGCCGTTTACCGGATGCTGGAGGGCCACTTCTTCGTACGACGTGTACATGGTGGATACACCTAAAGAACCTAATGACGACGACAAACCCCCTGAGACACAGCCCAGACGCCGGCGTCAGCGACGCCGCTCTAAGTCATGTCGTGCAAAAGACAGCAATACCGGCACCGGAGAAAACAATATTCCGGATGATGCCGAAGAAAATGAAGACCCTGTTGGGGCAACCTCTGAACAGGATGAACGCGAAGATGGGCACGTTAGCCCTGATGAACAGGCCATACACGAAGACTTGGAGAATAGTAATTATCTTCCGCTCTCCGAGGACAAGGAGAGCCTCAGCAACGAGGATTTTATCGTGCCTGAGGAACCTCTCGGGCAGGAGTGCTTTAAACACCGGCTAATAGCCACTGCAAGGGGCCTCAAAAAGAAACAGCAGCAGCTTCAAGCTGACCAATACCTGCTCAATGATAGATGGACAGATATCCTAGGAGCCGAAGAATACGGCCTCAAGCGCCCAACCAAGGGTTACCCAAAGCGCAGATTGCTACCTTAGTTCGATGAGGAGGCGACTGAACCTGCACCACGCGGTCGGGACAATGCGGCTGACCGGCCACAACGTGGTCGAGATAAAGCGGCAGCTCAAGCCGAACAGCAGCCCACCTCACCCCAACGAAAAAACAGAGATAAAACAGCTTGGGGTCATACATACGACCCTCGGTAGGACCTGGACAGTAGAGTAGGACATACCATATCGATCTTCGGATCGCGAGGACGTGCCTCGACACGCAACGTCGGCTACCTATTCGGACGTGACAAGTCTAGTCATGCCCGGGCCGAAGACCGCAGACGGACTCCATCTGAGCTACGTCGCGACGTGGACCAATATAGAGGCGCCACACACCCACTCTGCTTCACTGACGAAGTACTGGAGCATGAATTCCCGAAAGGGTTTAAACCCGTGAATATCGAATCATACGATGGAACAACTGATCCCGCGGTGTGGATCGAGGATTTTCTTCTCCATATCCATTTGGCCCGCGGAGATGACCTCCACGCCATCAAATACCTCCCATGAAAACTCAAAGGACCAGCTCGGTACTGGTTAAACAGTCTGCCGGAAAACTCTATTGGCAGCTGGGAGGACTTGGAAGACGCCTTCCGCGACAACTTCCAAGGTACATATGTCCGGCCACCAGATGTCGATGACTTAAGTCACATTGTCTAGCAGCCCGGAGAGTCAGCCAGGAAGCTCTGGACTAGGTTCTTAGTTAAAAAGAACCAAATCATCGACTGTCCGGACGCAGAAGCCCTAGCGGCCTTCGAACACAGCGTCCGGGATGAGTGGCTCGCCCGCCACCTCGGTCAAGAAAAACCAAAATCCATGTCAGCCTTACCACTCTGATGACCCGCTTTTGCACGGGAGAAGACAGCTAGCTCACTCATGGAAGCAGTAGTGCCAGTGATCCGGGCACTTCCGAAGTCCGAGACGGCAATGGCAAGCCACGATGCAGCAAACACAAACGTCGCAATGATAACGAAAGAACACACGACACAGCGGTCAACGCCGGATTCAGCGGTCCCAAACCGAGTCAATGGAAAAAACCATTCAAGGCAAACAGAGACGGACCATCCAACTTAGACAAGATATTGGATCGGCCCTGCCAGATTCATGGCCATCCCGATAAACCAGCAAATCATACCAACAGAAGCTGTTGGGTCTTCAAGCAGGCCGGCAAGCTCAATGCCGAACACAAGGGGAGGAGGCCGCCCGGTGATAGCGACGACGAAGAGCCTCACCAACCAAATACCGGGGGTCAGAAGGAATTTCCCCCCGAAGTAAAAACAGTGAACATGGTATACGTGACACACAACCCTACAAGGGAGCAGGAGAAGCACTCCCTCCGGACTGAGGATCATACTACGGCATTCTCAGCCGAAGTACAAAGTGGTCTTATTAAACAACATACCTTGTCGGCCATTAAGCCACTGATCTCCATTCAACAGGATGGACCAATTCCGGAGCAGGACTAGCAGTTCGGCTTCCGCCGTCCACCTCATATACCTGCGAAATTTGTACCGTGCATACATAACTATCCACTCAAGATACCCTGGGCATCGGCGAAGGCACAATACGGACGAGCCTGCAAGTACTCCCATAACCTCTATTTCTTTTCTAACTACTCTTTATTTTTCATTATCCTTTACCACAGGTGACGCAAAGGCTGCTCATCTCATGGACTCCACGGAGTTCGGGTTCGTACACTCACCTAAGGGCTATTTCTGTCAAGGAGTCCCCTCACTGAGGACAGGAGGCGCAGACGTGCGACAGGAGGTCCAAAATAACTTTTTGTAGACCGCACTCTTTATTTCGAGCCTGTAAAGCGGCTTTTTCCTACACCTTCGATCCCGGGCATGTCAAATAGCCGGGGTTGCGGCTTTGTTATCTACAAAATAACGATTGGCATATCACTTAGGTCCCAGTAAACATAATCCGCATCCAGCATTCGCTTTTTTCTAAAAGAACTGAATTCGGCTCCTGTGGTTGTTTCACACATACACCTTGGCATAACTTGCCAGGGGCTCGGTATGGGAACAAATGAGTTGCCGACAAGTCCGAACAGCTTTATAGCGTACTTCAACGTTGCGAGTTTCGCCTTATATGCATCAGCTCCAAATCATGTCTTGGGTCAATAGTTGGGTTGCCTGGCTCCTGTGCTTGCTACCTTACATTCCGCTCTATCGGCTAGGGTAATAAAGGGAGAACTACTGCGATTGTGCTTTCGGTTCACCTGGTCAAGCACCCCAGTAGAGAAAGCCGAAAACTGACTGTCATGATGTGGCGAGAGCTGGTCAACCACTCGATGACTTATCAGAATCTTTTGCGATTCCCTCCGTATTGTACGAAGGACCTTTTTTCTTCAAGTCATACATGTAACGGACCGTATTGGAATAAGCCGTGTAGATACCAGGGGCTATATCGTAGCCCCCCGATAAAACTCCTATGGCTAAGTGAAAGTGTTAATGCCCTATAGTCCGATTGCCTAGTTCACCGCATTGACACCTCCTTAATGGTCCAAGACGTTGGGTTAAGAGTGATCAAATGCTTTTCCAAACACCCCCGTACTTTATACGAGGGGGCTGAAGCCGACTACTGGAAAACTTTCAGATTAATACAAAAACGGCTGCACAGGAGGAACACAAGTTTTAGGCGAAACTACAAAAATAGCCTTATTATAATATTGTCTTTTACAAATTTCCATACATCTCACTCGAATATCATGTTTTTCGAGCATTGACCCTCTATCAAGGGGGCACCCTCCAGGACATCCTCGAAATAATGCTCTGGTGCGTGTTGGTCCTTGCCCTTGGGTGGATCCCTCGCTGCAACATCAGTGGCCTTCATCTTTGCCCAGTATGTCTTGACACGGGCAAAGACCATCCGTGCACCTTCAATGCACGCTGACCACTTAACGATGTCGATACGCGGCACCGCATCAGCAAGTCACCGCACCAAACCAAAATACCTATCCGGAATTGGCTCATTCGGCCACAGCCCGATCACGACATCCTTCATGGCAGAACCGGATAGTCTATGGAGCTCGGCCCATTGGGTCATCTGTTCGTTTAGCAACAGTGGGCGTTTTGACGCACCGAATTGTGACCAGAAAAGCTTCTCCGTTGCATACCCTTCTTGCGCTTGGTAAAACTGCACCGCATCGGAAGCACTCTTCGGCAAGTCCAATAACACGTCTGGAGAACTCCACACTCGATTAAGCGAAGCATAATTCGGATTGCCGAACTTAGTTTGCAATAAAAAGGGCTTACCATCCGCGATCTCCCCAGCTTGTCGGATCTGCTCCCGGGCCGCGCTACAATCGGACCGCGCTTCTGTCGCCTCTCGTAAGGCCTTGTCAAGATCAGTTGTTTTGGCTTTATTATCCACTCTCGTGGGCCCCTCGTGGCTCCACCGACCTACTTCTTCCTCCTATATATACCTACGTACCCCGCAACCATCGAGGAGCACCACGAAAACCTAATTCCACCGCCGCAACCTTCTGTACCCGTGAGATCCCATCTTGGGGCCTTTTCCGGCGCTCTGCCGGAGGGGGCATCGATCACGGAGGGCTTCTACATCAACACCATAGCCTCTCCGATGATGTGTGAGTAGTTTACCACAGACCTTCGGGTCCATAGTTATTAGCTAGATGGCTTCTTCTCTCTCTTTGGATCTCAATACAAAGTTCTCCTCGATCTTCTTGGAGATCTATTCGATGTAACTCTTTTTTCCGTGTGTTTGTCGAGATCCTATGAATTGTGTGTTTATGATCAAGATTATCTATGAACAATATTTGAATCTTCTCTGAATTCTTTTATGTATGATTGGTTATCGTTGCAAGTCTCTTCGAATTATCAGTTTGGTTTAGCCTACTAGATTGATCTGTCTTGCAATGGGAAAAGTGCTTAACTTTGGGTTCAATCATGCGGTGCTCGATCCCAGTGACAGTAGGGGAAACGACACGTATTGTATTGTTTCCATCGAGGATAAAAAGATGGGGTTTATATCATATTGCTTGAGTTTATCCCTCTACATCATGTCATCTTACCTAATGTGTTATTTTGTTCTTATGAACTTAATACTCTAGATGCATGCTGGATAGCGGTCGATGTGTGGAGTAATAGTAGTAGATGCAGGCAGGAGTCGGTCTACTCGTCACGGACGTGATGCCTATATACATGATCATGCCTAGATATTCTCATAATTATGCACTTTTCTATCAATTGCTCGACAGTAATTTTTTCACCCACCTTAATACTTATGCTATCTTGAGAGAAGCCACTAGTGAAACCTATGGCCCCCGGGTCTATTTTCCATCATATTAATCTCCCGTCAACTAGCTATTTATGTTACCGTTTATTATGCTTTCTTTACTTTTAGTCTTTATCATAAAAATACCAAAAATATTATCTTATCATCTCTATCAGATCTCACTTTTGCAAGTGTCCGTGAAGGGACTGACAACCCTTTTGTCCCGTTGGTTGCAAGGTTCTTATTTCTTTGTGTAGGTACGAGGGACTTGCGTGTGGCCTCCTACTGGATTGATACCTTGGTTCTCAAAAACTAAGGCAAATACTTACACTACTTTGATGCATCACCCTTTCCTCTTCAAGGGAAAACGAACGCATGCTCAAGAGGTAGCACCTGGGTAAACATTGTGTCCCCTGTCTCCTGTTACCGTCGACCTTAGACGCACAGTTCGGGACCCCCTACCCGAGATCCGCCGGTTTTGACACCGACGGTGTGCATGCACGAGAGAAAGTTAGTGCTAGCTACAAAGGTTAGAGGATTGTGTGGGTGTTAGAGACTAACAAAGATCATAATTTGATATGAAAGTTGATTCATATATTTGAATAGGAGATCATAGTGTTGTAAACATATGCATGCATGAATATAGCAGTGATACGCGTGTTGTGGTTTTGCACATGTTATACCATAATGTGATAATGCATGGCGTTTGCAACTCACAGCTAAATGTCGGACAATCTAAACCATACTATACATCGAACAATCTCACATTTTATTTGAATTTGTGATAATGTGTGGCGTTTGCAACTTACAACTAAATATCAAACAATCTAAACAATACTATTATCAAACAATCTCACATTTTATTTGAATTTGTGGTAATGTGTGGCGTTTGCAACTCACATCTAAATACTTGTAGGCGTAGCGGGCGGGGCACCATACATTATGTGATAAACACAGTATACATATGAGAAATGGTTTAGATTATGAAGATCTAGCTAGAGCTTGAAATGTACTGTGATTTGAAATCAAAATAAAGTGGATTCAAAAAATCGAGTTCGAGTTCATATAGTACACATAGTTCATATCTAACTCGACAGTAATCATGTGGTGTGCAGTGAAGATAATACACAAACGATGGTTTAACTTGACAATAATGATGATTGTAGACCTTATTAAAATAGAGAAACGAATTCAAATGGTTTGAATTCACAACAATCATTATTGTAGATCTTATTCCAATACAGAAAGGAATTAAAATTTAGTTCATATTGAAGCGGTAGTATATGCGTTTGGAACGCACTAAAACGTTCATTTGAGTAGCAGGTTGCCTGCATTATACACGTAGCGAAATATTTTAATTGAACATAACATGAATTCAAAGTTTAGAATGGCATTTGTAGTGCGAATTGATTTGGTACAGTACACGGGACTAGACTCTCTTGTGTGGTGCGAATTGATTTCTTTTTGTTTTTTCGTCGACGGAAGTGCGAATTGATTTGGTACAGTACACTTTAGGCTTGTCCGGAAATTTCAACCCGCGCCTTGTTACCCCGAAATATTTAAGATATATCTTTGTCTCGTTGTGCTCCGAAAACTCTCTCCATCTCAACCCGTGCCTTGCTATCCCAAAATTTCCGGAAATCCCGATACGCGAAATGCCCATGATACCCCTGAACCGAAAGAACCGCCTAGCTCAAATCGGTGGGGGTACTTTCGTAACTTACCCCACATTTTGGACAAGCGCGTCCCTAAGCCATGGTTCCCCACTCCCATTCCATCCGCCCACCCATTCGTACACCAAGGCCGCGAAAACCCGCGAAGCCCAACACCCTCGTCCGTCCGCCACCCAGCCGGAGCCTCTTCCCCGACGACGTTGTCCACAGCAACACCTCGACGTCCCTCATCCACCGTACCGGATGAGGATCCGTCGTCGATCTCGTCGTCCTGCCGGTTCAGCCACCCCATCCTCCACCTCCAAGGAGCTTCCCTGACGTCCCCCTAGTCTTTCGTGCCAGCTCCATTCCCACACTGTCGTCTTCACCTGCACCACCGGAAGAGCAGCATCATCACCGTTTCCTCGGATGAAGCTGAGGCCTAATCGGCGCCACCAAAGAGGTTGTACACTAATCGCCGCATTTTCTTCTTGATTTGATCTCATGGTGCTGCCGGCGCTCGCTCCCGGGCCGACATGGCGTGGCTCCATCCACGGCGGCATCGCCGGCCACTTCCTCCACGGCATCGCTCCCTCGGCGGTGACGTCCACATCAGTAGGAGCTGCTGCTCTGCTCTTGCTCTTGGTCCTCTGCCTGGTCTACTCTTGCTATTGCTCTTGATCTTGCTCTTGCTCTTGCTGCTGCTCTCGCTCTTGCTCTTGCTTGCGATGCTGCTCCGATTTGGCTAAACTTTAGTCGACTGAATCGACTTTTGGGTCAGTCGATTTTCAGGGGGGCCTCGCCGGAGTTAAGGAAGAACCAGCAGCAGCGGGGAGGGGGGCTCGACGGAGAGGTTCCCAACTATCTATCTTAGGGTTCAGGGTGGGGGGGTGGTCGCCGGTGGTAGTGGGGCGGTGGCGTGGGGATCGCCGGAGAAATAGCTCGGCACGGGGGGGCCTAGAGGGATGGCCGGGGTGGCGGCGGACCGGCGGTGGGGAGTGGTATCAGGGCGGGCAGGGCGGTGCACCGCCGGCCGCGGGCGGCGGGGGGCGGCAGTTTGGCCGGTGGTGGCTGGTGGCTCAGGGGGTAGCGGTTGAAGATGAACTGCTACACGACCAGCTGCCCCGGCTCTCGCACGCGCTGCTGCTACTACTTTTCTGCTACTAGTGCGTTCAGTTTCGACAGTAAAATTCAGGTTCGACAGCAAAACTCAGTTTCGACAGTTAAGTTCAGTTTCAACAGATAAATTCAGTTTCGATAGTTAAGTTCAGAGATGAGCGGCTGATGCATTTTACATCTAGCACTTTGTTTGTTATGTATTTTACGTCATCTATTGGAGATGTTATTAGAATTCCACTCAGGTTAACGTTGTCTCTCTTGTCCTGTTTCAGCCTCGGCGTTGTACAACTCACCGGAGCTGCTCCAACGATGAAACCCTCTATCACAGCGGAGCAGTACCCCGGGCTCCATCTCAAGATGCCTAAGATCTTCTTCCCCTCCTCCGAAAGCCAAGTCAGCCGGATCATCCTCACCGACCAACCCAATCACGCTGAGATCAACATGGCTTCGCCAAAGAGATTGTACACTTGTTGCATCTCTTTTTTACTCTACATGTTATATATATTGTCCACTGAGCACACATAGTAACGTGAAATACGATTAGTCTCTCCTACTATATGACAAGCAGTGAGGTACCAGGAAAGTTAGCTATCCGTGATGGACTCTCTTGAATGCCATCATTATTTATATCTGCGCGTTTGAGCTGTGCATTTGTCGATGGGCCTGGGAGTTGAGCTAGTAGGGCAGTGGCCTGGGTCCAAAGTAGTAGAAGTAGCACAAAAACATTTCTTGAGTGTAGGCTTTTCCTTGCTCAAGCCTACCTACTAGAATCGCCAGTGCTTGAAAGGAAAACTGAAGGAAAAACATAGGAATTGGAAAGTTTCCTATGGTACTACTATTCATGCATTTGGTTCAAAGGAATGGAGCAAAGGAAAACTGTAGGATTTGTTCCTTTAGTGTCTCCTTGAAAGAAAAACCGTAGGAATTTTAATATCCACTTGTCCTCCTTTTCAAATTCATATTCATGAAGCACAAGACTAAGAGATAGTAGCATTATAGCATTATAACCGTACATTTTCTTGTGGTTTGACTAAATGTCACCATGCTTCTTTGAATCCTGTGATCTTCCAATTCTTGTGAACCAAACACCCAGATTGGCGGAAAACCTTTGTTTTTAAATTCTCTGTTTTGCACGTGTATTTCCTATCCCTACGTTGATAGAATCCTCCAATTCAAACGAGCCCTTACAGAATTACTTCTCTTACGGATAGTTGTCAAAGAAAACCATGTGTGGTTTGTCCCGCTCCTGCTGCGCCGTCGTCCACCCTAGCTCAGCTGCTCCAACGACAGAAGGTTCCAGCATAGCAGGGATCCGGCCTCCAGACTGTCTTTCGCCGCCTCAGATCTTCTTCCCCACCGCCGGCAGCCATGACAACTGCATTACCATCATCAACCGAGCAGATGACCTCGAGGACTACACGGGTCCGCAAGAGAGGTCGCACTCTTTCGTGTCTGCTTGCATTATGCATCGCTTAATATTACATGCTACTTTATCATCCTGTTCACCGATTAGACTCTGTGTCAGCTCCAAACTAATGGTCAAACTTGAGTTTTTAAATGGTTGTGGGGTACATATCGGGGCCGCATTCAATAGTATCTATCTACTATCTGATTAATCTCGCGTGTCTACTATGAGTTTCATGTTGGGTGGGAAACAAACAGTAAAGAAGCCATTATCTGTATTTTTTAACTGAAGCCATTATCTGCCTGCTATCATTGGTTTTGGGTCTATCCACAGCTTGCTACCATCACTCTGGATTTCTGCATGCACTCCTTACATAATCTCACTATGTTTTATTCCTATGCATGTCAGTTATTGTACACAATGGAACTAAACATGTGGAGCAACAGAGACGAGCCTTGCATGGAAATAAAATTTCATGCAGACGTCGCTCCATGGTAGGCGCAAAGGCAGCCCCCCTCCACCCATTTCGGATTGTAATCGAGAGGAAGATATCTGTTCTGAGGGGATTTAGAAGGAGAAGACCACTCCTATTTACCCCCTAAGGATAGATGAAACAAACTAAAAAGCAAAACAAGCAAATACTCATATAGTACAAGACGCTCCAAGCAAAACTCATGATATGTGACGAATAAAAATATAGCTCCAAGTAAAGTACCGATGGTCATTAGAAGAAAGAGGGGATGCCACTCTGGGGCATCCCCAAGCTTAGTTGCTTGTTTCTCTTTGGATACTAACTTGGGGTGTCATGGGGCATCCCCAAGATTATGCTCTTCTTACTCCTTATTCCTTCATCCATTGTGATCTCACCCAAAACTTGAAAACTTCAATCACACAAAACTCAACAAAACTTTTGTGAGATCCTTTAGTATAACAAAGCAAATCACTACTCTAAGTACTATTGCAAACCCATTCATATTTTTATTTTGCATTATACCTACTATATTCCAAGTTTACCATGGCTTATACCCCCTGATACAAACCATAGATTCATCAAAATAAGCACAGAACGCAAAGAAAATATAATCTGTCAAAAACAGAATAGTCTGTAGCAATATGAACACTTCGTATACTTCTGTAACTCCGAATATTCTGAAAAATTAGGACAACGTAGGCAATTTGTATATCAATCTTGTGTAAAAATTACAGAATTTTTGTCACTTCTGTGATTTTAAAAAATGTTTTACTGGACGCAAAAGTTTCTGTTTTACAACAAGATCAAATCAACTATCACCCAACATGATCCCAAAGGATTTTCTTGTCCCAAACACTAATTAAAACATGAAAAACACAATCATAATAGAGGCATAATTGTGCAAACACTCAAGAACAGAAAGAAAAAGGAAAAAATAAATTTTATTCATTGGGTTGCCACCCAACAAGCGCTATCATTTTGCGTCCCTAGCTAGGCATAATTCATAGATTAATGTATTATCATATTTAGTTTTAGATTCATATGGTGGCTTAATTCTTGCTCTAGGGAAGTGTTCCATACCCTTCCTTAGTGGAAATTGAAACTTAATATTGCCTTCTTTCATATCAATCACGTCACCAATAGTACGTAGAAACGGTCTACCAAGTACAATTGGACAAGATGGATTGCAATCAATATCAAGAACAATAAAATCTATGGGCACATTATTCCAATTTGCAAGAATAAGAACATCATTAATTCTTCCCAAAGGCTTTTTAGTAGTAGAATCCGTCAAGTGCAAATTTAAAGAACACTCTTCAATATTGGTAAGACCAAGCACATCACATAAAGATTTCGGAATTGTGGAAACACTAGCACCCAAATCACATAAAGCAAAACACTTAGAATTTTTAATCTTGACTTTGATAGTAGGTTCCCATTCATCATGTAATTTTCTAGGAATTGAGATCTCTAATTCCAACTTTTCTTCCAAAGCTTCCATCATGGCATCTACAATATGTTTAGTAAAAGATTTATTTTGTTCATACGCATGGGGTGAATTTATCATGGATTGCAACAAAGTAATACAATCAATCAAAGAGCAATTATCATAATTAAAGTCTTTGTAATCCAAAAGAGTGGGCACATCACTAGTTAAAATTTTGACCTCTCCAAACCCACTTTTATCAACTTTCTCAACAAGATTTTCACCCACCAAATTATCGGGACGCCTTCTAACTAAAGTTGACTCTTGTTCAGTCCCTTTATCATCAATTTTAATTTTACTAAACAAAGAGTCAATGGAAGAAACACCAATTACTTTAAGATCTTCATCATTTTTATGAAAGCAATCGCTAGAAAACGCTCTTTCTAAAAATTCTCTTTTAGCTCTAAGCATAGCGGTTCTTTTCTTACTTTCATCCATAGAAACATATAAAGCTTTAATTAATTCTTCAACCTTAGGCACAAAATATTTCAACTTGATATTTTCTACGTCGTGAGAAATTCTATCAATGCTTCTAGACATATCATCAATCTTATTCAATTTTTCTTCTATCATATTACTTAAAACTTTTTGAGCATTGATAAATTCTTTAATATTATTCTCAAGGTCAGAGGTGTTCCTATTGTTATTATAAGAAGGATTACCATAGGAATTACCATCATTATTAGAGGAATTTCCCGGAAAAGTCCTAGGATTAAAATTACCTCTATAAGCATTATTATTAAAATTCTTTCGCGAGACAAAATTCACATCTACGGCATCACTATTTTTCTCAATCAAAGTAGACAAAGGCACATCATTAAGATCAATAGGAGGACTTTTATTAGATACCAACTTCATAAGAGCATCAACTTTTTCACTTAAAGAATTTATTTTTTCAACCGAATTGACTTTTTTACTAGTAGGTGCTCTTTCGGTATGCCATTGTGAATAATTTGCCATAATAGTATCAAGAAATTTAGTAGCTACACCCTAAGTAATTTCCATAAAAGTACCACTCGCGGTGGAATCTAAAATATTTCTAGAAACAAAATTTAATCCCGCATAAAAATTGTGTATGGTCATCCAAAGATTTATACCATGAGTAGGACAATTTCTTAGCATCAATTTCATTCTTTCCCAAGATTGTGCAACATGTTCATGCTCAAGTTGCTGAAAATTCATGATTTGCGTCCTAAGGGAAATAATTTTTGCGGCGAAAAATACTTAGTAATTAAAGCAACTTTGCACTTATCCCAAGAATCGATACTATTGTGAGGCAAAGAAGAAAACTAAATTTTTGCGCGATCTTGCAAATAAAATGGAAATAATTTCAACTTCACAATATCATTGTCCACATCTTTTTTCTTTTGCATATCGCATACTTCCACGAATGTGTTAAGATGGGACGCGGCACCCTAATTAGGAGTACAGGAAAATAGATCTTTCATAACATGATTCAACAAAGCGGCATTAATATCACAAGACTTCGCAATAGTGGCGGGGGGAGCAATCGGAGTGCTAATAAAACCATTATTATTGGTACTGGAAAAGTCACACAACTTGGTACATTCTTGAGACATCGCAACTACGCGAGCAAGCACGCAAACAAAGAGGGCGAATAAAACGGCAAATTTTTGTGAAGTGGGGGAGATGAAAACGAGAGGCAAATGGCAAATAATGTAAATTGCAAGGAGATGAGATTTGTGATTAGGAACCTGATAGATGTTGGTGATGTCTCCCCGGCAACAGCGCCAGAAATCCTTTCTTGATGGCTCGTGTCCGCGTCAGTATTTTCCCCGAAGAGGAAGGGATGATGCAGCACATCTACAGTAGGTATTTGCCTCAGTGATGAGACCAAGGTTATCAAACCAGTAGGAGAACCACACAACACTATGTAAACGGTACATGCACACAAAGAACAAATACTTGCAACCCGACGTGTAAGAGAGGTTGTCAATCCCTCCCGGGTAAAAGATAGATAAATTTGTAGTAGATTGGATAAATAGATCTCGCGGAAATGCGAAATAAAATAAATAACAAAAAAATTAGCCAGGTATTTTTGGGCTTTTGGATTAATAGATCTGAAAATAAAAGAGTCAAATAATAGATCGGAAAGCAAATATGATAAAGAATAGACCCGGGGGCCGTAGATTTGACTAGTGGCTTCTCTCGAGAAAAATAGCATACGACGGTAAACAAATTACTGTTGGGCAATTGATAGAACTTCAAATAATTATGACGATATCCAGGCAATGATCATTATATAGGCATCACATACAAGATTAGTAGACCGACTCATGCATGCATCTACTACTATTACTCCACACATCGACCTCTATCCAGCATGCATCTAGTGTATTAAGTTCATGGAGAAACGGAGTAATGCAATAATAACGATGACATGATGTAGACAAGATCTATTCATGTAGGAATACACCCCATCTTGTTATCCTTAATAGCAACAATACATATGTGTCATGTCCCCTTCTGTCACTGGGATTGACCACCGTAAGATCAAACCCCTCACAAAGCACCTCTTCCCATGGCAAGAAAAATCGATCTAGTTGGCCAAACTAAACCAAAGATTCAAAGAAGAAATACGAGGCTATAAGCAATCATGCATATTAGAGATCAGAACTCAAATAACTTTCATGGATAAAATAGATCTGATCATAAACTCAAAGTTCATCGGATCCCAACAAACATACTGCAGAAAAAGTGACAGCAAATACATCTCCGAGAGACCATTGTATTGAGAATTAAAAGAGAGAGAGGAAGCTATCTAGCTACTGCCTACGGACCCGTAGGTCTATAATGAACTACTCACGCATCATCGGAGAGGCACCAATGAGGATGATGAAACCCTCCGTGATGGTGTCTAGATTGGATCTCGTGGTTTTAGAACTTACGGCTGCTGGAATTGTGTTTCATCGACTCCCCTAGGGTTTTGTATTTTCGAGGTATTTCTAGAGCAAAGAGGCGGTGTGGGAGGCCACCGAGGTGTGTACAACCCAGCAAGGTACGCCTGGGCCCCAGGCGTGCCCAGCTGGGTTGTGCCCTCCTCAGAGCACCCCTTTGGTACTTCTTCGGCCCAAGTTGTTCCTTCTGGTCTCCAAAAATCTCCAAAACAATTCACTGCGTTTGGACTCCGTTTGGTATTCATTTTCTACAAAGTGAAAAACAAGCAAAAAACATCATCTGGCATTGGGCACTATGTCAGTAGGTTAGTCCCAAAAATTGATATAAAGTTGATATGAAATGATTGTAAAACATCCGAGAATCGTAATATAACAGCATGGAACAAGCAAAATTATAGATATGTTGGAGACGTATCACTGGCTATCTCTCAAGGAATTCGTTTTGATGTTCCAGATCTTTTCATTCCTAACTTGGCTTGTGCTGCTGACAGCCCCCAATCATTGAAGCCATATGCCCCGTGGATCATGTATGCAATTGAGCAGCTCATCAATGAAAAATTCTTCTGCCAGCATGTTCTGAAAGTTTTCATGCCACCAGTGTGTGACACTCTCCGTTTCGTGAAGGATATTGGCAAAGGAAAGGCACCTGTTTATGTTTTTGGCGCTTCTTCTGCATTTGATACTGCTCCAAAGGTTAACAAAGCCAACGTTGAAATCCCTCGTGAAGAAAATCCATCTCTGTATGTGATTTGCATTCGCATTCACCAAGCACTAGAAAGTCACATCAAGCTCGATCGAAAAGAAAAGCTAGAGTTAATGGCCGAGCTAAATTCACTTCATAGCTATGGTCATCAAACCCTTCTGCATGAGAAGGAAGCAATGAAGCGCTCCTAGACTCTTCTAAGGCAACACTATTCTCGCAAGCAGCTGGCTACCAAGGGCATCATGAAGGAATATGACTACCCAGAATTATTTGTTGTCGCTCGCATCCGAAGGCAAACCCCTGTGCTCCCTAAGCGTTCTGCATCAGCTGACCTGTTGTTGGTTGAACCTGATGACGAAATTGAAGACACAGCTAAAACACTCATCTACAAGTCGTATGTCCATCGCACCATTTCCTCCAGAGCCCATGCTGCTACTCCTGCATCTGCCACGACCATTCCTCGCCATGTGAATTTTAATACGTCAAGCAGTGCAAATTCTGATTCTGAGAACACTCCAGAAGAGTAGTTCCTCGTATGTTTTGTCTTGCTTTTTCACAATTGTTGACAAAAGGGGGAGAAGTACATTGAATGTATGGGGTATTTACATGGTGCCTTCATTCGCCATTTGTTTTTCGCAGTCGAACTTTTTGGTTTTTCCCCCGAACAATTTGCTTGATGAACTTAACGCCCCGCCTGTAGTATTGAAATACTCGGTCGCCATGTAATGTTAATAACCCCCCATGCAATATCATTTGCTTCCAACTATCAGTTTGCAGGTGTTATCGAAAGTCTTCCCTTGGAATGATTAATTCTCGATAATTATCTATCGCGCAGGGAAAGCAATAGTTCTACAAGGAGAACAGGAAATCATCGAGTGATAATACAAAGGGGGAAAAGTACATTGAGTGATAGATGAACTATATCTGTTATGGTTGGATATGCTATGATTATTATCCTTCATTAGTTATGGTTGGATATGCTATGATTATTATCCTTCATTATCTGACCTTGCAGGAAAAAGGAAATTCAGCCTCAGTGTAAATTTCTTGAGATTTGAAAGCAATCTATATGACTGACAAAGTGTTTTTCCTCGCATACACTGGTACGCGTTGGTGCTATACAAACGATTTTAACCCCTTTCCGCGACGACATTTGGAACCGTCGCCAAGTGAGTGTGGGTGATAGGGGGGTCCTTCCCACACAACACAGAAACCGTCGGGGATAGGGAGCCAAGATGCATATACAGTACTCCTACTCGTTTGTGCTCGCATGGCCATCGCACTCGGTATTCTGTGGTGCCATGTTTACGATGCGCGGCCCATCACAAATGGTTCACTATTATAGAACGTGTACGATAAATAGACAATCACGCACATTCGCTTTTCCCAAACCATATGCGATAACTAATTAAGAAGATTAGCTAATCACCGTACAAGTGTCGGACAGGATTACGAAACATCGGACCATCGTAACATCGTCGTACACGACAACTATCGCACACGCTATTTTGTGGTGCAATGTTTACGATGCATACTTCATCAGAAACATTTCATGGTTGCGAATCATGTACGATAAGGCAACTATCACAAACGTTTAGTTTGCCTGCACCATTTGTCATATTGTCTGACATCACACAAGCTTTTAAAACGGAAACTGTGTGCATGCTTGCAAACATTTCCTCTCTGTGAACCGTGTCGGATTATGGTGTATATCGCAAACGTTTGTGTTTTACCAACCGTGTGTGCCGTAACGACCTGGAGAGCGTAATTTCACCGTAATTTAATTACTGCTATTTCAAATTGTACCGGATTTGAATTTGAATGTATGCTATAGCTTTATTCATATCCATCAGGTTCAAACAACCAATGCATTATTTGATTCATAGATTCAAAAATTGTGCCGTAACAGCCAATCCATCAGGTTCAAACAACCAAAGATTCAGAAGTTGTCATCTAACACAACTCATTATGGGCAGTAAAAAGAAGGTTGCAGAGTTCTTACTTACCATCCTGTAGTTCACTGTTGTCTTGTATAAAGTGTAAAGAAATAGTTTAATTGCCATCTTTTGACCCATTTTACTAACAATCTTTATCTACTTCCTCACTTGATGTTGGTTCATCGATATCTCATTTCCTCATACGCAGAAAGGGTCAAAGCGCGGATCTTTACCAATGACATATGTACCTAAAAGCACCAAGTTAATATTAGAAGCTAAACAGCAATTGCACAATGAAGTAGTACAACACTCTTTTATAATATCTTATAACATCCAATATACTCACATATTAGATGAAATAACATCTTATATTATGGGCCGAAAGGAGTTTATTGCATTCTTACAAATTATCGGTTGATTAACTGTTGTTGTATCCATAGGTTACAGTTATTTTGAGCTAGTTCGGGCTCAAATAGCCCTAAAGGATATCCAAACATGAGGGCTAGTTTGAGCTAGTTGCATCTAACCCACCCAAAAAACTATCCAACCCAAGAGGTGCTAATTGGAGCTAGTTCTCCTAGTGCATTTATTGTCAATCTAACCCTGTCATCCAAACACCTCTTTGGATGGAGTTAGTTCAGGGTTAGTCATGAACTAGAAACTAAATCTAACCTCTAGCTAAGTTGAGTATCCAAACAGGGATGTGTTGTTTTTGCTGCTGCTGCTCTTCTACGTATATGTAGACATCATCAGAACATTAAGGTAACACTCCTCCTTGTTGCTATGTAGCCTAGGATTACACATTTAGACATTAAGTACAGTGCATGTTGCTTTGTAGCCTCAGATATATTACATATGGCCCTAGTTAACCTAACGGTAAATGGGTTACAGATATATTCAGTTAAAAGTCCAATTCACCGATTAGTCCCTTATCAGCCCCCGGCCTAGATGGTACTAGCTACCGATATCCTGAATAGTTAGTATATATAAGCCATGGGATGAAACTAACCGCGATGGAAATCAGCAGTCGTTCCCAAAATTGTCCTGTGTAGGTACATCCAGAGGCATGTTAAGCACAACATGCTAAACATCAACCAAAATGTAGCGACCCGACCTCAGACGGTCAAGTCTCTGTGCTTAAGTGTCATCCCTAGATCGGTTTGCTGACACACACAGTACTCGAGGATTTATAACAGAGGTAAATCACATGTATAAAGTAACGTAAATACTATTACCTCAATCCAAATAGCGGAAGTAACAACAAGGTTGTGGATTCCCATCAACACCAACGGCAAAGTTGAGTGTAGAAATCGTAACCCTGACGTATCACTTACTCGTCGTAAGATTCCTGCAACATGAGAAGTTGCAGCCATGTAGGTCAGTACATTGAATGTACTGGCAATTTCACACGAAAGGATAATGATGAATAGTAGCTATCACTACATGCATATTTGGCTGGTGGAGGCTCTAAGTTTAAGTTTTGCGTAAAGCTTATTTTTCCCTACAACAAAGGAATATATTTTATTTAACTACAAAGTCTGTTGAAAACATTGAGAAGGTTCCTCCAACTCAATCCCAAATTAATAATTATCAACCCAACAAATTAATTAAGTAGAGTGATGAGATCAACATGATAATTCAAGAACCAGATACTCAAGATGTCCATAACCGGGATAACAGCTAATCATGATTAGTTTGTACACTCTGCAGAGGTTTGCGCACTTTTCCCCACAAGACTCGATCTCCTCCGTTGGATTTCTCGCACTACATGATGTTTGAGAAACGGATGATCGAGACACAGTCTTTGTGAAGCATTAGCTCTTTACTCTGGGTAGACAGTACCACCTACTTCCCCCTACATCAGCTAGCCTACCATTGAAAGAGGTCACACAACACACTCAACTATGCCAGAGCCTATAATGGCTTGTGGCTGCACACGGAAGTTTCTAGCATGAATAATCTTATGATCCCTTTGAGCCTGGGTGGCATTCCATAGGGTAATCACATGGGTACTCCGGGATTCCCTTGGGCAAGCACTGGGTTCTCCAGGTGCTCGGGCAAACCACTGGGTGCTCCAGGGTGCCCCAACCATTCCACCCAGACGTGTATTAAAGTAGCCACCTTAAGTTAACCATTAATTAATAACTCTCACATCTGTCATGAATCACTCAAACCAATCCACGTCTACGAGCATAGCATAGTAGTATAAGTATAACGTAGTAGTACCCAGGGTTTGAATGCAAGACAATAGGTTCCTACCTCATCAACTACTTCCCAAAACCCACATGTTATCAAATCCTACTCATGCAATGTTTGAGGGTTGAAACTAAGGCATAAAAAACTGGGTATGAAAAATATGATCAAAGTGTGAACTTGCCTTGTACTGTTGATGAAGATGATTCACACTCATAACTCCTGATAGTTCTACTCGTCACACTCCGGTCAATCTATCGTGAGCAAGGAATTGCATACATAAGCACTCATGCAAAAGAATCGAAGAAAAGATCTCGGAAAACTTCGAAAACAAGTAATTAACTCTTGCAACAGAAAACAATTTCTAACAGTACCAAAATTGGGTGACACTACTAGGGAAAACCTTATACACAGAATCTTAGCAGCAGCGTGGTTCAAAAACAAACGCTACTGCTAATTAGCAGTAGCGAGCTTCAGGAAATAGCGCTACTAATAGCTGAGTAGCAGTAGCGCTCTAGGTGAAATGAGCGCTACTACTATAATTGCCACGGCGTTGCCCCCAGGCTAGATATAGTAGCAGCGCCCTTATCTTGAATGCGCTACTGCTAAAGTACTTAGTAGCAGCGTTTTTCTTCAAAACTCGCTGCTGCTAAGTATCACCACAACTAATTAAGTTTAGTCCCATACTGCTAAGCGAACAAGGTGTTTACCACCTTAAATATGTTACTTCCCAAACTATCTCGAGCACTTGGTCTTCATTGAACTATATGTGTAGGATTTGTGGCTGCAATATGAATCCTCGCATGTACCTATACAGGTACAGTGAGGATTCATGTTGACTATTTAGATTCTACACAAAAAGATCAATGATGACCAATGTATATTTTTGATGTTTTTACATTGCTTAGAATTATAGCATTTTTCTCTAAAAAAATAACTGCTTCCATTAGCAGTATCGTTTATCTTTGAAACGCGCTATAGCTAAATTAGCTATAGCGCGTTTCCTAATGAGCGCTACTGCTAGTTCGACTTAACCACCCGCGCGGGCACAAAATTTTGCTAAGTCCCTCCTTTCTCCCCCTGTTCCCCTACTCCTCTATCGCCGCCGCCCGAGCCCGAGCCTGCCCTCACCGCCGTCGACCGAGGCCGCCCTCAACCTCACCGCCGCCGCCCGGCGCCGTTGTCGACCTCACCGTCACCGCCCTCGACCTCACCGCCGCCGCCCGAGCCCGTCCAGGACCGCCGCCCCCCGATCCCGAGCCCGCCCTCGCCGCCCCTACCTCCGTCGCCGAGCACCTCCCCGCCACCGTCTCTCCCCTCTCTGTAAGCCCCCACCCCCTCTCTCTGCTTAGTTAGTAGATGTTTTTTAGTAGTAGTAGATGTTCATTTAGGGTTCATAGATAATGATTTCTAGTAGTAGTTGAACTAGTTTACTTTTAGTTGAACTAGTTTAGTAAGTAAATTAATAAACTAGTTGAACTAGTTGAATTAATAGAACTAATGTAATTTTAGTAAGGAAATTAATATAACTAGTTGAACTACTTTATTTTTAGAAAGAACTAGTTTTTTTTCTATGTATAGTAAGTTTATATTTAGTAAGAACTAGTTGAACATGTCATATTTGTTGTTATTTTTTTAGTTTAAGCAATTATTCAGGATGTATTAGTGATAACTTATAGGGTTTTTGTTTTTGCAGAAACCAAGGAGCCCCTCCATCATCCCCGTCGTCGTCCCCGTCACCGACCCCCTCCGACCTCGAGGTGAGACCAGCCAAATCTCCATGTCAATATGAGTCCTATAAGATATGATGTAGATAAAAACATTTCTATCTTGTGTTGCACAAATAGAATATGTGGTTGCCCAAGTAGCCGGTCATGTTCAGGTTACACCTCCGAGTGGCCTATGTTTTGCCGGAGTGTTGATTAATTTCCGTTCCGGCTTTTCCCTAGTAGTATGAATTTGGTCTTATCAGAAATTTTAGGTCAAGAGCTTCGATTTGCAAAAAGAATCAACTCAAACGGAGTTGTAAAACTCAAGTTATGAACAAAAGAAGTTTGAATTCAAATCTATTTGAAATCAAATTTTAAACTTTCCAAAACATGTTCAAGTTGGTTAACTAGATAGAGGGGATCATAACGAAGAAGTGGGCGTTGGTTTCATTGGATTTGGACAAACGGGTAAAAAGTTGCGAGGGTTTGAAGATCAGGGGCTAAATTGTAAAAATAAAACTACGGATAGGTCCCTGGCAGAAAACTAAAATAAAAAAGAAAAATCCTATCGAACGAACGTTCGCTACGAAAACAAAACTGACGAAACCGTTTGCTACAGAGAACTAACGGATGAATGTCTGCTTTATAAGCATAAACGACGAACACGTTCACTACTGAAGCTAACCAAGCGAACGCTCGCTAAATAAAAAAACGAAAAAAAGAAGGGACAATTGCATTTTTGCCCCTAGTTGGTTCCTACCCACGGGTTTTTCCCTTAATTTTTGAGCTTGCTCAGTTTTGCCCTTACTTTTTCCGTCGTGGTCCCTCGAATGCCCTTTGACCGTTTGACCAAAACTTTGAATATTCATAACTAATTCATATGAACTCAGAAAAATGAAAATAAGATATCAAAATGTTCAGATAAACATTAGCTTTATGTGCATATCATTTGCATTCAGGACAAAAGCACCCTTTAAACTACCTAAGGTAATTAATGTTATTAACATTATTAAAAATAAAAAGGTATAAACAATATTTTTTTCATGAATAAAAATTACATGCAAATGTAAGTGATGTTTTCTGAACATCCAGATATCTTATTTTCATTTGTTTGAGTTCATATCATCTTGTTATGAATGTTCTAACGACTTTGACCATTATTTGGAAACTTCAAAACAAGTCGATACGAACTCAGAAAAATGCAAATAAGATATCAGGATGTTCAGAAAACATCACCTACATTTGCATGTAATTTTTATTCATGAAAAAATATTGTTTATACCATTTTATTTTTAATAATGTTAATAACATTAACTACCTCAGGTAGTTTAAACGATGCTTTTGTCCTGAATGCAAATGATATGCACATAAAGGTAATGTTTATCTGAACATTTTGATATCTTATTTGCATTTTTCTGTGTTCATATGAATTAGTTATGAATTTTCAAAGTTTTGGTCAAATGGTCAAAGGGCATTCGAGGCACCTCGACGGAAAAAGTAAGGGCAAAACTGAGCAAGCTTGAAAAGTAAGGGCAAAACCTGTGGGTAGGAACTAACTGGGGGTAAAAATGCAATTTTCCCAAAAAAGAAAGATCTGGATCGTTGGATCCAGATCCAACAGTGAGGGGAGGGGTGGCGGTTACCGCGGCGCTTGGAGTCGCCGGCGACGGAGAAAACGGCGGCGACGGTGTCGGCTACGTGCAGGGAGGCGGCTCCGATGGTCGGCGGCATCGGGCGGAGGCACGGGGTGATGCGGCTCGGCGAGGCGGATCCGAAGGTGGTGGCGCTATCGGGCGATGGCGGCGGTGGAGCGTGGGGCGGTGCGGCGGATCTCGTCGGAGTTGGGAACTCCGGCGAGTTCGTGCGGTGGCTGCGAGGGGCTTCAGGCGCTGTGGGTTTGAGGGAAAAGAGGCCCGGGGCCGAGGATATATAAAGGGGGTCGCCTTGGGAGAGGGGTTGGCCGAGGGATAGAATCCCAGGTTTGAAGGGCGCGGCGTCGGCGAGGTCATGCTCGGGGTGGACTCTGGTTGCTTGCGGCAGGAGGAAGAAAACATGGGGCTCGCCTGTCGGCATCCACGGGAGAGAGAGGGAGGGAACGTGCGACCAAAGCATAGCGCTTTGGCGCTCGCGCGGCTGGGCCTTGGGCCATAAGCGCGGGTGAGCTGAGCCGCTAGCGCTCGCCTGCGCTAACTTTTTTTACTCCGACAAGAAAAATAAAATAAATAGCAAAATAATAAAATTATTTATAGGCATATAATATATCAAATTGTTCAAAAAATTGTTTTCTACAACATGAACATTTTTCTAGCGTCAAATAAAATCCACAAAAGTTTAAATAAAACAAAGAGTGCTACTATTGCAATACAATCCAATAAAAACATTTTAAAAATACCAAAATGATTTCAAACTCATTTTTCTCCAATTTTCTAATGTAGGGAATCATATTACCCTATTTTCCATATATTCTATTTTTGGAGAAAAATAATTTGAATAAAAACCAAATAACTCCAAATTGAAAAGTAATTTCAATGGGACTTTAAATTTATTTCTTTGAAACTTCCAACTCATATTTCATATGATTTGAAGAAGTCATTTTATCTTCTCTCATGAAAATCATTGAGTTGCTTAAAGTTTCTGAATTTGAAATATTTCCAAATGGAGTAAAAATATTTTCAAATACGCTTTTCATTTAATTAAATGGAAGAAGTCATATCATCTTCACTCAAGAGTTTTGTGATGAAATGAATTTGAATTCATGGAGATCAGAAAGCAAAGGTGGAAGTTTGGGAAAGTCATTTTATTCCCTCTGATTTAACTTTCAAAAAGTTCCAAATTTCACTAAATTTCACACATCACAATCAAACAAACAACCAAAACTATTTATTTAATATAACATTCCAAAATTTAGAATTTTGGGATGTTACAAACCTACCACCCTTAAAATGAATCTCGTCCTCGAGATTCGGAGAGGCTAGCAAGAAATAGGTTAGGTTCGGGGGTCTTCTCAAAATCCATCGATCGTCTCAGGGGGTCTGGGGTGCTACCATCCTTAGAAACATGGTTACAGTTCCATCAATACTCATATACTCCATCCTTATTCTTGACAGTGTCGGTCTTCTCAGATTCTCGGGAAAATTCCTACTCTGTCTCTTCCGGTAATGGCATAACCTTTTCGCTCGATTCTTGTGTCCATTTCATCTTGGTACGATACCTCTGTGACCGGGTCTTCTTAGCTGACGGTCTGGCGCGCCAATACTAAACAACTATCGATATCTCATGGTGGTCATCAAACAATTTGACTAGGTCCCTGCAGAAAACGGGTCTGGGCTTCATTCTCACCGTATGACCTACGATTGGCAATAGCTGCCTTGTACAAGGGAAAATTGTCATACCATTCTAAGGTTCAAACAAGGTTTTGATCATCGTCGCTCTACTATGGGTAAGTCACCCAGATTTACCATCCCATATAGCAAGGCGAATAATAAGAGTAAGTTGGTATGGTGATCAATCAATCTCGCATTCTAACACTCGGTCATCCTCACAAGCATTGCATAATTTCTCTTGTCGACGAACCAAGTTCGGATAAATCCATGGATTCTGCAAGCCAAACAAACATCTATCATTCCTTCACAACTCTCAGGTTTTACGTAAACTCCTATAGGATCGTCTGTTGATAAACTCGTAACTTCTTCCAGGGTTTTTCCTTCAGCAAGAGTGCGCTTGCTTCTTGGCAGGTCCTGGAGCTTGTGGGTTATGGCCCATCTCATCACTTGTAAACCTTGAACTCATCATCGGGGCAACTGATCATTATTTCAACAATTAGCTTCCTAGTATTCTTAAATCCATCCACTTGTATTGTCTCCCTTCCTTCTATTGGTACCAAACTAAGACGTGATTACTCAAACTCATCATGGAGTTACAATTGCTCCATTATACCTCCTTTATATCCAATAGTACTTCATCCCTTCATATTCTTGGGGTATCCCAGATATCGAGACAAAACTCGTACCTATTTTGTCCGAAGTCCACTTCGTGGAATATCATAATCCTTTCCAGGGGTCAAGGGTCCTCACAGGGTACTACCACCCTTGAAATGCACAAATTATTCTATAGACCATATTTCTCATATCCTCAAAAATGGTCAAAATCTTTCTTCATAGAGTAACAACTCAAACAAATCCAAATCAGTACCAATGATGCTAACTGTATTGATTCTCAAATTTTTACAATCTCCTGCATTTCCATTACATGCCTCAACTCAACACCTCAATATAAAAGAATTGTTCCCACTACTACTACTATATTTCTCACAGACTCAACTAGTTATCACAAGTCTCCTTCTCCTTGGGGACAATCTCTAGCAAAGTGCCCTGCTTCATTACAGCAGAAACATATTACTTCTGACAATCCTCGAGGTTTCCTTGTGATTACATAGCCTCCTTGGGTCCTCGGCTTCCTTTTAGGGCAACCGCTGAAGTAGTGCCCTGAATCCTTGCACCTAAAACAGGTGATATGACTCAGGTCCTTCCTGGAATCCAATCTATTTCTCTTCCTGGACCTTTCCGTACCAATCGGGGCTTCTATTTCATGTGGGTCACATACTCTACTTTCTTTGTCGGGAATTATACTAGATCCCCATTCCGACAATTTTGGGAGATGTGTCCTTCTTCTCCACATGAATAACATGACTTGGTGCAGGGTTTAATTGGGTATTCTTCGGGTGTGTCCTCCACCACTTCCTTCATCACAGGTTCTTCTAAAATTTCCATGAGGGCTCCTTGCATTGCTTCTTTCTTCTGCTGGATGGTCCTTTGTACCATGGGGTAAATGTGACACTGAGCAGGGTAGTGGGTAGTCCCTTCACACATGAAACAAGTAATCTGTCTAATGGGGCATTCTTCCTCTGGGTGACTTTCTTCACAATGATGGCATTCATCCCTGTGTTCCTTATGGTTGTGTCATATTTCTCCACAGAGCTTACATGCACAAGGCTTCATCATATCATTTCCATAAGGCTTCAATTTCTGGGGCACAAGACGAGACTTTTGCAGAGTCCACTTAAATTCAAGCAAAGGAGGGACGTTTTAATTTTAAAAAACAGAGATCATTAAGACGTTTTAGTACATTGATTGATTTTCTACGGGTATAATGCGCAAAAAACAAATTTGAGCTACATGCACACGTGACAGTGCACCTAAATGGATTGCAAAAACACATGTATCTCACTGGGTGCATGTTTACTCCCCGTGCAAGAAATTCAAACATTGAGAATCTTGATTTTTAAATTCTAGTACATCCAAAACTTATTTGAAGTTCATGAAACTTATAGTGTTGTCATATGGACACAGATACAAAGTGGCATTCTACTATTTTGTCAAATTTGAGACCAGTTTTGATGTAATCTTTATCTAATTACAAATGGGAGATCATTAATAATTGGGAACCACCCAAATGGGTTATTTATTCGAAACGTGAGCATTAGACCAACAATATATATGTGCCATGCTTCGGTTAAGCAATAAAGCGGCAGCATTAATCATCCAAATAGAAAAACAATATACGTGCCGCCACACGGCCCGTGTGTCGTGCGAGCAGGCGTGAGTTGACGGGACGCATGCAAGCAATCCGCCACACAGGCAGACCGATTCGCAGAGGCATGCTTGATGCGCAGTGTCATCAGGAGGCGTGCGAGTAGCTATGTGAAACGATGGTAGGCAAGCCGGTAGTCCGGGGCGCAGGCTCACCGGGAGGCAAGCCAGCGGTTTGACCGCTGCCCGCCTCTGTCCCACTACTCCATACTAATGGTGCGCCCGAGCGGCCGCACCCCCACCCTCGCCACACACACAATCCTCTCTCTCCGCTTACATCCTCGATATCGCTCTCAGTCCTCAAAGCTGCCAGTGTCTGAGGATGCCGCCGAAGCGCCCCATTGGAGGGAGTGGCGACGCTGGGGCTGCTGAAGCATCGGAGCACGGCGTGGAGATGGAGACAGAGGTTGCCGTCACCGCCGGCGAGTTATCGCTGCATCCTGACGTCATCGACGGCGTCGAGCTTCCACAGCCGGAGGCGGAGTTCCACACCGACTCTGGTGATGACTCGGGCGACGACCCCGACGACGACTCTAACAACCACTCCGGTGATGACTCCGACTACGACGGACAACTGGTTAGTCATCTATACCCATTTATGTGTCAAATAGATCCTAGGGTTTCTCTGGTTACTCCTGCCTCCCCCTTTTTGGAATAGAAATCCTATGGTTATGTTCTCCCAATCCATGAAATCTAAGTAAGTTTTGTTAGATCCGTGTAGTGTATTGATTGTTTGAATGGTACAAGTGATAAGTGATTAGTTGTTTCATCTATGCAAATGATTTCTGCTAGTAATCCGACTAGGGTTAGTGTTCGTGCTAATAATTCCTAGCCAGGACTTGACAATTGATTTTGAATGACCTACATATATGTTTGTGCCATTATTTTCTTCAAGATTGGTCTGTACATAGACGACTGTGCTTAAAATTGAACCATAATCTCTAAATATGTATAAAAATAACCATAAATTCCAAATCCTACTTCACGGCATGTAAACATTGATTTGATGCCAAATTTGTTTTACTATTTTTATAGGTGATGTCTGACGATGTGGACAGCGAGGATGAAGATGTCCAGAGGAGGTACGAGAGGCAAATCCTGAGGGAGCTTTATGCGAGAATGCATAACAGGCGTATTAGGACCTGGGATGGCGGCTATCGATGCCAATTTTGCAACCACAAGCTTCATGACACGTATCAAAGTGTTCTAGCGCATGCAAGAGGACGGGTTGTTGCCTCCTTCAAGCGGAAGTATTCTTGCAGGATGGCGCACGGCGCGTAGCCTGAGTACCTGGAGAAGCTTCAGGATTGTGCCGGCAGATGAGATGAGATGTGGGATCGAACTATGTATGGCTATGTAGTGTCTTAATGACGGTTGAGCTATGTACTTATGGTTGAACTATGCTTGTGTAAACTTATTATATATATCTGAGTATGTTTAATCTATGTTTACTTATGTCTAAATGTGTGATATGGATGCAATTAGTTCGGTTGATGGAATCTACCTCCCTCCTGTTTATTGGTCCCCTTTGTAATTGGATGCGTATATGAACATAGTGATCAATGATATAATTTTTGTGACATACATAAACATTTTTTAGTTAAATATTTGGTCAAAATTTGGTACAAATTACAAAGGGGAGCAATAAACCAGGATGGAGGTAGTACATCAATCACACACGGTTCCCAAAATTGGAACTGTGTGCAATGACTTTCAATTTGCCTGTTGCGTCAATCACACACGGTTGGCTCTAGCAAACCGTTGCCTCCAAAATTCTTTGTGGGACAGAAAACTGATAACCCCCAAGTATAGGGGATCGCAACAGTTTTTGAGGGTAGAGTATTCAACCCAAATTTATTGATTCGGCACAAGGGGAGCCAAAGAATATTCTCAAGTATTAGCAGTTGAGTTGTCAATTCAACCACACCTGGATAACTTAGTATCTACAGCAAAGTATTTAGTAGCAAAGTAATATGGAAGTAACGGTAACGGTAGCAAAAGTAACTGTGATAGTTTTGTAGTGATTGTAACAGTAGAACCGGAAGAGTAAATAAGCGAAGAACAATATGTGAAAAGCTCGTGGGCATTGGATCGGTAATGGAGAATTATGCCGGATGCGATTATTCATGCAACAGTTATAACATAGGGTGACACAGAACTAGCTCCAATTCATCAATGTAATGTAGGCATGTATTCCGAATATAGTCATACATGCTTACGGAAAAGAACTTGCATGACATCTTTTGTCCTACCCTCCCGTGGTAGCGGGGTCCTAACGGAAACTAAGGGATATTAAGGCCTCCTTTTAATATAGTACCGGACCAAAGCATTAACACATAGTGAATACATGAACTCCTCAAACTATGGTCATCACCGGGAGTGGTCCCGATTATTGTCACTTCGGGGTTGCCGGATCATAACACATAGTAGGTGACTATGGACTTGCAAGATAGGATCAAGAACTCACATATATTCATGAAAACATAATAGGTTAAGATCTGAAATCATGGCACTCGGCCCCTAGTGACAAGCATTAAGCATAGCAAAGTCATAGCAACATCAATCTCAGAACATAGTGGATACTAGGGATCAAACTCTAACAAAACTAACTCGATTACATGATAAATCTCATCCAACCCATCACCGTCCAGCAAGCCTACGATGGAATTACTCACGCACGGCGGTCAGCATCATGAAATTGGTGATCGAGGATGGTTGATGATGATGATGGCGACGGATTCCCCTCTCCGGAGCCCCGAACGGACTCCAGATTAGCCCTCCCGAGAGAGATTAGGGCTTGGCAGTGGCTCCATATCGTAAAACGCGATGAATCCTTCTCTCTGATTTTTTTTCCCCGAACGTGAATATATAGAGTTGGAGTTGAGGTCGGTGGAGCTCTAGGGGGCCCATGAGGCAGGGGGCGCACCCAGGAGGGGCAGGCGCGCCTCCCACCCTCGTGGACAGGGTGTGGGCCCCCTGGCCTTGATTCTTTCGGCAATATTTTTTATTATTTCCAAAAATAATCTCCGTGAAGTTTCAGGTCATTCCGAGAACTTTTGTTTCTGCACAAAAATAACACCATGGCAATTCTGCTGAAAACAACGTCAGTCCGGGTTAGTTCCATTCAAATCATGCAAGTTAGAGTCCAAAACAAGGGCAAAAGTGTTTGGAAAAGTAGATACGACGGAGACGTATCAACTCCCCCAAGCTTAAACCTTTGCTTGTCCTCAAGAAATTCAGTTGATAAACTGAAAGTGATAAAGAAAAACTTTTACAAACTCTATTTGCTCTTGTTGTTGTAAATATGTAAAGCCAGCATTCAAGTTTTCAGCAAAGATTATGACTAACCATATTCACAATAACATTTAGGTCTCATGTTTACTCATATCAATGGCATAATCAACTAGTGAGCAATAATAATAAATCTCGGATGACAACACTTTCTCAAAACAATCATAATATGATATAACAAGATGGTATCTCGCTAGCCCTTTCTGAGACCGCAAAACATAAATGCAGAGCACCTTTAAAGATCAAGGACTGACTAAACATTGTAATTCATGGTAAAAGAGATACAGTCATAGTCATACTCAATATAAATTAATAGTAATGGATGCAAATGACAGCGGTGCTCTCCAGCTGGTGCTTTTTAATAAGAGAGTGATGACTCAACATAAAAGTAAATGGATAGGCCCTTCGCAGAGGGAAGCAGTGATTTGTAGAGGTGCCAGAGCTCGATTTTTGAAATAGAGGTAAATAATTTTTTGGGTGGCATACTTTCATTGTCAACATAACAACCGAGAGCTGGCGATATCTTCCATGCTACACACATTATAGGCGGTTCCCAAACATAATGGTAAAGTTTATACTCCCCCTCCACCAACAAGCATCAATCCATGGCTTGCTCAAAACAATGAGTGCCTCCAACTAACAACAGTCCCTGGGGGAGTTTTGTTTGTAATTATTTTGATTTGATTTGCATAAAGCATGGGACTGGGCATCCCGCTGACCAGCCATTTTCTCGTAAGTGAGGAGCAGAGTCCACTCCTCTTTTGAATAACCCGCCTAGCATGGAAGATACAGACAGCCCTAGTAGATACATGAGCTATTCGAGCATACAAAACAGAATTTCATTTGAAGGTTTAGAGTTTGGCACATACAAATTTACTTGGAACGACAGGTAGATACCGCATATATGAAGGTATGGTGGACTCATATGGAATAACTTTGGAGTTTAAGGGATTGGATGCACAAGCAGTATTCCCACTTAGTACAAGTGAAGGCTAGAAAAAGAATGGGAAGCGACCAACTAGAGAGCGACAACAGTCATGAACATGCATTAAAATTAATAAACATTATGTGCAAGCATGAGTAGGATATAATCCACCATGAACATAAATATCGTGAAGGCTATGTTGATTTTGTTTCAACTACATGTGTAAACATGTGCCAAGTCAAGTCACTTGAATCATTCAAAGGAGGATACCACCCTACTATACCACATCACAACCATTTTAATAGCATGTTGGCACGCAAGACAAACCATTATAAACTCCTAGCCAATTAAGCATGGCATAAGCAACTATAATCTCTATTTGTCATTGCAAACATGCTTATTCATAATAGGCTGAATCAGGAACGATGCACTAATCATATTTACAAAAACAAGAGAGGTCGAGTTCATACCAGCTTCTCTCATCTCAATCAATTCATCATATATCGTCATTATTGCCTTTCACTTGCACGACCGAACGATGTGAATAATAATAACAGTGCACGTGCATTGGACTAAGCTGGAATCTGCGAGCATTCAATAAACAGGAGAAGACAAGGCAATATGGGCTCTTGGTTAAATCAACAATAATGCATATAAGAGCCAATTCAACAATTTCATTATGGTCTTCTCCTCTCGACCCCCAAAGGAAAGAACAGAATTAAAACTATTTACATGGGAAAGCTCCCAACAAACAAAAGAAGAACAGGAAATCTTTTTGGGTTTTCTTTTAATTATTACTACTACAGCATGGAAAGTAAACTAGCTAAAAGCTACTACTAATTTTTTGGTTTTTCTTAAAGTTTTTCAAACACACAAGAAGAAAGCATAAAAAGAAAAATAAACTAACATGGATATTACAGTGAAAAAGTATGAGCACCGACAACTAATCATGAGTGTGTGAACATAAATGTAATGTCGGTGAGAAATACGTACTCCCCCAAGCTTAGGCTTTTGGCCTAAGTTGGTCTATTGCCACAGCTGGCCTGGCGGATAACCAAAGTTATAACTGGGGTCGTACTGAGATGAAGCCTCGGGTTGCCACTGGTTGGCAACCTCCTCCGGATTCCACTGGTAAACAGACTGACGTGGGGGAACAAACTGTGGTTCCGGATCTGGCTCTGCAGCTGATGTGGGGTTCCGGTAGGCGTGAATGGCCTCCAACGGATCAAGGTACTCGCCTACAGATAAATCAAACAAGGAAGGAGCAGGCAAGGTAATAGTCTCAGGATGATTTTTATAAAATAGCAATCTATAGTTAAGCTCCTTTTTCCTGTTCTTAACAATGAAATCATGTGCAACCATACTCTTGTAATCTAGAAGAACAGTAGGCAACAATTTTTCTTCCTCCTCATAATGCCTAATAGGTATGTTGTAGTATGCAGCGAGGCGCGAGGCGAAGATACCTCCCAAGATGGGGCCCATAGTACGGTTAAGATTTAACCGCTTTGCAACAATAGCGCCCATACTAAATGAGTCATCACGAAACAAGGCATGGCACAAAATAACAATATCAGGGGCACTTAGGTTGCCACAGTTTCCACGACCAATTAAGCATCTACTAGCAAATAATGCAAAGTAACGTAAAACAGGAAAATCTATGCTAGTGATTCTTGCATCGGAAACTTTCCTAGTTTCCCCTACAGCAATTGTATCAATAAACCCCTCCACAACGTCACGATGTGGTTCCTCTACGCTGCCCGGAAAAGGCAACTTGCAAACCTCAAAAAATTCACGAAGGTTCATCTCCTTATACTCATCATATAAATAAAAATCCACCGAAGGTGGTGACCTCCTAGAATGGAAATGAAAATTTTGCACAAAGATATTGGTGAGTAAGAGATACTGTTCGCGTTGGTCGCGGAGGAAGTCGGTGAGGCCAGCATTCTCAACCAATTCATAAAAATCATCATAAATCCTGGCTGCTCTCAAGAAATCATCACAAGGCCATTCACATGGCCGAACCTCCGCGGTGCGAGGCAGATTATATTTGGGCCTCTCTTCTTCTTCACTTTGCTTATCCTTCGAGCTTCGGCTCGAAGAGCCCCTCAAAAATCTCTTCATTATTTTCTGAAAATTTCTGAAATTTTTAGTAACTTCAAATAAAAGTGAACCAAACTCAACAAAATTGATAGCAACTACTCCCACAAGTGCCTAGAGACTATATCATGCATTAGAACTACTTGGGACCATATAAATTTGACATGCAAGCTCAAGAACAGGGTCACCTAGGCAGCAAAAATTTGCAATGAATAAAGCACTAGAACAAAAACCAATTGGACCATTGGAGGAGTTACATACCAAGGAACAATCCCCCAAAGCAGTTTTTTGAGAGGTGCTTTGAGCAAGGAGATCGAAAATCGCAGCAAAATGAGCTAGAACTCGTGCTTGAGCTGGTTGGTGATTTTTTTGGGAGGAAGAAGGAGTGTGTGGGTGCAGGAATAAGTGGAAGGGAGCCACCATGGGCCCACGAGGCAGGGGGCGCGCCCTGGACCCTCGTGGCCAGGTGCTTGCACCCCCTGCTGTGTTCTCAGTTCCAAATATTCTCAAATATTCCAGAAAATATCATATTTCAATTTCGGGGCATTTGGAGAACTTTTATTTTCGAGTTTTTTTTGCACGGATAATTCAGAAAACAGACAGAAAATACTAATTTTACTTTATTTCAACTAAATAACAGAAAGTAAAAGGAGGGTGCAGAAGGTTGTGCTTTCTAACTTCGTCCATCTCATGATCATCAAAGGAATCCACTAACAAGGTTGATCAGGTCTTGTTAACAAATTCATTTCGAATAACATGAAACCAGAGAAATTTCGAATAACACTATGTTACCTCGACGGGGATATGCACATCCCCAACAATAAGAATATCATATTTCTTCTTGACAGTAGGAAGAGGAAATTCAAAACCTCCAAAAATAATCGATGGAATTTTTCCAATAGAATTGATACTGTGGACTTGAGGTTGTTTCCATGGAAAGTGTACCATATGCTCATTACCATTAACATGAAAAGTGACATTGCCCTTGTTGCAGTCAATAACATCCCCTGCAGTATTCAAAAAGGGTCTTCCAAGAATAATAGACATACTATCGTCCTCGGGAGTATCAAGAATAACAAAGTCCGTTAAAATAGTAACGTTTGCAACCACAACAGGCACATCCTCACAAATACCGACAGGTATAGCAGTTGATTTATCGGCCATTTGCAAAGATATTTCAGTAGGTGTCAACTTATTCAAATCAAGTCTACGATATAAAGAGAGAGGCATAACACTAACACCGGCTCCGAGATCACATAAAGTAGTTTTAACATAGTTTCTTTTAATGGAGCATGGTATAGTTGGTACTCCTGGATCTCCAAGTTTCTTTGGTATTCCACCCTTAAAAGTATAATTAGCAAGCATGGTGGAAATTTCAGCTTCCGGTATCTTTCTTTTATTAGTAACAATTTCTTTCTTGTACTTAGCATAAGGATTCATTTCGAGCATATCAGTCAAACGTATACGCAAAAAGATAGGTCTAATCATTTCAGCAAAGCGCTCGAAATCCTCATCATCCTTTTTCTTGGATGATTCAGGAGGAAAAGGCATGGGTTTCTGAACCCACGGTTCCCTTTCTTTACCGTGCTTCCTAGCAACAAAATCTCTCTTATCATAACGTTGATTCTTTGATTGTGGGTTATCAAGATCAACAGTAGGTTGAATTTCTACATCATTGTTATTACTAGGTTGAGCATCAACATGAACATCATCATTAACATTATCACTAGGTTCATGTTCATTTCCAGATTGTGTTTCAGCATCAGAAATAGAAATATCATTGGGATTCTCAGGTGTGTCTATAACAGGTTCACTAGAAGCATGCAAAGTCCTATCATTTTTCTTTTTCTTCTTCTTAGAAGGACTAGGTGCATCGACATTATTTCTTTGAGAATCCTGCTCAATTCTCTTAGGGTGGCCCTCAGGATATAGAGGCTCCTGAGTTATTTTACCCCCTCTAGTCATAACTCTAACAGCATTACCATTTTTCTTACTATTTAATTCATTGAGCAAATCATTCTAAGCTTTAAGTACTTGTTCTACTTGAGTGGTGACCATAGAAGCATGTTTACTAATAAGTTTAAATTCACCTTTAACTCTAGACATATAATCACCCAAGTGTTCAAGCATATAAGAATTGTGTTTCAATTGTCTACCAACATAAGCATTGAAGTTTTCTTGTTTGACAATAAAATTATCAAACTCATCTAAGCATTGGCTAGCAGACTTATAACGAGGAATATCACCTTCATCAAATCTATAGAGAGAATTTACCTTTACTACCTGTGTCGGGTTATCAAGACCATGTGTTTCTTCAATAAGCGATGGATTAAAACCATGTATTTCTTCAACAGGCGGTAAATTAAGACCGTGTATTTCTTCAACAGGAGGTAAATTCTTAGCATCTTCAGCTTTTATACCTTTTTCTTTCATAGATTTCTTTGCCTCTTGCATATCTTCAGGACTGAGAAATAGAACACCCCTTTTCTTCGGAGTTGGCTTAGGAGTTGGTTCAGGAAGTGTCCAATTATTTTCATTGGTCAACATATTATTCAATAGAATTTCAGCTTGATCAGGTGTTCTTTCCCTGAAAACACAACCAGCACAACTATCCAGGTGGTCTCTGGAAGCATCGGTTAGTCCATTATAAAAGATATCAAGTATTTCATTTTTCTTGAGAGGATGATTAGGCAAAGCATTAAGTAATTGGAGAAGCCTCCCCAAGCTTGTGGGAGACTCTCTTCTTCAATTTGCACAAAGTTATACATTTCCCTTAAAGCAGCTTGTTTCTTATGAGCGGGGAAATATTTAGCAGAGAAGTAATAAATCATATCCTGGGGACTACGCACACAACCAGGATCAAGAGAATTAAACCATGTCTTAGCATCACCCTTTAATGAGAACGGAAATATTTTAAGCATATAATAGTAGCGAGTTTTCTCATCATTAGTGAATAGGGTGGCTATATCATTTAATTTAGTAAGATGTGCCACAACAGTTTCAGATTCATAGCCATAAAAAGGTTCAGATTCAACCAAAGTAATTATATCAGGATCAACAGAGAATTCATAATCCTTATCAGTAACAAAGATAGGTGAAGTAGCATAAGCGGGATCCTATTTCATTCTAGCATTCATAGTTTTGTTTAAGCTTAGCTAATAATTTCTTAAGATCACTTCTATCATTGCAAGCAAGAAAGTCTCTAGCAGTTTCTTCATCCATAACATAGCCCTCAGGCACAACAGGCAATTCATATTTAGGGGGAGATTCTTCATTATCACTTTCATCAATATTATCAGTTTCAATAATTTCATTCTCTCTAGCTCTAGCAAGTTGTTCATCAAGAAATTCACCAAGTGGCACAGTAGTATCAAGCATAGAAATAGTTTCATCATGAGTATCATGCATAGCAGAAGTGGCATTATCAATAACATGCGACATATCAGAATTAATAGCAGAAGCAGGTTTAGGTGTCGCAAGTTAACTCAAAACAGAAGGTGAATCAAGTGCAGAGCTAGATGGCAGTTCCTTACCTCCCCTCGTAGTTAAGGGATAAATTTTTGTTTTCTCGTCTTTCAAGTTCTTCATAGTGACCAGCAGATATAAATCCCAAGTGACTCAAAGAATAGAGCTATGCTCCCCGACAACAGCGCCAGAAAATAGTCTTGATAACCCACAAGTATAGGGGATCGCAACAGTTTTCGAGGGTCGAGTATTCAACCCAAATTTATTGATTCGACACAAGGGGAGCCAAAGAATATTCTGAAGTATTAGCAGTTGAGTTGTCAATTCAACCACACCTGGATAACTTAGTATCTGTAGAAAAGTATTTAGTAGCAGAGTAATATGGAAGTAACGGTAACTGTAGCAAAAGTAACTGTGATAGTTTTGTAGTGATTGTAACAGTAGCAACGAAAAAGTAAATAAGCGAAGAACAATATGTGAAAAGCTCGTAGGCATTGGATCGGTGATGGAGAATTATGCCGGATGCGATTATTCATGCAACAGTTATAACATAGGGTGACACAGAACTAGCTCGAATTCATCAATGTAATGTAGGCATGTATTCCAAATATAGTCATATGTGCTTATGGAAAAGAACTTGCATGACATCTTTTGTCCTACCCTCCCGTGGCAGCGGGGTCCTAACGGAAACTAAGGTATATTAAGGCCTCCTTTTAATAGAGTACCGGACCAAAGCATTAACACATAGTGAATACATGAACTCCTCAAACTATGGTCATCACCGGGAGTGGTCCCGATTATTCTCACTTCAGGGTTGCCGGATCATATAACATAGTAGGTGACTATAGACTTGCAAGATAGGATCAAGAACTCACATATATTCATGAAAACATAATAGGTTCTGATCTGAAATCATGGCACTCAGGCCCTAGTGACAAGCATTAAGCATAGCAAAGTCATAGCAACATCCAACCCATCACCGTCCAGCAAGCCTACGATGGAATTACTCACACATGGCGGTGAGCATCATGAAATTGGTGATGGAGGATGGTTGGTGATGACGATGGCGACGGATTCCCCTCTCCGGAGCCCCGAACGGACTCCAGATTAGCCCTCCCAAGAGAGATTAGGGCTTGGCGGCGGCTCCGTATCGTAAAACGCGATGAATCCTTCTCTCTGATTTTTTTTTCTCCCCGAACGTGAATATATAGAGTTGGAGTTGAGGTCGGTGGAGCTCCAGGGGGCCCACGAGGCAGGTGGCGCGCCCAGGTGGCAGGCGCGCCTCCCGCCCTCGTGGACAGGGTGTGGGCCCCCTGGCCTTGATTCTTTTGCCAATATTTTTTATTATTTCCAAAAATAATCTCCGTGAAGTTTCAGGTCATTCCGAGAACTTTTGTTTCTGCACAAAAATAACACCATGGCTATTCTGCTGAAAACAACGTTAGTCCGGGTTAGTTCCATTCAAATCATGTAAGTTAGAGTTCAAAACAAGGGCAAAAGTGTTTGGAAAAGTAGATACGACGGAGACGTATCAAAAACCCTCACCCCCCCAATTCAAAAAGAAAAAAAGAAAACCCTCACAATCCCCACTTCACAAAAACCCTCACCCCACCTGTTGGGGATATAACTACTGGGTATGACCTGCCCAGGAGGGGCCGGGTCATGCCCCTGGCAGCTTAACAATGAAGAAGCTTAATAGGGCCCAAGGTGTGAAGATGGCGGTTCATAGAGCAAGCTTATTGTAGGCCCAAGACCCAGAGATGACTTGAGGCCCACGGGTGTGAGCCCCTATATGTTTAACTAGTACTGTAAGGCAAGCTTAGTTAGAAACCGAGCTGGTCATGTTTTGTGAGCCGGCCGGGACTTTGTAAGCCACCGGGTATCAACCTGTGTATATAAAGGGGTGACCCGATGGCGGGTTAACTCAAGAAATAACTCATCGAGAACTAGGTGAAGCGTACTCACTCCCTGGTAATTGAAACCCAAGCAATACAACCTAAAGTATGAGTAGGCTTTTACCTCATTGAGAGGGGCCGAACCTGGGTATACTCTCTATGTCCTTTGTCCCATTTAACCCCTTTAAGCTAACCTGGCTGTGACGGCTCCACACCTAAGTCCTTTTGCTAGGGCATCTACCGTGCCAAGTCCACGACAGTTGGGGCCCACCGTGGGGCCAGCGCACTGTGGATTCGAGTTCTTGAAGGGCAGCTTCTTAGGGATCAAGGGATGCACCGTGGGCCGGTTGACCAAGAGTCGTCGCGGCAAGCTCTGCATCGACGATGCTAGCTAGGGCTCCAAGGTCGGCTCAATTGAGTACGGGTACCGGGTCCCCTTCGGCGGAATCCACGTCTTCATCGGCAAGATCGATGAGTCGGGTCCTGAGCCGGACACCTCCACCGATATCTTCGAGACGGCTCAGCGTGCATGACCCGCCAAGGTTCAAACCGCCGTGAAGCATGCCTTTGTTGGTTTCACCGAGGGGGCGGATTTTGAGGAAGGATCTTTATCTGATGGAAAGACAGACATCTACTTTGACGGCGAGTCCTCAACCGGTGAGACCAATTCAATGTATCAACTGCAAGACGGCCGACTTGGGGACTGTTCCGATAGTGACAGTATTCCGGACCCCTATGAGCCGCCGAACAGGGTTGCGATCTTCATGGCCGGCACATAGCTGGTGCTCAATTTGACGACTGCTGCAGCTATGACTTCCACTTCAACGGCCGCGGCGACGGCCGGAGCGAGAGACTGGGCGCGCCCGCCGGCTCAGGTTTTGACAGAGCTTTTGGACGCTTTGTCAACTTTAATGGGGGCAGAGGTAACCCCAAAGACTCAAGCACAGCACAAAGTGGATGTCGCGAAGCTGCGAGATGAGATAACTCAAGCCAAGGAAGAACTTGCTGCTGAGAATGCTAGGATGGCGACAGAACAAGCTGCCTTGAACGCGCAATCACAACAGGTTCAGGCAGAGTCGTTTCGGCTCACCTTGGATCAGAACGCTTCGAATGCTATTATAAGGAGGAGGCACTAGACCCGTCTACCCACAAAGTTTGAGGCTAGGAACCTTTTCAACACACCTGGGGCAGAAACGAGTGACCCGCCCGTTGTAAGCCGGGTTGTTGAGGCGCCCGCGACCGGAGCGCCGGTCCAGCAACGTGCTGCAGACCCGCCTCGTTTGAACTTGACCCCGCCTCAGCAAGTACCAACACCACCGGGTCATTATTCTAACCCTCTGGACAATATGATTGCCGCGGCTACACGATTGGCGGCTCTCCCCGTTGAAGGCAAGTCACCAGCCACGATGGAGATACAGAGAGCAGGAGAGCTTCTTTAGACAACGGTGGCTCAAGAGGCGGCTTACTCGTGTAGTCATGAGCGGATTCATTCAGCCCCTCGTCAAAGCCGAAGCTACAGCAGGCATATTGAGTCGCCAGCGGTTCCAAGCAGTGAGAGGCACCGTAACCAACCCCGTAGGCATGACCCACCCTGTGCTGATAACAATGCTCAGGCTTTGGTAGATCAGGGCAAGGCACGTCGGGAGGCTAAGCTGGCGGCTGTCAGGACCCCAATCCTAAGTCACACCGATCTAGCATGTAACACATCATATCACTTTGCGGCCTCACGCACGGTATCCCCACGGGTGCCACCTTACCTGGCCCGGGACCGTTTGCGCCTTTTGGCTCATGTATATGATAGTGTCGCTAGCATCCATATGACAGAGAACCCGGGCGGACATGACTAGTCGTAAACCCAAGGTGGCTCTAACTTACAGGGACAGGCATACATGACCCAGCAACGAACGTGTCGGTCATCAACGTATGAACCCAAGTTGTAGCAAGCTACAAGGACTTAAAGGAACAACGCGTGATATTTCCCCGAAGGGACAGACAGAGGAACGAAGAAGGACACATGCTGGCCAGCCAAAGTGTTCCGGAGCAGTAGCAAGCTACCATGGCTCAGTGGAAGCACTAGGAGACATTTCCCCATAAGAGAGGCTACTAGGAATAAACAACTAGGTGGTCGGATCCCACACATACCAAGCATTTCAAAATCATAAACACAATATGCTCGATATGTGCAAATACAACATGGCATCACAACGGAACTCTACGACTCAAAGTATTTATTCATAAGGCTCTGAAGAGTCATACATAGTAAGAATTACAATCATGGGTCACATGACCCAACATACAGAGCATACAGGCAACAAAAGCATAACATGTCTGAGTACAGAAAACTACAAATGAAAAAGGCTAAGAAGCTTGACTATCTACACGATCCTCCCAAGGGTACAAGATCTTAGCTGAGGTAACAAGCTAAACGTCGAAGTCCACGCGGAACTACTAGTGAGACTGAAGTCTCTTTGCAAAGACATAAATTAAGCAAACTTGAGTACAAATGTACCCAGCAAGACTTACATCAGAACTATCTACATATGCATCCGTATCAACAAAGGGGGTGGTGGAGTTTAACTACAGCAAGCCAGCTTTGACTCAGTGGCTATCCTGTACGACGACTGCTGGTAACTCTTTTGAGGTGGCGCACACGAGTCCACATATTCACTAATCAATACACCACTATGGATCCGCTCCCGTCTTCCTACGAGAACGCCATCCATAGCACTCACGCTTATCTTGCGCATTTTAGAGTATCCACTTTCACTTGTCTATGAACTGTATAAGCAACCAAGTAGTCCTTTACCGCGGACACGGCTATTCGAATAGATGATGCTAACCCTGCAGGGGTCTACTTCTTCACACACACTCTCGCCACTTACCGCCATGTACACGTCATATATGTCGGCAACCTTCAAGCGGAAGCCTGGCGAGGGTGTCGGCCACGACCTGACTAACCACACAAGTCCCTAGTCCAGGTTTATCGCCTATTCAGGTTTCATCTGCAGGGAGTCCAGCCGAGGTTTCCACTACGGCCCCAAACGATGTGTGCAGGGTTCCCGAGGCACCAAACGGGCGTCCCGGTACACCGTGCCACATGCCTACCGCATCACAGCCCACCCCTCGGGTCAGCGTTGTGCACGGCCTCCAGCATACTACAAACACCAGAAACTACTTGCAACTCCTGGACAGAGGACAGGGGCGGTTAGTAAGTCGAGAGAGTCAATTAAGGATCTCAATGTGTGGTAGTAGCTAATCTTAAATCACGCATACAGATCTCAGTTCCTAAGGACGGTTCCAATGAAACAACCCACCATGTACTCCTACATGGCCTCTCACCGATACCTCTACCAAATCGTGTTCACACACTTAGCTCTCAACAGTAGGACATGTTCACACACCTCCAATTCATCCCCGATAAATCAGACCTGACTCAACTCTAAGCAGTAGCAGGCATGACAAACAAGCATGAATGAGCAGGCACATCAGGGCTCAAACAACTCCTACTCATGCTAGTGGGTTTCATCTATTTACTGTGGCAATGACAGGTCATGCAGAGGAAAGGGGTTCAACTACCGCAGCATGTAAAAGATGAATCGTTGTTGTCCTAATGCAGTAAAAGAGAATAGGAGCGAGAGAGTGGGATTGTATAGGAATGAACAAGGGGGGGTTTTGCTTGCCTGGCACTTTTGAAGATAGTATAGTTCTTCATCGGTGTCATCGATCTCATCGTCGGAACCACGTCTACTGAGAGGGGACAAATACCGGCAACAGAGAAGGAACACAACCAATGTAATGCAACAATATGATGCATGATCATGACATGGCAATATGTGGTGGTTTGAGCTAATGCAACTAGCAACAATTTAAAGGAAGTTGGTTTGAATCCAAGATTCAAATTCAAACTCCATATGTGGATATGCAAATGCCATTTATTTGATTTGTCCTAAACATAAGCCATAAGTTGTTCTAACATGCATGGAAATGGTACAGATGGATAGATTGTATTTTTTCGATCATTTTTCATATATAAATCTTTTCATTCTGAGCTATAGATTAATTTCTATGATTTTTTGAAGTTTAGGTCTTTTTCTGGAATTTCTCGTTATTTCGAAATTAAACTAATTCCAGAAAAGATTAATTGCGTCAGCACTGCGTCAGCATGACGTCAGCCAGTCAACAGGGCTAGTCAAGGTCAAACCTGACGCGTGGGACCCAGTAGTCAGTGTCTCAGTGGTTAATTAAGGTTAAAACTAATCTTAGCTCAAACTAATAATGGCCTGGGGCCCACTGTCAGTGTCTGTGGGTGGTCTAGCTGGCAGTGATTAGTACTAATCACGTGGCCACGTCGACATGCTGGAGTTTGGCCGGCGGCGACCTCAAGCCGTGGCGGAGTCTGCTCGGGATTGAGCTATGGGTGATGGTTTTGAGCTAGGTTTGCAACTATGGGACACTGAGACTCGCACGAATCCGTTGCAACAAGCGGCAGCAGCTGGGGTGGCCGGAGCTCGCCGAAAATGAGCTCGCGGCGGTGGCCAGAGTTCAGGAGCAGTCAGGTTTGGGTGCTAGAGAGTGTGGGAGGGGGATCTGCTGGTGGCTACGGGTTCGCGGAGACGCGATGAGCACACTGGTGTGCTCAGACACGGGCTGCAGTGCCCATGGCCACGTATGCGTCATCATCGGAGGCGAGGAGCTCACGGCTTGAGCGGAAGAGGTGGCTAGAGGATAGGAACGAGCTCGGGGAGGATGGGGAAAGGCGGCGGAGCTCACAGCGATCTAGAGGGCGTCGTCAGCGGCTCGGGGAAGATATGGTGTGGCCGGAACGACGATGGCGATCTCGGGCGCTGGATGTTGAAGACGACGGTGATGGCAGCGTTGCAGGGGCTCCCACGGTGCATTGATCGACGAGGAGGAAGAGGTGCTCAAAGTATTTACTATATCTATCTAATAAATTTCAAAGATTGTGTGACAGGAATTACCTCAGACATTGTCGAGTGCATTGAAAGAAGTCAAGAATTAGATCATATATCAATGACACTCGTATGAAGATTCACCTCGCTTCCTTCCGATTTAACTATGCACTCAAATGATGCATATCTTCAGGGGGAGCATATTTTATCTCTGTATTTATCTCTCGTCTTTTATTATCCTTCACATTACATTCCATTCATTCTATCTTTCGATGTGTTCTGTTTTGTCAACAATCGTCCAAAAGGGGGGAGATTGTTGGTGCAATATCTTCCTACCTTTGTTTTGGAGATTGTTGACAGAAACATGTATGGACTGATTTGTTTGCTAGTGCATGTAGAGAGAAATAATCCATACAAAACCGAAGAGAATGTTGTTTCCGGTGCTAAGTTCGAGGAACTTCACCGAAGTATTTTTGCGTTGCAGAAAAGAACTAGCTACATATGCTGAAGATATGTAGACGAGAAGATTGATGCGAAGAAATTAGCCCCTCGAAAGTTTACCGCTGAAGCGAAGCATTTGGTTCGGTACTGTCGTCCGAAGAAATTGACTGCAGCGAATGAAAGTCAAAGACAAAGTGAAGACGTAATATTCATTTCGTTGTTCCTCTTTCATTTATTTAAGTCATAGGACCTCCGTACTATTAAGAGGCATATAGGTTCTCGAAGCGTAGATCTATTGTGATGCTTAGCCCAAAACCTATGAAGGATGCAAGAGAAATCTCTTTATGCTCTGAATGATTACCTGGTAGCAGTAGATGTTGTTCTTCGTGTTGCGGGAGATATCTTTCGGACTGAGGATTTAGCATTACTTTCTCCGCAAGTAATGTTACCGTTGTGCTCAAAATTCCGACCGTTGGACTCATGTCGTTCAATCATTGGCTGCTCCTTGTGTCCAATTTGGTCATTTCCCATCACGGAAGGCTGCGGCTATAAATAGCCACCCCGCTCCAACATTATCCGTTGGCTGCTCCGCTTGAGATTTCTAGAAGATTGATTTGAGCAACCCCTCTTCGAGTGATTTGAGTTTAAGATCCACCGAGAGAGAAATCAAGGGCCCAAACTTAGACAGTGGTTTAGCATCGTGGTAGTTCTGAGTTAGAGTGTTTGTACCTATTACTCTTGAGAGCTGCACACTCTCTAGATGGATAGGTTTGGGCTCGAGTTTTCAAGAGTTGTTGTCTTCAACGAGCCTGATCTTCAGCAACCAAGAGTGATTGTGGTTCGTGAAGGTCGATCCAATGTTTGGAGATAGCCGACAAGTATCTACCACGAGTGAAATCAACTGGAGTCTGAACAGCATCGAGTTGAAGGAGAATAGGGTGAAGAGAGTTTATCTTCCGTGTTAAGTCACAACCCATCCAACCAGACGTAGCCCTTTGGCAGAAGGGTGAACTGGTCTACCAAATCTCTCTGTCGCCATCGAGCACCACTGGTTCAATTTACTTCACTGAATTACTTCCGGCAGTTTTCATATGTGCTCTGTGACGATAGTTATCTGATCAGTTATTTTCTGTTGCATATCATTCGTCTTACTCTCTCTTTGTGTCAGTTATTGTTAGTTGCTCATACTGTTGCACCCTCTTCATTCTGTCATGCTATCTTACACTGGTATAGCAAGGTGCTATACAAACGGTTTTTAACCCCTTTCCGCGATGGTATTCGGAACCGTCTCCAAGTGAGTGACTGCGATAGGGAGGTCCTTCCCACACGACCCAGAAACCATCAGGGATAGGGAGCCTCGATGCATGTACAGTACTCCCTACTCGTTTGTGCTCGCATTGCCATCGCAGTCGGTATTCTGTGGTGCTACGTTTACGATGTGTGACCCATCACAAATAGTTCACGATTGTAGAAGTACACAATCACACACATTTACTTTTCCTCGGCTGTGTGTGAATCTATGTAAGAGCGCACACAGTTCCTCGAAGCTTGAATACATCCCAAACGATTTATCCGTGGTACCGCGTCAGATGATCGACCTATCGCACGCATTCTTTTATGACCAAACATTTGTGATGCGCACAACATCACAAACAGTCCATAATTTCAAAGCGTGTGTGATAAGGTGGCTATCGCAAACATTTAATAAGAAAGAACTGTGTGTGATGCTGTTGTTAATCGCACACGTTATTTCTTGGCTGATTGTGTGTGCAGTGGAGATTGATCGCACACGTAGTGGATCCTAGAAACATGTCTGATCTCCACGTCTATCGCAGACATTTCGCGTTCGCAAACCGTGTGCAGTGTAATCCCTAATTAATCCCTAATTTAAAAATCACATGTTTTCAATTTGAAAGTAGGCAATCACTTATTTCACATCCAACCATGTTTATTACAAATATAGGTTCAACCACGAATGCATAATTCGATGCATAGGTACATATACTGAAGAACTACAGAAGCACCAAGTAAAGAATGATGAACCACAGTTGTACTAAAGACTATAAAGAGAGAGGCGAAAGACATTCTAGTTGTTGGAGAAGGTGAAGTGGAATGCCCATATTGTGCCCTCCTCCATGCGTAATGCGCGCACGACTCTAGGACAACCCCTTGTGATGGCTGCCCGTCCATCCTTCATCGTCTTCACTACGACTTCTCGATGCTCATTGTAGTCTGGATGAAATACTTTAACCTTTACTGCGTGTCCACCAATCTTGTACTTTGCAAGGTAATCTTGAGTGAACTGCTTCGGGAACCACTACGGACGAAAAAGATTCAGACATTGTTGTCTAACAACTCATTATGGGCAGTAAAAAGAGAGGGTTGCAGAGTTTGTAGTTACCATTGTCGGATTCTGGGTTCCGGCAAACACTTGAGGTTCGAACACTAGGGTGCGCACGAAGAACAAGAGACAAGAGACACGAGGGTTTATGCTGGTTTGGGCCACCGTTATGGTGTAATACCCTAGTCTAGTTTGGTGTGGTGGATTGCCTTGCAGGCTGAGGATGAACAAGTACAAGGGAAGAACAGCCTCCTAAGGAGAGGTGTTCTTGAGCTTGGTGAGCTTGTGTGCTGAGGATGGTCTGAATGATCCGTCCCCTTGCTAGGGTGGTGGCTAGTCCTATTTATAGTGGCCCGGGTCCTCTTCCCAAATATTAGGCGGGAAGGGATCCCACAACGGCCAATTTGAAGAGGGACAATTAGTACAAGTTATCCTGACAAAAGGTGGTCTTCGCCTGCCAAGGAATCTGGTGGTGACGCTGTCGTGGGCTCCGTGGTGACCTCCGTCCTGCCGTCCTACTGGTCTTGGTCTCGTTGCACCAATATGGAAACCTTTGCCTGATGCCTCGGGACTCCTCGCCTGCGCTTGCCCCTTTAACACCCAAGAGGCAACGAGTACTCTGCGCCCGCTGGCGCCCGCCTGGCCGTGGTCCTCATGGCTCACGTCATGCGAACCTCGCGAGGATCCCCTTGCGTAGATATCTCCGCTCCTCGGGAGCCAACCTAGGGAGGCCGCCCCTGAGGAGGCCTTGCGTCGTCCGCCTCGCGAGGCTTGGCCCCTCGCGAGGGTCTTGAGTGGTTGTTGATGAAGATGGGACGTACCGGGCCACTGGATGAGCCACGCCCTGGGCCGCAGGCAGGCATGTCTGGGTACCCCCGTTCCCAGGACGCTAACAGTAGCCCCCGGGCCCAAGGCGCGCTCGGACTTGGCTTCGCGGCGAAGCCAAGGGTCAAGTGCGGAGCGCCGCGGGCCCCAATAGCTTGCGGCCTTGATTGACGCGTGGCGATTGACAGGTCCTGGGCGTCTCCACTTTCGCACGCAGCCTTGATTTCCGCCTGGCTAAGCTGCCACCATTGCCTACCTAGCACCACCCCCTTCGTAGGCGAGTGCTCTATAGCTCCCTCGCCTTTCGGCAAGCAGCAGATCCCTTCCCCCGGTCCGATCTGACACCAGTTCTCCCCGCCGCCATGGCACCAAGCCGGAAGAAGAAGGGGAAGAAGGAGTCCCGTACCTTAGCTCCTACACCCCCGATCTTCGAACCCGCTGTCGAGCGGTTGGTGGTGCTCAACCAGGAGGCGATGGGCAAGGTGCGCCCAGCGCTCGCCGCCGACTCCAATGAGTGGGGGCGACGGTGGCCTGGCCTGCCTCCCGTGCTAAAATCGACATGACGGCCACTGAGGTACCCCTCCATCTTCATGCCCTCTGGGCCGGTCTGGTCCCTCCCTTCTCTGACTTCTTCAATGCGGTGCTTTCGCATTACCGAATCAACGCGCTGCGCCTTGATCCCCAATCCATCATCCTCCTTGTTGTCTTCGCCTTCGTCTGCGAGGCCATGGTGGGTATTTCCCCTTACATGGCCTTGCTTCGCCATTTCTTCTCCCTGCATCTGACAGACGCTCGCCAGCACTCGGGGTGTGTGTCTTTCCAGGCTATGGCTGCGACAGCCGGCTCGGGGATCGACTTTGAGCTCTCGCCAGTCGTCGGAGGTTTCCGGAAGCGATGGGTGTATGTGGATGTTGGCGTGTGCAATCCCTTGCTGCTACTTCCGTGGATTCCGGCCGCCCTAAGCTCCGTCTGTGAGCACGCCAGGCTCGCCGACCAGCGGCTCGCTCATGTTTGGCTCCGGCTGGCCAGGCTGCTGCTTCCCCTCCTGACTATGGTTCCTCAGGGCCCCTTCTGCTAAGACGACGAAGTCTCCCGAGAAGCAACCTCCTCCTGCCTCGAATCCTCTGCTGACCTTGGGCGCCCCAAGCCGGCCTGCCACACTTGTCGCGAGGTCGGCCGATGAGGTAAGCGTGCCGGCCTAGCGTCTCGACCCCGCGTTCTTGCCGTCCCTCCTTCGCGGCCTTGCCTGGGATGCGGAAGGTGTGCCAAGGGCTCCTCCTCTTCTTATTGACCGCGGCTGGGCAGCCTCAACCCTGGCTTCTTCTTCTGGCAACAAGCCTCTGCCCCTCCGGGCCCCTGATGGGGCCCGAAGAGCGACTGGAAAGGCGCTGCCCCCCAGCCCCCTGCTGAGAGGAGGCGAGCCACCTCAAGCCTCTTCAACGACTTCCGTCGTGGAGGACGAGCCCGGTCGCGCGTTCGAGCTTGCGTGCGAGCGGGGTGCAGACCATCATGAGCTCTTTCGGGAGGTGATGGGTGCGCTGAGACGGCTTGGGGAAGAGCTCGTGGACGTCGACGTCCGCCTTGAAACTGATGGTCTTTGGCTAACAGACGAATGGCATCAACTGAAGGTGGCCATCAACCTCGGGCGTCTCCAGTGTGAGCATGCCAACGCGAAGGCCGAAGCATCACTTGCAACCTTGTGCGAGGCTAGCGCCCGAGCCTTGGAGGAGGCCAGAGAGGCTGAACATCGTCGCAATGTCGCAGAGAAGCGCAAGCAGGAGCTCCAGGCCCTGAACGCCTCCCTGGACCAGCAGGTCGAGGCCCGCAGGGCTGTTTTGGTGTCGATGCAGGGGGCGCCTTCCAAGGAGGAGGAGATCTTGAGGCGCGAGGAAGCGCTGGTGCTGGAGGCTATGGAGCGCAGCCTCGAGCTTGAACGGTTGGAGACGAGGGAGCGCCAAGTCGCCCAGGCGGAGGATGCCGCCAGCGCACGAGAGGCCAGGATCCAGGAGGTGATTGACCGCAGGGTGGCGGAGGGCCTTGCGAATCTTGCCAACAGATATGACCTGAAGTTGAAGCTCTTGGTAGCCGAAGCTGAGGGTAGAACCACTGCCCTCCGGTCAAAGTTGAATGAGGCAGAGCAGCATGAGAAGGCCACCGTTGCGGCCCTGATCTCCGTTCAGTCGGAGTTGGCCTCCGCCCGTGTGGAGCTGCTCCCGCTTCAGCGATGAGTTATCGACGCCGAGTCCTTCACGCAGCACAGCAGGGAAGAGGCGCTCCGCCAGCAGACGTTACAGCGCGAGCACACTCCCATGCTCTGGGGCCTCAGGACGAGGGCCAACCAGGCGCTAGGCGTCATCTGCGACGAGCACGCCCCTCATCCCCACGCCGAGGACTATGCCAGCCACCTTCGCTTCTTCACCGACTTCATGATGCACCTGGAGAACAGGGCCGAGAGGGCTCGCGAGCTCGTGGATGAAAAGAGCCGAGGCCTCCTTGGGCGCGCATTCTCCCGCATCTTCAGCCATCTTCAAAATGCCGATCCCAACTTTAATTTTGACGCCGCCATTGCCCCAGTACCCGAGGCTATCCGGGATAACCTGGCGCGCTGGGTGGACGATAATGTGGATGCTCTGGTCAGGGCCTTCGCCTCCGAGGACGACGCGGTGGTGGTCGTGGTGGACGAAGGTGGCACGGTTGACGATGGCGGAGGCGATGCCGGCGACGGCGATGGTGCCTACAGCGCGTCCGGGAACGATTCGGAAGATGCTGCAGGAGACATGTCTGATTAGGCCGGTGCTCCTTTGTTTTAAACCTGCGCGCCAAATCTTGGGCATGGCCCTTAAAGATGTAAGTGCATTTTTGGGGAGGGGGAGCCCCTCATGTAATCAGACTATTGTTTTATTCCTTCAGCTAGACTTAAAGCGTGTTTTTGTGTGTCCTTAAGTTCTTCCGCGAGCTTGCTGTAGCAACTTACCTCAGTCCAGACAGACCTCGGACCGGTCTTGTGGCTGCCGATGTGTATTTCTCCCGAGGGGAGTCCTTTGCGGGCCCGCAAGGTGTTGGGCTCCTGAGGAGCCTGCTAATCCGCCCAAGAGGGCCTCGCGAGAAGCAAGCGCCTGAGCGCGGCAGGATGCGCACGCATGCCACACCCAGCCCCCGCTCGCGAGGTGCTTGTGAGGGAGGGGTAGCAGGCGCGGTCCTTAAAAACAAGGCGCGGGACCAGAAAATTCAAGAAACCAATGCAACGATAAAAGGACGCCCCCCATACTTGTCAACGAAAATACAATTTCAAGTTCAAATCCGAAAAGGCGGCAAACCGAGCTACAGAAAAGAGGGGTTGAAAGTAAATGGCCGTGTCCGGCACCTAGCTAGTCTTCTTGTCTCCCCACTAGCGCGGAGCTAAGTGCTTTCACAGGCCGTGAGCATAGTCATTGGGGGACAGTGTCGACGGCCAGCGCGGAGCATGGTGCTTCCACTAGGACGTGGGTGGGAGCCACCGAGGCCCGAGGGCGGCTCTCCGGAGACTCCGGGACGTGTACAGCCCCACTCATTATTACGTGAGAGTGTCACGGGCGGAGACCTTCACAAGCGTGAGCCTTGCTTCATATCGCTAGATGATGGCCGCGCCTTGCGCCGCCCTCGACCACCGTTGGGGCGTCCGGAAACCAGGACGATGCCCAGGGGCAAAGGGGACACTAGCGGCGCCCTCGGTGACCACAGGCCCTCTGCCGGGGGGAGGCTCGCGGGCACCTCCCCGGCAGAGGACCTAGCTCCGGGCGACGCCTTGCTCCGTGCGACTCGGGGAGGGGCCTTGCTCTAGGCCCCTCCCGCGCAGCCCCCAGTGCGCTTCCCCTGGTTGAAGCGGGGTTGCCGCACTGGGGTCGCCATCCACCCTGTGACCCGATCCACCTGCGACCCATGGTTAGTGTAAGCCTGCTCCTGAGAGATTAGCAGTACCCTGCAGTTGTTGTTGTTGGCGGGGTCGGCGAGGCTCCTGGGTGGTTCCTTGAAGGCCTCAACTTCTAGCATCTCCTCTTCCCAACCCGGCTCGAGGAACGAGCCGGGGTCATCCTCCAGCGTATACTCTCAATCCACCATGCGGGGCACATAGGCTTCCGGAGCCGCCGCCCCAGAACCTCCGCCGAAACGCCCCGCGCTCCATGCCGCCGGGCCCAGCGTGCCGCCCTGGTGGTGGGAGGGTGGCATCCCGCTGGGGTCGCGAGGGGCAACGTCCGTACCTGCGCCCACTGGGGGAAGCACAGGTGCGGCCGGATGCCCGACACCGTTGGCCGCACCGACACCGATGAACCCTCCTAGTGCGCCTGGGGGCACGCGGGCGTGACAAGGCCCACCATGCGATCTGGCCACAACTTGAGGCGTAGGTAAGGAGCAGAAAGGCGGCGTACCCCTTGTTGCGGCGTCCAACAGCTCAGCGACGCGCTCCACAATGCATCGCGGCCGCTCCCCGCCAGCCGTCACCGCAACAGCTCTCGCGCCACTGTGAGCGCGGCTCACATGTTCGCTTGTTCCCGTTGAGTGTGTGGTGTCGTCGTTGCCACATGGCTTGAGGCCCTCGCGGCGGCCCGCGCGCGCCGCGTTCTGAGGGTGGAAGGCGCCAGTCCGCGCCTCCCGCGCCCCATGGCATTCGGCGGTGCGCGGGCCGCCTGGAGTGCGGAATTGAGGTCTTCTTGGGCGGACGGTGCCGCCTTGACGGGCCAAGCTGCCCAATGGTCGGCGTTGGTCTTTGGGTCGCCGGACATCGGAACCGCGGGGTGTCGGCGGATCAGCTGACGGAGGAGAGGCTTCGGCGCACCCCTACCTGGCGCGTCAAATGTCGGATTCTGGTTTCCGGCAAACCCTTGAGGTTCGAACACTGGGGTGCCCACGAAGATCTCTCTCTCTCTCTCTCTCTCTAGCTCGCTCTCGCAACGATCTCAAATCTTAACTCGAAGAACCCAAAGAACAACAGACACGAGGGTTTATACTAGTTCGGGCCACCGTTGTGGTGTAATACCCTACTCCAGTGTGCTGTGGTGGATTGCCTTGCAGGCTGAGGATGAACAAGTACAAGGGAAGAACAACCTCCTGAGGAGAGGTGTTCTTGAGCTTGGTGAGCTTGTGTGCTGAGGATGGTCTGAATGGTCCGTCCCCTTGCTAGGGTGGTGGCTAGTCCTATTTATAGTGGACCGGGTCCTCTTCCAAATATTAGGCGGGAAGGGATCCCACAACGGCCAATTCAAAGGGGGACAGCTAGTACAAGTTATCTTGACAAAAGGTGCTCTTCGCCTGCCAAAGACTCTGGTGGTGACGCCGTCGTGGGCTCCGAGGTGACCTCCATCCTGCCATCCTACTGGTCTTGGTCTCGTTGCACCAATATGGAAACCTTTGCCTGATGCCTCGGGACTCCTCGTCTGCGCTTGCCCCTTTAGCACCGAAGAGGCAACGAGTACTCTGCGCCCGCCTGGCCGTGGTCGTCATGGCTCACGTCATGCGAACCTCGCGACGATCCCCTTGCATAGATATCTCTGCTCCTCGGGAGCCAGCCTAGGGAGGCCGCCCCTGAGGAGGCCTTGCGTCGTCCGCCTCGGGAGGCTTGGCCCCTCGCGAGGGTCTTGAGTGGTTGTTGATGAAGATGGGTCGTACTGGGCCGCTGGATGAGCCATGCCCTGGGCCGCAGGCAGGCAAGTCTGGGTACCCCCGTTCCCAGGACACCGACAACCATCCTACAGCTCACTGTTGTGTTGGATGGAGCATAAAAAATAATTTGCTTGCCACCATTCGTATCTTTTTGCTAATAATCCTTATCATTTTCCTCACTTGATGCTTGTTCATGAATATCTCATTGCCCCATACGCAAAAAGGGTCGATGCGTGGATCCTTGCCAAGGGCATATGTACCTACAAGCAACATATCAATATTAGAAGCTAACAAGTGTCCAGGCTGGATCTATGTGCACTACATTATGGAACAACGGGGGAGTACAAGCCGAGGGATGAAACTAACCTCGGCGAAAAATGGTGGCCACTCCCGTTGTTGTCCTGCATATGTAGTGGAAAGGCATGATAATTACAGCAACCTTAACATCAAACAAATATAGCAAAGGTAAACAACATCATCTCCAAATGATAGCTTGAATGTGTTGGTTTCAGCATGTTGTTAAAGCAGATATAAAATGGAAGGCAATGTTACCGACAACAGGCTTAACAACCATCAAATATTGCAATTCAAACTGGTATTGTTGAAAATGAATAGAACGTAGGTAATACTTAAACATCACACTGGATAAATGTGTAAAACTGAAATAAAGGGAATGTGTTAACTACACCAGGCATAATTGGAACCAAATATAGCAGTTCAAACTAGTATTGATGCAGTCGAGAGGCACAGTTCTGACTTGCACATAATGAAAATCACATTGTGAATGACTAAAATAAACAAGGCATAAATGATCAGTATGACAACAAAATATAGCCATTGAAAACTGGACAGAGTCTCACTACAACCAACCTAACAAGCAAATACACATAAACAGGGCATATGCTTGAAAACTAGACAAATGCTCACTGCAACCAACCTAACAAGCAAATATAGATAAACAAGGCATCTGCTTGAAAACTGGACAAATGCTCACTTCAACCAACCTAACAACCAAATACAGATAAACAAGGCATCTGCTTGATAACTGGACAAATTCTCACTGCAACCAACCTAAGAACAAAATACATATAAACAAGGCATCGGCTCGATAACTGGAAAAATGCTCACTGCAACCAACCTAACAACCAATTACAGATAAACAAGGCATCTACTCACTATAAACAACCAAATATAGCCATTCGTGAAACTGAAGAGGACAATTAATACTTAAACATTCACATAGCCCTATTGAACAATACATTTTTGCATAAATAAAATAATTAAACACAGCACAGTTAAAGCACCGCACGGCAAATGCTACTACAACAAAGGGTACGGATTGGCATGCTACAAAAGGTAAGATTTGCTGATAGGATGTTGCCTCACATCACATGTCATGGACGGGATCCTTCCAGTTGGAATAGCACAGACCCATGGTGTGCTCTCTGATGTCATAGATGGGTTGTTTCACCTTGGAAGAACCTTTATGGGTGCCCTCTTCGTGGCCGTGGTCGTGGTCGATGAGATCTAACTTGGCAATTGAGGATCCCAAGCCGTCGCCGTAGAACGTGTCCTTCAGAAATGAGAAAATGGGCTCGATGGCGTACAAGGATCGCAAATCCTTGACCGCTTGGCAGAGGAGATCAGTGGCAGGGCCATTTAAGAGACCGACGGCGGTTGAACCAGAGGGGTTGGGGATGGACCACTTAACCTGTGACATGGACCGCGTGAAGCCGTCGCTGTCGACGAGCTTGATGTCGTAGCCAGCTTTCCCAAGATACAGTAATACGCTAGCCCGTTGACATGAAGCCTTCTGCATGGCAATGTAGTCAATGTCTTTGCTGGCTTCCACGGCGACGTGTTGCTTCGGGATCGATAGGTAGGGGCGAACGGCGGCCACCTCGCCAACGTCCACCGGAGAGACCATAATAAACCTCTTCTTGGCCGAACGCTCATCGGGCTCCCCGGGATACATGGTCGAGCTTAAGCTGCGACATTTTGGAGCAGGGGATGTGGATCTGGCAGGGAGGGACACCGCAGGCCTCATCTAAAAACTCAGGGGAGTGGGGCGATGGTATGGGAATCGCTGGGTGAGGTGAACTTTATTATCTAAGCTACGAGGAATGGGCAGACCGTCAAGGGTTGGCGGCGGCCACGAGCTAGGGTTCAAGGAGGGAAGGGGGCCGGGTGGGGGGACTATGGAGGGGGGGTTTGAGAATATGTCGCGCTACTGAAAATTTTAGTAATGGTGGGTGGAGATGGTGGTGGACGAGGGATGGCGACGGTTCAAATGACTCGCTACTGCAATTTTACTATAAGGTCGGTGCTGGAGGTGTGTGGACGATGGTTGAAGTACGGCGGCTACTAAAATTTGGGTAAAGGAATTGATGCGGGGCAGGAGTGCCGAAGATCACGCACGGTCCAATAAGAATGTGTGTGTATGATAATAAGGAAAAGTTGCAGAACCGCCGATTTTTGCAACGCTCAAGGCGGGTAGTTTGTTTTTATATTTCTAGCTAGCTGGTCTATCGCACACGGTTTGTCCTAATTCCTAAATAAACTACCCGCCTTTAGCTTGCGTAGGTGGTGATTTTACAGCACACTTGCATCGCACACGGTTAAGCCAGTACCTCCACCCTTTGCTCGCACTTGAGCAGTCGTGGTGATTTTACAGAGCACTTGCATCGCACACGGTTGAGCCAGTACCTCCACCTTTGCTCGCGCTTGCGCAGTCGTGGTGATTCACAGCGCACTTGCATTGCACCACGGTGAAGACATTATACCTGTGTCCGTTGAGCGTCATCAGAGTCTCTGCAGCAAAAAAAGAGTTAGAGAGGGTAAGAAGACAGCAACACCAGCATGTGGCCCAAATATATATGAGTGAAAAGGGTGGTCTGTGATGTTAAAAATTCCAATGCACAACTTCGACCATGCACGTCGTCGAAGATCGATGAGAGGGGCCAGAAGTCAAGAACCACCTGGAAGTGGCCAAATATATGTAGGAATATTGGTTGTGATGTGTAAAACTTTAAATACACAATGCACAACTTTGGTGGCACCTGCCCCGGAAACCCGAAAGCACCCTTGGATATATCTATAATGGCATAATGTCGTAACTAGCTAGGGTGATTGACCCACCACCTCCCACTTCGTGTCAGCGGGGCGGATGCACGTAATGATACTTTGGTCATACATGCATGTCGCCATGACCTACCATAAGACAGACCATTGAATCTATCGTTTGGTCAAACGACAACTGTTGTTGTCGATAAACCACAAAACCAGCACCTCTTCCATGCAGCCCAAAATGTTGTACGTTGAAGGGGTGATGTGTGTTTTCAAGATAGAATAATTTACAATTTAGATGTGCTGGCTACCTCTCGATACAGACAACAACCATGAAGGCCAGGTAGTTAAGGACGAGATACGTAGGGTGCGATGTAGGTCGAACCCAGCAATCCAAGCATGTGGGAGGGAATCCTGACAACACATGAACTCGAGCTTTGGTTGAACGACATGTGACAGTGACCGGCCCTAACACAAACTAGGAGGAATCCATTCATGGCCAACACATACCCCTCGTTATCGGTCAAAGGGATGATATATATATACACTTGGGGAGCCCACAGATATGTGTGTCGTCACAAAAAACTGCACAAGGGAGACGTGGTCAATCAGAAGACACCGTATACACTGCATGCGGCCCAAAAATATGTATGGGTACGGTGGTGTGTGATGTGTTCAAATCACGAATGCACAACTTCGATGGACCACTAACCACATTTCAAACCGAACACCATACCCGACCCCAAGCCTGGTTCAATACGTACGATGTCGGTTTCCCAACTTCGACGCGGCGGCGGGGGGGGGGGGGGGGGGGGGTCGTCCAACGCATGCACTCAAACTTTATTTGGTCTAACATGGCACACATAGCAATAGGAAACCATCATGGTCAAACCCTTCTCGTTGTTGGGTCAAAGGGATAGATTGTGTTGGCCCCCCTCATTATCGTTAAAGGATAATATATATACCTCGGGGAGCCCACAGATATGTGCAGTGTCTATTAACCGCACAAGGGAGACATGCTCGATCAGAACACCCTACCACCTATACCCTGCATGAGACCTAAAAAAGGTTTATATAATCTCCATGACAGGTCACTATAGAGTCAATCATTCTTTAATTTTTTGGAGCAAAAAATAACCAATAAAAACATAGTCTACAAATTATCAAAACAAGGATCCCAAGGTTTATATAATCGCCATGACAGGTCACTATAGAGATATTTATCTCTTTATCTCTATAATGACCGTGTGATAGCATTTAAATCAAGCTTGAGATATGCAACTTCCCACCGGGTCACCCATCCTTGGACTACTCCAGCCCGAGCATGCTTAACTTCTACATTCTATTCGACTAGACTAGCCGATGGGAAGCCACACCTTGCTGATAGGAATTGCCTCCTTGCCTTTAAGGCGTTTCACGCTGGTCACCCGATGGGACCTACTCCCTCCTATCACACACGTTTGTGCTTTTAGAAACTGTGTGTGATATTTAAATGGTTGGTGTGTCGCCGCCTAGCCTTCAATGAGCACTGACACTGGTAGCGGGAAAATGATGGGAGAAGAGGTGGGAAACCGATGAGAGGAGTGGCGGGAAACAGTAGCCTGTTCGGATATATAACAACATTAATATAGAAAACTTAGTAGAGAAGGAAGCGTGAGCTAGCATGACCCATGCGCACAATGCTTACCCATGTACCGCATGTGCTGTCGAAAGGGCTAAGGATTGATGTTCGATCTGGGAGCATCCAACGGTGCAGACGTACGATCCGTGGGGTTTGGGTTCTGGCCCATTAGAACGCGCGACTCAGATCGCGCATGCTGCAGGGGGTGGGGGGCATCGGTCACGGTTTCGGTAGGCACACGGCTTTCGTTAGTGAACCGTGTGCTATTTGAAAACATTTCTAGAGAAGAATCTCGGTTTTTAAATCCCCGTAAATCCAAAACTCACCCAAAAATCGTGAAACTTGGCATAGTGTCACGACATGGCACATATATGTCGAGGAATTTTTTCATCCATTTTGGCGCAAGTTTTATTACAAGCCTCTTACAAACCGGAGCTTCTCTCAAACAAGCCTCATGGTTCGAATAGGGAAACGTGTCCCCCTTGTGGGCGAAACGAGAATCACTGCCTCTTTTCGCCTTGTATTTTCTTCTGCGGGCAACATGGAACAACAGGATATCGGTGCTGAAATTTGAACTTATTCAGGGTTCGTTTGGCCTTTTTATACACTAATTGAGTTTCCTAGGCATTTAATGTCCATAATTCAAATCTGAACTTCAAATACATGCTCCAGTTCACCAAAATGGCTAGAAAAATTATACGTGGGTCCTTGGGTGCATGTTTAGGTCCCATGCCAGGAATGGGAACGAATTACAACCGTACCGGCATCCTGGCTCGTCCTCAAACATTTGGAATCTTGGTTTTTAAATCCCCATAAATTCTAAACTCACCAGAAAGTCATGAAAGTTGGCATGGTGTCACGTCATGGCACATATATGTCGTGGTAAAAACATTGTCCTATTTGGGCCAAGCATTATTAAAAACCTCTTACAAACCAGAGCTTCTCTCAAAGAAGCCTCGTGGTTCCGATAGGGAAACGTGTTCCCCTTGTGGGCGAAACGTAATCACTGCCTCTTTCCGCCTTGTATTTTCTTCTATGGGCAACATGGAACGACGGGATATCCATGCTGAAATTTAAACTTATTCAGGATTCGTTTCACCTTTTTATACACTAATTGAGTTTCCTATCCATTTAATGTCCATAATTCAAATCTGAACTACAAATACATGCTCCAGTTCACCGAAATGGCTAGAAAAATTATACATGCACTGGTACGCGTCGGTGCTATACAAACAGTTTTTAACCCCTTTCCGCGACGGCATTTGGAACCGTCGCCTAGTGAGTGACGGCGATAGGGGGTCCTTCCCAAACGACCCAGAAACCTTCGGGGATAGGGACCCTACAGTACTCCTACTCGTTTCTGCTTGCATTGCCATCGCAGTCGGTATTCTGTGGTGCTACGTTTACGATGCGCGGCCCATCACAAATGGTACACTATTATAGAGCGGGTATGATAAGCATACAATCACACACGTTCGCTTTTCCCTAACCGTATGCGATAACTAATTAAGAAGATTAGCTAATCGTCATACGTGTGTCGGACAGGATTACGAAACGTCGGACCATCGTAACATCGTCGTACACGACAACTATCGCACATGCTATTCTGTGGTGCAACATTTATGGTGCATACTTCATCAGAAACAGTTCATGGTTGCGAATCGTGCACGATAAGGCAACTAACACAAACGTTTAGTTTGCCCGCACTGTTTGTCATATTGTCTGACATCGCACACGCTTTGCAAACGGCAATTGTGTGCATGCTTGCACACGTTTCCTCTCTGTGAACCATCTCGGATTATGGTGTATATCGCAAACGTTTGTGTTTTACCAACCGTGTGTGCCGTAACGACCTGGAGAGCGTAATTTCACCATAATTTGATTGCTGCTATTTCAAATTGTACCGGATTTGAATTTGAATTTGAATGTACGCTATAGCTTTATTCATATCCATCATGTTCAAACAACCAATGCATTATTCGATTCATAGGTACATATGTTCAAGAATTACATAAGAACCAAATAAAGAATGATGAACCACAATTGTATACTTGTACAATTAAAGATGGTAACGAAAGAGGCGAAATACATTTTGGTTGCTGAACAAGGTGAAGCGGAATGCCCATAATGTGCCCTCCTCCATGTAGAAGGCGCGCACGACTCTAGTCCAACCCCTTGTGATGGTCGACCGCCCATCCTTCACGGTCTTCATCAAAACATCTAGATAATCATCGTGTTCTGGTAGAAATACTTTAACCTTTGCATGCCCACCAATCATGTAGTTTGAGAGGTAATCTTGAGTAAACTGCTTTGGCAACCACTGCAAAGGAAAAAGATTCATATATTGTCATCTAACACAACTCATTATGGGCAGTAAAAAGAAGGCTGCAGAGTTCTTACTTACCATCATGCAGTTTGTTGTTGTCTTGGATAAAGTGTAAACAAATAGTTTAATTTCCATCTTTGGACCCATTTTACTAACAATCTTTATCAGCTTCCTCACTTGATGTTGGTTCATTGATATCTCATTGCCCCATACGCAGAAAGGGTCGAAGCGCGGATCTTTAGCAATGACATATGTACGTAAAAGCACCAAGTTAATATTAGAAGCTAAACAGCAATTGCACAATGATGTAGTACAACACTCTTTTATAATATCTTATATCATCCAATATACTCACATATTAGATGAATTATCATCTTATATTATGGCCCGGAAGGAGTTTAGTGCATTCTTACAAATTATCGGCTGATTAACTAATGTTGTATCCATGGGTTACAATTAGTTTGAGCTAGTTCGAGCTCAAATAGCCCTAAAGTATATCTAAACATGAGGGCTAGTTTGAGCTAGTTGCATCTATGACCCACCCAAAAAATTATCCAACCCAAGAGGTGCTAATTGGAGCTAGTTCTCCTAGTGCATTTATTGTCAATCTAACCCTGCCATCCAAACAACTCTTTGGATGGAGTTAGTTCAGGGTTAGTCATGAGCTAGAAACTAACTCTAACCTCTAGCTAAGTTGAGTATCCAAACAGGGTTGTGTTGTTGTTATTGCTGCTGCTGCTCTTCTACATATATCTAGACATCATCAGAACATTAATGTAACACACTCTTCCTTGTTGCTATGTAGCCTAGGATTGCATATTTAGACATTAAGTACAGTGCATGGTGCTATGTAGCCTCAGATATATTACCTATGGCCCTAGTTAGCCTAGGATAAATGGGTTGAAGATATATTCAGTTAAAAGTCCGATTCATCGATTAGTCCCTTATCAGCCCCCGGCCTATATGGTACCAGCTATCGATATCCTGAACAGTGAGCATATATAAGCTACGGGATGAAACTAACCTCGATGGAAAATAGCAGTCGTTCCGAAAATTGTCCTGTGTAGGTACATCGAGAAGCATGTTAAGCACAACAGGCTAGACATCAACCAAAATTATCCATGGCAGACAAAATAATCTCCAAAATATAGCTTCGGTGTGCAGGTTTAAGCATGCTAGTAAAGCAAAACAAGTGGAAAGGTGTGTTAACTGCAACAGGCCTAACATTTAACAACAAGCAAACATAGTCATTCAAACTGGTATTGTGCCGGTCTAAGTACACTGGTTATTGTTAAATAGAAATGGAAAGGCGTGTTAACTACAAGATGCAGCAACCAAATGTAGTCATTCATAGTGGTATTGTTGAAACTGGTAGTAATGAAATTGAACTGCACAGTTCATACTTGCACATATAGAACATCACATTGTGAATAACTGGAATAAACAAGGCATACTACGAACAACCAAAGATAGCATTTGAAATTGTACATATGCTAACTACAAACAACCGAACTATCAAAAAACTTTAGAAGAGGCACATGTTAGCTATAACAGGTTTAACAGCAAGCTAATATATGCATTCCTAAATCATGGGTTTCCCCCTGTGAAGAGGCACAGCAAAAAATCATGGGTTTCCTCACTTGTCACAGATGGGCTCGTTCCCATGGGAAGAGCACGGACCCTGGATGCGCTCCATGTTGTCGCAGATGGGCTCCTTCCCCTTGGTAGAGCACGGCTGTAGGGTGCCCTCCTTGATGTCACAGACGGGCACTCTCCCCTTGGAAGAGCAGATGGGCTCTTTCCCCTTGGAAGATCCGGAGAGGGTGCCCTCCTCATGATCGCCGTCGATGACGTCTGACTTGGAAGCTGTGGATCCCAAGCCAGCGTCACAGAACGTGTCCTTCAGAAATGACAAAAGGGGCTCGATGGCGATGTAGGATGGAAAATTGTTGACAGCGAGCCAGAGGAGATCAGTAGCGGGCCCATGGATGAGATCGACGGCGGTTGAACCCGAGGGGTTGGGGTGGGCCACTTAACCTGTGACATAGCCCGCCTCAGGCCGTCACTGTCGATGACCTCGATGTCGTAGCCGACGGCCGAGACATGCCCGCATACTCTAGCCCACTGCTTGAGTGCCTGCCGCCAGTAATGGTCGTCAGCTTCCTCGGCGACGTCGGGCGAAGAGACTGCGATACACCTCTTTTGGGCAAGTTGCTCCTCGAGGTCCACGGGAAGCATAGCTGGGCTTAGGCTGCGACGCTCTGGAGTGGAGGATGGGGATGGGGATGGGGATCTGTGGGAAAAGGGGGCATTTGGCAGGCGTCATCTAAGAAACTCAGGGCGGCCTGGGTATGAAGATCGGTGGGTAAGCTACATGGGAAAACCGGCAGATGTTGACAAGGCAGGCCTTGCGGCGGCGGCGGTGGCGGGGACCTTGCTAGGGTTTCAAGCGAGGGAGGGTGTATGTGTGTGTGTGTGTGGAGGGGGCGGGGGTGTTTGAGGAAATGACGCGGGTACTGAAAATTTTACTACGCGGGAGTGAAATTGAAAATTTTGATGATGGTGCATCGCACACGGTCCGGAGATAACAACCATGTGTTATGAAACAGAAAAACCCTCGAGCCGGGTAGATATTTTCGAAGGATGCAGGCGGGATTGGGAACAAGAAACATCGCACACAGTCCGGAGATAACAACCGTGTGTTATGAAACAGAAAAACCCTCGAGCTGGGCAGATATTTTCGAGGGATGCAGGCGGGATTGGGAACAATAAACATCGCACACGGCCCGAAAATAATGACCGTGTGTTATGAAACATAAAAACCCTCGAGGCAGGCAGATATTTTCTTGGGATGCAGGCGGGTAGATATTTTTGAGAGGGGAAGCCTCGTGGAGCCCAATGTACTGTGCGGATGTGTGCGTGATAGGGGCACCGGTGCGGCACACGGTTAGTTTGAGTGAACCTATCTGTTGCATCATCCGACTTGTCTAATGTTCATAAATGTGGCGAAAAATGACGCGGGAGAGGGTCAGAACATGAACACACTTGCATGTGGTTTGATTTTCAAATACCAAATGCAACTTCGACGTGGCACCTATCTCGCAAAGCGTACGGTATTGCTTGCCCCCACCCCCCCCCCCTCATGTCGGCACGAAGGGGATCCTAAGCTATGAATGCATGCCCCCTCCCCCCCCCAACCGAGGTTCACCTAGCAAAGTACGAAGTAGCTAGCAGCCCCCCTCCCTCGTGTTGGCACGAAGGGAATCCTAAGCTATGAATGCATGCCCCCCCCAACCGAGGTTCACCAAGCAAAGTGCGAAGTAGCGAGCAGCACCCCTCCCTCGTGTTGGCACGAAGGGAATCCTAAGCTATGAATGCATGCCCCCCCCCAACCGAGGTTCACCTACCAAAGTGCGAAGTAGCTAGCAGCCCCCCTCCCTCGTGTCGGCACCAAGGGAATCCTAAGCTATGAATGCTTGCCCCCCAACCAAAGTTCACCTACCAAAGTGCGAAGTAGCTAGCAGCCCCCCTCCCTCGTGTCGGCACGAAGGGTATCATAAGCCATGAATGCATGCCCCCCCCAACCGAGGTTCACCTAGCATAGTGTGAAGTAGCAGCTAGCAGCACCACCCCACCCCTCGTGTCGCCACAAAGGGAATCCTAAGCTATGAATGCATGTCCCCCAACCGAGGTTCACCTAGCAAAGTGCGAAGTAGCAGCCCCCCCCCCCCACACACACACACTTTCCGTCGGCGGGCCAGAGAGGCATCTCTCACCAAGATGGATCATAAAATGGACCAAGAACAATCCACCTTGGTCGTACATGTTGGGGAATGCAGTATTTCAAAAAATTTGCCTACGATCACGCGAGATCTATCCATGAGATGCATAGCAACGATCAGGGAGAGTGTGTCTACGTACCCTCGTAGACCAAAAGCGGAAGCGTTTAGTAACGCGGTTGATGTAGTCGAACGTCTTCACGATCCAACCGATCCAAGTACCGAACGTGTGGCACCTCCGTGTTTAGCACACGTTCAGCACGATGACGTCCCTCGAGCTCTTGATCCAGTAGAGGACGAGGGAGAGTTCCGTCGGCACGATGATGTGGCGACGGTGATGATGAAGTTACCGGCGCAGGGCTTCGCCTAAGCACTACGACGATATGACCGAGGTGTTAACTATGGAGAGGGGCGCCACACACGGCTAGGAACAATTGATGTGTGTTCTAGGGGTGCTCTCCCCATGTATACAAAGGAGGGAGAGGGAGGGAGGTAGCCAAGGGCGCGCCCAAGTAGGAGGAATCCTACTTGGGCCCCTAGTCCAATTCGCCCCCCCCCCTACCATATTTGGACAAGGGGGAAAGGAAGGAGGGGAGGGGAAGGAAGTAGGAGTCCTACTTCATACTTCCCTTTTCCTCCTCCCCTTTCCCTTTATCCCCACGTGGCTGGCCCTATAGGGGGCGCACCAGCCCCTTGTGGGCTAGTATGTTCCCTTACTTGGCCCATTAAGCCCATATCATTGCCGGGCGTTGCCCGGAACCCCTTCCGATGACCCGGTATCACCCAGAACACTTCTGGTGTCCAAATACCATCGTCCTATATATGAATCTTTATTTCTCGACCATTTCGAGACTCCTTGTCATGTCCGTGATCTCATCCGGGACTCCGAACAAACTTTGGTCATCAAGTCACATACCTCAAAATACAAATCGTCATCGAACGTTAAGCGTGCAGACCCTATGGGTTCGAGAACTATGTAGACATGACCGAGACACATCTCTGGTCAATAACCAATAGCGGTACCTGGATGCTCATATTGGCTCTGACATATTCTACAAAGATCTTTATCGGTCAAACCGCATAACAACGTACGTTGTTCCCTTTGTCATCGGTATGTTACTTGCCCGAGATTCGATCGTCGGTATCATCATACCTAGTTCAATCACGTTACTGGCAAGTCTCTTTACTCATTCTGTAATGCATCATCCCATGACTAACTCATTAGTCATATTGCTTGCAAGCTTATAGTGATGTGCATTACCGAGAGGGCCCAAAGTTACCTCTCCGATACACGGAGTGACAAATCCTAATCTCGATCTATGCCAACCCAACAAACACCTTCGGGGACATCTGTAGAGCATCTTTATAGTCACCCAGTTACGTTGTGACGTTTGATAGCACACAAGGTGTTCCTCTGGTATTCAGGAGTTGCACAATCTCATAGTCAGAGGAACATGTATAAGTCATGATGAAAGCAATAGCAATAAAACTAAACGATCATTATGCTAACCTAACGGATGGGTCTTGTCCATCACATCACTCTCTAATGATGTGACCCCGTTCATCAAATGACAACACATGTCTATTGTCAGGAAACATACCCAACGAGCTAGTCAAGTAGAGGCATACTAGGGACACTCTATTTTGTCTATGTATTCACATATGTACTAAGTTTCCGGTTAATACAATTCTAGCATGAATAATAAAAAATTATCATGATATAAGGAAATATAAATAATAACTTTATTATTGCCTCTAGGGCATATTTCCTTCAGTCTCGCACTTGCACTACAGTCAATAATCTAGTTCACATTGCCATGTGATTTAACACCCATAGTTCATATCGCCATGTGACCAACACACAAAAGGTTTACTAGAGTCAATAATCTAGTTCACATCGCTATGTGATTAACACCCAAGAGTAATAAGGTAAGATCATGTTTTTCCTGTGACAGAAATTTTAGTCTACGGGTCTGCAACATTCAGATCTGTATGTATTGGAAATTTCTATGTCTACAATACTCTGCACGGAGCTACTCTAGCTAATTGCTCCCACTTTCAATATGTATCTAGATCGAGACTTAGTGTCATCCAGATCGATGTCAAAGCTTGCATCGACGTAACTCTTTACGACGAACTCTTTGTCACCTCCATAACCGAGAAACATTTCTTTATTCCACTAAGGATAATTTTGACCGCTGTCCAGTGATCCACTCCTGGATCACTATTGTACCCTCTTGCCAAACTCATGGTGAGGTACACAATAGGTCTGGTACGCAGCATAGCATACTTTATAGACTCTATGACTGAGGCATAGGGAATGACTTTTCAATCTCTTTCTATTTTCTGCCGTGGTCGGGTTTTGAGTCTTTACTCAACTTCACACCTTGCAACACACACAAGAACTCCTTCTTTGACTGCTCCATTTTGAACTACTTCAAAAACATGTCAAGGTATGTACTCATTGAAAAAATTTATCAAGCGTCTTGATTTATCTCTATAGATCTTGATGCTCAATATGTAAGCAGCTTCACCGAGGTCTTTCTTTGAAAAACTCCTTTCAAACACTCCTTTATGCTTTCCAGAAAATTCTACATTATTTCCGATCAACAATATGTCATTCACATATACTTATCAGAAATGTTGTAGTGCTCCCACTCACTTTCTTGTAAATACAAGCTTCACCGCAAGTCTGTGTAAAACATACATGCTTTGATCAACTCATCAAGCATATATTCCTGCTCCAAGATGCTTGCTCCAGTCCATAGATGGACCGCTGGAGCTTGCACACTCTGTTAGCACCTTTAGGATTTACAAAACCTTCTTGTTGCATCATATACAACTCTTCTTTAATAAATCCATTAAGGAATGCAGTTTTGACATCCATTTGCCATATTTCATAAAATGTGGCAATTGCAAACATGATTCGGACAGACTTTAAGCATCGATACGAGTGAGAAAATCTCATCGTATTCAACACTTTGAACTTGTCGAAAACCTTTTTGGATAATTCGAGATTTGTAGATAGTAACACTACTATCAGCGTCTGTCTTCCTCTTGAAGATCCATTTATTCTCAATAGCTCTCCGATCATCGAGCAAGTCAATCAAAGTCCATACTTTGTTCTCATACATGGATCCCATCTCAAATTTTTATGGCCTCAAGCCATTTCGCGGAATCTGGGCTCATCATCGCTTCCTCATAGTTCGTAGGTCTGTCATGGTCAAGTAATATGACTTCCAGAACAGGATTACCGTACCACTCTGGTGTGCAACGTACTCTGGTTGACCTACGAGGTTCGGTAGTAACTTGATCTGAAGTTTCATGATCATCATCATTAACTTCCTCACTAATTGGTGTAGGCATCACTGGAACTGATTTCTGTGATGAACCATTTTCCAATTCAGGAGAAGGTACAACTACCTCATCAAGTTCTACTTTCCTTGCACTCACTTCTTTCGAGAGAAACTCCTTCTCTAGAAAGGATCCATTCTTAGCAACGAATATCTTGCCTTCGGATCTGTGATAGAAGGTGTACACAACAGTCTCCTTTGGGTATCCTATGAAGACACATTTCTCCGCTTTGGGTTCGAGCTTATCAGGTTGAAGCCTTTTCACATAAGCATCACAGCCCGAAACTTTAAGAAACGACAACTTGGGTTTCTTGCCAAACAACAGTTCATATGGTGTCATTTCAACGGATTTAGATGGTGCCCTATTTAACGTGAATGCAGCTGTCTCTAATGCATAACCCCAAAATGATAGTGGTAAATCGGTAAGAGACATCATAGATCGCACCATATCTAATAAAGTACGGTTATGACATTTAGACACACCATTACGCTGTGGTGTTCTAGGTGCCGTGAGCTGCGAAACTATTCCACATTGTTTCAAATGAAGGCCAAACTCATAACTCAAATATTCACCTCCGCGATCAGATCATAGAAACTTTATTTTCTTGTTACGATGTGTTTCCACTTCACTCTGAAATTCTTTGAACTTTTCAAACGTTTCAGACTTATGTTTCATCAAGTAGATATACCCATATCTGCTCAAATCATTAGTGAAGGTCAGAAAATAACGATACCCGTCGCGAGCCTCAACACTCATCAGACCGCATACATCAGTATGTATTATTTCCAACAAGTCAGTTGCTTGCTCCATTGTTCCGGAGAACGGAGTCTTAGTCATCTTGCCCATGAGGCATGGTTCGCAAGCATCAAGTGATTCCAAAAGCCCATCAGCATGGAGTTTTTTCATGCGCGTTACACCAATATGACCTAAACGGCAGTTCCACAAATATGTTGCACTATCATTATCAATTTTGCATCTTTTGGCATCAATATTATGAATATGTGTATCACTACGATCGAGATTCAATAAACCATTCACCTTGGGTGTATGACCACAGAAGGTTTTATTCATGTAAACAGAATAACAATTATTCTTTGACTTAAATGAATAACCGTATTGCAATAAACATGATCCAATCATATTATGCTCAACGCAAACACCAAATAACATTTATTTTAGGTTCAACACTAATCCCGAAGGTAAAGGGAGTGTGCGATGGTGATCTTATCCAACCTTGGAATCACTTCCAACACACATCGTCACCTTGCCCTCAACTGGTCTCTGTTCATTTTGTAACTCCTGTTTCAAGTTACTAATCATAGCAACTAAACCCGTATCAATTACCCAGGGGCTACTATGAATACTAGTAAAGTACACATCAATAACATATATATCATATATATTTGTGTTCACTTTGCCATCCTTCTTATCTGCCAAGTATTTGGGGCAGTTCCGCTTCCAGTGACCATTTCCTTTGCAGTAGAAGCACTGAGTTTCAGGCTTGGGTCTAGCTTTGGGCTTCTTCATGGGTGTGGCAACTTGCTTGTTATTCTTCTTGAAGTTCCCTTTCTTTCCCTTGCCCTTTTACTTGAAACTAGTGGTCTTGTCAACCATCAACACTTGATGCTTTTCTTGATTTCTACCTTCGCCGATTTCAACATCACGAAGAGCTCGGGGAATCATTTTCGTCATCCCTTGCATATTATAGTTCATCATGAACTTCCAGTAACTTGGTGGACTAGAGAGCTCTGTCAATCACTATCTTATCTGGAAGATTAACTCCTACTTGATTCAAGCGATTGTAGTACTCAGACATTCTGAGCACATGCTCACAGGGTTGAGCTATTCTCCTCCATCTTATAGGCAAAGTACTGTCTGAGGTCTCATACCTCTCGACACGGGCATGAGTCTGAAATACCAATTTTAGCTCTTGGAACATCTTATATGTCCATGGCGTTCAAAACGTTTTTGAAGTCCCGGTTCTAAGCCATAAAGCATGGTGCACTAAACTATCAAGTAGTCATCATACCGAGCATGTCAAACGTTCATAACGTCTGCATTTGCTCCAGCAATAGTTCTATCACCTAGCGGTGCATGAAGGACATAATTCTTCTGTGCAGCAATGAGGATAATCCTCAGATCACTGACCTAGTCCGCATCATTGGTACTATCAACTTTCAACTTAGTTTTCTCTAGGAACATATCATAAATAAAACGGGGAAGCTATACGTGAGCAATTTATCTACAACATAGATATGCAAATACTATCAGGACTAAGTTCATGATAAATTTAAGTTCAATTAATCATATTACTTAAGAACTCCCACTTAGATAGACATCCCTCTAGTAATCTAAATGATCACGTGATCCATATCAACTAAACCATGTCCGATCATCACGTGAGATGGAGTAGCTTTCAATGGTGAACATCACTATGTTGATCATATCTACTATACGATTCACGTTCGACCTTTTGATCTCAGTGTTCCGAGGCCTATCTGCATATGCTAGGCTCGTCAAGTTTAACTCGAGTATTCTGCATGTGCAAAACTGGCTTGCACCTGTTGTATGTGAATGTAGAGCTTATCACACCCGATCATCACATGGTGTCTCAGCACGAAGAACTGTCGCAACGGTGCATACTCAGGGAGAACACTTATACCTTGAAATTTTAGTAAGGGATCATCTCATAATGCTACCGTCGTACTAAGCAAAATAAGATGCATAAAAGATAAACATCACATGCAATCAAAATATATGACATGATATGGCCATCATCATCTTGTGCCTTTGATCTCCATCTCCAAAGTACCGTCATGATCTCCATCGTCACCGGCATGACACCATGATCTCCATCATCTTGATCTTTATCAACGTGTCGTCACATGGTCATCTCGCCAACTATTGCTTTTGCAACTGTTGCTATCGCATAGCAATAAAGTAATAGGGCGCTTGCATCTTATGCAATTAAGAGACAACCATAAGGCTCCTGCCAGTTGCCGATAACTTTAACAAAACATCATCATCTCATACAACAAGTTATATCTCATCACGTCTTGACCACATCACATCACACCATGCCCTCCAAAAACAAGTTAGACGTCCTGTACTTTGTTGTTGCAAGTTTTACATGGCTGCTGCGGGCTTCTAGCAAGAACCGTTCTTACCTACGCATCAAAACCACAACGATTTTTTGTCAAGTGTGCTGCATTAACCTTCAACAAGGACCGGGCGTAGTCAAACTCGATTCAACTAAAGTTGGAGAAATAGACACCCACTAGCCACCTGTGTGCAAAGCACAGCGGTAGAACCAGTCTCATGAACGCGGTCATGTAATGTCGGTCTGGGCCGCTTCATCCAACAATACCGCCGAATCAAAGTATGACATGCTGGTAAGCAGTATGACTATTATCGCCCACAACTCTTTGTGTTCTACTCGTGCATATAACATCTACGCATAAACCTGGGTCTGATACCACTGTTGGGGATCGCAGTATTTCAAAAAAATTACCTACGATCACGCAAGATCTATCTAGGAGATGCATAGCAACGAGCGGGGAGAGTGTGTCTACGTACCCTCGTAGACCGAAAGCGGAAGCGTTTAGTAACGCGCTTGATGTAGTCGAACGTCTTCACGATCCAACCGATCCAAGTACCGAACGTACGGCACCTCCGTGTTTAGCACATGTTCAGCACGATGAAGTCCCTCGAGCTCTTGATCCAGTTGAGGACGAGGGAGAGTTCCCTCAGCACGACGACAAGGCGACGGTGATGATGAAGTTACCGGCGCAGAGCTTCGCTTAAGCACTACGACGATATGTCCAAGGTGTTAACTATGGAGAGGGGCACCACACACGGCTAGGAGCAATTGATGTGTGTGCCCTCCCCACGTATATAAAGGAGGGAGAGGGAGGGAGGCAGCCTAGGGCGCGCCCAAGTAGGAGGGATACTACTTGGGCCCCTAGTCCAATTCGCCCCCCTACCATATTTGGACAAGGGGGACAGGAAGGAGGGGAGAGGCGAAGGAAGTAGGAGTCCTACTTCATACATTCCTTTTCCTCCTCTCCTTTCCCTTTCTCCCCATGTGGCTGGCCCTATAGGGGGCGCACCAGCCCCTTCTGGGCTAATGTGTTCCCTTACTTGGCCCATTAAGCCCATATCTTTGCCGGGGGTTGCCCGGAACCCCTTCCAGTGACCCGGTATCACCCGGAACACTTCCGGTGTCCAAATACCATCGTTCTATATATGAATCTTTACCTCTCGACCATTTTGAGACTCCTCGTCATGTCCGTGATCTCATCCGGGACTCCGAACAAACTTCGGTCATCAAATCACATAACTCATAATACAAATCGTCATCGAACGTTAAGCGTGCGGACCCTATAGGTTCGAGAACTATGTAGACATGACCGAGACACATCTCCGGTCAATAAACAATAGCGGAATCTGGATGCTCATATTGGCTCCTACATATTCCACGAAGATTTTTATCGATCAAACCGCATAACAACATACGTTATTCCCTTTGTCATCGGTATGTTACTTGCCCGAGATTCTATTGTCGGTATCATCATACCTAGTTCAATCTTGTTACCAGCAAGTCTCTTTACTCGCTCCATAATGCATCATCCCGTGACTAACTCACTAGCCACATTTCCTGCAAGCTTATAGTGGTGTGCATTACCGAGAGGGCCAAGAGATACCTCTCCGATACGCGGAGTGACAAATCCTAATCTCGATCTATGCCAACCCAACAAACACCTTAGGAGACATCTGTAGAGCATCTTTATAGTCATCCAGTTATGTTGTGACGTTTGATAGCACACAAGGTGTTCCTCCAGTATTCAGGAGTTTCATAATTTCATAGTCAGAGGAACATGTATAAGTCATGATGAAAGCAATAGCAATAAAACTAAACGATCATTATGCTAAGCTAACGGATGGGTCTTGTCCATCACGTCATTCTCTAATGATGTGATCCCGTTCATCAAATGACAACACATGTCTATGGTCAGGAAACATAACCATCTTTGATTAACGAGCTAGTCAAGTAGAGGCATACTAGGGACACTCTGTTTTGTCTATGTATTCACACATGTACTATGTTTCCGGTTAATACAATTCGAGCATGAATAATAAACATTTATCATGATATAAGGAAATATAAATAACAACTTTATTATTGCCTCTTGGGCATATTTCCTTCAGTACAACCTATCTCTTGTTGTTGGTCAAAGTGATGACCGTCCATGCGACCACGGAGATGGGCTAGCTCACCAATAATCACGCAATTAGCTAGTCCCTGAAGACAACCACTGCATGCGTGTGGCCCAAACATATGTATGGAGAGGTGTGTTTTGAGTAACAATGGAACAACTTTGATGTGTCACCGTGATTTCAAACTAGAAATCCCCACACTGAGTGAGGGTTAGGTTGACGATGCATATGTATGTTACGCCACACTTCAAGCCAATGACGGGGATTCATGCATGCATGCATAGTATATGCTCTCAAACTTAATTAGGTCTGAATCTCACCATGACCTATACTACGATAACACGAACGAAATGAAGAATCCGCCATGGTAACCTATCTTGTTGTCGGTCAAGGTGATCATGGATTTCCACGCGGGCCCACGAATATATAGGCTTGTCGCCGATAACCACGCGAGGGAGTGTACCATTCGAAGGCAACCACTACATGCATATGCATGGAGGTGATGCGTGCATGCATGTTTGAATACCATTTCACAACATTGATGTGGCACGTGCGTCAAAAATCGTACACTAGCTCCCCACACAGAGCGAGATCGGTTCATGACGTGTCGTTGTACTAGCCACTTTGACTCGATGGGAGGGATTCATGCGTACAGATGCATGTGTGTGTGCTCAAACTGTATCATCTGACCTATATATATATATATATATATATATATATATATATATATATATATATACCGTATTACAAGCAAAAAATATAATCCCCTCCTAAGTCAAATTAACCTCTCTTGTGTTGTCAGGCAAAAAGTAGTGATGGACCAAGCGGGCCCATAGGTGGTAAGCATTGATATCGCTGATAACCGCTTAAGTGGGTTTGAGAGGACAACCACCACTGCCTTGCGTGTTGGGCAAACATATATATGTTGAATACCAAAAATGCACAACTTTGATGTGCTACATGCCTCAAAAACCATAAACCATGCACCCACACAAAGCGAGGTTCATGAAGCGTACTAAATATGATGGTCCCCTTCCCCCCTCTTCACCGCATACTATATGCTCCTGCCGTAATATGTACAACCGAAAAGAATCCTCATCGATGGTGAAATTAATTAACCTCTACCGATGTAGGTCAAAGTGATGCATGCATGCATCGACGATGGCCTCATGGGCCCACAGATGGAAGCGTCACACGTGAGTGCCCTAGCTAGGATAACCACCGCATGCATGAATGTGTCCCAAACAGGTGTTGTGTGATGTTTGAATAGCCAATTTCACAATTTTGATGTGGCACGTGCCTCAGAAACCGAAAAGTCCCGACACTGAGTGAGGTGTACTTGTTCATGGACGCGTACATATAGTATATATGCTAGTCCCCTCCCACCTCTTCGACACATACTATATACCACCATAACACAAACAAAAAAGATTCTACCTTGCTGGTCAAATTAACCTCAGTGCCGGTTGTTCGTCAAAGTGATGGACGACGACCTCGCGGGCCTGCAGAAAGCGTCACACGCGAGTATCGAGTATCGTGTAGGACAACCATCGACTGCATGTGGCCAAAACATGTTTGTATGAAAGGGTTGTGTAATGTTTTAAATAACAAATTCACGACTCTGATGTGGCACTGGCCTGCCTAACAAAATGGCCAACCCACACGGTGGCTCACAACTGCAGTGTACTGCGAGCCACCCGCCACCCCCAGACGCACGCGCGCCCACACACACACACACACACACACACCGCGAATCCACCGCAACTATGATGCATGTTAAATTAATTATCCCGCGGTGAACATATGTTACCGAAGGAGGGACGTCTTAATTTCGAAAAAATCACAGAGATCATTAAGACATTTTAGTACATTAGTTGATTGATTTTCTAAGTGTATAATGTGCAAAAGATAAATTAGAGCTACATGCATACGTGACAGTGCACCTAAATGGATTGCAAAAACACATGTGTCTCACTGGGTGCATGTTTACTCCCCCTGCAACAAAGTTCAAACATTGAGAATCTTGATTTTTAAATTCTAGTACATCCAAAACTTATTTGAAGTTCATGAAACTCATCGTGTTGTCATATGGACACCAATACAAAGTGGCATTGTACTTTTTTGTCAAATTTGAGACTACTTTTGATGTAATCTGTATCTAATTACAAATGGGAGATTATTAATAATTGGTAACCAATATCCCAAACGGATTATTTATTCGAACCGTGAGCGTTAGACCAACAATGGATACGTGCCATGCTTCGGTTAAGCAATAAAGCGGCAACATTAATCATCCAAATAGAAAAACAATATATGTGCCGCCGCGCGACCCGTGTGTCGTGCGAGCAGGCGTGAGTTGACGGGACGCATGCGAGCAGTCTGCCATGCAGGCAGACCGGGAGGCGTGCATGCAGGTGTGTGCATTGACGGAGGCGTGATCGCTGTGCAGTGTCATTGGGAGGCGTGCGAGTAGCTATGTGAAACTTTGGTAGGCATGCCAACAGTCTGGTGTGCAGGCTCACCGGGAGGCGAGCCATCGGTTTGACCGCCGCCCACCTCTCTCCCACAACTCCCACTACTCCATATTAATGGTGCCCCCGAGTGGCCGCACCCCCCCATGCTCGCCACACACACAATCCTTTGTCTCCACTTGCATCCTCGACGCCGCTCTCAGTCCTCAAAGCCGTCAGTGTATGAGGATGCCGCCGAAGTGCCCCATCGGAGGGAATGGCGACGCCGGGGCTACTATAGCACCAGAGCATGGCGTGGAGATGGAGACAGAGGTTGCCGTCACCGCTGGAGAGTTATCGCTGCACCCTGACGGCGTCGAGCTTCCACAACCGGAGGCGGAGTTCCACACCGACTCTGGTGACGACCCCGGCAACGACTCTGACGACCACACCAGCGACGACTCCGACGATGACGGACAGCTGGTTAGTCATCTATACCCATTTATGTGTCAAATAGATCATAGGGTTTCTCTAGTTACTCCTGCCTCCCCCTTTTCGGAATAGAAATCCTATGGTTATGTTCTCCCAATCCATGAAATCTGAGTAATTTTCATTAGATCCGTGTAGTGTATTGATTGTTTGAATGGTACAAGTGATAAGTGATCAGTTGTTTCATCTGTGCAAATGATTTCTGCTAGTAATCCGACAAGGGTTAGTGTTCGTGCTAATAATTCCTAGCCAGGACTTGACATTGATTTTGAATGACCTACATATGTTTGTGCCATTATTTTCTTCAAGATTGGTCTGTACATAGACGACTGTGCTTAAAAATCAAACCATAATCTCTGGATATGTATAAATAAATAGCCCTAAATTCCTAATCCTACTTCACGGCATGTAATCATTGATTTGATGCCAAATTTGTTTTACTATTTGTATAGGTGTTGTCTGACGATGTGGACAGCGAGGATGAAGATGTCCAGAGGAGGTACAAGAGGCAAATCCTGAGGGAGCTTTATGCGGGAATGCATAACAGGCGTATTAGGACCTTGAACGGTGGCTATCGATGCCCATTTTGCAACCAGAAGATTCATGACGCGTATCTAAGTGTTCTGGCGCATGCAAGAGGACGGGTCGTAGTCTCCTTCAAGAAGAAGTATTCTCGTAGGGTGGCGCACGACGGGTACGCGGAGTACCTGGAGAAGTTTCAGGATCGTGCCGGCATGTGAGATGAGATGTGGGATCGAACTATGTACGCTTGAGTATATGCTTAATGACGGTTGAACTATGTACTTATGGTTGAACTATGCTTGTGTACGTGTATGCTTATTATCTATGTATGAGTATGTTTAATCTATGTTTACTTATGTCTAACCATGGGATATGGATGCAATTAGTTCGGTTGATGGAATCTACCTCCGTCTTGGTTTATTGGTCCCCTTCGTAATTTGTGTTAAATTTTGACCAAAGGTTTAACTGACAAAATGTTAGTGCAGGTCAGCGAAAATTATATCGTTGGATGGGTATTTGAGCATAGTGTTCAATGATATAATTTTTGGTGACATGCATAAACATTTCTTAGTTAAATATTTGGTCAAAATTTGGTAAAAAAATACAAAGGGGACCAATAAACCAGGACGGAGGTAGTACGTCAGTCACACACGGTTCCCAAAATTGGAACCGTGTGCAATGACTTTCATTTTTCCTGTTGCGTCAATCACACACGGTTGGCTCTAGCAAACCGCCGCCTCCAAAATTCTTTGTGGGACAGAAAACCCTCACCTCCCAATTCAAAAAAGAAAAAAAGAAAACCCTCACCATCCCCACGTCAAAAAAACCCTCACCCCGCCCGCCACCCCCCTCCGGTCCCCATTCACACCTGCACAAGCTCCTCCGCGTCTATGCATGGCACCGCCTATCGCGGCGGTAAACACTTAGCTCGACGCCTGCCGCTGCCGCCAGGTTGCCGGCAAAGCCCGCCGCATTTCGCGACTTCCGCTTGCCGCCGCCTATTGCTATCGACTTTCTAGACGCTGCTCACAGTCGACCCAGCTCCGCTCGGTTGGGGAATCTGCCGTACTGAGGGTTCTTTCTCATGGACAACAAGGTAACGAATTTAATGAGATATTATCTCATCTCTTATCCCAATTCGTCTGCCTCCTTTAATCACCCAGCCTAAATCACCGTGAATTCATTTTTATTCGAGCTGATTTGAGGGTTTTCTTTCGTTCATAGAGTGTATAGTGCACGGACACATCAGGACCTTGTGGCCTCCGCCAGACATTCCATCTCACTGTACCAGATGACTTGAGGATGCGCGCGGTATGTTCAATCTCACCCTAAATCGGCTGGCATGGCCTACTTTCCTGAACATATTCTAAATATTACTACATTTGGGTAAAAGGTGCCACATGCACCATATACGTCAAAGGGGATTTCCCCCTCTTCTTTCTATATTAGGCAAATTAATTATATATTGTTCTTTCAATTACTCTCATATTTCCATGACATCATGTTTACCCTATCTGTTTAATTATAAATTTTTGGTCCTTCGATTTCGACTGTTGTACAGTTCTTTCAATTTGGGCCCATATTTGGATGTTACCGTGTTTTCTTTAACAATCCTACCATTTTCTGCAGCGCGTCCCTTGCTACGCAACAGAATTTGTAGTGCACAATCTTTCCCTTTACATAATTCAAGACTGCAGGGATGTCATACTGCACACAAACCATGGGTTTACAATTGTTGCTACTGTAAGACTTGATGAACATGGTGACCCCTATTTTGGCACTGGATTTTGGAGAGAAATTGCTAAGTTTTATGAACTGCAAGCTGGCACTGGAATTGCACTTCACATAAAAGGGCCTGGTCATGAGATATATGGTAACTTCCCCGACGATATCATCCATCCAGACTTTGTTCAAAGTAAGTTTTCTTTTCAACTATCTGCATGTTGACTTACCCAGCAATATCAAATGAATTGTGTAGTATTTAAGCAACCAATTGTTATTCCATTTTCTTACTATATTCCTACCTAATAACTTATAGTTACCAATACACTTTTCTATTTCCCTGTTTTAACTAAATATTCCCTATACTCCCATTTCTATCAGAAAGCGCCGCTGACAAGGAGACTCCGGAGGTGGAGAACGGGACTGCCAACAAGTGGAGGCGGGGCGAGCTAGAACCGCAAGCGACTCCAGCATGCCTAGACTTCATCAGCAGACTCCCCGATGATATGTTGACAGTCATCATCTCCCTCCTCGCAATCAAATATGGGGCACGGAAAACCGTCCTTTCCCGGCGGTGGCGCCCCCTATGGAAGTCCTGCCCTCTCGACCTCATCGACACCCACGAGCTCTGCCATCGCTATTGCAAAAGCTTGGATGCATTCTCCAAGATCCTCGGCAGTCACCTTGGCACAACCAGAAGCCTTAGAATGGGCAAGTTCTGTTCCAACGGCAAGGACCGAGCCAAGCTTGACGACTGGTTTCGATCCCCCACCCTAGATCACCTCGAGGAGCTCACTTTTGATGATGGGCACATGCGGTCGCTGCCAACGTCCGCACTCCACCTCGCGCCCACGCTGCACATCGCCAAGTTCAGGAACTGCCATCCCCCCTTAATGACGCGCCCGCTCTTATTCTACCATGACTAAAGCACCTCGAGCTCGTCGCCGTGTTCGTCTCAAACGGTGACATGGAGCACCTGCTCCATGGTTGTACTGCACTCGAGTACCTTCATCTTCAGGCGATCAATGGGTTGAGTACCTTCCAGATCACCTCTGTGACTCTCCGGACTATTTATGTGTGTTATTGGTGCGGCAGGAAGACATCACAAGATGTGTACCATGGTATGGTCATTGAGGACACACCTGCACTTGAGAGATTACTTGAAGTTGATCAAGAAGGTCCAACAAGAATCAATGTCATTTCTGCGCCAAAATTCACAGTGGTGGGCTACTCGTCTGACAAATACTCCGAACTTGTTATTGGATCCACACCCTTTCAGGTACAACAGCCGCCCTCTACCTCTCCTTCTACAAATTAATATTATTTCTAATTTTGAAGATGTTTGTTCGTCTGTCATTCAGAAAATGATTCCGACAAGCTTGACCCCGAAACTGCGCACAGTGAAGGTCTTGGCACTAGAATCTATCGGCCCCAACATGGAGCAAGTTGTCAGTTTCCTGAGATGCTTTCCGTGCCTGGAGAAGCTATATATCGAGGTGATGTTCCTTTCCTGTTAAATGATAACCATAAGGGAGTTCAATTTGTGACACCTTTTGACAAGTTTACAATGATAATGTACTACGATTTCTGAAGGATTCTTTTGGAGGATTTCAGTACATACATGTTCCCCCCATATTGGTTGCTTGATCCAAATGGTTACAATCAATAAGCATTTCTCCTTTGGATTCATCTGTACTAGTTTTCTTAGGGAACTTTTCATCCACTCCAACCTCTTGCGAAGAAGGCTACATTTTTCTAGAATGTAATCAAATGCCCATGTTAACCATGTCAGATCAAACATGGCATGTTAGTGCATTTTAAAAATCCTGCAAACCAAATAGGCCTGTAGTAATGTTCAAAACTGCATGTAGGCACTAACACGTTTTCTTCTTTTGCAGATAAGATTAGGCCAAGTGGTGGATAATGTGATACAATATAACAATCACGTCGAATGCCTAGATCTGCATCTCTCAGAAATTACTTTGAACTCCTACCGAGGGACCTTACCGGAGATTATATTCGCCGGGTTCTTTGTTCTCAGAGCAAGGGGGTTGAAGGAAATGAGGTTTGCCCTACATTTATTTTGCAAAAATGAATGGTTTGTTGATCAGCGCCGACGCCTACGGCAGAATGGAATAGGCTCAATGCTGAATTTCATTTTGGAACTTCAAATGACAGAGTAATTGGAAGTCATCGTGTCAACCCCATACATGACTTCTCAGTGGCTAACCCCTTTGCAAAAATTGTAAGGTTTTGAAACCAGACTTAGAAGTGGTAATATTAGTTTGAACCTCTCTGATATCCATGTTCAGCGGATCAGCGCGAGCGTTGCAGCTGATGAGCTGAATTTCATTTCTAATCTCAGTTTGAACCATGTAATCTTCGAATTTGAGCCATATAACTCTGGAATTTGAACCTTGTAATATTTCGAGCTTTTGTGGTACAATCGTTGAAATGGCATCGTATGAGACTCATATATTGGTAGCACTATTTTGACCTTAATATGCAATGGTCTTAGATTTTATTAACCATTCTCGAATCTGTTTACCTTGTCGATCTCACAACACGATATGTATAGCTAACTCGACTGCGATCTTCGACATTATTGCACACAGTTGGTTTCTTCCACCGTGTGCCAGGTAGAGCGCAGAATTAGTTATCGCACTCGAGTGTCCAGCATCACCCTTCTGTGTAACTTTGACCTCATCACCCACGGGTAAACTTATGACCGAAGTCATTCCACACACTTTATTTTTACAAAGCTTTTTGCCAATAAACACCCACGATTTGTCCCTCTTCTAGCCGACGCGTGGCCAAACTAGCCGGGCGGGAAGCCTGCGCGGTAAACTGTGTGGTAGCGCGGGAACAAGCTCACCGACGATACATTTGGCACCTCTTCGAGCCCAGCGTGCGGTGCGGTGTTGTCAAGCGTGCACTGGAATCCTCCGCTATGAACGACATGACAAGACGTGACGATTACAGGCCGACCAACCCCCATTTATTACAGCAGCCATTTAACCCTTGTGTCTATTCAACCTTTCGATCGCACCCCACCATTGCAAGAAGCACACCCACCATGAGAAATTCTTAGAGGGTATCCTGCGCGGCTCCAATGGCGCTCCGAGCGGCTGCCGACGACGAGCAGCAGTTCACCATGCGTGCTGTGGTGGACACCCACAGAAGGTTCATGGACCTCTCGATGGTGTACACCAACGACCCGGTCTGGGTGGAGCACTCCATCCACATCATGGAGTTGTTGCTTGCCAAGGAGAAGTACAAGGTGGTCGGGTTCGACCTCGAGTACACCTGCGCTCATGCCGGGTCTTGTCCCAAGGTCGCCGTCGCCCAAATGTGCGTGCCCCACCACGTCCTCGTCTACCACTACTGCCTGGCCACAAGGCCTTGCAAGTGTTTTGCCAGGTTTGTCAACAGCCCCCACTACATGTTCGCTACGGTGGACATCACCAACGATGTAAAGGCGCTCGAGAATTCGGGCATCGCCTGCCAGAATCTTGTCGACATCTAGGGCCAATACAAGATCTGGGGCAGCCAAGAGCATGAGAAGGACTCACTGGTTCACCTCGCCGAGGCCATCATCGACCCCTACTACAAAGACATGAAGGATTTGTGCATCAAGGACAAGCGTGCCTGGCACTCGGCCTGGATGGAGAAACTCGACAAAGCTCATGTCGTGTACACGGCCAAGGAGGCGTACACGAGCTACGACATGTACAGGCGGATCGTTGACATGAGGAAGTGCCTCCTTCCCCAAAACGGCCAGGGATCCAGCCGGAAGCAGAGCAATGGCAAGCGTCGTCGCAACAATAAGTAGATGATTAGATCCTTGTTTCTCCTAGTTTAGTATGCATGTAATTGCTTACTTTGGTGTGTGGAAATGTTATGTGTGTAGTCACTTGTGTAATTGTATGCTTAATTTGGTTATGCAATGTTGTCTTTTTAAGTATATATGTTGATGCTCTGTAGACAGAGCGTAGATGTTGTGCGGACAAAGAAAATCACATCGCACACGGACTAAACAATGGAAACCGTCGGTGATGTTTTCATCAATCACTCACAATTGTATACCAGCAATCGTTTGCTCACAACACACACAGCTTGTTAGCAGCAATCGTCTGTGTTGTTATCGGTCTTCGCACACATTTCCGATTACAGACCTGTTTGCCGCGTACCTGATACGTCTCTGTCATATCTACTTTTCCAAACACGTTTGCCCTTGTTTTAAACTCTAACTTGCATGATTTGAATGGAACTAACCCGAACTGACGTTGTTTTCAGCAGAATTGCCATGGTGTTATTTTTGTGCAGAAATAAAAGTTCTCGGAATGTCCTGAAAATCAATGGAGAATTATTTTGGAATCAATAAAAAATACTAGCGAAAGAATCAAGGCCAGGGGGCCCACACCCTGTCCACGAGGGTGGGGGCGCGCTTACCCCCCTGGGCGCGCCCCCTGCCTCGTGGGCCCCCTGGAGCTCCACCGACCTCAACTCCAACTCTATATATTCACGTTCGGGGAGAAAAAATCAGAGAGAAGGATTCATCCCGTTTTACGATACGGAGCCGCCGCCAAGCCCTAATCTCTCTCGGGAGAGCTGATTTGGAGTCTGTTCGGGATTCCGGGGAGGGGAATCTGTCGCCATCGTCATCATCAACCATCCTCCATCACCAATTTCATGATGCTCACCGCCGTGCGTGAGTAATTCCATCATAGGCTTGCTAGACGGTGACGGGTTGGATGAGATTTATCATGTAATCGAGTTAGTTTTGTTAGCGTTTGATCCCTAGTATCCACTATGTTCTGAGATTGATTTTGCTATGACTTTGCTATGCTTAATGCTTGTCACTAGGGCCCGAGTGCCATGATTTCAGATCTGAACCTATTATGTTTTCATGAATATATGTGAGTTCTTGATCCTATCTTGCAAGTCTATAGTCACCTACTATGTGTTATGATCCGGCAACCCCGAAGTGACAATAATCGGGACCACTCCTGGTGATGACCATAGTTTGAGGAGTTCATGTATTCACTATGTGTTAATGCTTTGGTCCGGTACTCTATTAAAAGGAGGCCTTAATATCCCTTAGTTTCCATTAGGACCCTGCTGCCACGGGAGGGTAGGACAAAAGATGTCATGCAAGTTCTTTTCCATAAGCACGTATGACTATATTCGGAATACATGCCTACATTACATTGATGAATTGGAGCTAGTTCTGTGTCACCCTATGTTATAACTATTGCATGAATAATCGCATCCGGCATAATTCTCCATCACCGATCCAATGCCTACGAGCTTTTCACATATTGTTCTTTGCTTATTTACTTTTCCGTTGCCACTGTTACAATCACTACAAAACTATCACTATTACTTTTGCCATCATTACCGTTACTTCCATATTACTTTGCTACTGAATACTTTGCTGCAGATATTAAGTTATCCAGGTGTGGTTGAATTGAAAACTCAACTGCTAATACTTGAGAATATTCTTTGGCACCCCTTGTGTCGAATCAATAAATTTAGGTTGAATACTCTACCCTCAAAAACTGTTGCGATCCCCTATACTTATGGGTTATCAAGACTATTTTCTGGCACCGTTGTCGGGGAGCATAGCTCTATTCTTTGAGTCACTTGGGATTTATATCTGCTGGTCACTATGAAGAACTTGAAAGACGAAAAAACCAAGATTTATCCCTCAACTACAAGGGGAGGTAAGGAACTGCCATCTAGCTCTACACTTGATTCACCTTCTATTTTGAGTAAACTTGCGACACCTAAACCTGCTTCTGCTATTAATTCTGATATGTCGCATGTTATTGATGATGACACTTCTGCTATGCATGATACTTATGATGAAACTAGTTCTATGCTTGATACTACTGTGCCACTTGGTGAATTTCTTGATGAACAACTGGCTAAGTCTAGAGAGAATGAAATTATTGAAACTGGTAATATTGATGAAAGTGATGATGAAGATTCTCCCCCTAGATATGAATTGCCTGTTGTGCCTGAGGGTTACGTTATGGATGAAGAAATTGCTAGAGACTTTCTTGCTTGCAATGATAGAAGTGATCTTAAGAAATTATTAGCTAAGCTGAAAGAAAAAAACTCTGAATGCTAGAATGAAATATGATCCTGCTTATGCTACTTCACCTATCTTTATTACTGATAAGGATTATGATTTCTCTATTGATACTGAGATAATTACTTTGGTTGAATCTGATCCTTTTTATGGTTATGAATCTGAAACTGTTGTGGCACATGTTACTAAATTAAATGATATAGCCACCATGTTCACTAATGATGAGAAAACTCGCTACTATTATATCCTTAAATTATTTCCGTTCTCATTAAAGGGTGATGCTAAGATATGGTTTAATTCTCTTGATCCTGGTTGTGTGCGTAGTCCCCAGGATATGATTTATTACTTCTCTGCTAAATATTTCCGCGCTTATAAGAAACAAGCTGCTTTGAGGGAAATATATAATTTTGTGCAAATTGAAGAAGAGAGTCTCCCACGATCTTGGGGGAGGCTTCTCCAATTACTTAATGTTGTGCCTGATCATCCTCTCAAGAAAAATGAAATACTTGATATCTTTTACAATGGACTAACTGATGCTTCCAGAGACCACCTGGATAGTTGTGCTGGTTGTGTTTTCAGGGAAAGAACAGTTGATCAAGCTGAAATTCTAATGAATAATATGTTGACCAATGAAAATAATTGGACACTTCCTGAACCAACTCCTAAGCCAACTCCGAAGAAATGGGGTATTCTATTTCTCAGTCCTGAAGATATGCAAGAGGCAAAGAAATCTATGAAGGAAAAAGGTATTAAAGCTGAAGATGTTAAGAATTTACCTCCTGTTGAAGAAATACATGGTCTTAATCCATCACCTATTGAAGAAACACATGGTCTTGATAACCCGACACAGGTAGTAAAGGTAAATTCTCTCTATAGATTTGATGAAGGTGATATTCCTCGTTATAAGTCTGCTAGCCAATGCTTAGATGAGTTTGATAATTTTATTGTTAAACAAGAAAACTTCAATGCTTATGTTGGTAGAGAATTAAAACGCAATGCTTATATGATTGAACACTTGAGTGATTATATGTCTAGAGTTAAAGGTGAACTTAAACTCATTAGTAAACATGCTTCTATGGTTACCACTCAAGTAGAACAAGTACTTAAAGCTCAGAATGATTTGCTCAATGAATTGAATAGTAAGAATAATGACTTTACTGTTAGAGTTATGACTAGAGGGGGTAAAATGACTCAGGAACCTTTGTATCCTAAGGGTCATCCTAAGAGAATTAAGCAGGATTCTCAGAGAACAAATGTTGATGCACCTAGTCCTTCTAAGAAGAAGAAAAAGAAAAATGATAGGACTTTGCATGCTTCTAGTGAACCTGTTGTTGACACACCTGAGAATCCCAATGATCTTTCTATTTTTGATGCTGAAACACAATCTGGTAATGAACATTAACCGAGTGATAATGTTAATGATTATGTTCATGTTGATGCTCAACCTAGTAATAATAATGATGTAGAAATTGAACCTGTTGTTGATCTTGATAACCCACAATCAAAGAATCAATGTTATGATAAGAGAGACTTTGTTGCTAGGAAGCACGGTAAAGAAAGAGAACCATGGGTTCAGAAACCCATGCCTTTTCCTCCTAAACCATCCAAGAAAAAGGATGATGAGGATTTTGAGCACTTTGCTGAAATGATTAGACCTATCTTTTTGCGTATGCGTTTGACTGATATGCTTAAAATGAATCCTTATGCTAAGTATATGAGGGATATTGTTACAAATAAGAGAAAGATACCGGAAGCTGAAATTTACACCATGCTTGCTAATTATGCTTTTAAGGGTGGAATACCTAGGAAACTTGGAGATCCAGGAGTACCAACTATACCATGCTCCATTAAAAGAAATTATGTTAGAACTGCTTTATGTGATCTGGGAGCCGGTGTTAGTGTTATGCCTCTCTCTCTCTTTATATCGTAGACTTGATTTGAATAAGTTGACACCTACTGAAATATCTTTGCAAATGGCTGATAAATCAACTGCTACACCAGTCGGTATTTGTGAGGATGTACCTATTGTAGTTGCAAACGTTACTATTTTAACGGGCTTTGTTATTCTTGATATTCCCGAGGACGATAGTATGTCTATTATTCTTGGAAGACCCTTTTTAAATACTGCAGGGGCTGTTATTGATTGCAACAAAGGCAATGTCACTTTTCATGGTAATGGTAATGAGCATACGGTACATTTTCCGAGGAAACAACCTCAAGTCCACAGTATCAATTCTATTGGAAAAATTCCATCGATTACTATTGGAGGTTTTGAATTTCCTGTCCCTACTGTCAAAAAGAGATATGATATTCTTATTATTGGGGATGTGCATATCCCCGTTGAGGTAACATAGTGTTATTCAAAATTTCTCCGGTTCCATGTTATTCAGAATGAGTTTGTCAACAAGACTTGATCAACCTTGTTAGTGGATTCCTTTTGATGAGCATGAGATGGATGAAGTTAGAAAGCACAACCTTCTGTACCCACCTTTTACTTTCTGTTATTTACATTAAATAAAGCAAAAATAGTATTTTCTGTCAGTTTTCTGAATTATCCGTGCAATAAAAAAATACCCCGAAAATAGAAGTTCTCCAAATGCCCCGAAATTGAAATGTGATTTTTTTCTGGAATATTTGAGAATATCTAGCAATGAGAACACAGCAGGGGGAGCAAGCACCTGGCCATGAGGGTCCAGGGCGCGCCCCCTGCCTTGTGGGCCCATGGTGGCTCCTCTCCACTTATTCCAGCCACCACACACTCCTTCCTCCCAAAAAATCACCAACCAGCTCATGCACGAGTTCTAGCTCATTTTGCTGCCATTTTTGATCTCCTTGCTCAAAGCCCCTCTCACAAAACTGCTTTGGGGGATTGTTCCTTGGTATGTGACTCCTCCAACGGTCCAATTAGTTTTTGTTCTAGTGCTTTATTCATTGCAAATTTTTGCTGCCTAGGTGACCATGTTCTTGAGCTTGCATGCCAAATTTATATGGTTCCAAGTAGTTCTAATGCATGATATAGTCTCTAGGAACTTGTGGGAGTAGTTTCTATCAATTTTGTTGAGCTTGGTTCACTTTTATTTGAAGTTACTAAAAATTTCAGAAATTTTCAGAAAATGATGAAGAGATTTTTGAGGGGCTCTTCGAGCCGAAGCTCGAAGGATAAGCAAAGTGAAGAAGAAGAAGAGAGGCCCAAATATAATCTCCCTCGCACCGCGGAAGTTCGGTCGTGTGAATGGCCTTGTGATGATTTCTTGAGAGCAGCCGGGATTTATGATGATTTTTATGAGTTGGCTGATAATGCAGGCCTCACCGACTTCCTCCGCGACCAACGCGAACAGTATCTCTTACTCACTAATATCTTTGTGCAAAACTTTCATTTCCATGCTAGGAGGTCACCACCTTCGGTGGATTTTTATTTATATGATGAGTATAAGGAGATGCCCCTCTATGAATTTTGTGAGGTTTGCAAATTGCCCTTTTTGGGTAGCGTAGAGGAACCACATCGTGACGATGTGGAGGGGTTTATTGATACAATTCCGGTAGGGGAAAGTAGGAAGGTGTCTGATGCAAGAATTACTAGCATACATTTTCCTATCCTACGTTACTTTGCAATTTTTGCTAGTAGATGCTTGATTGGTCGCGAAAACTGTGGCAACCTAAGTGCCCCTGATATTGTTATTTTGTGCCATGCCTTGTTCCGTGATGACACATTTAGTATGGGCGCTATTGTTGCAAAGCGGTTAAATCTATGGTAGCACATGATTTTATCGTTAAGAATAGGGAAAAGACGCTTAAGTACAAACTGATATTTGATAAAATTCGCCCTGAGATTATTACTTTGCCTGCTCCTTCCTTGTTTGACTTATCTGCAGGACAGTACCTTGTTCCGCCAGAGGCTATTCACGCCTACCGAAACCCCACACCAACTACAGAGCCAGAGCCGGAACCACAATTTGTTCCTCCACAACAGTCTATTTACCAGTGGGATCCGGAGGAGATTGCCAACCAGTGGCAACTCGAGGCTCCATCACAGTACGACCCCAACTATAACTTCGGATATCCGCCAGGCCAGCCGTGGCCATAGACCAACTTAGGCCAAAAGCCTAAGCTTGGGGGAGTACGTATTTCTCACCGACATTACATTTATGTTCACACTCTCATGCTAGTTGTCGGTGCTCATACTTTTTCACTGTAATATCCATGCTAGTTTATTTTCTTTTTCTCGCTTTCTTCTTGTGTGTTTGACAAACCATAAGAAAAACACACAAAAATAATTATTAGTTGTAGCTTTTAGCTAGTTTACTTTCCATGTTGTAGTAGTAATAATTAAAAGAAAACCCAAAAATATTTCATGTTCTTCTTTTGCTTGTTGGGAGCTTTCCCATGTAAATAGTTTTATTTCTTTTTCTTTTCTTTGGGGGTCGAGAGGAGAAGACCATAATGAAAATGTTAAAGTGGCTCTTATATGCATTATTGTTGATTTAACCAAGAGCCCGTATTGCCTTGTCTTCTCATGTTTATTGAATGCTTGCAGATTCCAGCTTAGTCCAATGCACGTGCACTATTATTATTATTCACATCATTCGGTCGTGCAAGTGAAAGGCAATAATGACGATATATGATGGACTGATTGAGATGAGAGAAGCTGGTATGAACTCAACCTCTTCTATTTTTGTAAATATGATTAGTTCATCATTCTCGATTCAGCCTATTATGAATAAACATGTTTGCAATGATAATTAGAGATTATAGTTGCTTATACCATGCTTAATGAGCTATGAGTTTATAATGGTTTACCTTGCATGCCAACATGCTATTAAAATGGTTGTGATGTGGTATAATAGGGTGGTATCCTCCTTTGAATGATTTAAGTGACTTGACTTGGCACATGTTCACACATGTAGTTGAAACAAATCAACATAGCCTCCACGATATTTATGTTCATGGTGGATTATATCCTACTCATGCTTGCACTCTGTTTATTAATTTTAATGCATGTTCATGACTGTTGTCACTCTCTAGTTGGCCGCTTCCCAGTCTTTTTCTAGCCTTCACTTGTACTAAGTGGGAATACTGCTTGTGCATCCACTTCCATAAACCCCAAAGTTATTCCATATGAGTCCACTATACCTTCCTATATGCGGTATCTACCTGCCGTTCCAAGTAAATTTGTATGTGCCAAACTCTAAACCTTCAAATGAAATTCTGTTTTGCATGCTCGAATAGCTCATGTATCAACTAGGGTTGTCTGTATCTTCCATGCTAGGTGGGTTATTCTCAAGAGGAGTGGACTCTGCTCCTCACTCACGAGAAAATGGCTGGTCACTGGGATGCCCAGTCCCATGCTTTATGCAAATCAAATCAAAATAATTGCAAACAAAACTCCCCCGGGACTCTTGTTAGTTGGAGGCACTCGTTGTTTCGAGCAAGCCATGGATTGATGCTTGTTGGTGGAGGGGGAGTATAAACTTTACCATTCTGTTTGGGAACCACCTATAATGTGTGTAGCATGGAAGATATCGAGATCTCTCGGTTGTTATGTTGACAATGAAAGTATGCCGCTCAAAATATTATTTATCTCTATTTCAAAAATTGAGCTCTGGCACCTCTACAAATCCCTCCTTCCCTCTGCGAAGGGCCTATCTATTTACTTTTATGTTGAGTCATCACCCTCTTATTAAAAAGCACCAGTTGGAGAGCACCGTTGTCATTTGCATCCATTACTATTAATTTATATTGAGTATGACTATGAATGGATCTCTTTTACCATGAATTACAATGTTTAGTCAGTCCTTTATCTTTAAAGGTGCTCTGCATTTATGTTTTGCGGTCTCAGAAAGGGCTAGCGAGATACCATCTTGTTATATTATATCATGATTGTTTTGAGAAAGTGTTGTCATCTGAGATTTAATATTATTGCTCGCTAGTTGATTATGCCATTCATATGAGTAAACATGAGACCTAAATGTTATTGTGAATATGGTTAGTTCATAATCTTTGCTGAAAACTTGAATGTTGGCTTTACATATTTACAACAACAAGAGCAAACAGAGTTTGTAAAAGTTTTTCTTTATCACTTTCAGTTTATCAACTGAATTGCTTGAGGACAAGCAAAGGTTTAAGCTTGGGGGAGTTGATACGTCTCCGTCGTATCTAATTTTCCAAACACTTTTGCCCTTGTTTTGGACTCTAACTTGCATGATTTGAATGGAACTAACCCGGACTGACATTGTTTTCAGCAGAATTGCCATGGTGTTATTTTTGTGCAGAAATAAAAGTTCTTGGAATGTCCTGAAAATCAACGGAGAATTATATTGGAATTAATAAAAAATATTGGCGAAAGAATCAAGGACAGGGGGCCCACACCCTGTCCACGAGGGTGGGGGGCGCGCCTACCCACCCTGGGCGCCCCCTGCCTCGTGGGCCCCCTGGAGCTCCACCAACATCAACTCCAACTCTATATATTCACGTTCGGGGAGAAAAAATCAGAGAGAAGGATTCATCCCGTTTTACGATACGGAGCCGCCGCCAAGCCCTAATCTCTCTCGGGAGGGCTGATATGGAGTCTGTTCGGGGCTCCGGAGAGGGGAATCCGTCGCCATCGTCATCATCAACCATCCTCCATCACCAATTTCATGATTCTCACCGTCGTGCGTGAGTAATTCCATCGTAGGCTTGCTGGACGGTGATGGGTTGGATGAGATTTATCATGTAATCGAGTTAGTTTTGTTAGGGTTTGATCCCTAGTATCCACTATGTTCTGAGATTGATTTTGCTATGACTTTGCTATGCTTAATGCTTGTCACTAGGGCCTGAGTGCCATGATTTCAGATCTGAACCTATTATGTTTTCATGAATATATGTGAGTTCTTGATCCTATCTTGCAAGTCTATAGTCCACTACTATGTGTTATGATCCGGCAACCCCGAAGTGACAATAATCGGGACCACTCCCGGTGATGACCGTAGTTTGAGGAGTTCATGTATTCACTATGTGTTAATGCTTTGGTCCGGTACTCTATTAAAAGGAGGCCTTAATATCCCTTAGTTTCCATTAGGACCCCGCTGCCACGAGTGGGTAGGACAAAAGATGTCATGCAAGTTCTTTTCCATAAGCATGTATGACTATATTCGGAATACATGCCTACATTACATTGATGAATTGGAGCTAGTTCTGTGTCACCCTATGTTATAACTATTGCATGAATAATCGCATCCGGCATAATTCTCCATCACCGATCCAATTCCTACGAGCTTTTCACATATTGTTCTTTGCTTATTTACTTTTCCGTTGCCACTGTTACAATCACTACAAAACTATCACTGTTACTTTTGCCATCGTTACCGTTACTTCCATATTACTTTGCTACTAAATACTTTGCTGCAGATATTAAGTTATCCAGGTGTGGTTGAATTGACAACTCAACTGCTAATACTTGAGAATATTCTTTGGCTCCCCTTGTGTCGAATCAATAAATTTGGGTTGAATACTCTACCCTCGAAAACTGTTGCGATCCCCTATACTTGTGGGTTATCAGTATCACACACATCTTGTTAAGTTGAACCATTTATGTTCCCTTGTCTCAATGCAAATAGTTCATCCGAGTGAACCGCATGCCTATATCGCACACACCTTGATCTGGCTGACCGTTTCTTTTGTGTTGCCTAATCACAAACAGTTCATTCGAGCGAACCGTATAATGTACATCGCACACACCTTCATCCGGCTGCCCATTTATTTTGTTCCTCCTCATCACAAACAGTTAATTGAACTAAACCGTATGCCCTGCAGCGCACACGTAACTAAAATCTGAACCGTGTTTGATGCATCCTCCATCGCAAACAATTTGCACCTTTTTCTGGTTTTTTTACACCACCGTTTGTGATTATTGCATCGCACACAGTTTCGTCGAAGGGTCTCTGATCGTAGTGTCGCGTTAGCAGCATCCTGTAGTAGTGATGTGTCCTTGGGTGCATGTTTAGGTCCCATGCCGGGAATGGAAATGAATTACAACCATATCGGCGTCCTGGCTCTTCCTCGAACATTTGGAATCTCGGTTTTTAAATCCCCATAAATCCCAAACTCACCAGAAAGTCATCAAAGATGGCATGGTGTCATGTCATGGCACATATATGTCATGGTAAAAACATTGCCAATTTGGGCCAAGCTTTATTACAAACCGGAGCCTGTCGCAAGAACCCTCGTGGTTTCGATAGGGAAACGTGTCCCCTTGTGGGAGAAATGATAATCGCTCCACTAGCCTTGTATTTTGTTCTACACGCAACACGGAACAACGGGAGATTCGTGCTGAATTTGAAATTATTCAGGGTTCGTTTGACCTTTTTTATTCATTCATTGAGTTTTCTAGGCATTTAATGTCCATAATTCAAAACCGAACTACAAATACATGCTCCAGTGCAATGAAATGGCTAGAAAAAATGTACATGTGTCCTTGGGGTGCATGTTTAGGTCCCATGGAAGGAATGGGAATGAATTCAATCGTCTCGCCGTCCTAGCTTGGCCACAAACATTGCGAATCTCGGTTTTTAAATCTCTGTAAATCCAAAACTCACCAGGAAAGCATGAAACTTGGCATGGTGTCACTACATGGCACATATAATTGTCCAATTTGGGCGAAGCTATATTACAAGCCTCTTACAAACCGAAGCTTCTTGCAACCCTCGTGGTTCCGGTAGGGAAAAATGCCCCTCTTGTGGGCGAAATGATAATCACGGCCTCTCTCGCCTTGAACTTTGTTTTCTACAGGCAACATAGAATAACAGGAGTGTCGTGCTGAAATTTGAAACTGCTCAGGGTTCGTTTGGCCATTGTATATATTAATTAAGTTTTCGAGGCATTTAATGTAGTCCATAATTCAAATTTGAACTACAAGCACATGCTCTAGTGAAGCAAAATGGGTGGGAAATCGTACATGTGTCATTGGGTGCGTGTTTAGGTCTCATTTAAGGAATGGAAATGAATTACAAACTTCTCGTCATCCTAAAACAATGAGAATCTTGGTATTTAAATCCCAGTAAATCGGAAACTCACCCAAAAACATGAAACTTGGCATGGTTTCGTGACATGGCACATATATGCCGTGGTAAAAAAAGCCGTCTAGTTTGAGACAAGGCGCAGACATTAATACCCAACGAGGTCCGTTTGAAACAAATAGCTGACTTGTTAATATCGCAAACGGTTGTATTATATGAACCGTGTCAAAATTTAACCATACTCGGTGGCATGCGTGCAGCTGCTTGATTAGACGGGACGAGCGCGAGAAGTCCACTGTGCAGGCTCGATGGGACGGGTGCAAGCAGTCTGTCGGATCGTGGGTTCCGGTAAACCCTTGAGGTTCGAACTTTGGGGTGTGCAATAAGAACACTCCCTTCCTAGCTCGCTCGCACAATGATCTCAAGGCCTAGCTCGACGAACCCAAAGAACACGAGACACAAGGGTTTATACTGGTTCGGGCCACCATTGTGGTGTAATACCCTACTCCAGTGTGGTGTGGTGGATTGCCTCGTAGGCTGAGGATGAATAAGTACAAGGTATGAACAGCCTCCTGAGGAGAGGTGTTCTTGAGCTCGGTGAGCTGGTGAGTGTGTGGGTGGTCTGAATGATCCGTCCTCCATCTATGGTGATGGCTGGTCCTATTTATAGAGGCCCGGGTCCTCTTCCCAAATATTAGGCGGGAAGGGATCCCACAATGGCCAAGTTTGAATGGGGACAACTAGTACAAGCTATCCTGACAAAACGTGGTCTTCGCCTACCAAAGGCTCTGGTGGTGACGCTGTCGTGGGCTCCACGGTGAACTCCGTCCTGCTGTTCTTGGTCTCGTTGCACCGATATGGAAACCTTTGCCTGATGCCTCGAGACTCCTCGCCTGCACTTGCCTCTTTAGCACCAAAGAGGAAACTGGTACACTGCGCCCGCTGGCGCCCGCCTGGCCTTGGTCATCATGGCTCACGTCACGTGAACCTTGCGAGGTGCCCCTTGCATAGATATCTCCACTCCTCGGGAGCCAGCCTAGCGAGGCTGCCCCCCAGGAGGTCTTGGTGTCGTCCGCCTCGCGAGGCTCGGCCCCTCGCGAGGGTCTTGCGTGGCTGCTGCTGAAGATGGGCCGTACCAAGCCGTTGTTGCAGCCACGCCATGAGCCGTAGGCAGGCAAGTCTGGGTACCCCCATTCCTAGGATGCCGACAGTAGCCCCCGGGCCCAAGGCGCGCTCGGACTTGGCTTCGAGGCGAAGCCAAGGGGCAAGTGCGGAGCGCTGCAGGCCCCAACCGCCTGCGACCTTGACTGATGCGTGGCGATTGACGGACGTGGGCGCCTCCGCTTCCCCACGCTGCCTCGGCAACCGTTTGACTCGACGAGATCCTGCTGCATGCAGAAGAAAACCATCATTACCTGTGATCATGGAGGCCGGCTGTTGGCCTCCTCCTCGCTACAAATGAGGAGACGGGCGGAGCCCCCGTTGCTCAGCTCTTTCTCCACTCCACCTGCTTCTTCTTCTTCCTCCTTGTTTCACCGTCTTGCTGCGACACCCATGGCGCCGATAAGGAGGTTCTCCGCCGCTGAGAAAGGAAAGACCCCCCGCGAAGAGCAGGGGCCACTTCCACCGAAGAGGAGGTTGGCCCGCCCCCGCAACATCGTCGTGAGGCAGGAGGTGACGAGGCCTTGGTACGAGCGGCCTCCCCCTAGCTACCCGCTGCCCCTGTACGCCCAAGCGCAGGGCTTCGATGGACGCAGCGCCTCACGCCGCCCGCGCCGCGGCCGCGCAGGCCAGGCCGCGACGGCACGCGCTGCTGGCCCATGAACTCACGCCGAGGGCTCCTCGCGCGACCGCGTGGTGTGGGCGGCGATGCCGCCGCGCACATGGATCTGATTCACGCGGTTCTGCACCGAAGAGATGCCGCCGAGGGGGCCGCTCGAGCTGTGGCTGCAGCATGCCGAGTGCAGCACCCCGGCGATAGGAGCAGAGGTCGAGGTTGTCTCCCCGGGCAAGAACTTCATGACCCACGGATGGGGCGAGGTCGCCCGTGCCTGCCGCGCGGAGGGGGCCCTCGCCATCCATTTCGAGTACGACGGCACCTCCACACTATTCTTCAAGGTCTTCGACAAGGAAGGTCGCCGCCTGGAGTGCTTCCCTGGAGGGGGTCGTTAGGACAGCGGAACGGCTGGCACCGGGTCCGCCCTTGGCCCTGCCGACAGCTCCTCCAGCAGCAGTGATGGTGCTTGGGAGTCAAGCGACTCTCCTAAGCCTGACGACACTCTGGAGACGAGCGACGACAGCTACGTGTCCCCCGAGCTCTCGCCGTGCCCGGAGTGCAGCAGCGGCGTCCGCTCGTCATCGCCACTAATCTGGATGGGGTTGGCGCCGGCCCTTCGTGGCCCACTGTTGATGATGGTGTCGGCAGCGACACCTGTAAATATGATTCCTAGAAACCTCCTCCTTTTGTTCCCTACGAGGAATCGAGATGAACCCCGTGGGGGTGTGTAAAGAATCTGTAACGCTTTTGCATCAATGTTATTCTTGTTGCGAAATTCGTGATTGCATGTCTTTTCGAGTGAACTAATTTTCGAGTGGGTAGTTTTTATAGCCCGATGCTAAGTGTGAACACATATTAGTTTGATAGGTGTAAACAGATTTGCAATTACTTATTGCGTTGTAATCTGCAATGTGACGAGAAACAAAGTCAAAATTTATTTATGGTTCTGGGCCTACAAAGCCTGTTTCTGTTGTTCTGGCTCCTCACAAATAGTTCTTTTGGATCAAACGTATGCCATGCATCGGAAGCCCGAAACGTGGGCCCATGTTCTCGGATGTACGTGTACGTTTCTGCGCACTATCACACACAGTCAAGATATCACCATCATGTCCTATGGACGCGCCGTCGCGTCTCCCATGTGGTTGCTCGCCGTTGAGGCGGCTGCGGCGCAGTCTGCTCGCGTCCGTCCGTGCGTTTTGCTCGCCATTGAGGCGGCCGCGGTGCGCTCTGCTCTGGCGTCCTTGCGCGCTCTACTCGCCGTCGAGGCAAATTTATAATGGAAATAGTTAATAATTGTCTTACATATTCAGGATAATTTAAAATGCCACATGCGGCAAGGCCCAAAACACTCACGACCAACATATGCATACAATTATAATAAAATATATGCTAAAAGGCTGAGCCGGCGGCCTTCCGACGACGGTCTTCTCGGACTCCATGATCAGCATAGCACCCTTGCGGCTGTTCATTCCAAGTGTCCCAACCCGCCTCCGCCTATGGAGCTGCTGGCGCTGGGAGGCTCTTCGGGCTGCTCGGCCTCTTCCAGAAGAGCTTGACAGCGTGCAATCGCGCACATGATATCTCCGCAGAACTGCTCCATTTCCATGCCTCTGGCCTGGTAGCAAATTCAGTCCATCACTTGCATCCTCAAGATATCACGTTGGCGATGTTCTACTTCGTCGGGTACGTCAACTCCGCCAAGGATGCGCTTGAGCCTGGCCACCACATTGTCAGGATCGAGGTTGACACGGCCGCCGCGAGCAATGATGAAGCTGCAGGATGCATGTGTCTTGACTGAATCGCAGAGGTCCTCTGCCCATTCCTTGTGAGGCATCAGGTCTCGATGAGCATTGGTGACGGCGGCTCTTCGGGTGGGTCGTCAATCATGCCACCGATTAGCTCTAGATCTTTTGCAGGGTGGATGGTAAACTGCTCAGCACACCTCATCTGCAATATGTCAATTGTGCGCCCAAGGACTGTCACGCCGATATCGCTGCCAATGGGCCATGGTTCATGCACCGACCGATGAAGCTCTTGCTCCCCGACCTGCTCTGACTCGTTCTCCTCGCTGAAGATTTAACGCAGGTAGGGGTCAACGTCGAAGCTTTGGTCGTTGCCTGGCATGCTTGGAATAACTAATGGTAGATGGGTGAGGACTAGATCTGCGGAGAGTGTCGCGACGGTGCGTTGCCGCCTGGGTTGTATGCAGCAAGCCATTAGCTGGTGGCGGGAAACCGATGAGGGAAGAAGCGTGCATTTCACAATTCACCCATGTGGAGCGCGGGAAGCATTCGGTGGAGCGTGGGAAGACTAAGTGGAGCACACACACAACCAGAATACCGTATGTGGTGCCACGTGTTATTTATCACACACGTGTTAACATAAGGAAACGTATGTGCAACTTACTAATCATCGCACACGAGTACTCACAGACGCGTCGTGTGCGGTACTCCTAGCCACCGCAAGCAACTAGTTTGCATTTTTCAAAGTTTTTTGTATGAACAAAATCAGACATGAACTAACTATAGTAACCGTCTATGTTATAATTTCTCATCGCAAACAGTTCATCCGAGCGGGCTATTTGCTGCGTATCACACACATCTTGTTTACACGAATCGTTTGTATTCTTTTGGCTCATCGCAAATGCCGCATATCACACACATCTTGTTAAGTTGAACCATTTCTATTATCTTCCCTAATAGAAAACAGTTCGTCCGAGTGAACTGTATGCCGTATATCACACACACCTTGATCTAGCTGACCATTTCGGTTGCATTCCCTAATAGAAAATAGTTCATCGGAGTGAACTATATGCCGTATATCGCACACACATTGATATGGATGCCCGTTTTTGTTGTTCTGCCTCATCGCAAACAATTCTTCTGAATCAACCGTATGCCCCGCATGCACGAGTAACTAAAATCTTAACCGTGTTTGATGTCTCCGCCATCGCAAACATTTTGCATCTTTTTTGACGGGTTTTTTTACATCCCCGTTTGCGATTAATGCATCGCACACAGTTTCGTCAAAGGGTCTCTCATCATAGTGTCGCGTTAGCAGCATCCTGCAGTAGTGTTAGTTCCCATCATCGTCTGTGTTGTGATCATTTACCTCTTTGTAGTTGTTTCTCGTAGTTATCCATCGCAGTACATTTCTAGCTCGCTGTCATGATATTATATCTGTTGGCATACTGCATTACCATCATCATCATCAAGCATGTTGTTTACTATGCTCGAATCATTATTGCATCTTACATCGAAGACTTCGTTCCTCAATAGTATGCTTGATTGAGTTCATATCTACCGTACCTTACTTCCGCTGCTGTGTTTGGATCAGTTCAAAACTTTCCAAAGAAATTTTGAATCTCCCATTCACCCCCCTGGTCGATATACTCTTGGTCCTAACAGGTGCACCGCAGAGCTTGTGGCTCCTGGATGGCCCCCCTCTAGTATCTTTTTCCGCAAATATTTTTTATATATTCCAAAAATATTCTCCGTAAATTTTTAGGTCAACCCGAGAACTTTGATTTCTACACAAAAACAACACCATGGCAATTCTGCTGAAAACAGCTTCAGTCTGTGTTAGTTCCATTCAAATCATGCAAATTAGAGTCCAAAACAATGGGGAAAGAGTTTGGAAAAGTAGATACGATGGAGATGTATCAAGCCTCATCGTCGTACACCTCACCGGAGCTGCTCCAATGACGGAACCGTCCATGACAGCGGAGCAGTACCCTCAGCGCCGTCTCTAGAGGCCTTAGATCTTGTTCCCTGCCTCCGACAGTCACACCAGCATCACCATCCTCCACGTCCAACCCAATGATGTTGAGGTCGACAAGGCTACACCAAAGAGGTTGTATACTCATCGCATCACTTTTTTGCTCTACATTCATGTCAATCCCTCGGGGATCCTTTGGTCCAAAGCAGTTGCAAATCTAGAAAGAAATGAATCATGGTCACAAAGATAACAGGGAGAAAACTAAATGCTCTTTTGAACCACAATTTGAATGGTTTAGCAAGACAACCATTTTATGATATTCATGTGACCAAATAAGCTCACAAAAAGTTTCGAGGGCAGGCTTCAACCTGTTGAAGACTGCCTACTAGAATCGCCACTGGTTCAAAGAAAAAGTGAAGGAAATCATAGGAATTGGAAACTTTCCTATGGTACTACTATTCATGCATTTGGTTGGAAGGAATGGAGCAAAGAAAAACTGGAGGATTTTTTCCTTTGGTGTCACTTTCAAACAAAAAATGTAGGAACTTTAATATCCACTTAGACATCCTTTTCAAATTAATATGCATGAAGAACATGACTAAGTGCATTACTGGCATAATAAGATTCTTATTTTACATTTTCATGTGGTTTGACTTTAATTTGGCCATGCTTCTCCATTCTTGTGTTCTTCCAATTCATGTGAACCAAACACCTAGGTTGACAGAAATCCTGCGTTTGCAAATGCCCGGTTTGCACGTGCATTCTATCCTATTCCTGTGTTTTTTCCTGTCCCTGCATTTTAGAATCCTCCAATTCTAAGGAGCCCTTACAGACTTACTTCATTTTCAGATATGTGTCAAAGAAAATCTGTGTGTTTGTTCCTTCTCCTGTCGTGCTGTCATCCACCCCACCTAAGGTGCACCATTGACGAAAGCGTCCACGGCGGTAGAGATCCCCCTTGCAGACCTTCTTTCGCCGCCTCAGATCATCTTCCCTGTTGCCGGCAGCCATGCCAACTTCATTACCATCATCGACGGAGCAGATGAACCTGAGGACCACACAGTACCGAAAGAGAGGTCGCACTCTTTCGTGTCTGCTTACGTTATACATTGATTATTATTACCTGCTACTTTATCATCATCTTCACCTCTTAGACTCTGAGTCATGTCCAAACTAATGTTCAAACTTGAGTTTCAAAAAGCATGTGGGGCACATATCGAGGCAGCAACGAATAGTATCCATGTCGACTATCTGGTTCATATCGAATCTTCTATGTGGTTCATGTTGGGTGGGCAACAAACTGTAGAGGAGCCATCGTCTATCTTTTTAAATTGAAGCTATCATCTACCTGCTATCATTATTTTTTTGATCTATCCACTCGTTTGCTACCATCAGTCTTGATTTCTGCAAGCACCCCTTAGGCCTTACATAATCGAACTATGTTTTTTATTATGCATGTTAGTTATTGTACACAATCATACTGAACATGTAGAGAAAAAGAGAAGACCGTTTCTTGGGAATATAATGTCATGCAGACGCCGCTCCATGGTGGGCGCAGTGGGGCCCCCCATCCCCCCATTCTAGATTGTATTCCAGAGGAAGATAACTGTTCGGAGGGGGATTCAGAGGGAGTCGACCGCTCCTATTTACCCTCTAAGGTGTTTGCTCTAACCTGGTATGCTGATGTCGGTCATATCATGCATATGGCGCCTTGTATTGCTTACTTTATACATCTTATATGTCATCAGCTTAGTTTAGATTTGCTTTGTGTGAATGCGACCTATTTGGTTTCTATATCATATATTTGAATTATACAATGCCATCTTGTTTAGTCAGGCATCATATACGTGAATCACGCAATGCCATCATGTTTAGCCAGTCATCGTATATGTCAATTGTATCGAGCCATACTATTTTTTTATCATGTATTCCATTTGTCGACAATGTTTGTACATTCATCTACTCTTCCTGTGTATTAGCCATTTGAGTCGGTGATGGGAAAATATGGAGTGAAAACAAGGTCTTCTGAGCAGTCAGTGCTACCTGTCAATGCAGATTTCTTGCTAGTTATAGATAGCTCCTCAGAGGAGAATTCAGAGGCAGATGACCAGTCGTATTCCCACGAGTGTATGATCTAAATTGGCAGAGTTATATTGCTCATATCATGCATATGGTGTCTTGCATTGCCATGCCATCTACTTAGATTAGACATGATGCTTTGTGTGAATGCCTCCTGTTTACTTTCTATATCAGATATGTGAATTATGCAATGTCATGTTTTTTAGCCAGTTATCATATATGTGAATTGTGCACCACCATCCTGTGTAGTCAGGCATCATATATGTGAATTATCTCATGCCATCCTTTTTTAACTACGTATTCCATATGTCGACAATCTTTGTATATTGAACTACTCTTCATGTGCATCAGCCATTTGAGTCGGTATGGAAAAATCTGGAGTCAAAACAAGGTCTTCATAGCAGACAATGGTACATGTTGAAACATATATCTCGATGGTTACAGGTAGCTCCTCAGAGGAGGATTCATAGACAGATGACCAGTCCTATATCTCACCTGAGGTGTATGCTCTAACTTGCAATGTTTATATTTCTCATATCATGCATATGGTGTCTTGCATTGCTTAGTTTAGACATCATATACACAATATTCCATGCCATTTCCTTAGTTTAGAGATCATACTTGCGAGTGCCAGCTGCTTAGTATATGAGACAATTATGTGAATTATATCATGCCATCTTGTATACTTAGACAACATGTGTGTGAATTATTTCATCCCATCCTATTTTAGAAAGACATCATATAGCTATGTCATGTCATCCTATTTAGATACTCATCTTATGTTATTATGCCATTATATCTTGTTAAGTTATCCATCATATATCTGAAACTATGTCATGCTATCATGTTTAGTTAGCCATCATATATGTGAAACTGTGGCATGCTGTCCTATTTGGTTAGACAACATATATGTGAATTACCACATCTGTCTATCATACAATGTCTGTACATTCAATTTCTTTTCTTGTTTATCAGCCATTTGAATTGGAGGGGGTGATAGCAGTATCTAAGGGAGTAAAAACCCGTTCTTCACAAAATACGGTGCTACCCGTCGATGCAAATAGAACCATGGTTGTACTGGCCCACGAACTAGCACTGGTGCGCGTCGGTCCTAAACAAACGGTTTTTAACCCCTTTCCGCGACGGCATTTGGAACTATCACCAAGTGAGTGTGTGTGATAGGGTGTCCTTCCCACACGACCCAGAAACCATCGGGGATATGGAGCAGTGATTCAGAGGCCTTCCAAAATGTAATCATGTGAGATGCAACACATACTAAATTCTTTCGCACGTGTGGTATCGGTGATTAAGCATTTCTAATGACGCAGTGAAACCATACGGTCTGTCGTAACGAACCATTTGAGAAATAGTATGTAAGGCACACGGGCCAACATATGAACTGTGTGCGATTTGTGCCCCATCGCACACGAGTTTTCTGCGTAACCCGTCTGCCATGCTAGACTCCATCGCACACGTTTTCCAACAATTACCGTCTGCAATAATGTTCTATCACAAACGGTTCAGGAGCTCCTTCGCACTCATATAAGTGATGCAGACCGTTTGTGATTTGTTAGGTATCACCGACGGCTGCCGCAAGAGTGAGTGTGCTTTTTGTTTGGGATCCCACACGTTTCCTGAAAAATTACGACTGGGATTGTATTTTGCATTGGGCACGGTTTAGTCCCAGTTCTCATGTGCGATAATGCGATATCACAAACGGTTCCGGAGAACCTACGCACACGTGGCTGCAAATCGTTTGCGATCTGCTGTGTATCACCGACGGTTCCGCTATGATTGACGTATGCTTTCCGATGTGGATCGCACACTCATTTAGTTTAATCGTGTGTGGAGCAATTGCCAGGTTAAAACAAAAATATCCCATTTTGAATCGTCATGCAAAAAGCAAATTCGCCACAATATTCAATTGAACAAATAAACAAAAATATATCATTTTGAATCGGCACCCAAAAAGAAAATTCGCCACAATATTCAGTTGAACAAATAGTGTCCACAGGAAGAACATTCATCAGATTTTGCAACAATTGCAATTGAACATATGGTAGCTAAATTCCAATGATTTGTCCACACATATATGCATTCCATAATTAATCATAGTGTACGAAATATGAAGACCTCATCAGATGGAAAACAATGGATCCATGCGTTATATGTTAGCGGCTAACTCTTACTCAATGTTTCAGGAGAACGCATGCTGAAATCTTCATTATCACCAGTGAGATTGATGTAGTGATCCAGGAATAAGTCGCTGATAAATCTCCGAACCATCAGCAATTCACCAGCCGGGAGCGGCTCAGGGGTCCTCGGTTTTAAGATGAGCTGCAGTATTTTTAAGATCAGAATGTGCCATATGAGTGGAGTAGAAGATATTAGTTAAGATAGACTTACTGGTACTAATTCACGAGGATCGTCACAACTATCAGCAGATTTGCAGATGGAGATCATGTGTCTGCAAACATAGTATCCACAAAGGTTGGTCCCTGCTTCTTGTTGAGGACACTGAAATGTTTTGTACAAAATTAGTCATGTATTTTTCCTGTTAGGAACAACCTAACCGGTGTTAGATGTATTATTTTTTCTTTGGACAAAATAGAAAGAGGTTTATTTAGAAGCTTGAACATTTGACTAGCGTAAGGGAAGGTATTTGCAGACTGTTGGATAAATTTTCCGAAAATAACGGATTTCGGTGTTGTACCGGAGAAACGATCTCGTGCTGCACGGGTTGTTCTGCCTTGAGCAGGTTCCCTGGTTTAGTTTTCCACAATGCGAGCACACTGCAAATGATGATGAATTTTGACAACATCAATTATTGAACCAGATATGAATGAAAAATAATTTCAACATCATAGAATTTAATACGTATCCAAGAATTGCTGAACATGCGTCAGATCCTGAGCGTTTGTTGACTCTCTGAGAGAATCGATGTAGTAAACTGTGTTCTTATTTGGAACAATGAATACCAATATCCAGTGATTGCTACATATATAGAAAGCCATGAACTTACGAATGATGTCGAAATCTGAAAGACAACCAGTGTATGCATGGTTGTTTACTTGACTTACCGTTCATGATTTGGCCAGAGAAATGATTCTGCATGGGACGTGTTTTCGAAGATACGGAGGGCCGTGTTAACGGCCCAGTCCCGTCGGTCCTTACCATCTAATGTTGTGCCATTTGCTAATGCGAGATCTATGAAATACACACTCTCCCTTTTTCTTCTCTGCGCGTTCAATCTCCTGAGAGGAATAAAATGCAGTTAGTTTATCATTTACAGCTTTGTATGGAGAAGTTGATCAGATTTTTTGAAGTACTTACAAAATCAGGCATCTAACAAGAGTGGCATCGAGCACGTTGAAGTTCAAGAAGAGATGTAAGTCCTCGAAACTCACATTGATGGAACCAGCATCGTGTCGGAAATTATCTCTATTGTAGTGGACTAGCAAAGCATGATAACCTGCTGACATTTGATCCATGCAATATTCATGTAACTCGTGGCAACTGGAGCTGCACTCATCAAAGTATTCGCCAACAAGAAATGGCTGGCCATGGACGTAATTGCGTGCTTCAAGTACGTCTGCTTTTCTTTTAGCAAGCAACAATTCTACTTCTTCATCATCCATGGCGTCAGAAATAATATTACTCCCCGATTTGAGCAAGCTGCTATTAATTTGGTTCTAGGCGATGAGTGCTTTAAGTAAGAGGCAATCATTCTCTTTCCTCTTCACTTTCCCGCTGCGCTTCCTCATGGTCATGGGTGTAGCCTTTTTGGCCACTTCCTTCTTGGTACTTGAAGCATTTCTGGCAGAACATCTGGTTGCCTGCAAGGTAGACTGCTGAGAAGACGGTGAAGCTTGGACGGGCTTCTTAGCAGGCGGTTTATCTATGCCGGACCACTGAGCTAGTGGTGCTGCTGTGACGGACTACTGGGCTGTAGGAACAGAGGCATCAGACTGCTGACCATGCGTTGAAGCTATGTCGGGTTTCTGCGCAGGTGGTGCCAACTTGTTGGTGTGCTAAGGAGGCCATGCCAACGCGTTGGTTTACTGAGCAGGAAGTGCTAACGCATTGGTATGCTGATCACATGCCTGCGGACCGAGGGACTGATGAGCAGTCGGTTCTGGACCTACAGACTACTTAGCAGGCGGTTCCGAAGCATCAGACTGCTTAGCAGTCTGTTCCACCAGGTTGGTCTGCTGGGCATGTGCTGTAGCTGGGTCTCCCCCCGCTGCTTCAGCGGCCGGCATCTGAACCGGTGGTGCATCATCAGCAGTTGTAGCCCTTGCTACTGGCTACTTTGAGGCGGAGGATGACATGGCATGTACGCCACAAAGTCGGTCCAGCTGATCACAGGTTGATGCATCAGCCCGCGAGAGCTGCTGTGGCAAGGAGAGCGTCACCGGTTGAGGGGCGACAGTGGTTGCTCTTGGCGGGGCTTCAGGAATCTCATCGATGAACTCTATTTCCTTTCGTGGCCACTGGATGTGATGTAACCGTGTTTCTCCCAAGGTCCTTTGCTCATCGAAGTATCCTAGGACATTCTTCAGGGCAAATTCATTGAATCCAGGCTTTACTTCCGTCATGTAGCACTTCACACAGCCCGGCTTCAATGGCACATTGTCCAAGAAGAGGCCATCTTCCAAGAAGGGTGGGCAAACCCAAGCTGTTGCACATTTTAATGTACCTTCATAATGTGTAAGCATGCCCTTCAGTCTGTCTTTCATTCCAGATAGATTAGATATAGCATCATCACGAGCAGCTGCAGTCTCAGTGTGGCTGGGGTCAGCTGATGCACAGCTACTCTTGTGCAGTGTTGTCGCGCAATAAGCAGCATCATCCATGCCCGCCTCCCCTCCCATCTGCTGGCTATCTGTCAGTGTTAGAGTCTTCTGCAACATCATTGACTCCTCAACATCCTTTCGAACAGCCAGATAAATCTCCTTCTTTAACTTTTCAAACAATGCATTCTGCTTCATTTCACTCCTCGCTTTTTTCATGCTGAGCCTCTCTTCTTTGCTGAGTGTGAAAGCCCTCTTGTGCGGGACATTAACACCTATACCCCTTGCACGGCCAGGGGGCTCTTTTGTGTCCAGAGCAATGGATAGAATGTCACATGGCCCTGAGTTCCTGTAACCTTCCAGGGATCTTGGAAGCCTCTACCATCACTTCATATAGTTTGTTGTCACGTGTGTTTTCAAAGTAATAAGTTCCATCATCACGCCTCTTTGCACGTGGCCGCAAGTAGTCTCTGGCGCGCTCGCCCCTGATTTCACTAAAGGCCGGATTCCCACCCGCCGCTATTGCTTCTTTGTCCTCCTGTTCCCATATCAGTTTCATGCCGTAGTATCCCGCCACACCCATATGGTGGGGGTCTATGTTCTTCTTCTGAAGTTCTGATTGCTTGAAACTCTTATCAACAAACTCTGGAGTTGCCCTGACCCTTTTGAATTCTGCCCAGTCTGCCTTTGTAATTTGGGGGTATGCGGGGATTGGGTCCTTGCCTCCACTCAAGTACTTCTTGTACAGCACGTGCTTCCAGTTTCTCCAAGCATCCCTAGCCTTCTTCAGTGCAGCGTGTTCCGCCTGCATTCTCCACTGCTCTGGAACATTGAAGTGATCCATGATCTCCCGGACTATCCTTCGTCGTGTTTCTGTGTCAGCCTTCCAAAACCCCGGCAGATTAATGTTGAGCCTTGCCCCGCCAACAAATCCACACACACTCCTGAACCTCATGCGTGCTTTATCTGGATTAGTTGGAGCCCAGGACTTTAAATCAATCTTGGTTACTTCATATACACCTTTAGGCTAGTGTGTGGGCTTCCTTGGAGCGTTCCCCCGTGTCCTGACTGGAAGGATAATTGCTGCAGCTCTATCCCGTTCAAGACTACTTGATCCCTCACAATCTGTTGAAGACCTAGGGTTGTCCGAATCAGATGAAGATACATGGCCTGAATGAGTGCTGTCGCTGCTACTCGGCATCTACAGAGAACACATGCGAAACTCAGTAAAGGAGGATAAGCATAAAACTAACAACTTGGTATCAAGCTTTCTAAACATGCCATGCAATAATTTAGAAAATGTACAGCTAATTTGTTAAGTTTGTGTGACTCGGGCGCCCGCGATCTGTAAATAGGCAGTAACTTATTGGAACAAATATAGCTTATATGTAGTAAGGAAGGTAGATAATGAACATATATACGCTCTCCGTTATTTTATAGCCAATTTGGGAACATACGGAACGAAATTGGAAGAGGGATTGCGAGGAAATATGCCTCACCGCGATGGAGAGCGGTAACTAACAAACTTCTTAATGCAAACCCGAACAGACCACAGGAGAGGCGAGGGTTACTGCATCGATATGCTCGAGGGTGGCTGCCGAGAAAACGAAGACGGCGAGGCGCGGGCCGCCGCATGTTGGGAACAGCAGTGGAGGTAGGCTTGACACCGAAGAGCGGGCACACGGCCGGGGTGAGCACGGCGGCGCGGGAGAGGGTTCTGCTGTGGATCTGGTGGGAGGGGGGAGCTGGCGAAGGAGATTGGGTGGACTAATTGAGTGAAACGCGGGCGGACGGGGGGTGTTGGCGGCCTAGGTGAAAAGGGTGAAAATATCCCCGGTCGCCACGCGTGCGGAAAGTCCTATGCAAATGGTTGCCTCTAAGCACTCGTGTGCACAGACAGAATAATTTTGTTTGAAATGAAGACGTGAGTTCATCGTTTCGCCTCTAAATTTTCCGCACGTAAACCAATCACTATTTTACCACGGGTTTGATTTGATGGCGTATTTCAGGTCTCGTGTGCTATATGTAAGACATTTTTTGGCATTTACCGTGCATGTTGGCATATAGATCAATTCCTAGCCGGACAGCATTTCCTGTCGAAAGGAATGAGGATTGCCGTTCAATCTGGGAGCATACAACGGTGCAGACGTACGATCCGTGGGGTTTGAGTTCTGGCCAATCAGAACGCACGACTCAGATCACGCGCGCAGAAAGGGGGGCATCGGCCACGGTTTGGTAGGCACACGGCTTTCGTGTGTGAACCATGTGCTATTTGAAAACATTTTTTTGGGAGGGGCTATTTGAAAACATGTACATGTGTTGTCGAAAGGGATGAGGATCGCCGTTCGATCAAGGAGAATCCAACGGTGCAGACGTACGATCCGTGGGGTTTGGGTTCTGGCCAATCAGAACGCACGACTCAGATCGCGCGCGTGGCAGAGGGGTAGGGGGTGCATCGGCCACGGTTTAGTGGACACACGGCTTTCGTGAGTGAACCGTGTGCTCTTTGAAAACATTTACATTACCTAACATCATATTTTTGTTCGAATGAAAACATGAGTTCATCGTTTCGCCTCCAATTTTTTTCCACGGTAAGAAATCATGAGTATAGTGGAGAGTGTCGTATACTAGTATCATGAATATACAGTACATATGATACTAGTGTATGATACTACCTTTAATTAATTATAGCGCATAGTATAATACATAGAGTATAGTATCATATATAGATCATATTTATAGCCATGCATGGCACAAATTAGCATCGCATTTAACATGATACAGTATCTACCTATATGTTACTCTAACCCTCTTTATATATATTTAATTCTTTGCCACATCAGCATACTTGCTATTTCCGAGTGCATGACATCATCGGCTATGATACCACCACTATGGCCAGCCTTATATAGTGGGGAGTATCATATACTATATATATATATAGTATCATGCATATGATACTAGTGTATGATACTACGTATGTACCTTCATAGTGCATATATAGTATCATAGAGTAGTACTAGCTCCCTCTGTAAACTAATATAAGAGCATTTAGATTACTAAATAGTGACCTAAACGCTCTTATATTAGTTTACGGAGGGAGTATATATCATAGATGACCGTATTTATGGCCATGCATGACACAAAGTAGTATAGCATTTATTATTATATATATATGTTACGGTATCTACCTATGTTACTACTTCTTTGCCACATCATCATATTTTCTATTCCCGGGTGCATAATACCGGCTATGATACCCCCACTATGGCCACCCTAATAAGGTTGGTCGTAATATGGGAGTATCAAGCGGTATGATGCATACCAACTAGACTTTTTGGATGATGTGGCACACAGTTAAATGATGAAAGAGAGGGTGTGGTATCATATCATGATACTGTATCATATTAAATGTTGTACTACTTTGTGTCATGCATGGTAATTAATAAGGAACCTAAGATACTAACTTATGATACTATGCATGCGCTCATTACGGAGGTATTGCCGATCATATACTAGTATCATGCATATATACTCCCTCCTTGCCGGTTTATAGGCTTATCTCAAAATTTTAGTTTTTCCATTTTATAAGGCTCAATTTGGTTGTTCCCCATCACATGTCCAGATTCCAAGGTGCATTAGATCATTGCATGCAAGTATTAAGAGAAAGTTGACCAATGCATCTACTTTATATATGCATGCATGTATTGCAATTAATACATTGGAAAACATAATTTTTTGAGGAAAACAAAAGCATTAATTGGGTGTTTTGCAAACTAAAAAAAGTATTCCACCACTCACCATCTACCTTGGTTGGTGAGATTTTTGAATTGAGCCCTATAAGGCAGGTTGTAATGGGGAGTATCATATATACTAATGCATATGATAGTGTAGGATAGTGTAGGATACTACTTCCGTAATGCATATGATAGTGTAGGATACTACTTCCGTAATGCATAGTATCATAAGTTAGCATCTTAGGTTGCCTTTACTAATTTTCATGCATCACACAAAGTAGTAGTACAACATTTAATATGACACGGTATCATGATATGATACCATATCCTCTCTTGTGTGCCACATCATCCAGAAAGTCTAGTTGGCCTGCATGATACCGCTTATGATAATACCATTACAACCAGCGTAAACCGGAAAGGAGGGAGTGAGACTAGCCACAATGGAGAGTAGTACACTAGTAACATACACATATCCCTAGACTATATATGTTAGTACATTCATAGTGGGTAGTAACATAAGTGTAGTGTCATGCAAAGCTTCATTTATTAGGTTATAGACTCATATTGCAATGGGACATGTGATGTTACAGTAACTAGCTAAGTTACTGAAACTATCTCTCTCCTCATTAACTTATTGCCACAGAAGCAAGTTTGCTGAGTTGGAGTCGGTGTTACTACTGAAGTTACTCCCACTATGGCTAGTCTGATACTAGCTAGTCGTCTATGATATAATAGCTACCTCACTAAGAGCATGGTTAATAATACATCCAAGGGTCGGCTATAAGAAGTTGCCATGTCATATACAGCCAACCTCTTAGCGGGCATGTACAATAATAAGTTTTATATACGTACTAGTTTATCAATAGTTGGCCCACCTTACATCCTCACAAAGTGTCTTGGGTCTCGTGTTGCAGCTGGCTCTACTAACCAAGAGCCCGCTTCTCCTCTTTCCTCCAATTAATAAGAACATATATATTATTCTATTCCTTATAGCCTGCTTAGACTACCCACAGTGGGAGTAACATAGGTAGTAACATCACACATATCTAGATAAAATAGATGATGTGGCAAGCAATAAATGAAGAAAGAGAGGAAAGTAGTAACATAGCTAGTTACTAGTAGTATGAGTAACATCACATGTACATATCAAGGCAAGATGTGTCTATAGCCTAATAAATGAAGTGTTGCATGTTACCAAAAATATGTTACACCCCACTATAGAGGTAGTAACATAGACTAGTAACATGGGCATGTTACTAGTCTATGTTACTACCCATTGTGGCTAGTCTGAGTAACATCACACATCTCAAGGCAAGATGAGTCTATAGCCTATAAAATGAAGTGTTGCATGTTACTACACATATGAGGTAGTAACATAGACTAATAACATTCTATGTTATTACCCAATGTGGCTAGTCTTATGGCACTCTATTGTGTACTTTCTCTAATGCATAGTATCATAGAGTAGCTAGTATCATATGTAGTACGACTTTATTTATATTTTCATGCATGACACATAGTAGCATAACATTTATTATGATATGGTTTCATGATATGATACTTAACCCTCTCTTTCTTCATTTAATTAATTCTATGACAGCTCATCAAAATTGCCTAGTTGGCATGCATGATACTAGCTATGATACCCCCTTACTATCAGCCTAGCAAAGGTGTACAGATCATTTGTGCGTCGCTTTGTGAGTTTTCATCCATTTGTTCGAGAAGCAGGGAGAAGTTTCAAACATTTCGGCCGTGAGGTGCGGCCACTGGCGTAGGCCTAGTTGGTATTTTAATTACAGAAAAATCAGATGGAGTTCGGACATCATCAAAATCGATGTGTGCCTGTGGCATGCTCTCACGACCCCGTGGAAAAAAATTGGTAAAGTTTGGCACAAGTTTTGATGACCGCTTGTTCCAAACTGGAGCATCTCACATGAAGGATCATGGTTTTCCAAAAGGAGACGTGTCAATTCAAACTCCTGTGACCGGTAACTTCATCGTTTGGCCTCATAAAAATTTCCACGGTACGCAATCACCATTATACCACGGGTTTGATTTTCTGGCGCATTTCAGGTATCGTTAGCTATATTTAAGACATTTTTTGAGATTAATGTGCATTTTGTGCATAAAAATAAAATTACAACCGGAACTGCATGTGCTATCGAAAGGGACGAGGATCGCCGTTTGATCTGGGAGCATCCAACGGTGCAGACGTACGATCTGTGGGGTTTGGGTTCTGGCCAATCAGAAAGCACGACTCAAATCGTGGGCGGGGTGGCGGGGTTTGGTCGGCACGCGGCTTTCATCAACGAACCGTGTGCTATTCGTAAACCAGATCGTATATTTTTGTTCACACATACTGTAGTGAGATCGATTGAGTGTGCTACCTCTATGATATAATAATAATAATAACAAAAAACATTTCATATTCATTGCCTGAGCTGACAGCATACCAAGGTCAACATATTAACAGTTCTTACATCAACAGAAAACCAGGCAAAACTCACAAATTCAGTACACGGCGACAGTTCTAAATTGAATGAATTAAGTTGCAGGGTAGGCATAAAGACAAGTCTCATGGCTTAATTCCCATGTACATGGGGGAACTGGGATCATTAAGTTGACCCTGAATGAACTTGTGGTTTTTGATGATTTTATGCTACTCTGTTGCACGGGTGCGTGATTCCTTGGTTGGCAACTCATCAAATTCATCGTACTCGTCCTCATCGGCAACATCGTCGACACCCAGTACCCTTCTCTTCCCATGCATCGCTAAATGGCCATTCTTATGCAAGGGGTCTTCCACAAAGAAAATCTGGGTAGCATCGCTTGCAAGAATGAATGGGTGAGCGTGATATGCCATCGTTGTCCTGTTAACACAGGTCTTCCTGTACTCAACTATCCTTACCTGACCAAGAGGGATCCATGCGCACCTGAATAATGCCACCTTAACTTTCACATAGTCAATCTCCCAACTCTCTTTGATGGTTCCATAGTATACCCTTTTATCAGCTTCATTTATAGTCATGCATTCTATTCGAATAGAGCTGTTCTAATACAAGGTCTTCTTATCACGTTCCTCAGTGTAGAACGTGTATCCATTTATGTCATATGCTTGGTACATCAACACCGTAGGTGATGGCTTTTGTGCCAACCACGTAGCAATGTCATCGATGGATCCTTGTGCCAAACGATTCCTCAACCATTCGGCGTACTTCTTAGTGTGCTCCTTCATCTCCACTTCTAATGAAGGCACCATTGGTAAGAAGCTTTGGCGTATCTCCGCCAAGTGTTCTTCGGCATAAGCGATGAGAACTGGGCTATTAAGCAGCACCGTCAAATGGGCTTTCTCTGCCAATTCTTTGGGTCCAGCCATTTGCGTGCCAGCAAGGACCGGCTTACCTTTCAGCCTTCCCTCGTGGCGAGAGAGGGGCAAACCTATAGGTCTTTGTTTCATGTATTCGGTGCAAAACTCCACCACCTCCTCCGCGGTATAACCTTGTAGGATGCTTGCCTCTGGATGGTTTCGGTTCCGACAAAAGCGCTTCAGTATTCCCATGAACCGCTCGAAGGGATACATGTTGCGAAGAAACACAGGACCACAATACCTTTATCTTGTTGACAGGGTGCACAGTGAGATGGACCATGACATCAAAGAATGACGGTGGGAAAAACATCTCTAGGTTGGACAATATTCTTGCAATATCATCTTGCATATGATCCAACTCTTCAGGATTTACAACTTTCTGCCATAGTTGGTTGAAGAAATCATAGAGGTCAATGAGTGTGTTTCCTATATCTTTGTCCATCAGATTCCTGATGGCCACCGGGAGGATTTGTGTCGACATTACATGGCAATCATGTGACTTCATGTGTCCCAACTTCATTTTACCTGAGCTCACATCCACGAGACTTCTGATGTTTGCGCAGTAGGAAGAGGGTGTCTTAACTGACAACAAATAGGTGAAGAACTGTGTTGCTTCTTTTGTACTAAAATTGTAACTCTGGCGAGCTTTGATGAATTTGTCATCATCTTCTGCTTCACTCTTGCGTTGTGATTGATCAGCAAGCATATCGAGCCATGAACCATCACCATCCTTTCTTTTACCTTTAATCTTGAGCAGAGTACCAAGGATGCTTTCACATACGTTCTTCTCTACGTGCATAACATCGATGCAGTGACGTACACGTAGAATCTCCCAGTAAGGTAATTTCCAGAACACCAATTTCTTCTTAACCACTTGATCTTTGGGTGTTAGTTTCACCGTCAAAGGGTGGTTCTTGCCAAGCACAACATTAATTTTTTTAGCCATGTTGTGGACCACCTCCCCTTCATAGGGTCTTGGGCCCGCAGCTGCCTCTGCCGTACCATCAAATTCGGCTTTCATCTTTCGGTATGGGTGATTTTTCCGTAAGAACCTATGATGACGCAAATACACTGTTTTGCGCGAGTTGGGAAGTCTTCTGCTAGCTGTCCTATCCATGCATGTGACACACCCTACATCTCCCCTTGTTTTCTGCCCCGATGTGTTGCCTAATGCCGGCATATCTTGAATGGTGTGCACCAGCATCGCATGTAGATCGAAAATCTCCTTTCTATAAGCATCATAACATTTTACAGCAGGCGCATCTATCCACACTGTCAGTAGTTCTTCTACCAGTAGATGAAAGTAAATGTGGATGTCATTTCCAGGTTGCTTCGGGCCTTGGATAATCATTGACATCATAATGTATTTTTTCTTCATACACAACCAAGGAGCTAGGTTATATATGCACAGAAGCACCGGCCATGTGTTGTGATTGGTGCTCATATCGCCAAAAGGATTCATCCCGTCAGTACACTCCACGAGCCTTATACTTCTAGGATCCTTGGCAAATTATTCAAACTTGTTGTTGATTAATTCCCACTGAGCCCCATATTTCGGGTGCCTCATAAACCTATCCGCAATTCGCTCATCATCATGCCACCGCAACCTCTTTGCCTCTCTAGGGTTTGCAAACAAACGCCTCAACCTTGGAATTAAAGGCCAGTACCAAACAACCTTGAACGGGATTCATGTCTTGATCTCGTCGTCCAATTTGTACTTGTCCTTTGATCTCCTGCTCTTGTATCGTGCATGCTTGCATGTGGGACATGCACGAAAATCTTTGTACTCACCATGGTATAATATACAATCATTCACACAAGCGTGTATCTTCTGTACTTCAAGTTCCAATGGGCAAACAATTTTCTTCGCTTCATTCGTGCTTCTGGCGAGCACATTATCTTCCGGAAGAATTTCTTTCAAAAGACCTAACATCTCCGTGAAGCCCTTGTTTGATAGACCGTTTGCTGCTTTAAATTTGAGAAGCGCCAGGGTGGCACTCAATCTGGAATATTTCTTTTTGCAACCTGGATACAATTCTTTCTTGGAGTCCGCATCAATGGTTGGCAGATCCTTGTACCCAATCATATCCTTTTCTGGGCCCTCGAAATCTGCAATCATCGCAGCAAAATCTGGCGTATCAAGATCATCGTCATCTGCGTGGATGTCTTGGTTTTCCAGTGGGCGTTTCGGCTTTCCGGTGTTCCATTGGTAGCTTGATGCCTCTGCCCCGATGTTAGATTCAACATCCATGTGACACTGATCGGGGTTTGGCATCTCGCTGCCCTGGGTATCTTCATCCATGGCCTCCTCTTCACCGTGTCTGGTCCAACGTGTATATCCATCCATGAATCCCCTAGAGACTAAGTGCATCTGGACATCTGCAACTTCATGTGACTCTGTATTGGCACAATCAGTACATGGACACAGGATGTAATCCGCATCACCAATTCTCCTCTTTGTACTTTCAGCCAAATTCATGAACTCTGTCACGCCACTGATAAAATATGCGGTTTTCCGATTCTTCATCCATCGAGATCGTTCCATCTGTAGTAGACGAATGGTAATTAAAAACAAAACAACAACATTAATACACGGATTAACTGCTGCCCAAAGATGCGTGCATAAATCACAAGGTTTTACTTTAATAATTACCGAGGGCGCTCCATGTTGTTATCCAGACGTGCAATGACAAAAATTAATGGCCAGTCAATTTACACGCAGAGTACTAGTACAACACTACACTTAAGAATTGAATACCTTAATTAGGACACTCACGAAAAGAATACCTTAATTAATTAGCCACGCGAGGACCTCCACCCAGCAGATAGACAAGCGCGATGCGACGGCACGCCGAGACAGCAGGGTCGAGGAGCAAAGCTTAGTGCGGCTGCCGCCTGAGGTTCGACCTCCACTATCCCGCCATCGACCGCGATGGATGTGCTCGAATCCCGCCGCCGCCGACCTCGATGGATGAGCTCCTCCTATCTCCCGCCGCAGACCGAGGATTGACCTCCTATGACGCCGCCGCCGCCCACCGACCGAGGATTGACCTCTTCTCCAGTAGCCGCTGCCTAGGCCGCCCCGCCATCTCTATATGCAGAGCGGTTTTTTTATGGATATCCGTGGAGCGGCTGTTTACACGGTATCTCACAGTAACTCAATTATATGGACATGGTAGTGTTAGAAATATGCCCTAGAGGCAATAATAAATTGGTTATTATTATATTTCCTTGTTCATGATAATCGTTTATTATCCATGCTAGAATTGTATTGATAGGAAACTCAGATACATGTGTGGATACATAGACAACACCATGTCCCTAGTAAGCCTCTAGTTGACTAGCTCGTTGATCAATAGATGGTTACGGTTTCCTGACCATGGGCATTGGATGTCGTTGATAACGGGATCACATCATTAGGAGAATGATGTGATGGACAAGACCCAATCCTAAGCCTAGCACAAGATCGTGTAGTTTGTTTGCTCGGAGCTTTTCTAATGTCAAGTATCATTTCCTTAGACCATGAGATTGTGCAACTCCCGGATACCGTAGGAATGCTTTGGGTGTACCAAACGTCACAACGTAACTGGGTGGCTATAAAGGTTCACTACAGGTATCTCCGAAAGTGTCTGTTGGGTTGGCATGAATCGAGACTGGGATTTGTCACTCCGTGTAAACGGAGAGGTATATCTGGGCCCACTCGGTAGGACATCATCATTATGTGCACAATGTGACCAAGGAGTTGATCACGGGATGATGTGAGTTATGGAATGAGTAAAGAGACTTGCCGGTAACGAGATTGAACAAGGTATAGGGATACCGACGATCGAATCTCGGGCAAGTAACATATCGATAGACAAAGGGAATTGAATACAGGATTGATTGAATCCCCGACATCGTGGTTCATCCGATGAGATCATCATGGAACATGTGGGAGCCAACATGGGTATCCAGATCCCGCTGTTGGTTATTGACCGAAGAACGTCTCGGTCATGTCCGCATGGTTCCCGAACCCGTAGGGTCTACACGCTTAAGGTTCGATGACGCTAGGGTTATAGGGAAAGCATGTACGTGGTTACCGAATGTTGTTCGGAGTCCCGGATGAGATCCCGGACGTCACGAGGAGTTCCGGAATAGTCCGGAGGTAAAGATTTATATATGGGAAGTCCTGTTTTGGTCACTGGAAAAGTTTCGGGTGAAATCGGTAATGTACCGGGACCACCGGGAGGGTCCCGGGGGTCCACCAAGTGGGGCCACCAGCCCCAGAAGGCTGCGTGGGCCAAGTGTGGGAGGGGACCAGCCCCAGGTGGGCTGGTGCGCCCCCCCCACCAAGGCCCAAGGCGCATGGGAGAGTGGGAGGGGGCAAACCCTAGGTCCAGATGGGCCTTAGGGCCCATCTAGTGGGGCGCCCCCCCCTCTCCTCCCCTTGGCCGCCCCCCCCCCCTTGATGGGATCTAGGGCTGGCCGCCTCCTCTTGGGGGTGGAAACCCTAAGGGGGGCGCAGCCCCCTCCTCCCCTATATATAGTTGAGGTTTGGGCTGCCCAAGACACACGAGAACGTCTCTCTTTCGGTGCAGCCCTACCCCTCTCCCTCCTCCTCCTGTCCCGCGGTGCTTGGCGAAGCCCTGCGGGATTGCCACGCTCCTCCACCACCACCACGCCGTCGTGCTGCTGCTGGATGGAGTCTTCCCCAACCTCTCCCTCTCTCCTTGCTGGATCAAGGCATGGGAGACGTCACCGGGCTGCACGTGTGTTGAACGCGGAGGCACCGTTCTTCGGTGCTTAGATCGGAATCAACCGCGATCTGAATCGCTACGAGTACGACTCCCTCATCCGCGTTCTTGCAACGCTTCCGCATCGCGATCTACAAGGGTATGTAGATGCACTCCCCTTCCCCTCGTTGCTAGATTACTCCATAGATTGATCTTGGTGATGCGTAGAAAATTTTGAATTTCTGCTACGTTCCCCAACAGTGGCATCATGAGCTAGGTCTATGCGTAGTTTCTATGCACGAGTAGAACACAAAGTAGTTGTGGGCGTCGATGTTGTCAATTCTTCTTGCCGCTACTAGTCTTATCTTGTTTCGGCGGCATTGTGGGATGAAGCGGCCCGGACCGACCTTACACGTACGCTTACGTGAGACAGGTTCCACCGACTGACATGCACTAGTTGCATAAGGTGGCTAGCGGGTGTCTGTCTCTCCCACTTTAGTCGGAACGGATTCGATGAAAAGGGTCCTTATGAAGGGTAAATAGAAATTGGCATATCACGTTGTGGTTTTACGTAGGTAAGAAACGTTCTTGCTAGAAACCTATACAAGCCACGTAAAAACTTGCAACAACAATTAGAGGACGTCTAACTTGTTTTTGCAGCATGTGCCTTGTGATGTGATATGGCCAGAAGATGTGATGAATGATATATGTGATGTATGAGATTGATCATATTCTTGTAATAGGAATCACGACTTGCATGTCGATGAGTATGACAACCGGCAGGAGCCATAGGAGTTGTCTTTATTTTTTGTATGACCTGCGTGTCATTGTATAACACCATGTAAATTACTTTACTTTATTGCTAAGCGCGTTAGCCATAGAAGTAGAAGTAATCGTTGGCGTGACAACTTCATGAAGACACAATGATGGAGATCATGATGATGGAGATCATGGTGTCATGCCGGTGACAAAGATGATCATGGTGCCCCGAAGATGGAGATCAAAGGAGCAAAATGATATTGGCCATATCATGTCACTATTTGATTGCATGTGATGTTTATCATGTTATGCGTCTTATTTGCTTAGAACGACGGTAGTAAGTAAGATGATCCCTTATAAAATTTCAAGAGAAGTGTTCCCCCTAACTGTGCACCGTTGCGAAGGTTCGTTGTTTCGAAGCACCACGTGATGATCGGGTGTGATAGATTCTAACGTTCGAATACAACGGGTGTTGACGAGCCTAGCATGTACAGACATGGCCTCGGAACACATGCGAAACACTTAGGTTGACTTGACGAGCCTAGCATGTACAGACATGGCCTCGGAACACAAGAGACCGAAAGGTCAAACATGAGTCGTATAGGAGATACGATCAACATGGAGATGTTCACCGATGATGAGTAGTCCGTCTCACGTGATGATCGGACACGGCCTAGTTTGACTTGGATCATGTATCACTTAGATGACTAGAGGGATGTCTATCTGAGTGGGAGTTTAATAATTAGATGAACTTCATTATCATGAACATAGTCAAAAGGTCTTTGCAAATTATGTCATACGCTTTAGTTCTACTGTTTAAGATATGTTCCTAGAGAAAATTTAGTTGAAAGTTGGTAGTAGCAATTATGCAGACTGGGTCCGTAAACTGAGGATTGTCCTCATTGCTGCACAGAAGGCTTATGTCCTTAATGCACCGCTCGGTGTGCTGAACCTCAGCGTCGTCTGTAGATGTTGCGAAACATCTGACATACACGTTTTGATGACTACGTGATAGTTCAGTGCGTAATGCTAACGGTTTAGAATTGTGGCACCAAAGACGGTTTTTGAAACATCGCAGAACATGTGAGATGTTCCGAAGACTGAAATTGGGATTTCAGACTAGTGCCCACGTCAAGAGGTATGAGACCTCTGACAAGTTTCTTAAGCCTGCAGACTAAGGGAGAAAAGCTCAATCGTTGAGCATGTGCTCAGATTGTCTGAGTGCCACAATCGCTTGAATCGAGTGGGAGTTAATCTTCCAGATGAGATAGTGATGGTTCTCCATAGTCACTGCCACCAAGCTATTAGAGCTTCGTGATGAACTATAACATATCAGGGATAGACATGATGATCCTTGAAGCAACTCGCGATGTTTGACACCGCGAAAGTAGAAATCAAGAAGGAGCATCAATTGTTGATGGTTAGTAAAACCACTAGTTTCTAGAAGGGCAAGGGCAAAAGGGATACTTCATGAAACAGCAAATCATTTGCTGCTCTAGTGAAGAATCCCAAGGTTGAACCCAAACCCGAGACTAAGTGCTTCTGTAATGAGGGAACGGTCACTGAAGCAGAACTACCCTAGATACTTGGTAGATGAGAAGGCAGGCAAGGTCGACAGAAGTATATTGGATATACATTATATGAATGTGTACTTTACTAGTACTCCTAGCAGCACCAGGGTATTAGATACCAGTTCGGTTGCTAAGTGTTAGTAACTCGAAATAAAAGCTGCGGAATAAACGGAGACTAGCTAAAGGTGAGATGACGATATGTGTTGGAAGTGTTTCCAAGGTTGATGTGATCAAGCATCGCATGCTCCCTCTACCATCGAGATTTGGTGTTTGCGTTGAGCATGATTGGATTATGTTTATCGCAATACGGTTATTCATTTAAGGAGAATAATGGTTACTCTGTTTATTTGAATAATACCTTCAATGGTCTTGCACCTAAAATGAATCTCGATCGTAGTGATACACATGTTCATGCCAAAAGATATAAGATAGTAATGATAGTACCACATACTTGTGGCACTGCCACTTGAGTCATATTGGTATAAAACGCATGAAGAAGCTCCACGTAGATGGATCTTTGGACTCGCTCGTTTTTTAAAAGATTGAGACATGCGAACCATGTCTATTGGTATATATGCATGAAGAAACTCCATGCAGATGGATCGTTTGGACTCACTTGATTTTGAATCACTTGAGACATGCAAATCATACCACATGGGCAAGATGACTGAAAAGCCTCGTTTTCAGTAAGATGGAACAAGAGAGCAACTTGTTGGATGTAATACATTTTGATGTGTGCAGTCCAATGAGTGCTGAGGCATGCAGTGGATATCGTTAAGTTCTAACTTCACAGATGATTTGAGTAGATGCTGAGTGTATTTACTTGATGGAACACAAGTCTGAATTATTGAAAGGTTCAAGTAATTTCAGAGTGAAGTTGAAGATCGTCGTGACAAGAGGATAAAATGTCTGTGATATGATCATAGAGATGAGTATCTGAGTTACGAGTTTGGCACACAATTAAGACATTGTGGAAAGTGTTTCACAATTAATACCGCCTGGAACACCATAGTGTGATGGTGTGTCCGAACATCATAACTGCACCCTATTGGATATGGTGCATAACATGATGTCTCTTATCGAATTACCACTATCGTTTATGGGTTAGGCATTAGAGACAACCGCATTCACTTTAAAAGGGGCAACACGCAATTCCGTTGAGACGACACCGTTTAGAGAAACCTAAGTTGTCGTTTCTTAAAAGTTTGGGGCTGCGATGCTTATGTGAAAAAGTTTCAGGCTGATAAGCTCGAACCCAAAGCGGATAAATGCATCTTCATAGAATACCCAAATCAATTGGGTATACCTCCTATTTCAGATCTGGAAGCAAAAGTAATTGCTTCTAGAAACGAGTCCTTTCACGAGGAAAAGTTTCTCTCGAAAGAATTGAGTGGGAGGATGGTGGAGACTTGATAAGGTTATTGAACCGTCACTTCAACTAGTGTGTAGCAGGGCACAGGAAGTTGTTCCTGTGGCACCTACACCAATTGAAGTGGAAGCTTATGATAGTGATCATGAAACTTCGGATCAAGTCACTACCAAACCTCGTAGGACGACGAGGATGCGTGCTACTTCAGAGTGGTACGTGATCCTGTCTGAGATATCATGTTGTTGGACAATACTGAACCTACGAGCTATGGAGAAGCGATGGTGGGCCCATATTCCGACAAATGGTTAGAAGCCATAAAATCCGAGAGGATCCATGTATGAAAACAAAGTATAGACTTTGAGAGTACTACTTGATGGTCGTAAGGCTGTTGAGGTAAATGGATCTTTAAGAAGAAGACGGACATGGACGGTAATGTTACCGTCTATGAAGCTCGACTTGTGGCAAAGAGTATTTCCACATGTCCAAGGAGTTGACTACGATGAGATTTTCTCATCCGTAGCGGTGCTTAAGTCCGTCGGAATCATGTTAGCATTAGCTGCATTTGTGAAATCTGGCAGATGGATGTCAAAACAAGTTTCCTTACCAGTTTTCGTAAGGAAAGGTTGTATGTGATACAATTAGAAAGTTTTTGTCGATCCTAAGGATGCTAAAAGGTATGCTAGCTCCAGCGATCCTTCCATGGATTAGAGCAAGCATCTCGGAGTCAGAATATACAGTTTGATGGAGTGATCAAAGTTTTTGGGTTTATACAAAGTTTGTTAGAAACTTGTATTTACAATAAAGTGAGTGGGAGCGCTACAACATTTCTGATAAGTATATGTGAATGACATATTGTTGATCCGAAATGATGTAAAATTTCTGGAAAGCATAAAGGGTTGTTTGAAAGGAGTTTTTCAAAGGAAGACCTGGATAAAGCTGCTTACATATTGGGCATCAAGATCTGTAGAGATAGATCAAGACGCCTGATGATACTTTCAAAGAACGCACACCTTGACATGATTTTGAAAAAGTTCAAAATAGATCAGCAAAGAAGGAGTTCTTAGCTGTGTTACAAGGTGTGACTATTGAGTAAGACTCAAGACCTGACCACAGCAGAAGAGAGAGAAAGGACGAAGGTCGTCCCCTATGCTTTAGACGTAGGCTCTACAGTATGCTATGCTGTGTACCGCACATGAAGTGTGCCTTGCCATGAGTTGGTCAAGGGGTACAATAGTGATCCGGGAATGGATCACATGACAGCGGTCGAACTTATCCTTAGTACCTAGTGGACTAAGGAATTTTCTCGATTATGGAGGTGAAAAGGAGTTCGTCGTAAAGGGTTACGTCGATGCGAACTTTGACACTAATCCGGATGACTCTGAGTAGTAAACCGGATTCGTACAGTAGAGCAATTACTTGAAATGGCTCCAAGTAGTGCGTGGTAGCATCCACAAAGATGACATAGATATTCGTAAAGCACACACAGATCTGAAAGGTTCAGACCCGTTGACTAATAACCTCTCTCACAAGCATAACATGATCAAACCAGAACTCATTGAGTGTTAATCACATAGTGATGTGAACTAGATTGTTGACTCTAGTGAACTCTTTGGATGTTGGTCACATGGTGATGTGACCTATGACTATTAATCACATGGTGATGTGGACTAGATTATTGACTCTAGTGCAAGTGGGATACTGTTAGAAATATGCCCTAGAGGCAATAATAAATTGGTTATTATTATATTTCCTTGTTCATGATAATCGTTTATTATCCATGCTAGAATTGTATTGATAGGAAACTCAGATACATGTGTAGATACATAGACAACACCATGTCCCTAGTAAGCCTCTAGTTGACTAGCTCGTTGATCAATAGATGGTTACGGTTTCCTGACCATGGGCATTGGATGTCGTTGATAACGGGATCACATCATTAGGAGAATGATGTGATGGACAAGACCCAATCCTAAGCCTAGCACAAGATCGTGTAGTTCGTTTGCTCAGAGCTTTTCTAATGTCAAGTATCATTTCCTTAGACCATGAGATTGTGCAACTCCCGGATACCGTAGGAATGCTTTGGGTGTACCAAACGTCACAACGTAACTGGGTGGCTATAAAGGTTCACTACAGGTATCTCCGAAAGTGTCTGTTGGGTTGGCACGAATCGAGACTGGGATTTGTCACTCCGTGTAAACGGAGAGGTATATCTGGGCCCACTCGGTAGGACATCATCATTATGTGCACAATGTGACCAAGGAGTTGATCACGGGATGATGTGAGTCACGGAACGAGTAAAGAGACTTGCCGGTAACGAGATTGAACAAGGTATAGGGATACCGACGATCGAATCTCGGGCAAGTAACATATCGATAGACAAAGGGAATTGAATACAGGATTGATTGAATCCCCGACATCGTGGTTCATCCGATGAGATCATCATGGAACATGTGGGAGCCAACATGGGTATCCAGATCCCGCTGTTGGTTATTGACCGGAGAACGTCTCGGTCATGTCTGCATGGTTCCCGAACCCGTAGGGTCTACACGCTTAAGGTTCGATGACGCTAGGGTTATAGGGAAAGCATGTACGTGGTTACCGAATGTTGTTCGGAGTCCCGGATGAGATCCCGGACGTCATGAGGAGTTCCAGAATAGTCCGGAGGTAAAGATTTATATATGGGAAGTCCTGTTTTGGTCACCGGAAAAGTTTCGGGTGAAATCGATAATGTACCGGGACCACCGGGAGGGTCCCGGGGGTCCACCAAGTGGGGCCACCAGCCCCAGAAGGCTGCGTGGGCCAAGTGTGGGAGGGGACCAGCCCCAGGTGGGCTGGTGCGCCCCCCCCCCCACCAAGGCCCAAGGCGCATGGGAGAGTGGGCGGGGGCAAACCCTAGGTCCAGATGGGCCTTAGGGCCCATCTAGTGGGCCGCCCCCCTCTCCTCCCCTTGGCCGCCCCCCTTGATGGGATCTAGGGCTGGCCGCCTCCTCTTGGGGGTGGAAACCCTAAGGGGGGCGCAGCCCCCTCCCCCCTATATATAGTTGAGGTTTGGGCTGCCCAAGACACACGAGAACGTCTCTCTTTCGGTGCAGCCCTACCCCTCTCCCTCCTCCTCCTGTCCCGCGGTGCTTGGCGAAGCCCTGCGGGATTGCCACACTCCTCCACCACCCCCACGCCGTCGTGCTGCTGCTGGATGGAGTCTTCCCCAACCTCTCCCTCTCTCCTTGCTGGATCAAGGCATGGGAGACGTCACCGGGCTGCACGTGTGTTGAACGCGGAGGCACCGTTCTTCGGTGCTTAGATCGGAATCAACCGCGATCTGAATCGCTACGAGTACGACTCCCTCATCCGCGTTCTTGCAACGCTTCCGCATCGCGATCTACAAGGGTATGTAGATGCACTCCCCTTCCCCTCGTTGCTAGATTACTCCATAGATTGATCTTGGTGATGCGTAGAAAATTTTGAATTTCTGCTACGTTCCCCAACAGGTAGTACATCACATACAGTTATGTAACGGCAACCGTGTCTAACCTACGTCGTCTTCTCACACGGTTTCGTGCGGAAATCGTGTGTGACGTTGTAATACCTAACACAAACGACATGTACAAACAGTGTGTCGTATACAACATATATATAGTGCCATTAGTAGTTCCCGACCGTTAGCTTATCTCCACAGTTTCCCCATTTCCCCCAAATCCCTACATAGCCTCCAAATTCCCTCGTGTGGCGCTGACATTGGGGGAATGCGGACGAGTGGTGCTAATGGTTTCGGTGCGGTTGCTCCTGCTCGTATCGCCGCCGAGCACTTGCCTAAGGTCATCAGAAGGCAGGTGCACTACGGATCCGAATCGTCCTGTCAGGTTCCAATCTATCACGATCTTTTTTAGCATGTCCAAAGTATAGATCCTTGCTGAATCCATCCTGAATGACCCCCACCCCCCACCCCAGGAAAGCGATCTGCCGTCGGATCCGGAGCTTGACTCCAGACTCCCGCAACACGAGTTCGACTCCGAGTTTTGCGCCACCGGGAAGTACCAAAAGCAGAGTTGTGTGCACGGGCACACTCCCGCTCGACGTGTATGCACGGAGGGATTCGACATTGGCAGGCAGTTTCTCAGTTGCCCCTTAGAGGTTAGTGCTAATTAAGTTCATCATTTTACTTCAGTTAATGCCACCGCTCATCCAGAATACTATTTAACATTGGCAGGGATATGAGGCTTGTGCCTTTGTTAACTGGCTGGATGAAGAATGGCATGGCAGGGCTTGGAGTGTTATCACCAAGCTCGCAGAAGATAACGTAAAGCTGAAGAAGAAACTGGCTGATCTGGAATGTACAATCAGTACGATGAAGCAAGAAAGAATCAATCACAGGCAACAGATGAAAGCAAGAGACAAGAAGGAACTAGCATGTGTAGTTGTGGTTGTCGCATTAGCCATGTTCTATGCGCTGTTTGCAATGATGATTAGGGGTTTTGTTTGACAGTATTGCTAAAGCACATCTAGATGTGCTCTAAGTAATGCACATCTAGGTCCTATGCCATTGATATTACGCGAAGATTCGTGCAGATATTTTTCTTTGCCTTTTTTCTTTTTCTTTCTAGTTTGATTATTATTGGCTTTATCAATAAGAAGAGCTCAGTGTATTGCTTGCCAACTGTCCTACTCCGTTCGTACCGGTACCAGTGCATAATCCCAAAACTCGTTCCTTATTTTTGTCCTGAAAAAGGAAACCAGCCAAATAGCAAATAGGAGTCCTGCGCAACCCCGGGAATTTGGAGGGGCTGGGTACAAATAATTGCGGTTGATTATATCAGCGGCTAGATAATACGTCAACCCCCGCTTCAATTGGCGGTTCCTCTTCTCTGCATACTCCGCTTAAGTGTCCACCATCTTCATCGTCCCTGGCAGGCCGCGCTACATAGTGGCACACACTCTGCAGCCATGTCGAGCGATAGCAAGGACGACAGTTCGGCCAGCAGTCTGGCGCCCGATGATAGGTCAACATCGGAATCACCCCGCTCGTCTTCCATGAGTCCAGCGTCGAGCCCAGACCTCGATTATATCCGATTCATGGAAGGGACGCCGCCTCCGGAGTCGTCAAACAACAACCAGACGGGCGAGGAGCCGTCGGAGGACGAAGAAGAGGACGACGATGAGGAGGAGGAGGAATGGTCGAACGAGGAGGAGGACGATGACGACAGCAACGACGATAACGACGACGGCGACGATGAAAAGGCAACGGTCAGTGGCAAGAAGCGTCCTCGCCAAGACGATGTCGCGGGGCCATCCAACAAGAACAACAAGAAGAAGAAGGACTAAATTAAGTAGACTGTATATATCTATGTTTATTTTGTCAATCTCATCGCAGACGGTTAGTAATATGTATTCGATAGAGATCTTCTACATTATCGCCAACAGGTTGGTTTGTTGAACTGTGCGCCCTGACAAGCACACAATTCACAAAAAAACACCGTATGGGTTGTCTATAATGATCGCACACAATTCTGATTACCGACCTGTTTGCCGGGTATCACACACATCTTGTTACGCCGAATCGTTTGTGTTCACCTCACTCATCGCAAACGGTTCATCGGAGTGAACTGTATGCCGTATATCGCACGCACCTTGATCTGTCTGCCTGTTTCTGTTGTTTTGTCTCATCGCACATAGTTCGTACAGATCAACCGTATGCCCCTCATCGCACACACAACTAAAATCTGAACCGTGTTTGATGTATCATTCATCGCAAACATTTTGCATCATTTCTGACGGTTTTCATACAGCACCGTTTGTGACTATTGCATCACACACAGTTTCTCGAAGGGTCTCTGATCGTAGTGTCGCGTTAGCAGCATCCTGCAGTAGTGTAGCCCCACCACACATAATCAAGACTCTTTCAGATTGTACAACTACACCGTTGGACAGAGAACCAACTACACCCCATCTAACCCCAACCCCAACAAATAGTAACCCACTTCTAGTTGACAAAGCACCATGTCCACCACAGAGTACCCCCACACGAGCAGTTTGTAAGGCAACTGCAGTGCCCAAAACACGAAGACCACCACAACGAACCCAAACTCCACATTTAAAGCAGAAGATCAACTGTTCCCTGGTCAGATTCCGTAGTGATGATGCATACTCCTTTGCTCTTGCATCACTATATTTACTCATACAAACTAATTTCGAATTTAAAGAATCCAATAGAAACTCCAATGGCGCAACAGGTATGTTTTAAACCTATTTCTTTAACTGGATTGCTGTTCTGACTTCTTGCTCTATGTTGATTTCAGTTTTAGTTGTATAAACAGTTATGTTCTCATGTCATGCACATTACAAGTGTTGTTAGTGCTGTGTAGTTTCCCACACTTATATTCTATCTATGTTGTTATGTTTTAAAAAGATATGAATTGAACTGTGTCTCTATCTTGATTTGGCAACATAAACTAGAACGATGACAATATAGTGACCATAATATATATATATATAGGTAAAATAGATGGGGCACCTAGGTGCCTGGGCACCTTGATTATGTTGGAAAGTGTGATATATTTAATTTGTTTCCTAATTATTCTTCATGCAAGACTTTCCATGCTTACATTTTATTTTTGTTTTCTAAATATTAGGCATGCAAGACTTACCATACAATAAATCATATTAATGTTGATTTGTTTTGTTTAGAATTGCTGCGGTTATCTAATACACATATTTTTGTTTCCTAATATGGCTATCTAATACCTACCAAAAAATTATATCTATGCGCAGATACGTATATATATTCAATAATTTATTTTTTGAACTATTACATTTTGTTCGTATGTATGTTTCTAATATATATTCAGGATATCATATGACTAATGTATGATACCCATGCTATAAAATACCCTACGATGATAAGAGTACAACATACCTCCGATTTTGTATACCCAATTTATCGTATATCCTAATGTCCAAATTGTAAGTATATACCTATTAGGTATATATCGGATATACCTATGGTATCGTATACCCAATGGATATTCCTATGTTTTTCTAATAAATTAATTTTCAAGGTATATGTCATTTAGATAAAAATTTAGATAAAAATTAAGATTGGGCCGTACCCAACGACGATAAGAGTACATCATATGTCCTATTAGGTATATATTGGGCATACCCATGATATCATATACCCAATATATCATATACCTAATGTAAAAAAAATCATATTCCACGGATGAGTAGAACATACCTCTTACTAATACACGTATGAAAAATGTCTTCATACACATTAATTTCTGATTTCTGTCTCTCCTATTTGTATTAATAGCTCTCAAATATGCAACGTTGCCATGCGTGGCATTCTCTTTCCTATTTGCTACTACTATATAATTATTGCCTTGCATGCTACTAATGGCCATATTTATAGTAGGTATTCTGTCATAATTATTTCCAAATCAGTCAATTGTGATGTAATATATAAACACGCATCTAAATGCAATCGAGCGCTCCCAAACTGTCGTCTTATATATATAGAGTAACGCTAGTCTGATCCCGGAATCAGAATAGTTATTTTGATGACGATCGGACATATAAGGGCGCGCAGAGACCTTCCCGAACTTCCGAACCCGCAGATAAAAAGACCACACCTCATCTGCCCCAATTCCTCCCGCGCCTCCCCCTCCCCTGCCCCGGGAACCGGCCGTCGTGCCACCACCGGTCCCAAATCCGGTCGCCGTGCCGCTCTCTCCCCGGGATTCGACTGCCGCGCCGCCACCGCCCCCGGATCCGGCCGCTGCGCCACCCCCGTCCATGAATCCGACCGCCGCGCCGCCTTTTCCCCCGGATCCAATCTCGCCGCCTGTCTCCCTGCGCGTCGTCGGCGTTGACCAGCTGAGCGCTGCCGCCACGCCAAGATCCATGCTCGAGGTCCACCACCTGTTCGCGTCTGATCTCCCTTGCTCCTCCCCCCGAGTTCTTCTCTTCCTCTGTCGCCGTAAGCCAGCCACGTTGAGCGCCGTCACTCCCCATCAACTCTCTCCGACCTTCCCCATCAACTCTCTCTGACCTTCCCCATACCTCTCCCAGCTGCAGCGCACGGTGCTTCGGGGCATCCCAGGTTCCTCTCCAAAAACAATCGTGCGTAGTGCTCCCATGAAAATCCTCTCGTGTGTGCAAAGCTATGGCATCCAACTACTATGGCTAAATATGTTTAGCAGTTTTTACTCTTTGAACTAGCTGACAAACATGCTCCTACATATGGATGTGTTGCTCATGTAAAAATGTGTTAACTGAACTTCAAAATGTTGGCCGAACTGCTGGATGTCTATGTCTGATTTATTGTAAAATTTCTTGTTTTCCCCTTTTAACAACAATTGAGCTAATTTTGAGATGTTCAAAGACATTCCATGAACTTCTACAACCACCATATGCCAATTCCTACTACGGCTATACACCTGGTCACTCAATTTGCGTGACTTGCTGCTACTAGCTACCTCCTCTCCAGGTGCTGAGCTGGGAGCCGGGCCAGCACCATCGCCGCATGTGTGCAATCAGTCCAGCTACACCGAGGAATGCATGCGCTTGCAGCCAAGAGTGGACTGCCAGTCCATGTTCAGGTTCTGCCCTTTCTGTGCATCCACCCCTGTGATTGTTGCATCTCCAGCGGCTAATCCCCTAGTTCCATGTTTGTCTGGAGAATTTTTTGTACGAGTTTGGTGAAAGTTGTATTGTGTTTGTACAGATTTTGGTGCAAAGAAGACCGTAGGAAACCTAAAAATAGTACATGTATTCAGTGCAAATTTGGTTCCCTCAACATGTTTCTGGTTATGTCTATGCTAGCTAACGTCAGCTTTATCCTTTGACCAAATTTTTGCAAGCAACAAAAATTCTTACATGTGTAATATATAAGTTCCAATGTGAGAATACCTATACACAGCAAGTCATTTTGCAACTCTTCCGGGAAAAAGTTCATATTGTACAATTAAGTGTCTTGTTTTGAAGTTCAAATTGTCAAAACCTCAAAGCTTACATAACATAGTATGGGATAGTTCAGAAGTTCGGATGACTCGGGTCTGAGAAAAATTCTGTGATACCTACACGTGGGCTGTTCATATTAGTATATTTGTTAATTTCGTTATCCATTTGGATCTGGTATTTGTATTCTATATTTTATGAACTAGTGTTGTTCAACGGATGCTTGTTATATTGTGTGTCTGAAGTTCATGTTGTCAAGATCGCAAAATCACTTCTTGTCACCAGGGATCCTGAAACAAAAAACATGTGTGTTTGGCATGTTTCACATCCCGCAACGACGAGCCCTGCAAGCAGCGAGCCACCGACGTTTCATCCACAAACCATGAGGGATGCGAAAGTGGTTGTGGCATCTTTTTAACTACCCATAAATTATATGCCTATTATGTTGTCCTTCAACAGCAGTTTTACAAGGGAACTCTGATATTTCTGGTCTGGTGCTCTGTTCGTGCTTGTTGATATGCCAATGAGTACATACATTTTTTTCTTCGGGCTCTTGTGTAGATGTATGGTCAAGGTGGAGGAGTCCAGCACAGCTACATGCTCGATGAGATGTGTTAATGCATTGAATTAATATTTGTTTGTGTATAGTGTTCTGTACTTGCCGTTCGATAGATCCAACGTCTCCCGTGAACCATTTGATTTTATTTTCATGTGTTCATTTGAACTTAAGTGCACACTCGCCAGCGGGTGGTTGATGTTTGAAAAAAACACAACTTGTGCATGTCAAAATGTTCATGGAAATGCTTAAGCTAGAATGACAACCAATGCTTGCTACTTTCTTCCTGTGACCTGTGATATTTGAAATTTCTATTTATTGTGAACTTGCATGAATTATATAGAAATTCAGGTTGTTACTCCTGTAGTGCTAATCTTCTTATACAGGTACAAACTCGTGTTACTCCTATATTACTCATCTTCTGGATGCGATTCAGCTCGTTTTACGAATTGCGCATGTATACTGAGAATTTCGGCTTGGACAGCTGCTTCAGTTTGATGTCGCTGCATAGTATGGCTATGTTATGCTCAACTTTTCATGTTCTGACAAAAGTCGTTTTTCTTTGGATTTGTGAGTGTATGGGTGAAAAGCTAACGGAGAGAGGGATCATGTGTGTGTGAGTGGTGAGGTTCAGAAAACGTGTGTGTTTTGTTATTTAAACACATGAAAATTTGAACAAACAAACATAATTTTCATGTGTTTAAATAATCCCAAGAAGGTCAAAATGAAATAACAGAACAATTCAAAAATAGTTCATAAAAACCAATTATAAAATGGAATTTCCCCACTTCAAAAAATAACTAGATGTTCAAATTTAATATAAGGGAAAGGCTCGATGTTTATTACAAAATTATAATTTTCCCCTTTACTAAAGAATAAACCAAGAAGTTCAAATTCAAAAAATAGAGAAGTACAAAATTTATAAAGAAGATGGATTTTCATGGTTTTGAAAAAACCTAGAGGTTCAAATTTAAGTATCGGAGAAGTTCAATGTTTATTGGAAAACCAAGAAGGCCAAAATAAAAAATAGTACGTTTCAAAAAGTTTATAAAAAACAAATTGTGCCCTTTTTTTAAAAAGAAATCTAGAAGTTCAAAATTAAATAACAGAGCGTTTCGATGTGTATTAGAAAACTAGGACTTTTCTAGTTACTAATGTATAACATCGAGAAATTTAAAAAATAAGGGGGGTTTCAAATTTATATAAAAATGAACTTTCTCGATACTAATGAGTAAAACCATGAAGTTCAAACTAAAAAAACGGAGTAGTTCAATCTAAACACACATGAAGTTCAATTTAAAAACCTAGAGGTTCAGAATTTATATTGCGGGACGTCCGACCTCCAATTACATGTTTTAAAATGGCAAAAAAATGACGTTCGACCTTCAATTGCGTGTAATTCGATGTATACCCAAAAATGCGACACAAGTTCATAGTGAAAACAACGAGAAGTTCAAGTACTGCAAGGAATGCATTTCAGGTGAGAATAAAAATATAGAAAAATAAAAGCTTAAAAGGCTTGTTGAAAGAAGTTCAAGTGCTCTTTCCAGGGAAGTTCAAAAATTCTTGCAAGAGAGGTTCACCTATTATTTCCATGTTCGAAAACACAAAAAAGAAATTGTTTTTTGCGTTTTAAACCAATTCTCTCAATCCACAAAGAAGTTCAGTTATTATTTGGGAGCAATTTGATTTGTAACATCCCAAATTTTCAATTTGGAATGTTATACATAGGTCATCATAAGCATATCATATTTTATTTGCATTTTAGTTGTGATCCTAAAAATCCTAAGCAACTCGAGGACCCACGAAGAGAGTTGGGGATTTCTTTTCCTTTTCATATTTAAATTTCCTTGAATATTGAAAAGAGGATCATTTTGGTTTTAATTATTTTTCTCTCCAAAAATACTTCATATTAAAATATATGAGAGGAGATAATATGACTTCTCCAAAATAAACAAAATATTGGAGGAAAATGTTATAATCAAATAAATAATTTTATTTGGATTTTATTGCTATTTTATTTGAATTAGAAAAATATGCATTTTTCAAAATTGCATTTTAGGCCAAGAAAATGTTCACTTTGTTCTAAATATTTTATTTAGACGGAGAAAATTGTTTTTTGCATTTTTAGAATTTTTTTATTTTATTTAGGATTTTCTTTCGGCGGAATTTTATTTAAAAAAATGTTTCAGACCGAGCCGGGCCAAAGCCCAGCTCGCCCATCTCCTGCCGCCGCCTCCCGTCGTTGTGCTCGCGACGGACTCAGGGAGTCCGACCCCGACCCGCCGGGGCCGCCCCCTCCCGCACGCCACGCCCCTCCCACCGGGCCTTTAAAGCCCGAGGCGCCCCCGCCCTCGACCCCACATCGCCACCCCGCCCCGCCCGCCGCAAGCAGCAGCAGCGCCGCGCCGCCCGCTCCGCACCCCGCCGCCTCGCCGCGCCGCCGCCGCACGCCGCCGCCTCGCCAGATCGAACCGCTGGAGCCGTCGGATCTCGCAGTCCCGGTTTTTTTGGTTTTTAGGTAAAAGTCGCCGGTTTTCTTAAAAACCCAAGGTTCGGTTATTTATTTATTTATTTAGATCGGTTCGGTTTTTCTCGCTTTAGTTCGTTTGCGTTCGTTCGTTTTAACGAAGGAATTCGCCCGTTCGTCTCTGTTAGCGGACGTTTGTCTGATAGATTTTTCTTTTTCTGTTTATTTTCGGCCAGGTACCTATCCGCGATTATTTTGTATCGCAGATTAGCCCCTGATCTTCAAACCCTCGCCGTTTCTGAATCGTTTGTCCAAATCCAGTGAAACCAACGCCAAAATCTTCGTCTCGAGCCCCTCTTTCTCTTTAATCAACTTGAACAAGGTTTTAACAATTTAAAATTGGGTTTCAAGCAGATTTGAATTCGAAGTTCTTTTGACCGTAGTTTCAGTTTCGTAGCTCCGATTCGATTGATTCTTTTTGCAAATCAAACCTCTTTAGTTGAACTTTCAGATTTGATCTTCTTATTTGAGTTTTACCCATGCATCTTTGCTTGAGTGCTTATTTATACTATTTTTTGTTTGCGATAGAATTCCCGGAGTGCGAAGTGTGCTACTACGAGTCTCTAGGGTTTGCGGATCGTCAGCAAGGCAAGTAACACTTTGATCATACTTTTCGTTACCCAGGTTTTTATGCATTAGTTTCAACCCTCAAACATTGCATGATTAGGATGTGATTAACATATGGGTATTGGGATGTAGATGTTGAGGTAGAACCTATTGCCCTTTTATTACCAAACCCTTGGGAGTTACTTCTACGCTATGCTTATATTGCCATGCTATGCTCGTAGACGTGGATTGGGTTTGAGTGTTTTCCATGACAGATGTGAGATTGTTAATTAATGGTTAACTTAAGGTGGCTAATTAAACACACATCTGGGTGGATTGGTTGCGGGCACCGGGGGATATACCAGTGTTGTCCTTTTGGTTCGCCACCCAGGCTCAAAGGGATCATAAGATTATTCATGCTATAAACTTCCGTGTGCAGCCACAAGCTATTATGGGCTCTAGAATAGTTGAGTATGTTGCATGACCTCTTTCAGTGGTGGGCTAGCAGATGTAGGCGAAAGTAGGTGTAACTGTCCACCCAGAGTAAAGAGTTAGTGTTTCTAAAAGACTGTGTCTCGGTCATCCGTTTCTCAAACACCATGTAGTGCGAGAAATCCAATGGAGGAGATCGAGTCTTGTGGGTAAAAGTGCACAAACCTCTGCAGAGTGTACAAACTAATCATGGTTAGCCGTGTCCCCGGTTATGGACAATCTTGAGTATCTGGTGCTTGGATTATCATGTTGATCTCATCACTCTAAATTAATTTGTTAGGTTGTTAATTACTTTTAATTGGGATTGAGATGGGGGTACCATTCTCAATGTTTATCAACTACCATGATAGTTAAACAAAATATATTCCTTTGATATAGGGAAAAATTGGCTTTTCGCAAAACATTTTAACCATGGAGCCTCCACCAGCCATATATGCATGTAGCGATAGCTTTTACTTGTTTCATTGCTCTACTGTGCTATCTTGCCAGCATATTCCATGTGCTGGCCCGTTTCGGGCTGCAACATGTCATGTTGTAGACTTTTCAGACGAAGAGTAAGGTGCGCTAGGTCATTGTCGTGCACTCAGCTATGCCGTTGGAGTTGATGGACTCACTTTATCTTCCAAGCCTTCCGCTGTTATCTTATTTAGATGGCCTTAAGCCATATTTATTGTAATAAGTTCTCTTCTGAGACATTCGATGTAATAAGTGTGTGATTGAACTCTATTATAAATCCTTCAAGTACTGTGTGTGTCAGCATTACCGATCCAGGGATGACACTTATACACAGAGATTTGACCGTCTGAGGTCGGATCGCTACAAGATGGTATCAGAGCACACGCTGAATGTAGGACACAACCACTAAGATGAGCCATAGGTCACTCTTCTCTACTCATTTCTGACTCCTCCCCATTTTATACTCTATAGGATGGCGGACTCAAGGAACAAGTTTGCACAACCGGAGGAAGATACACCCTTTGGACGTCACTTGAAGGAAGTCACTAGGTACTTGAACATCAGAATACCAAGCTTCACCGGGACCTACACCGCCACTTTACCAGAAGAGGAGCGATGGATGATTGGAGTTCAAGTTCCAGGAAGGACATTCACGCCAGTCACTGAGCCCATAGAGTTTTCCTTTGATGCACCAACCTGGAGTCTAGGTAAGAGCATGGCAGCTCACATCGCCATGGGACGCATCGGCGAAGTTTATCACAAGGATCTTAAGGACACCATTACCAGATATGTGGGCGCCGAGATGAGCAATGGGAGATGATCAGCACCAGGAGGGACAGGTCCATTGCAGCTTTCATCCAGGAGTTAAACCAACACATTCGTCGATAGGAGAACCAGATGTGTGCAAGCATGATAGACCTGAAGAAGGTGATGACCCGGAACATGGAGCTAGAAGAGGAACTCAAGTCTACACGCGACGGATACGAGGAGGAAATCGCAATACTAGTGGAGAAGAATGACGACCTGACAAGGAAGCTAGGAGTGTTCATGGGAGACCCCGCGCCAGGAGGAGACGACGACCAACCTGGTGACATTTGTTCTGAAGACTACAACATCATCGACGACACTGACTCCGACCCCGACAGTAGTGATGATGATTACGAAGACGAAGCTGGAGCAGATATCATGGAGTCTTCCACCGATCAAAATTTCTAGTAGACCACCATATTATTAGTAGTATTTTCCCCCATGTATATATTAGTAGTCTGAGCATTGTAACGATAGTTAGATCGATTGTATGCCCTTGTTTGAATTGATTTTGGTGTGATATGAATGTGTTTGTCTCATGTGCATATGGGTAGTGCTTTCTCACTAGACCTCATTCTATTCTAATCTCTCCCCTCTAAACCCATGAGATGCGTCCGAGACGTGACCATTTGCCTTCCCATCGGAGCTCACTCAGTTGATCCAACAGCAGAATGCCTTGATGCAGCTACTAGTCCAGAGCCAAGGCAACAACAACAACAACCCATCGCCACCACCTCCAGTTGACAACTTAGCCCGTTTTCTGAGGTTACAGCCATCGGTGTTTTCCAGTAGCATCGAGCCAATAGTTGTTGATGATTGGCTACGCAGGATTGGAAGAGAGTTGACCACCACAAGTTGCACAGATGCTGAGAAGGTGCATTTTGCCGCACATCAATTGGATGGACCCGCAACCTCATGGCGGGAGAATTACACAGCCACTTTCCCTATAGCCAATGTCACTTGGGAGCAGTTCCAGCAAGCTTTTCGCACTGCACATGTCTCAACTGGAGCTATGAGTATGAAGAAGCGTGAGTTTCGCAACCTACACCAGGGAAACCGTACTGTGGGGGCAGTACGTGGATGAGTTCAGTAAGTTAGCCCGCTATGCCCAGATGATGTGGCCACAGATGCCGCGAAGCAGGAGAAGTTTATGGAAGGGCTGAATGATGACATGAGTATGCAGTTAATGGTGGCAACATTTAACAACTACCAGGAGTTGGTAGACAAGGCTCTTATGATTGAAGGGAAGCAGCAGCAGATTGAGAGCCGCAAAAGGAAGTATAGACAAGGGAAGTACAATTCAGGAGCTCAGCAGAAGCCTCGTTTTACCCCGAACTCGGGAGGTTATACCCATAACCATGGAGGCCATAACCACAATGGAGGAAGTTCGCATAACCACAGTGGCCCCAAGAATGGAAATGGGAATGGAGCAGGCAGCAATCAGAACCGCTCTAACCCAGCCACACCCGCCAAGAAGGACAAAAGTCACATTACTTGTTTCAAGTGTGGGAAGACTGGACACTATGCTATTCAGTGTCCTGAACCAAAGAATGGAAATGGCAATGGAAGCTCTGGGAAGAAGCCCAACCCTTTCAATAGGGGACATGTGAACCACGTGAACATGGAGGAGGTTGAAGAGCAGCCAGATGCAGTTATCGGTAAGTTTTTGGTTAAGTCATTTACTGCAATCGTTCTTTTTGATACTGGTGCATCGCATTCATACATTTCAAGGGGATTTGTGGATAAGTATAAGTTGCCCACCAAAGTCCTTAGGACCCCTATGTTAGTAAGCTCGCCAGGAGCGGAGTATATGGCAAGCCAAGGATGTTTTCAGATGCCATTAACCATAGGTAGGCATGTTTTCCCCTCAGACTTGATAATTCTGGAGTCACAAGGATTGGATGTGATACTAGGAATGGATTGGCTATCAATGTATGGGGGAAACATCGATTGCGCCAGTAAGTCAATTCTGCTCACCACACCGGAGGGAAAAAGGATCAAGTATGTATCCAGGCATGCGCCAAGGAGAACCCAAGTAAATTCTCTCATCGGAGTTGTTCAGGATGAAGTGCCTGTAGTGAAGGATTACCCAGATGTATTTCCAGAGGAATTACCAGGCATGCTGCCGGATCGAGACATTGAGTTTTTGATAGAGCTGTTGCCAGGCACCGGACCCATATCGAAGAGACCATACCGGATGCCCGCAAATGATCTGGAGGAGATTAAGAAGCAGATTAAGGAGTTATTGGAGAAAGGTTACATTCGACGAAGTTCGTCACTGTGGGGAGCCCCAGTGCTTTTGGTTGAGAAGAAGGATGGATCCTTGAGAATGGTTGTTGATTATCGGGCATTGAATGAAGTGACGATCAAGAACAAGTACCCACTATCGATGATTAATGATTTTTTTGACCAACTGCAAGGAGCTAAAGTATTCTCCAAGATCGATCTGCGATCAGGATACCACCAGCTGAAGATTCGAGAACAGGATATACCTAAGACAGCCTTCACCACAAGGTACGGGCTATATGAGTACACTGTTATGTCATTTGGACCGACTAACGCCCCTGCCTATTTCATGAGTATGATGAATAAGGTGATTATGGAGTTCTTGGATAAGTTTGTTGTGGTACCCATTGATGATATCTTGGTGTACTCGAAGAATGAAGAGGAACACAAGGAGCATTTGTGTTTAGTTCTCGAGAAGCTCAGGGAACATCAGTTATATGCCAAGTTCAGCAAATGCGAGTTTTGGTTGAAGGAAGTTGGATTTCTTGGACATGTTATATCAGGAGAAGGTATAGCAGTAGACCCTACCAAAGTTCAGTCCATCACTGATTGGCTAGCACCCACCTCAGTAGGAGAGATCCACAGTTTTCTTGGACTCGTAGGATATTATCAGAGATTCATTGAGAATTTCTCTAAGATTGCAAAGCCTATGACGGAGTTGTTGAAGAAGGACACCAAGTTCAAATGGACGGAAGAATGTGAGGCAAGTTTCTAGGAGTTGAAGAAACGTTTGCTTACAGCCCCAGTGCTGATTCTGCCAGATATACGCAAGGATTTCCATGTGTATTGCGACGCATCTCGCTTAGGACTTGGAGGTGTACTTATGCAAGATGGAAGAGTTGTTTCATATGCCTCACGTCAACTTCGACCGCATGAGTTGAATTATGCCACGCATGATTTGGAGATAGCAGCTGTAGTGCATGCACTCAAAACCTGGAGACATTTCCTTATTGGAAACCGATGTGATGTGTACACGGATCATAAGAGTTTGAAGTACATTTTCACACAGAAGGAGCTGAATCTCAGGCAAAGGAGATGGTTGGAGCTTATAAAGGATTATGATATGAAGCTGCACTATCATCCAGGAAAGGCCAATGTCGTAGCAGACGCTTTGAGCCGGAAGAGTTATGCCAATACCCTCGTAAGCGGAGGATTGCCAAAGGAGTTAGCCGAAGATCTCAGGGAGCTTCGTTTGGAGATAGTCCCTAGAGGTTTTGTTGCAGCATTGGAGGTTCAGTCAACATTATTGGGAAAAATTCAAGAAGCTCAGAAGGAGGACAAAGAAATTGCCGAGATAAAGGAGAAGATGAGCAAAGGAAAAGCCAAAGGTTTTCATGAGGATGAGCACGACACCTTGTGGTTTGAGGACCGTGTTTATGTACCCAATAATACAGAGATCAGGAAGTTGATACTTCAGGAAGCTCATGACTCACCATACTCGATACACCCCGGAAACACCAAGATGTATTTGGACTTAAAGTAGCATTTTCTGGTGGACTGGTATGAAGAAGGATATTGCCGAGTATGTAGCCGTATGTGATGTATGTCAAAGAGTGAAGGCAGAACATCAGAAGCCAGCAGGATTACTGCATCCTATGCCGATACCCGAATGGAAGTGGGATAAGCTTGGCATGGATTTCATCACCGGTTGCCCAGGACCCGATCGGGACATGATTCTATTTGGGTAGTAGTGGATCGTCTGACCAAAGTAGCTCACTTTATCCCAGTGAAAACCACCTATACAAGTGTGAAGTTGTGCAAGATATATATGACCAGGATCGTATGTCTGCACGGAGTTCTGAGGACCATCGTATCAGATAGAGGAACCCAATTTACTTCAAAGTTTTGGCACCGGCTGCACCAAACTTTGGGAACCAGACTAGAGTTCAGTACAGCCTTTCATCCGCAGACCGATGGACAGACCGAGAGAGTCAATCAGATTCTGCAGGACATGTTGAGAGCTTGTGTGCTAGATTACAGGTCTAGTTGGGATGATAACTTGCCCTACACAGAGTTCTCATACAACAACAGCTACCAGGCCAGTTTGAAGATGGCACCTTTCAAAGCTTTGTATGGAAGGAGGTGCAGGACACCGTTGATGTGGGATGAAGTTGGAGAACGTCAGTTGTTTGGACCAGATTTGATCAAAGAGTCCGAAGAGAAGGTTAAGTTAATTCGAGATAGACTGAAGGTAGCTCAGTCCAGGCAGAAGAGTTATGCAGACTCAAAACACAAGGAGGTAGTCTATGAAATCAGAGACAGAGCATATCTTCGTGTGTCACCTCTGCGAGGAGTTAAACAATTTGGAGTTAAGGGAAAGTTAGCCCCGAGATTTGTAGGAACATACCGAGTTCTGGAACGTATGGGAGAAGTGGCCTACAAGTTAGAGTTACCCGAAGGACTGTCAGGAGTTCATGATGTGTTCCACGTTTCCCAGTTGAAGAAGTGTCATGCTGAGATGGCCGATATCCCTCTGAGAGATACAGTGCCCCTGGAAGCAATTCAGTTGGATAGTGATTTGACCTATGAGGAGAAACCAGTCAAGATTCTCGAGTTTGCCAGCCGAGTCACACGTAGCAAGGTTATCAAGGTTTGCAAAGTTCAGTGGAGCCACCATACCGAGGATGAAGCCACCTGGGAACGAGAGGAAGATCTACGCAAAGACCACCCACACCTATTCTCTAGCCAACCCGAATCTCGAGGGCGAGATTCACCTTAAGGGGGTAGGTTTGTAACATCCCAAATTTTCAATTTGGAATGTTATACACAGGTCATCATAAGCATATCATATTTTATTTGCATTTTAGTTGTGATCCTAAAAATCCTAAGCAACTCAAGGACCCACGGAGAGAGTTGGGGATTTCTTTTCCTTTTCATATTTGAATTTTCTCGAATATTGAAAAGAGGATCATTTTGGTTTTAATTATTTTTCTCTCCAAAAATACTTCATACTAAAATATATGAGTAGAGATAATATGGCTTCTCCAAAATAAATGAAATATTGGAGGAAAAATGTTAAAATCAAATAAATAATTTTATTTGGATTTTATTTCTATTTTATTTGAATTAGAAAAATATGCATTTTTAGGCCAAGAAAATGTTCACTTTGTTCTAAATATTTTATTTAGATGGGAAAAATTATTTTTGGCATTTTTAGAAATTTTTATTCTATTTAGGACTTTCTTTCGACGGAATTTTATTTTTAAAAAATGTTTCAGACCGAGCCGGGCCGAAGCCCAGCTGGCCCATCTCCCACCGCCGCCTCCCGTCGTCGTGCTCACGACGGACTCGGGGAGTCCGACCTCGAGCCGCCGGCGCCGCCCCCTCCCGCACGCCACGCCCCTCTCCGCCAGGCCTTTAAAGTCCGAGGCGCCGCCGCCCTCGACCCCACATCACCACCCCGCCCCGCCCGCAACAAGCAGCAGCAGCGCCGCCGCCGCCTGCGCCGCACCCCGCCGCCTCGCCGCGCCGCCGTCGCCCATGCAGCCGCACGCCGCCGCCTCGCCGGATCGAGCCGCCAGAGCCGCCGGATCTCGCCGTCCCGGTTTTTTTGGTTTTTAGGTAAAAGCCGCCGGTTTTCTTAAAAGCCCTAGGTTTGGTTTTATTTATTTATTTAGATCGGTTCGGTTTTTCTCGGTTTAGTTCATTTGCGTTCGTTCGTTCGTTTTAACGAATGAATTCGCCCGTTCGTCTCTGTTAGCGGATGTTCGTCCGATAGATTTTTCTGTTTCTGTTTATTTTCGGCTAGGGACCTATCCGCGATTATTCTTTATCGCAGATTAGCCCCTGATCTTCAAACCCTCGCCGTTTCTGAACCGTTTGTCCAAATCCAGTGAAACCAACGCCAAAATCTTCATCTCGAGCCCCTCTTTATGTTTAATCAATTTGAACAAGGTTTTGATAATTTAAAATTGGGTTTCAAGCAGATTTGAATTCGAAGTTCTTTTGACCGTAGTTTCAATTCCGTAGCTCCAATTCGATTGATTCTTTTTGCAAATCGAAGCTCTTTAGTTGAACTTTCAGATTTGATCTTCTTATCTAAGTTTTACCCGTGCATCTTTGCTTGAGTGCTTACGGATGCTATTGTTTGTTTGCGATAGAATTCCCGGAGTGCGAAGCGTGCTACTACGAGTCTCTAGGGTTTGCAGATCGTCAGCAAGGCAAGTAACACTTTGATCATACTTTTCAATACCCATTTTTTTAAGCATTATTTCCGACCCTCAAACATTGCATGATTAGGATGTGATTAACATGTGGGTATTGGGATGTAGATGTTGAGGTAGAACCTATTGCCCTTTCATTATCAAACCCTTGGGAGTTACTTCTACGCTATGCTTATATTACCATGCTATGCTCGTAGACGTGGATTGGGTTTGAGTGTTTTCCATGACAGATGTGAGATTGTTAATTAATGGTTAACTTAAGGTGGCTACTTAAACACACATCTGGGTGGATTGGTTGCGGGCACCTGGGGATATACCAGTGATGTCCTTTTGGTTCGCCACCCAGGCTCAAAGGGATCATAAGATTATTCATGCTAGAAACTTCCGTGTGCAGCCACAAGCTATTATGGGCTATAGCATAGTTGAGTATGTTGCATGACCTCTTTCAGTGGTGGGCTAGCAGATGTAGGCGAAAGTAGGCGTAACTGTCCACCCAGAGTAAAGAGTTAGTGTTTATGAAAGACTGTGTCTCGGTCATCCGTTTCTCAAACACCATGTAGTGCGAGAAATCCAACGGTGGAGATCGAGTCTTGTGGGGAAAAGTGCGCAAACCTCTGCAGAGTGTACAAACTAATCATGGTTAGCCGTGTCCCCGGTTATGGACAATCTTGAGTATCTGGTTCTTGGATTATCATGTTGATCTCACCACTCTAAATTAATTTGTTGGGTTGTTAATTAATTTTAATTGGGATTGAGATGGGGGTACCATTCTCAATGTTTATCAACTACCATGATAGTTAAACAAAATATATTCCTTTGATGTAGGGAAAAATTGGCTTTTCACAAAATATTTTAACCATAGAGCCTCCACCTGCCATATATGCATGTAGTGATAGCTTTTACTTGTTTCATTGCTCTACTGTGCTATCTTGCCAGCATATTCCATGTGCTGACCCGTTTCGGGCTGCAACATGTCATGCTGCAGACTTTTCAGATGAAGAGTAAGGTGCGCTAGGTCGTTGTCGTGCACTCAGCTATGCCGTTGGAGTTGATGGACTCACTTTATCTTGCAAGCCTTCCGTTGTTATCTTATTTAGATGGCCTTAAGCCATATTTATTGTAATAAGTTCTCTTTTGAGACATTCGATGTAATAAGTGTGTGATTGAACTCTGTTATAAATCCTTCAAGTACTGTGTGTGTCAGCATTACCGATCCAGGGATGACACTTATACACAGAGATTTGACCGTCTGAGGTCGGATCGCTACATGATTTCAAAAAGAAAATAAAAAATTAGAAAGTTCATGCAATACATGGTGTGTGTTTAATATGAGAAAAATGAATTAAAAGGAAAGGTCCAATTTTTTATTGTTATAAGTTCAAGTCCTCGTCGGAGAAAGTTAAAAAAATTATTATGAGAGAGGTTTGTACAAAAGGAATATCATTTGTGTAACACTGAGGAATGGATGAGAAAATTACAAACGAAAATACGTCACAGAAGTTCAACGTGAAAACAGTATGAAGTTCAACTACTACACTGAATGAATTTCAGATGAAAAACTTTCAAAATCGTCGCGAGTATGAAAAATCATCAACACAGGAAAGTTTCGTGTTTACAGCAGCTTTCCATCAGTATATCACTTGCTGAATTCCGGTGAGTGGATGGAGAGCTACGAGGAAAAAAAGCACGTGAAAAACAGAGTGAAGTTCAAGTAGACATGCCGAGAAGTTCTAGTTCTTCACGCGGTGCATTTTCGAAGAATTTGTATCCCGATAAAGGCAGAACACATGATCACACCATTTTGAAAATTACTTGAAAACAGCTAGGAATCAGAGAAACCATCTACATGAAAAAGTTTTGCATTTTCCGTACATTTTCAACGGTATATTATTTGCCCCATTCAGATAAAGTTTATAGAAATTACGGCCAAAAAACATTTTTAGCAATTTTCAAAATTGGCTTAAAACTGTAAGGAAATGGGAGAACCAATATATACCAAATTTTTTCGCATTTCCTCAATCTTTCTAACGCCATATCATTTGCTGCATTCGGACATACGGTTAAAAAATTAGCTCGAAAATACAAACTCGGTGGAACTTGTACCGTTTTCTAAATTACTTTTAAACCGTTCAAAATTAGAAAAAAATCAACATGAAAAAAGTAGCGCATTTTCATAAGCTTTCCAATGCCATATCATTTGCCTCAATTAGATTAGCCATTTAGAAGTGGCATCGAAAAAATGAACTCGGTTTGCGAAATTTTACGATTTTCCAATTTACTCTTTAACCATAGGAATTAGAGAAAACTTTCAACATGTGGAAGGAGTGCTTTTGCAGCAACTTTCCAACGCCATATTATTTTACTCATTTCGATAAACGGTTTAGAAAGGCGATCAAAAATACGACTCATGTTTTTTGTATGAAGAAAAAATGGTTTTCAAAACTGCTCTTAAACTGCTTACATTTTGCCAAAAATTTAACTTGGGTCATGATACTCGTGTCCAAGCTTTCCAACGGTATATCGCAAGCCCCATTTGGGCAATGTTTGCGGAAGTTTAACCTAGCACTAGGGGAAGTTCAGGTCGAACAACTCAGGCAGTAAAATTGCAACAGACGCATGTTCATCATGATCCGAGAGCAAATCCGCCAATGAGCGAGATTTCTATTTAAAATGGGCATTTAGTTGCTAAAAACCGGTTGTAGATTACACTTACATCACATAGAACATGACTGACCAGAATAATCGCGCGGTGTAAGTGCATCTAGTGCCCCTTAGTGATTTTGGTGTATTGAAGACTTATAGGTTAAGGGACTAATGTGTTTATGAGTGTACACAGGTCTATAAGTCTATGAGGAGTTTGATATTTACAGAGAAAGTCGACCCCTAAAAATGAAGTTCTTCGACTGAAGACTTTGGATTTCTGAAGACTTTCTGAAGACTTTGAAAGTGAAGAAATTGGTGTGACCTTGAAGACTTGGTATTCATTTGAGGAACATGAAGCGTGAAGACTTTTGTTTTCGTAGTTTCATTTTCTCTTTCTTGAGTCATAGGAAACACCGTACTGTTAAAGGGGGTCGAGGAAATACTAAGGAAAATTCCATGTGATGCTCAACTCAAAAACCTACACCTACCAATCCCTTTGAGTGAAGGCATTGGAAATCTCATACAGTTCAGTCATATTCTTCAGTGACAAAGACGAAGTTCTTTTGGTCTCTGAAGAATTTGTTCTGACTGAGGAGTTAGGAATTCGCCAGTGCGGATTGCCTACATAGTGAGGAACATGGTAGCCCTAAGGAATTTGATACTCAAATTTCCGACCGTTGCTATGCTATGCGCCAGCTGTCCCAAAATATCTACCCACCTAACGGTCATATCATTGAAGGGCATTTATGTATTATCATGTCGGGCTGCTCCCTAGGCTATAAATAGTCACCCCCTACAACCACTAGCTGGTTGGCTGCTCCGAGAGAAACTGACACTTGTCATTTGAGAGCATCCCATCCTCCGAGGACTTTGAGCGAAAATCATCAAGTGAGGAAAAACCCAAACACCTACAAACCCAAAGTGATTGAGCATCACTGAAGAGATTGATCCTGCGTGGATCCGACACTTGTTACCTTTTGAAGACTGTGCTTCTTCCAGACGGTTAGGCGTCATGGTCTAGAGCATCCAAGAGGAATTGTGGATCGCCGAGTGACCGAGTTTGTGAAGGTTCGGAAGTCACCTGAAGACTTACCACGAGTGATTGGGCGAGGTCTGTGTGACCTTAGCTGAAGGAGAATACGGTGAGGACTGTGGGTCCTTAGGTTTAAATACCTAGCAGCTCCAACCAGATGTACAACTAAGACAACAGTTGGAACTGGTCTACCAAATCATTGTCTTCACCCAGCTTACTGGTTCTATTTCCTCAACTCTTTCATTTCCTCATAACTATGTTGTGCACTTGTTCATATCTGTGTTTGAAGACTTTGACTGAAGACTTTCTCAATTTCCTCAGTTCAATTTCTTCAGTCTGTTTGTCTTCATCCTGTGTTATCCTGTGTTTACGCTTTCTGTACTCTGTGCTTGTCTTCATTTCAGCATGATGACCATGCTTGTGTTCTGCTATGCATACTTTTGAGTACTTATTCCGCTGCAAGTAGTTCTTCGCTAAGGAATTTCCTCACTGGCAAATTCCTCAGTGAAGAATTCATAAAAATCGCCTATTCACCCCCCTCTAGTCGATATAACGCACTTTCAATTGGTATCAGAGCAAGGTACTCCCTTGTTCTGTGTGATTTTGGTTTAACCACCTGGAGTTTTAGTTATGTCGACCGCAGGTATGAAGAAAGTGACATGCCCCATCTTTGACGGTCACGGGTATCCCAAGTGGAAGGCCATGATGAAGAAGCGCCTCATGGCGATGAACAGCGAACTGTGGACCGTCACTGAGATTGGTCTTACCGATCTGTGCAAGACGGCGGAAGCTGATGACATTCACAAGTACACTCTTCTCAACCTCACGACGAAGGACGTCATCTGCTCCTGTCTGTCTCAAAATCAGTTCAGGAACATCATGCATCTCAATCATGCGAAGCTTATCTGGGACCGTCTCTCTGAGGTCTATGAAGGTCATCGAACCCGTCATGATCCTTGGTTTGAGGACTTCAAGGAATCTCTCAAAGCGATGACATTCGAACCAGAATCATCATCCTCTTCATCATGCCTTATGGCAAAAAGTGCTGAGGTAACTGAATGCTACCTATCCGAGTCAAGTGATGATGAATCTGGTGATGAATTTGGACCCAGCTATGTCAAACTTGCTTCCCTTGCCACTAAACAACAAAGATCTTTGGAAAATGTTCAATACATGCTAAATAAGAGCGATGATATGTTCGGTGAAGAAATGGATCAGTCAAAAGCTTTGGCTGAAAGTCTTCAGAGACTTCATACTAAGTATGACACCCTTCAAGATCAACACAACACTCTCTTATCTGATCATGAGAAGCTTTCTTATGAATTTCTTCAAAGAAAGCAAGATCTTGAGAAGCTAAGAGTGAGTTATGAAGATCTTCAGAAGGAGCGCAATTCATTACTTGCTCAACAAATCAGCGTTGCTCAGGAAGAATTTGTTCCTCCATGTTTGAAATGCATTGAATGTGAATCTGCTAATTCTTCACCTGAATGTTCAAATGCTTCTAATGCTACAAATTCTTCAACTGTCTCTGCTATCACTAATTCCTCATCTGAGGACATTGCTAGTATCACTGACGATGCAGGGCTGAAGGAATTGTACATGACATGCATGTACAAAAGCCTCAAAGGGCATCAGACTCTTTGTGATGTGCTTAAAAAGCAGATCCTCAACAGGAACCCTAGGAAAGATGGTATTGCCTTTGAGAGGAAACTCAATGCTGATGGTACATATTGGAAGCCTGAGCAGTACCCCAAAATCTCATGGGTTGCTACAAAGGGACCTCCAGTTGATCCATCTAATTTGACTGGCTTTACATGTGAATCTTCTCATTCTTTTGATGAGTCATTTGACTCCAACTATAAACTGTTTAAAAATCAGAATGGTGAAGTATTTGCTAGATATGTTGGCACTAACTGCAGGAACGGTTCTCCTATGAAGAAAATCTGGGTTCCCAAAAGGTGCCTTGAAAGTCTTCAGGTGAATGTCCTCATGACACCACCTGTGAAGAATAGGAACCCCAGATCAAATTCTTCATATGGATCCAAGTCCTCATACGGACCGAATTCCTCACGTGGATCATATTCCTCAAAAGGATCAAAGTCCTCATATGAACATCATCGTGCTAACAACTCTGTTTCGCAGGGAAGAGCTAAGGGCTATGAATATGAGCATTATTCTTCTAATCATTATGTTCATAAGTCCTCGAAGAATTTCTCTGCTTATTCATATGCTTACCCTAACTCCTCTTATGTGAAACGAAATGGATTGGCTTCTATGCCACCTTTCTCGTATGGAGCTCGCAGAGTGATGAACTCTTTGCCACCCCTTCAGATGTGGGTGGTGAAGAAAAAGAACTAATCTTTTATGCAGGGTCAGGTCTCCAGACGTACTTTAACGTCTGAAGAATTTGCTGGAGACCTGAAAAGTGCCTGAAAGGACGCAGGCTAATCATGAAGGAATGAACTTTCATTTCTCATGTCCTCATATTGTTTTAACTGTTGCATTGCTTGATGAAATTGGTCTGATGAATTGTGATGTCATATTCTTCACTGATGAAGTATATGAAGTTCGTAAGCTGCACTAATTCATCTGCAGGATGATCAACCCAAAGCCACTGAATGGGTCCTCGATAGTGGATGTACAAATCACATGACTGGTGACAAGAATCTATTGATGGATGCTCCCTTATCACCATCGCATCTGAAGCATATCATCTTCGCTGACAAAGGCAAAAGTCAGGTATTGGGTCTAGGTAAGGTTGCGATCACAAAGGATCGACACATGGACAAAGTCATGCTTGTCGAGTCCTTAGGATACAACCTCATATCTGTCTCAATGCTTTGTGATCTTGATATGGTTCTTGTCTTTGGCAAGTTTCGTTGTGTTGTGGTTATGGAAGCTGACAATTCCAAAGTATTCGAAGGCTTTAGGAGAGGAGACTTGTATATTGTTGATTTCTCTACAGGACCGCAACCAGCCGTGCGCCTACTTGCAAAAGCTTCATAAGGCTGGCTATGGCATCGACGACTTGGTCATGCAGGCACGAGGAATTTGCACACACTTGGGAAGAAGAAGCATGTCATTGGCATTGAGAATGTCAAATTCCTCAAGGATCACTTGTGTGGAGCTTGTGAAGCTGGAAAGATGACCAAGGCTAAGCATCCAGCGAAGACTATCATGACCACTACTCGACCATTTGAATTGCTTCATATGGATCTCTTCGGTCCTAACCATTACTCAGCAGTCACAAATGACGCATCTCTCTATGGCTTTGTTATTGTTGATGATTACTCTCGATACACATGGGTACACATTGTTACTTACAAACATGAAGTGCAGGAAGTCTTCAAACGATTTTCCTCGAGGGCTTCAACCAACTTTGGTGTGAAGATCAAGCACATCAGAAGTGACAACGGAACTGAGTTCAAGAATTCTGGTCTTGATGACTATCTTGATGAACTTGGTACTACTCATGAGTTATCTGCTCCTTATACTCCTCAGCAGAATGGCGTCGTGGAGCGCAAGAACAGAACTCTTGTTGAGATGGCTCGCACTATGCTTGATGAGTACAAGACGCCTCGTCACTTCTGGATTGAGGCAATTTATACTACGTGCCACATCATCAACAGGGTACATCATCACAAATTCTTCAAGAAGACTGCCTATGAACTCCTCACTGACAAGAACCCAATGTGAGTTATTTCAAAGTCTTCGGTGCTAAATGTTGGATTAGAGATCCTCATCGCAATGCTAAATTTGCACCGAAAGCACATGAAGGTTTTGTGCTTGGTTACGGAAAGGACTCGCACACCTACAGAGTCTTCAACAACGTTCTTCACAAGGTTGTTGAAACTGTAGATGTGTGGTTCGATGAAACTAATGGCTCGCAAAGAGAGCACCTACCCTCTGTGATAGATGAACCAGCACCTGAGGAAACTATCAAGTTCAAGGCTACTGAGGATGTCATTCCTACCGAAGAATCTGCTGAAGAATTCATTCCAGAACGTGAAGAACGTCGAGCTAATGCACCTGAAGAAAATGCTGAAGAAAATGGTGCTGAAGAAAATGTTGATCAAATTCCTCGACGACAACCTACTCATCCTCGCGTTGCAAAAGAAGTGCAAGTTGAAAAGATCATCGATGACATTGAAGCACCAGGTCCTCTCACACGCTCAAAAGCTTCACATTTATCTAACTTTTGTGGGCACTATGCTTTTGTCTCTATCACAGAGCCCACTAAGGTAGATGAAGCATTTCTGGAGCCTGAGTGGATTCAGGTCATGCAAGAAGAATTACATCAATTCAAACTCAACAGCGTCTGGGAACTGGTTAAACGTCCAGATCCTTGCAAGCACAATATCATTGGCACAAAGTGGATCTACCGCAACAAGCAAGATGAAAATGGCCTTGTGGTGAGGAATAAGGCACGGCTTGTAGCTCAAGGCTACACACAGGTTGATGGAATTGATTTCAATGAAACTTTTGCACCTGTAGCTATACTTGAAGCTATTCGCATATTACTTGCTTATGCTAACCATCATGATATCACTTTATATCAAATGGATGTGAAAAGTGCATTCCTCAATGGTAAGCTTGAGGAAGAAGTATATGTTGCTCAACCCCCAGGTTTTGAAGATCCAAAGCATCCTGACAAAGTCTTCAGACTCAGTAAGGCCCTCTATGGCCTCAAGCAGGCCCCTCGGGCATGGTATGATACTTTGAAGGAATTCCTCATGAAGAAAGGCTTCAAACCCGGTTCACTCGACCCTACTCTTTTCACTAAATCTTATGATGGTGAATTGTTTGTGTGCCAAATATATGTTGATGATATTATCTTTGGCTGTACTGACCAACGTTATAGTGATGAATTTGCCTATATGATGAGTGAAGAATATCAAATGTCTATGATGGGAGAGTTGAAATTCTTCTTAGGTCTTCAAATTCGTCAACATCGCAATGGTATATTCATATCTCAGGAGAAATACCTCAAGGATGTACTGAGGAAATTCGGCATGCAAGATTGCAAAGGCGTCAAAATTCCGATGCCCACAAATGGCCATCTGTGCACTGATGAAAATGGTATTGACTTCGATCAAAAGGTATACCGCTCCATGATTGGTTCTTTATTGTATTTATGTGCATCTAGCTAGATATTATGCTTAGTGTTTGCATGTGTGCCCGATTTCAAGCTACACCGAAGGAATCACACCATAAGGCTGTGAAGCATATTCTTCGATATCTAGCTCACACACCAACACTTGGATTATGGTACCCCAAGGGCTCGGCTTTTTATCTCATTGGATATCCTTACTCTGACTATGCTGGTGATCGTGTGGACCGCAAGTCAACATCTGGTACAGTCATTTCCTCGGACGATCTTTGGTCTGTTGGTCCTCGAAGAAACAGAACTGCGTATCATTGTCTACTGCTGAAGCTGAGTACATTGCTGCTGGTTCTTGCTGTGCTCAATTGCTGTGGATGAAGCAAACTCTCAAGGACTACGGCGTAACATGAAGAATGTGCCTCTCTACTGTGACAATGACAGTGCCATCAAGATTGCTCACAACCCAGTTCAGCAGTCGAAGACAAAGCACATTCATATTCGTCATCATTTTCTTCGTGATCATGTGTTGAAGGGCGACATTTCTATTGAGCATGTGAAGACTGAAGAACAACTAGCTGATATCTTCACAAAGCCCTTGGATGAGAAGAGATTTAGCAAGTTGCGGTGTGAGCTAAATATCTTAGAATCTTCGAATGTTCTTTGAAAAGGACACTCATCCTAACACTTATGCAAAATTGATGACTTAGATGTGCAACACATGAAGAAACGTTTTTCTTCAATCAATGAAGAATAACACTCTAAGTGTGAAGAAATTAATGAAGAATTTGATTCTCAGAGCCCTACGACAATTGTACGCGGTGTCTGAAATCATCATTCTTATACGGTGGGTCACGCCACCACAAAAGTTGAAAATCTTCAATTTGAGTTTTTCCTCAGTTTTTGAAATTCCTCAGTTGTTCATGTTCTTCAACTTTGCATTGTCTTCACTGTTTCCGTCGTTTTTCTTCATTGGCTATATATATGAGTTTATGTCCTCTACATCATTCACTTATGGCTAATTCTTCAAGTTGGTTTTTCTGCTAAGTGAATGTGATCGGACCCTTCCCCCTCTATGCTATACTCAACCCAATCTATTCACAAATTCTTCATGTGCGTTCTATTTGAAACTCGTTCAAAATCTTCACTGTGTCCTTGTCAGCTGAAGAATTTGCAAACGGAACTTTTAACTTATCTTATCCAAATTTTCGGCTTTGCCGCTCAAACCGTTCCGCATCCCACGAAATACTTATCTATTCACCCGCGATCTAACACGATCTCCATTTCTCAGTATGTGGGTGACACATGTCAAGCGAATGAGAAGGGTTAGGGGCACGTTCGTCCAATTTCTTCGGGCGAACAGTTTTTCACCGTGGCTATAAATACCCCCTCTCCCCTTCCTCACTTCCTTTACTCCGCTCGACCTCTCTCCAGCTCGAGCTTCTCAAACCCTAGCGCCGCCGCTACTTCATCATTGCCGGTGAGGAAGAGCTTCACTTCCTCGACCTCGTCGCTGCCGTACTCGCGCCGGCCGCGGAAATCTCACTGCGCCGCCGCCGTAGCCGTCTTCCTCCGTCGAGTTAGGGCGTGGAAGATCTGCACAGACGAACTTCTCATCTCTACCTCACAGTTCGTCGTGTTCTTCGTTCAGGGTAATTAAAAGTTACTTTTACTGCCCTCCTTGATTCAAATGATTTCTACAAAATCTTCAAAGGTGTTTATTCTTCAAATTCTTCACACACTAGATACCTCACATGTCATTTGTTCTTGATTCGTTTCTTTAAGCAATAATTTTTCTTCAAGATTCCTCAATTGTGTGGATCTTCGATCTATACAACTCTGGAACCTAAGACAAAGAACGCTTAGTGAAATTCTTCAAGACTCATCTGGTCAAATTCCTCAAACTTGTTTTTTTTGAAAAATCTTCTGAGAACGCATATGACCTCTTCAAATTCCTCGCAACTATACTCTGTTCACAGGTACTCATGTCCGCTGCTGAATCACTAGGTTCTCATCAACTTAACTCATTTGCAGCGTTCCTCGAAGAAAGGTTGCATACTTCTTCAGAGAATTCAATTGTTCAAATTCCTCATCTGAAGAAAATGGCTGATGGAAAGAAGCCACAGAAAGGAGGAAAGAGGCCTGAGATCAACACTGCATTTGAAATCCCTGAGGACATCTATGCTGGGTACTGCACACGCCCTGAGGAAGATAAAAATCAGCGCAAGGTGCGCATTCAGAAGATAGAGAGGAGATGGGCAAGAGAGTGGAGGGAGTACAAGTATGTGACTCCCAAGTACATGAAGAAATTCGCACTCAATCCTCCATGCTCAAGACCTCCGTTGGCACCTGGCCAAGAAGCTAATCTCACCAGCCTCAAGCGTGGTGAGGATTATCCTAATGAATGGGCCAAGCGCCAGGCCAAGCTGGCTAAACAAGCTAGAGAAGCAGTGAGGAAATTCAATGAAGACTCTGCTGCTACTGCCGCTGAGGTCTCTGTCAAGCCGAAGAAATCCATGGCAAAGAAGCCCGCGCGTAAGCCAAGTGCTTCACCTTCAATGCCCTCAAGGCCAAGTTCCTCAGCAATGCCCTCACGGCCAATTCCTCACGCTGCTCCTGCTCCTCCAAAGTCCTCAGCTGCTCCGACCAAATCCTCAGCACCTGTGCATCTTGCCACGTGCCAAAGGACTACAGGCATCTCTATTGCCTCAGGAGCTTCAGCTAGTTCCTCAGCTGCACCAAATTCTTCAACAGGACCCTCTCTGCTGAAGACAAAGACCACTGCTGGACGAGGCTCTCGCCCAAGTCCTCACAAGAAGCAGGTCGCCTTCCAAGTGCCGTCTGAAGAAGACGAAGCTAATGATGAAGAACTTGCAGAAATCATCAGAGATAGGCAAGTCAGGGCCGCTAGAGCCAAGGGCACAAATGTGCCTCTGCTTTTGGATCCAAAGTTGATCCTCGATTACATTGATCTCTGGCACAAGGACCCAAACACTCCTATGCCTGACTTCAAGCTAACTCCTGGCCAAAGTCATATGCTGACTGCCTTCATCCAAGAAGAGAAATGGAAATTTGAGAAGGCCAGGCAGCTCAAGAAAGCGCAATACAGGAAGGAGAAATTCTTGAAGAACAACGTTGTCTCTATGAAAAATGATGAACTTGTAAAGATCCAGCCTGAAATCAAAGTCCTCAGGGATGATTTCAATGCTTACTATGCTGATTGGAAAGGGGCCAAGGTCAGGTTTGTTAAACTGACTGAGAAGTTCACCTCCAATGTTGCAGACCCATTGCAACAAGAAATTCCTCAGGCTGAAGCATCTGCTCAGCCAACTGAAGAACATGCCAGCACCACTGATGACATTCAGGCTGCTGAAGAAAATGTGAGTTTCAGGGCTGATGACTGCATTCCAGCCGCTGATGAAATTGCCAAGGCATCCACTAGTGGTGCGCCTGAAGAAAATGAAGAGGTCAGGGCAACTGCATCAGTTGTGCCTGAAGAAAATCAACCACATTCCTCTGCTCCTCCTGCGCCTACCCCAACTCCAATTCTTCCATCTGCATCAGATGTGAAGAAGACCAAGGCTGCAGAGCGTGCAGCAGTGAAGAAAAGGAAAGCATCAGCTCCTTCAGATTCTTCAGCACCGAAGAAGATGAAGAAATTGACAAGCTCATTTGCTAATCCAATTGATGCTGTTCCTGTTTCCTCCATGCCATCAAAGGAAATCGACCCTTTTGATGAAGAATATGTGATCCCTAGCGGATCTGATGAAGAAAATCCTTCTGCTGCTTCGTCAGAGCAGATGGATGAAGAAATTGAAGTGGATAAAATCCCTTCAACCCCCATAGTTTCCTCGCCTATTGCTCAGTTTACTGCTGAAGAGGCCGGCGTTGAAGAAATAGAAGATGAAGATGTGGACATTGGCTGTACCACACCTGTGCTGAATGATGACTTTTGGGAAAGTCAGCACCCCAACTCTCCACTCTTCACACCATTGCAACAAATTCCTCAGTCCCCAGCAACTACAGTTCAAATGGGATCTGATGAAGCTCATGAAGAAATTCCAGCCACTAGTGCTGAAGAAAATGAAAATGAAGAATTGAAGACCCAAGCTACCACTGAAGAGGAACCAGAAATTCCTCAGCCTGAAGAACCTGAGATTGCGATTCCTGAGGTTGCAATGCAACTGACTGACACTCCTCTGCCCAAACCAAAGGATCTGTTCTCAAGGAAGCAAAAATTCAAGGCTAATGATTTCTTCGGCGAGCATGTATTCTTCACTGATTACAACCCCTATGACTCTGCTCGCATTAGGAAGAGGCGTTTCTGGACTGCCGGCCAGGCAAATTTTTATTCCTCAGTGCTGTTCAACAAAGACAAAGTCTTCGATCATGAGCACATTCCTCACGTGGATATGGAATCTCTGCCGTGCTTCGTGCCAGTCCTTAGTGTTCTTTACGACGCTGGACTGTTAATTTCTCCACTGATATATGTGATTGGAATGAAGAGCTCATTCTTCAATTTTATGCAACACTGTACATCACCGGAGACTCTGAAGATGTGAATTCATGGGTGTTGGACTGGATGTCTGAAAATACTCACTACAAGGCACCAGCTACTGAATTGCTTCGTGCTTTGCCTCCCAGTCCTCCCCTTGAAGCTGCTCGTTGCATCTACAGTGAACCTGAGCTTACAAATCACTATATGAAAGTGTTGATGAAGCCATTGAAGCCAGGTCAGGCCCCAAGAACTAAATTCCTTGTGAAGGAATTGTTATATGTGCCTCGGACTGTCTATCGCATTCTGACGAAGACATTGAGTCCTATCAAGGGCCACGACTCGAATGAAGAAGAAGTCATTGGCATGATGAAGAATCTGCTTTTCAATATCATTCATGGCGTTCCCGTCAACTTCCATGATTTCTTCATGAGGACTCTGGCCAATGTCGCAATGTCACCATTTGAGTTGAAGCCTTATGCTCCGTGGATTATGAGATTCATCAGAACAAGGTCTCCACTCAACTACAAAGCTGATACACTGAACCATTGCAGCTACTTGCCCCCGATTGAAGTCCTCAAATGGACATTTTCCTCAGCTGATGAAAAGGCCAAGGCTACTGCTATTATTGATGAAGGCATTCGTCCATTGGATGGTCAATTTCGCAAGGCTGCATCCTACTCCACCAATGATGACTCTGCCACCCATGACTCTGCCGCCAACGCAACCAAGCCAAATCCTCAAGGCACAGCTCCCAGGGTGATGACTGACCGTGAGCTTCTCCTCAGTCTTCACCAGAAGGTTGATCGCAATCACAAATGGGTCAAGCGTCAGTTTGGTTCAATTCTTCACAACATGACTGCTACCCACAATGCAGTGAAGAAAAACCATTACTACCTTCATGAAACCCTCAACCGCACCTGGGCTGTTCTGTCGCACATTTATAGCGCAGAAGATCTGAAGAAAATGGGTCTCAAGGAGGACTTTGACTGGTCTGGACCTCCACCGAAGAAATACAAGAAGGTCAAGGTTCCGTCCTTGGTGGCCAGCTCCTATTCTTCATCACGTGACACCGACGAGCATGAAGACTTGGACGACACTGCGGCAGGCCCTACATCAACAAACGACCCCAGCAACGCTGGCGCTCCTTCATCAACTTGATATTCTTTAGAGGCGTTAGTCCTCATGTTCGAACTTTTTGGTCATTCGATGACAAAGGGGGAGAAATTTGAGTTAGTCTTCAAGCGGGTCTATCTTATATGGGCATTTTTTTCTAAGTTACAACTCTCGTTCTTCTGATGACTTTGTTGGATCGAGTTGTAAACTTAAAACTCTATGGTGGCCTGATACTTTTGCTGTTTCTTCTGCATGCTTATTCCTCGTTAATGTTATTGCACGCATGCTGAATTACATCAATCACCATATTTCAACATGCATTTCAAATTCTTCATATATTATGTCAAATGCGTGTATGAATTACAAGATATAGGGGGAGATCTCCATGATTCAACTCTTCAAGTGTGCATTGCTTCAAAAGCAAATTCCTCACTATGCACATCTTCAGGGGGAGTTCTTCTATATCTTGCAATCAAATTCCTCAATATTAGTATTTACACTTCATATGTTTATCCCCGTTGAAAACTTAACCTATATTGTCATCAATCACCAAAAAGGGGGAGATTGTAAGTGCATCTAGTGCCCCTTAGTGATTTTGGTGTATTGAAGACTTATAGGTTAAGGGACTAATGTGTTTATGAGTGTACACAGGTCTATAAGTCTATGAGGAGTTTGATATTTACAGAGAAAGTCGACCCCTAAAAATGAAGTTCTTCGACTGAAGACTTTGGATTTCTGAAGACTTTCTGAAGACTTTGAAAGTGAAGAAATTGGTGTGACCTTGAAGACTTGGTATTCATTTGAGGAACATGAAGCGTGAAGACTTTTGTTTTCGTAGTTTCATTTTCTCTTTCTTGAGTCATAGGAAACACCGTACTGTTAAAGGGGGTCGAGGAAATACTAAGGAAAAATTTCCATGTGATGCTCAACTCAAAATCCTACACCTACCAATCCCTTCGAGTGAAGCCATTGGAAGTCTCATACAGTTCAGTCATATTCTTCAGTGATAGAGACGAAAGTTCTTCTGGTCTCTGAAGAATTTGTTCTAACTGAGGAGTTAGGAATTCGCCAGTGCGGATTTCCTACACAGTGAGAAACATGATAGCCCTGAGGAATTTGATACTCAAATTTCCGACCGTTGTTGTGCTATGCGCCAGCTGTCCCAAAATATTTACCCACCTAACGGTCATATCATTGAAGGGCATTTATGTCTTATCATGTCGAGCTGCTCCCTAGGCTATAAATAGCCGCCCCTACAACCACTAGCTGGTTGGCTGCTCCGAGAGAAACTGACACTTGTCATTTGAGAGCATCCCATCCTCTGAGGACTTTGAGCGAAAATCATCAAGTGAGGAAAAACCCAAACCCAAACACCTACAAACCCAAAGTGATTGAGCATCACTGAAGAGATTGATCCTGCGTGGATCCGACGCTTGTTACCTTTGAAGACTGTGCTTCTTCCAGACGGTTAGGCGTCATGGTCTAGAGCATCCAAGAGGAATTGTGGATCGCCGAGTGACCGAGTTTGTGAAGGTTCGGAAGTCACCTGAAGACTTACCACGAGTGATTGGGCGAGGTCTGTGTGACCTTAGCTGAAGGAGAATACGGTGAGGACTGTGTGTCCGGGACTGTGTGTCCTCAGGTTTAAATACCTAGCCGCTCCAACCAGATGTACAACTGAGACAGCAGTTGGAACTGGTCTACCAAATCATTGTCTTCACCCATCTTACTGGTTCTATTTCCTCAACTCTTTCATTTCCTCATAACTGTGTTGTGCACTTGTTCATATATGTGTTTGAAGACTTTGACTGAAGACTTTCTCAATTTCCTCAGTTCAATTTCTTCAGTCTGTTTGTCTTCATCGTGTGTTATCATGTGTTTACGCTTTCTGTACTCTGTGCTTGTCTTCATTTCATCATGATGACCATGCTTGTGTTCTGCTATGCATACTTTTGAGTACTTATTCCGCTGCAAGTAGTTCTTCGCTAAGGAATTTCCTCACTGGCAAATTCCTCAGTGAAGAATTCATAAAAATCGCCTATTCACCCCCCCTCTAGTCGATATAACGCACTTTCACGCGGGGAGACACGGTTGCGAACATAGCCTGAAGGTCGAGTTCCTACAGAGGGAAGTTCATGTTGTGTAACTCAGGAAGTTCAGGTTGTGATCAGAATAGTGTTTATGTATATATATATATGTGTGTGTGTGTGTTTCATGTTGTTATCCTGTCCAAAATGAGTTTCATATACTGCATGCTAAACCCGTGATGTGTCTGCTTGTTTCTCTTGTAGAGTGCGAACAGAATATTGGAGAAGAGCACCCCATTATGCAATGGTAGAGAAAGTAATGCATATAAGGTTCAAGATAGTGAGACAACCCTATTGGTCTCCAAGAAAGGTGATATAAACTATCTTGTAGACAGTGAGACAACCCCAAATTACTGTGTTGATGTAGTGTTCGAGTTACTAGCCACTACCACTGGCACAAGCTCTTCGAACTCGCTACCTGAGTCACTTCGGCTTATTCAGTCTCAGCTACAAGCTGAAAGGCATCAGCCAGCTGTGCTGCGGCAAGGAGCCAAAGGACTGAGGAAGTCCCTGCAGAATTCATATGCATACTTTCTGGTGCAACAACAAGCGTTGGAGGATTTTAGCGCCAAACAAGAGAAAACTAATAAGCTTGATAAGCTTCTTGCCAGCATGGTGGGTATCCAAGATATCATTTATTGAGCTCATCTGAAGTGGTTTCAGTTCTGGACTTGTATTGCTGCCGCGTTTATTTGCACTGGTGGCCAATTTAGACGCCCAATGTATGTAATATGCTGCTTTGTTCATTATATTTGCTCTCGTGGCGAACTTTGGTGCCCAGTGGATGTAATATTTGTAATAGCCGTAATAGCCTAGCGTAAGTTGCTTGCTTATTTATTTCCTTATTGTCTTCTTTTTTTGCTTGTAGTCACTGCAGTTCTTTCTCCGCGGACCGTTGTAACCATGGTCATGCTGCCTACTGTAGTGACCATGGGCCTCCTAAGGTCCGTATGATTGATGACCCACAAGTATAGGGGATCTATCGTAGTCCTTTCGATAAGTAAGAGTGTCGAACCCAACGAGGAGCAGAAGGAAATGATAAGCGGTTTTCAGTAAGGTATTCTCTGCAAGCAATGAAATTGTCGGTAACACGGAACATCTTTTTGTAAGAGGTTAGTCAGAGGCCTGGAGATTTTAGAGAAGTCCTTAACGAACCTCCTATAAAAACTGGCATGACCAAGGAAACTTCTTATACCTTTAATGTCCTTGGGACACGGCATCTTTTCAATAGCATCAACTTTAGCTTTATCAACTTCAATACCTCTTTCAGAAATTTTATGCCCCAAGACAATACCTTCATTAACCATAAAGTGGCACTTCTCCCAATTCAAGACAAGGTTAGTTTCTTCACATCTCTGCAAAACTCGATCAAGGTTGCTCAAGCAATCATCAAAAGAAGTTCCATACACAGAGAAATCATCCATGAAAACCTCAACAATCTCTTCACAAAAATCAGAGAATATAGCCATCATGCATCTTTCAAAGGTAGCAGGTGCGTTACATAAACCAAAAGGCCTACGTCTATAAGCAAAGGTACCGAAAGGGCAAGTAAAAGTGGTCTTTTCTTGATCCTATTTTGACATAGGTATTTGAGAGAAACCAGAATAACCATCTAGAAAGCAAAAATGCGTATGTTTGGATAATCTTTCTAGCATTTGATCAATAAAAGGTAAAGGATAATGACCCTTTTTAGTAGCTTTATTTAATTTACGGAAATCAATTACCATTCTATAACATGTAACAATTCTCTGTGGGATCAATTCATCTTTATCATTAGGAACAACAGTAATACCTCCCTTCTTAGGGACACAATGGACAGGACTTACCCACTGACTATCAGCAACGGGATAAATTATACCTGCCTCCAGAAGCTTTAGTATTTCTTTCCTTACCACTTCTTTCATCTTAGGATTTAACCGTTGTTGGTGATCAACAACTGGTTTAGTGTCTTTCTCCAATTTTATTTTGTGTTGGCATAGAGTGGGACTAATGCCCTTAAGATCATCAAGAGTATATCCAATAGTAGCACGGTGCTTCTTCAGAGTTTTCAATAATTTATTTTCTTCATGCTCTGAAAGGTTAGCACTAATAATAACAGGATATATCTTTTTCTCATCAAGATAAGCATATTTAAGAGTATCAGGTAATGGTTTAAGCTCAAACACGGGATCACCCTTGGTGGAGGAGGATTCCCTAGGATTTTAACATGCAAGTTGTGTTTCAAAATAGGTCCCTGATTAAAGAATACTTCATCTATTTCCCTTCTTTCATTCATAAACATATCATTTTCATGGTCTAGCAAATATTGTTCTAAAGGATCATTAGGAGGCACGGCAATAGAAGCAATACCAATAATTTCATATTTACTAGGCAATTCCTCATCACAGGGTTGTCTACGAAATCTAGCAAAGTTAAACTACTGAGACATATCCCCCAAACCAATAGTAACAACATCCTTTTCGCATTCTATCCTAGCATTAACAGTATTCAAGAAGGGTCTACCAAATATGATGGGGCAGAAGTCATCTTGTGGGGAACCAAGAACAAGAAAATCAGCAGGATATTTAACTTTCCCACACAAGACTTCAACATCTCTAACAATCCCAACTGGTGAAATAGTGTCTCTATTGGCAAGCTTAATTCTAACATCAATTTCCTCTAACTCAGCAGGTGCAATATCATGCATAATTTCTTTGTATAAGGAATGAGGTATTGCACTTGCACTAGCACCCATATCACATAAGCCATGATAGCAATGATCTCCTATTTTAACAAAGATAACATGCATGCCTACAATAGGTCTATGTTTATTTTTAGTATCAGGTCTAGCAATTCTAGCAGATTCATTGCAGAAGTAAATAACATGCCCATCAATATTATCAGCCAAGAGATCTTTAACCATAGCAATACTAGGTTCAACTTTAATTTGCTCAGGGGGTTTGGGTGTCCTAATATTACTTTTGTTGACCACAGTTGAAGCTTTAGCATGATCCTTTATTCGAATAGGGAAAGGTGGTTTCTCAATATAAGCAGTAGGAACAACAGGATCAACATTATAAGTGCTAGTCTTTTCTTCAACTTTAATAGGTGCAACTACTTTTACTTCAAAGGGAGGATTATATTTAAACCACTCCTCCTTAGGGAGATCAACATGAGTAGCAAAGGTTTCACAAAAAGAAGCTACTATCTCAGAGTCAAGTCCATATTTAGTGCTAAATTCACGGAAAACATCGGTATCCATAAAAGATTTAACACAATCAAACTTAGGTGTTATACCTGACTCCTTACCTTCGTCGAGGTCCCAATCTTCAGAGTTGCGTTTAATTCTTTCCAATAAATCCCATTTGAATTCAATAGTCTTCATCATAAAAGAGCCAGTACAAGAAGTATCGAGCATGGAGCGATTATTGAGAGAAACCCGAGCATAAATTTTTTGAATAATAATTTCCCTTGAGAGCTCATGATCGGGGCATGAATATAACATTGACTTAAGCCTCCCCCAAGCTTGAGCGATGCTTTCTCCTTCGTGAGGCCAAAAATTATATATATAATTGCGATCACGATGAACAAGATGTATAGGATAAAACTTCTGATGAAAGTCCAATTTCAATCGGTTGTAGTTCCATGATCCCATATCATCACATAGCCTAAACCATGTCAATGCCTTTCCTTTCAAAGATAAAGGTAAGACCTTCTTCTTGATAACATCCTCGGGCATACCTGCAAGCTTAAATAATCCACAAACTTCATCCACATAGATTAGGTGCAAATCGGGATGTAATGTTCCATCTCCTGTAAAACGATTAGCTAGCAGTTTCTCTATCATACCCGACGGAATTTCAAAGTAAACATTTTCAGTAGGTTCAGTAGGTTGAGGAGCAACTCTTTGCTCTACTGGTCGGGGTGAATATACCCCGAACAAGCCCCTCAAAGGATTATGTTCCATAGTAACAAGTGACAGTAAATTTCAGCACACTATATAAATTTTTCCTTACCAAATTCCACCTACCAAAGGCACTTCACTCCCCGGCAACGGCGCCAGAAAAGAGTCTTGATGACCCAAAAGTATAGGGGATCTATCGTAGTCCTTTCGATAAGTAAGAGTGTCGAACCCAACGAGGAGCAGAAGGAAATGATAAGCGGTTTTCAGTAAGGTATTCTTCGCAAGCACTGAAATTGTCGGTAACAGATAGTTTTGTGATAAGGTAATTTGTAGCGGGCAACAAGTAATAAAAGTTAATAAGGTGCAGAAAGATGGCCCAATACTTTTTGTAGCAAAGGACAAGCCTGGACAAACTCTTATATGAAGGAAAACGCTCCCGAGGACACATGGGAATTATCGTCAAGCTAGTTTTCATCACGCTCATATGATTCGCGTTCGTTACTTTGATAATTTGGTATGTGGGTGGACCGGTGCTTGGGTACTGCCCTTTCTTGGACAAGTATCCCACTTATGATTAACCCCTATTGCAAGCATCCGCAACTACAGAAGAAGTATTAAGGTAAACCTAACCATAGCATGAAACATATGGATCCAAATCAGCCCCTTACGAAGCAACTATAAACTAGGGTTTAAGCTTATGTCACTCTAGCAACCCATCATCTACTTATTACTTCCCAATGCCTTCCTCTAGGCCCAAACAATGGTGAAGCGTAATGTAGTCGACGTTCACATAACACCACTAGAGGAGAGACAACATACATCTCATCAAAATATGGAACGAATAACAAATTCACATGACTATTTATAGCAAGACTTCTCCCATGTCCTCAGGAACAAACGTAACTACTCACAAATCAAATTCATGTTCATAATCAGAGGGGTATTAATATGCATAATGTTGGGGAACGTAGTAATTTCAAAAAAATTCCTACACACACGCAAGATCATGGTGATGCATAGCAACGAGAGGGGAGAGTGCCGTCCACGTACCCTCGTAGACCGTAAGCGGAAGCGTTATGACAACGCGGTTGATGTAGTCGTACGGTTTCATGATCCGACCGATCCAAGTACCGAACACACGGCACCTCCAAGTTCAGCACACGTTCAACTCGGTGACGTCCCATGAACTCACGATCTAGCAGAGCTTCGAGGGAGAGTTCCGTCAGCACGACGGCGTGATGACGGTGATGATGATGCTACCGACGCAGGGCTTCGCCTAAGCACCGCTACGATATGACCGAGGTGGATTATGGTGGAGGGGGGCACCGCACACGGCTAAAAGATCAAATGATCAACTTGTGTGTCTATGGGGTGCCCCCTCCCCCATATATAAAGGAGTGGAGGAGGGGAGGGGCCGTCCCTCTCTATGGTGCGCCCTAGGGGTGTCCTACTCCCACCAGGAGTAGGATTCCCCCCTTCCCTAGTTAGAGTAGGAGAGGAAGGGAAGCAGGAGTAGGAGAGAAGGAAAGGGGGGCCGCCACCCCCCAAACCTATTCCAATTCGGCCTCCTGCCCAAGGGGGGCGCACCAGCCCGTTGTGGGCTGGTGTGCTTCCTTCTTATGGCCCATAAGGCCCATAACTTCTCCCGGGGGGTTCCGGTAACCTCCCGGTACTCCAGAAAAATGCTCGAACCACTCGGAACCTTTCCGATGTCCGAATATAGCCTTCCAATATATCAATCTTTACGTCCCGACCATTTCGAGACTCCTCGTCATGTCCGTGATCTCATCCGGGACTCCAAACTACCTTCGGTACATGAAAACACATAAACTCATATTACCGATCGTCACCGAACGTTAAGCGTGCGGACCCTACGGGTTCGAGAACTATGTATACATGACCGAGACACGTCTCCGGTCAATAACCAATAGCGGAACCTGGATGCTCATATTGGCTCCTACATATTCTATGAAGATCTTTATCGGTCAAACCGCATAACAACATACATTGTTCCCTTTGTCATCGGTATGTTACTTGCCCGAGATTCGATCGTCGGTATCTCAATACCTAGTTCAATCTCGTTACCGGCAAGTCTCTTTACTCGTTCCGTAATGCATCATCCCGCAACTAACTCATTAGTCACATTGCTTGCAAGGCTTATAGTGATGTGCATTACCGAGAGGGCCCAGAGATACCTCTCCGACAATCGGAGTGACAAATCCTAATCTTGATCTATGCCAACTCAACAAGTACCATCGGAGACACCTGTAGAGCACCTTTATAATCACCCAGTAATGTTGTGACGTTTGGTAGCACACAAAGTTTTCCTCCGGTATTCGGGAGTTGCATAATCTCATAGTCATAGGATCATGTATAAGTCATGAAGAAAGCAATAGCAATATACTAAACGATCAAGTGCTAAGCTAATGGAATGGGTCAAGTCAATCACATCATTCTCTAATGATATGATCCCGTTAATCAAATGACAACTCATGTCTATGGCTTGGAAACTTAACCATCTTTGATTCAACGAGCTAGTCAAGTAGAGGCATACTAGTGACACTCTGTTTGTCTATGTATTCACACATGTACTAAGTTTCCGGTTAATACAATTCTAGCATGAATAATAAACATTTATCATGATATAAGGAAATATAAATAACAACTTTATTATTGCCTCTAGGGCATATTTCCTTCAGTCTCCCACTTGCACTAGAGTCAATAATCTAGTTCACATCGCCATGTGATTTAACACCAATAGTTCACATCACCATGTGATTAATATCCATAGTTCACATCCCCATGTGGCCAACACTCAAAGGGTCTACTAGAGTCAGTAATCTAGTTCACATCGCCATATGATTAACACCCAAAGAGTACTAAGGTGTGATCATGTTTTGCTTGTGAGAGAATTTTAGTCAATGGGCTGCCAAATTCAGATCCGTATGTATTTTGCTAATTTCTATGTCTACAATGCTCTGCATGGAGCTACTTTACCTAATTGCTCCCACTTTCAATATGTATCCAGATTGAGACTTAGAGTCATCTGGATCAGTGTCAAAACTTGCATCGACGTAAGCCTTTATGATGAACCTTTTGTCACCTCCATAATCGAGAAACATATCCTTATTCCACTAAGGATAATTTTGACCGCTGTTCAGTGATCTACTCCTAGATCACTATTGTACTCCCTTGCCAAACTCAGTGTAGGGTATACAATAGATCTGGTACACAGCATGGCATACTTTATAAAACCTATGGCTGAGGCATAGGGAATGACTTTCATTCTCTTTCTATCTTCTGTCGTGGTCGGGCTTTGAGTCTTACTCAATTTCACACCTTGTAACACAGGCAAGAACTCTTTCTTTGACTGTTCCATTTTGAGCTACATCAAAATCTCGTCAAGGTATGTACTCATTGAAAAAACTTATCAAGTGTCTTGATCTATCTCTATAGATCTTGATGCTCAATATGTAAGTAGCTTCACCGAGGTCTTTCTTTTAAAAACTCCTTTCAAATACTGCTTCATGCTTTCCAGAAAATTTTATATTATTTTCGATCAACAATATGTCATTCACATATATTTATCAGAAATGTTGTAGTGCTCCCACTCACTTTCTTGTAAACACAGGCTTCACCGCAAGTCTGTATAAAACTATATGCTTTGATCAACTTATCAAAGCGTATATTCCAACTCCGAGATGCTTGCACCAGTTTATAGATGGATCGCTGGAGCTTGCACATTTTGTTAGCACCTTTAGGATCGACAAAACCTTCTGGTTGCATCATATACAACTCTTCTTTAAGAAATCCATTAAGGAATGTAGTTTTGACATCCATTTGCCAGATTTCATAAAATGTGGCAATTTGCTAACATGATTCGGACAGACTTAAGCATCGCTACGAGTGAGAAAATCTCATCGTAGTCAACACCTTGAACTTTGTCAAAACCTTTTTCGACAAGTCTAGATTTGTAGATAGTATTACTACTATCAGCGTCTGTCTTCCTCTTGAAGATCCATTTATTTTCTATGGCTTGCCGATCATCGGGCAAGTCAACCAAAGTCCACACTTTGTTCTCATACATGGATCCCATCTCAGATTTCATGGCCTCAAGCCATTTCGCGGAATCTGGGCTCATCATCGCTTCCGCATAGTTCGTAGGTTCGTCATGGTCAAGTAACAGGACCTCTAGAATAGGATTACCGTACCACTCTGGTGCGGATCTCACTCCGGTTGACCTACGAGGTTCGGTAGTAACTTGATCTGAAGTTACATGATCATCATCATTAGCTTCCTCACTAATTGGTGTAGGAGTCACAGGAACAGATTTCTGTGTTGGACTACTTTCCAATAAGGGAGCAGGTACAGTTACCTCATCAAGTTCTACTTTCCTCCGACTCACTTCTTTCGAGAGAAACTCCTTCTCTAGAAAGGATCCATTCTTAGCAACGAATGTCTTGCCTTCGGATCTGTGATAGAAGGTGTACCCAACTGTCTCCTTTGGGTATCCTATGAAGACACATTTCTTCGATTTGGGTTTGAGCTTATCAGGATGAAACTTTTTCACATAAGCATCGCAACCCCAAACTTTAAGAAACGACAACTTCGGTTTCTTGCCAAACCATAGTTCATATGGTGTCGTCTCAACGGATTTAGATGGTGCCCTATTTAACGTGAATGCAGCTGTCTCTAATGCATAATCCCAAAACGATAATGGTAAATCGGTAAGAGACATCATAGATTGCACCATATCTAATAAAGTACGGTTACGATGTTCGGTCACACCATTACGCTGTGGTGTTCCAGGTGGCATGAGTTGCGAAACTATCCCACATTGTTTGAAATGAAGACCAAACTCGTAAGTCAAATATTCTCCTCCACGATCAGATAGTAGAAACTTTATTTTCTTGTTACGATGATTTTCCACTTCACTCTGAAATTATATGAACTTTTCAAATGTTTCAGACCTTTGTTTCATCAAGTAGATATACCCATATCTTCTCAAATCATCTGTGAAGGTCAGAAAATAATGATGCCCACCGCGAGCCTCAACACTCATCGGATCGCATACATCAGTATGTATTATTTCCAATAAGTCAGTTGCTCGCTCCATTATTCCAAAGAACGGAGTTTTAGTCATCTTGCCCATAAGGCATGGTTCGCAAGCATCAAGTGATTCATAATCAAGTGATTCCAAAATCCCATCAGCATGGAGTTTCTTCATGCGCTTTACACCAATATGACCTAAACGACAGTGCCACAAAGTTGCACTATCATTATTAACTTTGCATCTTTTGGCTTCAATATTATGAATACTAGATGATACCCCGCGCGTTGCTGCGGGAATCGCTAAAAAAATTAAAAACACAAGAGTTTTTACGAAAACGTAGTATAAGTTGATGACAAAGAATTTTGTTTGGAAGAAATTTTCTTTGGAGTAGGCATCTAGAGAAAACTTCATGAAAGACCAAGAATATGTGTATATGATTTTTTATTAATATCTTTCCTGGACTATATATCATCGAGGTGATGAGACAAAACTCTGTTAAATAGAGACATCTCAATGCTTGGCTAAACCTAAAACAACGATAATACAACTATAGTTGTGCATTTATGGAAAACATAGCTTGCAAAGAAAAAAATAAAACATAAATTCTCTCATAGTCTGAATTTTAGAAAAATAATATCGTTTATAAATCATGAAGCTCACTATTGATTAAATCATGCTTCTCGCCCGATCAACCCTGTGCAGCGTACTGATGCCATTCACAACAGTATGCCCATGTAGATCTGATTCTTTTTGTTTGTCTTATATGGTGCAGCACCATGCATGATTTGCAATAGATGAACCTGAGCTCCATCCTAGGAAAGCCTAATTAGCACTGGATTTGTAAAAGAAGAAACCAAAAAACTAATGAGCTACTTTTGTGTATGCAATGGAATCAACTTATGATTAAAAGATCACCACGGAACACTGAACAGGCTTGAGGAGATAAATGCATCTAGTGCAATCCAGAGCCTCCAGGTCCACGTCGAAACTGATCATTGTGATGCCAGCCCACGGCTCTGCTTTGATGGTCGTCGTCTCGGTATGGCGTTCCTCTTGGATTGATCTGGTGCCTCTTGATCTGCTTGTTCAACCTTGTATTAGCATCTAGAGACGGGTAAAAAGAACCAACCAAAATTTAATTTTTCACAAATCGTTCAAGAAATCAAAATTACGCCTCATCGTCTCTATGGTCCGATCAGATAAACTCATTCATCAGATCACCAAACCAACCAGTCTACAATTAATAAAAAAAATCTAAATTATGATTTCTTCACTTGGATTGTAAAAAAATTAGGCAAAGAACTTGATTGATTTTCTTGGCATACCTTCGCAGGTCTAGCCGGACAGTTCAGTCTACAATCGGTGTTGCCGACGCCGCCGCCGCTGCTTTTCATGCCAGCAAGAGCATGCTCGGTAATTAGTAGGTAGAAGATTTGATCGTGGTATGGAGATGAGAGCAGGGGGCACGAGGAAGCCGAGCTGGGCTTTAATTCAGTAGATGGGCATATGAACAATGAAGGACGTGATAATGGATGGAATATGGAGGGGCCTCATTTCGTCTCCGCGTACGGTGGGTGGCTGCCGCATTTAGGTTGATATAAGAGTGGAAGGAATATGAAGAGGTCTCGTTTCGTCTTCCTGTACAGTGGGTGCATGCACACAGCCCGATTTGGTAGAATGTAAAAAGAGATGACATGGCTTAAGGCGAATGAACATAACCTTTCTGATGTAGCGGTTTTGCTGAGGTGTGGATGGCTGCATGTCAGCTACTGATGTGGATACTTTGCATGTTGAGATAAATCAAATAGTGGGGGTGAACTTCTTAAGTATATAGGATGTGTATCACTACGATCGAGATCCAACAAACCATTTTCATTGGGTGTATGACCATAGAAGGTTTTATTCATGTAAACAAAACAATAATTAATCTCTAACTTAAATGAATAACCGTATTGCAATAAACATGATCAAATCATATTCATGCTCAATGGAAACACCAAATAACACTTATTTAGGTTCAACACTAATCCCGAAAGTATATGGAGTGTGCGATGATGATCATATCAATCTTGGAACTACTTTCAACACACATCGTCACCTCGCCCTTAACTAGTTTCTGTTCATTCTGCAACTCCCGTTTCAAGTTAGTACTCTTAGCAACTGAACCAGTATCAAATGCCGAGGGGTTGCTACAAACACTAGTAAAGTACACATCAATAACATGTCTATCCAATATACCTTTGTTCACTTTGCCATCCTTCTTATCCGCCAAGTATCTAGGGCAGTTCCACTTCCAGTGACCATTTCCTTTGCAGTAAAAGCACTTAGTTTCAGGCTTGGGTCTAGCTTTGGGCTTCTTCACGGGAGCAGCAACTTGCTTGCCGTTCTTTTTGAAGTTCCCCTTCTTCCCTTTGCCCTTTTCTTGAAACTAGTGGTCTTGTCAACCATCAACACTTGATGCTTTTCTTGATTTCTACCTTCGTCGATTTCAGCATGACGAAGAGCTTGGGAATCGTTTCCGTTATCCCTTGCATATTATAGTTCATCACGAACTTCTAGTAACTTGGTGATAGTGACTAAAGAACTCGGTCAATCACTGTCTTATCTGGAAGATTAACTCCCAGTTGATTCAAGTAATTGTAGTACTCAGACATTCTGAGCACATGCTCACTAGCTGAGCTATTCTCCTCCATCTTGTAGGCAAAGTACTTGTCAAAGGTCTCATACCTTTCGACATGGGCATGAGTCTGGAATACTAATTTCAACTCTTGGAACATCTCATATGCTCCGCGGCGTTTCAAAAATGTCTTTGAAGCCCCAATTCTAAGCCGTAAAGCATGGTGCACTAAACTATCAAGTAGTCATCATATCAAGCTTGCCAAATGCTCCTGCAATCGGTCTGTCACCTAGCGGTGCATCAAGGACATAATTCTTCTGTGCAGCAATGAGGATAATCCTCAGATCACGGATCCAATCCACATTATTGCTACTAACATCTTTCAACTTAGTTTTCTCTAGGAACATATCAAAAATAAAACAGGGGAGCTAAACGCGAGCTATTGATCTACAACATAGATATGCTAATACTACCAGGACTAAGTTCATGATAAATTAAAGTTCAATTAATCATATTACTTAAGAACTCCCACTTAGATAGACATCCCTCTAATCATCTAAGTGATTACGTGATCCATATCAACTAAACCATGTCTGATCATCACGTGAGATGGAGTAGTTTTCAATGGTGAACATCACTATGTTGATCATATCTTCCATATGATTCACGCTCGACCTTTCGGTCTCCAGTGTTCCGAGGCCATATCTGCATATTCTAGGGTCGTCAAGTTTAACCCGAGTATTCTGCGTGTGCAAAACTAGCTTGCACCCGTTGTATGTGAATGTAGAGCTTATCACACCCGATCATCAGGTGGTATCTCAGCATGAAGAACTTTCGCAACGGTGCATACTCAGGGAGAACACTTATACCTTGAAATTTAGTGAGAGATCATCTTACAATGCTACCGTCGATCTAAGGAAAATAAGATGCATAAAAGATAAACATCACATGCAATCAATATAAGTGATATGATATGGCCATCATCATCTTGTGCCTTTGATCTCCATCTCCAAAGCACCGTCACGATCACCATTGTCACCGGTGCGAAACCTTGATCTCTATCGTAGCATCGTTGTCGTCTCGCCAACTATTGCTTCTATGACTATCGCTATCGCTTAGTGATAAAGTAAAGCAATTACATGGCGATTGCATTTCATACAATAAAGCGACAACCATATGGCTCCTGCCAGTTGCCGATAACTCTGTTACATAACATGATCATCTCATACAATAAAATTTAGCATCATGTCTTGACCATATCACATCACAGCATGCCCTGCAAAAACAAGTTAGACGTCCTCTACTTTGTTGTTGCAAGTTTTATGTGGCTGCTACGGGCTGAGCAAGAACCGTTCTTACCTACGCATCAAAACCACAACGATATTTCGTCAAGTATGTGTTGTTTTAACCTTCACAAGGACCGGGCGTAGCCACACTCGATTCAACTAAAGTTGGAGAAACTGACACCCGCCAGCCACCTGTGTGCAAAGCACGTCGGTAGAACCAGGTTCGCGTAAGCGTACGCGTAATGTCGGTCCGGGCCGCTTCATCCAACAATACCGCCGAATAAAAGTATGATATGCTGGTAAGCAGTATGACTTGTATCGCCCACAACTCATTTGTGTTCTACTCGTGCATATAACATCTACGCATAAACCTGGCTCGGAGGCCACTGTTGGGGAACGTAGTAATTTCAAAAAAATTCCTACGCACACGCAAGATCATGGTGATGCATAGCAACGAGAGGGGAGAGTGCCGTCCACGTACCCTCGTAGACCATAAGCGGAAGCGTTATGACAACGCGGTTGATGTAGTCGTACATCTTCATGATCCGACCGATCCAAGTACCGAACACACGGCACCTCCGAGTTCAGCACACGTTCAACTCGGTGACGTCCCATGAACTCACGATCTAGCAGAGCTTCGAGGGAGAGTTCCGTCAGCACGACGGCGTGATGACGGTGATGATGATGCTACCGACGCAGGGCTTCGCCTAAGCACCGCTACGATATGACCGAGGTGGATTACGGTGGAGGGGGGCACCACACACGGCTAAAAGATCAACTGATCAACTTGTGTGTCTATGGGGTGCCCCCTCCCCCGTATATAAAGGAGTGGAGGAGGGGAGGGGCCGTCCCTCTCTATGGTGCGCCCTAGGGGAGTCCTACTCCCACAGGAGTAGGATTCCCCCCTTCCCTAGTTAGAGTAGGAGAGGAAGGGAAGGAGGAGTAGGAGAGAATGAAAGGGGGGCCGCCACCCCCCAAACCTATTCCAATTCGGCCTCCTGCCCAAGGGGGGCGCACCAGCCCGTTGTGGGCTGGTGTTCTTCCTTCTTATGGCCCATAAGGCCCATAACTTCTCCCGGGGGGTTCCGGTAACCTCCCGGTACTCCGGAAAAATGCCCGAACCACTCGGAACCTTTCCGATGTCCGAATATAGCCTTCCAATATATCAATCTTTATGTCCCGACCATTTCGAGACTCCTCGTCATGTCCGTGATCTCATCCAGGACTCCAAACTACCTTCGGTACATGAAAACACATAAACTCATATTACCGATCGTCGCCGAACGTTAAGCGTGCGGACCCTACGGGTTCGAGAACTATGTAGACATGACCGAGACACGTCTCCGGTCAATAACCAATAGCGGAACCTGGATATTCATATTGGCTCCTACATATTCTACGAAGATCTTTATCGGTCAAACCGCATAACAACATACATTGTTCCCTTTGTCATCGATATGTTACTTGCCCGAGATGCGATCGTCGGTATTTCAATACCTAGTTCAATCTCGTTACCGGCAAGTCTCTTTACTCGTTCCGTAATGCATCATCCCGCAACTAACTCATTAGTCACATTGCTTGCAAGGCTTATAGTGATGTGCATTACCGAGAGGGCCCAGAGATACCTCTCTGACAATCGGAGTGACAAATCCTAATCTTGATCTATGCCAACTCAACAAGTACCATCGGAGACACCTGTAGAGCACCTTTATAATCACCCAGTAATGTTGTGACATTTGGTAGCACACAAAGTTTTCCTCCGGTATTCGGGAGTTGCATAATCTCATAGTCATAGGATCATGTATAAGTCATGACGAAAGCAATAGCAATATACTAAACGATCAAGTGCTAAGCTACCGGAATGGGTCAAGTCAATCACATCATTCTCTAATGATATGATCCCGTTAATCAAATGACAACTCATGTCTATGGCTTGGAAACTTAACCATCTTTGATTCAACGAGCTAGTCAAGTAGAGGCATACTAGTGACACTCTGTTTGTCTATGTATTCACACATGTACTAAGTTTCCGGTTAATACAATTCTAGCATGAATAATAAACATTTATCATGATATAAGGAAATATAAATAACAACTTTATTATTGCCTCTAGGGCATATTTCCTTCACGTAAAGGATCTGAACATATGATCTTCCACCAAATAAACCAACTAGCATCAACTACAAGGAGTAATCAACACTACTAGCAACCCACATGTACCAATCTGAGGCTTTGGGACAAAGATTGGATACAAGAGATGAACTAGGGTTTTAGAGGAGATGGTGCTGGTGAAGATGTTGATGGAGATTGACCCCCTCCCAAAGAGAGGATCGTTGGTGATGACGATGGAGATGATTTCCCCCTCCCGGAGGGAAGTTTCCCCGGCAGAACAGCTCTGCCAGAGCCCTAGATTGGTTCCGCCAAGGTGCCGCCTCGTGGCGGCGGAGTTTCTTCCCGAAAGCTTGCTTATTATTTTTTCCAGGGCAAAAGACTTCATATAGCAGAAGATGGGCACCAGAGGCCTGCCAGGGGCCCACGAGGCTGGGGGCGCGCCCAGGGGGTAGGGCGGGCCCCCCACCCTCGTGGATGGTGGGTGGCCCCCCTCTGGTACTTTCTTCGCTCAGTATTTTTTATTAATTCCAAAAATAACTTCCGTGGAGTTTCAGGACTTTTGGAGTTGTGTAGAATAGGTCTCCAATATTTGCTCCTTTTCCAGCCCAGAATTCCAGATGCCGGCATTCTCCCTCTTCATGTAAACCTTGTAAAATAAGAGAGAATAGGCATAAGTATTGTGACATAACGTGTAATAACAGCCCATAATGCAATAAATATCGATATAAAAGCATGACGCAAAATGGACGTATCATCTCCCCCAAGCCTAGACCTCGCTTGTCCTCAAGCGGAAGCCGATAACGATAAATATGTCCACATGTTTAGAGATGGAGGTGTCAATAAAATAAAATACGGACATGTGGGCATCATGATCATTCTTATAACAGCAACATATATGGATATTGTCATATGATTTCTTATGCTCAAGTAACAATCTATTCATAATGTCAAGTATGAATCAGAAACTTCACTGAGAACTAACAAACTATGATCTCGGTCATTGAAGCAATTGCAATTTATCATAACATCGGAAGGAGTCAATATAAGAGCTTTTCAGCAAGTCCACATACTCAAATATCATTTAGTCTTTCACAATTGCTAACACTCACGCAATACTTTATGGGTATGGAGTTTTAATCGGACACAGAGAAAGATAGGGGCTTATAGTGTTGCCTTCCAACCTTTTACCTCAAGGGTAATGTCAACAATAATAGTTCATGATGACTTACATCCAATGGGGTATATATATCAGGATCTTTCCAACACAAGGTGCTTGCCAAAGGATAAAATGTAAAAAGGAAAGGCAAAGATCACCATGACTCTTGCATAAGGTATAAGACAAAAGTAAAAGATAGGCCCTTCGCAGAGGAAGCAGAGGTTGTCATGTGCTTTTATGGTTGGATGCACGAAATCTTAATGCAAAAGAACGTCACTTTATATTGCCACTTGTGATATGGACCTTTATTATGCAGTCCGTCGCTTTTATTGCTTCCATATCACAAGATCGTATAAAGTTTATTTTCTCCACACTAATAAATCATACATATTTAGAGAGCAATTTTTATTGCATGCAACATGACAACTTACTTGAAGGGTCTTACTCAATCCATAGGTAGATATGGTGGACACTCATGGCAAAACTGGTTTTAAGGGTATTCGAAAGCACAAGTAGTATCTCTACTTGGTGCAAAGAATTTGACTAACATGAGGGGGAAAGGCAAGCTCAACATGTTGGATGATCCATGACAATATACTTTATTTCGGATATAAGAAAACATAACCCATTACGTTGTCTTCCTTGTCCAACATCAACTTTTTAGCATGTCATATTTTAATGAGTGCTCACAATCATAAAAGATGTCCAAGATAGTATATTTATATGTGAAAACCTCTCTTTCTTTATTACTTTCTATTAATTGCAACGATGACCAAAACTATGTTTGTCAACACTCAACAACTTTTATTCATCATACTCTTTATATGTGAAGTCATTACTCTCCATAAGATCAATATGATCTCTTTATTTCTTTTTATTCTTTCTCTTTTCTTTTATTTTTATTCCCTCAAGATCATAGCAAGATAATCAAGCCCTTGACTCAACACTAATCTTTATTATATATAGCTCATGGACTCGATTACATAGAAGGATCATAAAGCAAAACTCAAAACTAGATCACACTAAAACTCTATTCTCCTAAATCATGATATTACCAAAAGGATCGAACTAAGAAAAATGGTAAAGATAGGAGTGTGATGGTGATACGATACCGGGGCACCTCCCCCAGTTGCCAAGGGGAGTGCCCATACCCATGTGATTATGTCTCCTTCCTCAGAAGTGGTGGTGATGGGGTTGTTGATGATGTAGGCTTGTCGTCCATCTTCCAAGGCATAGGCTCACCATCATAGAAGGATGATCGAGTCTCCGAGATCCTTAAATCTGCAGCCAAACTCATCCTCTTGAATCTATATTCGTACTCACAATTTTGGTTTTGCAGGTCATAGATCTGGGCTTGGAGGTGCTCAATTTTCTCGTGAAGCTTGAAGATGGCCTCCCCAATGTCCTTGGCATCCAGCTTGTGGTTGTTGGTGAACTCCGTGATCATTATGTGATTGGTGTCGAGTCCACGCTCCACCATCTCCTGACACTTGAAAACTTGTTGCTCCATTGCTTCAAGCCTTGTCTCCACGCTTCCGGTCCTCCTTGGTCCCTCAACATCGCGGATGTGCAGCACCCCCTCATGCATCTCAATGGTTTGAGGATGTTGCAACACTTCTGCGAGGTAGGGGTTGGTGACCTTCTCGAAGGACTTGTCCTTGGGGGCACTTGGAGACGTCATGGCGATCTAGATCTGTGAGAAAAACAGCTCGAAACAAAAACAGGGGATAATTGCCTGATACGGTGGTCAAAACCTTCGGGAGATTATATAATGAATTTTTACCGACCAAAAGAAGTATCGTGCAAGAAAACGGATTCCGGAGGGCACACGAGGTGCCCACGAGGCAGGGGGCGCGCCCTCCACCCTCATGGACGCCTCGTGTCCTTCCCGGACTACTTCTTATTTTCCTATTTTATTAAATATTCCAAAATGTTGAAAATTGCCATTAGAACTGTTTTGGAGTCGGTTTACTTACCGTACCACATACCTATTCTTTTCGGAGTCTGAAACGTTCTAGAAAGTGTCCCTTATGTATTCCTCCGGGGTTACGGTTTCAATAAAATTAGTTTCAACATTTATAGGATTACCTGAGATATAATGTTTGATTCTTTGACCGTTCACCACCTTCGGATTTGTGCCTTTGAAGTTGTTGATTTTTATGGCACCGGAACGATAGACCTCCTCGATAACGTAAGGACCTTCCCATTTGGAGAGAAGTTTTCCTGCAAAAAATCTTAAGCGAGAGTTGAATAGAAACACATGATCACCTACATTAAACTCACGCTTTTGTATCATTTTGTCATGCCATCTTTTAACTTTTTATTTAAATAGTTTGGCATTCTCATAGGGTTGAGTTCTCCATTCATCAAGTGAGCTAATGTCAAATAGCCTCTTCTCACCGGCAAGTTTGAAATCATAATTGAGCTCTTTAATGGCCCAATATGCCTTATGTTCTAGTTCGAGAGGCAAGAGACATGCTTTTCCATAAACTATTTTATACGGAGACATACCCATAGGATTTTTGTATGCAGTTCTATAGGCCCATAATGCATCATCGAGTTTCTTGGACCAATTCTTTCTAGATCTATTAACAGTCTTTTGCAAAATTAATTTGAGCTCTCTATTACTCAATTCTACTTGACCACTAGACTGTGGGTGATATGGGGATGCAATTCTATGATTAACATCCTACTTAGCAAGCATTTTACGAAAACCACCATGAATAAAATGTGAACCACCATCAGTCATTAAATATCTAGGAACTCCAAACCTCGGAAAAATAATTTCTTTAAGCATCTTAATAGAGGTGTTATGATTAGCACTACTAGTTGGAATAGCTTCTACCCACTTAGTAACATAATCAATAGCAACTAAAATATGTGTATACCCATTAGAGGAAGGAAACGGTCCCATATAATCAAAGCCCCAAACATCAAATGGTTCAATAACGAGTGAATAATTCATAGGCATTTCTTGACGTCTACTAATATTAACAATTCTTTGACATTCATCACAAGATAAGACAAACTTACGGGCATCTTTGAAGAGAGTAAGCCAATAAAAACCGGATTGCAATACCTTATGTGCAGTTCTATCTCCAGCGTGGTGTCCTCCATAAGCTTGGGAGTGGCACTTGCGTAGGATCTGTTCCTATTCATGCTCAAGTATACAACGTCTAATAACACCATCTAATCCTTCTTTATAATGGTGTGGGTCATCCCAGAAGTAATGTCTTAAATCATAGAAAAACTTTTTCTTTTGCTGGTATGTGAAACTAGGTGGTATAAATTTAGCATAATCAGCATACCATGGAGCAGTGCGAGAAGCATTTATGACAGCTAATTGTTCATCAGGAAAGCTATCATCAATAGGTAGTGGGTCATCAAGAACATTCTCTAACCTAGACAAGTTGTCTGCAACGGGGTTCTCAGCTCCCTTTCTATCAATAATATGCAAATCAAATTCTTGTAGCAAGAGAACCCATCTGATAAGTCTAGGTTTCGCATCTTTCTTTTCCATAAGGTATTTAATAGCAGCATGATCAGTGTGAACAGTTACTTTAGAATCAACAATATAAGGTCTGAACTTATCAGAAGCAAATACACCTGCTAAAAATTCTTTTTCAGTAGTAGCAGAATTTCTCTGGGCATTGTCTAGAGTTTTATTAGCATATTGGATAAAATTTAATTTCTTATCAACTCTTTGTCCTAGAATAGCACCTACAACATAATCACTAGCATCACACATAATTTCAAAGGGTAAATTCCAATCAGGTGGCTGAACAATAGGTGCGGAAATCAATGCTTTCTTAAGTATTTCAAATGCTTCTTCAAAATCATCATGAAAGACGAAAGGAACATCTTTTGGTAAGAGGTTAGTCAGAGGCCTGGAGATTTTAGAGAAGTCCTTAATAAACCTCCTATAAAAACCGGCATTACCAAGGAAACTTCTTATACCTTTAATGTCCTTGGGACACGGCATCTTTTCAATAGCATCAACTTTAGCTTTATCAACTTCAATACCTCTTTCAGAAATTTTATGCCCCAAGACAATACCTTCATTAACCATAAAGTAGCACTTCTCCCAATTCAAGACAAGGTTAGTTTCTTCACATCTCTGCAAAACTCGATCAAGGTTGCTCAAGCAATCATCAAAAGAAGTTCCATACACGGAGAAATCATCCATGAAAACCTCAACAATCTTTTCACAAAAATCAGAGAATATAGCCAACATGCATCTTTGAAAGGTAGCAGGTGCGTTACATAAACCAAAAGGCATACGTCTATAAGCAAAGGTACCGAAAGGGCAAGTAAAAGTGGTCTTTTCTTGATCCTCTTTTGACACAGGTATTTGAGAGAAACCAGAATAACCATCTAGAAAGCAAAAATGCGTATGTTTGGATAATCTTTCTAGCATTTGATCAATAAAAGGTAAAGGGTAATGATCCTTTTTAGTAGCTTTATTTAATTTACGGAAATCAATTACCATTCTATAACCTGTAACAATTCTCTGTGGGATCAATTCATCTTTATCATTAGGAACAACAGTAATACTATTGGGGATCGTACCAGAATTTTAAAATTTCCTACGCATCACCAAGATCCATCTATGGAGTATACTAGCAACGAGGGGAAAGGAGTGCATCTACATACCCTTGTAGATCGCGAGCGGAAGCGTTCCAATGAACGGGGTTGATGGAGTCGTACTCGCCGTGATCCAAATCACCGATGACCGAGTGCCGAACGGACGGCACCTCCGCGTTCAACACACGTACGGAGCAGCGACGTCTCCTCCTTCTTGATCCAGCAAGGGGGAAGGAGAGGTTGATGGAGATCCAGCAGCACGACGGCGTGGTGGTGGAAGTAGCGGGGATCTCGGCAGGGCTTCGCCAAGCTTCCGCGAGAGGGAGAGGTGTTGCAGGGGGAGAGGGAGGCGCCAGGGGCTGTGGTGCTGCTGCCCTCCCTCCCCCCACTATATATAGGGACCCCTGGGGGGGCGCCGGCCCTGGGAGATCAGATCTCCAAGGGGGGCGGCGGCCAAGGGGGAAGGGGGGTGGTTTCCCCCCCAAGCCAAGTGGGGCGTCCCCACCCCCAGGGTTTCCAACCCTAGGTGCAGGGGGAGGCCCAAGGGGGGGCGACCCAGCCCACTAAGGGCTGGTTCCCTTCCCACTTCAGCCCATGGGGCCCTCCGGGATAGGTGGCCCCACCCGGTGGACCCCCGGGACCCTTCCGGTGGTCCCCGTACAATACCGATAACCCCCGAAACTTTCCCGGTGGCCGAAACTGGACTTCCCATATATAATTCTTCACCTCCGGACCATTCCGGAACTCCTCGTGACGCCCGGGATCTCATCCGGGACTCCGAACAACTTTCGGGTTTCCGCATACTAATATCTCTACAACCCTAGCGTCACCGAACCTTAAGTGTGTAGACCCTACGGGTTCGGGATACATGCAGACATGACCGAGACGCCTCTCCGGTCAATAACCAACAGCGGGATATGGATACCCATGTTGGCTCCCACATGTTCCATGATGATCTCATCGGATGAACCACGATGTCGAGGATTCAATCAATCCCGTATACAATTCCCTTTGTCAATCGGTACGTTACTTGCCCGAGATTCGATCGTCGGTATCCCAATACCTTATTCAATCTCGTTACCGGCAAGTCACTTTACTCGTACCGTAATGCATGATCCCGTGGCTAACTCCTTAGTCACATTGAGCTCATTATGATGATGCATTACCGAGTGGGCCCAGAGATACCTCTCCGTCATACGGAGTGACAAATCCCAGTCTCGATCCGTGTCAACCCAACAGACACTTTCAGAGATACCCGTAGTGTACCTTTATAGTTACCCAGTTACGTTGTGACGTTGGGTACACCAAAGCACTCCTACGGCATCCGGGAGTTACACGATCTCATGGTCTAAGGAAAAGATACTTGACATTGGAAAAGCTCTAGCAAACGAACTACACGATCTTTTATGCTATGCTTAGGATTGGGTCTTGTCCATCACATCATTCTCCTAATGATGTGATCCCGTTATCAATGACATCCAATGTCCATAGTCAGGAAACCATGACTATCTGTTGATCAACGAGCTAGTCAACTAGAGGCTTACTAGGGACACGTTGTGGTCTATGTATTCACACATGTATTACGATTTCCGGATAACACAATTATAGCATGAACAATAGACAATTATCATGAACAAAAGAAATATAATAATAACCATTTATTATTGCCTCTAGGGCATATTTCCAATAGTCTCCCACTTGCACTAGAGTCAATAATCTAGTTACATTGTGATGAATCGAACACCCATAGCGTTCTGGTGTTGATCATGTTTTGCTCTAGGGAGAGGTTTAGTCAACGGATCTGCTACATTCAGGTCCGTATGTACTTTACAAATATCTATGTCTCCATTTTGAACACTTTCACGAATGGAGTTGAAGCGACGCTTGATATGCCTGGTCTTCCTGTGAAATCTGGGCTCCTTCGCAAGGGCAATAGCTCCAGTGTTGTCACAGAAGAGAGTCATCGGGCCCGACGCATTGGGAATCACCCCTAGGTCGGTAATGAACTCCTTCATCCAGATTGCTTCTTGCGCTGCCTCTGAGGCTGCCATGTACTCCGCTTCACATGTAGACCCCGCCACGACGCTTTGCTTGCAACTGCACCAGCTTACTGCTCCTCCATTCAAAATATACACGTATCCGGTTTGTGACTTCGAGTCATCCAGATCTGTGTCGAAGCTAGCATCGACGTAACCCTTTACGACGAGCTCTTCGTCACCTCCATAAACGAGAAACATATCCTTAGTCCTCTTCAGGTACTTCAGGATATTCTTGACCGCTGTCCAGTGTTCCATGCCGGGATTACTTTGGTACCTTCCTACCAAACTTACGGCAAGGTTTACATCAGGTCTGGTACACAGCATGGCATACATAATAGACCCTATGGCCGAGGCATAGGGGATGACACTCATCTTTTCTCTATCTTCTGCCGTGGTCGGGCATTGAGCCGTGCTCAATTGCACACCTTGCAATACAGGCAAGAACCCCTTCTTGGACTGATCCATATTGAACTTCTTCAATATCTTGTCAAGGTACGTACTCTGTGAAAGACCAATGAGGCGTCTTGATCTATCTCTATAGATCTTGATGCCTAATATATAAGCAGCTTCTCCAAGGTCCTTCATTGAAAAACACTTGTTCAAGTAGGCCTTTATACTTTCCAAGAATTCTATATCATTTCCCATCAATAGTATGCCATCCACATATAATAAGAGAAATGCTACAGAGCTCCCACTCACTTTCTTGTAAACACAGGCTTCTCCATAAGTCTGTGTAAACCCAAACGCTTTGATCATCTCATCAAAACGAATGTTCCAACTCCAAGATGCTTGCACCAGCCCATAGATGGAGCGCTGGAGCTTGCATACCTTGTTAGCATTCTTAGGATCGACAAAACCTTCCGGCTGCATCATATACAATTCTTCCTTAAGAAAGCCGTTAAGGAATGCCGTTTTGACGTCCATCTGCCATATCTCATAATCATAGTATGCGGCAATTGCTAACATGATTCGGACGGACATCAGCTTCGCTACGGGTGAGAAAGTCTCATCGTAGTCAACCCCTTGAACTTGTCGATAACCCTTAGCGACAAGTCGAGCCTTATAGATGGTCACATTACCATCCGCGTCTGTCTTCTTCTTAAATATCCATTTATTTTCTATGGCTCGCCGATCATTGGGCAAGTCAGTCAAAGTCCATACTTCGTTTTCATACATGGATCCTATCTCGGATTGCATGGCTTCAAGCCAATTGTTGGAATCCGGGCCCGCCATCGCTTCTTCATAGTTCGAAGGTTCACCGTTGTCTAACAACATGATTTCCAGGACAGGGTTGCCGTACCACTCTGGTGCGGAACGTGTCCTTGTGGACCTACAAAGTTCAGCAGTAACTTGATCCGAAGCTTCATGATCATCATCATTAACTTCCTCCCCAGTCGGTGTAGGCACCACAGGAACATCTTCCCGCGTTGCGCTACTTTCCGGTTCGGAAGGGGTGACTCTCACCTCATCAAGTTCCACTTTCCTCCTACTTATTTCTTTCGAGAGAAACTCTTTCTCCAGAAAGGACCCGTTCTTGGCATCAAAGATCTTGCCTTCGGATCTGAGGTAGAAGGTATACCCAATAGTTTCCTTGGGGTATCCTATGAAGACGCATTTCTCCGACTTGGGTTCGAGCTTTTCAGGTTGAAGTTTCTTGACATAAGCATCGCATCCCCAAACTTTTAGAAACGACAGCTTAGGTTTCTTCCCAAACCATAATTCATACGGTGTCGTCTCAACGGATTTCGACGGAGCCCTATTTAAAGTGAATGCGGCAATCTCTAAAGCATAGCCCCAAAATGAGAGCGGTAGATCGGTAAGAGACATCATAGATCGCACCATATCCAATAGAGTGCGATAACGACGTTCGGACACACCATTTCGCTGAGGTGTTCCAGGCGGCGTTAGTTGTGAAACGATTCCACATTTCCTTAAGTGTGTGCCAAATTCGTGACTTAAATATTCTCCACCACGATCTGATCGTAAGAATTTTATTTTTCTGTCACGTTGATTCTCAACCTCACTCTGAAATTCCTTGAACTTTTCAAAGGTTTCAGACTTGTGTTTCATTAGGTAGACATACCCATATCTACTTAAGTCATCAGTGAGAGTGAGAACATAACGATATCCTCCGCGAGCCTCAACACTCATTGGACCGCACACATCGGTATGTATGATTTCCAATAAGTTGGTTGCTCGCTCCATTGTTCCGGAGAACGGAGTCTTGGTCATCTTACCCATGAGGCATGGTTCGCACATGTCAAATGATTCGTAATCAAGAGACTCCAAAAGTCCATCTGCAAGGAGCTTCTTCATGCGTTTGACGCCAATGTGACCAAGGCGGCAGTGCCACAAGTATGTGGGACTATCGTTATCAACTTTACATCTTTTGGTATTCACACTATGAATATGTGTAACATCACGTTCGAGATTTATCAAGAATAAACCATTGACCAGCGGGGCATGACCATAAAACATATCTCTCATATAAATAGAACAACCATTATTCTCGGATTTAAATGAGTAGCCATCTCGAATTAAACGAGATCCAGATACAATGTTCATGCTCAAAGCTGGCACTAAATAACAATTATTGAGGTTTAAAACTAATCCCGTAGGTAAATGTAGAGGCAGCGTGCCGACGGCGATCACATCGACCTTGGAACCATTCCCGACGCGCATCGTCACCTCGTCCTTTGCCAGTCTCCGCTTATTCCGCAGTTCCTGTTTTGAGTTACAAATATGAGCAACCGCACCGGTATCAAATACCCAGGAGCTACTACGAGTACTGGTAAGGTACACATCAATTACATGTATATCACATATACCTTTGGTGTTGCCGGCCTTCTTGTCCGCTAAGTATTTGGGGCAGTTCCGCTTCCAGTGACCACTTCCCTTGCAATAAAAGCACTCAGTCTCAGGCTTGGGTCCATTCTTCGACTTCTTCCCGGCAACTGGCTTACCGGGCGCGGCAACTCCCTTGCCGTCCTTCTTGAAGTTCTTCTTACCCTTGCCTTTCTTGAACTTAGTGGTTTTATTCACCATCAACACTTGATGTTCCTTTCTGATCTCCACCTCCGCTGATTTCAGCATTGAATATACCTCAGGAATGGTCTTTTCCATCCCCTACATATTGAAGTTCATCACAAAGCTCTTGTAGCTCGGTGGAAGCGACTGAAGGATTCTGTCAATGACCGCGTCATCCGGGAGATTAACTCCCAGCTGAGACAAGCAGTTGTGTAACCCAGACATTCTGAGTATGTGCTCACTAACAGAACTATTTTCCTCCATTTTACAGCTGAAGAACTTGTCGGAGACTTCATATCTCTCGACCCGGGCATGAGCTTGGAAAACCATTTTTAGCTCTTCGAACATCTCATATGCTCCATGTTTCTCAAAACGCTTTTGGAGACCCGGTTCTAAGCTGTAAAGCATGCCGCACTGAACGAGGGAGTAATCATCAGCACGTGATTGCCAAGCGTTCATAACGTCTTGGTTCTCTAGGATTGGTGCTTCACCTAGCGGTGCTTCTAGGACATAATCTTTCTTGGCAGCTATGAGGATGATCCTCAGGTTCTGGACCCAGTCCGTATAGTTGCTGCCATCATTTTTCAGCTTGGTTTTCTCTAGGAACGCGTTGAAGTTGAGGACAACGTGGGCCATTTGATCTACAAGACATATTGTAAAGATTTTAGACTAAGTTCATGATAATTAAGTTCATATAATCAAATTATTCAATGAACTCCCACTCAGATAGACATCCCTCTAGTCATCTAAGTGAAACATGATCCGAGTTAACTAGGCCGTGTCCGATCATCACGTGAGACGGACTAGTCAAGATCGGTGAACATCTCCATGTTGATCGTATCTTCTATATGACTCATGCTCGACCTTTCGGTCTTCCGTGTTCCGAGGTCATGTCTATACATGCTAGGCTCGTCAAGTCAACCTAAGTGTATTGCGTGTGTTCCGAGGCCATGTCTGTACATGCTAGGCTCGTCAACACCTGTTGTATGCGAACGTTAGAATCTATCACACCCGATCATCACGTGGTGCTTCGAAACAACGAACCTTCGCAACGGTGCACAGTTAGGGGGAACACTTTCTTGAAATTATTATAAGGGATCATCTTACTTACTACCGTCGTACTAAGCAAATAAGATGCAAAACATGATAAACATCACATGCAATCAAATAGTGACATGATATGGCCAATATCATTTTGCTCCTTTGATCTCCGTCTTCGGGGCACCATGATCATCTTCGTCACCGGCATGACACCATGATCTCCATCATCATGATCTCCATCATTGTGTCTTCATGAAGTTGTGACGCCAACGATTACTTCTACTTCTATGGCTAACGCGTTTAGAAATAAAGTAAAGTAATTTACATGGCGTTATTCAATGACACGCAGGTCATACAAAAAATAAAGACAACTCCTATGGCTCCTGCCGGTTGTCATACTCATCGACATGCAAGTCGTGATTCCTATTACAAGAATATGATCAATCTCATACATCGCATATATCATTCATCACATCTTCTGGCCATATCACATCACATAGCACATGCTGCAAAAACAAGTTAGACGTCCTCTAATTGTTGTTGAAAGTTTTTACGTGGCTTGTATAGGTTTCTAGCAAGAACGTTTCTTACCTACGTAAAACCACAACGTGATATGCCAATTTCTATTTACCCTTCATAAGGACCCTTTTCATCGAATCCGTTCCGACTAAAATGGGAGAGACAGACACCCGCTAGCCACCTTATGCAACTAGTGCATGTCAGTCGGTGGAACCTGTCTCACGTAAGCGTACGTGTAAGGTCGGTCCGGGCCGCTTCATCCCACAATACCGCCGAAACAAGATAAGACTAGTAGCGGCAAGAAGAATTGGCAACATCTACGCCCACAACTGCTTTTTGTGTTCTACTCATGCATAGTAACTACGCATAGGCCTGGCTCATGATGCCACTGTTGGGGATCGTAGCAGAATTTTAAAATTTCCTACGCATCACCAAGATCCATCTATGGAGTATACTAGCAACGAGGGGAAAGGAGTGCATCTACATACCCTTGTAGATTGCGAGCGGAAGCGTTCCAATGAACGGGGTTGATGGAGTCGTACTCGCCGTGATCCAAATCACCGATGACCGAGTGCCGAACGGACGGCACCTCCGCGTTCAACACATGTACGGAGCAGCGACGTCTCCTCCTTCTTGATCCAGCAAGGGGGAAGGAGAGGTTGATGGAGATCCAGCAGCACGACGGCGTGGTGGTGGAAGTAGCGGGGATCTCGGCAGGGCTTCGCCTAGCTTCTGCGAGAGGGAAAGGTGTTGCAGGGGGAGAGGGAGGCGCCAGGGGCTGTGGTGCTGCTGCCCTCCCTCCCCCACTATATATAGGGACCCATGGGGGGGCGCCGGCCCTGGGAGATCAGATCTCCAAGGGGGGGCGGCGGCCAAGGGGGAAGGGGGGTGGCTTCCCCCCCAAGCCAAGTGGGGCGCCCCCCACCCCCAGGGTTTCCAACCCTAGGCGCAGGGGGAGGCCCAAGGGGGGCGCCACAGCCCACTAAGGGCTGGTTCCTTTCCCACTTCAGCCCATGGGGCCCTCCGGGATAGGTGGCCCCACCCGATGGACCCCCGGGACCCTTCCGGTGGTCCCGGTACAATACTGATAACCCCCGAAACTTTCCCGGTGGCCGAAACTGGACTTCCCATATATAATTCTTCACCTCCGGACCATTCCGGAACTCCTCGTGACGTCCGGGATCTCATCCGGGACTCCGAACAACTTTTGGGTTTCCGCATACTAATATCTCTACAACCCTAGCGTCACCGAACCATAAGTGTGTAGACCCTACGGGTTCGGGAGACATGCAGACATGACCGAGACGCCTCTCCGGTCAATAACCAACAACGGGATCTGGATACCCATGTTGGCTCCCACATGTTCCACGATGATCTCATCGGATGAACCATGATGTCGAGGATTCAATCAATCCCGTATACAATTCCCTTTGTCAATCGGTACGTCACTTGCCCGAGATTCGATCGTCGGTATCCCAATACCTTGTTCAATCTCGTTACCGGCAAGTCACTTTACTCGTACTGTAATGCATGATCCGTGGCTAACTCCTTAGTCACATTGAGCTCATTATGATGATGCATTACCGAGTGGGCCCAGAGATACCTCTCCGTCATACGGAGTGACAAATCCCAGTCTCGATCCGTGTCAACCCAACAGACACTTTTAGAGATACTCGTAGTGTACCTTTATAGTCACCCAGTTACGTTGTGACGTTGGGTACACCCAAAGCACTCCTACGGCATCCGGGAGTTACACGATCTCATGGTCTAAGGAAAAGATACTTGACATTGGAAAAGCTCTAGCAAACGAACTACACGATCTTTTATGCTATGCTTAGGATTGGGTCTTGTCCATCACATCATTCTCCTAATGATGTGATCCCGTTATCAATGACATCCAATGTCCATAGTCAGGAAACCATGACTATCTGTTGATCAATGAGCTAGTCAACTAGAGGCTTACTAGGGACACGTTGTGGTCTATGTATTCACACATGTATTACGATTTCCGGATAACACAATTATAGCATGAACAATAGACAATTATCATGAACAAAAGAAATATAATAATAACCATTTATTATTGCCTCTAGGGCATATTTCCAACAAATACCTCCCTTCTTAGGGACACAATGGACAGGACTTACCCACTGACTATCAGCAACGGGATAAATTATACCTGCCTCCAGAAGCTTTAGTATTTCTTTCCTTACCACTTCTTTCATCTTAGGATTTAACCGTTGTTGGTGATCAACAACTGGTTTAGCATCTTTCTCCAATTTTATTTTGTGCTGGCATAGAGTGGGACTAATGCCCTTAAGATCATCAAGAGTATATCCAATAGCAGCACGGTGCTTCTTCAGAGTTTTCAATAATTTCTTTTCTTCATGCTCTGAAAGGTTAGCACTAATAATAACATGATATATCTTTTTCTCATCAAGATAAGCATATTTAAGAGTATGATGTAATCGTTTAAGCTCAAACATGGGATCACCCTTGGGTGGAGGAGGATTCCCTAGGATTTCAACAGGCAAGTTGTGTTTCAAAATAGGTCCCTGTTTAAAGAATACTTCATCTATTTCCCTTCTTTCATTCATAAACATATCATTTTCATGGTCTAGCAAATACTGTTCTAAAGGATCATTAGGAGGCACGGCAATAGAAGCAAGGCCAATAATTTCATCTTTACAAGGCAATTCCTCATCACGGGGTTGTCTACGAAATTTAGCAAAGTTAAACTCATGAGACATATCCCCCAAACCAATAGTAACAACATCCTTTTCGCAGTCTATCCTAGCATTAACAGTATTCAAGAAGGGTCTACCAAATATGATGGGACAGAAGTCATCTTGTGGGGAACCAAGAACAAGAAAATCAGTAGGATATTTAACTTTGCCACACAAGACTTCAACATCTCTAACAATCCAACTGGTGAAATAGTGTCTCTATTGGCAAGCTTAATTGTAACATCAATTTCCTCTAACTCAGCAGGTGCAATATCATGCATAATTTCTTTGTATAAGGAATGAGGTATTGCACTTGCACTAGCACCCATATCACATAAGCCATGATAGCAATGATCTCCTATTTTAACAGAGATAACAAGCATGTCTACAACAGGTCTATGTTTATTTTTAGTATCAGGTCTAGCAATTCTAACAGCTTCATTGCAGAAGTAAATGACATGCCCATCAATATTATAAGCCAAGTGATCTTTAACCATAGCAATACTAGGTTCAACTTCAATTTTCTCAGGGGGTTTGGGTGTCCTAATATTACTTTTGTTGACCACAGTTGAAGCTTTAGCATGATCCTTTATTCTAACAGGGAAATGTGGTTTCTCAATATAAGCAGTAGGAACAACAGGATCATTATAAGTGATAGTCTTTTCTTCAACTTTAATAGGTGCAACTACCTTTACTTCAATGGGAGGATTATATTTAAACCACTTCTCCTTAGGGAGATCAACATGAGTAGCAAAGGATTCTCAAAAAGAAGCTAATATCTCAGAGTCAAGTCCATATTTAGTGCTAAATTCACGGAAAACATCGGTATCCATAAAAGATTTAACACAATCAAACTTAGGTGTTATACCTGACTCCTTACCTTCGTCGAGATCCCAATCTTCAGAGTTGCGTTTAATTCTTTCCAATAAATCCCATTTGAATTCAATAGTCTTCATCATAAAAGAGCCAGTACAAGAAGTATCGAGCATGGAGCGATTATTGAGAGAAAGCCGAGCATAAATTTTTTGAAGAATAATTTCCCTTGAGAGCTCATGATTGGGGCATGAATATAACATTGACTTAAGCCTCCCCCAAGCTTGTGCGATGCTTTCTCCTTCGGGAGGCCAAAAATTATATATATAATTGCGATCACGATGAACAAGATGCATAGGATAAAACTTCTGATGAAATTCCAATTTCAATCGGTTGTAGTTCCATGATCCCATATCATCACATAGCCTAAACCATGTCAATGCCTTTCCCTTCAAAGATAAAGGGAAGACCTTCTTCTTGATAACATCCTCGGGCATACCTGCAAGCTTAAATAATCCACAAACTTCATCCACATAGATTAGGTGCAAATCGGGATGTAATGTCCGATCTCCTGTAAAAGGATTAGCTAGCAGTTTCTCTATCATACCCAAAGGAATTTCAAAGTAAACATTTCAGTACATTCAGTATGTTGAGGAGAAACTCTTTGCTCTACTGGTCGGGGTGAAGATACCCCGAACAAGCTCCTCAAAGGATTATGTTCCATAGTAACAAGTGACAGTAAATTTCAGCACACTATATAAAATTTTCCTTACAAAATTCCACCTACCAAAGGCACTTCACTCCCCGGCAACGGCGCCAGAAAAGAGTCTTGATGACCCACAAGTATAGGGGATCTATCATAGTCCTTTCGATAAGTAAGAGTGTCAAACCCAAAGAGGAGCAGAAGGAAATGATAAGCGGTTTTCAGTAAGGTATTCTCTGCAAGCACTGAGATTGTCGGTAACAGATAGTTTTGTGATAAGGTAATTTGTAGCGGGCAACAAGTAATAAAAGTAAATAAGGTGCAGCAATATGGCCCAATCCTTTTTGTAGCAAAGGACAAGCCTGGACAAACTCTTATATGAAGGAAAACGCTCCAGAGGACACATGGGAATTATCGTTAAGCTAGTTTTCATCACGCTCATATGATTCGCGTTCGTTACTTTGATAATTTGGTATGTGGGTGGACCGGTGCTTGGGTACTGCCCTTTCTTGGACAAGTATCCCACTTATGATTAAACCCTATTGCAAGCATCCGCAACTACAAAAGAAGTATTAAGGTAAACCTAACCATAGCATGAAACATATGGATCCAAATCAGCCCCTTACGAAGCAACTATAAACTAGGGTTTAAGCTTATGTCACTCTAGCAACCCATCATCTTCTTATTACTTCCCAATGCCTTCCTCTAGGCCCATACAATGGTGAAGTGTTATGTAGTCAACGTTCACATAACACCACTAGAGGAGAGACAACATACATTTCATCAAAATATCGAACGAATACCAAATTCACATGACTACTTATAGCAAGACTTCTCCCATGTCCTCAGGAACAAACGTAACTACTCACAAATCATATTCATGTTCATAATCAGAGGGGTATTAATATACATAAAGGATCTGAACATATGATCTTCCACCAAATAAACCAACTAACATCAACTACAAGGAGTAATCAACACTACTAGCAACCCACAAGTACCAATCTGAGGCTTTGGGACAAAGATTGGATACAAGAGATGAACTAGGGTTTTAGAGGAGATGGTGCTGGTGAAGATGTTGATGGAGATTGACCCCCTCCCGAGGAGAGGATCGTTGGTGATGACGATGGAGATTATTTCCCCCTCCCGGAGGGAAGTTTCCCCGGCAGAACAGCTATGTCGGAGACCTAGATTGGTTCCGCTAAGGTTCCGCCTTGTGGCGGCGGAGTTTCTTCCCGAAAGCTTGCTTATGATTTTTTCCAGGGTAAAAGACTTCATATAGCAAAAGATGGGCACCGGAGGCCTGCCAGGGGGGCCACGAGGCAGGGGGCGCGCCCCCCACCCTCGTGGATGGTGGGTGGCCCCCCTCTGGTACTTTCTTCGCTCAGTATTTTCTATTAATTCCAAAAATAACTTCCCTGGAGTTTCAGGACTTTTGGAGTTGTGCAGAATAGGTCTCTAATATTTGCTCCTTTTCCACCCGAGAATTCCAACTGCCGACATTCTCCTTCTTCATGTAAACCTTGTAAAATAAGAGAGAATAGGCATAAGTATTGTGACATAACGTGTAATAATAGCCCATAATGCAATAAATATCGATATAAAAGCATGATGCAAAATGGACGTATCAATGATCCATGGGTCGTCTACGGGCCGTAGAATCAATGGGTCTTCTATGGGCCGTATGATTGATTGGTCAAACATGGGTTGTACTATTTGTGGACCAATAGTGGTCCGCAATGTGGGCCGTAAACGGTCTAGAATGGGAATCATATGTTTATGGGCCGACCATAACAGGCCATTAATAGGCAGGTATGTATAACGGCTTAATTCTATCGACATGCATAAGGTCTCGTTAATGGGTAGTATTAGATGACGCTATAAAAACGGCCCAAATTAACGGGCCGACTGTAACCACGGGCTGAATTTGGCCCATCAGCGGAACATGCCAGTAACAGATCGTAAGTAATCGTATGCTGGAAATGAGCCCAAGAATAAATGGGCCCTTAGACGGTCGAAAGGTAACATGAGATGGAAGCGGCCCAACGTAATAATGGGTCGTTAATGGGTGTAAAGCGATTCACTGTTTATTATGGGTCAGTTTCACCACGGGCCGTTAAAGGGCCCTGATTTACAAAGGGCCTCATATGGGCCGAAAGACGTCATGGGCCATACATGGGTTGGAAGTTACGACTGGCTAGAATCATATTGGAGGGCCCAGATGACGCTGTTGGGCCTAATTCGGATAGGCCATAACGGGTCGCGAGTTAGTGGGATGTAAATGGGCTATATGCGAACAAGCCGTTAATAGGCTTTCGTGACCGGATCCGCTACCTTTTGACCAAGTCAAACGGGCCAGCCTTTTGACCTAAATGGACCAGTGTTGGGCCGAGCCACATGTCGATGTATCATAGGCGCGTCCCATCAATTGGCTGGATGACATCTGTCTAAGCATGGAGTTGACACGTGGTTCCTTCGGCCAATGAGATTTTTATATGTGGAAAATCGCCATTGGTTGTTGCTGTTAACGAGTTATTGGATCTAAAACCGAACCTGATAGCTTAACGGCGACCCGTTACGGTGAATGACACGTGTCAGTTACCCTTGATGAAAGCACTTCCATGATGCGCCATTGATCGTTATAGAGGTGGACACTTCCGTGATGATAATTTTGGTATTGTCGTGGAACACTTCTACGATAGCACAGATTTGACTATCTTGATTCTGTCACAAAATCGTCATGAATGTATATGCATGACAGAAAACGTGACCTACTGTGACAAACACGTATCAAAAGTGTTTTTTTTCAGTACATGTGTTTTTCCTACACGTCAAGTCCTCTTCGTGGGCCCCTTGGGTTGGTTTTATTTTCACTATCCATTAGGACCACGTGAGGGAGAGACACGGGGGATAAAAGCGTGCGCTCGAGACAACGAAAAAGCGCAGCTGTGTTTTTAAGCAATTAGGTTACTTTTGCCCTTGCGGGTTGCTAGGACCGTGGTTCAGTTCAGCTCCACATGGAAGAACAAGTTATAACAGAGCCTGTGTCCGCAAAAATCAGAAGTAATACTACAACGCAATAGCTATATGTAAGTTGACTGCATTTAAAACTTGGGCAAGTCGATTTTGTAGGAGGAAGAAAGAAGGACAGTTGTCAGATCTCAATCTAATGGCTCAGAAAATTGACTTACCCAAAATGAATTTTCAGGGACTTGTGTATAGCCGGTCTGATGCGCAGCATCCTACGGACATCACCATGTCAAGAGTCCATTTGGCAAGTGACACGTGCGACATCTACTTCACATACACAAAGGTGAATCATCTCCTTTACACGTGTTCACTTGACCCTCTCGAGGATGGTATACTACTTGACACTCCTCCTGTGTGCATGCATAGGTATTGTCGGAGCTTCACGGATGTCGAGGAGGAGTGCAAGCGCTAAGGAACGACTACACCGTCCGTGAGGGAAGCACGGAAGAGAAGACGGAAGAAAGGAGAAGAAGAAGACGGAGCAGCTGCTGGAGCCAGGCCGGACATCCGGACCGCCGTCCGGATCATCCGGGCTCAGCCGGATCATCCGGACCCTTCCCCGGATCGTCCGGCTATCTACGCCGAAGACACCCGAAGGTTTCACCTGAAGCCGGATCATCCGGGACTCCGTCCGGATCATCCGGAACCCCGACGCGCGGATCATCCGGGACGCCGTCCGGATCATCCGGCCTTGCCTGCGTGCATGACTCGGGCCGAGGCCCATGTACCCATTCCGCCCCCTCACTTACCCCTTCGTGGCTTAGACTATAAATAGACCTCCTCCACCTCCTTTATAGGGTTAGCAAAGTGATAGCTCATTTGTATGTGAGCTTTGCTCCTACCTACCTCTACTCTTGAGAGAGAGAGACTACCACTCCCATGGAGTTCAAGACCTCCATGTGAGCATGTGAGAAGATCCTACGGGATATCATCAAGACCTCCTCATGGAGATGAACTTTACCTTGTATCTTTCCCTTTGTTGTTCATGTACCTTGTGGATCTTGTGTGTTTGATTGTCTAGTGGATGTGTGATTAGACTTGTTCTTGAATGTTTCCCCCCGTGATTTCTCTCCGTTCTTCCCTGTGTTCATCGTGTTCTTAGTTGGGATCCGCTCCTTTCGTGAGAGATCGGCCGTATAGGGTTCCACCCTACATCATCTTGGTATCATGAGCCACGTTGATCACGATTTCGGAGCCCCCCCCCACCGTTTTCTGGCCTTCTTTTGCTTGATTTCGTCCTATTTGAAAATCCCCACCAAAAATAGCCCCAATTTTTTTTTGTGATTTGTTGGTTTGATGATGTTTTGTTGATTTTGATCCATGGATTTGCTTGGTTTCGAGTGGATCTAGCATCTCCCCAAGTTTCCCCACCTTCCATCCACAAAATCTCCTCAAATTTGCCCCGAAAATCACCCCATTTCCGCCCAAAAATTCGTCCCCGAGAGGAAATCCCGAGCAGTTTGACCTGCCTGGATCATCCGGACCTTCTCCCGGATCATCCGGACATCCCCCGGATCAGCTGGACGCCCCCCCGGACGTCCGGATAACCCACGCACCCGAACAACAGAACCGGAGCTGACGAACCCGGATTATCCAGACCAAGCCCAGATCATCCGGACCTCCTCCCGGATGTCTGGCTAACCCTGAAACTGACTGTGCTGAATTTTTGTTTTGTCCATAACTAATTCATCCGGAGTCTGTTTTTGACGTTCTTTAGCTCGTTTTGAAGCTATTGGCATCCCCCTTCCCACAAAAATACCACCACCATTATTTGACTCCATCATATTTTCTGAAATTTGGCATGTTTGCCTAGGCCCTCCACCATACCATCCGCATTACCACCACTGACTTCTGCAACCTAACCCATCTTGATCCCCATTGCATATGTGGTTGCTTGAGTAGTGATTCGAGTCTCCTAAGGTGTTTTGGCTACTTAGGGATGGTTGCTTCTTCATCAACCACCACCACCACTTCCGCATAGTCTTGCCCACCATACACTCCCCCCAACATAACCCAATTTTGTTTGAGTTGTGAGTTGTGTCTCCTAAGGTGTTTCGGCTACTTAGGGACAGTGACCTTCAACTCTGACTCACATAACCCAATAACACTCCACCCCCGCATTTCCTACTCGCAAAACCCATCATTGCATTTCCGCAACCACCACCACATTCCTGCTACCACCATTTGACATTTGCCTTTGGAGATTTTGAGTTCGCGGTTTTTCTGTTTCCTAAGGTGTTTCGGCTAATTAGGAACGGGTCCACATCGACAACACCGCCTCTCATCATCGACAAGGACGGTAACCTCGACGACATCATTGTATATTCCCCTTGCCATTCATTGTTAACCCCCTAGCCCATTTTGCGTTACTTGCCTATCGAGACTAGCCATTTGAGTATTGCCGGCAACGTTACTTGTGCACATTAGTGATCCACCCTTCCATTGCATACATACCATATCATATTGGTATCATCATATCATCCCTTGTGTCACAAGATTGTTCCCGCACATACACAATTGCTATCTTGGTTTGTGCATTTCGCATTGTGGCCATATAAAAAAAGAATAAAGCTTTTAAGCAAAAGAGAAAGAGCAAAGAAGCTTGTAAGCAAGTGCCATAGCATCATCCCACATTGCACATAAGATTTTCATATCCGATCATCTTGGATCAAACACCGGGAACTATACATATATAGCATACTTGGGATAGAAAGTTGATATATCTTTGCATCTTATAGGTTGTGCACAAGTGTCGTATCCGCCTATTGAGCAATCGTGCTAGCGTCTCTCTTGAGTTGTGCAACACGAGCGTTTTCCGTGGATTCCACATTTTGTGCTCATCCCTTGGTTGCACGGCCCCATTTATCTATCCGTGTGTGCGTTCCCATCTGCCATTCTTTGCTATTGGTCTACTTGTTTCACTTGCGAATTTGTGAATCTCTTTCAACATTATTGACTCTTGCTAACATTTTCCATCAAATTTTTATGCCCCTATCCTCACCGAGCCACTCCATAAGCTTTACTTGATAGGTGTGAGTGAACAAGTCCGGTACCAATTCCACTATTCTTTCATCTCACATTGAGTGAAACAGGATATATCCTCAACTTTGGGAAAATGTAACTTGGTATTGTTTATCTCATTTCCTACTCACCTCTACTCGAGTCTTGTGATGGATAGGCAAGGCATTTCACCCTCGGTCTACAACAACAACGACGAGTCCGATGCCATGAAAAACTCCACCAATGCCAAGATGAATGCTCAAATAGAGGAGATCAAGGCCCTCATCAAGTCCTACAAGAGATCTTCCTCATCCTCGAGAAGACGCTCTAGTGAACATGCTTCCAAGCTACCATCTCCGGCAAGATCACATCGGCATCGACACCATCACCAACAAGAACGTGAAGGTCAAGAGCTTGTTAGGGAACGTAGTAATTTCAAAAAAAAATCCTATGCACACACAGGATCATAGTGATGCATAGCAACGAGAGGGGAGAGTGTGTCCACGTACTCTCGTAGAGCGAAAGCGGGAGCGTTAGCAAAATGTGGTTGACGTAGTCATACGTCTTCACGATCCGACCGATCCAAGTACCGAACGTACGGCACCTCCGAGTTCAGCACACGTTCAACTCGATGACGTCCCACGAGCTCCGATCCAGCAGAGCTTCACCGGAGATTTTCGTCAGCACGACGGCGTGATGACGGTGATGATGATGCTACCGTCGCAGGGCTTCGTCTAAGCACCGCTACAATATTATCAAGGTGGATTATGGTGGAGGGGGGCACCGCACACAGCTAAGAGATCAATGATCAATTGTTGTGTCTCCAAGGGGTGCCCCTCTCCCTGTATATAAAGGAGTGGAGGAGGGGGAGGAGGCCGGCTTCCCTAGGCGCGCCCCATGAGGAGTCCTACTCCCACCGGAAGTAGGACTCCCCCCTTCCAAGTAGGAGTAGGAGAAGGGAAGGAAGGGAGAGAGGAAGAGGAGGAAAAAGGGGGGCGCCGCCCCCCTCCTTGTCCATTTTGGACTAGAGGGGGAGGGGCACGCGGCTGCCCTGGCTACCCCTCCTCTTCTCCCACTAAGGCCCATGAGGCCCAATTAACTCCCCGGGGGGTTCCGGTGACCCCCCGGAACTCCGGTATATGCCCGAAACCTCCCGGAACCCTTCCGGTGTCCAAACATAGTCGTCCAATATGTCGATCTTTACCTCTCGACCATTTCGAGACTCCTCGTCATGTCCGTGATCATATCCGGGACTCCGAACTACCTTCGGTACATCAAAACACTAAAACTCATAATACCGATCGTCACCGAACTTTAAGCGTGCGGACCCTACGGGTTCGAGAACAATGTAGACATGACCGAGACACGTCTCCGGTCAATAACCAATAGCGGAACTTGGATGCTCACATTGGCTCCTACATATTCTACGAAGATCTTTATTGGTCAATTCGCATAATAACATACGTTGTTCCCTTTGTCATCGGTATGTTACTTGCCCGAGATTCGATCGTCGGTATCTCAATACCTAGTTCAATTTCGTTACCGGAAAGTCTCTTTACTCATCCCATAATACATCATCCCGCAACTAACTCATTAGTTACAATGCTTGCAAGGCTTATAGTGATGTGTATTACCGAGTGGGCCCAGAGACACCTCTCCGACAATCGGAGTGACAAATCCTAATCTCGAAATACGCCAACTCAACAAGTACCTTCGGAGACACTTGTAGAGCACCTTTATAATCACCCAGTTATGTTGTGACGTTTGGTAGCACACAAAGTTTTCCTCTGGTAAACGGGAGTTGCATAATCTCATAGTCATAGGAACATGTATAAGTCATGAAGAAAGCAATAGCAACATACTAAACGATCAAGTGCTAAGCTAACGGAATGAGTCAAGTCAATCACATCATTCTCCTAATGATGTGATCCTGTTAATCAAATGACAACTCATGTCTATGGCTAGGAAACATAACCATCTTTTATCAACGAGCTAGTCAAGTAGAGGCATACTCGTGACACTCTGTTTGTCTATGTATTCACACATGTATTATGTTTCCGGTTAATACAATTCTAGCATGAATAATAATTTTTTTTCATGATATAAGGAAATAAATAATAACTTTATTATTGCCTCTAGGGCATATTTCCTTTAGTCTCCCACTTGCACTAGAGTCAATAATCTAGATTACACAGTAAAGATTCTAACACCCATGGAGCCTTGGTGTTGATCATGTTTTGCTCGTGGAAGAGGCTTAGTCAACGGGTCTGCAACATTCAGATCCGTATGTATCTTGCAAATCTCTATGTCTCTCACCTGGACTTGATCCCGGATGGAGTTGAAGTGTCTCTTGATGTGCTTGGTTCTCTTGTGAAATCTGGATTCCTTTGCCAAGGCAATTGCACCAGTATTGTCACAAAAGATTTTCATTGGACCCGATGCACTAGGTATGACACCTAGATCGGATATGAACTCCTTCATCCAGACACGTTCATTCACTGCTTCTGAAGCAGCAATGTACTCCGCTTCACATGTAGATCCCGCCACGACGCTTTGTTTAGAACTGCTCCAACTGACAGCTCCACCGTTCAATATAAATACGTATCCGGTTTGCGATTTAGAATCGTCCGGATCAGTGTCAAAGCTTGCATCAACGTAACCATTTACGATGAGTTCTTTGTTACCCCCATAAACGAGAAACATATCCTTAGTCCTTTTCAGGTATTTCAGGATGTTTTTGACTGCTGTCCAGTGATCCACTCCTGGATTACTTTGGTACCTCCCTGCTAAACTAATAGCAAGGCACACATCAGGTCTCGTACACAACATTGCATGCATGATAGAGCCTATGGATAAAGCATAGGGAACATCTTTCATTTTCTCTCTATCTTCTGCAGTGGTCGGGCATTGAGTCTTACTCAACTTCACACCTTGTAACACAGGCAAGAACCATTTCTTTGCCTGATCCATTTTGAACTTCTACAAAACTTTGTCAAGGTATGTGCTTTGTGAAAGTCCAATTAAGCATCTTGATCTATCTCTATAGATCTTGATGCCCAATATGTAAGCAGCTTCACCGAGGTCTTTCATTGAAAAACTCTTATTCAAGTATCCTTTTATGCTATCCAGAAATTCTACATCATTTCCAATCAACAATATGTCATCCACATATAATATTAGAAATGCTACAGAGCTCCCACTCACTTTCTTGTAAATACTGGCTTCTCCAAAAGTCTGTATAAAACCATATGCTTTGATCACACTATCAAAACGTTTATTCCAACTCCGAGAGGCTTGCACCAGTCCATAAATGGATCGCTGGAGCTTGCATACTTTGTTAGCACCCTTGGATCGATAAAACCTTCAGGTTGCATCATATACAACTCTTCTTCTAGAAATCCATTCAGGAATGCAGTCTTTACATCCATCTGCCAAATTTCATAATCATAAAATGCGGAAATTGCTAACATGATTCGGACGGACTTAAGCATCGCTACGGGTGAGAAGGTCTCATCGTAGTCAACTCCTTGAACTTGTCGAAAACCTTTCGCAACAAGTCGAGCATTGTAGATAGTAACATTACCATCAGCGTCTGTCTTCTTCTTGAAGATCCATTTATTTTTGATGGCTTGCCGATCATCCGGCAAGTCAACCAAAGTCCATACTTTGTTCTCATACATGGATCCCATCTCAGATTTCATGGCCTCAAGCCATTTTGCGGAATCTGGGCTCATCATCGCTTCCTCATAGTTCGTAGGTTCGTCATGGTCTAGTAACATGACCTCCAGAACAGGATTACCGTACCACTCTAGTGCGGATCTTACTCTGGTTAACCTACGAGGTTCGGTAGTAACTTGATCTGTAGTTTCATGATCATCATCATTAACTTCCTCACTAATTGGTGTAGGTGTCACAGGAACCGGTTTCTGTGATGAACTACTTTCCAATAAGGGAGCAGGTACAGTTACCTCATCAAGTTCTACTTTCCTCCCACTCACTTCTTTCGAGAGAAACTCCTTCTCTAGAAAGGATCCAAATTTAGCAACAGAAGTCTTGCCTTCGGATCTGTGATAGAAGGTGTACCCAACAGTCTCCTTTGGGTATTCTATGAAGACACATTTCTCCTATTTGGGTTTGAGCTTATCAGGTTGAAGCTTTTTCACATAAGCATCGCAGCCCCATACTTTAAGAAACGACAACTTTGGTTTATTGCCAAACCATAGTTCATAAGGCGTCGTCTCACCGGATTTAGATGGTGCCCTATTTAACGTGAATGCAGTCGTCTCTAAAGCATAACCCCAAAATGATAGCGGTAAATCAGTAAGAGACATCATAGATCGCACCATATCTAGTAAAGTACGGTTACGACGTTCGGACACACCATTACGCTGTGGTGTTCCGGGTGGCGTGAGTTGCGAAACTATTACGTATTGTTTCAAATGAAGACCAAACTTGTAACTCAAATATTCTCCTCCACAATCAGATCGTAGAAACTTCATTTTCTTGTTACGATGATTTTCTACTTCACTCTGAAATTCTTTGAACTTTTCAAATGTTTCAGACTTATGTTTCGTTAAGTAGATATACCCATATCTGCTCAAATCATCTGTGACGGTGAGAAAAAACGATACCCGCCGCAAGCATCAACATTCATTGGACCACATACATCAGTATGTATGATTTCCAACAAATCTGTTGCTCGCTCCATAGTTCCGGAGAACGGCATTTTAGTCATCTTGCCCATGAGGCATGGTTCACAAGTACCAAGTGATTCATAATCAAGTGATTCCAAAAGTCCATCGGAATGGAGTTTATTCATGCGCTTTACACCGATATGACCTAAACGGCAGTGCCACAAATAACTTGCACTGTCATTATTAACTCTGCATCTTTTGGCTTCAATATTATGAATATGTGTATCACTACTATCGAGATTCATTAAAAATAGACCACTCTTCAAGGGTGCATAACCATAAAAGACATTATTCATATAAATAGAACAACCATTATTCTCTGATTTAAATGAATAACCGTCTCGCATGCAGCTGTAGAACTTATTGGAGACTTCATATCTCTCAATCCGGGCATTTGCTTGAAATATTAACTTCAACTCCTGGAACATCTCATATGCTCCATGACGTTCAAAACGTCGTTGAAGTCCCGGTTCTAAGCTGTAAAGCATGGCACACTGAACTATCGAGTAGTCATCAGCTTTGCTCTGCCAGACGTTCATAACATCTGGTGTTGCTCCTGCAGCAGGTTTGGCACCTAGCGGTGCTTCCAGGACGTAATTCTTCTGTGCATCAATGGTGATAATCCTCAAGTTACGGACCTAGTCCGTGTAATTTCTACCATCATCTTTCAACTTTGCTTTCTCAAGGAACGCATTAAAATTCAACGGAACAACAGCATGGACCATCTATCTACAACAACATAGACATGCAAAATACTATCAGGTACTAAGTTCATGATAAATTAAAGTTCAGTTAATCAAATTATTAAAGAACTCCCACTTAGATAGACATCCCTCTAATCATCTAAGCGATCACGTGATCCATATCAACTAAACCATGTCCGATCATCACATGAGACGGACTAGTTTTCAATGGTGAACATCACTATGTTGATCATATCTTCTATATGATCCACGCTCGACCTTTCGGTCTCAGTGTTTTGAGGCCATATCTGCATATGCTATGCTCGTCAAGTTTAACCTGAGTATTCCGCGTGTGCAAAACTGTCTTGCACCCGTTGTATTTGAACGTAGAGCTTATCACACCCGATCATCACATGGTGTCTCAGCACGAAGAACTTTCGCAACGGTGCATACTCAGGGAGAGCACTTATACCTTGAAATTTAGTGAGAGATCATCTTATAATGCTACCGTCGATCTAAGCAAAATAAGATGCATAAAAGATAAACATCACATGCAATCAATATAAGTGATATGATATGGCCATCATCATCTTGTGCTTGTGATCTCCATCTCCGAAGCACCGTCATGATCACCATCGTCACCGGCGCGACACCTTGATCTCCATCGTAGTATCGTTTTTGTCTCGCCAACTATTGCTTCTACGACTATCGCTACCGCTTAGTGATAAAGTAAAGCAATTACAGAGCGATTGCATTGCATACAATAAAGCGACAACCATATGGCTCCTGCCAGTTGCCGATAACTCGGTTACAAACATGATCATCTCATACAATAAAATATAGTATCATGTCTTGACCATATCACATCACAACATGCCCTGCAAAAACAAGTTAGACGTCCTCTACATTGTTGTTGCAAGTTTTACGTGGCTACTACAGGCTAAGCAAGAACCGTTCTTACCTACGCATCAAAACCACAACGATAGTTTGTCAAGTTAGTGTTGTTTTAACCTTCTCAAGGACTGGGCGTAACCACACTCGATTCAACTAAAGTTGGAGAAACTGACACCCGCCAGCCACCAGTATGCAAAGCATGTCGGTAGAACCAGTCTCGCATAAGCGTATGCGTAATGTCGGTCCAGGCCGCTTCATCCAACAATACCGCCGAACCAAAGTGTGACAAGCTGGTAAGCAGTATGACTTGTATCGCCCACAACTCACTTGTGTTCTACTGGTGCATATAACATCTACGCATAAAACCAGGCTCGGATGTCACTGTTAGGGAACGTAGTAATTTCAAAAAAATTCCTACGCACACACAGGATCATGGTGATGCATAGCAACGAGAGGGGAGAGTGTGTCCACGTACCCTCGTAGACCAAAAGCGGAAGCGTTAGCACCACGCAGTTGATGTAGTTGTACGTCTTCACGATCCGACCGATCCAAGTACCGAACGTACGTCACCTCCGAGTTCAGCACACGTTCAACTCGATGACGTCCCGTGAACTCCGATCCCGCAGAGCTTCGCCAGAGAGTTTCGTCAGCACGACGGCGTGATGACGGTGATGATGATGCTAACGACGCAGGGCTTCGCCTAAGCACCGCTACAATATTATCGAGGTGGATTATGGTGGAGGGGGCACCGCACACGGCTAAGAGATCAATGATCAATTGTAGTGTCTCCAAGGGGTGCCCCTCTCCCCGTATATAAAGGAGTGGAGGAGGGGGAGGAGGCCGGCCTCCCTAGGCGCGCCCCATGAGGAGTCCTACTCCCACCGGGAGTAGGACTCCCCCCTACCAAGTAGGAGTAGAGAAGGGAAGGAAGGGGGAGAGGAAGAGAAGGAAAAAAGGGGGGCGCCCCCCTCCTTGTCCAATTCGGACTAGAGGGGGAGGGGGGCGCGGCTGCCCTGGCTGCCCCTCCTCTTCTCCCACTAAGGCCCATGTGGCCCAATTAACTCCCCAGGAGGTTCCGGCAACCCCCCGGAACTCCGGTATATGCCCGAAACCTCCCGGAACCCTTCCGGTGTCCAAACATAGTCGTCCAATATATCGATCTTTACCTCTTGACCATTTCGAGACTCCTCGTCATGTCCGTGATCATATCCGGGACTTCGAACTACCTTCGGTACATCAAAACACTAAAACTCATAATACCGATCGTCACCGAACTTTAAGCGTGCGGACCCTACGGGTTCGAGAACAATGTAGACATGACCGAGACATGTCTCCGGTCAATAACCAATAGCGGAACTTGGATGCTCGGCTCCTACATATTCTACGAAGATCTTTATCGGTCAAACCGCATAACAACATACGTTGTTCCCTTTGTCATCGGTATGTTACTTGCCCGAGATTCGATCATCGGTATCTCAATACCTAGTTCAATTTCATTACCGGCAAGTCTCTTTACTCGTCCCATAATACATCATCCCGCAACTAACTCATTAGTTACAATGCTTGCAAGGCTTATAGTGATGTGTATTACCGAGTGGGCCCAGAGATACCTCTCCGACAATCGGAGTGACAAATCCTAATCTCGAAATACGCCAACTCAACAAGTACCTTCGGAGACACCTGTAGAGCACCTTTATAATCACCCAGTTACGTTGTGACGTTTGGTAGCACACAAAGTGTTCCTCCGGTAAACGGGAGTTGCATAATCTCATAGTCATAGGAACATGTATACGTCATGAAGAAAGCAATAGCAACATACTAAACGATCAAGTGCTAAGCTAACGGAATGGGTCAAGTCAATCACATCATTCTCCTAATGATGTGATCCTGTTAATCAAATGACAACTCATGTCTATGGCTAGGAAACATAACCATCTTTGATCAAGGAGCTAGTCAAGTAGAGGCATACTAGTGACACTCTGTTTGTCTATGTATTCACACATGTATTATGTTTCCGGTTAATACAATTCTAGCATGAATAATAAACATTTATCATGATATAAGGAAATAAATAATAACTTTATTATTGCCTCTAGGGCATATTTCCTTCAGAGCTCAACACGAACAACCGCTCAACGACTTCACCATCTCCCTTGGCATCTTCTCCAAGCGACTTCAAGGCATCTTCGCCTACGTATATACGGCATCTTCGCCAACAAGCACCCCAAGACTACGCTCAAGAGAAGCTCCCCAAACTCAAGTCCACGACTTCCATGAGCTATTACGACCTCGACACTGACCACGAGATTCCTTTGTATGGGACTCAAGAACCCGAGGAGTATCTCGAGTGGGAGCGCCTAATGGACGACTACCTCAAGCTACATCAAGTTCCTCCCGAAGATCAAGTGAAGTGTGCCACAAGAAACTTCCACGACTATGCCTCGACATGGTGGCTTCACACACCTTCGGCGAGCCACGACATGAGTTGGCCCAAGACGAAGAGAGCTTTGCGGCGAGAGTTCGTGCCTCCAACCTACACGGAACAACTTCTACGCCAATTGGAGAACACCATACAAGGATCCAAGTCCATCGACGAGTACTTCAAGGAGATGAAGAATGCCTTGCGACGAGCCGGCGTGGACGACCCCATTTCGATGAAGTTCCACTTCATGATGGGATTGCACAACGACATCTCCAAGACTATCTTCCTCAAGAACTACAAGTCCCTCGACGACAACTACATTGGTGCTCTCAAGGCGGAACAAGAACTCATGAAGGCCAAGGCTTCTCCACCCCAAGCTCACTTCGCGACGACCAAGCTCCATGAGAACGAGCATGAGGATAGCACCACCAAGATGTCCAAGCCCGACGAGCTCCAAGACGATGCTCCCAAGTTCGACTTCACCACCATCCCTCTTTGTGGCATTGATGGTGCCGAGTCTCCTCTGACTCTTTTTCAAGACGGTGTGGCGACGAGTACGACTACGGAGACATTCGAGGACCAAGCTTTGGAGGCGAACGACATGGTGACGAGCAAGGATGATGCTTCCATCTTTGGAGGCGAGAGTGATGATGTGCCATCTTTGGCCTTCATCCACGGCGACGATGACGAGATGATCGAGCATGGGATTTTCCCTTCGGTCATAAAGGAGAGCGATGATGTGCCATCTTCGGCCTTCATCCACGACGACGGCGATGAGATGGTTGAGCATGGGATTTTCCCTTCGACCACGGCAACGTATGATGACTTGAGTGACTTGTGCCACCATATTGAGAGTGAGAGTGAGTTCACCACCAGCCCCATATATGATGAGTTGCCCCAATTTCCATGTGAGGAGAGCCACAACCCCCACCATTTGAGTGAGATGAGTGACTCCACCATATGTGACTTTGAGTGCACCTACCTTGAGGGAGTGAGTGAACCACCACATAGAGAGAGTGTGATAGTCAATAGGTCATGTGAGGACATTTTGAACTCTAACGACTTAACCTCTACCTCTATAGTGTCTTCTCATTTGGTGCTAGGTCCCATATATGATGACGCGCCGATCCTCGACGACTTCGTCCTTTCTTTGGACAAGACGATGGCCATGGTGGAATATGATGCACCCCCCACATGGTTCCATCAAGATGAAGATGACCACCATTTGGTCTTTCCCACCTCACCTACACCACTTGAGTGGAATGAACAAGGTAACAAAGGTGAAGGTGATGCTCTAGTCCCACTAGTGGACATTCTTGACATTGATTGCTTGCATGATGTTGGTCAACCTATTGCCATGCTTCATGCTAGTGTGACTTCCTCATGTGATGATTTCTTGCCCATTTACGATGAGTATGAGGATTCTCATGTGGAGTCTATTAGTTGTGATGCCATGTTACATAGCATTTCTTGTGACAATTCTCTAGGTCACATCATGTTTGACAATCCGCTTGACTTGTCATATGCTATGCATGAGATCAATCATATGTCATATTTACAATCTCAAAGTAGTGACTATGCATATGCCATTAAAATGAACCCAATTTGCACTTATGGCATAGATGACAAGCCCATGGTTATTGGCATTTGTTTTTCTTGTGATGATATTGATATGCTCCCTTTGCATCATTTATCTCATATGCCAAGCCATGACCACCTATGTAGCGACCCGACCCGAATGGATCAAGTCTCTGTGCTTAAGTGTCATCCCTGGATCGGTATGCTGACACACACAGTACTCGAGGATTTATAACAGAGGTAAATCACATGTATAAAATAACGTAAATACTATTACCTCAATCCAAATAGCGGAAGTAACAAGGTTGTGGATTCCCATCAACACCAACGGCAAAGTTGAGTGTAGAAATCGTAACCCTAACGTATCACGTACTCGTCGTAAGAATCCTGCAACATGAAACGTTGCAGCCCGAAAACGGGTCAGCACATGGAATATGCTGGCAATTTCACACCATAGAGAAATGATGAACAAAGGCTATCACTACATGCATATATGGCTGGTGGAAAACCTCTATGGTTATAAGGTTTTTTGCGAAAAGACAATTTTTCCCTACTTCAAAGGAATAAATTTTATTTAACTATCATGGTGGTTGTGAAACATTGAGATGGTTGACAGCATCTCAATCCCAATTAAGTATCATCATTAACCCAACAATATTGATTAAAGTAACATGATGAGATCAACGGGATAATCCAAGAACTAGATACTCAAGATGTCCATAACCGGGGACACGGCTAATCATGATTAGTTTGTACACTCTGCAGAGGTTTGCGCACTTTTCCCCACAAGACTCGATCTCCTCCGTTGGATTTCTCGCACTGCATGATGTTTGAGAAACGGATGACCGAGACACAGTCTTTCCGAAGAGGTCCCCTTAACCGATAGATAGGCCGGTACACCTACAATCCCCTACATCTGCTAGCCCATCATGGAAAGGTTTCCCACAACTTACTCAACTATGCTAGAGCCCATAATAGCTTGCGGCTGCACACGGAAGTTTCTAGCATGAATAATCTTATGATCCCTTTGAGCCTGGGTGGCGGTCCTTATACAAACAGACAACACTGGGTTCTCCAGGTGCCTCAATCCACCCAGATGTGAGTTTTAGTTGCCACCTTAAGTAAACCATTATTAACAATCTCACATCTGTCATGAATATCTCTCAAACCCAATCCACGTCTACGAGCATAGCATGGCAATATAATAGCAACGCAGAAGTAACTCCCAAGGGTTTGATAAATAAAACAGGTAATAGGTACTACCTCAACTACTTCCCAATACCCTCAATTTAAATTAGATCCTAACCATGCAATGTTTGAGGGTTGAATCTAATGCACAAAAACTGGGTATGAACGGGATATGATCAAAGTGTGAACTTGCCTGCAATGTTGATGAAGATGATTCGCACTCAAAACTCTTGGTAGATCTACTCGTCACACTCCGGTCAATCTATCGCAAGCAAGCAATAGTAACCACACATAAGCGATCACTCAGAAGATCGAGAAGAACGAAGAAGACACTTCGTAAAAACATCAAAACCAAGCGAATAACTCTTGCAACATAAAACAATTTCCAACAGTACCAAAATTATGTGAGTTTGGCCTCATCAGAAAGTTTAGGTCAAGAGCTTCGATTTGCAAAAAGAATCAACTCAAACGGGGCTACGAAACTCAAGTTATGATCAAAAGAAGTTTGAATACAAATCAGTTTGAATTCAAATTTTAAAACTCTCAAAAACATGTTTAAGTTGTTTTACTGGATAGAGGAGATCATAACGAGGAAGTGGGCGTTGGTTTCGCTGGATTTGGAGAAACGGGTGAAAAGTTATGAGTGTTTGAAAACCAGGGGCTATTATGTAAGAAAAACAAATTGCTACTAGGTCCCTGGCCGAAAATAACAGAAAAAGAAAAAAAAACTAAATAGTGAACGTGCGTTATCTAGTTCTAAACAGTGGACGTTCGTTGTTTAGAAAAACCTAAAAAAACAGATCTAGTCCAGGGTTTTTTTTTAACAAAACCGAAACGAATAAAAAAATTAAACCGGGGCGGTTCATGGTTTATACCGGTTCGCGGCGGTCCGGCGGCGGCGGCGGTTCCGGCGAGATGGCGCGGGGCTCCGGCGAGGTGGCTCCGGTCGTCGAGGAGGGCAACGGAGAGGTCGGGGAGGGGCGGCGCGTCGCGGCGAGGAGGAAGGCGGCGTCGTCGGCGGTCCTCGGCGACGGGACGAAGCGCGGCGGCGGCGGCGGATCTCGTCGGGGCGGGCTCCGGCGAGAGCGGCGATTGCGGCGGGGAGGAGGGGAGAGAGAGGGGTCGGGGCGGAGCTATTTAAGAGGGGGCGAGGAGGAGGCGTGGGGAAGGGGCAGAGGAGTCCGAGGCGGGGACGGCGGCCATGGCGGCGCGGCGGCGTGCGGGAGGCGGAGTCCCGCCCGGGAGGTCGGGGACGCGCGGGCGTCGGGCTGGGCCGTGGCCTGGCTGGGTGCTGGGCCGGCCCAGTTCGGCGGAGGGTTTTAAAAAAAACAGAGAAAGAAATAATAAAAACAAAAGAAAAAGAAAATATTATATAGGCATATAATATATCAAAATTTTCACAAAAAGATTTCCTACAACGTGAACATTTTTGTGAAGTCAAATAAAATCCTCACAAATTTTAATAAATCCCACAGTGCTACTGCCTTAATAAAATCCAATAAAAATCATTTTTAAAAATACCAAAATGATTTCAAATTTATTTTTCTCCAATTTTCTAATGTAGGGAATCATGTTACCCTATTTTCTGTATATTTTATTTTTGGAGAAAAATAATTTGAATAAAACTCAAATAACTCCAATATTGAAAAATAATTGCAATGGGACTTTGAATAAATTCTTTGAAACTCCCAACTCATATTTCATTTGTTTTGAAGAAGTCATTTTATCTTCTCTCGTGAAAATCATTGAGTTGCATAAAGTTTCAGAATTGGAAAATATTTTCAAATGATATTCAAATATTTTCAACACCCCCTTTCATTTAAATAAATGGAAGAAGTCATGTCATCTTCTCTCCAGGGTTTTGTGATGAAAAGAATTTGAATTCATGGAGACCATAAAAGCAAAATGAAAGTTTGGGAAAGTCCTTTTATTCCCTCTCATTTAACTTTCAAAAGATTTCGAATTCCACTCACTTTCAGTCAATCAATCAAACAATCAGCCCAATCTATCTGTTTATTATAACATTCCAAAATTTAGAATTTTGGGATGTTACAACCTAGCTTCGGATATGCATTGTTTTGGATATTGTCCATTTTCTCCATATGATATTTCCAATATTGCTCATGAGGATATCCCCATAGTTTCCTCATTCATGTTAAGAGAATTTGATCAATCCCATCCATTGCATGATCCCAATACTTGTGTGCATAATATGCTCCCCATGAATAAACATGCTATTGATGTGCCATATAATAGTATGCTCAATTTGCATCCCCATCGTGTCATACATAATAACTATTCTTTCATGATGGATGACATGTTCTTATACCATGCATCAAATTTCTTTGAGCGATGCTTATCTTGTGCTAACTCAAACGTGCACATACACATCCTGATGGATGATGTGTACATTTACCACACACACAATTTCTTTCGTTTGTGTCTTCATTGTGTAGGTACCCATGAATACTTGTCATCCCATGAGTTGACAAAACGAGCTCTAGAGAGCAATGATGACTTGGGATCCCATGGATTGCCTTTCCCACCACTCTCTTCACGCGAAGTATTCGCGCATTCATTCTACATGGCTCTCACATGGTTATGGGTTATTTCCGTTACATATTATATGCCCATCTTGCCATGTTCACTTTGCACGATATGCTCATTCCTATGCCTTTGACATGCATTTGTGACCCATGCTTTGCATTACACATGATGATTTATTCTCGTACTTGTATGTGTATTTGCAAGCTTGGTGGAGATATCACTTGTTATTGCCATGTTTGCTTTGTGCCCCATTCCTATGATGATACTATGATCTTGCTTTGTGTTCGTGCTTGCGACATGTCATGTGCATTGCATATGCCTATTATTTTATCACATGACATGATTGCCATGATTTCCTCTAGTATGTTGCATCTTCGCACTACTAGCTTGCACGACTTGATTACTATGCTTGCTTATGTTTCATCACCCATGATTCATACTTGCTCATTTCATGCGGTTGATGACAATCATCTACATGCTTTGCACATGATTGTTATTGCTTCTTGCCATATATCTCCATGGGTTGCCTCTCTCGGGCTAGATGATTTGCCATGTATTGAGTGCAACGATGCATTTAGCCTTGCTAATGAGATTGCCCCCATAGCATTCTCACATATGATTGGAGATTTTGACATATTTCTTGTGAAGCATGCTTGTCTTACCTCTTTGCACCATATACCTAGTGCCATGAATATTGCCATTGTTGCATCATATTATTCATGCACTTGTGCTTCTAATGGTTATATGCAAGAGAAGAGAACCATCATGATGGATGATGTATTTATCTACCATGCGCATACGCTCTTTGTTTTGTTGTGTGCATGTGTAGGATACTTGGACTTCGTCTCGACTTCCACTTCACGTGAGTTGACCATTCGAGCTCTCGAGAGCAAACCACCTTCTACCAGGACGATTCTAAATCGCATTTGCTTGTACTTCGGCATTGTGAAGAATGCACTAGGACACGCTTTCAAGGTGACATCTTTCTTGAGCATGGATATTGCGGATCATACTACTTGTGTTGCTTGCACCATGTGACTTATTGGCCATCTTGGACCACTTGATTGCGCACTTGTTAGAGATCTTGCTTTGACTTGCCATTTTCACATTTACATGCATCATGATATATATGCCTTGTGTGTTGCATCCAATTCTTGGATTACTTGCTACTATAACATGTTTGGTTGCAACAAGGTCATTCCTTCACATATGCCATGTCCCATGGATTGCTACATGCTTGACTTGATTGCCTCACACATTATGAACAATTGCTCTTTCTATTGTGTTGAGTGCCACACTATCTTCACCACACCCTATGCACATTATGCTTGCATTGTCTTGCACTTGACCCATGTGTTTAGACACTTTATTTTATTTGGTGTTGTGAATGATTCATATGCCTACCATAGACCTTTCATTGAGTGCTTTATGCATCCTTGCTATGACCATGAGGTAGATGCTTCTTCTCTTTTCACACATATTTGCATCACTACCTCACATTTGCATACTTGTTTCCATGATGTCCTTGATTGTGCTCAATTCATATGCTTACATGCCATGACACAATCCCTTGTCACGCCATATGCTTTGCATGATGACGACACTTGTTGGGTGAATCGCTGCTTGAATGCTTGGTTTTGCACTAACGCTAACTACATTTGTTTTTATTGGGTAACGTAGCAGAAATTCAAAATTTTCTACGCATCACCAAGATCAATCTATGGAGTAATCTAGCACCGAGGGGAAGGGCAGTGCATCTTCATACCCTTGAAGATCGCGATGCAGAAGCGTTGCAAGAACGCGGATGAAGGAGTCGTACTCGTAGCGATTCAGATCGCGGTTGATTCCGATCTAAGCGCCGAACCACGGCGCCTCCGCGTTCAACACACGTGCAGCCCGGTGACGTCTCCCACGCCTTGATCCAGCAAGGAGAGAGGGAGAGGTTGGGGAAGACTCCGTCCAGCAGCAGCACAACGGCGTGGTGGTGGTGGAGGAGCGTGGCACTCCAGCAGGGCTTCGCCAAGCACCGCAAGAGATGAGGAGGGAGAGGGGTAGGGCTGCGCCATCAGGGAGATGTTCTCGTCTCTATGGCAGCCCCAAACCCCCACTATATATAGGGGAAAGGGAGGGGTTGCGCCCCCCTCTAGGGTTCCCCCCAAGGGGTGCGGCCAGCCCTAGATGGGACTTGGAGGGGCAGCCAACGGGGGAGAGAGGGGGGCGCACCACTAGATGGGCCTTAGGCCCATCTGAGCCTAGGGTTTCCCCTTTTCCCTTCTCTCTTCGCCTTGGGCCCTGGTGGGTGGGGGGGCGCACCAGCTCACCTGGGGCTGGTCCCCTCCCACACTTGGCCCACGCAGCCCTCTGGGGCCGGTGGCCCCACCTGGTGGACCCCCGGGACCCTCCCGGTGGTCCCGGTACGTTACCGATAGCACCCGAAACTTTTCCGGTGACCAAAACAGGACTTCCCATATATAAATCTTTACCTCCGGACCATTCCGGAACTCCTCGTGACGTCCGGAATCTCATCCGGGACTCCGAACAACATTCGGTAACCACGTATATATATTCCCTATAACTCTAGCGTCATCGAACCTTAAGTGTGTAGACCCTACGGGTTCGGGAACCATGCAGACATGACCGAGACGTTCTCCGGCCAATAACCAACAGCGGGATCTGGATACCCATGTTGGCTCCCACATGTTCCACGATGATCTCATCGGATGAACCACGATGTCAAGGATTCAATCAATCTCGTATACAGTTCCCTTTGTCTACCGGTATAGTACTTGCCCGAGATTCGATCGTCGGTATCCCGATACCTTGTTCAATCTCGTTACCGGCAAGTCTCTTTACTCGTTCCGTAACACATCATCCCGTGATAAACTCCTTGGTCACATTGTGCACATTATGATGATGTCCTACCGAGTGGGCCCAGAGATACCTCTCCGTTTACACGGAGTGACAAATCCCAGTCTCGATTCGTGCCAACCCAACAGACACTTTCGGAGATACCTGTAGTGCACCTTTATAGCCACCCAGTTACGTTGTGACGTTTGGTACACCCAAAGCATTCCTACGGTATCCGGGAGTTGCACAATCTCATGGTCTAAGGAAATGATACTTGACATTAGAAAAACTCTTAGCAAACGAACTACACGATCTTGTGCTAGGCTTAGGATTGGGTCTTGTCCATCACATCATTCTCCTAATGATGTGTCCCATTATCAACGACATCCAATGTCCATGGTCAGGAAACCGTAACCATCTATTGATCAACGAGCTAGTCAACTAGAGGCTTACTAGGGACATGGTGTTGTCTATGTATCCACACATGTATCTGAGTTTCCTATCAATACAATTTTAGCATGGATAATAAACGATTATCATGAACAAGGAAATATAATAATAACCAATTTATTAGTGCCTCTAGGGCATATTTCTAACAGTCTCCCACTTGCACTAGAGTCAATAATCTAGTTCACATCGCCATGTGATTAATACCCAAGAGTTTACTAGAGTCAATAATCTGTTGGTGAACGTAGTAATTTCAAAAAAATTCCTACGCACACGCAAGATCATGGTGATGCATAGCAACGAGAGGGGAGAGTGTTGTCCACGTACCCTCATAGACCGACAGCGGAAGCGTTATCACAACGCGGTTGATGTAGTCGTACGTCTTCACGATCCGACCGATCAAGTACCGAACGTACGGCACCTCCAAGTTCTACACACGTTCAGCTCGATGACGTCCCTCGAACTCCGATCCAGCCGAGTGTTGAGGGAGAGTTTCGTCAGCACGACGGCGTGGTGACGATGATGATGTTCCACCGACGCAGGGCTTCGCCTAAGCTCCGCGACGGTATTATCGAGGTGTAATATGGTGGAGGGGGGCACCGCACACGGCTAAAATATCGTATATCAAGTGTGTCCTTAGGTGCCCCCCTGCCCCCGTATATAAAGGAGCAAGGGGGAGGCCGGCTGCCCTAGACGCGCCAAGGAGAGAGGGGGAGTCCTCCTCCTAGTAGGAGTAGGACTCCCCTTTCCTAGTCCTACTAGGAAAGAAGGGGGGAAGGAAAGAGAGGGAGAGGGAGAGGGAAAGGGGGCTGCGCCCCCCTCTCCTAGTCCAACTAGGACTCCCCTTGGGAGGGGGCGTGCCACCTCCTGGCTGCTGCCCTCTCTCTCCCCTCAAGGCTCACTAAGGCCCAATACTTCCCCGGGGGGTTCCGGTAACCCTCCGGCACTCCGGTTTAATCCGAAACTTCTCCGGAACACTTCCGGTGTCCGAATATAGTCGTCCAATATATCAATCTTTATGTCTCGACCATTTCGAGACTCCTCGTCATGTCCGTGATCACATCCGGGACTCCGAACAACCTTCGGTACATCAAAACATATAAACTCATAATATAACTGTCATCGTAACTTTAAGCGTGCGGACCCTTTGGGTTCGAGAACTATGTAGACATGACCGAGACACCTCTCCGGTCAATAAACAATAGCGGGACCTGGATGCCCATATTGGCTCCCACATATTCTACGAAGATCTTTATCGGTCAGACCGCATAACAACATACGTTGTTCCCTTTGTCATCGGTATGTTACTTGCCCGAGATTCGATCGTCGGTATCTCGATACCTAGTTCAATCTCGTTACCGGCAAGTCTCTTTACTCGTTCCGTAATACATCATCCCGCAACTAACTCATTAGTCACAATGCTTGCAAGGCTTATAGTGATGTGCATTACCGAGTGGGCCCAGAGATACCTCTCCGACAATCGGAGTGACAAATCCTAATCTCGAAATACGCCAACCCAACAAGTACCTTTGGAGACACCTGTAGAGCACCTTTATAATCACCCAGTTACGTTGTGACGTTTGGTAGCACACAAAGTGTTCCTCTGGTAAACGGGAGTTGCATAATCTCATAGTCATACGAACATGTATAAGTCATGAAGAAAGCAATAGCAACATACTAAACGATCAGGTGCTAAGCTAACGGAATGGGTCAAGTCAATCACGTCATTCTCCTAATGAGGTGATCCCGTTAATCAAATAACAACTCATGTCTATGGCTAGGAAACATAACCATCTTTGATTAACGAGCTAGTCAAGTAGAGGCATACTAGTGACACTCTGTTTGTCTATGTATTCACACATGTATTATGTTTCCGGTTAATGCAATTCTAGCATGAATAATAAACATTTATCATGATATAAGGAAATATATAATACTTTATTATTGCCTCTAGGGCATATTTCCTTCATAATCTAGTTCACATCACCATGTGATTGTAATGAATCCAACACCCATGGGGTTTGTTCATATCTCGCTTGTGAGAGAGGTTATTAGTCAATGGGTCTGAACCTTTCAGATCCGTGTGTGCTTTACGAATATCTATGTCATCTTGTAGATGCAGCTACCACGCGCTACTTGGAGCTATTCCAAATAACTGCTCTACTATACGAATCCGGTTTACTACTCAGAGTCATCCGGATTAGTGTCAAAGTTTGCATCGACGTAACCCTTTACGACGAACTCCTTTTCCACCTCCATAATCGAGAAAATTCCTTAGTCCACTAGATACTAAGGATAAGTTCGACCGCTGTCATGTGATCCATTCCCGGATCACTATTGTACCCCTTGACTAACTCATGGCAAGGCACACTTCATGTGCGGTACACAGCATAGCATACTGTAGAGCCTACGTCTAAAGCATAGGGGACGACCTTCGTCCTTTCTCTCTCTTCTACTGTGGTCAGGTCTTGAGTCTTACTCAATACTCACACCTTGTAACATAGCCAAGAACTCCTTCTTTGCTGATCTATTTTGAACTCCTTCAAAAACTTGTCACGGTATGTATTCATTTGAAAGTACTATTAAGCGTTTTTTGATCTATCCTTATAGATCTTGATGCTCAATGTTCAAGTAGCTTAATCCAGGTTTTCCATTGAAAAACACTTTTCAAATAACCCTGTATGCTTTCCAGAAATTCTACATCATATCTGATCAACAATATGTCAACAACATATACTCATCAGAAATTCTATAGTGCTCCCACTCACTTCTTTGGAAATACAAGTTTCTCATAAACTTTGTATAAATCCAAAATCTTTGATCATCTCATCAAAGCGTACATTCCAACTCCGAGATGCTTACTCCAGTCCTTAGAAGGATTGCTGGAGCATTGCATACTTGTTAGCATCTTTCAGGATTGACAAAACCTTCTGGTTGTATCACATACAACCTTTCCTCTAGAAAATCGTCGAGGAAACAGTTTTTGACATCCTATCTGCAAGATTTCATAAATAATGCAGTAACTGCTAATACAATTCCAACAGACTCTTAGCATCGCTACGAGTGAGAAAAATCTCATCGTAGTCAACTCCTTGAACTTGTCGGAAAACATCTTAACGACAAGTCGGGCTTTCTTAATGGTGACACTTACCATTATTGTTTGTCTTCCTTTTAAAATCCATCTGCACCCAACAGCCTTACGACCATCAAGTAGTTCTTCCAAAATCTATACCTTGTTTTATACATGGATCCTCTCTCGGATTTTATGGCCTCGAGCCATTCGTCGGAATCCGGGCCCACCATCGCTTCTCCATAGCTCGTAGGTTCATTGTTATCTAGCAACATGACTTCCAAGACAGGATCACGTACCACTCTGAAGTAGTACGCATCCTCGTCGTCCTACGAGGTTTGGTAGTGACTTGATCCGAAGTTTCATGATCACTATCATAAGCTTCCACTTCAATTGGTGTAGGTGCCACAGGAACAACTTCTTGTGCCCTGCTACACACTAGTTGAAGTGACGGTTCAATAACCTCATCAAGTCTCTACCATCCTCCCACTCAATTCTTTCGAGAGAAACTTTTCTCGAGAAAGGACCTGTTTACTTCCAGATCTGAAACAGGAGGTATACCCAACTGTTTTGGGTATTCTATGAAGATGCATTTATCCGCTTTGGGTTCGAGCTTATCAGCCTGAAACTTTTTCACATAAGCATCGCAGCCCCAAACTTTTAAGAAACGACAACTTAGGTTTCTCTAAACGGTGTCGTCTCAACGGAATTGCGTGGTGCCCTATTTAAAGTGAATGCGGTTGTCTCTAATGCCTAACCCATAAACGATAGTGGTAAAGAGACATCATGGTATGCACCATATCCAATAGGGTGCAGTTATGATGTTCGGACACACCATCACACTATGGTGCTCCAAGCGGTATTAGTCGTGAAACAATTTCCACAATTTCTTAATTGTGTGCCAAACTCGTAACTCAGATACTCATCTCTATGATCATATCACAGACATTTTATCCTCTTGTCACGACGATCTTCAACTTCACTCTGAAATTACTTGAACCTTTCAATAATTCAGACTTGTGTTTCATCAAGTAAATACACTCAGCATCTACTCAAATCATCTGTGAAGTAAGAACATAACGATATCCACTGCATGCCTCAGCACTCATTGGACTGCACACATCAAAATGTATTACTTCCAACAAGTTGCTCTCTTGTTTCATCTTACTGAAAACGAGGCCTTTCAGTCATCTTGCCCATGTGGTATGATTTGCATGTCTCAAGTGATTCAAAATCAAGTGAGTCCAAACGATCCATCTGCATGGAGTTTCTTCATGCATATATACCAATAGACATGGTTCGCATGTCTCAATCTTTTCAAAAACGAGTGAGACCAAAGATCCATCTACATGGAGCTTCTTCATGCGTTCTATACCAATATGACTCAAATGGCAGTGCCATAAGTATGTGGTACTATCATTACTATTTTATATCTTTTGGCACGAACATGTGTATCACTGCGATCGAGATTCATTTTAGGTGCAAGACCATTGAAGGTATTATTCAAATAAATAGAGCAACCATTATTCTCCTTAAATGAATAACCGTATTGCGATAAACATAATCCAATCATGTTTATGCTCAACGCAAACACCAAATAACAATTATTTAGGTTTAACACCAATCTCGATGGTGGAGGGAGCATGCGATGCTTGATCACATCAACCTTGGAAACACTTCCAACACATATCGTCATCTCACCTTTAGCTAGTCTCCGTTTATTCCGCAGCTTTTATTTCGAGTTACTAACACTTAGCAACCAAACCGGTATCTAATACCCTGGTGCTGCTAGGAGTACTAGTAAAGTACACATTCATATAATGTATATCCAATATACTTCTGTCGACCTTGCCTGCCTTCTCATCTACCAAGTATCTAGGGTAGTTCTGCTTCAGTGACCGTTCCCCTCATTACAGAAGCACTTAGTCTCGGGTTTGGATTCAACCTTGGGATTCTTCACTAGAGCAGCAAATGATTTGCTGTTTCATGAAGTATCCCTTTTGCCCTTGCCCTTCTTGAAGCTAGTGGTTTTACTAACCATCAACAATTGATGCTCCTATTTGATTTCTACTTTCGCGGTGTCAAACATCGCGAATAGCTCAAGGATCATCATATCTATCCCTGATATGTTATAGTTCATCACGAAGCTCTAATAGCTTGGTGGCAGTGACTATGGAGAACCATCACTATCTCATATGGAAGATTAACTCCCACTCGATTCAAGCGATTGTGGCACTCAGACAATCTGAGCACACGCTCAACGATTGAGCTTTTCTCCCTTAGTTGCAGGCTTAAGAAACTTGTCAGGGGTCTCATACCTCTTGACGTGGGCACTAGTCTGAAATCCCAATTTCAGTCTTCGGAACATCTCATATGTTCTGTGACGTTCCAAAACGTCTTTGGTGCCACAATTCTAAACCGTTCGCATTACGCACTGAACTATCACGTAGTCATCAAAACGTGTATGCCAGATGTTTCGCAACATCTACAGACGACGCTGAGGTTCAGCACACCGAGCGGTGCATTAAGGACATAAGCCTTCTGTGGAGCAATGAGGACAATCCTCAGTTTACGGACCCAGTCCGCATAATTGCTACTATCAACTTTCAACTAAATTTTCTCTAGGAACATATCTTAAACAGTAGAACTAAAGCGTAAGCTATGACATAATTTGCAAAGACCTTTTGACTATGTTCATGATAATTAAGTTCATCTGATTATTTAATGAACTCCCACTCAGATAGACATCCCTCTAGTCACCTAAGTGATACATGATCCGAGTCAAACTAGGCCGTGTCCGATCATCACGTGAGACGGACTAGTCATCATCGGTGAACATCTCCATGTTGATCGTATCTACTATACGACTCATGTTTGACCTTTCGATCTCTTGTGTTCCGAGGCCATGTCTGTACATGCTAGGCTCGTCAAGTCAACCTAAGTGTTTCGCATGTGTTCCGAGGCCATGTCTGTACATGCTAGGCTCGTCAACACCCGTTGTATGCGAACGTTAGAATCTATCACACCCGATCATCACGTGGTGCTTCGAAACAACGAACCTTCGCAACGGTGCACAGTTAGGGGGAACACGTCTCTTGAAATTTTAGTGAGGGATCATCTTATTATGCTACCGTCGTTCTAAGCAAATAAGATGTAAACATGACAAACATCACATGCAAATCATAAAGTGACATGATATGGCCAATATCATCTTGCGCCTTTGATCTCCGTCTTTGAGGCGCGGCATGATTATCTTCGTCACCGGCATGACACCATGATCTCCATCATCATGATCTCCATCATCGTGTCTTCATGAAGTTTTCTCGCCAACTATTACTTCTACTACTATGGCTAACGGTTAGCAATAAAGTAAAGCAATTACATGGCGTTTTCATTGACACGCAGGTCATACAATAAATTAAGACAACTCCTATGGCTCCTGCCGGTTGTCATACTCATCGACATGCAAGTCGTGATTCCTATTAGAAGAACGTGATCAATCTCATACATCACATATATCATTCATCACATCCTTTTGGCCATATCACATCACATAGCATACCCTGCAAAAACAAGTTAGACGTCCTCTAATTGTTGTTGCATGTTTTACGTGGCTGCTATGGGTTTCTAGCAAGAACGTTTCTTACCTACGCAAAAGCCACAACGTGATATGCCAATTTCTATTTACCCTTCATAAGGACCCTTTTCATCGAATCCGATCCGACTAAAGTGGGAGAGACAGACACCCGCTAGCCACCTTATGCAACTAGTGCATGTCAGTCGGTGGAACCTGTCTCACGTAAGAGTACGTGTAAGGTCGGTCCGGGCCGCTTCATCCCACGATGCCGCCGAATCAAGATAAGACTAGTAACGACAAGTAAATTGACAAAATCGACGCCCACAACTACTTTGTGTTCTACTCGTGCATAGAAACTACGCATAGACCTAGCTCATGATGCCACTATTGGGTAACGTAGCAGAAATTCAAAATTTTCTACGCATCACCAAGATCAATCTATGGAGTAATCTAGCACCGAGGGGAAGGGGAGTGCATCTTCATACCCTTGAAGATCGCGATGCGGAAGCGTTGCAAGAACGCGGATGAAGGAGTCGTGCTCGTAGCGATTCAGATCGCGGTTGATTCCGATCTAAGCGCCGAACCACGGCGCCTCCGCGTTCAACACACGTGCAGCCCGGTGACGTCTCCCACGCCTTGATCCAGCAAGGAGAGAAGGAGAGGTTGGGGAAGACTCCGTCCAGCAGCAGCACAATGGCATGGTGGTGGTGGAGGAGCGTGGCACTCCAGCAGGGCTTCGCCAAGCACCGCAAGAGACGAGGAGGGAGAGGGGTAGGGCTGCGCCATCAGGGAGATGTTCTCGTCTCTATGGCAGCCCCAAACCCCCACTATATATAGGGGAAAGGGAGGGGCTGCACCCCCATCTAGGGTTCCCCCCCAAGGGGTGCGGCCAGCCCTAGATGGGACTTGGAGGGGCGGCCAAGGGGGGAGAGAGGGGGCGCACCACTAGATGGGCCTTAGGCCCATCTGAGCCTAGGGTTTCCCCTTTTCCCTTCTCTCTTCGCCTTGGGCCCTAGTGGGGGGGCGCACCAGCTCACCTGGGGCTGGTCCCCTCCCACACTTGGCCCACGCAGCCCTCTGGGGCCGGTGGCCCCACCTGGTGGACCCCCGGGACCCTCCCGGTGGTCCCGGTACGTTACCGATAGCACCCGAAACTTTTCCGGTGACCAAAACAGGACTTCCCATATATAAATCTTTACCTCCGGACCATTCCGGAACTCCTCGTGACGTCCGGGATCTCATCCGGGACTCCGAACAACATTCGGTAACCACGTATATCTATTCCCTATAACCCTAGCGTCATCGAACCTTAAGTGTGTAGACCCTACGGGTTCGGGAACCATGCAGACATGACCGAGACGTTCTCCGGCCAATAACCAACAGCGGGATCTGGATACCCATGTTGGCTCCCACATGTTCCACGATGATCTCATCGGATGAACCACGATGTCAAGGATTCAATCAATCTCGTATACAATTCCCTTTGTCTACCGGTATAGTACTTGCCCGAGATTCGATCGTCGGTATCCCGATACCTTGTTCAATCTCGTTACCGGCAAGTCTCTTTACTCGTTCCGTAACACATCATCCCGTGATCAACTCCTTGGTCACATTGTGCACATTATGATGATGTCCTACCGAGTGGGCCCAGAGATACCTCTCCGTTTACACGGAGTGACAAATCCCAGTCTCGATTCGTGCCAACCCAACAGACACTTTCGGAGATACCTGTAGTGCACCTTTATAGCCACCCAGTTACGTTGTGACGTTTGGTACACCCAAAGCATTCCTACGGTATCCGGGAGTTGCACAATCTCATGGTCTAAGGAAATGATACTTGACATTAGAAAAGCTCTTAGCAAACGAACTACATGATCTTGTGCTAGGCTTAGGATTGGGTCTTGTCCATCACATCATTCTCCTCATGATGTGATCCCGTTATCAACGACATCCAATGTCCATGGTCAGGAAACCGTAACCATCTATTGATCAACGAGCTAGTCAACTAGAGGCTTACTAGGGACATGGTGTTGTCTATGTATCCACACATGTATCTGAGTTTCCTATCAATACAATTTTAGCATGGATAATAAACGATTATCATGAACAAGGAAATATAATAATAACCAATTTATTATTGCCTCTAGGGCATATTTCTAATAGTTTTTCCAAGTGTTTGTTGTCCTTGCTCCTTTTGAAGGAACCACGAGACGGTGCAACATTGGAGAGTGCCCATTTCAAGCTTCAAGATGACGAGAACTTGGTGATCGACCACTCCTACACGGCGACACCATCTCTTTCCCATGGTGATCTGGTTTTCGATCCGAGGTCGGATCTTTCCCAAGGGGGAGGGGATGATGCGGAGCATCCTACGGACATCACCATGTCAAGAGTCCATTTGGCAAGTGACACGTGCGACATCTACTTCACATACACAAAGGTGAATCATCTCCTTTACACGTGTTCACTTGACCCTCTCGAGGATGGTATACTACTTGACACTCCTCCCGTGTGCATGCATAGGTATTGTTGGAGCTTCACGGATGTCGAGGAGGAGTGCAAGCGCCAAGGAACGACTACACTGTCCGCGAGGGAAGCGTGGAAGAGAAGACGGAAGAAAGGAGAAGAAGAAGACGGAGCAGCTGCTGGAGCCAGGCCGGACATCCGGACCACCGTCCGGATCATCCGGGCTCAGCCGGATCATCCGGACCCTTCCCCGGATCGTCCGGCTATCTACGCCGAAGACACCCGAAGGTTTCACCTGAAGCCGGATCATCCAGGACTCCCTCCAGATCATCCGGATCCCCGACGCGCGGATCATCCGGGACCCCGTCCGAATCATCCGGCCTTGTCTGCGTGCATGACTCGGGCCGAGGCCCATGTACCCATTCCGCCCCCTCACTTACCCCTTCGTGGCTTAGACTATAAATAGACCTCCTCCACCTCTTTTATAGGGTTAGCAAAGTGATAGCTCATTTGTATGTGAGCTTTGCTCCTACCTACCTCTACTCTTGAGAGAGAGAGACTACCACTCCCATGGAGTTCAAGACCTCCATGTGAGCATGTGAGAAGATCCTACGATATCATGACCTTCTCATGAAGATGAACTTTACCTTGTATCTTTCCCTTTGATGTTTATGTACCTTGTGGATCTTGTGTGTTTGATTGTTCTCCGTTCTTCCCCGTGTTCATCGTGTTAGTTGAGATCCGCTCCTTTCGTGAAAGATCGGCCGTATAGGGTTCCACCCTACATCACGGTCCCATACTAAAATAGGCAGAGGCAGCAAAAGGCTCTGAATTCTGACTTCACCAAGAAGTTTACATGTTGGTAGAAACTATCCGATCATATATACAGAAACTATACAATGTGAATTTCCACAATAATCAATACTAAGATGCAAGGAATTATACTTGCTTTTTTTAAAAAGCAAGGAATTCTACCTTTCTTCGACAGGAAGGAATTCTACCTCAGTACCTCTACTTCTACTTCTCTTGATAAAAGTCGAGACCTTCTCTTTTTTGGCATCTGCAGCTGCGCTGCTTATAGGCTTATTGAAGGGTAGAGCTATTATTTTCTACTATACGAGACGAGCCTAAGAATTGCGAGGGTGCAGCTCCAAGAAAGAATACTATGCTACATGCCAATTGAATATAAGGCACTGAAGGCGTTGCGCCACCAGAAACGGTAACTAGTAGTTCTAACTGGAGTGAACAGGGGCAGCATTACTTCCGTCTTCTGACAACACAGGGACAACCACAGCTGCCTGCTCTCTAGATGGAACATTAAGCCAATCCTTCATCGAGTCATACACAGTGAACCCTATGGCTACTGATGGGACGACCTGTAAAAAAAAGGAGAAATTAAGAAAAAATATGCTTTCACCTTGAACACAAACTGTACTTCAAAGAAGACACACGTTACATATGCAATGTGCATAACTATATACATCAATAGTTGTTAAGCATGGGACTAATTGTACCTATAAAATAGACACAAGACAAAAATACACTGAATATTCCGATTTAGAACTTAAAGCATGATCACATAGAGGGAGCAACAATTGTTAATGAAATATTCCGAGCCAAGAAAATCTGAGCCTAGTGGATTAATAAATTGACATAACAGCACAAGTGCAAGATGAACAAAGGAATGTGGAGATTTGGAATGACAGTACACTCAAGAAGTTATAGGCCAGCCTTTTTAATTTTTTGATAATAAGTACAAGGCTGCCCACACTGACGACAAACGGGTACTGCTGTGTTCCAGCCGCATGTCTACATTTGTCGTCAGCAAATAGATGGGCATTTTAACGACAATTAATTATCTATATCTGAGCGTGTTGCACAAATTCAACAAATCTTAACCGTTCAACCGCGTCTATGTCTATCCAATGGTTTACGTCACTCTAGTGTTTAACATTAAACATGTTTACCGCTAGACACATTTACAGCCTCCCTTAATATCATGCCTAATATCAATGTCAGCGTTAACTGAGTAACTATATCCTATCTAATATTAACATGCAATTTACATCTTACCTAATATTAACATGCAATACAATTAAGAATCGATTAATATCTTGCCTAATATTAACGTACAATGGGCGTACACAATTACTAGTTACTAGTGTTATAAGTGTCTCACCTTCAAATAGTTGATAGATAATCCTGAAAACAGTTGCTTCCAACCTTGATGTTTCGCTATCATAACAAGGCTTCCAAATGTTCCTTTCCCCTTCACGAGGTTGGACGATGAGAACGCCTGAACCTAAAACCAATGCATCAAAATCTTCTTTAGAAAAACCAAGATGTTTAACAACCACAAACAACGAAGGTAATTATACCTGCATTTGCCGCCTAACAACATCAAGGGGATACGTTATTGTCTGTCCTAACAAACCAGCAACTGATCCACAAGCAAGTTTCGGAATAATATCTTTTCTGTGCTCTTCAGGAACATGAGTCTTCATCTTCTCATAGAAATAGAATTTAAGACCGGAATAAGGGAAGATTCCATATAATGATGGAGCTGGACAAGAAGTTAGTTAATACAGCAACATAATGAAATCTTGGCAATAACAACAAAGCCCTTTGTCCCAAGAATGAAATCTTGGCCTTGAGCAAAATTTGGAATTACAAAAAATATAGCGTACCCATGCCACGGTATAGGCCTTTCAAGCCATTTTGCCTGTATATTGTTTTTACACAATCAAGGATACCTTTATAAACCTGTTCGGAGGGCTTAGATTCTCTTAAACTGACGTTCACTGCACCTTTGACCTGCAGCTGATTATTAATCACTTAGTGCTGAGTTGAACAGTACAGTACCACAAACTGAACGAAATGAGTCTATACTCATACAAGACTAAGAGCAAACTAGTAGCTAGACAGATCCACTCAAACACAGCAACATCAGTATCACCCAAAAACGTTGCTGTTATATTATTTCATAGAACAACATCAAAAGCCAACTTATAGAACCATACTGGAGAAGTATTGCTTTCCTCTGCAGTTAAGGATACAAGAACTAATCTAACCTGATAAGCCAACTTTGTGCGAACCAGATCAAGCGGATATGTGGATACGACTGCTGTTCCTCCAGCTATTGATCCGGCCACTAGATCAAGAACAGGCCCTTGCTCAACATTAGGAAAACCAAGAATGATCCATCGGCGATACTCTTCGTATGCCATGTAATGCAAAGCTGCATAAGGAACGATCCTAGCAACGCTGGCACCATTGCCCCTTATGAAAAGCAATTCAAAAGTCAGCTTAAGTTTGCACTATACAAGTATATATTGCTAGGCCACATTTGTTACGTATATACTAAGAAGTGATAAACCTGTAAAACCCTAAGGGACCTTCTGTCTGATAGATTGTCCGAAACGATCCAACCAATCCAGACCCACGGAATTCTGCTCTTCTAGTCTGAAACCACCAACAGAAAATTTTAACCATACGAGGTTTAAACAACTACCATGCAAAGTTGCAAGGAGGTGGTTCTGTACAAGCATAAATGTCAAAGTCGTACCAACAAAGTGGTTGAAACTGATATTATAATTATTTTTGTTTACTCATTTGATCTATGACCAGTTTAAGAGTAGGATCATAAAAAACAGATAATTTATGCTGCTGTTTGAAAAACTCATAATGCAACATTCTTCAGTTGCACACCATGTGATTTGGAATTATTATGGTTTGGCCAGGAGGTAACTCAAGTTGGGACCAATTTTGCTGTGTGAAAATCCCCATGGGATTCCATTTTGCATAGAGTTAGTTAGATTATTATCTTCTTCATGACCACAACCTAATCCTCTTCATCCAAGGTTACTGCAAAAGTAGAAATATACTAGCAGTACTCCATGTTAACATCAGTTCAATCACAGATGTTTGCTAATCTAGGTCCTTTTTCCATCCAAATATATTTCTAGACCATGATTTTCTGACCAATACCCAATGAATGTTCCCCTCCCAGAAAAAAAATAGTAGCCCCAGGGACTTCTGCCTTACAAAGTTTTTCATTTCAAGAATTGATATTGCCTTATCAAATTATTATATACTCAATAATACTGTTGGAGCTAAGCATAAATAGGGTTTGCGATCAAGCAGTAGTTCAGGAAGCAAGAGTTTACTGAGGAGGATACCAACGCTTCCCAACCTAGAACCTCGGTTACAATTTAACAGTCAACAATTCTCAATTTTATTTTTTCCAAATCTGCATTTATTAGAGGTCCGAACTTAATATCCTTGAGAGCAGGAATTAACTGAGGTCACAGTTTGAATAAATCCACACCTAACTTGTAGTATGTGTCTACTCTAATACATCACATACTTGTGTCAAACACTTGAAGACATTTATCCATAAATAGTTCAATACAAATAGTTATCAGATTGCATATTTCGACAAAACAAAGTTGCAAAGAACCATGCCAAAACCTGCAAAACACCTGTACCGAATTCTGCACATGCTCTGTAACAGTATAAACCATCTAAGGATCATGTGCGAATTTTAACTCACATACCCAAGAGAGAATGCGAATGCTACCGCCTAGCTTATCACATTAGAAAGCATCTAACGATGATGACTCAAAACCCTCGCTGCATTATTCCGGGCGACAAGAACTGCATAACCTAGCAAGAAAGAAGAGCATGCGCCCTCCTCTGACAGAGAGCCGACCGTCCAAGATTCTTTGGTAACACTAACCTCACAAAATCGCATCTAAAATTGTAGCAAAATATGTCACGGGAACATTCGACGAGGATATAGAGCATATTCAGGAATCGCATTCCCCATCCTGAGAGAGCGTAATCAGGAGCCGGAATGAATTGCGATGGAGATAGAGGATCGGTCATACGTGCCTGGAGGAGGATCTTGACGCGCTCGAGCGGCGCCACGGCGGACTTGGCGACGCCACCGGCGACCCCACCGGCGATGAGCTCCCGCACGGCAAGCGGCAGTGCCCCGCCGCCTCTCTCCGCTGCCTCCATGACGCCGCCGCCGCCTGGGTCGTCCCGCCCGCCCGCCCTCACTCCTCGCTGGAGCGACGGCGGGAGAGGAGCGGAGGAAGCCCGGAGGCGCGCGCGAATTAGGTGGAAGCGGAGGAGGCGAGGAGGAAAGCCAAGGCGGAGAGAGACCGAAGGGAATTTTGTGTGCGCTCCGTGTGCAGGGGGGCCATATGTAAGCGGCTTTCGGCGACCACGTGGAAAGTGATTATGATTTTTTAGGGAGAAGTAAAGACGGAATCGTTAGTTGTTACGGAATTGATGTTCATTGTTTGATGGTGGGCGCCAAGCTGCCCATGAGCGATCGAGCGCCAGGCAATGTTTTAAGCATGCACGGGTGTGTGTACATGTGTATGCGGATTAAGAGCATGTCCAGTAGATGATGCACCAAAAGTAGTATTTTCATCATAAAAAATCTCCAACTCCAACAAATCAGTTAGAGCACTTGGTGATTAAAAAAAGCATTTGGTGATGCAAATTTTGCTACAGCCATATAGTCCCATATGGTTATAGTGGGGTGTTATCGATGTTGCATGTGTAGTTATCGATGTTTTTTTAGAGGTATGCATGTGTAGTTATCGATGTTTTTTTTCCTATATGGTTATAGTGGGGTGTTTATTTGCAATCCGGATCGCTGCCGGTACGAAAGAAAAGCGGATCTTGCGCTTTAAATTATAAGTTTGCTTTCAAAACAATATTTTAAAAATATTTAACAGGTAAAATTAACATCATATTTATATTCCGCACATTTTTCTAATAAAATTTCATATATAATATGTTAAAATCGAAGTTACGGTTTAAAAGATACGTATAATTTAGAAAATTATTTGTTTGACTTAAATATATTCTAAAATAATATTTAGAAATACTTAACATGTAAAAATAATCTCATATTCATATTATACATATTTTTCTAATCAAATTTCATATATAACATGTTCAAATCGGAGTTACGGTTTAAAAGATATGGATGATTTTAAAAATCATTTATTTGACTTAAATATGATCCACGGATGAATTATCTAAAACATCAGGAGGTTTTCGAAAAATGTAAAATAACGGTTCGGGTGTGACTTAAATCCGAATTGTGGGTTGATTTCAAGAAGACACAGGGACTTTTGTGTAAAATACGAAAAAACGATTCGTTCTTACTTAAAACAGGACTGCGGGTTGAATTCTCTGAAATAGAGGGACTTTTCTAAAAAAATCCATGATGGACGACCAGAAACCCAATTTACTATATTATTAGGTAAAGATAGGAAACGGGCTTTTGGAGGATTTTTAGCAAAATCATTTTTTGCTAAAGAAAAATCTGTTACGACGGGTTTATATAATTCCTTGTTTGGATGTAAAAATTAGGAACACCAGATTTACCAATTCTTTGATTGGGTCGGCACTTATGCAGTTGCCTTCGTAGATTGCTTACTCCTCCCGTCCCGCTCCGAGCAGGATGGCGGTGAGGACGCTGGTCACGAGACCAAGCACAAGAGCACATGAGATAATGTTGCTTGTGAAGAAAATATGCCCTAGAGGCAATAATAAAGTTGTTATTCATATTTCCTTATATCATGATAAATGTTTATTATTCATGCTCTAATAATGATGATCATCACACTTTTATTTACTTACAACTCAAGAATTACAACTCGATACTTAGAACAAATATGACTCTATGTGAATGCCTCCGGCGGTGTACCGGGATGTGCAATGAATCAAGAGTGACATGTATGAAAGAATTATGAACGGTGGTTTTGCCACAAATACGATGTCAACTACATGATCATGCAAAGCAATATGACAATGATGAAGCGTGTCATAATAAATGGAACGGTGGAAAGTTGCATGACAATATATCTCGGAATGGCTATGGAAATGCCATAATAGGTAGGTATGGTGGCTGTTTTGAGGAATGTATATGATGGGTGTATGATACCGGCGAAAGGTGCGCGGTATTAGAGAGGCTAGCAATGGTGGAAGGATGAGAGTGCGTATAATCCATGGACTCAACATTAGTCATAAAGAACTCACATACTTATTGCAAAAATCTATTAGTTATCGAAACGAAGTACTACGCGCATGCTCCTAGGGGGGTAGATTGGTAGGAAAAGACCATCGCTCGTCCCCGACCGCCACTCATAAGGAAGACAATCAATAAATAAATCATGCTCCGACTTCATCACATAACGGTTCACCATACGTGCATGCTACGGGAATCACAAACTTTAGAACAAGTATTTCTCAAATTCATAACTACTCAACTAGCATGACTCTAATATCACCATCTTCATATCTCAAAACAATAATAAGGAATCAAACTTCTCATAGTATTCAATGCGCTTTATATGATAGTTTTTATTATATCCCTCTTGGATGCCCATCATATTAGGACTAAATTCATAAACAAAGCAAATTACCATGTTGTTCTAAAGACTCTCAAAATAATATAAGTGAAGCATGAAAGTTCATATATTTCTTCAAAATAAATCCACCGCCGTGCTCTAAAAGATATAAGTGAAGCACTAGAGCAAACAACAAAGTACCCCGAAAGATATAAGTGAAGAGCAATGAGTAGTCGAATAATTATGCAACTATGTGAAGACTCTCCCATTTAATAATTTCAGATCTTGATACTTTATTCAAACAGCAAGCAAAACAAAATAAAATAAAATGACGCTCCAAGCAAAACACATATCATGTGGTGAATAAAAATATAGCTCCAAGTAAATTTACCGATGAACGAAGACGAAAGAGGGGATGCCTTCCGCGGCATCCCCAAGCTTTGGCTCTTGGTTATCCTTGAATATTACCTTGGGGTGCCTTGGGCATCCCCAATCTTAGGCTCTTACCACTCCTTATTTCATAGTCCATCGAATCTTTACCCAAAACTTGAAAACTTCACAACACAAAACTTAACAGAAAATTCGTAAGCTCCGTTAGCGAAAGAAAACAAAACACCACTTCAAGGTACTGTAATGAACTCATTATTTATTTATATTGGTGTTAAACCTACTGTATTCCAACTTCTCTATGGTTTATAAACTCCGATACTACTCATAAATTCATCAAAATAAGCAAGCAACACAATGAAAACAGGATCTGTCAAAAACAGAATAGTCTGTAGTAATCTGTATCAAACGTATACTTCTGAAACTCCAAAAAGTCTAAAATAAATTGGTGGACCTGATGGATTTGTCTAGTAATCATCTGCAAAAAGAATCAACTAAATATCACTCTCCAGTAAAAAGTTGAAGCTAATCTCGTGAGCGCTAAAGTTTCTGTTTTTTACAGCATGATCATAAAGACTTCACCCAAGTCTTCCCAAAGGATCTACTTGGCACAGACACTAATTAAAACATAAAACCACATCTAAACAGAAGCTAGATGGATTATTTATTCCTAAACAGAACCAAAAATCAAGAAACTAAAATAAAATTGGGTTGCCTCCCAACAAGCGCTATCGTTTAACGCCCCTAGTTAGGCATGATGATTTCAATGATGCTCACATAAAGGATAAGAATTGAAACATAAAGAGAGCATCATGAAGAATATGCCTAGCACATTTAAGTCTAACCCACTTCCTATTCATAGGGATTTTGTGAGCAAACAACTTATGGGAACAATAATCAACTAGCATAGGAAGGCAAAACAAGCATAACTTCAAAAATTTAAGCACATAGAGAGGAAACTTGATATTATTGCAATTCCTACAAGCATATATTCCTCCCTCATAATATTTTTCAGTAGAATCATGAATGAATTCAACAATATAACCAGCACCTAAAGCATTCTTTTCATGATCTACAAGTATAGAATTTTTACTACTCTCCACATAAGCAAAATTTTTCTCATCAACAATAGTGGGAGCGAACTCAACAAAATAACTATCATCTGATTGAAAATTAAGATCAAGATGACAAGTTTCATGGTTATCATTATTCTTTCAAGCATACGTGTCATCACAATAATGATCATAGATAGGAGGTATGCTTTCATCATAGTAAATTTGCTCATCAAAGCTTGGGGGACAAAAAATATCATCTTCATCAAACATAGCTTCCCCAAGCTTGTAGCTTTGCATATCATTAGCATCATGGGTATTCAAAGAATTCATACGAACAACATTGCAATCATGCTCATCATTCACATATTTTATGCCAAGCATTCTATGTAATTCTTCTTCTAGTACTTGAGCACAATTTTTCTTTCCATCATTTTCACGAAAGACATTAAAAAGATGAAGCATATGAGGTACCATCAATTCCATTTTTTTGTAGTTTTCTTTTATAAACTAAACTAGTGATAAAATAAGAAACTAAAAGATTCAATTGCAAGATCTAAAGATATACCTTCAAGCACTCACCTCCCCGGCAACGGCGCCAGAAAAGAGCTTGATGTCTACTACACAACCTTCTTCTTGTAGACGTTGTTGGGCCTCAAGGGCAGAGGTTTGTAGGACAGTAGCAAATTTCCCTCAAGTGGATGACCTAAGGTTTATCAATCCATGGGAGGCGTAGGATGAAGATGGTCTCTCTCAAGCAACCCTGCAACCAAATAACAAAGAGTCTCTTGTGTCCCCAACACACCCAATACAATGGTAAATTGTATAGGTGCACTAGTTCGGCGAAGAGATGGTGATACAAGTGCAATATGGATGGTAGATATAGGTATTTGTAATCTGAAAATATAAAAACAGCAAGGAAGCAAGCGATAAAAGTGAGCAAAAACGGTATTGCAATGCGTTGAAACAAGGCCTAGGGTTCATAATTTCACTAGTGCAAGTTCTCTCAACAATAATAACATAATTGGATCATATAACTATCCCTCAACATGCAACAAAGAGTCACTCCAAAGTCACTAATAGCGGAGAACAAACGAAGAGATTATGGTAGGGTACGAAACCACCTCAAAGTTATCCTTTCTGATCGATCTATTCAAGAGTCCGTAGTAAAATAACATGAAGCTATTCTTTCCGTTCGATCTATCATAGAGTTCGTACTAGAATAACACCTTAAGACACAAATCAACCAAAACCCTAATGTCACCTAGATACTCCAATGTCACCTCAAGTATCCGTGGGTATGATTATACGATATGCATCACACAATCTCAGATTCATCTATTCAACGAACACAAAGAACTTGAAAGAGTGCCCCAAAGTTTCTACCGGAGAGTCAAGACGAAAACGTGTGCCAACCCCTATGCATAGGTTCATGGGCGGAACCCGCAAGTTGATCACCAAAACATACATCAAGTGGATCACGTGATATCCCATTGTCACCACAGATAAGCACGGCAAGACATACATCAAGTGTTCTCGAATCCTTAAAGACTCAATCCGATAAGATTACTTCAAAGGGAAAACTCAATCCATTACAAGAGAGTGGAGGGGGAGAAACATCATAAGATCCAACTATAATAGCAAAGCTCGCGATACATCAAGATCCTATCACCTCAAGAACATGAGAGAGAGAGAGATCAAACACATAGCTACTGGTACATACCCTCAGCCCCGAGGAACTACTCCCTCCTCGTCATGGAGAGCGTCGGGATGATGAAGATGGCCACCGTGAGGGATCCCCCCTCCGGCAGGATGCCGGAACAGGGTCCCGATTGGTTTTTGGTGGCTACAGAGGCTTGCGGCGGCGGAACTCCCGATCTCTTCTGTTCCCCGATGGTTTTAGGGTATATGGATATATATATATATATATATATATATATATATATATATATATATAGGCGAAAGAAGTCGGTCAGGGGAGCCACGAGGGGCCCACGAGGGTGGAGGGCGCACCCAGGGGGTGGGCGTGCCCCCCTGCCTCGTGCCTTCCTCGTTGCTTCCCTTACGTACACTCCAAGTCTTCTGGATTGCTTTCGTTCCAAAAATAACTCTCCCAAAAGTTTCATTACGTTTGGACTCCGTTTGATATTCCTTTTCTTCGGAACACTGAAACAAGGGAAAAAAACAGGAACTTGCACTGGGCTCTGGTTTAATAGGTTAGTCCCAAAAATAATATATAAGTGTTTAATAAAACCCATAAACATCCAAAACAGATAATATAATAGCATGGAACAATCAAAAATTATAGATACGTTGGAGACGTATCAGTAGCGCGCCCCCCCAAGCCCAAACCGAATTGGACTAGGGTTGGGGGGTGGCCCCCCTTTCCTTCTCTTCCCCTCCTCCTTCCCTCCTTCTCCTAGTGGGAATAGGAAAGGGGGGGGCGAATCCTACTTGGACCGGGAGTCCAAGTAGGACTCCCCCCCATGGCGCCCCCCCTTGGGCCGGCCACCTCTCCTCCCCCTTTATATACGTGGGAGGGGGCACCCCAAAGACACACCAAGCCTTCTCTTAGGCGTGTGCGGTGCCCCCCATCCACAGTTACACACCTCGGTCATATCGTCGTAGTGCTTAGGCAAAGCCCTGCGCCGGTAACTTCATCATCACCGTCGCCACGCTGTCGTGCTGACGGAACTCTCCCTCGGCCTCAACTAGATCAAGAGTTCGAGGGACGTCATCGAGCTGAACGTGTGCTGAATGTGGAGGTGCCATACGTTCGGTGCTTGGATCGTGAAGACGTTCGACTACATCAACCGCGTTACTAAACGCTTCTGCTTTTGGTCTACGAGGGAGAGTTCCGTCACCCTCAACTTATCTCTCTCTATGGCCTTCAAAGCAGCCAAATGTTTATCAGTGACTTCATCAATATTGTCCATCATCAAGTTATAAAAGTCTACCGCCGATAAATCATTTTGTTTGGCTATTCTCAAAGCATTCAAATTCACCTCCATTGGTAAAACGACCTCTTGACCATATACAAGCTCATATGGGGTTACCTTTGTAGCACCATGCTTTGAGATTCTGTGTGCCCACAAAGCTTCGGACAGTAGCTCATGCCATCTCCTTGGATTATCCTCAATCTTCTTCTTGATGAGCTTGATTAATATTTTATTGCTAGACTCAGCTTTTCCATTGGCTTGGGCATAATATGGGGAGAAATTGAGCAACTTTATCTTATATGATTCGGCAAATTCTCTAACTTGATGTGACATAAAGGATGAACCTTGGTCCATATTTAATGTTTGAGGAATGCCGAATCTATGAATAATGTGCTCAGTTATGAATTGAATTACCTCTATATGCGTCATATTTTTTAGCGGTATTGCTTCAGACCATTTAGTGAGATAATCAGTTGCCACCAACATGAACCGATGGCCTTTTGAAGAAGAAGGATGAATCTCTCCAATAAAGTCTAATCCCCAACCTCTAAAAGGCCACGGCTTGATAATAGGATGTAACATAGCAGCGGGAGCCAACTGAATATCACTAGACTTTTGACAAGCTCCACATCCTTTATAATACCGGAAGCAATCATTAACCATTGTCGGCCAATAAAACCCAGCACATCGTAATAACCATTTCATCTTGGGAGCCGACTGATGAGTGCCACAAATACCTTCATGGACCTCTCCCATAGCAACTCTTGCTTGGTTCTCGTCCAAGCACTTTAAAAGAACATCATCAACCGTTCGATGATAGAGATCATCATCTCTCATTGTGTATTTGAAAGCCATACGCCGAACAGTCCTATCCACCCTTTTACTAGGATCACACAAATAATCAATAATGGGTTTCCTACAGTCTTGATTTTCTCCCGCATTAAATATTTCATTAGTGGCCGAAACGGTGGGCTCCGGTTCAGCCTCCCCTATGTTGGCAAGACTAGACATCGACCTTTCAGAAATATGAAACATGCCACGATAAACATGATAGCTGGATGCTTGTTGTGCCAACTCATTTGCTCTCCAATTTTCATGTCTTGATATATGAACAATGCTAAAATAATCCAAAAAAAATTATATCTAGACATTTATCAAGATAAACATTAAGTGATTCGTCAAAACATTGAAAAACTTTGGATATTTGCTGCACTAGTAATAACAAATCACCCAAAGCGTCAATATGTGTAACACCTATGGCAAGCAACATCTCTAAGCCGAATAACAATGCTTCATATTCGGCTTGATTATTTGTGCAAAAATATTCTAAGCGGCACGAGGCTTCAAAAACAGCACCATGAGGACATATGTAAACAATACCGACACCTTGGCCGTTGCTACAAACTGAACCATCCAAATATAATCTCCATGGTACTAATGAGACAAGGTTTATATCAATATCATGCTTGTCATCAATCCGATGCTCAACAATAAAATTAGCAACAATTTGGCCTTTCATGGATTTCAGAGATTCATAAGCCAAATCATATTCAATTAAAGCATAAGCCCACTTGCCAATTCCACCACTAAGAATTGGCCTGTGCAACATGTATTTGATGACATCGGTTTGACAAGCTATAATGCAAGTACTAGGCACTAGATAATGTCTCAATTTTGTGCAAGCATAATATAAGCATAAGCATAATTTCTCAATAAATGTATACCTTGTCTCAGCGTCCAATAAGTGTCGGCTCAAATAAGTAATAGCATGCTCCTTTCCTTCGGTCTCTTGAGTCAAAATAGCAGCAATAACACCTTCCTCCGCTGCAATGTAAAGTCTAAATGGCTCCCTATGCATGGGCGCTTTCATAACCGGAGGAGTGCACAAATATTTCTTAATCATATCAAATGCCTCTTGCTGTTTTGCCCCCCAAGTAAAATCAACATCATTCTTTAACCGAAGGATAGGATTAAATGCATCAACCTTCCCTGATAGATTGGCTATGAACCTCCTCAAATAATTGACCTTGCCAAGGAATTTTTGCATATCTCTCTTGCATGTTGGAGCCTATACTTTCTGTATAGCTTCTATCTTTTTGGGATCAATTTCCACGCCATCTTCATGAATAATGAAACCCAGAAACTTCCGAGCCGATACACCAAAGGCACACTTCAATGGATTCATTTTCAGCCCATATTTCTTCACTCTTTCAAAAGCCAAACGCAAATCGGCTAAGTGAGATTCGAAAGCATCCGATTTGACAACAATATCATCAATATAGACCTCAAGTATAACACCAAGTAAATCATGAAAAATTAAATTCATAGCCCTTTGATACGTGGCACCGGCATTCTTTAATCCAAAGGTCATCACCGTCCACTCATAAACCAAGGAAACTGGGGCATCGAAAAGCCGTTTTGGACATGTCCTCTTTGGCCATAAAAATTTGTTTATACCCCGCATTACCACCAAGAAAGCTAATGACCTTATGTCCAGAAGCATCATTAATAAGCATATCGGCTATTGGCATGGGATACTCATCTTTAGGTGTAGCTCTATTCAAATCTCTAAAATCAATGCAGACCCTCAACTTGCCAGAGCCTTTCTTCTCTACTGGCACAATGTTAGAAATCCACTCGGCATACCTACAAGGTCTAATAAAGTTAGCTTTAAGCAAACGACCCATCTCTTCCTTGATCCGGTGATACGTTTTTGGATTAAACTTTCTGGTTGGTTGCTTGTATGGTCTAAAACCAGCCTTTATAGGTAACCGATGCTCCACTAGCTCTCGGCTTAAACCTGGCATCTCATGATATTCCCATGCAAAGTAACAAACATATTCTTTCAACAGCTCGATCAACTTAGCTTTATGATCAGCTCTTAAATTTTCATTTACAAATGTTGGCCTAGGAATTGAACCATCTCCTATATCTATCTCTTCTAATGGATCGGCTGATGTAAAACCTTGTCCTAATTTATCCATATCATCTAACTCTTCTATGGACTCATACATATCGTTCTCATTGGACCGATATTTTACAAGACGCTTTTGTAACCACTCTGAGTTAGGATCCATTTAAATACATCATACCTTGGAGCCGATTATCGCCAACCGGCTTTAAAGAAATGGGCACGAAACCACTTTTTGTGGTGCTAAGAAAATCAAATTCTGATAAGACGCGCCCCGTCAAGCAAGTAGCATTGGGATGTTGCCAATCCACCAATGCATCGGCCAAAGCAACACAAGCCGGATTATCCGCATGAATGACTTCTACTTCATCATCAACCCACTAAATTAAAAACTGGTGCATAGTAGATGGCACGCATTGGTTTGCATGAACCCAATCGCGGCCTAATATCACATTGTAGTTACCTTGCACCTCAGCGACAAAGAATGCGGTAGCCAAAGTTTTACTTCCCACCGTGGGCTCCACATACATCACACCTTTGGCTTCAATTTTTTCTTTGCCTTCAAATCCATTGAGCACCATGTTGGTCTTTATCAACTCTTCATCACGCAGCCCCAATTTCTTGAAGACCGAATATGGCATAAGATTCACCACAACACCACCATTAACAAGCATTCTAGCAACCGACGATCCATTAATATGACCTTTAAGGAACAATGGCTTCAAGTGCGTCACCGGTTCTTTTGGCTTCTCGTATATAGCATTTTTAGGACCAAAATCCAACTGAGCTACTTCCCCTTCTTCATCTATAGCACGAAATTCAACGGGCAAGTAATACATCATATTAATATCCATACCTTCATGAACCGGTGTAGACTCATAATCAAGCATATCATCTCCATCCTCAAGCATGTCCCCTGACTCCGGAATATCTCCAAGTGAAGAGGAAGTAATAGGTGAAGTGGACGATGTAATGGCAGCCGCATCGTCCTCCATTGGTAGTGTAGGTGTTGCTATGATCAATGTAGAAGTTGCTACGTTTTCCTTTTGCTTAGGCTTCCACACTTGTTTTGGGGGTACCATGGGACGACTTCCATTGAACAATTTATCCCTTTGCCTCTCTGCTTCTTGTTCCTCCTTCTCATGGCTCCTCATGCGCTGCAATCTCCTTTTTTGTGCCTAAGTCAGACCGGAAGGACACCACTTAGGCTGAGTATATTTTGGATCCCTCGATTTGGCCTTACTTGTGCTAGCTTCATGATCATTAGCCATGGGACCCTGCTGGACAACAGCCACATCTTTATTAGAATCAGCCGGATTATCAACAATAATCGGCTCTTTGATTGTTAATTCTTTAGTGCCTATCATAATAGTTCCAGCACTAGTATTCTTCTCCTTTTGCTTGCTAGGCTCTAAAATTTCAGCACTTGGTGATTTAGCACGCCACACTTGCTTGCCAACCCTTCCATGATTATCTTGCATTGGCCGATTGACACCGTTGTTCAAACGGCCTCGTGTGGGATAAGAAAGCCTCTCATGAACGGACCTCCTTGGTTCTGCCCAACCCGGATGAAAAGCATAAGGGGCCATTGGGAGCTGCCCCCATCCTCCATTGAAGCCTCCCATGTAGTATGGCACATAGGGGGGTGGTGTCATCCATGGTCCCGGTGCCCATGACCCATATGGCCTTGCATGATGCTGAAATTCTTCCCGAGGAGGTGACTTTGAGCGCTTCAAATTTGATGACCGGTCAGAGCTAGAACCAGCCGCTTGATTGGCATATTTGGACAACAACATATCAAAAGTTGGCTTGATTCTCTTGCGCTGCACTTTAGCTTCATTTGTCTTCCACTTTTCAACCTCTGGACTCTTGGGCTTAACAAATTTGACATGGGTGTTCTCTTGCACTTGTGGTTGCCCCCGAGTGTAGGATTCTAGATGGTGATCTTGATTATCTCCTTGCCATCGGGTTGCTTATCAAGCACAACTTGTCTCCCCAAGACCTTGTCGCTCTCCTTACTTTTCCTGGGCTCACCAATGATAATATTATTCTTATTAGCTGATTCGGCTATGCTGGGACGAATTAACATCTTCTTCCCCTCCAAATCCATGGTGTTCATTAGGAAAGCCTGCTTATCAACTTGCATCTCAGAAAAATTCAATCGTCCGTCATTAATGGCCGATTGTATCTGTCGTCGAAAAACATTACAATCATTAGTAGCATGAGAAAAAGAATTATGATACTTGCAATAAGCACGCCATTTCAGCTCTTCAAACGGCGGTAAAGTATGAGATATTCTAATAATCTTCGCTTGCAATAAAGCATCAAATATTCTATCACACTTAGCAATGTTGAAAGTAAATTTCATCTCTTCATCACGATTCTTATGAATCGGCTTTAAATCATTGCAAGTAAATGGTTTGGCCTTAGATGGCCAAACAAATTCAGCAGCATAAATATCACCCTCATTGTCCTAGTGGTCACTATCATGCTCAACCATGTTCATCTTAGGACGATCAGTTTTATATCTACGCACCTCTTTAAGATCTTTGCTTTAGCTTTCTTGAGCCAAAGCCCTTTGTAGGACTTGGTTGATATTTAAAAACCCATGTCCTTCTAGCCTTTCTCTAATGTTAGTTCTCAAACCACTAAGCACAAGATCAGCCAAATCTCTCTCGGTTATCACTAAACTATAGCACCGGTTTTTTGTATCTCTAAATCTCTTGACGTAATCGGAGACCGATTCATCATGCTTTTGTCTAACCAATGTAAGATGTGACAACTTAAGCTCATTATCACCACTATAAAAATGATCATGAAACTTTTGTTCCAAGTGAAACCATGTAGTAAAAGAACCGGGTGGCAACGCAGAAAACCACGAGAAAGCAGTACCGGTTAAACATAAAGGAAAATAACGTACTCTCCACTCATCTTGTGAACTTGCCTCACCTAATTGTGCCAAGTACTGACTAACATGCTCCCAGGTGGTTTTTGTGCCCTCTCCATTAAACTTAACAAAATCTGGAATTTTATATCCCAGAGGGCATTGAATTGCATCAACGTATTCTGGATATGGCTTTTGGTAAATACGGTTCCTTGGTAACTCAACTCCAAAATTCTCCCGGAGCATCTTGGCCATCTCCTCTCTAAGATTAGCTAGACCATCATCCACAGTGGACGATGAAGCTTGTGGCAGTAGCATAGGAGGAGTAGGGTTAGTAGTTGCAGGTGTGAATTGTGGCATGTATGCCGAATTGTAATTCGGCAGTGATCTAATAGTGTTTGCTCTTGTAGGTAGGGTTTGGTTCGGCGTCACCACCAAACCTGGCATACTCATGATAGGATTAATGGGTGCAGCAACAATTTGATTTGTGGGGCTAGGATAAAAACTCATCGGCACGGGAGGCGCCGATGATTACTTTGTGCTTCTGTAGTTCTTCAGTATATGTACCTATGCATCGAATTATGCATTCGTGGTTGAACCTATATTTGTAATGAACATGGTTGGATATGAAATAAGTGATTGCCTACTTTCAAATTCAAAACATGTGATTTTTAAATTAGGGATTAATTAGGGATTACACTACACACGGTTTGTGAAAGCGAAATGTCTGCGATAGACGTGGAGATCAGAAACGTTTCTAGGATCCACTACGTGTGCGATCAATCTCCACTGCACACACGAACTTCTCTTGAAAATTGTTTGCGTTAGGCCACCTTGCGCAAAAGTTTACCACATAAAAACTGTGTGTGATGGACATCCTTTGCCACAAAGTTTCTTCTATGCACCGTGTGTGATGCATTCAATAATGCAAACGATAAATTTTTTAATATCATGTGCAATGGCAACGCTATCACAAATGGTTTAATGGGGAAAATTGTGTGTGATGTACCTGTGAACGGAAACGTTTCCCTTGGAGCGCCTATGTGGGATGTACATACAAACGGAAACGTTTAGCGGGGACTGACTATGTGGGATGTACTTGCGACCGGAAACAATTTCACATGTATAATTGTATTGTTTGGCTCTACTGTACGTATTACCGTATTTGAGCGCTCGCCGGCCGCACACGACCTCATTTTGCTGAGCGTGTGTGCCAGGAGGTCATATCCCCGACGGTTTCTGGGTCGTGTGGGAAGGACCCTCCTATCGCCCACACTCACTTGGCGGCGGTTCCAAATGCCGTCACGAAAAGGGGTTAAAAACCATTTGTATAGCACCGACGCGTACCAGTGCTTGTTCATGACTCGGGTCATAGGAAACATACTAGGTTCACATGTACTTGTATAAAGCTCATTGTTGTCGGCAATCATACCAGATGGTGAAAAGTTAACGATATCGCCATGTCGTGTGCGAGTAAGCTGGCGTTGATAACCACTTCCAAGATTGTTGTCCAATGTTGCCATACCATGTCGGTCCTTGCATCACACTAAGGTGTCTACTGGCTCTCTTCTTCTTGCATAACTCATGTGGATGTTGGATTCTCACCTTCCTTTTGTGGATCTGCTTGAACATAATTGCATCCTCTTATGAGTGACTTGCATGACCTGGGAAGCATGCTCGCAATGTATATAGAAGTATATGTAGCTAAGTATTCGATTCCTCAAACTTCTGTCCTGATAGATTCTTTCTTATGACAAAACTGTTGTGGACCTAATTCTTGAGATGCACTACCATATGCTGCCAACTCATTGTGTACTACTCCCTCCATAAACTAATATAAGAGTGTTTAGATCACTAGTTTAGTGATCTAAACGCTCTTATATTATTTTACAGAGGGAGTATCTTGTACCAATGTTCCCAACTGTTGGTAGTGCCATATTGAGGAAGACTGATAACTTGTGTTGGAAGCCATAGAGAATATCGTGTTGAAGAAGACTGAAATAGCTCATGTTCGAAGCTTTTCACGGGGCAGCTTGCTGAAAAAGACTGGGTACCGTGCTTCAGAAGCTTCTCCTCCAAGTTTGCTTACTGTAGAAGATTTGGTGCCTTATGGCGGAAGCTTTCTGCAGTAGCTTAGCAAAGAAGACAAAGTATCTTGCATGGGAGGTCATCCACATATCATGCTGAGGGTGATTGAGGAGCCTTGCATTGTAAGCTTCTCTGGTAGCTTGCGGAGGGAGACTGGGTGGTTTACACCAAAAACTTTTCAGTGTGATATGCTGACTGAATGCCATATATATGCATTCTGATCACATGATCAAAATATTATTCTGATCACAACATGAACTTCCTGAGTTACACAACCTGAACTTCCCTCTGTAAATACCCGACCTTCGGTCTATCTTCGCAACCGTGCCTTCCCCCGCGAATTATTCTGGTGAGTCGTGTTGTTTGTGATGTAAGTGTAATCCAAATACCCTTGCTAGCATCTAAATGATCGTTTTGATTCAGAATTTTGCATTTTGGCAGATTTGCTCTCAGGATGGATGAACTTGTGTCTGTTTACAATTTTAATGCATGCACTGGATGTTCTCGTACCTCTAACATGATGGGAATTGGGTATAGGTACGAGTTTCGTGGATAGTTTGTTGTTAATTGCAACGGATTTGATTTCGGGTTTGTGTTCTTCGTCCGCGGGAGTGGTTTCCACCGCTTCTGTTGATTTGTTGTTTTTCTGTGAAGATAGACGACGGATTTGCTTGCAGTAGTGAGATTAAATCCTTCATACATTGTTAATTCGGTCAGGTAGGCCCATACACTATGAAATGAGGCGATTGGATCTCGTTCCCGCCCGCCTTGGTTGGTTCTTTGATGAGACAACTTGGTGGCGCATCGTTTTGATGTTAGGGGGGGTGTAGGATATCGTTCAAGGTTGCGGACTGACAAGGTGTAGTCACCCAAGTGATTAAATCTGGAAACCAAATTCGATAGTGTGTATTTTTCCAATGATTCTACGGTCTGTTTTACAAGTTGGACTTCTATATCTTGTGTGTTCGAACTTCTGTCATTTTTATGCATGTTTTTTAGGTGATGCTGCAATACGATCTGTTCGGTTGGTGTTGTTATAATTTTTTTGTATGTTTTTTGTTTTTCACACTACTCATATGTGTAAATGTGGAGCTGGTCCATAGACACACGCATCCTCTTTATCTTCAATCTATCTTCAGGGATGGTTTTTTGCATCATCCACGGTCTCTAGTAGAAGTTGGACTTGTATTGTACCAGTGATTGGACTTCTTGGTTTCCACATTGCAAGGCGGTGCAGCATTGTGCTCTATATTTCTTTGTTTGTTTTTAATTTTCAATTTTCGAATTGGTTTTGACTTTGTCCCGTGGGCAACCATGGGATTAGTCCCAACTTTGCACGCATACTTTTTTTTATTTTTTGTAACATGTTTGCATACTTCGAACAATGGTAACACTTCAGTACATATTTAACCTGAACTTACTAGATTTTTGCTCCTGTATAATTTTCTTTTTTGACATGTTCATCTCATGTTTTTTTTCAAACCCCTGAATTTCTGTGTCTTTGCAATTTGAACTTCATCAATAAATTTGTTTTTTTGGATTTTAAATATTTTAATCATTGAAAACCGCATTGCGCCTGTCAACCTAGAGCGCAGCAATGCAGTAGCACGAGGCCGAGCCGGGGGAGGGGGGTCGGGACCACCCCTCCCCCCTCATGCGAGGCCGAGACAGGAATGAGTCGAAGCAGGCGACGACACGGCGTGCCGCGTCGTCGCTTGCGGAGGCGAGTCCGTCACATCCGTGACCCAACTATCTATCTTAGGGGTGTGGATCTGGGGTGCGTACGGTGGGGGTGGAAACAGAATAACCGCATTGCGCCTGTGAACCTAGCGCGCAGCAATGCGGTAGCGCAAGGCCGAGCCAGGGGGAGGAGGGTCAGGACCCCCTCCCCCTGTGAGTCTGAGACAGGAACGGGCCGGAGCAGGCGACGACACGGCGTGCTGCGTCGTCGCATGCGGAGGCGAGTCCGTCACATCCGTGACCCAACTATCTATCTTAGGGGTGTGGCTCTGGGGTGCATGCGGTGGTGGTGGAAACAGAATAACCGCATTGCACCTGTCAACCTAGCGCGCAACAATGTTGTAGCACGAGGCCGAGCCGGGGGGAGGGGGGTCGGGACCCCCCTCCCCTCCCCCTGCGAGGCCAACACAGGAACGAGCCAGAGCAGGCGACGACGCGGCGTGCCGCGTTGTCGCATGCGGAGGTGAGTCTGCCACATCCGTGACCCAACTTTCTATCTTAGGGGTGTGGCTGTGGGTGCGTCCGGTGGGGGTGGAAACAGAATAATTGCATTGCGCCATTAAACCTAGCGCGTAACAATGCGGTAGCGCGAGGCCGAGCCGCATGTGTACTTTGTGTGTAGGTGAATTTTGAACTTTTATATTGTTTCTAGTTGTGTATTTCAGTTAGATATGGACTTCATATGTTTTTGTATTTGAACTTCTTCTTTTTGTTTCTTAGTGTTTATTTATTCATATGACTTACTTCGCTTGATAGTGTACTTGAACTTCTTTTATTTATTTTTTGAACTTCTTCTTTGTTTGTAATTGCTTACTTTGTGTATGTATTTTATTCCCTTGGTAGTGTACTTGACCTTCTGTTTGCCATCAATTTGTGGTTATAAGGGATACCAGCAGATTGTTATTTTGATCTTATCTTTTTAAAATAGATGCATTCAAATGGTGCATTCATTTTTGAGCAAATGTATTTACTTTTTAGTGGCTGGGGGGTAAACCTGTAATTAATCCTGGCGCTCCAACACTTGCTAGAGAGAGGCATTTACTGCCCGACTCGCTCGCGCTCCACCTGTCAGAAAGCACTGCCCCTCTCTCTCTCTCTCTCTCTCTCTCTCTCTCCTCCCTCTCTGTCGCTCCGCTCGCTTCCTCCAACTTCCCCCGATTTCTCCGCCGCCGACTCCTGCGCTGGTGAGTGGAGTAACTGGCGCACGCTCGCTCCTATTTCTACCCCCTGCCCCACTCTCCCTCCCTTAGCCTGCTCTATTCTGCTCTGAAGCGAGGGCGACAAATGTCTGCGCGGTTCCAAGGTGCGCGTGGCGTCGTGGGTTTGGAAGAACCGCCACGGATTCGTGCATCGGGGTCGGTTGGAGTCGTACAAATGCTGCCTCCCCCCAATGCTTGCTGTTAGTACTCACCAGATCTGACAAGCTTTCTCCATTTCCTCTGTGTGCTCTTGCATCCTCCTGCTCCCTTTTCTTCTGATGGTTGGATGCGAGATTAGGTAGGGTTCTTGTGCGTGTGGTGGGTGGATTCGATTCCCCCGTAGTCATTTTTATCTATGGGATGCTTGTGTGTGCTATTTCATCCGTCATACTTGTGTGGATTTGATTCCCCTTTTGGTAATTTCACAAGTGAGATGCATGTAAGAAGGGTGTGGTGTGGTGGTTGCTGCTGGATCTGATGTATCTAAATGCATCATTATAATTATTGATTTCGTAGTCTAGATTGTTTCTATCATATGCTAGTTAGTTTATGAGTACTGTTTTTGCTGTGCTCGCCTAGATGTGCTACTGTACATCTTTCATGATTGTTGATGTGTTTTAGTTGTTTCATGCTAGGGTTTGATTTAGTTGCTTTTTGTATTTTGTTGTATGATTTTCTACTTGCTAATTATATGCAATCTCTCCCTGCTTTTGTAGGTTGTTCTAGGGTTTGGAGTACCATTCATCAAGGGGGTTGTGTTGCCATGGCTTCAACACCTTCTCTAGGTATTTTAATGCATATGCATCTTGTATTTTAAATAGCAGTTTTCTTTTATATGTCTGCCCATATCTTCACTTGGTTGTCTTGTTGGACTGCCCATTCTTAAAAGTGTGAACTTCTAACAAAGGTGATGTGTATGCATTTTACCCTTAGTTTAAGTTAGTGGAGTGTTGCTTATTTTTTTTCATGAATCGCTGGTGAACTATGTCACCAAGTTTTCTTGGACTTCCCAAATGTTCCATATTTATAGTGTATATCTTTGTATTTTTGTGATCATTTTCATGGTATTGATAATTAGTTTGGCTGTAAAATAGTATTTCTGCTCATGCTACATCTTTTTTATGTACTACTTGCTTGGGTCACGTAGTTGAACTTCTGGTTTTAATTATTGTTGTTTAAAATGAAATTTGGTTGAACTTCTATTTTGTGCATTTGTTTTACTGCTTTGTTATGTATTCTTGAACTTCTGGACATTCATCTATATGTAGTACTCCCTCTGGTGTAGATTGTTCTATCTTTAGTATGTAAATTGTAGATTGTTCATTGTTTTACTACTTTGTTAGGTATTGTTGAACTTCTGGATATTGGACATTCATGTAAGTAGAAATTCCTTTGGTGTAGGTTTGTGGATTAGAACTCAGCTGCCTTTTTACTTCCATTTTTTTAGTTGGTGATGAATTGAATAGTTCTAAAAATAAATGCCTGTGATCAAGATGCAGCTTCAGAAGTTAATACTGATGCTCCAGTACCTGATGCGGCTAAAACACCGATTATTCCTTTGACTGGGATTGCTGAGGTTGCTTTGAGCCTTGATAAAAATAAAAGCCTTGAGGATCTTGCTTCTGCAGCTCTTGCTTCACCTAGTATGTGCAACTCCTTTTCTTTTCATTTTAAATTCTCGAGCCATGTTTTTTGAACTTGTTCTTGTCGTGCGTTTCTGTATTTGTGACTATTTTTCCTTTTTTCTATGTTTTTTGTGTTCTTGCAGCTGTATCCACAGAGGAGGAAGCTGTGAACACCATCAATGATGTGATATCTGAGTTGGGTGTGGCAGAAAACACTGCTGCGACCGAGCAGGGGGCTCCATCAGTTGAAGGTTGTGATTCCGTTCTGGAGCCTTTGTGCTCTCTTCAGATGTCAGAGACGCAGTCCCAGCCTGTTGATGGCACTGAACCTGTCACGCAAGCTGAGGATGTGCCCCTTCAGCTTCTTCTAGAGGATAAACGCAAGAGGAAGAAGCAAGAAGATTTTGCCCAGAAGATGGCGGCCCGCCTTTAGAAAGGTTATGATGTTCCTGAATCTTGGTGATGTTGCTTAGCTCACGGTTGGGCATTGCTCTGTTGCTGAAGAAGACGTGCCGTGTGCTACTAATGGCATGGTTGTCCCTGTGAGGAAGAAAATCAAGAAGACCACGACGAGGAAGCATTTAGTTAGTGAAGTTACTCATCGGAGGAGCCCACATGTTTCAAAGGCTATAGAACTTGCTGACGTGGAAGGGCAAGCCCTCGGTGGTACGCCACGTCGTAGTCCTCGTGTGCTTTCCACTGCGGCGCCTACAGCTTCTCTGCTTGGTGCTGGTGCATCTGGTAAGGGCAAGAAATGCGGCGGTAAGCGCAAGGTTGCACCAGCAAAGGTTAACAAGGGTTGCAACAAGCATTCTCGTGTTAATCCATAGGACCAGGATGATGCTGATTTCAATGTTGATGACGAGTATGACGGTGATGCTGCTGCTGCTGATCAGGTACGAATCTCTCATGTTTACTGCTTTTGAGAACATTTGTAGATTTGTTGTTATATTTGTGTTTGTAGTACTGCCTTGGTGTACATAGCTGACCTTCTGCTTCATATACATGAATAAATTAGCTGAACTGCTTGGCTTATATGGTATTACTGCCTTTGTGTACATAGGTGAACTTCTGGATATATACATGAAGAAATTAGCTTAACTTCTTGGTATACATGGTTTTTAATGCCTTGGTGTACATGGTTGAACTTCTGCTCTGTAAATTTAACATTTAGAAAGCATCTTAACTTCTGGTCATACATGGTTGTACTGCCTATGTAGACATAGTTGAACTTCTGAAATGTACTGCCTATGTAGACATTAGTGAAATTTTGGTGTAGTTTGTTTATCTCATTGTTCTGCCTTTTTTCCCTGTCATCGTATTTTTTGCAGTATCAGCTTGTGGAGCGGCCTGAGAAGAGGAAGAGAGGAGGCAAAGTAGTTGAAGAAGGTGATGAAGGAGGAGATGATGCGAAACGTTTTAACAAGACGGTTTGATGCTCCCTGAAAGAGGTGAAGTTGTGCGCAAAATTGCTACAACTTAGGCACAAGGCGAGGGTTATCAAGGCTGTTTTTGGTTGTGTGATTGACTTGATGGTTGATTCCAACATTTCTCGTCCTTTGATGGGCCACATCTACACGAGGATTGACCCTTCAAGTATGATTCTGGATATGGGTGAGGCGAACAAGGTTTTGCGTATTACAAGTGACGTTGTTCACCATCTTTTTGGATTCCCTCAAGGTGATCGTACCGCTCCTAGGCCCTCGGAGGATGGTTTTGATTATGCTGTTATGAGGCTGAAGGCTAAACTTGACTACAAGAGGAGTGATGACATCAAGACGAAGGATCTGCGGATGATCCTCAGGGAACTTGTGAAGGATGAGACGAAGGATGATCTGGCTCTGCAGGTGTTTTACCTGATTCTTTTCATGAAGGTTGTTATTCCTGGTACGTCTACACGAGTGTCCAGGGAGGCAACAATGGCTAAGAATCTTGTCTTTGAAGATATGGCAAAAATGGACTATTGCTAGTTGGTTGTTGATGATATTCGAAGGGCTGTTACTAGGTATCAGCAAGGGACTAGCAGAGGAAAAGCTGTCACAGGCTGTGGCATCGTGCCGCTTCTTATGTATCTGGACTGCCTTATCATTGGCAATGTCGGATCTCGGGTTCCAACAAAACCCTCAAGGTTCGAACGCTGGGGTGCGCGCGAAGATTTACTCCCTACCGATCCACGCCCTAGCTCGCTAAGATCTCGCGGACGAACTCGACAAACTCACAACACAAAGACGCAAGATTTATACTAGTTCGGGCCACCATTGTGGTGTAATACCCTACTCCAGTGTGATGGTGGTGGATTGCCTCTTGGGCTGATGATGAACAGTACAAGGGGAAGAACAGCCTCCTGAGGTTGAGGTGTTCTTGTGCTTGACGAACTTGTGTGGGTGAGATGCCTCTGAATGAGTTATCCCCTACGGTGGTGGCTCGCTCTACTTATATAGGCCCTGGTTGTAACATCCCAAATTATCAATTTGGAATGTTATACATTAGATCATCATTGCATATCATATTTTATTGCATTTTGGCTTGATCCTAGAAATTCTACGCAACTCAAGGACCAACGGAGAGAGTTGGGGATTTCGTTAACTTCATATTTGAGTTTTCTCAAATTTTGAAAAGAGGATCATTTGGTTTTGATTATTTTTCCTTCCTAATATTTCTGAAATAAAAATATATGAGAGGAGATAAAACGACTTCTCCAAAATAAATGAAATATTAGAGGAAAAATATTAAAATCAAATAAATGTTTTATTTGGATTTTATTGCAATTTTATTTGCACTAGAAAAATTGCATGTTTTCAAAATTGCATTTTAGGGCCAAGAAAATGTTCATCTTGTTCTAAATATTTTATTTAGACGGTGAAAATTTGTTTTGGCATTTTTAGTTTTCTATTTAATTTTCTAGGATTTATTTTCGGCGGAACATTATTTAGAAAAAAAAGTCAGCGCCCGACTGGGCCGAAGCCCAGCCGAGCCGGCCGGCCCAACCCCACACCACCGCCTCCCCCGCGCGCCCCGTGCCCGCACCGGACTCCGCCGAAGTCCGGGAGACCGCCGCCGCCTCGGGTTGCCCCTCCCCCAAGCCGACCCCGCCCCCTCCCCCTCTTAAATACCCGCCGCTGCCGCCTCACATCGCCACCCAAGCCGCAGCAGCAGCAGCGCCCGCAGCCGCCGCCGCCGAGCCACGGCGCCGCCGCACCACCCCGCCGTCGCTGCCACCCCGCAGCCCCACCCCACCCCACCGGAGCCACCGCCTCGTCGCCGGAGCAGCCGTTCCGATCCGTTTCGCCGTCGGTTTTCTTTGGTTTAGGTAAAAACCGATCGATTTTTATTTAAACCCTAGTTTTCGTTTTTTTAGATTAGTTCAGTTTTAGTTTTTTTCGGTTTATTTATTTAGCGGACGTTCGTCCGTACGTTCGTTTTAAGGAACGGTTTTCGCTCGTTAGTCACAGACAACGAACGTTCGTTCGTTAGCCTGTTCGTCAGTTTTTCTTTTTCTTGGGTTTTTTCGCGATTATTCCCGATCGCGATTTGTGATCCGATTTTCATTTTAGTTTATCTTTTCGCTCGTTTATCGAAATCAGGCGATTCAAGCGCCTAGATCTTTGTCTCGAAGCCCTCTTTCTGTTTAACCAACTTGAACAAGATTTTGGTACTGTAAAATTTTACTTTAGTCCAGATTAGTAAACGAATCTTGTTTCTTTCGCAGTTTGAGTTTCGTTGCTCCGTTTGATTTGATTCTTTTTTGCAAACCGGAGTTCTTAAGTTGAACTTTCTGGTTAGATCTTCTTATTTGAGTTTTACCTGTGCATCTTTGCTTGATTGCTTATGTATGCTATTGTTTGTTTGCGATAGAATTCCCGGAGTGCGAAGCATGCTACTACGAGTCTCTAGGTTTTGCGGATCACCAGCAAGGCAAGTAACACATTGATCATACTCTTTTCATGCCCAGTTTTTATGCATTAGCTCCAGTCCTCAAACACTGCATGATTAGGATGTGATTAACTTGTGGGTATTGGGAAGTAGTTGATGAGGTAGAACCTATTGCCCTGTTATTATCAAACCCTTGGGAGTTACTTCTACGTATTGCTTATATTGCTATGCTATGCTCGTAGACGTGGTTTGGGTGAGTGAATCCATGACAGATGTGAGATTGTTAATTAATGGTTCAACTTAAGGTGGCAACTTTAATACACATCTGGGTGGATTGCTTGTCGGGCACCTGGAGAATCCAGTGTTGTCCTAGGATATCCCGGAGTACGCGTGTGATAATCCTAAGGTCCGCCACCCAGGCTCAAAGGGAACTGAGATATTTCATGCTAGAAACTTCCGTGTGCAGCCACAAGATATTATGGGCTCTAGCATAGTTGAGTAAGTTGCATGACCTCTTCCAGTGGTAGGCTAGCAGATGTAGAGGGATGTAGGTTGGTACTGTCTACCCGGGGTTAGTGTTAATGCTTCTGAAAGACTGTGTCTCAGTCATCCGTTTCTCAAACACCATGTAGTGCGAGAAATCCAACGGAGGAGATCGAGTCTTGTGGGGAAAAGTGCGCAAACCTCTGCAGAGTGTACAATCTAATCATGGTTAGCCGTGTCCCCGGTTATGGACATCTTGAGTATCTAGTACTTGGATTATTATATGTATCTCATCACTCTAATTTAATATGTTGGGTTGATAATTACTTTAATTGGGATTGAGTCGGAGGAACCTTCTCAATGATGTTTCAACTACCATGATAGTTAAATAAAATCTATTCCGTTGTTGTAGGAAAAAATTGGCTTTTCGCAAAACTATAACCATAGAGCCTTTCCACCAGCCAAATATGCATGTAGTGATAGCATTATTCTGTTCTTGCTCTACTGTGTTATATTGCCAGCATATTCCATGTGCTGACCCGTTTTCGGGCTGCAACGTATTATGTTGCAGACTTTTCAGACGAGGAGTAAGGTTCGTTAGGTCGTTGCCGTGCAGCTCAGCTATGTCGTTGGAGTTGATGGACTCACTTTATCTTCCAAGTCTTCCGCTGTTATCGTATTAGATGGCCTTATGCCATATTTATTGTAATAAGTTCTCTTTTGAGACATTTGATGTAATAAGTGTGTGATTGCTACTCTGTTATAAATCCTTCGAGTACTGTGTGTGTCAGCATTACCGATCCAGGGATGACACTGAAGCACAGAGACTTGACCGTTTGAGGTCGGGTCGCTACAAGATGGTATCAGAGCACACGCTGAGTTAAGGACACGACCACTAAGATAATCCATATGTCACTCTTCTCTACTCATTTCTGACTCCTCTCCATTTTCTACTCTTAGGATGGCGGATTCGAGGAACAAGTTTGCACAACCGGATGAAGATGCACCCTTTGGACGACACTTGAAGGAAGTCACTAGGTACCTGAACATCGGAATACCAAGCTTCACCGAGACCTACAACGCCATTTTACCAGAAGAGGAGCACTGGATGATTCGAGTTCAAGTTCCAGGAAGGACGTTTGCGCCAATCACTGAGCCCATAGAGTTTTCCTTTGATGCACCAACCTAGAGTCTAGGCAAGAGCATGGCGGCCCACATTGCCATGGGACGTATTGGAGAAGTCTACAGCAAGGATCTCAAGGACACTATCTACCAGATATGTGGGCGCCGAGATGAGCAATGGGAGATGATCAGCACCAAGAAGGACATATCCATTGCAACTTTCATCCAGGAGTTAAACCAGCACATTCGACGCCAGGAGAATCAGATGTGTGCAGACATGATAGATTTGAAGAAGGCGAAGACAAGGATCACCGAGCTGGAAGAAGAACTCAAGTCTACACGCGATGGATATGAGGTGGAAATTACAACACTATTGAAGAAGAATGACGACCTGATAAAGAAGATCGGAGTATTCATGGGAGACCCCGCGCCAGGAGGAGAGGACGACGATTCCACTTGCCCGGAGAACTACATCATCATCGACGACACCGACTTCGACCCCGGTGAGGATGACTTTGAAGACGAAGCTGGAGCAGACATCATGGAGTCGTCCACCGATCAAAATTTCTAGATGACCACCAAATGATTAGTAGTATTTCCCCCATGTACATAGTAGTAGTTTGAGCACTTTTAACGATAGTTCTAGACCGTTTGTATGCCCTTGCTTGATTGATTGACTGATATGATTGTGTTTGTCTCATGTGCATATGGGTAGTGCTTTCTCACTAGACCCCTTTTCTATTCTAATCTCTTCCCTCTAAACCCATCAGATGCCTCCGAGACGTGACACCAGATTTGCCTTCCCACCCGAGCTCACTTAGTTGATCCAGCAGCAGAATGCCTTGATGCAATTGTTAGTCCAGAATCAAGGCAACAACAACAACAACAACCCTCCTCCAGTTCACAACTTAGCCCGTTTTCTGAGGTTGCATCCGCTGGTGTTTTCCAGTAGCACCAAACCAATTGTTGCGGATGACTGGCTACGCAGGATTGGAAGGGAGTTGACCACCTGAGGTTGCACAGATGCAGAGAAGGTGCACTTTGCCGCACATCAGTTGGATGGACCAACAGCCTCATGGTAGGAGAATTATACCGGCACCTTTCCCATAGCCAATGTTACTTGGGATCAGTTTCAACAAGCTTTCCACACGGCCCACGTCTCACCTGGAGCTATGAGCATGAAGAAGCGTGAATTTCACAACTTACGCCAGGGGAACCGTACTGTAGCTCAGTACGTGGATGAGTTTAGCAAGTTATCTCGCTATGCCCCTGACGATGTGGCCACAGATGCTGCGAAGCAGGAGAAGTTTATGGAAGGGCTGAACGATGAGATGAGCATGCAGTTGATGGTGGCAACATTCAACAACTACCAGGAGTTGGTAGATAAGGCTCTTATGATTGAAGGGAAGCAGCAACAGATCGAGAACCATAAGAGGAAGTATGGGCAAGGAAGATACAATTCCGGAGCTCAGCAGAAGCCTCGTCTAACCCCGAATTCGGGAGGACTTGTTCATAGCCATGGAGGTCATAACCACAATGGAGGAAGCATTGACTGTGCTAGTAAGTCGATTTATCTCACCACCCCGGAGGGAAAAAGGATCAAGTATGTATCCAGGCATATGACAAGGAGAGCCCAAGTAAATTCCCTCTCACGAGTTGTTCAAGAAGAAGTGCCACGCAGAGATGGCTGATATTCCTCTGAGAGATGCAGTGCCACTGGAAGCGATTCAGTTGGATAGCGATTTGACTTATGAGGAGAAGCCACTCAAGATTGTGGAGTTTGCTAGCCGAGTTACTCGCAGCAAGGTTATCAAGTTTTGCAAAGTTCAGTGGAGCCACCATACCGAGGATGAAGCCACCTGTGAGAGAGAGGAAGACCTACGGAAGGATCACCCTCACCTATTTTCTAGCCAACCCGAATCTCGAGGGCGAGATTCATCTTAAGGGGGTAGGTTTGTAACATCCCAAATTTTCAATTTGGAATGTTATACATTAGACCATCATTGCATATCATATTTTATTGCATTTTGGCTTGATCCTAGAAATTCTACGCAACTCAAGGACCCACGGAGAGAGTTGGGGATTTGGTTAACTTCATATTGGAGTTTTCTCAAATTTTGAAAAGAGGATCATTTGGTTTTGATTATTTTTCCTTCCTAATATTTCTAAAATAAAAATATATAAGAGGAGATAAAATGACTTCTCCAAAATAAATGAAATATTAGAGGAAAAATATTAAAATCAAATAAATGTTTTATTTGGATTTTATTGCAATTTTATTTGCACTAGAAAAATTGCACGTTTTCAAAATTGCATTTTAGGGCCAAGAAAATGTTCATCTTGTTCTAAATATTTTATTTACACGGTGAAAATTTGTTTTGGCATTTTTAGATTTTTATTTAATTTTCTAGGATTTATTTTCGGCGGAACGTTATTTAAAAAAATGTCAGCGCCCGACTGGGCCAAAGCCCAGCCGAGCCGGCCGGCCCAACCCCGCGCCACCGCCACCCCCGCGCGCCCCGTGTCCGCACCGGACTCTGCCGGAGCCCGGGAGACCGCCGCCGCCTCGGGTTTCCCCTCCCCCAAGCCGACCGCGCCCCCTCCCCCTCATAAATACCCACCGCCGCCCCACATCGCCACCCAAGCCGCAGCAGCAGCAGCGCCCGCGCCTCGCCGTCGCCCCGCGCCGCCGCGCCGCACCACCCCGTCGTCGCCGCCATCCCGCAGCCCCACCCCGCCCCGCCGGAGCCGCCGTTCCGATCCGTTCGCCGCCGGTTTTTTTCGGTTTAGGTAAAAACCGATCGGTTTTTATTTAAACCCTAGTTTTCGTTTTTTAGATTAGTTCGGTTTTAGTTTTTTTGGTTTATTTATTTAGCGGACGTTCGTCCGTACGTTCATTTTAACGAACGGTTTTCGCTCGTTAGTCACAGACAACGAACGTTCGTTCGTTAGCCTGTTCGTCAGTTTTTCTTTTTCTCGGGTTTTTCGCGATTATTCCCAATCGCGATTTGTGATCCAATTTTTGTTTTAGTTTATCTTTTCGCTCGTTTATCGGAATCAGGCGATTCAAGCGCCTAGATCTTCGTCTCGAAGCCCTATTTCTGTTTAACCAACTTGAACAAGATTTTGGTACTGTAAAACTTGACTTTAGTCCAGATTAGTAAACGAATCTTGTTTCTTTCGCAGTTTGAGTTTCGTTGCTCCATTTGATTTGATTCTTTTTTGCAAACTGGAGTTCTTAAGTTGAACTTTCTGGTTAGATCTTATTATTTGAGTTTTACCCGTGCATCTTTTCTTGATTGCTTATGTATGCTGTTGTTTGTTTGCGATAGAATTCCCGAAGTGCGAAACATGCTACTCCAAGTCTCTAGGTTTTGCGGATCATCAGCAAGGCAAGTAACACATTGATCATACTCTTTTCATACCCAGTTTTTATGCATTAGCTCCAATCCTCAAACACTGCATGATTAGGATGTGATTAACTTGTGGGTATTGGGAAGTAGTTGATGAGGTAGAACCTATTGCCCTGTTATTATCAAACCCCTGGGAGTTACTTCTACGTATTGCTTATATTGCTATGCTATGCTCGTAGACGTGGTTTCGGTGAGTGAATCCATGACAGATGTGAGATTGTTAATTAATGGTTCAACTTACTGTGGCAACTTTAATACACATCTGGGTGGATTGCTTGTCGGGCACCTGGCGAATCCAGTGTTGTCCTAGGATATCCTGGAGTACCCGTGTGATAATCCTAAGGTCTGCCACCCAGGCTCAAAAGGAACTGAGATATTTCATGCTAGAAACTTCCGTGTGCAGCCACAAGATATTATGGGCTCTAGCATAGTTGAGTAAGTTGCATGACCTCTTCCAGTGGTAGGCTAGCAGATGTAGAGGGATGTAGGTTGGTACTGTCTACCCGGGGTTAGAGTTAATGCTTCTGAAAGACTGTGTCTCGGTCATCCGTTTCTCAAACACCATGTAGTGCAAGAAATCCAACGAAGGAGATCGAGTCTTGTGGGGAAAAGTGCGCAAACCTCTGCAGAGTGTACAATCCAATCATGGTTAGCCGTGTCCCCGGTTATGGACATCTTGAGTATCTAGTACTTGGATTATCATATGTATCTCATCACTCTAATTTAATATGTTGGGTTGATAATTACTTTAATTGGGATTGAGTCAGAGGAACCTTCTCAATGATGTTTCAACTACCATGATAGTTAAATAAAATCTATTCCTTTGTTGTAGGAAAAAATTGGCTTTTCGCAAAACTATAACCATAGAGCCTTTCCACCAGCCAAATATGCATGTAGTGATAGCATTATTCTATTCTTGCTCTACTGTGTTATATTGCCAGCATATTCCATGTGCTGACCCGTTTTCGGGCTGCATCGTCTTATGTTGTAGACTTTTCAGACGAGGAGTAAGGTTCGTTAGGTCGTTGCCGTGCAGCTCAGCTATGCCGTTGGAGTTGCTGGACTCACTTTATCTTCCAAGTTTTCCGCTGTTATCGTATTAGATGGCCTTATGCCATATTTATTGTAATAAGTTCTCTTTTGAGACATTCGATGTAATAAGTGTGTGATTGCTACTCTGTTATAAATCCTTCGAGTACTGTGTGTGTCAGCATTACCGATCCAGGGATGACACTGAAGCACAGAGACTTGACCGTTTGAGGCCGGGTCGCTACACTGGTCCTCTCCCCAAATATTGAGCGGGAAGGGAGCCAACAACGGCCAATTTGAAAGGGGACATCTAGTACAGCTTATCCTGACAAAAGTAGTCTTCGCCTGCAAAAGGCTCTTGCGGTGACGCCGTCTTGGGCTCCATGGTGACCTCCGTCTTGCCATCCTGCTGGTCTTGGTCTCGTTGCACCGATATGGAAACCTTTGCTTGATGCCTCGGTACTCCGCGCCCGCGCTTGCCCCCTTAGCACCAAAGAGGAAGCAAGGACGCTCCGCGCACTGGCGCCCGCCTGGTCCCGATCGTCATGGCTCACGTCACGAGGACCTCGCGAGGTTTGCCCTGCCTTGATCTCTCCGCCCCTCGTGAGCCTGCCTCGCGAGGCCGCTCCTGAGGAGGCCTTGCGTCGTCCGCCTCGCGAGGCTTGGCCCCTCGCGAGGGTCTTGAATGCCTTGTCGATGAAGATGGGCCGTGCAGGCTTGCTAGCTCAGCCACGCCGTGGGCCGCAGGCAGGCAAGTCTGGGGACCCCCGTTCCCAGAACGCCGACAGTAGCCCCCGGGCCCAAGGCGCGCTCGGGCTTGGCTTCGAGGCGAAGCCAAAGGTCAAGCGCGGAGCGCCGCGGGCCCCAAAAGCCCGCGGCCTCGGTTGACGCGTGGTGGTTGATTGGACGTGGGCGTCTCCGCTTCCCCACGCTGCCTCGGCATTTGCCCGACTTGACAAGTCCCTGCGACATGCAAGGAAAACCATCATTACCTGTGATCGTGGGGGGTGCCGGTTGGCCTTCTTCCGCTATAAATGGGGAGGGGGGCAGAGCCCCCGTCGCCCATCTCTTCCCGGTCCGCTTGCTTCTTCCTTCTCTGCTCCATCACCGGCTCCAATGGAGCTATTAAGAGGTTCTCCGCCGCAGAGAAAGGAAAGTCCCCTCGCGAGGGGCCCGGCTCCCCGGCGCCCAAGCGGGGACGCGGCAGTCCCCGTAAGCACACCGCGACACCCGCCGCGGCCTCCCGCTCCCGGGGTGGCGCCACTGCGCGTGGCGGGGGTCGCTCTGGTCGTGGTAGCCCCGTCGATGAGGGGAGACGTGCCGTGGTTGCGTGGCCTCCCCGGCCGCGCTTCCACTCGGCAAAGGTGCTGCCGGAGTTCGTTGTCTGGTCGGATGATCCGGCCGGCAACTGGCTTCAGCTTCCGCGCTTCTTTGTTGATGAGCTGCCGGCCTCTGGTCCAGGCGGGCTCTGGCTGCAGGCGGATGGCTGCTGCAGCAGGGCCTCCTGGGTCGTGGTTGAGGTCTCCGCCGCAGGAAACATAGCCCTGGCCCGCGGTTGGAAGACGTTCGCCCACGCGCGCGGCCTGGGCAGGCGGTGCACCCTCCATTTCAAGTACGACGGTGATGCGACCCTCTACGTGAGGGTGTTTGGGGAAGATGGTCGCCGCGCCGGGTGCTGCCCCGAGACGAATGACGGCGAGGAGGTGCTCGGCCTCGGCGACGGCCACGACGAGGGCGAGGGCGTGCCCGCCGGCCGCGCCTTGTCCAGCTACGGTGGCTCTTCTCTTGGCGAAAGCTCCAACAACGGCGGCTATGACCAGCCGCCACGCCGCCGCGCTCGCTTCGAAGGTGGTAGCGGGTCGTCTCGTCGCCGCGCCTCCGTGAAGCGCGAGGAGTGATCCGGCTAAGCTCGGGACATCGCCAGGGGCCTGCCCCCGTGGATCGCTGCAGCGCCGCTTTTGTTTCGTTCTTCTTTTCTTTCTTGCATCAAAATGAAACCAGTATGGGCCTGGAGGGGCGTGTATCGAAATGTGGTTCCTCAATCATTATGCTATGCTTGTTATTTCAGTGCTGTGTCGTTATTTGTGCAGAGATAACTTAGCCTGGCGCGTTCGGGGCAGCCTCCTCTTCACGAGGCACTTATTTCCTTGTGCCCGTCTTGACTTAGTGGTTGCTTAGGAACTGCAAAACATTCGTTAGGAGGCTCGCTAGGAGACTTACCGTTCACCCGAGCCTTGACCCAGCGCTTCTTATCGCGGTACCCGTGGGGCACGGATTTAGGAGAGATGCGCCAGCTTGTGGGCTCGAACGAGGGGGCCTCACGAGAAAGCAGACGGAAGGCAGAGAGAAGGAAAAAATGCAAAAGGAAAAATCGCTCACGAGGGCACCTGCCTAGCCCCCTCGCGAGGTGTGCGAGAGAGAGAACACAGGTGAACTAGAGTCCGAAATAGTGGCAAACAGCGATGGAACCAAATCAGCATGGAACACCAGAAGCAAACTTCGATTAAGAGAAAGCGAGCCAACTACGGAAAGCAAATGAAAAGCCGCGTCCGGCACCTAGTCTAGTCTTTAAGTCTTCTCACCATCACAGAGCTAAGTTGTTGTAGGGTGAAACCCTAGAGGGGATCTTTTCACACTTGGAGGGGGAAAAGTGGAAGAACACTCAAGAACACAAGGCACAAATCTTTCAAACAAACCCAAATATCACATCCACTAGAGTAGCATACATGAGATCCACAAGATTACAAGATCAATCCAAGGAAACAAGCACAAAGGTAAAGTTATTCCCACTCCTAGAGGAGGTGAGGTCTTGATGATGATCTACTCCCTTGGGAGGTCTTGTAATCCACAAGGATTCTTCCCAAGAGGGGTCTTGATATCCAAGAGGAGGGGATACAAGGAGCAAAGCTCACAATGTTTTATCTAATACTTTGCTAACCCTACAAATGACCTAGGAGATGAGTATATAAAGGCTAGGGACGAAACTTAGGGAAAGAGGGGTACAAAGGACTAAAATGTCCCTAAAATGCATAGCCACGGGGAAAGGGTCCGGGCACCCGGGGTGGAACCAGTCGGGCACCCGGACCGGTCAGGGGCACCGGAGGAGGGAGGAGCGGGCACCCGGGGTCCAAGGCCCGGGCACCCGGGGTGGCAGATGGCAGCCTGGGCGGTGTGGTCCGGGCACCCGGGGCCGGTTGGCCGGGGACCCGGGGCTGGCTGGGCGCGGTCCAAGTGGAGGGCCGGGCACCCGGGACCGGCTGGGCGTGTTGGGCCGGGCACCCGGGGCTTTGGAGCCGGGCACCCAGGGCCGGCTGGGGCGCTGCCCGGGCAGAGGCCGGGCACCCGGGGTGTCCAGGGCGTTCGGCCCTCCCCTTGTCTTCGAGTCCGGGCACCTGGGGTCCTTCCGTCCGGGCACCCGGGGTGTCCAGGGGCTTCTTCCCTTCCTTCTCCTTGGCCTCTCCTTCATTCTCTTGCTCCATGGATGCTCGCATCCCCGTCTTCTCCTTCCCACGATCATCTTCGATGTACCTAAGAATGCATAGCTTATCTCTGTGAGGTAGAATCCCATTCTCATGTGAAACCAAACAAAACTCGGAGAGGAAAGAAGTGACCTCGTTCTCAATGTTGCGTGCACGTGCTCTTGTCATTGGCCCACTTGGTGCTTGCGGTGGTGATGGAGTGTCGGTGCGTGTAGTCAAGGGATGCTCCGCATCATCTCCCCCCCTTGGGAGAGATCCGTCCACGGATTGTGCTCTTCATCACCATGGTACTTGGGCAAGTCTTTGACGTTGAAGATGTCACTTACGTTGTACTTGTCACGTGGGATGTCGACCTTGTATGCGTTGTCGTTGTAGCGTGCTAGCACCTTGAATGGTCCGTCGGCTCTCGGGAGTAGCTTGGACTTGCGTTCCTTGGGGAAGCGGTCCTTGCGGAGATGTATCCATACTTGATCACCCGGTTGGAACACAATCGGAGACTTGTTGATGTTGAGCTTGGAGGCTAGTCGTTGTACTTGGCGCTCGATCGTGGAACGTGTTTCTTCATGCATCTTCTTGAGGTAGGTGGCTCTTGCGCTTGCGTCCATGTTTGCTCGTTCTTGAAGCGGTAGAGGGAGGATGTCCAACGGCAACAAAGGGTTGAAGCCGTAGACAACCTCGAAGGGGGACTTGCCGGTTGTAGAATGTCTTGCGCGGTTGTAGGCGTACTCGGCAATGGGTAGGCACTCCTCCCATTCCTTGATGTTCTTCTTTATCAACACGCGTAGGAGAGTTGCAAGCGTCCGGTTGGTGACTTCCGTTTGGCCATCGGTTTGAGGGTGGTATGCCGTGGAGAAGAGTAGCTTGATTCCGAGCTTGGCGCATAGCGTCTTCCAAAAGTAGCTTAAGAACTTGACGTCTCGATCCGACACAATTGTCTTTGGCACACCGTGCAACCTCAAGATTTCCCTACAAAAGAGATTGGCAACATGTGAAGCATCGTCTATCTTATTGCATGGTATAAAATGAGCCATTTTAGAGAATCGGTCCACAACAACAAATACGGAGTCCTTGCCATTTTGAGTCCTAGGTAATCCAAGCACAAAATCCATGCTAATGTCTTCCCAAGGTTGGTGTGGAATAGGTAAAGGCATATGTAAACCATGGGATTGAGATTTTGACTTAGCTTTGCAACATGTAGAGCACCGGTTGGTGAAGCGGGCGACATCGCGAAACATCTTGGGCCAAAAATAGTTCTTGGAGAGCGTGGAAAAAGTCTTGTTGCGTCCAAAGTGTCCCATGAGTCCACCTCCATGAGCCTCTTGCAAAAGTAACAAACGAAGAGAAGACTCAGGAATGCATAGTTTGTTAGCTCTCATAAGATAACCATCTTTGATATAGTATTGTTCCCAAGAAGTATGCGTCACACACTTAGCATAAGGAGTAGCAAAAGTCACATCATGCTCATATAAATCTTTGATGTGATCAAATCCAACAACATTCAATTCAAGTTGAGTAAGTAACATGCATTTGCGGGAAAGGGCATCCGCCACAACGTTCTCTTTGCCCTTAATGTACTTGATCACATAGGGAAAAGATTCAATAAATTCACTCCATTTAGCATGTCGTTTATTCAACTTGGTTTGACCTTTAAGGTACTTAAGTGTCGCATGATCGGTATGTATGACAAACTCATGCGGTCTAAGGTAATGTTCCCAAACATGTAACACACGCACTAAAGCATACAATTCTTTGTCATAGATGGGATAGTTAAGTTGAGCAACGGAGAGTTTTTCACTAAAATATGCAATAGCTTGTTTTTCTTGCATCAAAACTCCACCAATTCCATTACCACTTGCATTACAATGAACCTCAAAAGTTTTGTCAAAGTTGGGTAAAAGCAAGAATTGAAGCATGAGTAAGCAAAGATTTGAGCTCATCAAAAGCGGTAGATTGCAAAGGTCCCCAAACAAAAGGAGCATTTTTCTTACTCAAGGCATGCAAAGGTGCGGCAATAGTGCTAAAATCTTTCACAAAGCGACGATAGAACCCCGCAAGACCTAGAAAACTACGCACTTGTTGCAAATTGGTGGGTTGTGGCCAAGTTTTAATTGCTTCAATTTTAGACTCATCAACATGAACACCCTTTGAGGAAACAATGAAACCCAAGAAAACAAGCTTGTCAACACCAAAAGTGCACTTTTTCATGTTTGCATAGAGATGTTCCTTGCGAAGAGTTTGCAAAACATACCGAACATGTTTTAGATGATCTTTGATGGATTTGCTAAAAACAAGTATGTCATCGAAGTAGACCACAACAAAAACCCCAATGTAAGGACGAAGCACGAAATGCATAAGACGCATGAAAGTACCGGGAGCTTCCGATAAACCCATAGGCATAACTAACCACTCGTACAAGCCAAATTTGGTTTTGAAAGCGGTTTTCCATTCATCACCTTCTTGTATGCGGATTTGATAATAGCCACTTTTAAGATCAATTTTTGAGAAAATAGTAGCACCGCTAAGTTCATCTAGCATATCGTCAAGTCGAGGTATGGGATGCCTATAACGAACGGTTATAGCATTGATGAGTCTACAATCGGAGCACATGCAAAAACTACCATCTTGCTTGGGTACAAGTATAACCGGAACGACACAAGGGCTTAAGCTTTCACGTACATGGCCATTGTCGATGAGTTGTTGGACTTGCCATTGGATCTCCTTAGTTTCTTCGGGGTTGACGCGGTAGGGAGCCTTGTTCGGAAGAGGTGCTCCGGGGATGAGTTCGATCCTATGTTCAATACCACGTAGAGGAGGAAGACCGGGAGGTAGCTCATTAGGAAAGACATCCTCGAATTCCTGCAACAAGTTAGAAAACACTAGAGGAAGAGGATTAGGAGTGTTAGTTTTTGCCACCTCATCTTTGCATAGGAGAACAAAGTGGATGACACTCGATGTGTTCTCACACACTTCTCTCATCTCTCTTTTTGTGGCTAGGAGGACTAAGTTCTTCTCTCTTGGCGAAGAGGCGCTCAATTTTGGCTTGTGGCTCTCACTTTCTTTTTGGTGGATCACTCTCTCACTAGGATCTCCACGATGGGTGGATTCTTGCTTATCGGCGATCACTTGGCTTGGTGACATTGGTCGAAGCACATATTCCTTGCCTTTCATCTTGAAGCTATAGTAGTTGGTTCGTCCATTGTGGATGACTCCACGGTCAAATTGCCAAGGTCGTCCCAAGAGAAGATGGCACACCGACATAGGAACTACATCACACTCCAAGGTGTCCTCGTAGGCGCCAATCTTGAAAGAAACTTTCACCGTATGCTCACTTGAATGGTGCTGGAGTCGCTTAGCCATTGCACATTGTAGGGACGAGGGTGCTTCTTCTTGACCAATTGGAGCTTGGAACATAGCTCCTCGCTTGCCAAGTTGTGACAACTTCCTCCGTCGATGATGACCTTCACAGAACGCCCGTTGATGCCGGCCTTTGTGTGGAAGATGTGGCACCGTTGGTCTTCATCTTGATGGTGTGGAGCGTCAAGGCCTTGGAGACCACGAGAGAGGGACTTGAATCATTGTCACAAAACACTTGATCATCTTCATCTTCGTTGAGACGCCGGTGCATGGCCACGTGCTCAAGGGCTTCCATTTCTTCTTCACTCATCGAGTCATAAGTGCCATCATCGTTGAAGATCATAGTTCGCTTGTTGGTGCACTCGAAGGACTTGTGTCCCCGGCCACCACATGTGAAGCACTTGAGAGAACTTGTCTTGATGGGGTTTTTCGGTAGTGCCGAACATGAGGGAGTCTTGGATTTGTAGTTGCTTGCCGGAGAACGAGTCGAGGAAGGCGTAGCTTGCTTGGAACTTGACTTGTCACCGGCACTTGGTGATGCTCTAGTTGAGGAAGGAGTTGCCGAAGTCGCGGGAGCTTGAGAGTAGGAGCCGTAGGTCTTGGACGAGTACTTGGCATATTTGAAGTCATCTTGGACTTGTCACTCGGCCTTGGTCGCTTGACAAACTAGCTCGAGAAGGTTTGAGTATGGTTGGAAGTCGGCAATCCGCTTGATTGGGTGGTTGAGGCCGTCCAAGAAGCGTGCCATTGTTTGCTCGTCGTCTTCCTTGACATTGGCTCGTATCATGGCAATCTCCATTTCTTGGTAGTATTCTTCCACCGTCTTCGTGCCTTGTTTGAGGAGTTGCAACTTCTTGAAGAGATCACGGGTGTAGTGTGTAGGCACGAAGCGAGCTCTCATGACATCCTTCATTTTCGTCCACGTTGTGATTGGTGGTTCGCCTCTTGTATGTCGTCGCTCGATCACTTGTTCCCACCAAATGAGAACGTAGTCTTGGAACTCGAGGGAGGCCATGGCGATCTTCTTTTCCTCGTCGTAGTTGTGAAGACGGAATATCTTGTCCACCTTCAAGGCCCATGAGAGATACTCTTCGGGATCATTGCTTCCAGAGAACTTGGGCATGGTGAACTTGAGCTTGCCGTATCGGAGTTCTTCATCGAAGTAGCGGTTTTGATGTCGCTCTTGCCGTGGAGGAAGATCCTCAAATGCTCGTTCCTCGAGATGTCGCTCTTGGCATGGAGGAGGGTCTTGAAGCACTTGATTCTCTTGATGTCGTTCTTGCCATGGAGGAGGACGAGGGATATGCGCTTGGTTGCGCCTTTCTTGTTGCTCTTCGCGTCTCGCGGCTTCTTCTTGTATCTCTCGACGAAGAGCTTCCTCTTCTTCTCGTGCTTCCCGACCGCGTTTGGCAACGGCACGTGTGGAATCACGGAGTGCATCTAGGGCCACTTGAGCTTGGACTTCTTGCCGTAGTTGTTGTTGTCGAAGTGCTTCGGCATCTTGCTCCTCTTGGTGTAGTCGCGCTCGTTCCTCTTGTTCTTGACGGATGGCGTCTTCGTCTTGAGGTTGTTGCCGTGGCCATTGTGGAGGCATTTGCTCTTGCTCCCTTGGTTCTTGCGCGTGTTGTCGCACCCTTTCACGTGCTCGGACTCGGTCTTGTAAGCCATTACCATAGAATGGATTTTCTTGAGCTTGGCGATCTTGAGGTGCTTGATGTCGAGGGACTGGAGCTCGTGGAGGACTTGTATCATAGGCGGAGTAGTCCGAAGAGTGTCGACTTGAGCGGTGGCTTGAGGGGCACCGTCTTGTTGGCGATGATGAGGAAGACGGGCGTCGCACGATCATGTTGGAAAGTTCTTCCATTTGTGTAGTGAACTTGTCGTCGATCGATTTATGAAGGTTGGAGGCGAGTTGCTCCAAGCGTTCACCCAATGCTACGCTTTCTTGATGTAACGCTCGTTGTGCGAGGAAGAAGTGGTTCTTGGTGACGTAGCCGTTATCATCACCTTGCTCCTCGAAAAGTGGGTTCGCCGACGAACTTGGCCTATCCATCATAACCAAGTGGGTGAGTAGGAAAATGAGAGAACAATACCGAAGTTACCTTTTCCGAGGATTGAGGATGTAACAAGTGTCACTCAATGTAATGCCACAATAGTAGAATTGGAGCCGGGTTTGTTTCTCACACCTACAAGTAAAAGGCTTATGGAGGAGCTTGGTTAGGATGGTGGCAAAAATTTCAAGCAAATGTTAGTCAAGATATTGATAAGGTTGAGATGGTTCACAAAATTGCAAGTAAAGCAAATAGATCAAAGCCAAGAGTATCACTAGGAACACACACACGGAAGATAGATGGGATCCGCACAACCAAGGGGTGAGCTCAAAATGTGTGACCACGAAAAATGCTCTCGTTGTGCGAATGCTAGAGAGACGCTAGCTCGATTGCTCAAATGGGCAAGATACGCTTGTGCACCAACCTATGAGAGAAATGTGCCGTCTTCAATCCCAAGTATGCTATGTATGAGGTGTCCAAGATGATATGCAAAATGGCTCAATGCTATTGCCTATAAGCTCTTTGTTTCTCCTCTTTTGCTTAAAAGCTTTTCTTTCTTTCTCTTTTTCCCTTATGCTTGATGCTCGAGCCAAGTATGATATGAGACAAGTATGTAAGATATGCACGGGAGAGACTTATGGCACTAAGATGATAACAAGATCACTACGGTGCACAATAGCGTGGCCCGGCAATTCTCTACTCGCTAGTCTCGATGGGTAAGCAACGCAAAAGGCTTGGGCTATCAAAGCAAAAGCAAAGGTAAGTGTCGTCGAGGTTACCGTCCTTTCTTACGGTTAGCGGTGAAGATGACTCTGAGGCTATGATGTCGATGTCACACGCTCCTAAGTAGCCGAAACACCTTAGGAAACGCAAATCGCAACTCAAGATCGGTCAAATGCGGAAGGTGGGTGTGTTTTTGTGTTGATTTTTGGATGGAGGCTAAAGGTGGTGGTAATGATATATGCGTATGGGGGTGTCAAGAGCTTCCAAACGAGCTAAAGAACACAAAAAACGGACTTGGGAGGTGGAAGTTATGGTCAATTTGGTGTTGTAGTTGGGCTGATTCGGGGGGGTGCGGGCACCCGGGGCTGGAGGGTGCGGGTACCCGGGGTGGTCAGGGGAAAGTGGCCCGGGGGTGCGGGTGCCCGGTGGTTCGAGGTGCGGGCACCCGGTGGTCTCCGATTTGGGCAGAAAATTTGGGGGAAAAGCAAAATTCGGAGGATTTCGTGGTGGGAAGGGTGGGGATTGTTGGGGAGGGGCTAGATCCACTTGCCAAACATCAAATCCATGGACCAAAACAACCAAATCTCACAAGATCCAACAAATTGCAAGAAATTTTTTTGGGCTATTTTTGTGGGGAATTTTTGAATTTGGACGAAAAACAACAAAATCAAGGCAGCAAATGGGGGGATGGGACTCCAAGATGTGAATCAACCTTGCTCATGGTACCAAGATGTTGTAGGGTGAAACCCTAGAGGGGATCTTTTCACACTTGGAGGGGGAAAAGAGGAAGAACACTCAAGAACACAAAGCACAAATCACTCAAACAAACCCAAATATCACATCCACTAGAGTAGCATACATGAGATCCACAAGATTACAAGATCAATCCAAGGAAACAAGCACAAAGGTAAAGTTCTTCCCACTCCTAGAGGAGGTGGTCTTGATGATGATCTACTCCCTTGGGAGGTCTTGTAATCCACAAGGATTCTTCCCAAGAGGGGTCTTGATCTCCAAGAGGAGGGGATACAAGGAGCAAAGCTCACAATGTTTTATCTAATACTTTGCTAACCCTACAAATGACCTAGGAGATGAGTATATAAAGGCTAGGGACGAAACTTAGGGAAAGAGGGGTACAAAGGACTAAAATGTCCCTAAAATGTGTAGCCACGGGGAAAGGGTCCGGGCACCAGGGGTGGAACCGGCCGGGCAGGGGCACCGGAGGAGGGAGGAGCGGGCACCCGCGGTCCAAGGCCCGGGCACCCGAGGTGGCAGAGGGCGGCCTGGGCGGTGTGGTCCGGGCACCCGGGGCCGGCTGGGCACGGGCCAAGTCGAGGGCCGGGCACCCGGGACCGGCTGGGCGTGTTGGGCCGGGCACCCGGGGCTTTGGGGCCGGGGACCCGGGGCCGGCTGGGGCACTGCCTGGGCAGAGGCCGGGCACCCGGGGCCGAGTTGGCCGGGCACCCGGGGTGTCCAGGGGGTTCGGCCTCCCCTTGTCTTCGAATCCGGGCACCCGGGGTCCTTCCGTCCGGGCACGCGGGGTGTCCAGGGGCTTCTTCCCTTCCTTCTCCTTGGTGTCTCCTTCATTCTCTTGCTCCATGGATGCTCGCATCTCCGTCTTCTCCTTCCCACGATCATCTTCGATGTACCTAAGAATGCATAGCGTATCTCTTTGAGGTAGAATCCCATTCTCATGTGAAACCGAACGAAACTCGGAGAGGAAAGAAGTGACCTCGTTCTCGATGTTGCGTGCACGTGCTCTTATCATTGGCCCACTTGGTGCTTGCGGTGGTGATGGAGTGTCGGTGCGTGTAGTCGAGGGATGCTCCGCATCATAAGTTCTGCCACTAGGCGTGGGAGGGAGCCCCCGAGGCCCGAGGGCGGCACTCCTGAGACTCCGGGGCGTGTACAACCCACTCATTATTACGTGAGCGTGTCACGGGCGGCGATTCTTCACAGGCACCGGGCCTTCTTCAGAGGCACTGGGCCTTTCTTCATAGGCACTGGGCCTTGCTTCATGCGTAGAACTTCTGGAGGTGCTGGATGTTCCAGGCGTTCTGGATGGGCACCCCGTCCTGTGTCTCTAGGCGCGCGGCGCCAGGCCTGGAGACATGGACGACATTGAACGGGCCCTCCCACATGGGTGAGAGCTTATGCAGCCCTTCCCCGGAGAGGACCCGCCTGAGGACGAGGTCACCCGTCTCGAGCATCCTGGAGCGGATGTTGCGGCAGTGGTATCGCCGTAGCGCCTGCTGGTACCTTGCCGCCCTCAGTGCAGCTTCACGGCAACGTTCCTCCCCCAACACGAGGTCCATCCCCCGCGTGGCGTCCTGCTGCGTTTCATCAAACGCCAAGACCCGTGCGGAGCGATGCTTGACCTCGTGAGGGAGGACCGCTTCAGCTCCGTAGACGAGGAAGAACGGGGTCTCACCCATCGACTTGGTGGCGGTCCCTGCCGCAGGCCTCGAGCTTCTTCTTGAAGGTCCTGGTCTTGAGGCCCCTCAGGACCTCTGCGGTGGCGCGTTCGGTGTCGGTGTACAAAAAGAGGGGTGCATTTTTATACCCCTATACCTGTGCACGGGCAGTCGGAGCAGCGCCTACAGTCACGCCAATAAGAACAGGGGAGGTGAGCCAAGGTAAGACCGAAGCCCAAGATAACAAGAGCAACGCCAAGACCACAAAGAGCTGAGGGACGAAGCAGGTTCCCCCGGCAAGACCCTTTCCGGGGCAGCCTCAGCAGCCCCGGCAAGACCCTTGCCGGGGCAGCTCGCCCCACACCAACAGAGCAAGACACCCTTGAGCCCACGGTCCCCAACACCATCGTCCACGTGGGGCCAGGGCTCGGGAAGGCACCTCTGTGGTGGCATGCAGATCTTTGTGAAGACATATTCAAGATCAGATGAGGATTAGAAGACGATGATCATCGGCAAGATCCTTGCCGAGGAAGGCCACCAGACCCCCGGCAAGGTCCTTCCCGGGGACGACAACGCGCCGCGGCAAGACCCTTGCCGAGCCACACGGCATGACCCTTGCCGGGCCACCCGACAAGGCCCTCGCCAAGGACGCCAGCGGGGCCACTACCAAGCCCGCGCCAACCAAGCTTCCACCGCCGTTCACATGCAGCTGCCAGCCCAACCAGCTGGGCAGGCACCTGCAGTTCCCAGGCCAACTCATCGAGCGCCTGCGTGGCGGCATGCAGATCTTCGTGAAGGCTCCACCGCTGCGCCACCTCAGCTGCCTACCTGCCTACATGGCACCACGCACCTCACTAGCCAGGGCGCGTGTCAAGGCGAGGAGGAGCGACAACGGATTGGACGGGCCTCGCCCCCGTCCCCAATAAAGCAAGGGGACACCTAAGCTACGCATTAAATGCGTCTTGTCCTGTAATACGAGCGATAAGCTCAGGGCACTGTACGCCTTTCCACCTCCTGTGTGCCACTGTGGCAGCCCCTTCCAACTATATAAGGAGGCCCATGGCATACTGGAGGAGGATTCGGCTCTTTTGAACCACGCACTGACCACAGCTAGTTCGAGAGCTCAAGAACTCTCTGAAATACACCCACCAAAATAGGACTAGGGTTGTACGCATCCCTGCGGCCCGAACCTGGGTAAACAATCCTTGTGCTGTCTACTAGCCCTGCTCTTCTCGCAACCCCGTGCCCTGGCAACCGTAGTAGGGATTCTTGTGATCCCATAGGTGTTGTTCCACACCGACATCTTTGGCGCGCCAGGTAGGGGAATGGCGCAATTGTGAGAATCTGGTCTAGTAGTTAGCCTGTAGTTCTTCATCGCCTTTGGCTCCTAAGAAGAAGGCGGCCGAAGGAACGACGCCGACTCGGCAACAGAAAAGCTATGTCATTCAGAGCCTTGAGTTATTTCCTCCTATACATAAGGTTATCGTCCTCGGAGATCTCTCCTATGTATGAGAAACCTGCACGCAAAGGGGCCCTCCCGCAATTGGCAACACCCTTGTTCTGTTTCAAGACCGCTCAACAGCTCAAAGCGGCCGCGTCGAGAGTGGCGGGGTAGCCTTCCGCACTTGGCAACGCTCCCGACTCTGACTCGAGTCAAGCTCGACAGTTCGGGCGGCCGCGCTAGGGGCGGCAAGGTGGTTCGCCCGACAGCAAGCACACCCGCCAGGCCAATGGGGATCCGTCCCCAAGACGCCGCCTTGGGTTTACGCGCCGGCGAGCCTACCCAGTAACGTAGGGAGGACATACAAAGGAAAATCGAACAGGAAAATAACATGCATAATACTGAAAGTGCTGCAGAGTTATATTACGTCGAATTGTTGCTGCGGTTCTAACTAGAGGTAGTGATTGTCTTGGTTGTGAACCTGCAGCGGCGATAAAGAACTGGGTGCCTAATCCCGGCGTTGGCCCTCCACCCTCTGAATTTCACCGGCTCGGCTGATGATGGGCTAGATGCGCTCCCTGAGCAGCGCGAGGTCAGTACCCTCCGGCAAGCTCTCCAGCGCGGCGTCGAAGTCGAGGTCGGGGTACCAGTGCGCCACCTTGGTGAGAACCTTGGTCATGGCACCCTGGCAAAGCCTCCGGGACTCGTCGGCCAGTGAGGCCGCCCGGTTGGCGTGGAGCCGCTCTTGAGCGCCGACGACCTTCTCAAAGAACATGGTCAGGCTGCAATTGGCGCTCACGCTCCGCTCTGGGACATACCTCACGTCCGGCATCTCCATGATGGCCAGTTGCGCGGCGGCCTGGTTGGCGACGGTGGCGAGGTGATCGAGCCAACGGTTCTCGCCCGCCACGTGATCCGCGAAGTTGAGGCCCTCGTTCTCCCACAACTACTTCCCGGCCTCCAGCTCCTTGGCCAGGGTCCTCTCTCGGGTTTTGGCCTCCGACAGCACCTTCTCGAGACCCTCCAGCTTCAGCTTGAGGTCTTTAATGGAGTTGTTGGCCTCGGAGAGCTCCCCAGCCTTGCCGACGACCGCGCCCTGCGCCTCTGTCAGGGCACTGTTAAGCGTCTCCTCCTCGGACAGCTTCAGGGCCTACTCCTTCAGCCCGTCGCGCTCCGCCTCCAACTCCTCCACCTTGCCGGCGTGATCCTGGGCCTGGGCATTGAGTGCCTCTTTGTGCTCTGCTCCAGCTCACTGGTCCGCTGCAAGACAAGCTTCTCCACCTCTGCGTCCTTGCCGTGAAGCATGGCGGCAAGCTTCGCCTCGCGTGCAGCGAGGTCCTCCTCCTGGGAGTTCAGCGCGGCCTCGTGTTGGGTCCGGGAGGCTTCGGCGGCCGCGGCCAAGTTCCTCGCCGTCTCTTGAGCCTTCTCGACGTCGGCGAGCTTCATGGTGAGCTCCACGTCGCGCTTGGCCAGCTCGCTCTAGGCAGCCTTGAGCTCCTTGTGGGCCTTGCGGAACCGGTCCAGCGTCTCGGCAACGCGCTTCTGGAGGTCCACCTCCGCCTTCTCCACCACCGCCGTCCTGGACTTAGCCTTGTCCAGGCGGGCGCGGTGGAGCGCCTGGAGCTTCCGGAAGCTGGCGCCCATGGTGTGGAAGAGCCGCTCTTCCTGTGAACCGTCACCGCCAACGATCGGCTCGTCGACGACTTCAAGCCCGGCAGCGGCAAGCACTTCGTCGTCGAACACCTCTCCCTCAACGGGTGTCCTGGTGCTCGACGCGCCTCGAAGGTGGATGAACAAGTCATCGCTCACCCTCAAGTACTTGCCGGAGCCGAAAGCAGCAGATGAGAAAGGCTGGTCACCAGCCACCTCCTCCTCCTCCTCGGCAGCGGCCCCACCGGCCTCTCCGGCAGGCCCCTTGCCGGCCTCCTCAGCGGCAGCCTTGCCGGCCTCCCCGGCAGGCCCCTTGGCGGCGTCCTCGGCAGCACCCCTGGCGGCCTCCTCGGCGGCGATCTTCTCGGCGTCCGCCTCGGCGGCCTTGGCGACGTCCTCGATGATGACGTCCATGTCCTCTGGGTTCACCAAGGAGGAATCTGGACGCCGAAGAAGGGGGTGAGGCAAGGCCAGGACCAAGAGCTAGAAAGAAAAAGAAGCAGGGACGAACGGCGAACGACTTACCTGTGCCAGTACCAGGCTGGGAAACGGAAGTCCCCTCCCCGCCAACATTTGGCATCGAGGCAAAGCCGCCGGCGCCCAAGTTCTCCTCCTCCTCCTCCTTGTGCGTGGGCCCGGTGCCTGGCGCCCTTGCCGGGGACGCCCCTCGGGGCGGCGTGGTCGATGGGGGCGGCGTGTTGGGAGTAGCCCTCTATGGCTCCTCCTGTTGCTGCTCTCCTCCTGCATACCTGGCAAGGTCAGCACCAAAGTGTCGTGCCCCAGACACATGTCAATGGGGGAAGAGTGATGAACTTACGCTGGGGGCTATGCCGGGGGCTGCTGTCCGGGCTGCTCAACACTACCAGTGGCGCCCCCGAAGTGCCAACTAGGGGCTGGCCACCCGTCGAAACCTTGGCCCTCTTCACTCTCTGGGCCAGCATCTCCACGTCCCTACAAAGATGAAGACAAGTCAAGACGAGCAACACAGATTGAGGAGGCAGAGATAATGAAAAGGAACCAGATACTTACTCGTCGTCCGCCTCCTCCTCTGCTGTTTTCCTCTTCCTCCTCGGGCTGAGGGATCCATAATCAAAAGTGACCTCCGTATCGACGTCCGCCGGAGGAGGAGAAGGAGGTGGTGCCTGGACACGCGTAGACGAAGAAGGGGCGGCTGTCTTCTTGTTCACCGCGGCCTTCGCCGGCTTCTTTGCCGCTTCGGCCCTCGTGCGGCGCCCGAACACCTCCAAGGTCAGCTGTGGCCGTGCAGCCCTGCTGGGCCGGACCGGCTCGCCGGAACTGGCCCGCCGCAGGACTCACCCTCTCCCCACAGCCGGCGTCGGGCTTGTGCTCTCGGCCTCCTCCTCCGACGACTCGCCAGTCACATCTTCGACCAGAGGAGACTCGGTGCCGGCGCTGCTGGCTCCCCCGGCGGCCGCCGCCCACCGGGCGAGCTCCTCCTCCTCCGCGGCCATCGCGGCCTTGTCCTCCACACCGCCGGTGCCGTCGGCCTCCTTGGCAAGATGTGCCTCCCTCGCCCTGGTGGCGATGTAGTCCAGCTCTGCCTGGGTGGTGTCCTGGACAAGCAGCCGCTCGGCATCGGCGTTGACGTACCCCTCGTGCAGGGTGTCAAAGAACTACTGCACCTCAGCGTCCTCCGGCTACTTCCAGCTCGGGTCGGGGCCATGCGCGTTGCAGTCCGGCATCATGGCAATGATATCGGACTAGCGCGAGTTGTCGCACAACGGGACCACCCCCGTCGGCAGCTTGAACAGAGGCCCCTTGAGGACCTTGCCGGCCTTCGCGGCGGCCCTCGCGACCTTGCCGGTCCGCTTGACCTCGCCGTCGCGGCCCACGTCAAGCTGGATGAGCCGCTGGCAGAAATGGGCGTGCCCCATCACCGTGAAATTGTGGTCGAGGCCGGGACGAAGCCGCATCATGTCGGCGGGGTTCGTGAAGACCCAGGCTGGCCTCCCCTTGTTATGCAGTGGAGCGATCCGGCGGCGGATGAAGTCCGCGCCGATCATCTCAAGGTTGAGGCCGGCCTCGGTGAGCCGGAGGATCCTGGTGGTGGCGACCGTGAGCTTCTCATCGTCAGCATCGACGTCGCTGCAATCGCTTCTGCGGACCGGCGGCGCCCAGCGAACTTCGCAGAACGCCGGCGGGTCTTTCTCCTTGATCCAGCACCACCGGCCCTGCCATTCTTCCCACCTCTCCTTCATGGCGCCCTCCGGATATGCTCCCTTGGATCTTGAGACTCAGGCGATGCAACCGGAGATGGCGCCCCCTGGTTGGATCCGAGGGGAGAAGTAATGGCGGAAGAGCGCCGTGTTGGGGTGCACCCCGGAAAAGCCCTCGCAGAGATGCACGAAAAGGGCCATGCACGCCACCGCATTCAGAGTAAAACCCAGGAGGCGGAAGTCAAAGGTATGCATGACGTCGCTGAAGAAATCGGATTAGGGAGGACAGAGCCCGCAGGAAAAATAATCAACAAAGAAGGGGTACCGATTTGGGCAAGCCTCGGCGCAGTCAGCGGGGATGACACGCGTGGCTGGATGCCCCGAATTCTCCCCCCCCGTCTTCACTCCCCACAGGGGCCTGAAGGAGTCCCGAAGCTCGAACACGTCGACTGTCGAGGGGAAGAAGGTGGACTGCGTCCGCTGTACCGCCAGCGCACTCTCCGGCGGCTTCGGCGTCCTTGGCCACTCCCTTGCCCTTGGTGGATTTTGGCGCCATGGCGGCTGGGGGAGGAGGGCAGGACAGAGGGCGGCGGAAGCACAACGGCGGCGAGCAGGGACGAAGCTTGGAGAAGAAGAGGAAGACAGATGGAGGTTTCCGAGATTGGGGTTGCGCGAAGGGTAAAAGGAATAGTGCGCCCGCGGTTATCCCTTTTTATGGGGAAGCCGCGGGGCGCACTACCCATTTACTGCGATGTGACGCATGCGTGTGGAAACTGCCCCACGCATGCCGCCCACGTCACGCACACCCCTCCATGCCGCGCCGCGCGTGCAGGTCATGGGAAGCGCGCGTGCGAAAAGTCTTACCACGGTAAAAACTGCCCCGCCTGCCTGCGCACATTTTGGGCCTGGCCCAACAACATGTCGCGCTTATGTGTGGCGCAGGCCCGGGGGCTCCTGTTAGTGTACAAAAAGAGGTGTGCGTTTTTGTACCCCTATACTATGCACGGGCAGTCAGAGCCGCGCCTACGGTCACGCCAAGCAGAACAGGGGAGGTGAGTCAAGGTAAGACCGAAGCCCAAGATAACAAGAGCAACGCCAAGACCAAGACCACAAAGAGCAGAGGGACGAAGCAGGTTCCCCCGGCAAGACCCTTGCCGGGGCAGCTCACCCCACACCAACAGAGCGAGACACCCTTGATCCCACGGTTCCCAATGCCATCGTCCACATGGGGCCAGGGCTCGGGAAGGCACCTCTGTGGTGGCATGCAGATCTTTGTGAAGACATATTCAAGATCAGATGAGGATTAGAAGACGACGATCCTCGGCAAGATCCTTGCCGAGGAAGGCCACCAGACCCCCGGCAAGGTCCTTCCCGGGGACGACAACGCATTGCGGCAAGACCCTTGCCGAGCCACACGGCAAGACCCTTGCCGGGCCACCCGGCAAGGCCCTCGCCAAGGATGCCAGCGGGGCCACCGCCAAGCCTACGCCAACCAAGCTTCCACCGCCGTTCACATGCAGCTGCCAGCCCAACCAGCTGGGCAGGCACCTGCGTGGCAACATGCAGCTCCCAGGCCAACTCATCGAGCGCCTGCGTGGCGGCATGTAGATCTTCGTGAAGGCTCTGCCACTGCGCCACCTCAGCTGCCTGCCTACCTACATGGCACCACGCACCTCACTGGCCAGGGCGCGTGTCAAGGCGAGGAGGAGCGGCGACGGACGGGACGGGCCTCGCCCCCGTCCCCAATAAAGCAAAGGGACACCTAAGCTACGCATTAAATGCGTCTTGTCCTGTAATACGAGCGATAAGCTCAGGGCACTGTACGCCTTTCCACCTCCTGTGTGCCACTATGGCAGCCCCTTCCGACTATAAAAGGAGGCCCATGCCATACTGGAGGAGGATTCGGCTCTTTCGAACCACGCACTGACCACAGCTAGTTCGAGAGCTCAAGAACTCTCTGAAATACACCCACCAAAAGCAGGACTAGGGTTTTACGCATCCCCGCGGCCCGAACCTGGGTAAACGATCCTTGTGCTGTCTACTAGCCCTGCTCTTCTCGCAACCCCGCGTCCCGACAACCATAATAGGGATTCTTGTGATCCCATAGGTGTCGTTCCACACCGACATTCGGCCTGGCCATTGCTCCTGGGATGCGCCACCGAAGCATAGCAGATCTGTGTTCCAAGGTTAGCACATTATGTTTTGAAGAGGTTACTGGTGAACTGCGAGCCGTTGTCGGTGATGATGCGGTTGGGGACCCCGAAACGGCTCACGAGGCCCTTGATGAACTTGACCGCAGAACCAGCTGGGATGGTGCGGACGGCTTCTACTTCCGCCCACTTGGTGAACTTGTCGATGGTGACGTAGAGGTAGCGGTAGCCCCCTGGCGCTCGAGGAAATGGGCCCAAGATATCCAGCCCCTAGACCACGAACGGCCATGTGAGTGGTATTGTCTGGAGGCCCTGAGCTGGTTGATGGATCTGCTTGGCGTGGAACTGGCAGGCTTTACAAGACTTCACCAGCTCGGCTGCGTCATTGAGCGTTGTGGGCTAGTAGAATCCGCTGCGGAATGCCTTGCCGACGAGGGTCCGTGACGACGAGTGGTGCCCGCAGTCCCCACCGTGTATGGCAGATAGCAACTCCTTCCCCTGGTCTCTGGAAATGCAACGTAGTGAAACATCATTTGGTCGCTTCCTGTGTAACTCACCGTCCCGGACGCAGTATGCTGTGGCCTGCCGGGCCACGCGCTCCGCGTCCTCCTCCTTCTCCGGTAGCGTCCCTTGCATCGGGTATTCCTTGAATTCCTTGGTCCAGCATCCTCCTGGGGCTCGAGCGCCAAGAGCAGGCGAGCTCCTGAGGTCGGGCCACAGGCTGGGGCTCCCGTGGCAGGCGGCTGTGGGAGCTCCTCCCACGGCTGAGTTGTGCTTGAAAGTGGTGGCGTCGCTGACAGTTTGAAGAGCCGCTCCTCGAAGACGCTAGGCTCTTGGGGCTGCCGCTTGGGTGCCCTCCTGGCGATGTCCTCGGCTTCCTTGTTGGTGCCACAGGGCACATGCTGCACCTCCAGGCCCAGGAACTACTTTTCCATCTTACGCACTTCCGCGAGGTATGCCTCCATGTGCTCGTCCTTTGGCTCGTACACTTTGTTGGAGAAGTTGACGAGGAGCTGTGAGTCGCCCCTAACGGTGAGGCGCTTCACCCCCAGAGCTGCCGCGGCCTTTAGGCCAGCTATGAGGCCTTTGTATTCTGCGATGTTGTTGGAGACCTTCTCGCCCTGCTGAAAGCAAAGCTGCACAGCGTAGTAGAGCTTGTCCTGAGTGGGCGAGATGAGTACTACTCCAGCCCCCGCGCCCTGATGCGCGAAGACGCCATCGAAATACATGACCCAACCGTCTGGCGCCTCGCTTCCTGGTGAGGTGGACCGGTCTTCGCCTACTTCAAGTGTCGGGGCATCCGTCCATTCCGCCACAAAATCAGCGAGCGTGGCTCCCTTGATGACCCTGGTAGTGCTGAACTCCAACTGGAATGCCTGCAGCTCGATGTTCCACTCAGCGACCCTCCCAGCAGAGTTGGGGCTCCTGTGCACCCTCTCTAATGGGTAGGCTGAGATGACCTTGATGGGGTGGCCCTGGAAGTAGTGCCGCAACTTGCGCGAGGCCACCAGGAGCGCGAGCAGGAGCTTCTGAGGCATGGGATATCGTGCCCTCGCGTCCCGCAACACCGTGCTGACAAAATACACCGGGTGCTCAACGAGGACAAGCATGTTGGTGAGGCTCGCGTCGTGCGAAAGTTGGGGTGCCTCCTGAGGTGGTGGGACTCCTGGCGCCTGCTCACTTGTGGGAATATCTATGATGTTGTCCTGCCGAGCTTGGTCTTCTGTTGGTGCCGCTACGGCTCTTGCTGCGCCTTCCTGATCTTGCGTCATCTCGGCTGGCGATGTAGCTTGGCATGGCGCACCCTTGGCTTGGTGCTCTTCCCGAACCGCCACCAACGCCGCGCTGGCGGAGTACGGAGTGGCGGCAAGATGGAGTACTAGGGGCTCGAGAGGCCGTGGCGCCACCATCACCAGAGGGCTGGTCAGGTACTTTTGAGGTCTTGAAAAGCTCGGTCGGCCTCCGGGGTCCACTCGAATGGGCCTTTCTTCTTCATCAGCTTGAAGAAGGGTAAGGCGCGCTCTCCCAACTTGGAGATGAAGCGCCCCAACGCAGTCACCAGACCAGCCAGCTTCTGCATTTCCTTGAGGGTCTGCGGTGGGCTCATATCCTCAATGGCCTTGATCTTCTCCGGGTTCGCCTCGATCCCTCTGTGAGACACGAGGAATCCCAGCAGCTTGCCAGAAGGGACACCGAACACACACTTCTCCGGGTTGAGCCGCAAGTTCACCTGGCGCAAGCTCGCGAAGGTCTCCTCCAGATCTTGGATCAAGGTTCTTGCCTCCCGAGACTTTACCACGATGTCGTCGACGTAGGCTTCCGTGTTTCTCCCGAGCTGCCACCCCAAGGCGATGTGCATCAACCGCTGAAAGGTCGCACCCGCGTTACGCAGTCCGAAGGGCATGCAGGTGTAGCAGTACACCCCACACGGGGTCAGGAAGGCTGTCTTCTCCACATCTTCTACCGCCATCTTGATTTGGTGATACCCCGAGAACGCATCCAGGAAGCACAACAGGTCGCACTCGGCGGTGGAGTCGATGATCTGGTCGATGCGTGAGAGGAGGAATGGGTCTTGAGGACACGCCTTGTTGAGGTTGGTGAAGTCAACACACATTCGCTCCTTCCCGCCTTTCTTCGGCACTACGACAGGGTTCGCCAGCCATTCGGGGTACCGAACCTCGCGAATGGCACCCGCTGCCTCCAACTTGCGGGTCTCCTGGATGATGAAGGCCTGCTTCTCCGTGGACTGCCGTCTCGCCCGTTGTTTGACAGGGCGCACATTGGGGCATACCCTTAAGTGATGCTGGATTACCTCTCTCGGGACCCCCACCAGCTGATTGGGCTCCCATGCGAATATATCCTTGTTTGCGCACAAGAATTTCACCAACGCTTCCTCTTGGCTCGGGTCGAGGCCGGCACCTATGGTGAAGGTGGCTCCTAAGGACCCGTCCTCGTCGACCGGCAACTGCTTGGTTTCCGCCTTGTCTTGGGTGAACAACTGCTTCTTCTTGGTTGGTGCGGCCTCCTTGGCTTCGGGGCACCGGCGCCGACGGGCTGCGCCACCGCAGGGTCTTGAAGGCAAGTTTGAGCGCTTTCACAGCCTCCTTGGTGTCCCCCTTGACGGTGAGGACACCTTTGCTTCTAGGCATCTTCATGAGGTTGTAGGACGGATGAGTCGCCGCCATGAACTGGGCCAAAGCTGGGTACCCGAGAATGGCGTTGTACGGAGGCCGATGTGGGCGATGTCGAAGTCGACCAGCTTGGTGCGGTAGTTGTCGTGCATGCCGAAGGTGACGGGGAGGCGGATCTACCCCAGGGAGCGGGCAGCACCGCCACCAACTCCTGAGAAAGGCTTGCTGAGGCTGAGCCGCTCGAGCGGTACGTGAAGAAGGCTGAAGGCCTCCATGGAGAGCAAGTTGAGGCTGGCGCCGCAGTCGATGAGGGTCTTGGTGACAGCCACGTTGCAGATGGTGGGCGTGCAGAGCATCGGAAGCATGCCCGAGCCGGCGGTGGTGACGGGATGGTCTTCTGAGCTGAAGGTGAGGTCGGCCTCAGGCGCAGCCCAGCCCGGCGGAGCCCCCCGAGCGCTTGGTAGCGGCACCGATCTGGCGGAGGAACGGCTTGATGTGGCGATCTGAAGGCGGCGCCTGAGAGCCGCCTAGCAGGGCCGCGACCGCATGGTGCACCGGTGCCGCGTAGCGCGCAGTGAAGAGGTCGCGTAGCTCCTCCCAAGACGCCACCGTGGATCGGGGAGGTTGAGCAGCCAGGCACGCGGCTCGCCAGCGAGGGCCATGGGAAGCCAGTTGGCCATGACCTTGTTGTCACCCCCGACCTCGAGGACGGCATCCTCGTATGCCAGTAGGAAAGCCGACGGGTCCGCCGCGCTGTCGTAGTGCGGCGGCATCTCCGGCTTGAACTTGGGTGGCCACCGCACCTGCCGCAAGGCGGGGGCCAAGGCTCGGAGCCCCCTGGCCCCGTCGTCAATGCCGGCTGTCGGAGCCGGTAGCGGGGCGCCTGCCATGAGGACGGAGCGCGGTGGCGACGGAGCGCAGATCGACGGAAGGGAAGCTACGGCACACCCCTACCTAGCGCACCAAATGTCGGATCTCGGGTTCCGGCAAAACCCTCAAGGTTCGAACACTGGGGTGCGCGCGAAGATTTCCTCCCTACCGATCCACGCCCTAGCTCGCTAAGATCTCGCGGACGAACTCGACGAACTCACAACAGAAAGACGCATGATTTATACTGGTTCGGGCCACCGTTGTGGCCTAATACCTACTCCAGTGTGATGGAGGTGGATTGCCTCTTGGGCTGATGATGAACAGTACAAGGGGAAGAACAGCCTCCTGAGGTTGAGGTGTTCTTGTGCTTGACGAACTTGTGTGGGTGAGATGCCTCTGAATGAGTTATCCCCTACGATGGTCGCTCACTCTACTTATATAGGCCCTGGTCCTCTCCCCAAATATTGAGCGGGAAGGGAGCCAACAACGGCCAATTTGAAAGGGGACAGCTAGTACAGCTTATCCTGACAAAAGTAGTCTTCGCCTGCAAAAGGCTCTGGCGGTGACGTCGTCTTGGGCCCCATGGTGACCTCCGTCTTGCCGTCCTGGTGGTCTTGGCCTCGTTGCACCGATATGGAAACCTTTGCTTGATGCCTCGGTACTCCGCGCCTGCGCTTGCCCCCTTAGAACCAAAGAGGAAGCAAGGACGTTGCGTGCGCTGGCGCCCGCCTGGCCCCGATCGTCATTGCTCATGTCACGAGGACCTCGCGAGGTTTTCCTTGCCTTGATCTCTTCGCCCCTCGTGATCCTGCCTGGTGAGGCCGCTCCTGAGGAGGCCTTGCGTTGTCCGCCTCACGAGGCTTGGCCCCTCCCGAGGGTCTTGAATGCCTTGTCGATGAAGATGGGCCATACAGGCCTGCTAGGTCAGCCACACCGTGGGCCGCAGGCAGGCAAGTCTGGGGACCCCCGTTCCCAGAACGCCGACAGGCAAGACGCCTAATCCTGACTTGAGGACTCCTCGCATAAATTTCATGGATCAGGCCAAGCTTTTTGAGCTTGCTGCGACTGACTTGGTTAAGAAGGGTGATGATGACCCAGCCAACTGGGTGTTTGGGAAACTGCCTGTGAGTGTTTCTCTGCATCATTCTTTCCTGTGTAGTTTAACTTGAACTTCTGATACTGTCTTCAATATTTTGTTCCATGTTCCTTCATTTGTTTTTTGACGCGTTGACTTTTGTTTTGTATGCAGTGGAAGAAACAGGCTGAGGTTGTGTTCTTTAGGCGTATCAAATGTCCTGTTCTCCGTATGCCTCGTGCCACCAGCCTAGGGAGTGGAACTTCCCCAAGATTTGAATTCTCCCGGGATGTCAATACTGGTGCCCCCTGTAGATCCAGGAGGTTCTTTTGCCCGTGTGAGTGCTGCAGGTGGCGTGTCTTTTGACGGTTTGTTTGATGCTGCCAATCTTTGCCTTGTTAGGATTGATGGTCTTCTGGAAACTGTTTGTGGGGAGATGACCCGTGTTCTGACAACTGGTGAGCATCTTAGTCGCGTCGATGGGATTCTTCCTCCCGGCCATGGTTTTGATGCTGAGTCTTCGAAGGAGGTTTTGTCAATTGAAGCTAGATTTCTTCCTGAGCTTCGTCAGAGCACTTCCCACCTTCAGACAAGCTTTGGCATGTTCAAGGAGATGTAGGATGCTCGTTCCAAGCCTTTTGAAGATGAGGTTAGTGCTGTTTTCAGACAGATTCAGAGGCAAGATTATGTTCGTTTGGGTCGTGAAGGAGGCCATGAGGAGCATACCGAAGAGGTTTGTTTATGTTGGCTTTTGATAGGTCATTGCATTAATGTTCATTGTTAGCTTTCAGTTATTACTGTTTTTTGTCATAGGTGACCCTTATTGATTTCATGTGTTCTATACTTCTTATTTTTAGTATTAGTGTTTCGTAGGTCACCTTCTCCGTTTTCAGTATCTGAACTTCAAGGGCTACAATATCTGAACTTCTGAGCTTTCCATAACTTGCCCTTTTGTTCCCTTTTGTATGATAGTAGTTTGACATCTGAACATCTATGTTTACTGTCTTTGGACTTCCTCTATGTGGTGTGGCCATAGCTGACCTTCTTTAATTATGTAATGTGAACTTCTGCTAATTAGACATTGTGTTCTATACGATTTTTTGTAGGCTGTTGATGATGGTGCTAGGGTTGAGGAGGATGATTTTGTTGGGAAACGTAGCATGCAATTACAAAAAATTTCTTACGCTCATGCAAGATCTATCTAGGAGATGCATAGCAACGAGAGGGGGAAAGTGTGTCCACGTACCCTCATAGACCGAAAGCGGAAGCGTTTGAAAACGCGGTTGATGTAGTCGAACTTCTTCTCGTTCTGGCCGATCAAGCACCTAACGTATGGCACCTCCGATTTCTGCACACGTTTAGCTCGATGACATCCATCGAACTCTTGATCTAGCAAAGTGTTGAGGGAGAGTTTTGTCAGCACGACGGCATGGTGACGGTGATGGTGAAGTGATCCGCGCAGGGCTTTGCCTAAGCACTACGACAATATGACTGGAGGCGTAAACTGTGGAGGGGGGTGCCGCACATGGCTAACAGATGTTTGTGTGTCCTCTAGGCGCCCCCTCCCCACATATATATAGGTTGGAGGGGGGAAGAGGCAGCCAGGGGGGCGCCCAAGTAGGCCGAATCCTAATTGGGTTGCCACCCCAATTCGGCCCCCCTTCCTTGTTTTGGCACTAGAAGGAAGGAGGAGGTGGCTCCCCCCTTTCCTTTCTCCCTTGAGAAGGGGAAGGAAAGAGGGGCTAGCTCTCCTCCCTTGCCTTCCCTAGGGCTAGTCTGTCCCTCCCTAGGCCCATTAAGCCCATATAGCTTGCCGGGGGTTGCTCGGAACCCCTTCCGATGACCAGATACGTACCCGGTACCCCCTGAACACTTCCGGTGTCCAAATACTATCGTCCTATATATGAATGTTTACCTCTCGACCATTTCGAGACTCCTCGTCATGTCCGTGATCTCATCTGGGACTTTGAACAACATTCGGTCACCAAATCACACAACTCATATAATACAAAATCGTCATCGAACGTTAAGCGTGCGGACCCTACAGGTTCGAGAACTATGCGGACATGACCGAGACACCTCTCCGGTCAATAACCAACAGCGGAACCTAGATGCTCATATTGGTTCCTACATATTCTGCGAAGATCTTTATCGGTTGTACTGTAATGACTACATACGTTATTCCCTTTGTCATCGGTATGTTACTTGCTCGAGATTCGATCGTCGGTATCTTCATACCTAGTTCAATCTCGTTACCGGCAAGTCTCTTTACTCGTTCGGTAATACATCATCCCACAACTAACTTATTAGTCACATTTCTTGCAAGGCTTCTTATGATGTGTATTACCGAGAGGGCCCAGAGATACCTCTCCGATACTCGAAGTGACAAATCCTAATCTCGATCTATTTCAACCCAACAAACACCTTCAAAGATACCTATAGGGCATCTTTATAATCACCCAATTACATTGTGACGTTTGATAGCACACAAGGTATTCCTCTGGTATCCGGGGGTTGCATAATCTCATAGTTGAAAGGAATATGTATATGCCATGGAGAAAGCTATAGCAATAAAACTAAACGATCAATATGCTAAGCTAACGGATGGTCATGTCCATCACATCATTCTCCTAATGATGTGATCCTGTTCATCAAATGACAACACATGTCTATGGTTACGGAACTTAACCATCTTTGATTAACGAGCTAGTCTAGTAGAGGCTTACTAGGGACACCGTGTTTTGTCTATGTATCCACACATGTATCAAGTTTCCGGTTAATACAATTCTAGCATGAATAATAAACATTTATCACGATATAAGGAAATATAAAATAACAACTTTAATATTGCCTCTAGGGCATATTTCCTTCAGTCTCCCACTTGCAGTAGAGTCAATAATCTAGTTCACATCGCCATGTGATTTAACACTAATAGTTCACATCTTTATGTGATTAACATCCATAGTTCACATCGCCATGTGATCAACACCCAAAGATTTTACTAGAGTCAATAATCTAGTTCACATTGCTATGTGATTAACACCCAAAGAGTACTAAGGTGTGATCACGTTTTGCTTGTGAGAGAAGTTTAGTCAACGGGTCTGCCACATTCAGACCCGTATGTATTTTGCAAATTTCTATGTCTACAATGCTCTGCACAGAGATACTCTAGCTAATTGCTCCCACTTTCAATATGTATCCAGATTGAGACTCGGAGTCATCTAGATCGGTGTCAAAGCTTGCATCGACGTAACTCTTTACGGTGAACTCTTTATCACCTCCATAACCGAGAAATATTTCCTTAGTCTTCTAAGGATAATTTTGACCGCTGTCCAATGATCTACTCCTGGATCACTATTGTACCCCTTCGCCAAACTCATGGTAAGGTACACAATAGGTATGGTATACAGCATGACATACTTTATAGAACCTATGGTTGAGGCATAGGGAATGACTTTCATTCTCTCTCTATCTTCTGCCGTGGTCGGGTTTTGAGTCTTACTCAACTTCATACCTTACAACTCAGACAAGAACTCCTTCTTTGACTGATTCATTTTGAACTCCTTCAAAATCTTATCAACGTATGTACTCATCTAAAGTCTTATCAAGCGTCTGATCTATCTCTATAGATCTTGATGCCCAATATGTAAGAAGCTTCACCGAGGTATTTCTTTGAAAAACTCCTTTATGCTTTCCAGGAAATTCTACATGATTTCCGGTCAACAATATGTCATTCACATATACTTATTAGAAAAGTTGTAGTGCTCCCACTCACTTTCTTGTAAATACAGGCTTCACGACAATTCTGCATAAAACCATATGCTTTGATCACCTTATCAAATCGTATATTCCAACTCCGAGATGCTTGCACCAGTCCATAGATGGATCGCTGGAGTTTGCATACTTTGTTAGCACCTTTAGGATCGACAAAACCTTTTGGTTGCATCATATACAACTCTTCTTTAAGAAATCCATTAAGGAATGCAGTTTTGACATCCATTTGCGAGATTTCATAAAATGTGGCAATTGCTAACATGATTCGGACAGACTTAAGCATCGCTACGAGTGAGAAAATCTCACCGTAGTAAACACCTTGAACTTGTCAAAAACCTTTTTCGACAAGTCTAGCTTTGTAGATAGTAACACTACTATCAGCGTCCGTCTTCCTCTTGAAGATCCATTTATTCTCTATGGCTTGCCGATCATCGGGCAAGTAAACCAAAGTCCATACTTTGTTCTCATACATGGATGCTATCTCATATTTCATGGCCTCAAGCCATTTTGCGGAATCTGGGCTCATTATCGTTTCCTCATAGTTCGTAGGTTCATCTTGGTCTAGTAATATGACTTCCAGAACAGGATTACCGTACCACTCTGGTGCGGAACGTGCTCTGGTTGACCTACGAGGTTTGATAGTAACTTGATTTGTAGTTTCATGATCACTATCATTAGCTTCCTCTCTTGTTGGTGTAGTCATCACGGTAACGGTTTTCTGTGATCAGCTACTTTCCAATTCGAGAGATGGTACAATTACCTCATCAAGTTCTGCTGTCCTCCCACTCACTTCTTTCGAGAGAAACTCCTTCTCTAGAAAGGATCCATCAGTGATAGAAGGTGTACCCAACAGTTTCTTTTTGGGTATCCTATGAAGATGCACTTCTCCGATTTGGGTTCGAGCTTATTAGGCTGAAGCTTTTACACATAAGCATCGCAACCCCAAACTTTAAGAAATGATAGCTTAGGTTTCTTGCCAAACCACAGTTCATACGGTGTCGTCTCAACGGATTTAGACGGTGCCATATTTGACGTGAATGCAGCCGTCTCTAATGCATAACCCCAAAACAATATTGGTAAATGGGTAAGAGACATCATAGATCGCACCATATTATCTAATAAAGTACGGTTACGATGTTTGGACACACCATTATGCTGTGGTGTTCCAGCTGGCGTGAGTTGTGAAACCATTCCACATTGTTTTAAATGAAGGCCAAACTTGTAACTCAAATATTCGCCTCCGTGATCAGATCCTCGAAACTTTATTTTCTTGTTACGACGATTCTCCACTTAACTCTAAAATTCTTTGAACTTTTCAAATGTTTCAGACTTGTGTTTCATCAAGCAGATATACCCATATCCACTCAAATCATCTGTGAAGGTCAGAAAATAACGATACCCGCCGCATGCCTCGATACTCATCGGACCGCATACATCGGTATGTATTATTTCCAATAAGTCATTGGCTCGCTCCATTGTATCGGAGAACGGAGTTTTAGTCATCTTGCCCATGAGGCATGGTTTGCAAGCATCAAATGGTTCATAATCAAGTGATTCCAAAAGTCCATCCGTATGGAGTTTCTTCATGCGCTTTACACCAATATGACCTAAACGGCAGTGCCACAAATATGTTGCACTATCATTATCAACTTTGCATATTTTGGCATCAATATTACGAATATGTGTATCACCACGATCGAGATTCAATAACCCATTTATATTGAGTGTATGACCGTATAAGGTTTTATTCATGTAAACAGAACAACAATTATTCTTTGACTTACACTAATAACCATATTGCAATAAACATGATCCAATCATATTCATGCTTAACGCAAACACCAAATAACATTTATTTTAGGTTTAACACTAATCCCGAAGGTAAAGGGAGTGTGCGATGGGGATCTTATCAACCTTGGAATGACTTCCAACACACATCGTCACCTTGCCCTTAATTAGTCTCTGTTTATTTTGCAACTCCTATTTCAAGTTACTACTCTTAGCAACTGAACCAGTATTAAATACCGAGGGTTGCTATAAACACTAGTAAAGTACACATCAATAACATGTATATCAAATATACCTTTGTTCACTTTGCAATCCTTCTTATCCGCCAAGTATCTAGGGCTGTTCCACTTCCAGTGACCATTTCCTTTGCTGTAGAAGCACTTAGTTTCAGGCTTGGGTATAGCTTTGGTCTTCTTCATGGGAGTGGCAACTTTCTTTCCATTCTTTTAGAAGTTTCCTTTTGTTTCCCTTGCCCTTTTTCTTGAAGCTAGTGGTCTTGTTAACCATCAACACTTGATGCTATTTCTTGATTTCTACCTTCGCTGATTTCAGCTTCGCAAAGAGCTTGGGAATCGTTTTTGTCATCCCTTGCATATTATAGTTCATGACAAAGTTCTAGTAACTTAGTGATAGTGACTAGAGAACTCTGTCAATCACTATCTTATCCGGAAAAGATTAACTCCCACTTGAATCAAGCGATTGTAGTACCCATAAATTCTGAGAACATGCTCACTAGCTGAGCTATTCTCCTCCATCTTGTAGGCAAAGTACTTGTCAGAGGTCTCATACCTCTCGACATGGGCATCAGTCTGGAATACCAATTTCAGCTCTTGGAACATCTCATATGCTCCGTGGCATTCAAAAATGTCTTTGCAGCCCTGATTCTAAGCGGTAAAGTATGGCACACCAAACTATCAAGTAGTCATCATACTGAGCTTGCCAAACGTTCATAACGTCTGTATCCACTCCTGCAATAGGTCCATCACCTAGCGATGCATCAAGGACATAATTCTTCTTTGCAAAAATGAGGATAATCCTCAGATCACGGACCCGGCCCGCATCATTGCTACTATCATCTTTCAATTTAGTTTTCTCTAGGAACATATCAAAAATAAAATAGGTGAGCTATACGCGAGCTATTGATCTACAACATAGATATGCAAATACTATCGGGACTAAGTTCATGATAAATTAAGTTCAATTAATCATATTACTTAAGAACTCCCACTTAGATAGACATCCCTCGAGTCATCTAAATGATCACGTGATCCATATCAACTAAACCATGTCTGATCATCACATGAGATGGAGTAGTTTTCAATGGTGAACATCTCTATGTTGATCATATCTACTATATGATTCACATTCGACCTTTCGGTCTCCAGTGTTCCGAGGCCATGTCTGTACATGCTAGGCTCATCAAGTTTAACCCGAGTATTCCGCATATGCAAAACTGTCTTGCACCCGTTGTATGTGAACATAGAGCCTATCACACCCGATCATCACGTGGTGTCTCAGCACGACGAACTGTCACAACGGTGCATACTCAGGGAGAACACTTATACCTTGAAATTTTAGTAAGGGATCATCTTATAATGCTATTGTCGTACTAAGCAAAATAAGATGCATAAAAGATAAACATCACATGCAATCAAAATATGTGACATGATATGGCCATCATCATCTTGTGCCTTTGATCTCCATCTCCAAAGCACCGGCATGATCTCCATCATCACTGGCTTGACACCTTGATCTCCATCGTGGCGTCGTGGTCGTCTCACCAACTATTGCTTCTACAACTATCGCTAATGCATAGTGATAAAGTAAAGCAATTACATGAGGTTTGCATTTCATACAATAAAGCGACAACCATAAGCCTCCTGCCAGTTGCCGATAACTTTTACAAAACATGATCATCTCATACAACAACGTATATCACATCATGTATTGACCATATCACATCACAACATGCCCTGCAAAAACAAGTTAGACGTCCTCTAATTTGTTGTTGCAAATTTTACGTGGCTGCTACGGGCTTCTAGTAAGAACCGTTCTTACCTACGCATCAAAACCACAACGGTGATTTATCAAGTTTGCTATTTTAACCTTCAACAAGGACCGGCCGCAGTCAAATTCGATTCAACTAAAGTTGGAGAAACAGACACCCGCCAGCCACCTTTATGCAAAACTAGTTGCATGTCTGTCGGTGGAAATGGTCTCATGAACGTGGTCATGTAAGGTTGGTACGGGCCGCTTCATCCAACAATACCGCCGAATTAAAATAAGACATTGGTGGTAAGAAGTATCACGATCACCACCCACAACTCTTTGTGTTCTACTCGTGCATATCATCTACGCATAGACCTGGCTCAGATGCCACTGTTCAGAAACGTAGCATGTAATTACAAAAAATTCCTACGCTCACGCAAGATCTATCTAGGAGATGCATAGCAATGAGAGGGGGAGAGTGTGTCCACGTACCCTCGTGGACCGAAAGCGGAAGCGTTTGACAACGCGGTTGATGTAGTCGAACTTCTTCTCATTCCGACCGATCAAGCACCGAACGTACGGCACCTCCGAGTTCTGCACACGTTCAGCTCGATGACGTCCCTTGAACTCTCGATCCAGCAAAGTGTCGAGGGAGAGTTTCGTCAGCATGAGGGCGTGGTGACGGTGATGGTGAAGTGGTCCGCGCAGGGCTTTTCCTAAGCACTACGACAATATGATCGGAGGCGTAAACTGTGGAGGGGGGCATCGCACACGGCTAACAGATGTTTGTGTGTCCTCTAGGCGCCCCCTTCCCACATATATATAGGTTGGAGGGGGAAGAGGCAGCCAGGGGGCGCCCAAGTAGGCCGAATCCTACTTGGGGTGCCACCCCAATTCGCCCCCCTTCCTTGTTTTGGCACTAGGAGAAGGAAAGAGGAGGTGGCGGCCCCCTTTCCTTTCTCCCTTGAGAAGGGGAAGGAAAGACGGGCTAGCCCTCCTCCCTTGCCTTCCCTAGGGCTGGACGGCCTGGTGGAGGGGCACACTAGCCCCCTGTGGGCTGGTCTGTCCCTCCCTAGGCCCATTAAGCCAATATAGCTTGCTGGGGGTTGCCCAGAACCCCTTCTGGTGACCCGATATGTACCCGATACCCCCGAAACACTTCCGGTGTCCAAATACTATCATCCTATATATGAATCTTAACCTCTCGACCATTTCGAGACTCCTCATCATGTCCGTGATCTCATCCGGGACTCCGAACAACATTCGGTCAACAAATCACATAACTCATATAATACAAAATCATCATCGAACGTTAAGCGTGCGGACCCTACGGGTTTGAGAACTATGCAGACATGACCGAGACACCTCTCTGGTCAATAACCAACAGCAGAACCTGGATGCTCATATTGGTTCCCACATATTCTCTGAATGTCTTTATCGGTCGTACTGTAATGACAACATACGTTATTCCCTTTGTCATCGGTATGTTACTTGCCCGAGATTTGATCGTCCATATCTTCATACCTAGTTCAATTTCATTACCGGCAAGTCTCTTTACTCGTTCCGTAATACATCATCCCGCAACTAACTCATTAGTCACATTACTTGGAAGGCTTCTTATGGTATGTATTACCGAGAGGGCCCAGAGACACCTCTCCGATATTCGGAATGAGAAATCCTAATCTTGATCTATGCCAACCCAACAAACACCTTCGGAGATACTTATAGAGCATCTTTATAATCACCCAGTTACATTGTGACGTTTGATAGCACACAAGGTATTCCTACGCTATCCGGGAGTTGCATAATCTCATAGTCAAAGGAATATGTATATGACATGAAGAAAGCTATAGCAATAAAACTGAACGATCAATATGCTAAGCTAACGGATGGGTCATGTCCATCACATCATTCTCCTAATGATGTGATCTTGTTCATCAAATGACAACACACACTACTGCAGGTTGGTCCAAATGCGACACTACGATAAGAGACCCTTCGACGAAACTGTGTGCGATGCCATAATCGCAAACGGTGGTGTAAAATACCCGTCAAAAAGGTGCAAAACTTTTGCGATGACGGATGCTTCAAACACGGTTCAGATTTTAGTTGCGTGTGCGATGCAGGGCATACGGTTCAGTTCAATTAACTATTTGGGATGAGGAGGAACAAAAGAAACGGGCAGCCAGATGAAGGTGTGTGCGATATAGATCATACGGTTCACTAGGATGAACTGTGTGTGATTAGGCAACACAATGGAAACAGTTCAACTGAACAAGATGTGTGTGATATGCAGCAAACATGTTCGTAATCATAAATGTGTGCGAAGACCAATAATAACACAGACGATTGCTGCTAATAAGCCGTGTGATTTGCTCTGTCTACAGAAGAATAACATGTATATATATATATATAACTTAAATAAACATCCAATTACATAAGTGACTATACAGATCATTTGCACACACCTCAATATACAATTGCATGCATTCTAAAGTAGGAGAAATGATCGTCTAGTCATCAACTTCTTGTGACGCTCCCGCCACTGCTCTGTGGCTTGATCCCTCCTCTGGGGCAGGAAGAAGACACTTCCTCATGTCAACGATCCTCCTGTACATCTCGTAGCTTGTGTACGCGTCCTTGGCCGCGTACTTGACATGTTGTTCATCTAGTCTCTCGTGCCACACACTGTGCCAGGCGTTCTTATCCTTCTTGCTCTCGTTCTTCATCTTCATGTAGTAGGGGTCGATGATGGCCGAGGCGAGGTCAACCAGGGAGGTCAATTTGTTTTTGTCGCTGCCCCAAACCTTGTAGTGGTGTTGGATGTTGACAAGATTCGGGCATTTCAAGCCCGAAACCATGAGCGCTTATAGATCGTTGGTGGTGTCGACCATAGCGAAACTGTAGTCAGAGCTGTTGATAAACCTGGAGAAACGCTCGCAAGGCCTTCGTGCAAGGTGGTAGTGGTAGACGAGGACGTCATGTCGCACGCACAACTGGGCGATGGCAACCTTTTAATCGTGCCCGGCACGACCAATGGTGTACTCGAGGTCAAAGCCGACCAGTTGGTAATAGTCCTCGGTAAGGAACTACTCCATAGTTTGGATGGAGCTCTCCACCGAGACCGGATCATTCGTGTACACCATCGGGAAGGACTTCCCCCTCAACTGGGTGTCCACTATGTGATGCGTGGTGAACTGCCCGCTGTTGTCGTCGTCGGCCGCTGGGAGCGCCATTGGAGCCACGGGGAGCACCATCGGAACCTCTTGACGTCCTTTCTGTATGTGTCATCGTGGACGTGCTTATTGTGTGTTGTGACGCGAGAGATGAAGGTAAATGGCCTGGATTCTCTACACGTCCGCATGGCAGTTTTTGAAGTGGGTAACTGCAATGTCGCGCCGTGCCCGGCGCAACAGCATGCACACGAACATGCGTGATCGTGCACCGGCACCAAACACTGGCAGCGCGCATGGAGGGACGAGGGCAGAGCACCCGGTGGGACGCGAGCAGAGCGCGCCGTGGCCGCCTGAACCGCAAGCAACCACACACATAGAGCAGTTGAACACGCAGGAAATGGTCGCCTATAAGCTGGCCGACAGTTGCGTCGGTGCGTAGAGAGCGGCCGTGTGCTACTACCTCCGTCTAGTCTATAGTCCCCTTTATATTCTGTGTCATACTTTGCCCTCAAATTTAACCAACAAAATGTTAATGCATGTTATAGAAATTATATAATTGGAAACTATGTTCAAATACGTATCCAACTATATAATCTTTGGCGACATGCATTCATATTTTATTTGTTAAATCATATAAACCAGGACAGGTTATAGTAGCTAATTAAACCGCAAACGTTTTTTTATCAACCGTATGTGTACATGGCCTTTCGTCCTCCTCTCGCACGTCTTGTCACCCCGCTGCCGCAGAAGGCTTACAGTGCAAGCTTGCGCAGCGCGCGGGGTCATTCTTTTGGCCAAACGGTGGCGCCAATGAATCGTCGGTGAGCCTGTTCCCGCACAACCTCGCAGTTTCCCGCGCAAGCTTCCCGCCCGACTCGGTGAAATCCCCCAAAAGCCCAATGCTTACCGGCCTGCTATATAAACCCTCATGGCCAGCGAGTCCCGCGTCGCATTTTCTGCTCCCTCCCTGTAGCTTATCTCGTCTGCTTCTCCCACAATCCCCAATGGCCCCGGTCCGTCGTCGTCGCTCAGTCACTCCGCCGTCATCGGAGGACAGCTCCAACTGGGAGGCTACACCAAGGCGGTGGCACAGTCCCCGGCGTATTGTAGTGGCGTCCCTGTTGGGTGTGCACGGAACATCCACCACACGCTCCGCCGCCTCTACCCGTCGGCAGCTGTTGCCGGACGCCGTTGCCGCAACACCACCATTGAAAGCCAGGGGCAATCGCCCGCTCCGCCGCCGCTACCCGAATGCGGGAGGTGGCCGTCGTGGACACCACCCCACTATCGGCCATCGTGGCCATCACCCACTCCACCACCGCGGCCCAAAGGCGGGAGGTGGTGGTCGTGGCCGCCACCCCATCGTCGGCTGCCGTGGCCGCCAGTCCACCATCGACCGCTGGGGTCATTGAGGGAGTCCTGGACTAAGGGGTTCTCGGGCGTCCAACCTGTTGGACATGGGCCGGACTAATGGGATGTGAAGATACAAGACCGAAGACTCTCTCCCGTGTCCGGATGGGGCTCTCCTTGGCGTGGAAGGCAAGGTTGGCGACCAAATATTAAGATTCCTTTCTCTGTAACCGACTTTGTACAACCCTAGTCCCCTCCGGTGTCTATATAAATCGGAGGGCTTAGTCCGGAAACATATACAGTCATACAGGCTAGACTTCTAGGGTTTTAGCCATTACGATCTCGTGGTAGATCAACTCTTGTAATACTCATATTCATCAAGATCAATCAAGCAGGAAGTAGGGTATTACCTACATAGAGAGGGCCCGAACCTGGGTAAACATTGTGTCCCCTGTCTCTTGTTACCATCGACCTTAGACGCACAGTTCAGGACCCCCTACCCGAGATCCGCCGGTTTTGACACCTACATTGGTGCTTTCATTGAGAGTTCCACTGTGCCGTCCTTAAAAGGTTTGATGGCTCCTTCAATCATCTACAACAATGCTGTCCAAGGAGAGGTCTTCCTCCCTGGACAGATCTTCGTGTTCGGCGGCTTTGCACTGCGGGCCAACTCGCTTGGCCATCTGGAGCAGATCGATAGCTACGCCCCTGGCCGGCAGGTCAAATTCGGGAGCTTGAACTACGTCGCGGACATCCGCGGACACTTGATCTTTGACGGATTTGAGACCACGGCAGTAGCTCCCCTTCACCATGATGAACATGATTTAAATCTGTCATCGGGCCATACCCAGGAAATTGCACCGGTAACCGCTCTGGCCTTAGATCCAGAGTAGATCGCGCCATCCGAGGACGGGAAGCTCAACCCCGCCACGGAAGCCGCAGATTCCGCGGCATTGGAGCCGCACACAGACCTAACCTCGAGTGATGTCTGTGTCATCGGAACCTCGGACTCGTTTCCGGGATAAGTTCCAAACCATGTGCGTCTGCGTATGTCGAGCTGGATCGGTCATCGATCGCCGAATTCAGCGCCGCGGACATCTTTCGGCACTCGCCTTTAGGCGATGCACTGAACTCATTATAAAATCTATCCTTAGCGGGGGACTCACAGCCGAACTATATCCAGTTCGAACTGGAGGCTGATGACGGGGAATTTCGCTTCCCACCCGCCACCCACTACATAGCCACCGTCGAGGACTTAACCGACATGCTCGATTACGGCTCCGAAGACATCGACGGTATGGACGACGATGCAGATGAGGAGCTTGGCCAAAACCCGCCGTTTATCGGACGCTGGACGACCACTTCTTCGTACGACGTGTACATGGTGGATACACCTAAAGAACCTAATGACGACGACCAAGAAGATCTAGTCGAGGATAAACATCCTGAGACACAGCCCAGACGCCGACGTCAGCGGCGCGGCTCTAAGTCACGTCGTGCAAAAAACAGCAATACCAGCACCGGAGAAAACAATACTCCGGACGATGCCGAAGACAATGAATGTAACACCCACGATGCGGCTATATCTCCCACATGTCGAGGCACGACTTAGAGGCATAACCGCATTGTGGTTTTGTCGCAAGAAGGGTCATCTTCACACAATCCCATGTAATGAAAAAGAATGGGATAAAGAGTTGGCTTAGAATCGCCACTTCACACAATACATAAATAAATCATACATCAATCAGAGTACACACATAGGTCCGACTACGGAACCAAAATAAAAGAAGACAACCCCAAATGTTAGATCCCTGATCGTCCCAACTGGGCTCCACTACTGATCAATAGGAAACGAAACAACACAACGAACAAGAGCTTCATCGAACTCCCACTTGAGCTCGGTTGCATCACCTGCACTGGTTTCGTCGGCACCTGCAACTGTTTTGGAAGTATCTGTGAGTCACGAGGACTCAACAATCTCACACCCGCGAGATCAAGACTATTTAAGCTTATAGGAAGGAAAGGGTAGTGAGGTGGAGCTGCAGCAAGCACTAGCATGTATGGTGGCTAACATACGCAAATAAGAGCGAGAAGAGGAGCAACGGAACGGTCGTCAACTAGTAATGATCAAGAAGTGATCCTGAACTCCTACTTACGTCAAACATAACCCAGAAACCGTGTTCACTTCCCCGACTCCGCCGGAAAGAGACCATCACGGCTACACACGTGGTTGATGAGTTTTAATTAGGGTCAAGTGTCAAGTTCTCTACAACCGGATATTAACAAATTCCCATCTGCCACATAACCGCGGGCACGGCTTTCGAAAGATAATACCCTGCAGGGGTGTCCCAACTTAGCCCATTATAAGCTCTCACGGTCAACGAAGGATATTCCTTCTCCCGGGAAGACCCGATCAGTCTCAGAATCTCGGTTACAAGACATTTCGACAATGGTAAAACAAAACCAGCAAAGCCGCCCGATGTGTCGACAATCCCGATAGGAGTCGCACGTACCTCGTTCTCAGGACACACCGGATGAACACTACGTACAACTAAAACCAGTCCTCAAGTTTCCCCGAGGTGGCGCTGCAAGTGGCTCTAGTTTGGACCAACACTCCGAGGAGCACTGGCCCCGGGGGGTAAAATAAGATGACCCTCGGGATGCGTGACTCCCAAGGGAAAAAGGCTAGGTAAGGCAAATGTAAAACCAAGGTTGGGCCTTGCTGGAAGAGTTTTATTCAAAGCGAACTGTCAAGGGGGTCCCATAAATCACCCAACCGCGTTAGGAATGCAAAATCAAGGAACATAACACCGGTATGACGGAACTAGGGCGGCAAGAGTGGAACAAAACACCAGGCATAAGGCCGAGCCTTCCACCCTTTACCAAGTATATAGATGCATTAATAATATAAGAGATATGGTGATATCCCAACATAAACATAATCCAACATGGAGCAATCTTCATCTTCACCTGCAACTAGCAACGCTATAAGAGGGGCTGAGCAAAAGCGGTAACATAGCCAAACAACGGTTTGCTAGGAAGTGTGACAAAGGTTAGAGGTTCATGGCAATATGGGAGGCATGAAATAGCAAGTGGTAGGTAGCGCTGCATAGCAATAGAGCGAACAACTGCAAAGATAGAAGTGATTTCGAGGGTATGGTCATCTTGCCTGAGATCCCGCTAGGAAGAAGAACGAGTCCATGAAGAAGACAAACAGACGGAGTCGAACGAATCCTCACAACTCCGGAAAGAAACCGAAGCTAACGAGAGAAGCAACCCGGAAAGAAACAAACAACAAAGTAAAAAACCACCACATACACATGGCATGATGCACAAACAAGTATGATGCACATCCGGTTTAAAGAGGCATGGCATGGCAAAGTGCAGAAACGGAACTACCAGTTAAGTGGAGCTCAATATGCAACGAGTTGCATATTGACGAAACACCACAACAATTGTTTAGTTCTCTCGGTTATATACCCAACAATATTAAATGTTGATTAACATGGCAAGAGGTGAAGCATAAGTAAACTAACTATCTAGGCAATTTAAATGAGGCCGGAACAACAAACAATAATTCTGGAAAATCCTCATGTCATTTAGCAATTTTGATGCAAACATCAATTGTAAACATTTAAATGTTGTTATCATGATGCGGATGACATATGCAAGTTTTTAAGCAATTTTATAAAACGTGGACAAGAGCATGTTATGAAGCATTTGTTACCGTGGTGGAACGAAAAAGGGTGCCACGGCAACGATAACAAAAATGATGCCACGACAACATATCGGTTCCGGTAGCTCATGGAGATACCGGCGCAAAAGAGAATTGTGCGGATGTGTGAAACACGCAAGAGATGGTGGGGTGCTCCCGGTTACCGGGTTCCCATGGTACGGCGGCATGGCAATCGAGGAACGTGCAAAGACCTCTCTCGGACACGGTGCACACACGAGCAACTCATACAACACATGCATTCGTACACGAGCGTCGCCTCGGGGTTATACCTTCGAAGCGTGAGTTTTCGGGGCGGATCGAGTCGGTGCGATGTAGAGGAAGTAGTTGTTCACGGGGTCATCGTGGAAGTAGTCGTTCTCGCGATGGTAGTGGTACACGGTCGTCGTGGAAGTAGTGGTACACATTGTCTTGTCGAATCCACGACGACGGTAGTGGTTCACTCGACGGTCTTTGGCAATGTTCGTCGTACACGGTTTATAGACGTTCGTGTCTTCCGTAGAGGTACTGGACGCATCCCGGATGTGTAGTCGTACACGCACGTAGATGAACTTGACGGGTCCCGTGAGTAGTCGTACTTGGTGTCCTCGGGGCATCGGCTGTAGTCGAAGTACTTGGCGTGCATCAACTGTTGACCAACAGTGTATGGGAGGCAGCAAGGCATGGCCAACTTGGTGTGCAACCAAAGATGTACTCCGGGCGTCTTGGTTGACTTGGCCACGACAAAGGCAGCAGGGCCAACGGGGCAGCCATGCTCGTCTTGGAAGGGAGCCCTCTCGGATAGAGCAGCTCGCGAGGAACCCACAGCAGAAGGACGAGGCATGTGAAACCGACAGCACGACAACCATGAAGGAGGCGCACGTGGTCGTGGTGGTTCGGGCAGAAGGCCATGGAGGTGAGGCGCGGGGCGTGTGTGTGCGGCGCAGGAGGAGGGCGGAGAGGACGGCTCGGGCAGCGGGGCGACGCAAGGTCGTGGGGGAGGCGAGCGACGGAGCAAGGTGGTGGTGGTGGCAGCAGCAGTGGCTTGTCCTTGAGAGGAGGTCGACGCAGTCGGTCACTAGGGAGACGAAGGCGAGCTTGATGACGAGGCAGCCATGGTCGCGGGCGCGCGAGGAAGAGAAGAAGGAGGCGAGCGGGAGGGAGCGGCCGATGGCGGCCGGACCAGTAGTCAAGGCGGCGGAGCTCCTGCTCGGCGACAGACGAAGCAGCAAGGAGGAGGAGCTCGGGGACGGCTCGGGCTCTAGGAGCTCGGGTGCGGGACGAGGAAGGGAGACGCGAGGACGACGGACGCGGACGCAGGTGGTCGAGGAGCTCCTATCCTCGAGCGCTCGGACGACGGGGACTGGGTGAGGAGGAGGCGCGGGAGCATCGGTTCCCTCCGGGAACAAGGCGGGGCGACCTGGGCGGCCTGGACTCGCCGACCGGATTGGCAACGGGGCATGGCTTCGGGCGCCGTAGGAGGCAAGGCGTGGGCGAGAGAGGGATGGCGGCACGCGTGGGAAAGAGGAGGAGGAGGAGATGGATCGGGGTGAGGCTAGGGTTACTGGGAGGAAGGATGGGCCTTAGAGGCCGGCCCAGTAGAGAGGGAAGTGGCCAGAGGCCTGGCGGCTGGGCTCTCTCTTCTCTCTCTCTCTCTCTCATTTTTTCTTTAACAGAAAAGAATTAGAGAGAAGAAAAGAAAGAGAGGGTTAGGGAAAGAAGTTGGACATGGGGATTATTTTCCCGGACTTACAAAAATGCGCTTGATCCAGGAAAAATAGAAGTGGCCTGATTGGACGATATAAATTCAAATGCATTTGAATTTAATTCAAATGATTTGAATAGGAAGTGAGGGTTGGGAAGGTCCAAAAATGTTCGGATTTTTGGTGGAGCTCCGGAATAAGATGAAAAAATATAATGCGAGGTTGGAGACCAAGAATTAAGATAACAAAGGCATTGGGATATTTGCAAGTGTGTTATGGTGAACTCCAACGAATGGAATATTTTTATATAGTTCCCTAATAATATTGGGAGGATATATGTTATAAAGAGAAATCACCATGTGCATTTCCCTCGATTTAAATGGATCGAAGATCCATGCAATTTACTTAGTTGAGTTTTTTTTAAATTAATGACATGATGGCATGATGACATGATGCAATGAAAAATAAAGAGCAAGCACAAAAGAAACACACGGCGATCACGAAAATAAGGAAGTCTTCTGAATCGTCGGTCTCGGGGCGTTACAACACTCCACCACTACAAGAGGATCTCGTACCGAGATCTAGGATGGCACCGGAGATAAACGGAAGGGGAAGAGAAGAGGTAAAACTAGTTGCTTCTTTGACAAATGAGTGAAACCAAAGAACCTTGAGAGGTCGCAAAGCTTGAGGAAATGACACAACGGAGATGAACAAAATTTAAAACACTCCGTTCAGCAAGAGGAACAAGGAACATTGCGAGAACCTTTGTAGGTTGAAGAATATGAAACAAGAGCTTAACGGATCAAAAGGAATATGAAAGCACACCGGTAGAAAAGAGAAACAAGGAACACCATGTGAACCTTGAGGTTAATTGACACGATAGATATTTAAACCACTCCGGTTAAAACAAGATAGGGAAGGAATAAGAATGATATAATTTGGGCAGCACTCCAACTGTAAATGGAAGGAATTGAACATGATCTTGACAAGATGAGAGGATACTCGATGAATTTAACAACACACTGCCTCCGGAACTGATGAAAGAATGGCACAAGGGGTAAGAAAGATTTCAGGCCGCACTCCGGTTGAGGAAGGAGACAAAACTTGATAAGATGAGAGAACTCGAATGAAAACACGACACTCCGGCTAAACGGATAAGAAAGGAAAAATTACATGATCTTGACAAAACAAGATGATTGGTCGAAGAGAGCAACATCAAAAAGCTTCTGGAAACAATGCATGATAGTTAGATAGTTGGAGTGAATAGAACGAAGAATGAAACCAACATCTCCTACCATAAATGAATTTTAAGGAGCATCCATATGAAATAGGATTGAACAGAGTTGTTGTAAAACCAACAACGAAAAGAATAAGCTTGTAGTGGGCTTATGGAAACATCTCAACATTATGAGGTGACAACCCGCCACTAACGGAAACAATTGCTTGCTTGAGATCAACGAAGAGATGAAAACTTCTTCCACCAAAAGGAGAAAGAGAAAACTTGATCATTGATAAACTCCCCAAATAGCTACATTCCTTAGGGAAGGCTATAGGTGAAATATAACCCAATACAACTCCAACAAAAAGATTGATTGGATGAAAAGATCTCTTGAACGAAGATAAAATGATGGATTTAAATATGTCACTCTTGAAAACTTTGTGAATCATGAAACCCGAAGGAAAATTATCGAGAATGACATAACACCACCTCAAAAGATATTGATAGAGAGAATTGCACTTCGGAATGTAAGATGAAGAATGCTTGAACTCCTCAAAACAACACATGTGTTGAGCACCACGTTTATTTTAGAGTATAGCTTGACGGATCTTGACTCCGAGAGAAATCTTGAAGAACAATTGAAGAATGAAAAAAATCCTTGCAATGATTTAGATGGGGCTTCGCGCGAGTTAACTGAGAGAGATTGGAACTCCGGAAACAAAAGGTGAACAACTTGGAACCGAGAATTTGATATCATGAACGAACTCCGGAAGAAGGAATTAATCACTTGGAGGAAACAAGAATAAGAATTACATTACGCGTATCCTTCACCAATTTAGAATGATGACAAGCAACGGATCTTGCATACTACTTATTCTCGTAGAAAGGATTAAGATAGATATTGCGCAAACTAGTGAAGGTCTTCATCGAAACACCGGTAGGATTGAAACAACGAATAAATTGATATGATAACGAGGGAAGAGAAATCTTGAACAAACCACCGCGAGAATTGAAAATGAAAGTAGCAAAGGCATGATTCAACGGAAAGAATTAGAAAATGAATGAAGATACTTGACAGAATTTAGATACACGAGAACGAAGAGATCATGAACTGATTAGAGGATATTTGAGTGATGCACCGGTATGATTTGGAGAACGAGAGCTGAAAGCTTGAATGAATAATTCTGAGATGATGGGCTCCGAAGAATCAAACTGAAGAGACTTGTGAAATGCTCCGAGTGGGTGAAAATAATTCTCACAATCGAAAACAATTATGAGAGGATGGCATAAGCTAGAACTATGAATCTTCAAGAGAACGGACCAAGATTTAGGAGAAATTCTTCTTCGGTCTTCAAATGTTGAGAATGATGATGCGAAACACCACCAAGAATTATTGAGGCACTCGGGAATGAAAAATTAGAAAGGTTGAACCAACGATGAAAAGAATTTGAAAGCAATCTTGGAGAAGAAATATGACTGATGATAACTCATTCTTACGTCAAACTTTGAAATGAATTTGAGAATAACTCCAGAAAAATTAGTAGAGTCAGGTAAGATCCTGGGAAAATAACCTGTGGGTTAGGGCCCACTCAAAAGAAACACCGTTGAAATGATTACTTGAAAAGGAAATTGCACCGGTTGAATTAAATGGCTCAAAAGAGATAACAACCTCGAGATAGCTTGAACGGATTGGGAATGGAAATGCGAGTCTCCTGAGATATCTTCAGCACTCCAAATAACATGAATAGCAAGAGGTGGATGATTAAGAGATACACCGGCATGAGAAAACATTTGAAACAGGGAAAGGAATGTGACCAACATTGAAGGCTTGAATTTAGTCCACCGGAGAAGAAAAAGAATGAAGAATGAAAAACTTGAAGAACATCTTCATGAGAACCACCGGGTAAGAACATTGATTGAAAAGAATGAAGGGACTTCGCATCAATGAAAAGGATACTTGATTAAGAAATCTGAGTCCTTAAAGAAAAAGGGTGGAAGGGTGGGAAAACAAAGACAACTTGGGTCGGATGAAACGAACACCATTGAGAAAAGCTTACAATTGATCTTGCAAACGTTGGAATGACTGGATGCACTTGAAGAGAAACACGCCGGTTGGAAAAGAATTAACATGACGATCTCGATGATCAAGAAGGATTAGTATTCACATAGCAATATGAGAACACCGTTTAGGGAAGGTATGGATTCAACATTTGACTTCGAAGCAACTCGAATACCACAAAACAAAACAAAACAAAGGATTTGGCTTGCGGAATAAGCCGGAACAAACATATGATAGAGATTTCGTCTGAAGTTTTCGTGGTGGGGCCCACACGGGCTCGATTGTACTGCACCATCATGTACAAGGCAGTGCACATGACATACGAAGCGTCCCCGAGTCGGCATAGACAAGGACTCTTTAAGACACTACGAGACCACTGTAAAACCAACGATGGAAAGGCGGACCACTAGACGTCGAACCCCAACCTCATATCATGCATCTGTCGGAAAGATATCCTAGGAGCTACTTGAATTCCCACTTATACACTCCCGAAACTTTCTGGTTATGCAATCAGGTGTTGGGGATACAGGGGACACAAAATATATCACCCAAACTAACAACACCTAGATCCAGCTGTATCCATCCTTCAACACATAACCAAGAAACCTTCGGAAATCATTTACCTCAACCTTCGAAAAGCATCCGTTATACGAGTTATGGCAATACTCCCGAACTCCCGCCTCAGTACTGGGTGGCGTCGAGGTGATCTCACCAACAACTGCATAAAAGAGATTTTTGATGTCGGCGAAACTCAGGTATTCCAGAACTGCAACGATAAAATTGTGACGACAACACCTCGGAGCTCAACTCCCCGGGACACTGCCACAACCCCTAAATGTCAGGAGGCACCAAGAACAATGTTCTCGTCACAAAACCATCGCAACGATTCCAAGATACCCGCGTGATCCTAAATTTTTTTTAGTGAAATTTTAGGAGAGAAAAGTCAAAACTTCTACGTCAGGAGGCCTCACCAGAGCGAGGAAGGGACTGAGGAGTAAAAAGAATCCTACTCTCCGATATATATAATCCTAAGACTCAAAACATTTTTGTTCTAGACTCAACAACGCCAGTGATTCGATCAAGCAGGGGGCTCCTAAGTCGGGGATGGCTCTGATTACCAACTTGTAACACCCACGATGCGGCTATATCTCCCACGTGTCGAGGCACGACTTAGAGGCATAACCGCATTGTGGTTTTGTCGCAAGAAGGGTCATCTTCACACAATCCCATGTAATGAACAAGAATGGGATAAAGAGTTGGCTTAGAATCACCACTTCAGACAATACATAAATAAATCATACATCAATCAGAGTACACACATCGGTCCGACTACGGAACCAAAATAAAAGAAGACAACCCCAAATGTTAGATCCCTGATCGTCCCAACTGGGCTCCACTACTGATCAATAGCAAACGAAACAACACAACGAACAAGAGCTTCATCGAACTCCCACTTGAGCTCGGTTGCATCACCTGCACTGGTTTCGTCGGCACCTGCAACTGTTTTGGAAGTATCTGTGAGTCACGAGGACTCAACAATCTCACACCCGCGAGATCAAGACTATTTAAGCTTATAGGAAGGAAAGGGTAGTGAGGTGGAGCTGCAGCAAGCACTAGCATGTATGGTGGCTAACATACGCAAATAAGAGCGAGAAGAGGAGCAACGGAACGGTCGTCAACTAGTAATGATCAAGAAGTGATCCTGAACTCCTACTTACGTCAAACATAACCCAGAAACTGTGTTCACTTCAACGACTCCGCCGGAAAGAGACCATCACGGCTACACATGCGGTTGATGAGTTTTAATTAGGGTCAAGTGTCAAGTTCTCTACAACCGGATATTAACAAATTCCCATCTGCCACATAACCGCGGGCACGGCTTTCGAAAGATAATACCCTGCAGGGGTGTCCCAACTTAGCCCATTATAAGCTCTCACGGTCAACGAAGGATATTCCTTCTCCCAGGAAGACCCGATCAGTCTCAGAATCCCGGTTACAAGACATTTCGACAATGGTAAAACAAAACCAGCAAAGCCGCCCGATGTGTCGACAATCCCGATAGGAGTCGCACGTACCTCGTTCTCAGGACACACCGGATGAACACTACGTACAACTAAAACCAGTCCTCAAGTTTCCCTGAGGTGGCGCTGCAAGTGGCTCTAGTTTGGACCAACACTCCGAGGAGCACTGGCCCGAGGGGGTAAAATAAGATGACCCTCGGGATGCGCGACTCCCAAGGGAAAAAGGCTAGGTAAGGCAAATGTAAAACCAAGGTTGGGCCTTGCTGGAAGAGTTTTATTCAAAGCGAACTGTCAAGGGGGTCCCATAAATCACCCAACCGCGTTAGGAACGCAAAATCAAGGAACATAACACCGGTATGACGGAACTAGGGCGGCAAGAGTGGAACAAAACACCAGGCATAAGGCCGAGCCTTCCACCCTTTACCAAGTATATAGATGCATTAATAATATAAGAGATATGGTGATATCCCAACATAAACATAATCCAACATGGAGCAATCTTCATCTTCACCTGCAACTAGCAACGCTATAAGAGGGGCTGAGCAAAAGCGGTAACATAGCCAAACAACGGTTTGCTAGGAAGGGTGACAAAGGTTAGATGTTCATGGCAATATGGGAGGCATGAAATAGCACGTGGTAGGTAGGGCAGCATAGCAATAGAGCGAACAACTGCAAAGATAGAAGTGATTTCGAGGGTATGGTCATCTTGCCTGAGATCCCGCTAGGAAGAAGAACGAGTCCATGAAGAGGACAAACAGACGGTGTCGAACGAATCCTCACAACTCCGGAAAGAAACCGAAGCTAACGAGAGAAGCAACCCGGAAAGAAACAAACAACAAAATAAACAACCACCACATACACATGGCATGATGCACAAACAAGTACGATGCATGTCCGGTTTAAAGAGGCATGGCATGGCAAAGTGCACAAACGGAACTACCAGTTAAGTGGAGCTCAATATGCAACGAGTTGCATATTGACGAAACACCACAAGTTTAGTTCTCTCGGTTATATACCCAACAATATTAAATGTTGATTAACATGGCAAGAGGTGAAGCATAAGTAAACTAACTATCTAGGCAATTTAAATGAGGCCGGAACAACAAACAATAATTCTGGAAAATCCTCATGTCATTTAGCAACTTTAATGCAAACATCAATTGTAAACATTTAAATGTTGTTATCATGATGCGAATGACATATGCAAGTTTTTAAGCAATTTTATTAAACGTGGACAAGAGCATGTTATGAAGCATTTGTTACCGTGGTGGAATGAAAAAGGGTGCCACGACAATGATAACGAAAATGATGCCACGACAACATATCGGTTCCGGTAGCTCATGGAGATACTGGCGCAAAAGAGAATTGTGTGGATGTGTGAAACACGCAAGAGATGGTGGGGTGCTCCCGGTTACCGTGTTCCCACGGTACGGCGGCATGGCAATCGAGGAACGTGCAAAGAGCTCTCTCGGACACGGTGCACACACGAGCAACTCATACAACACATCCATTCGTTCATGAGCGTCGCCTCGGGGTTATACCTTCGAAGCGTGCGTTTTCGGGGCGGATCGAGTCGGTGCGATGTAGAGGAAGTAGTTGTTCATGGGGTCATCGTGGAAGTAGTCGTTCTCGCGACGGTAGTGGTACACGGTCGTCGTGGAAGTAGTGGTACACATTGTCTTGTCGAATCCACGGCGACGGTAGTGGTTCACTCGACGGTCTTTGGCAATGTTCATCGTACACGGTTCATAGACGTTCGTGTCTTCCGTAGAGGTACTAGACGCATCCCGGATGTGTAGTCGTACACGCACGTAGATGAACTTGACGTGTCCCGTGAGTAGTCGTACTCGGTGTCCTCGGGGCATCGGCTGTAGTCGAAGTACTTGGCGTGCATCAACTGTTGACCAACAGTGTACGGGAGGCAGCAAGGCATGGCTGACTTGGTGTGCAACCAAAGATGTACTCCGGGCGTCTTGGTTGACTTGGCCACGACAAAGGCAGCAGGGCCAACAGGGCAGCCATGCTCGTCTTGGAAGGGAGCCCTATCAGACAGAGCAGCTCGCGAGGACATCGGCGGCTCGTGAGGCACCCACAGCAGCAGGACGAGGCATGAAAAACCGACAGCACGACAACCATGAAGGAGGCGCACGTGGTCGTGGTGGTTCGGGCAGAAGGCCATGGAGGTGAGGCGCGGGGCGTGTGTGTGTAGCGCAGGAGGAGGGCTGAGAGGACGGCTCGGGCAGCGGGGCGACGCGAGGTCGTGGGGGAGGCGAGCTATGGAGCAAGGTGGTGGTGGTGGCAGCAGCAGTGGCTTGTCCTTGCAGAGGAGGTCGACGCAGTCGGTCACTAGGGAGACGAAGGCGAGCTTGATGACGAGGCAGCCATGGTCGCGGTCGCGCGAGGAAGAGAAGAAGGAGGCGAGCGGGAGGGAGCGGCCGATGGCGGCCGGACCAGTAGTCGAGGCGGCGGAGCTCCTGCTCGGCGACAGACGAAGCAGTAAGGAGGAGGAGCTCGGGGACGGCTCGGTCTCTAGGAGCTCGGGTGCGGGACGAGGAAGGGAGACGCGAGGACGACGGACGCGGACGCAGGTGCTCGAGGAGCTCCTCTCCTCGAGCGCTCGGACGACGGGGACTGGGTGAGGAGGAGGCGCGGGAGCATCGGTTCCCTCCGGGAACGAGGCGGGGCGAGCTGGGCGGCCTGGACTCGCCGGCCGGATTGGCGACGGGGCATGGCTTCGGGCGCCGTAGGAGGCAAGGCGTGGGCGAGAGAGGGATGGCGGCACGCGTGGGAAATAGGAGGAGGAGATGGATCGGGGTGAGGCTAGGGTTACTAGGAGGAAGGATGGGCCTTAGAGGCCGGCCCAGTAGAGAGGGAAGTGGCCAGAGGCCTGGCGGCTGGGCTCTCTCTTCTCTCTCTCTCTCTTTCTTTAACAGAAAAGAATTAGAGAGAAGAAAAGAAAGAGAGGGTTAGGGAAAGAAGTTGGAAATGGGGATTATTTTCCCGGACTCACAAAAATGCGCTTGATCCAGGAAAAATAGAAGTGGCCTGATTGGACGATATAAATTCAAATGCATTTGAATTTAATTCAAATGATTTGAATAGGAAGTGAGGGTTGGGAAGGTCCAAAAATGTTCGGATTTTTGGCGGAGCTCCGGAATAAGATGAAAAAAATATAATGCGAGGTTGGAGACCAAGAATTAAGATAACAAAGGCATTGGGATATTTGCAAGTGTGTTATGGTGAACTCCAACGAATGGAATATTTTAATATAGTTCCCTAATAATATTGGGAGGATATATGTTATAAAGAGAAATCACCATGTGCATTTCCCTCGATTTAAATGGATCGAAGATCCATGCAATTTACTTAGTTGAGTTTTTTCTTAAAAATTAATGACATGATGCAATGAAAAATAAAGGGCAAGCACAAAAGAAACACACGGCGATCACGAAAATAAGGAAGTCTTCTGAAGCGTCGGTCTCAGGGCGTTACAATGAAGACCCTGTTGGGGCAACCTCCGGACAAGATGAATGGGAGACGGGCACGTTAGCCCTGATGAACATGCCATACACGAAGACTCGGAGAAATGTAATTATCTTCCGCTCTTCGAGGACGAGGAGAGCCTCGGCAACGAGGATTTCATCATGCCTGAGGAACCTCTCGAGCAGGAGCGCTTTAAACGCCGGCTAATAGCCACTGCAAGGAGCCTGAAAAAGAAACAGCAGCAGCTTCAAGCTGACCAAGACCTGCTCAATGATGGATGGACAGATATCCTAGCAGCCGAAGAATACGGCCTCAAGCACCCAACCAAGGGTTACCCGAAGCGCAGATTGCTACCTCTGTTCGATGAGAAGGCGACTGAACCTGCACCACGCGGTCGGGATAAAGCGGCAGCTCAAGCCGAACAGCAGCCCGCCTCACCCCAATAAAAAAACAGAGATAAACCAGCTTGGGGTTATACATACGACCCTCGGGAGGAGCTGGACAGTAGAGCAGGACATACCAGATCGATCTACGGATCGCGAGGACGTGCCTCGACATGCAACGTCGGCTACCTATTCGGACGTGACAAGTCTAGTCACGCCCGGGCCGAAGACCGCAGACGGACTCCATCTGAGCTACGTCACGACGTGGCCCAATATAGAGGCGCCGCACACCCACTCTGCTTCACTGACGAAGTAATGGAGCATGAATTCCCAGAAGGGTTTAAACCCCTGAATATCAAATCATACGATGGAACAACTGATCCCGCAGTGTGGATCGAGGATTTTCTTCTCCATATCCATATGGCCCGCGGAGATGACCTCCACGCCATCAAATACCTCCCGTTAAAACTCAAAGGACCAGCTCGGTACTGGTTAAACAGTTTGCCGAAAAACTCTATTGGCAGCTGGGAGGACTTGGAAGACGCCTTCTGCGACAACTTCCAAGGTACATATGTCCGGCCACCAGATGCCGATGACTTAAGTCACATTTTCCAGCAGCCCGGAGAGTCAGCCAGGAAGCTCTGGACTAGGTTTTTAGTTAAAAAGATCCAAATCGTCGACTGTCCGGACGCAGAAGCCCTAGCGGCCTTCAAACACAGCATCCGGGACGAGTGGCTCGCCCGCCACCTTGGTCAGGAAAAACCAAAATCCATGTCAGCCCTTACCACTCTGATGACCCGCTTTTGCGCGGGAGAAGACAACTGGCTCGCTCGTAGAAGCAGCAGCGCCAGCGATCCGGGCACTTCCGAAGTCCGAGAAGGCAATGGCAGGCCACGACGCAGCAAACACAAATGTCGCAATGATAACAAAAGAACGCACGACACAGCGGTCAACGCCGGATTCAGCGGTCCCAAACCCGGCCAACGGAAAAAACCATTCAAGGCAAACAGAGACGGACCATCCAATTTAGACAAGATATTGGATCGGCCCTGCCAGATTCATGGCCACCCCGATAAACCAGCTAATCATACCAACAGAAACTGTTGGGTCTTCAAGCAGGCCGGCAAGCTCAACGCCGAACACAAGGGGAGGAGGCCGCCCTGTGATAGCGATGACGAAGAGCCTCACCAACCAAATACCGGGGGTCAGAAGCAATTTCCCCCCGAAGTAAAAACAGTGAACATGGTATACGTGACACACAACCCTACAAGGGAGCAGGAGAAGCACTCCCTCCGGACTGAGGATCATACTATAGCAACCTCGGCCGAAGTACAAAGCGGTCTTATTAAACCGCATACCTTGTCGGCCATTAAGCCACCGATCTCCATTCAACAGGATCGACCAATTCCGGAGCGGGACTAGAAGTTCGGCTTCCGCCGTCCACCTCATATACCTGCGAAATCTGTACCGCGCATACATAACTATGCACTCAAGATACCCTGGGAATCAGTGGAAGCACAATACGGACGAGCCTGCAAGTACTCCCATAACATCTGTTTCTTTTCTGACTACTCTTTCTTTTTCATTATCATTTACCACAGGTGACACAAAGGCTGGTCATCTCATGTACTCCATCGGAGTTCGGGTTAGTACACTCACCTAAGGGCTATTTCCATCAAGGAGTCCCCTCACCGAGGACAGGCGGCGCAGACGTGCGACAGGAGGTCCAAAATAACTTTTTGTAGACTGCACTCTTTATTTCGAGCCTATAAAGTGCCTTTTTCCTCCGTCTTCGACCCCGGGCATGTCAAATAGCCGGGGTTGCGGCTTTTTTATCTACAAAATAATGATTGGCATATCACTCAGGTCCCAGTAAACATAATCTGCATCCAGCATTCGCTTTTTCCTAAAAGAACTGAATTCGGCTCCTGTGGTTGCTTCACACATACACCTCGGCATAACTTTCCAGGGGCTCTGTATGGGAACAAATGAGTTGTCGACAAGTCCAAACAACTTTATAGCATACTTCGGCGTCGCGAGTTTGGCCTTATATGCATCAGCTCCGAATCATGTCTTGGGTCAATAGTTGGGTTGCCCGGCTCCTGTGCTTGCTACCTTACGTTCCGCTCTATCGGCTAGGGTAGTAAACGGAGAACTACTGCGATTGTGCTTCCGATTCACCTGGTCAAGCACCTCAGTAGAGAAAGCCGAAAACTGACTGTCATGATGCAGCGAGAGCTGGTCAACCACTCGATGACTTATCGAAATCTTTCGGGATTCCCTCCGTATTATACGAAGGACCTTTTTCTTCAGGTCATACATGAAACGCACCGTATTGGAATAAGCCGTGTACAAACCAGGGGCTATATTGTAGCCCCCCATAAAACTCCTATGGCTAAGTGAAAGTGTTAATGCCCTATAGTCTGATTGCCTAGTTCACCGCATTGACACCTCCTTAATGGACCAAGACGTTGGGTTAAGAGTGATCAAATGCTTTTCCGAACACCCCCGTACTTTATACGAGGGGGCTGAAGCCGACGACTGGAAAACTTTCTGATTAATACAAAAACGGCCGCACAAGAGGAACAAAAGTTTTAGGCGAAACTACAAAAAATAGCCTTATTATAATATTGTCTTTTACAAATTTCCATACATCTCACTCGAATATCATGTTTTTCGAGCATTGACCATCTATCAAGCGGGCACCCTCCAGGACATCCTCGAAATAATGCTCTAGTGCGTGATGGTCCTTGCCCTTGGGTGGACCCCTCGCTGCAACATAAGTGGCCTTCATCTTCGCCCAGTATGTCTTGACACGGGCAAAGGCCATCCGTGCACCTTCAATGCACGCTGACCGCTTAATGACGTCGATACGCGTCACCGCATCAGCAAGTCGCCGGACCAAACCAAAATAACTATCCGGAATTGGCTTGTTCGGCCACAGCCCGATCACGGCGTCCTTCATGGCAGAACTGGATAGTCTATGGAGCTCGGCCCATTGGGTCATTTGTTTGTTCAGCAACAATGGGCGTTTTGACGCACCGAACTGTGACCAGAAAAGCTTCTCTGTTGCATACCCTTCTTGCGCTTGGTGAAACTGCGCCGCATCGGAAGCACTCTTCGGCAAGTCCAATAACGCGTCTGGAGAACTCCACACTTGATTAAGCGGAGCATAATTCGGAACGCCGAACTTAGTTTGCAATAAAAAGGGCTTACCAGCCGCGATCTCCCCAGCTTGTCGGGTCTCCTCCCGGGCCGCTCTAGATTCGGACCGCGCTTCTTTCGCCTCTCGTAAGGCCTTGTCAAGATCAGCCGTTTTGGCTTTATTATCCTTCTCGAGGAATTGACAGCGGCTAGTGGCATCCTTTAGCTCACGCATCATCATGGATATTCTCTCCTCGCATTGGCGCCGAGCAGCCTGTTCGGCCTTTAACTCGGCAGATGCCTTCTCGGCAGCCGCATTATCAATCCCGGCCTGCTCCTTGGCCCGGGCGAGCTCAGCCCGAAGGATCTCGACCACGGCGGCACCATCTGCAGTCATGCATATTTCAGGATATAATTCTTAGCGTCATGATCAATTACAAGCACATGCATGTAATGACTACCGCCGAGACATACCTTGCACCTCGTCAAGCCGCCTGTTGATAAGCGTAATGTCATCATCCGCTACATCAAGCTTCCGCTGCAGATCTGCAACCTCCATAGTCTGGGCAGTCGCTAGGGAGGTAATAGCTTGTGTTCCAATTAATCAGATTATTCCCTGGGCATATCTTTTTGATCCTCTGATCGCCTCCCTTGGGAAGCCAATCAGAGTCTCAGGGGCAACTACCTATACCCAGGTGTAGTTTGTGAATAAAACACATTCAAAGATTTTTCAGTACAAACCTCGAAGCCTCTTAATAGGCTCGCGCAGGCTTCATTCAATCCGCTTTTCGCGGACAGAACCTTTTCAACCACCGTACCCATCAAGGTATGATGTTCCTCCGAGACGGACGCCTGTCACAGCATGTTCGTCAATATATCCAGTGCTTCTGGACCTCCGGAAGCTGCTGTAGGAGTATGGCCTCCCTTCGAAGGGATCCGTTTATCTGTCCCCAGAGCCGTCTCCGGCTGTAAACCAGATAGTCCGAGGCCTTTATTGTTGCCCCTCGGATCCTGGGCTACCGAAGTATCACCTTCGGGTAGTGTCTTCATCACCCCTCGCACCACTTGTTGATCAGGAGAGACCCTCCGGGACGACACCTCAAAGTCGTCCGACTTATTGGGCGAGGAGACCGGTGGAGGTGTCTCGCTTTCCATCATCTCCGGAAGAAGATCTCCCGAGGAGGAGGATTGGTGAAGAAGACTATTTGCCGAGCTGCAAAAACATATATTCTAGATGTTACCTTGGTAACAGGAAAGGAACAGAACATGTTTAAAAACATCCTTGTTCACTTACGATTCGGCTAGAGGCTTGTCCTCGTCATGGGACTATTCGAAGACGCCATCCCCCAAGCTCGAGCTGCCCGACTGGGGCATCTTGCCTCTCTTAGGAGCCCTTTCCTCACAATCTTAGGAGGCAGCCCTTTTCTTACCATGGGGTGAAGAGACATCGACTTCTCCTTCACTTTTGTCTTCAGACACTGGAATTTTGATTCCCCCGGACACAATGTCTGATATACCTTCGGGATGGGGGCCGCCTTTGGTCCTCCCGCTTTCCGCCTTGTCCTCCTCCACATGAATCTGGTATGGTGCCGGGGCCAGCATCCTTGTTAGTACGGGATCCGCTGAGTCTTCGGGGAGGGGGGCCGAACACCTAATTCGCTCCGCTTTCTTTATCCAGCCTTGGAAGAAGATAGTTTGCTCAGTAACATATTATGGCATAGTTAACTACAAAGTGTTCGGGAGTCGAGGCAGATGTCCTCGGTGGTGTCTGGGCACTGTTTTCGTTTCCCGAAAAAGAACTTCCACCTCCCTTTGTGCGTAGTGTCGAAGAAGTGTTGGAGGGTCCGTGGTCCTTCCGGATTAAACTCCCACATGCTGGCATGGCAGGGCTCGATGGACTAGCATTACTTGAATCACGTTGACAAGATCGATGTCCTTCTCAAGGAGGGTTCGGATGCGGCTCTGTAGAGTCTGCACTTCATCAACTGATCCCCAGTCCAACCCCTTATTAATCCATGATGCAAGCTGTAACGGAGGGCCAGAACGGAATGCAGGTATAGCCGCCCACTTGGTACCACGGGGTTCCGTGACATAAAACCACTCTCGCTGCCATTGGTTGGAAGTTTCGGTGAAAGAGCCTTTTGGCCAGAGAGTATTGGTAAGTTTTCTCACTACAACACCGCCGCACTCCGCCTGTTTCCCGTCGACCACCTTCGGTCTCACACTAAAGGTCTTGAGCCATAAGCGGAAGTGTGGGGGAATTCGGAGGAAGGCCTCACACGTGATGATGAACGCCGAGACGTGGAGGAAAGAATCTGGGGCTAGATCATGAAAATCTAGTCCGTAATAAAATGAGCCCCCGGACGAAGGGGTGAAGAGCGAACCCTAGCCCTCGGAGGAAGTGAGAGATGAATACGACCCTCTCGCCAGATCTGGGAGTCGGAATAACCTGTCCTTGAGCAGGAAGCCTGTGGGGGATCTTCGCGGTCAGGTATCTGGCCGCCCAAAGCTTCGTAATGTCCTCCTCTGTAACAGAGGAAGCCACCCATCGGCCCTGTGGGCTGGGTCCGGACATGATTGGGAAGCTTGAAGCAATGAAGTCGAACCTTGGGTGCTAGAACTTGAGGTTGGAAAGGCTGAGGAGAGGTTTGGCGTAAACAGAGATGGCCCTTGGCTCCTTTATAAAGGCAACGGGTATCGAACGCTTCCTCCTAAGCCTAAAAACCAGCCTATTCCTAAGGAATCTTCCCAGTGGAACGGTTGGGTTACCCACGCTTCTATTGATGAGAATCCCGCAATAAGGGGACACGATCTCTGCTTCGACAAGATGTGCCAATAAAAGCCGCGCCTCGTAACGTGGAACGGCAGGACATGAAACGGTTTGAAATAATGACCGGGCAAGCATGATATCACGTTACGAAAAGTTGTCAGTAGATGGGACTCGTGAGATATTATACTCTCTACGGTTGTGTGTGTGGTACTTCTGTTGCAGATCCAGACACGTTCGTTGCATCCGAAGACTATCCTGGAGTATTCGGAAAGGGGAACCCGCCTTGCGATGCCGAAGACAATCTGCGTGCCGGACACCTCGTCATTGAAGCCTAGTTCAGGGGCTACTGAGGGAGTCCTGGACTAAGGGGTCCTCGGGCGTCCGGCCTCTTGGACATGGGCTGGACTAATGGGCTGTGAAGATACAAGACCGAAGACTCTGTCGCGTGTCCGGATGGGGCTCTCCTTGGCGTGGAAGGCAAGGTTGGCGACTAAATATGAAGATTCCTTTCTCTGTAACCAACTTTGTACAACCCTAGTCCCCTCCGGTGTCTATATAAACCGGAGGGCTTAGTCCGGAAACATATACAGTCATACAGGCTAGACTTCTAGGGTTTTAGCCATTACGATCTCGTGGTAGATCAATTCTTGTAATACTCATATTCATCAAGATCAATCAAGCAGGAAGTAGGGTATTACCTCCATAGAGAGGGCCCGAACCTGGGTAAACATTGTGCCACCTGTCTCCTGTTACCATCGACCTTAGACGCATAGTTCGTGAACCCCTACCCGAGATCCGCCGGTTTTGACACCGACAGTCATCACCCGCTCCGCCCTAGCCGCCCGAAGGCGGGAGGCGGAGGTGGATGCCCGCACGTGCATCAGCAACCTTGCGCGCTACATCGATTTCCTGCGTGAGGAGGAGGAGCGCCTCGTCGAGCACGCAAAGAGCCTTACCGCCGATGTGGCCGCGGCATACGCCGCCTCAGAGGCGACGAATCAGGAGATCTACGAGGAGAACCACCGCTTCGAGAGGGGTCGTCTGGAGCTGCAGAGGGCGTTCGAGGTGAGCATCGCTGAAGCTGCAGCAGCGGCAGGCACCGTATTGTAGTTGCTCAGCTCGTTGGTAGGCTCCTCCTCCTCTGCCTCTTACTGAGTGCGCTCGATAGAGGAGAGGCAGCCGGAAGTATTACAAAGCCCCTCCGTAGTAGTAGTATTTAGGGGCTATTTTGTTCAGTTCATCTGACTATAGATGTGGTGGAACTGTACAACGTACTTAAAATTAGCTAGTATATATAGTTGAACTAACTATTTCAGTACGTGGCTGGCAACAATTAGGGAAAAGTTTGGTCGGTTCAGTTGTCAATTTGAATTGTTTGTATAAATTAAGAACGACTTCTTAATCTACGGATGAAATCTATGCTTAATTACTGAATTTTAGTCGCAAAAATTAGATACTGCTAGTGATTTTTACAAATCGCAGTGTTACAAGGTTGAAAAATGGCAATGTTACTAGATCAACAAATGTCAATCTTTCCAGTTTGACAAATGGCAACATACCCAATATGACAGATGCAAATCTTACCAAATTGTTTGTAAGTGGTTGCACACGGGTCATCCAAAAGAACCGTTTGCGTTGAAGAGATGCACAAATCCTACTCTCACTTTGCATACGAGTGTTTTATCTAAAACGTTTGCGATCAAGTACTGCACAAATCCAGCTAGGCGCATTTTCCCCTGGCTTCCTGGGGAAGCTGTTGGTTTGCATACGGGTGTTCTAACTAAAACGTTCACGATGAGTGTTTTATATTTAAAAACCATTAACTTTTTTTCAAAAGAAAATCGTTTGATAAGTCTGTACATTAAGAGAGAAAAATGCAAGTTTTCTCAAACCATATCTTTCATTCAGTCATACTGTGAATTTATATTCATATGATCAAGATACAGTATTAAACCCAAGAAAAAAACTATTTCTGGCGGCGGCGGAGGCGGCGTGCCGCGCCGTCATTGTCGTTGTCGTCCTCCGGGATGCCGTTGTTGAAGTCTTCAATGCAGCACATAATGTTCTTCACTTGTAAAGCAAACATCATGTCGTCGCGCGATCGACAGGCGGGCGCGGGAGGACGGAAGCTGGCGGCGCTGAGAGGTACCGGTCGACGGCGGCGTCCCATGCCGCTCAGGGGGGTGCGCGCACGGGCACGTGCGCGGGGGGTGCAGCCAAACGCACAGGGACCGGCGTTGCGGTGGGTGGACGGGGGCGCACGGGCACGGGCACGGGCACTGGCATGTACACGAGCTCGCGCGGGTCTGCGGAGACCTCGCTAACGCCCGCGGCTTCTAGCTCTGCGATAGTGCTTGGCAACCAGCCCATCGATGCTACGAGGATGGTCGCTGGCGCGGGCGCGGGGATGGGAGCTGGGATGGGAGCGGGGGCAGCAACCGCTGCGGCCAGCTCGTTCTGGGCCATGTCCATGAGGCCCCATTCCTCCTTATTTTCCATCTCCTCTGGCTTGCTGTGAACTTCACCAAACTTGAAGACTAGTGGCAGATGATCCTTCTGCGCCATGGCGTTGGTGGAGGTCTGCGGGGGGGGGGGGGGGAGGGGAATGGGAGGCGAACTGTAAGGCCACCCGTATTAAGTAGCGGCTCGGGCACCATTAATGGAGAGGAAGGCGGGCGGCCATGGAAGTCAAAGGGCTCACTTCCCAGTGAGCCTACGTAGCATACAACTCGCAGTCTTCCCAGTGAGCCTACGCATTGGAGGACAGCTTGCACGCCTCTTGGTCAGCCAGCGCACCGGACTGTGCTTGCATGCCTCCCATTCAGTCAAGGTCAAGCAGCTATCCGCACGACAGCTCCTATAGCCATTAAAACCAATACACGTGGTGTCATGTGAATGGTTAACAGAATGCCACGGTTTGAATTATACAAAGGTTTGAGATATTAAACTGGCAGCTATTTTTTCAAAATGCCTTTGTTGGCTGTTATTCGAGTGTGCCTTCTCTCAAAATGGGCACGCACCCCAGAGTTCGAACCTCTCAAGGGTCTGCGGAACCCTGAATCTGACATTTGGCACACCAGGTAGGGGTGCGTCGAAGCCTCTATTCTGTCAGTCGACCCGCCGCCGCTCCGCCGCCTCCATGGCTGATGCTTGTCGAGCCCGTGCCGAGCGTCGAGCCGCTCTCGCTGCTCGCGTCGCCCAGACGGCGCTCGTCGGTGGGCCTGTCCGTCATTCTCCATCACCTGCCGCCAACGCCGCCGCCGGCCCGGCAGGGCACGAGCAACAAGCTTCGTCGCTGCACCCCTCCGTGCGTCGAGATGGACGCACCGCCACCCCCTCGCTGATGTCGGATTTTGGGTTCCGGCAAAACCCTTAAGGTTCGAACACTGGGTTGCGCACGAAGATCTCTCCCTCCCCCTAACTCGCTCACTCACCACGATCTCAAAACTCAGCACGTCGAACCCAAAGAACAAGGGACACAGGGTTTATACTAGTTTGGGCCACCGATGTGGTGTAATACCCTACTCTAGTGTGGTCTGGTGGATTGCCTCTTGGGCTAAGGATGAACAAGTACAAGGGAAGAACAGCCTCCCGAGGAGAGGTGTTCTTGTGCTCGGAAGGCTTGTGTGTGTGAGGATGGAATGGATCCGATCCAACATGAGTTGGGCCCGAATCAGTTGCCCCCTACTGTGGTGGCTAGTCCTATTTATAGAGGCCCTGGTCCTCTTCCCAAATGTAGGCGGGAAGGGATCCAACAACGGCCAAATTTGAAGGGAGACAACCAGTACAAGTTATGCTGACTAAAGGTGGTCTTCGCCTGCCAAAGGCTCTGGTGGTGACGCCGTCCTGGGCTCCACGGTGACCTCTGTCCTGCCATCCTGCCGGTCTTGGTCTCGTTGCACTGATATGGAAACCTTTGCCTGATGCCTCGGGACTCCTCGCCTGCGCTTGCCTCTTTAGCACCAAAGAGGAAACGAGTACACCGCGCGCTGGCTCCTGCCTGGCCTTGGTCGTCATGGCTTGCGTCACAGGAACCTCGCGAGGTGCCCCTCGCCTTGATCTCTCCGCCCCTCGCGAGCCAGTCAAGTGAGGCTGCCCCTAAGGAGGTCTTGTGTCATCCGCCTCGTGAGGCTTGGCCCCTCGCGAGGGTCTTGAGTGTTTGCTGGTGAAGATGGGCCGTATAGGGCCGCTGGTGGAGCCACGCCATGGGCCGCAGGCACGCAAGTCTGGGGACCCCCGTTCCCAGAACACCGATAGTAGCCCCCGGGCCCAAGGCGCGCTCGGACTTGGCTTTGAGGCGAGGCCAAGGGGCAAGTGCGCAGCGCCGCGGGCCCCAACAGCCTGCGGCCTCGGTTGACGCATGGCGATTGATGGGACGTGGGCGTCTCCGCTTCCCCACGCTGCCTCGGCAACCGCCCGACTTGACGAGTCCCTGATGCATGCAGAGAAAACCATCATTACCTGTGATCATGGAGGCCGGCGGTTGGCCTCCAGCTGACTATAAATGAAGAGGGGGGCGGATCCCCGTTGCTCATCTCCTTCTTTCTCGCCGCATGCTCCTTCCTATTCCTCCTTGCTCCATCGCGTTGCCGCGACACCAATGGTGCCTATACGGAGGTTCTCGACCGCAGAGAAGGGAAAAAACCCCGCGATGAGCCGGGACCGCTTCCGCCGAAGAAGAGGCTGGCCCGCCGTACGTAGTCGTGAGGCCGGAGGTGTCGAGGCCTTGGTGTGAGCAGCTTCCCCCCAGATATCCGCTGCCCTTGTATGCCCAGGCCGAGGGCTCCGGAGGTAGAGGTGGCGAACAGCGCCATCCACGTCGCGGCCGTGGTCGCCGCGCCATGGTGGCGCGCGCCGTCTCCCTAGGAACCCACGCCGAGGGCTCCTCGTGCGAACTCGTGATGTGGGCGGCGATGCCTCTGCGCACTTGGATTTGTTTCCCGCAGTTCTTCTCTGTCGAGATGCCGGTGAGGGGTCCGCTCGAGCTGTGGCTACAGCACGCCGAATGCGATGCCCCGGCGACAGGGACGTAGCCCATTGAGCACCTCCGCCACCTCCCCGTCAGGACGTCGCCCTCGGTCCAAGATGCGCGGCCCCAAGGTGTGACCCGCGGCACATGGCGCCCGCGCGCGAAAAAGAAAGCTGCCAGGAGGTCTTGCGGCCGCAAGAAGGTGCTCTAGCGCTCCCTGCACCACCGCGTCAGGACCGTGCGCCGCCTGTGGTGGCGGCACGTGAGATCCAAGACCAGGCTCCACCTCCACAACGGGCCCCCGTGACCACTTCGGGCTGCCGAGCCTTCACTCCCAAGCTACGCAGCGTTTTCTGGCCGAGCAAGTTCAAGCCCGACCTGCGTCCATGCTATGACGGCACCCCTGACCCTGCGGAGTTCCTGCAGCTCTAAGAGCTAAGCATCAAGGCGGCCAACAGCGATGAGAAGGTCATGGCGAACTAGTTTCCCATGGCTCTAAAGGATGGCGCGAGTCGTGGCTCCTGAACCTTCCCGTGGGATCGATCTCCTCCTGGGGCGAGATGCATGAGCGTCTCGTCGCCAACTTCCAAGGCACTCGCGACCGCCCGCCTACCGCGGGTGACCTGCGATGCATCAAGCAGCAGCTAGGGGAAACCCTGCAGAAGTACATCCAGTGCTTCAACAGCGTTAGCCTCAAGATCCCCAAGGTTTCGGACGAGTTCATCATGTCGGCGTTCTCTGATGGCGTCCGCGATGTCAAGATGAAGGAGGTGCTCGCCATCCATGAGGACCTGTGCACGGCTCTGGAGATGTTCAACATGGCAACCCAGTGCGCGAGAGCTGAGGAAGGGCGCCTCTCCCTCCTCGAGCTCCCAGCGGCCGACCCAGAAGACAAGAAGGCCAAGGCCAATGACGTGAAGCGCAAGGGGGCGGCCGTCCTCGCGGCTGAACCATTGATGAAGTGCGCCTGTGACCACCCGGAGTCGTCCAAGGGCAGCCGTTCGTTCTGCGTCTTCCACAACGTACACAGCCACAACACCAATGACTGTCAGGAGCTCAGGGCCATATGTGACGGCTGCCTCAGTCGACGCCCCGAGCACAACGATCAGGGCTACGGCCGTGAAGGAGGCAGAAGTGGAGGACGCTAGGACAACCGCGGCCCCCGCCAGGAGTGGCGGGATCAGCCTCGTGAGGACCACTGACAGGGCCAGCCTCGGAAGGGCGCCTGAGCCTCCTGAGGACCGTCCTCAGGGCAACACCGGCCTCCCTCCACTGCCACCACCACCAAGAAGGAATGACGACCACCACCAGGACGAGGGGGCTGGGGGCTTCCAGGAGCCACACGCTGTCGCCTGCTTCTTGGGCGGCGCCCAGGCCCCACCCTCTCAACGCATCTTCAAGCAGTTCGCTCGCGAGATGAATGTGGCCCTCCCTAGGCTCGAGGCACACGTCCGCTCAGGTGGTCCAAGTGCACCATCAGCTTCAGCTCGTCCGACCAGCTCAAGTGCGCAGCAACTGCCGGCGCCCTCCCAATGCTTTGCTTGCCCGTCATCAGCAATGTCCTTGTCACCAAGACCCTCATCGATGGCGGTGCGGGGCTCAATGTTCTTTCCATCGAGACATTCGACCGCCTCCAAGTGCCATATGATTAGCTACAGCCCACCAAGCCTTTCTCAGGAGTGACCGACGGCTCCACCACCCCGATAGGGCAGATCCGCCTCCCTGTCACCTTCAGCCAACGCGACAACTAGTGCACGGAGCTCATCGACTTCGACGTCGCCCACATCCGCCTTCCGTACAATGCCATCCTTGGATATCCAGCCCTGGCCAAGTTCATGGCGGTGACCTATCATGGTGTGGTGAGCTCGCGAACGAAACCCCTCTCTCGCCCCGGCCTCGCACGTCCTCTAGTCGTTGTTTCCGCAAGCTCCCAAGCACGCCACCGCTGGCCATGGCGCCACCGCGGCTAGAGCTGCTGCAACCTGCGTCCGGGCCCGCCAACGAGCTTTGCACCCTCCCAGGAGACGAACACCACCACCAGCTCTTCCTCCCGTACACCACAACGCCATTCCCGAGCGCGCCGTACTCCGGGCACCACCGTTGTGCTCGCCGTCGTCGCCTCCGGGCCCCTCAGGCCCGGCCTCGTCCACCAATCGATGCGGATGGGTCCCCTCGTCCCGCATATGGCCTCGGCCATCGTTTTGGTCGCCGGAGAAAGAATCCCGAGCGCCACCGCCGCGTATGACATCGCCGGCGTCAAGCCGCCGGCCTGTTTGACCTTGTTGACCAGGGGTTTGACCTCCCCTGGGTCGCTGACAAGTGGGCCCCAGCCCCAGCTAATCCTAGTTTAGTTTTTAATTAAGTTTAATTAACTCCACTGACATTTTTAGTTAGTAGTAGTTTAACACTAATTAACTTAGATTAGTTAGTTAGTCACTGACGTGTGGACCCCACTCGTCAGGTTTGACCTGGACCGGCCCTGTTGACCGCTGACATCATAGTGACGTCATGCTGACCCGAGGGGTGGGCTGTGATGCGGTAGGCTCGTGGCCCGGTGTACCGAGTCGCCCGTTTGGTGTCTCGGGAACCCTGCACACATCGTTCGGGGCCGTATGTGGAAACCTCGGCCGGACTCCCTACGGATGGAACCTGAATAGGCGATAAACCTGGACTAGAGACTTGAGTGTTTAGGTAGGCTGTGGCCGACAGCCTCGCTGGGCTTCCGCTTGAAGGTTGCCGAGTACATGTCGTGTAAACGGCGGTAAGTGGTGACAGCGTGTGTGTCGAAGTACACCCCTGCAGGGTTAATATGATCTATTCGAATAGCCGTGTTCGCGGTAAAGGACTTCTGGGTTGCCTATAACAGTTCATAGACAAGTGAAAGTGGATATTCTAAAATGCGCAAGATAAGCGTGAGTGCTATGGATGGCGTTCTCGTAGGGAGACGGGAGCGGATCCATAGTGGAGTATTGATATGGTGAATATGTGGACTTGTGTGCGCCACCTCAAAAGAGTTACTTGCAGTCGTAGTTAGGATAGCCACCGAGTCAAAGCTGGCTTGCTGCAGCCAAACTCCACCACCCCTTTGTTGACACCGATGCATATGTAGCTAGTTCTGATGTAAGTCTTGTTGGGTACATTTGTACTCACGTTTGCCTATTTCATGTTTTGCAGAGAGACTTCAGTCTCGCTAGTAGTACCGCTTGGACTTCGACGTTTAGCTTGTTACCTCAGCTACGATCTTGTGCCCTCGGCAGGATCTAGTAAATAGTCAGGCTTCTCTGCCTTTTTCATTTGTAGATGTCTGTACTCAGACATGTTAAGCTTCCGCATGTGTTTGACTTGTATGCTCTGAATGTTGGGTCATGAGACCTATGTTTGTAATATCTGGCTCTTCGGAGCCTAATGAATAAGTACTTGAGTCGTAGAGCTATGTTGTGATGCCATGTTGTATTTACACATATCGAGCATATTGCGTGTATGATTGAAATGCTTGGTATGTGTGGGATCCGACAACCTAGTTGTTTGTCCTTGGTAGCCTCTTTTATGGGGGAATGTAGTCTTGTGCTTCCATGAGCCTTAGTAGTCCGCTACAGCCTGGTTCACCGGAGTCCTGCTAGCCCAGCACTACTGCTCCGGAACACTTGACTGGCCGGCATGTGTTTCACTTCGCTCCTGTGTCTGTCCCTTCGGGGAAATGTCACGCGCTGACATCCGGAGTCCTGCCTAGCCTGCTACTGCCCGGGTTCCCGGAGTCCTGTTAGCCCAGTGCTACAGCCCGGATTCGCACGCTGCTGACCGACATGCTCGATGTTGATTCACGTATGCCTGTCCCCATAAGTTAGTGCCACTTTGGGTTTACGACTAGTCATGTCGGCCCGGGTTCTCTGTCATATGGATGCTACCGACATTATCATATACGTGAGCGAAAAGGCGCAAACGGTCCCGGGCCATGGTAAGGCGACACCCGTGGGAATACCGTGCGTGAGGCCGCAAAGTGATATGAGGTGTTACAGGCTAGATCGGTGTGACTTAGAATCGGGGTCCTGACAGCGTTGGTATCAGAGCCTGACTGCCTGTAGGATTACCAAGCCAAACTAGTCGAAGTTGAGTCTAGAAATTCTTTAGTTATATAAGGGAATTGATTGCGGAAGGGAACATAAGGCTCTTTTTACTCCTTTACCTTATGCCCTTCTGATCTGAGTCACCCTCTTCTCTTCTACGGGGATTAAGAACTAGGCTTCTCATCTTTCTATCAGGATCACGTGTTACTAATCCGTAGTAACTTATAGAATTGATAGTTTCAAGTCTCAGTTCAGTTTCTACTACTTCCGTATGTTCATAGCTGGCCTTAGAACCTAGATATTGTGATGTTGAGTGGTTATGCCACCATTTTGCAGGATGTCTCGAATCTTTTCTAAGCATTTACAGCCGTTATGCTGTCCGAGTCATCCCAGGTTCCTAAATTGTCTGATGCATTTGCAAATCCTTTCCGTCCGTTCTCGATGTTCCTTTGGGCCAGATTAACCACACTAATCACCAAGTTGAGGTACTTCGTTACCTCGTCGTATATGTTGGAGCTATTATTATGACCCTAGGTGTTTTAGGGAGTCACTTAGTAATCTAGCAATGCTTGCATCCCCAGTGTGATGATTCTGGCCATTATTCTCGAAAGCATCCCTTGATGCCATTTAGTTAGTAGGTATTCTATTCCTGGGTTTGAACCCGAGATTCACTGCACTCACCTCCTGTTGATAGTATTTGCTAGCTCCCTTAAGATATTAGTAACCTTTGCGATAGTCCTCGAGGTCCGTGGTATCTCCTTCTTCCAAATACCATGAACTGCTTATGGCAGAAGTTCTCTTGAACCAAAAGATCACAACCAGAGTGCTCTTGACGAGTTCTCCATTCAAATTGTGAATCTGCCAGTCCTTCTTCTGCATGGGTTATCCGGAAGAAATATGTTGAACTTGTTCGACATGCTAAACCTTGCATCCACAACTCAGAAAATCTTATGTTCCTTTGGGTTGTCCCTCTTTAGTTATTTCCTGGCCTTCGTCTATCAATTGATAGTCAGGAGTAATTGTGCATTCATGTTATCGATGCTTATTATTCTTGTGGTCCGTCAAGCCGTTCTAATCCGGAATGACTAGGAGAAACAAACTCCAGTACCTCATCCATTTCTTGGACTGGTCAAAGTAGTTGTATCTCGCGGATCAAAATGCCAATCCAGCTTTTGATTCTGTTCTACCCTGAAGTATTGCCCTCTTGATGTCAGGAATGTCATGAAAATTGCACCAACTCTTATGCATTCTTGACACAGTGATACTCCTCGCCATCATAATTCATTTCTTGGTCCCGTGTTGTTGCAACCGGAATGCCGACAAGTGAACTATGATGTGTGAAATTTATACTCCTAGCAACTCCGTTGCTTGGTAGTAAATGGACAATATTCTCATTCTTAGCATGTTGGCTATTGAATCATCATTCTATGGTTGATCGTGCTACCTAGTCCTTATTCCCGGTGCACTTTTCGATCAATGAGTTAGGATAGTGTCAGTCCTTGCTTATTCGGTCATATCGTCTTGCCCTGAAAAGCAAGATTGTTCTCGATCTTAATAACATGTCGGTGGATCGTGATTTTCCAAATATCTTCTTGGAAGTACCACTTGGTTGTCCCTGACCGATATGTTGAGTTCGTGAACAAGTTGGTTTTCCAATAAACCACCCCTTCTCCAAGAATCCGTGTTGGATACCCCTGAGCTAGTTGGTCAAGCTAAACAACAACTTGGAGAGTTGGAAGATAAAAGCTTGCCAGCTTAGTTCATTTCAAGGGATATATTTGCGTGTGTTGAAGATAGATGATATCTTCATCGATTGGTCCCTGTGATCAGTTGTTGGACCTATTGTCATATCAAGACTTTGATTTGAGTATGGGCTATCATCAAATCAAATCAGAACCAACGATGTTCACAATGTTGTCATACTCGTGGTTGATACCTCGAGCATACACCATTATATCTTTTGGGTCTGACAAATGCTATCACTTGTTCACATAATTATGGAATTCCATCTCCATGGAAACCTGGATGAATTGTTGTTGAGCCCATCAGCAACACTGCTACCTTCTCCATGACTCGTGTTGAACATCCAGCTAGTATTGGAAACTTTATAAGCATTATCTTCGTGTTCCGTTCATGAAGCATATGTTGGATGAAAGAAGTGACTTACTCTAATTCATGTGCATTAGATGCAAGTTGCCGTCGTGGATTTGAGAAAGTCAATGTTGCTTCTTTTGGAATCATCCCAAGTTAGTTATGCACGTGCGAAGTATTCCGTGGTCTGTTAGACTGATCATCTTCATTCCATATGAATTCTCTAGCACACTAAGCCACTGACTGATTTGTTCAAGGAGAAGGAGTTCCTTCATAAGAGCTAATCCGGACTTATGAAAGAACCTCGATATCCTCGTTGATGGTTCCCAACCAGAACTCGGGTAGTGTTTTGTTGTAAGACTACTATGTGGTCATGCTTGTCTGGGACAACGTGTTCACATGTTTGTAGCAGAACCAGCTCATGTTTTGGAGCTTACTACCGTAGTCCATCTCCCGAGAATCTTGCAACGTCTTCTCGTCGATTTGTGTTGCAAACTTTAATTTTCCTTCTAGACTTGATGAGTCTGGAATATTCTGACACCAACCAGATCTGAATCTCGGGCAGATATGATGGTTGGAACATTTTCCAAGAATTATAATATTGGTCTCTCGATAACCGGTAGGGTGGATGTCGTGGCCAACACACCCAGCCAGAGACCTATTATTGTAGTATCTTGACTAAGGAAGTTGGCCACCTTCCCATAAGGATTTCGTAGGATTCTACTTCCGTAGTTATTCCTTATGGATTCTTCTGCTCCCGAAGTCCGAGAAAGGTGTTATCTTCCTTTGTATCCGCATCATCCATCACTAGTCATCATGGTAGTATGTCGTGTTGCCGGGATCCTTGCCGCGGATGTTGGTAAAACCTTGATGAATATAGAAATGCTCAAGTTCTTGAGAGCACGCGCAAGCAAAGTCATCCCTTGCGTTGTCTTCAACAAGGTAGTTCACATCATCCATTCTAGTCCGAGTATGCCATTCCTTCGAACTCCGCCAAACGATTGCTGTGATTTGCCTTAAGCTGGTATAAAGAGTTTCAATGATCTCTATATCAAAAGTAATTCTTTTTGCCACTTAAGGTAATAATTCTACGAGTCACCTTCCCCAAGGTGCCCCGTTATGGAATCTTGGCAATTTTCCTCGCTGCTTTGAAACCCTCGTCAAATTGTTTCTTCCGCCCCTCCTGATGCATGTTTTGCCTCTCAGCTCCAGAGATGTTCCTACGTCTCATTCCGTGAGTTGATCTTGCGATCATTAAGATGATCCTAAGCTGCTCGAACCTCAAGAAGATCGATCCTTCTAGAGTTTTCCCTTTCCACTTGTTGTCTTGTTGGATGGAGTTCTCAAAGCAAGACATCGAGACAAAGATGGTGATCGAATCAACGTTCTTTATGAAGTGCAACTTGGATCGTGAAGATCATGTTAGCTTGTACCCCCTCTGTCTTCTTACCTCACGTCTTGAATCTCGGGACGAGATTCTTGTTTAGTGGGGGTGAGTTGTCACATCCCTAGCTTTACCCTGCACTAGGCTAGCACATGTCTGTTGCAACATGTTTAAATTTTATTTAAAGCTGAAATGGAGATTGATCAAACACTAGCACCAAAAAGAACTCAAATAGGTTCAAATATAATCTTTTTCAAAGAACCCAAAATGCCTTTGAAAATGTTCATCATTTCTGATAAAGGTGAAAACCTCTGCCAAAAATGATGAGAATATTTCTTGGCCACTTATGGATTTTTAGTTAAATCATATTGTATTTGAATTGAAGCATTTAATGCCTATAAATATTTTAAATGCTTCAATACTTATGAAAGCAATTGGGGGCAGTTGGAAATAATTCTAATAGTGCCCACAATTATTTTCAGGATTTTACAAAATGAGTTAGTATTTCTACTAATTCAAAACAAATCAAAATAATTAGAAAACAGAAAATAAAAGAGAGGGAGAGAAAGAACTGGGCACTTACCTGGCGGCCCAGCAGAGGCCCAGCCCACTGGCCTCTGCAAGTCATCACTTACCTCCCGCCAGGAGGACAGCGCGTGTGGCCGCCGCGCGTGAGCACACGCCTCGCCACCTCCTGCTTGCCGCCGAGCCCCTGGACGCGTGGATGAATGCCCCGGTGTCGTCCCAATCCGCCCGACCTCTCTCACTCTCCCCCTGCTCTCTCCAGCGCCGTTCCCCACCTCACTGAACGCGTCGCCGCCGTGCTTCGCTCGCATGGCCGCCGTCGTCCCCAAGCGCCATCGCCCTTCCCAGAGCTCCACCGTCTTGCGCTACCCTCTCTCGTCGACGCACGCAAGGTAGGGAGCAGCAGAACGTCGCCCCCATCGTCCCCATCACCGCCTCTGCTTCGTCCCCGCCGTCGTCGATTCGTCGGCCACAGCGCTTCCCCGGCCTCTTCTTCGACTCCACTCGAACTGTGGTGAGCTCACGAACGAAACCCCTCTCTCGCCCCGGCCTTGCACGTCCTCTAGTCACCGTTTCCGCAAGCTCCCGAGCTCGCCACCGCTGGCCATGGCGCCGCCGCGGCTAGAGCTGCTGCAACCTACGTCCGGGCCCGCCAACGAGCTCCGCACCCTCCCAGGAGACGAACACCACCACCAGCTCTTCCTCCCGTACACCACAACGCCATTCCCGAGCGCGCCGTACTCCGGGCACCACCGTTGTGCTCGCCGTCGTCGCCTCCGGGCCCCTCAGGCCCGGCCTCGACCACCAATCGATGCGGACGGGTCCCCTCGTCCCGCATATGGCCTCGGCCATCGTTTTGGTCGCCGGAGAAAGAATCCCGAGCGCCACCGCCGCGTATGACATCGCCGGCGTCAAGCCGCCGGCCTGTTTGACCCTGTTGACCAGGGGTTTGACCTCCCCTGGGTCGCTGACAAGTGGGCCCCAGCCCCAGCTAATCCTAGTTTAGTTTTTAATTAAGTTTAATTTACTCCACTAACATTTTTAGTTAGTAGTAGTTTAACACTAATTAACTTAGATTAGTTAGTTAGTCACTGACGTGTGGACCCCACTCGTCAGGTTTGACCTGGACCGGCCCTGTTGACCGCTGTCATCATAGTGACGTCATGCTGACGTAGTAATTCCTTTCTGGAATTTAAATAAATCTTAAATAGTTTATTTATTTCAGAAAATGTTATAAACTTCTAAAAATCATAGAAATTAATCTGTAGCTCCAAATGAAAAGAATTATATATGAAAAATGATTAGAAAAATCCAATCTATCCATCTGTACTGGTTTCATGCATGTTAAAGCAACTTAACCCTGCTGTTTATATCAAAACATGATAAAGCACTATATAAATTCATAAGATGAGTTTGGGGTTGAATCTTTGGTTCAAAATGGCTCAAACCCATCTGGTTGTAGTTGCATTAGCCAAACACATTCATATTGCCATGTCTTAGCATGCATCATAATTGTTGCATTGCATTGATTGTGTTCTTCCTTGTTTGCCGGTAATTGTCCCCTCTCGATAGCCGTGATTCCGACGATGAGTTCGATGACACCGATGAAGAACTATAATATCTTCAGAAGTGCCAGGCAAGCAAACCCCCTTGTTCATTCCGATACAATCCCACTCTCTCGCTCCTGCTCTCTTTTACTGCATTAGGACAACAACGATTCATCTGTTACTTGCTGCGGTAGTTGAACCCCTTATCCTCTGCATGACCTGTCATTGCCATAGTAAATAGATGAAACCCACTAGCATGAGTAGGAGTTGTTTGAGCCCTGATGTGCCTACTCATTCATGCTTGGTTGTCATGCCTGCTATTGCTTAGAGTTGTGTCAGGTCTGATTCATCGGGGATGAGTTGGGATGGTGATGAACATGTCCTACTGTGTGTGAGCTAAGTGTATGAACACGATTTGGTAAAGGTAGCGGTGAGAGGCCATGTAGGAGTACATGGTGGGTTGTCTCATTGCAGCCGTCCTCAGGAACTGAGTTCTGTGTTTGTGATCCATGAAACAGTTACTACCACGCATTGGGCCCGAAACCAATGGACCCCCTCGGCTTCTTAATCACCCTTGTCCTCTGTCCAGGAGTTGCACGTAGTTTCTGGTGTTTGTAGTAAGCTGGAGGCCGTGGACAGTGCTGACCCGGGGGGTGGGCTGTGATGCGGTAGGCTCGTGGCCTGGTGTACCGAGTCGCCCGTTTGGTGTCTCGGGAACCCTGCACACATCGTTCGGGGCCGTATGTGGAAACCTCGGCCGGACTCCCTGCGGATGGAACCTGAATAGGCGATAAATCTGGACTAGAGACTTGAGTGTTTAGGTAGGCTATGGCCGACACCCTTGCTGGGCTTCCGCTTGAAGGTTGCCGAGTACATGTCGTGTAAACGGCGGTAAGTGGTGACAGCGTGTGTATCGAAGTACACCCCTGCAGGGTTAATATGATCTATTCGAATAGCCGTGTCCGTGGTAAAGGACTTCTGGGTTGCCTATAACAGTTCATAGACAAGTGAAAGTGGATACTCTAAAATGCGCAAGATAAGCGTGAGTGCTATGGATGGCGTTCTCGTAGGGAGACGGGAGCGGATCCATAGTGGAGTATTGATATGGTGAATATGTGGCCTCGTGTGCGCCACCTCAAAAGAGTTACTTGCAGTCGTAGTTAGGATAGCCACCGAGTCAAAGCTGGCTTGCTGCAGTCAAACTCCACCACCCCTTTGTTGACACCGATGCATATGTAGCTAGTTCTGATGTAAGTCTTGCTGGGTACATTTGTACTCACGTTTGCCTATTTTATGTTTTGCAGAGAGACTTCAGTCTCGCTAGTAGTACCGCTTGGACTTCGACGTTTAGCTTGTTACCTCAGCTACGATCTTGTGCCCTCGGCAGGATCTAGTAAATAGTCAGGCTTCTCAGCCTTTTTCATTTGTAGATGTCTGTACTCAGACATGTTAAGCTTCCGCATGTGTTTGACTTGTATGCTCTGAATGTTGGGTCATGAGACCTATGTTTGTAATATCTGGCTCTTCGGAGCCTAATGAATAAGTACTTGAGTCGTAGAGCTATGTTGTGATGCCATGTTGTATTTACACATATCGAGCATATTGCGTGTATGATTGAAATGCTTGGTATGTGTGGGATCCGACAACCTAGTTGTTTGTCCTTGGTAGCCTCTCTTATGGGGAAATGTAGTCTTGTGCTTCCATGAGCCATAGTAGTCCGCTACAGCCCGGTTCACCAGAGTCCTGCTAGCCCAACACTACTACTCCGGAACACTTGACTGGCCGGCATGTGTTTCACTTCGCTCCTGTGTCTGTCCCTTCGGGGAAATGTCACGCGCTGACATCCGGAGTCCTGCCTAGCCTGCTACAGCCCGGGTTCCCGGAGTGCTGTTAGCCCAGTGCTACAGCCCGGATTCGCACGCTGCTGACCTACATGCTCGGTGTTGATTCACGTATGCCTGTCCCCGTAAGTTAGTGCCACTTTGGGTTCACGACTAGTCATGTCGGCCCGGGTTCTCTGTCATATGGATGCTAGCGACATTATCATATACGTGAGCCAAAAGGCGCAAACGGTCCCGGGCCATGGTAAGGCGACACCCGTGGGAATACCGTGCGTGAGGCCGCAAAGTGATATGAGGTGTTACAGGCTAGATCGGTGTGACTTAGAATCGGGGTCCTGACACATGGCTACAATGTCCTCAAGATGCCAGGGAGCCGCGAGATCATCACGATCGCCTGCTAGGAGAAGGAGCGGTGTGCTCTCTCGAAGACCCAGACAACGAAGGCGCAATCTACCCTCCTGAGGTTGTCCCCAAGAAGAAGAAGCAGCTCCTCCGCCAAGAGCCTCAGGAGAGCAGTGCCTCCAGCGGCACCACCTCAGGATCTGCACCCACGGATGGGGCGCCTCCCTCTCTCGCATAGGAAGGCGCGCCCGCCGCCCTCCTTAGGCTAGGCTCGGGGGCTCTCTTTTGGAGGGCCTCTGACTTAGCCAATCTCACGAGGGAAGCGCTCGGGCACCACATGGAGGCATGCTTCATTGCACACTTCCCTCACAAGTGCACAAGGCATGGGGTGCCAGGTGCTCAGGACTTCATCACCAAGGTGACCGAGGAGCTTCAAGAGGCGAGAGCCATGCGCGGCAATCGCCGCCCACCACCTGGCGCGGCTCCTTGTCATGGCGAGGAAAACGAGCTGCGTGTCTGCGTCAACATTCCAGGGCTCAATAGAGCTACATCCCAGGAGCGCTTTTGGCCATCGCACGTTGGTCGGTGTGGGGCACCCCCCTCACAGCTACGTTCGCATGCCTTTCGGCCAGCCGAATGCGGCTGTTACCTTCCAGTGCCGCCTGCGGAGCGTTCTGGCGGCTCAGGAGTCCAGGCACCAGGCGGTCCTGGCGGAGATGGCGACGGTACTTCACGAGCCTCCCGAGGTCCACGACCCAGGCAACTCGTGAGGAGCAACCTCTTCAGCATGCATCTTCAGCTACTTCAACGTCTCTTCAGCAACGGTGCCAGGAGACATTTTCCGGTTTATTCAGTTGGGGGCACCCCTCGGGCTGCATTATCCCTAGGTCTCATGGGCTTGTCCCTGCGACATGTATCCTTTTGCATCTTTGATTTGCTTTGTTGGGGGCGCCCCTCATGCTGCATCATCCCCAGGCCTCGTGGGTCTGTCCCTGCGGCATGTATCATTCTTGCATCTATCAGAACTAGCTTTCCCTCCTTACATAAGATGATTTATGTTGTCACCTGCTCGCCTGTCGCCCTTCGCGGCCTCCCGCGTTGCTGACCGACCTCCTGCTCATCCCGCAACAAGGGCTACACATGCTGGCACGGTGCTTGTGCTCGGGTCTGTCCCTGCAACGCTGATAAACCTGAGATATCGAGCTCTCACTCATGACCCGTCCTGCGCACTCAGTGCCTTCATCTTCTTGCGGAAAGATCACCGGCAGGACAGCAAACGCAATTATGAGTTATGTTCTCCCCTCGGACTAACCTATAGGAATCTCCAGAGCTTAGCTGTAACACCCACGATGCGGCTATATCTCCCACGTGTCGAGGCACGACTTAGAGGCATAACCGCATTGTGGTTTTGTCGCAAGAAGGGTCAACTTCACACAATCCCATGTAATGAACAAGAATGGGATAAAGAGTTGGCTTACAATCGCCACTCCACACAATACATTAATTAAACTTACATCAACCAGAGTACACACATAGGTCCGACTACGGAACCAAAAGAAAAGAAGACAACCCCAAATGCTAGATCCCCGATCGTCCTGGGCTCCACTACTGATCATCAGGAAACGAAACATAGTAACGATCAAGTCCTCGTCGAACTCCCACTTGAGTTCGATAGCAGCACCTGCACTGGTATCATCGGCACCTGCAACTGTTGTTGTAGTAATCTGTGAGCCACGAGGACTCAGTAATCCCATTACCATGGGTATCAAGACTAGCAAAGCTTAGTGGGTAAGGAAAGGGATAAGTGGTGAGGTTGCAGCAGCGTCTAAGCATATATGGTGGCTAACATACGCAAATAAGAGCGAGAAGAGAAGCAACGGAACGGTCGTCAACTAGTAATGATCAAGAAGTGATCCTGAACTCCCACTTACGTCAAACATAACCCAAAAACCGTGTTCACTTCCCGGACTCCGCCGAAAAGAGACCATCACGGTTACACACGTGGTTGATGCGTTTTAATTAAGTCAAGTGTCAAGTTCTCTACAACCGGACATTAACAAATTCCCATCTGCCACATAACCGCGGGCACGGCTTTCGAAAGATAATACCCTGCAGGGGTGTCCCAACTTAGCCCATTATAAGCTCTCACGGTCAACGAAGGATATTCCTTCTCCCGGGAAGACCTGATCAGTCTCGGAATCCCGGTTTACAAGACATTTCGACAATGGTAAAACAAGACCAGCAAAGCCGCCCGATGTGCCGACAAATCCCGATAGGAGCTGCACATATCTCGTTCTCAGGGCACACCGGATGAGCAAGACGCCAGGTTGGCATAGACCCTGGTTGCCCAGGGGGCGCCGGACATCGCTCGGTTTGGACCAGCACTCGGAGGAGAACTGGCCCGGGGGGGGGGGGGTAAATAAAGATGACCCTCGGGCTCCGGAAACCCAAGGGAAAAAGGAATAGGCGAGGCAAATGGTAAAACCAAGGTTGGGCCTTACTGGAGGAGTTTTATTCAAAGCGAACTATCAAGGGGGTCCCATAAATCGCCCAACGGCGTAAGGGACGCAAAATCAAGGAACATAACACCGGTATGACGGAAACTAGGGTGGCAAGAGTGGAACAAAACACCAGGCATAAGGCCGAGCCTTCCGCCCTTTACCAAGTATATAGATGCATTAAGTAAATAAGAGATATTGTGATATCCCAACATGAACATGATCCAACATGGAGCAATATTCAACTTCACCTGCAACTAGCAACGCTATAAGAGGGGCTGAGCAAAAGCGGTAACTTAGCCAAACAATGGTTTGCTAGGAAGGGTAAAAAGGTTAGAGGCTATCATGGCAATTTGGGAGTCTTGAAGAGCAAGTGATAGGTGGCACAGCATAGCGATAGAACAAAGCAACTAGCATAGCAATGATAGTAATGAGATCCAAGGTAACGGTCATCTTGCCTGAAATCCCGCTAGGAAGAAGAACGAGTCCATGAAGAAGACAAACGGACTTAGTCGAACGAATCCTCACAATCGCAAAGTAACCGGAACTATCAAGGAGAAGCGCAACCGGAAAGAAGCAAACATCATGGTAAAACAACCATCACATAAACATGGCATGATGCACAAACAAGTATGATGCATGTCCGGTTTAAATGAGGCATGGCATGGCAAAATGCAACAAACAATACTACAAATTATGTGGAGCTCAATATGCAACGAGTTGCATATTGACAAAACACCACATCAATTATTTAGTTCTCTCCCGTTTATGTACCCAACAAAATTAACTGTGGTTAAGCATGGCAAGAGGTGAAGCATAATAAAACTATCTATTTAGGCAAGTTTAAATGAGGCCGGAAATAACAAATAACAATTCTGGAAAATCCCCATGTGCATATAGCAATTTAAATGCAAACACAATTTTAAACATTTAAATGTTGTTATCATGTTGCGAATGACATATGCAAGTTTTAAGCAATTTTATGAAAACGTTGACATGAACATGTTATGAAGCATTTGTCACCATGGTGGAAGAAAGGGGTGCCACGACAACGAATCCGAAAATGATGCCACGACAACATATAGGTTCCGGTAGCTCATGGAGATACCGGTGCAAAAGGAAGCGTGGCGCGAGCGTGCCATGCAAGATGGTGGGGTGGTCCAGGTTACCGGGTGTCCCACAAGACGGTGGCAAGGAAACAAGTGACAGCGTGCGACGAACAAGTCGGGCACGGTGCAAACGCAAGCAACTCATACAACACATGCATTCGTTCACGGGCGTCGTCTCGGGGTTATACCTTCGAAGCATGCATTTCGGAACGGATCAAGTTCGGTACGATGTAGAGGCAGTAGTCGTTCTCGCGATGGTAGTGGAAGTAGTGGTACACGGCTGTGGTGGAAGTAGTCGGGTTCCTTGTTGTACTTGCGTTTCAGTGCGGTACTTAGCGATTCCAGGATGTAGAGGTACACTTGTCGTAGCCATGTAGTCGTTCACGTATCACCGTGGTGTAGTCGTACTTGGCACCCGCATCAACATGTCCATGATGGCCAAACAAACCAATAGCGACCGAAGGCAGCAGGGTGCGAGGCAAAGCTTGAGCGGTGGGAATGGCATGGGCGTGCAACAGAGCAAAGTGGGCGCCGGGGCTCATGGGCGGCATGGACGGGCAGAAGGCGCTCGGGATCGAGCTCCTCTTGATCCAGAGCATGGATGCGGGCGCGGGACGGAGGTGGAGGCCCGACGAGGTCGGCGGCTTAGGCCTCCATGGGGCGGCGAAGGACGAAGTGGCCGGCGTCGGCCTTGGCACGAAGCAGGGGAGGCGGAGCTCCTACTTGGGGAGGTGCGGTGAGGGGAACCGCGTGGACGAGGACGAGACGCAGATCTGGGCGGCGGGAGCCCATCTCCGACGATGGTGGCGGCGCTGGAACGGCTTGCGCGAGGGCGGAGATCAACCGAGGTGCTGCAGAAGCGGCGCCAGGGGATGAGCATGGCGGCGATCGGGCGCGAGCGCTCCTTCTCTCTTCTTGGCGGCACAGGAGGGAACGAGAGGGTGAGAGCGAGGGGTCAGAGAGAGATGGCGGTGCTGCGGGGAAGCGAGAGGGAGAGATCGAGAGGAGGGAGAGTGGCTAGCGAGCGACGGGTTCGGGCGCTGCATGTGTGAGTGGCGGCGGTGTGGGAGGACGAGAGGGAGAGGAGGAGATCGGGTGAGGGCATCGGGCTAGGGTTAGCAGCGGGGGCTTGGCCTCTAGGAGCAAATGGGTCGGCCTGCTGGGAGGACCAAGTGGCCAGCTGGGCTTCTCTTCTCTCTCTTATTTCCTTTTAGCAGAAAAGTATTAGAGAGAAGAAAAAGAAAGATAGGGTTAGGGAAAGAATATGCGCATGCGGGTAATTTTCCCGGACTCACAAAAATGTGCTTGTTCCGAGAAAATAGAAAAGGCCATGGTTGAAAGATTTAAATTCAAACTCATTTGATTTAAATACAAATGATTTGAACTAGGACAAGGTTTAGGAGTGGCCAAAATGTTGAGATTTTTGGTGGAGCTCCGGAAAGTGAAGAAAGAATTTAGGGCAAAGTTTGGAGACCAAACTTGAAGCAGAAAAGGCACGGAATTATTTTGCAAGTGTGTTATGGTTAACTCCAAAGTTAATGGAATATTTTAATATAGCTCCCTAATAATATTGGGAGATTTTTATATGTTGTAAAGAGAAATCACCATGTGCATTTCCCTCGATTTAAATGGATCGAAGATCCATGCAACTTATTTAGTTGAGTTTTTAAAAAGGGTTGCATGATGACATGATGAAATGCAAGAGATGCAAATCACCATGTGCATTTCCCTCGATTTAAATGGATCGAAGATCCATGCAATTTATTTAGTTGAGTTTTTAAAAAGGGTTGCATGATGACATGATGCAATGCAAGAGATGCAACAAACAAAACAAATCACACGACGAAACTCAGAGCATCTGGAAGTCTTCTGGAGCGTCGGTCTCGGGGCGTTACAACACTCCACCACTACAAGAGGATCTCGTCCCAAGATCTAGGATGGCACCGGAGAGAAACGGAAGAGGAAGAGAAGAGGTAAAACTAAGTTGCTTCTTCGACAAATGAGTGAAACCAAAGATCCTTGAGAGGTTGAATAGTTGGAAGAAAGAACGCAACGGAGTTGAACACAATTGAGAGCACTACGGTAGAAAATAGAAACAAGGAACACCATGTGAACCTTGGAGGTTGCAAAGCTATGAATGACGAGTACAATGGACAAGAAGGAATTGGAACCACTCCGGTTGAAACGAGATAAACAAGGAATGAGAACGAAAGAATGCAGGCAGCACTCCAGTAGAAAAGAGAAGCAAAACTTGGCAAAACGGGAAGAACTTGAAAAGAGGACACGACACTCCGGTTAAATGTATAAGCATGAAAAGAACATGATCCACAATTCGAGAAGATGGGTGAAGAGAGCAACATCACAATGCCTCCGGAAAAAAGAATAGAAGATAGATCATTGGAATAACAGAATGGAGAAGAAAATGCCAACTTCCGCCACAACTAAGCTTGGAAAGCACCCTTCCAAGAAGGTTATAACGGAGTTGATGGAAAACCAACAACGAGTAAGCTTGTAGTGGACTTATGGAAAACATCTCAAGACTGTGAGGTGACAACCGGCCACTAATGGAAACCATTGATTTGATTGAGAGCACCAAAGAGATGAAAAACTTCTTCACCGAGATAAGAAGGAGAAAATTGGATCATTGATAAGCACCACAAATAGCTACATTCCTTAGGGAAGGCTGTAGGTGAAATATAACCCAATATAACTCCAACAAAAAGATTGATTGGTTGAAAAGATCTCTTGAACGAACACAAAATGATGGATTTAAATATGTCACTCTTGAAAACTTGTGAATCATGAAACGTGAAGGGAAATTATGAAGAATGACATAACACGATCTCAAAAGATAAGATAGAGAGAATTGCACTTCGGAATGCAAGATGAAGAATGCTTGAACTCCTCCAACAAGAATCTTGAAGAACACTTCGAGAATGAATTAAATCCTTGATGAACCACCATGTAGAGCCTCCATGAAGAACTCCGGTAATAAAAGGATGGGAAAAAAAGAAGTTGAAAACACAAGGTGAAACCTTGCGATGATTTAGATGGAGCTTCGCGACGAGATAATGCGGAAAACTTGGAACTCCGGAAAAGAAAAGATGAAGCATCTTGAACCAAGAAAATGACATGATGAATAACTCTGGAAATAAGAAACTAGACCACTTGGATGAAACAATAATAAGAATTACGTTATGCGTATCCTTCACCAATTTAGATTGATGACAAGCAACGGATTTGGCATACTACTTATTCTCATATAAAGGATTAGGAGAGATATAGCGTAAACTTGAGAAAAGTCTTCAATGATCCGCCGGTAGGATTTGGAAAGAACGAATGAATCTATATGATAACGAAGGAAGAGAACTCTTGAACGAACCACCGTAAGAATTGAAAACGAACGAAGTAACAGGATGAATCACCGGTAAGAATTTGAAAACGAACGAAGATACTTGGGGAACATTAGATACAAGAGAATGAAGAGATCACGAGTTGACTAGGGAATACTTGAGCGATGCACCGGTAAGATTTGGAGAACGAGAGCTGAAAGCTGGACTGAGTAATTCTGAGATGATGAGTTCTGGAGAATCAAACTGAAAAGACTCCTGAATTGCTTCGGATGGGTGAAAAGAATTCTCACAATAGAAAACAATTTTGAGAGGATGGAATCAAGCTAGAACCATGAATCTTGAAGAGAATGGAGCAAGATTGAAGAGAAACTCTTCTTCGGTCTTCCAATGTTGAGAATGATGACGAGAAACACCACCATGAATTGTTGAGGCACTCCGGAATGAAAATTAGATAGGTTGAACCAACAATGAAAATAATTTGAAAGATCTTGGAGAAAGACATTTGACTGATGATAACTCATTCTTACATCAAACTTTGAAATGAATTTGAGAAAAACTCCGGAAAGAACTAGAAGAGTCAGGTAAGATCCTGGGAAAAGACCTGTGCGTTAGGGCCCACTGAAAAGGAACACTGTTGAAATGATTTCTTGAAAAGGAGATTGCACCGGTTGAATTAAATGGCTTGAATGAGGTAACAACCTCGAAATAGTTACAATTGATGCAGAGTGGAAACACGAATCTTCAGAGATATCTTCAGCACTCCGGAACAATTGAATAACAAGAAGTGAAAGATTACGAGGTACACCGGTGTGGGAAAACATTTGAAATGAGGAAAAGGATATGATCAACAAGGCTTGAATTGAATCCACCGGAGAAGAAAAGAGATGAAGAATAATGATGAAGTTAAGGCTCCGTTAGTGTCTCCCTGAGAATCACCGGATAAGAACATTGATGGAAAAGAATGGAGAGACTTCCCATCTATAAGATGGATACTTGATTAAGAAATCTAAGTCCTTGAAGAAAAAGGGTGGGAGGGCGGGGAAAACAAAGACAACTTGGGACAGATGAAGCAAACACCGTTGCAAAGAACTGAGAATTGATCTCGCAAATGTTGAAATGATCAGATCCACTTGAAAAAGAGCACGTCGGTTGGAAAAGAATTGGCATGACAATCTCGATGATCAAGAAGGATTGGTATTCACATAGAAGTATGAGAACACCGCTTAGGAAAGGTATGGAATCAACACTTGACTTCGAAGCAACTCGAATACCTCAAACCAAAACAAAACAAAGGATTGGCTTAGGAAATAAGCCGGAAACAAACATATGATAGAGATTTCGCCCAAAGTGTTCGTGATGAGGCCCCACGGGCACGACGTACAGCGGACGTCACGAATGACAAACAAGACGTCCCCGAATCGGCATAGCCAAGGATTCTTTAAGACGTCTCGCGACCACTATAAATCGACCGTAAAAAGGGAACCACTAGACGTTGGACCCCAATCTCAAATCATACATCCGTCGAAAAGATATTCTAGGAGCTACTTGAATTCCCACCTATAAACTCCTGAAACTTTCTGGTTATGCAATCTGGTGTTGGGGATACAGGGGACACAATATATCTCACCCAAAACTAACAATCCCTAGATCCAGCTGTATCCATCCGTCAACACATAACCAAGAAACCTTCGGAAATCGTGTACCTCAACCTTCAAAAAGCATCCGTTATACGAGTTATGGAAATACTCCCAAACTCCCTCCCCAGTACTGGGTGGCGTCGAGGTAATCTCACCAACAACTGCATAAAAGAGATTTTCGATGTCGGCGAAAAAAACTCAGGTATTCCAGAACTGCAACGATAAAATTGTGATGACAACACCTCGGAGCTTAACTCCCCGGGACACTGCCACAACCCCTAAATGCCAGGAGGCACCAAGAACAATGTTCTCGTAACAAAACCATCAGAACGATTCCAAGATACCCGCGTGATCCTAAATTTTTTATAGTGAAATTTGAGGAGAGGAAAGTCAAAACATCTAAGTCAGGAGGCCTCACCAGAGCGATGAAGGGACTGAGGAGTAAAAAGAATCCTACTCCCCGATATATATAATCCTAAGACTCAAAACATTTTTTTGTTCTAGACTCAACAACGTCAGTGATTCGATCAAGCAGGGGGCTCCTAAGTCGGGGATAGCTCTGATTACCAACTTGTAACACCCACGATGCGGCTATATCTCCCACGTGTCGAGGCACGACTTAGAGGCATAACCACATTGTGGTTTTGTCGCAAGAAGGGTCATCTTCACACAATCCCATGTAATGAACAAGAATGGGATAAAGAGTTGGCTTACAATCGCCACTTCACACAATACATTAATTAAACATACATCAACCAGAGTACACACATAGGTCTGACTACGGAACCAAAAGAAAAGAAGACAACCGCAAATGCTAGATCCCCGATTGTCCCAACTGGGCTCCACTACTGATCATCAGGAAACGAAACATAGTAACAATCAAGTCCTCGTTGAACTCCCACTTGAGTTCGATAGCAGCACCTGCACTGGTATCATAGGCACCTGCAACTGTTGTTGTAGTAATCTGTGAGCCACGAGGACTCAGCAATCCCATTACCATGGGTATCAAGACTAGCAAAGCTTAGTGGGTAAGGAAAGGGATAAGTGGTGAGGTTGCAGCAGCGTCTAAGCATATATGGTGGCGAACATACGTAAATAAGAGCGAGAAGAGAAGCAACGGAACAGTCGTCAACTAGTAATGATCAAGAAGTGATCCTGAACTCCTACTTACGTCAAACATAACCCAAAAACCGTGTTCACTTCCCGGACTCCGCCGAAAAGAGACCATCACAGTTACACACGCGGTTGATGCGTTTTAATTAAGTCAAGTGTCAAGTTCTCTACAACCGGACATTAACAAATTCCCATCTGCCACATAACCGTGGGCACGACTTTCGAAAGATAATACCCTGTAGGGGTGTCCCAACTTAGCCCATTATAAGCTCTCACGGTCAACGAAGGATATTCCTTCTCCCGGGAAGACCCGATCAGTCTCGGAATCCCGGTTTACAAGACATTTCGACAATGGTAAAACAAGACCAGCAAAGCCGCCTGATGTGCCGACAAATCCCGATAGGAGCTGCACATATCACGTTCTTAGGGCACACCGGATGAGCAAGACATCGGGTTGGCATAGACCCTGGTTGCCCGGGGGCGCCGGACATCGCTCGGTTTGGACCAGCACTCGGAGGAGAACTGGCCCGGGGGGGGGGGTAAATAAAGATGACCCTAGGGCTCCGGAAACCCAAGGGAAAAAGGGCTAGGTGAGGCAAATGGTAAAACCAAGGTTGGGCCTTGCTGGAGGAGTTTTATTCAAAGCGAACTGTCAAGGGGGTCCCATAAATCGCCCAACCGCGTAAGGGACGCAAAATCAAGGAACATAACACCGGTATGACGGAAACTAGGGTGGCAAGAGTGGAACAAAACACCAGGCATAAGGCCGAGCCTTCCACCCTTTACCAAGTATATAGATGCATTAATTAAATAAGAGATATTGTGATATCCCAACATGAACATGATCCAACATGGAGCAATCTTCAACTTCACCTGCAACTAGCAACGCTATAAGAGGGGCTGAGCAAAAGCGGTAACTTAGCCAAACAATGGTTTTCTAGGAAGGGTAAAAAGGTTAGAGGCTATCATGGCAATTTGGGAGGCTTGAAGAGCAAGTGATAGGTGGCGCAGCATAGCGATAGAACGAAGCAACTAGCATAGCAATGATAGTAATGAGATCCAAGGTAACGGTCATCTTGCCTGAAATCCCGCTAGGAAGAAGAACGAGTCCATGAAAAAGACAAACGGACGTAGTCGAACGAATCCTCACAATCGCAATGTAACCGGAACAACCAAGGAGAAGCGCAACCGGAAAGAAGCAAACATCATGGTAAAACAACCATCACATAAACATGGCATGATGCACAAACAAGTATGATGCATGTCCGGTTTAAATGAGGCATGGCATGGCAAAATGCAACAAACAATACTACAAATTAAGTGGAGCTCAATATGCAACGAGTTGCATATTGACAAAACACCACATCAATTATTTAGTTCTCTCCCGTTTATGTACCCAACAAAATTAAATGTGGTTAAGCATGGTAAGAGGTGAAGCATAATAAAACTATCTATTTAGGCAAGTTTAAAAGAGGCCGGAAATAACAAATAACAATTCCAGAAAATCCCCATGTGCATATAGCAATTTAAATGCAAGCACAATTTTAAACATTTAAATGTTGTTATCATGAGGCGAATGACATATGCAAGTTTTAAGCAATTTTATGAAAATGTTGACATGAGCATGTTATGAAGCATTTGTCACCATGGTGGAAGAAAGGGGTGCCATGGCAACGAATCCAAAAATGATGCCACGACAACATATCGGTTCCGGTAGCTCATGGAGATACCGGTGCAAAAGGAAGCGTGGCGCGAGCGTGCCATGCAAGATGGTGGGGTGATCCCGGTTACTGGGTGTCCCACAAGACGGTTGCAAGGAAACGAGTGACAGCGTGCGACGAACAAGCCGGGCACGGTGCAAACGCAAGCAACTCATACAACACATGCATTCGTTCACGGGCGTCGTCTCGGGGTTATACCTTCGAAGCGTGCATTTCGGAACGGATCAAGTTCGGTACGACGTAGAGGAAGTAGTCGTTCTCGCGATGGTAGTGGAAGTAGTGGTACACGGCCGTGGTGGAAGTAGTCGGGTTCCTTGTTGTACTTGCGTTTCGGTGCGGTACTTAGCGATTCCAGGATGTAGAGGTACACTTGTCGTAGCCGTGTAGTCGTTCACATATCACCGTGGTGTAGTCGTACTTGGCGTCCGCATCAACATGTCCATGATGGCCAAACAAACCAATAGCGACCGAAGGCAGCAGGGTGCGAGGCAAAGCTTGAGCGGTGGGAATGGCATGGGCGTGCAAGAGAGCAAAGTGGGCGCCGGGGCTCATGGGCGGCATGGACGGGCAGAAGGCGCTCGGGATCAAGCTCCTCTCGATCCAGAGCATGGATGCGGGCGCGGGACGGAGGTGGAGGCCCGACGAGGTCGGCGGCTTAGGCCTCCATGGGGCGGCGAAGGACGAAGTGGCTGGCGTCAGCCTTGGCACGAAGTAGGGGAGGTGGAGCTCCTGCTCGGGGAGGTGCGGCGAGGGGAACCGCGTGGATGAGGACGAGACGCAGATCTGGGCGGCGGGAGCCCATCTCCGACGATGGCGGCGGCGCTGGAGCGGCTTGCGCGAGGGCAGAGATCAACCGAGGCGCTGCAGAAGCGGCGCCAGGGGACGAGCACGGCGGCGATCGGGCGCGAGCGCTCCTTCTCTCTTCTTGGCGGCACGGGAGGGCACAAGAGGGTGAGAGCGAGGGGTCAGAGAGAGATGGTGGCGCTGCGGGGAAGCGGGAGGGAGAGATCGAGAGGAGGGAGAGTGGCTAGCGAGCGACGGGTTCGGGCGCTGCGTGTGTGAGTGGCGGCGGTGTGGGAGGACGAGAGGGAGAGGAGGAGATCGGGTGAGGGCATCGGGCTAGGGTTAGCAGCAGGGGCTTGGCCTCTAGGAGCAAATGGGTCGGCCTGCTGGGAGGACCAAGTGGCCAGCTGGGCTTCTATTCTCTCTCTTATTTCCTTTTAGCAGAAAAGTATTAGAGAGAAGAAAAAGAAAGATAGGGCTAGGGAAAGAATTTGCGCATGCGGGTAATTTTCCTGGACTCACAAAAATGTGCTTGTTCCGAGAAAATAGAAAAGGACATGGTTGAAAGATTTAAATTCAAACTCATTTGATTTAAATACAAATGATTTGAACTAGGACAAGGTTTAGGAGTGGCCAAAATGTTGAGATTTTTGGTGGAGCTCCGGGAAGTGAAGAAAGAATTTAGGGCAATGTTTGGAGACCAAACTTGAAGCAGAAAAGGCACGGAATTATTTTGCAAGTGTGTTATGGTTAACTCCAAAGTTAATGGAATATTTTAATATAGCTCCCTAATAATATTGGGGGATTTTTATATGTTGTAAAGAGAAATCACCATGTGCATTTCCCTCGATTTAAATGGATCGAAGATCCATGCAATTGATTTAGTTGAGTTTTTAAAAAGGGTTCCATGATGACATGATGCAATGCAAGAGATGCAACAAACAAAACAAATCACACGACGAAACTCAGAGCATCTGGAAGTCTTCTGGAGTGTCCGTCTTGGGGCGTTACATTAGCTACGGGTGGCCCCGCCAGCTGCCCCTTTTTCACGCGATTCGCTTGCGCGTTAAAGGGGGGCTCCCGAGCATCGCGCCTCAGGAGCTCCTACTGTCTCTCAAGCCCTCACCCCCTGGCCTTGACCACGGCATAGCGTCCTGGCATACCAGCGACGGCTGAGCTTCGCTCGAGGGTCGGGACCCGAGGATGCAGAGCATTCACAACGAGGAAAAGGGGGGCGTGAGCCCTACCTAGTAGCACCGCTGCTGAAGTGCGAATCGGGCTCTGCGCAAGGATTCTCCTCAGGCTCGGTAAGATAAGTCACCTATTCATGTTAGCGCGATGCCGCTGTCTGGAATTTTCGACTCTCATAGCCTTGCTCCGGCAATACCTCCTTCCTTTTCAGCCTTCAGGAAGCTGCTTGCACGCCAAAGGGGACCTCTTGGCATTTACCACGGCATCGCGACCTGGCATACCAGCGACGGCTGAAGCTTTCCTGGGGACTGGGACTTGTCGGCGTAGAGCGCTAAGCTATCGCGAGGACGAAAAGGGGGAACAATGCTGACGCAAGATACGCAACCGCAACCTTATAATAGGAATAATAAACAATGAAGCAAAAGTATTACATGTTCTTTACATACCTCCACGGGGTTTATCTCGATTCCTCGGAGGGAACAAAAGAAGAAAAATCTCAAGGAGCCCTGACTACAGGCGTCGCTATCGACGCCATCATCAACAGTGGGCCAGGAGAGGTCGACCCCAACCCCATCCAGGTCATCGACGATGCCGAGCGGATGCCGCTGCCGCGCTCCGGGCACGGTGAGAGCTCGGAGGCACGTAGTTGTCGTCGCTCGACTCGCGGGGACTCGCTAGGCTTAGGAGAGTCGCTGGACTCCCAGGAGTTGTCGTTACCACTAGAGGAGCTAGCGGTAGGACCGGGAGCAGGCTCAACGCCCGCTGCCACGCCATGCTGGCGGACCCCAAACTCACGCGAGGAGCCTTCAGCATGGGTTTGCGGGCCTGCACCCAGCGCGACCTCAGCCTGGCCACCATGTCCGTGGCTGGCGGGGCACGGGGCGCTGCTGCTTCCTCCGGAGCCTTGCGCCTGGGTGTACAGAGGAAGCGCGAAGCCGGGCGAAGGTCGCTCGTACCAAGGCCGCACCACCACTGGCCCGTCGCCTGCGTCGCGGGGGCGGCTCAGCCTTTTCTTCGGCAGGAGCGGCCCCTGCTCCTCGCGGGGAGTTTTCCCTTTCTCCGGCGCAGAAAACCTCCTAATTGGCGCCATGGGAGCGACGGCAAGACGGCGAGGCAAAGAGGAAGAAGAGAGAGCGGGCGACGAGAAGAAGAAGATGATCAAAGGGGGCTCCGCCCCTCTCCTCATTTATAGCCAAGAGGAGGCCAACCGCCGGCCTCCACGATCGCATGTAATGATGGTTTTTCTTTGCATGCAGCAAAGTCTCGTCAAGTCGAACGGTTGCCGAGGCAGCGTGGTTAAGCGGAGGCGCCCACGTCCCATCAATCGCCATGCGTCGACCGAGGCCGCATGCGGTTGGGGCCAGCGGCGCTCCGCCCTTGCCCTTTGGCTTCGCCTCGAAGCCAAGTTCGAGTGTGCCTTGGGCCTGGGGGCTACTGTCGGCGTCCTGGGAACATTGGTACCCAGACTTGCTGCGTGCAGCCCACGGCGTGGCTCCGTCAACGGCCCGGTGCGGCCCAGCTTCAGCAACAACAACCCGACCCTCGCGAGGGTCCAAGCCTCGCGAGGCGGACGGCACCAAGACCTCCCTAGGGGCGGCCTCACTAGGCTGGTTCCCGAGGAGCGGAGATATCTATGCAGGGTATACCTCGCGAGGTTCATATGACGTGAGCCATGACGACCAAGGCCAGGCGGGCGCCAGCGGGCACAGTGTACCAGTTTCCTCTTTGGTGCTAAGGAGGCAAGCGCAGGCGCGGGGTCCCGAGGAATCAAGCAAAGGTTTCCATATCGGTGCAACAAGACCAAGACCGCTAGGACGGCAGGACGGAGGTCATCGCGGAGCCCACCGCAGAGTCACCACTAGAGCCTTTTGCAGGCGAAGACTTCTTTTGTCATGATAGCTTGTACTAGTTGTCTCCCTTCAAATTTGGTCATTGTGGGATCCCTTCCCGCCTACATTTGGTAAGAGGACCAAGGCCACTATAAATAGGATTTAGCCACCACCATACAGGGGGGGATCGATTCCACCCTGACCATCTCACCAGCTCATCGAGCTCAAGAACACCTCACCTCCCGAGGCTGTTCAACCACTGTACTAGTTCATCCTCAGCCCCTCGAGGCAATCCACCACAAAGCTGGAGTAGGGTAATACACCGCAAGGTGGCCCGAACCAGGATAAACTGCTATGTCTCTTGTCCCCTGGGTTCGTTGAGCTAGGCCGTGGAATTGTTGAGCAGGCAGACTGGGAAGGGAGAGTTCTTCGCACACACCCCAGAGTTCAAACCTCTCAAGGGTCTACGGAACCCTGAATCCGACAGTGCAAGTTGAACTTCTGGTTTGTGCTTTGTTCTGTGCTTTGTAAATAAAGTGAAGTGAAGCTGTTTTTATGTGGGGGAGGTTTGTAATGCATGGGTTGTGATGTTTATAATCCTGTGGTTTTATATTTTGGTGTAGCAGCTGAGATGTGCTTGTGTTTGTTTGATGCTCCTATCGTGATATATGTGTTTGTATGTTGCTCTTAATTTCTATTCTTTTGCTGAGGAGATAGTGAACTTGTTGTCATCCGAAAGAAGGTTGATGACTTTTATTCCAGTGTAACTAGGCTTAAGAATGATCGTTCCAAGAGGTGAGTGCAGCTAGTCAGAATTTATATCCATCTACCTTATGAACTGCCTGTGGTTTTATACCTAAACTTCTTTACTCACTGTTGCTGAACTTCTTTTACTTTTCTGGTGCTGAACATCTAGCTTTTTGTACTGCCTGTTGTGATGTAGGTGAACTTATGTGCTTTTATATGTGATGAACTTCTTGAGTTCTTGATGCTGAACTTCTTTTACTTTCTATTGCTTGTTTTAGATCAAAGATTATGTTCCAAAACAATGAGTGTGAAGCTACTGTTGAAGATGTCGCAATATCTTTTTGTCCTCGCGAAATGCTTCAATGTAATGTAGCTGTGGCTGCAGTGTATTGTCTACGTGCCAAATACCAGGGATCAGATAAACTCATCTTGCCGTATTGGGTTTGTGTAAGTCAACCCTATAGTAATTTCTTTTCTGTTTTCTTTACCATATTAGTTAAATCTTGTTGGTCTCATTGTATTTCATATGTTGCTATTATCTGCATTCTTTTAGGTCAAGATTTTCAGAGGGCAGTTTGATTCCCGTGTGAGGAAGTACTTCTTGGCGACTGGTCCAGATAGCATGGATGCGCATGATTCTGTAAGCAATATCTTGTTCTTTGTCTCTGTATTTGTTTCCACTGTGATACACTCTGTTTATATTGTTTTATTTTCTTGTACTGTTGATATTAATTTTCAGTTTTTAATGATTTGTGTGTTTATCTTGCGTTATGTTGTTTTCCCCACTTTTGACCCACCTAAAATTCCTGCTCACTTGGGTGGTTTTGGTCATTGGGTTTCCATATTTCTTGACCTGAAGAATTCAAGGTTCCAGCTTCTCGACTCGTACTATGGACCAAATCATGACTATGCGGTACGCCTGTTTCGGCCGATAACATCAAGAAGCTTTGGAACTATGCCAGCAATGACAGGGAGACACCCTTCAGTCCTCTTTCTATTGACCATTTCCCTTTGGATTGGATTGATGTTCCCCAGTAGACTAACAAGTATGAGTTCCACTTTCTCTATATCACTTCTGCTTAATTGTAGTTGTATGTAAGCTGCAACATCTTTTATTTCTTTGGCTATCTTTTGTTTTTAACATTGTTCTTTTTTTCTTTGATGACAATATCGACTGCGGATTCTTCATGCTTACGAACGTTAATTTGTTTTATGAAGGAGTTCATGCAAACTATTCCCATGAAAATATCTCGCATATCAGGAAGACATGGTTGTACTCAATTGCATCTTCTAACTTGTTTGACACAGACTTCCATGGTCTGTTTGGCTACTATACATGTAAGTCTTGAAACATGGACTGCTTACTTGGACTGCATCTTTTATTCTACATGAACTTCAATCTTCTTTTTATTTTGCCTGTGTATTTTGTTTCAGTATTTTTTTCCTTTCATTGCTTACCTCGGCAGCAACATTTTTTCTACTTGAACTTCACAGATGATACCTTTTTGTGCTTTTGTTAGCTGTAGTTGAATGTTTTCCATTTCATCGATTTATCTTGAACAGTGCCTTGGGTTGTGCCTGAACTTCATTAGTTTTTAAATGCAACACATTTTTAGGTCAACTTGAGTAGTAACCATGTCATCTATATTTGTTGGACTGTACATTGTGTTGTACCTGAACTTTAGTTATATTTAATGGTCATTTTTTCTTGATAGTGGAGCCGTTGGACTTACCGATTACCACTACTCATTCCTCGGGTCAGAGGAATACCAGCCTAGGGAGGAATCGATGAGTACAACTTCGAGAGAAGATGATAGCCCTCGAACCCTTATTCCTTCCAAGTTGGGGAAGCAGGCTGTCGGTATTTGTGCTGCTCCAAATACCCCTTGCTCCAGGAAGGTTGGTGCAGTCAAAGTAGAGAGGTGATTTCCTCGGATGATGATTTTGAGAAGATTGCTTACCCGAAGAAGGGTAAATTTGTTGCTGGTATTGTTGTTGGGAGAGGTGGGAAGAATGATGTCATCACCAGGAGGAATCCGACAGTTGAATCTAACATTGGGAGGTGTTTTAATTCTGTTTTGTGAATGCAGTACTGCCTGGAGTATGATTTTTTTGCTGCATCAGTTCCAAAATTCGATGCAAAAATTGGCTAAACTCCTCCCAATGTTTGTTCGCAAGGAAGAAGACCTTCTTAACGCAAAGCTGGTTAGGTTTTCATAACTCTTGCTTTTTTATTTTATGTACATCCTTTTGCTGAGTTTGTCAAGAAGGTTTTGTTCATCTCGGTTGTTCAATACTTATGCTTTATAGTTTGTGTTCACCATTTTTTCAATCTTGGCAGGTTTTTTGATAATTTTCAAGCCAATTGACAAAATAGCACACTACAGTGTGTATGTGTTTAATAGATATCATGGGAGCATTGACATCCTTGATTCACTTCCTTACTCTAATAAGGGAATTTCACGAACAAGTTTCCACGTAGACTGCCAAAATATGTGAGTCTTTCTTAGCCTGAACCTCCCATGATATTCTCTTTTTGACATGAAGTTTATTTTGCCTTCTGTTGACAAAATATTTTTTGTCTCTGTTTGGTAATACTACTTGAAAGTTGTGTGCTTGAATAGACTATCATTTGACAGTTGAACTTCTGGTATCGTTTAGCTAGATTTTATGCAAGTGTCACTTTATGTATCTGAACGTAACTATTTTTGGTTAAGATGTTTTTGGTTTCATCTTATTTGTCATTTCTGGCAGATCAAGAGATTTGTTGAGATGTACGGCAAGGCTGCGTACAAAGCGAGCCAGCAGCCAAACTGGGTGAATATTGCAAAGAGGCCGACTTTTATTGATGTCCCAAAGAAAGTAAATAGTGATTGTGGTTTCTTCGCCATGAAGTTCTACTCTACATATGATGGCGATGAGCTTGTTGAAGATTTTCGTGATGTGGAAGTATGTTTTGTCCTTGTTCTTGTCTCATCATCCTTTCATTTTTCTTGTGTGTTTTTGCCGACACGCTCCTGCTGTGGTTTTAGTTATCCTTTGCTGTTTTTTATTCTTCATTCTTTTTTGTTTGTAGGCTGCTGTAGATGACTGGAAGGCCGAGTTCATGCACATTCTAGTCTTTAGCAAGAAGAATGAAATTGTGCGTGGAGAGCTTCCTGCCGAGATCCAGTCCTTGGGCCTGTGAATTCTGCTTGTAGAAACACTGGTTTTAGTGTAGATTTGGTTTCGTATAGATTTAGGTTTGATAATGATTGGAACGATTTCGTAAATATTTGGTTGTAAGAATGGTTTAGTCATTTCTGTATCTACAACTGCAGCACTGTTATTTATGTTATTGAGGACAAATGTTACTGGTATGAAGAATGATTGGCTTGTGAATTTCAATGTATTGCATCGTTTTCAGTATTCCGGTGTTGTATGTTTTTGCCCAGCATATGTAGTTGAACTGCTGTCTGGGTTATGGTTGAACTACTGATTTTTTTGTGGGATCCTGGTTTCTTTGCCCACAAATCCAGTGTTGTTTAATTTTTGGCCCCAACATATGAAGTTGAACTTCTTCTTGAGATCTGGCTGGGCTGCTGGTTTCAGATGGAGATATTTTTTTGTTGTATAATGTATTATTATTTTCAAATCAACCAAGATGTAGCCTTTTGCATAAAATCTATATGTGCTTTTTTGTGATTTTTTAACTGCGAATGGTTTTCAACTATAACTTCGTGTAAAAATATTCTCATACACTCCTTTACGTTTCTTTATCTGTTGTCGGCATTCTACGTGAACTTCTCCATGTATCCAAACATAACTTCATATCTGAACGCGTCGTCTTAGGCTTACTAACCTTAGTTTATACGGCAATACTTATTTGTCAAGCATATTTTTTTCCTACATCGGTTAATATACCAGAACTTCTTCTGTAAGCTGACTTGAACTTTATACTGTAGATTTTTCATTTTATTGTTGCTTGGTCTTTTATGGAATACAACAGCAGCCCCTCCTCTCATAATATACCAGAACTTCTACTGTAAGCTTACTTGAACTTCATAGTGTATATTTTCATTTTATTCCTACTTGCACTTTTATTGAATACATCACCAGCACAGCACCTTCTCTCATAATATACCAGGACTTCGATAGTAAGCTTACTTGAACTTCACAATGTATATTTAATTTTATTCCTCCTTGCTCTTTCATGCAATACATCACCAACACCTCCTCTCATACTATACCAGGACTTCTACAGTATGCTTACTTGAACTTCTACTTTTTAATTTCTTTGAAACTTCAACAATAGAAGTTCAATTAAGGTTCTCCTAAAATACTGTTCAACAGTGGAATAACATTCTGCACACTGAAATGACATAAGTTTGCTTTGTTTAATCGACCCAGTCTAATTGTTCATCAGCCTTGCGATCCTCCTAGGCTTTTCTTGTAGTGTTTTTTTTACATGTACCACTTCATCTTCCTCTTCATCTTCCTCTTCCTCTTCCTCTTCATCTTCCTCTTTTTCGATGATGTCTTCATCTTCATCTTCCTCATCCTCCTCTTCATCTTCCACCACTTTCTTCTTGCTGGCTCTAGGTTTTTGTTTCTGTTTCTTTTCTGGCTTTTGGCTTGTCTTTTCAGCATCTGCGTGCTTCGGGCATATTCGTGCATTGTGTGGAGCATATTCCTTGCATATGCTGCAAAGCCTGCTGCTAGCTTTATCTAGGTGTGGTCCTTTGTTTTGTTTTAGAACGTTGGGCTGCAGTTTTTGAACTTTGAATTGCTTGACCTCCTCGGCATTGTTTCTTTCTAAGAGTGTTGAACAAGTGAGTTTCTTGTGTCCTGCAACCTTTTTGCACACACTACATTGCTTGTGTCCAAGTGGCACTCCATTCTCATCCAGCACGATGACTCTATCTGTAGATGGTGCCTTTATTTGAGCTATCTGGTCTCTTTTCTTTGCTGCAGAAAGTTTCTTCCTACCCTTTGTTTCAGAGTACAATGGCAGTTTTATCGTCTCTTGCTGCCGCTACTGCATTTATTGGTCAACATCCTGCTTGCATTAGTTGGCTTGAGTAGCGGTCTGGAGCATTTCAGGTTCATAATAATGAAGGTCATCTTCAGTTTCGTCAGCATCCACTTGATTTGCTAAATGTATTGCATCAAGTTCTTCCACGAGCCTCTTGAGAACATAGAAGGCTCTGTCATATTGTTGGTCAAATCTCATCGCTTTCTTGTTAACCATCAAATTTAACTGCAGCAGGATGTCTTGCTTGGATAGTCTTGAGCTGTCATCCAATGCAGTTGTGTTGTAGTCCCTTGTAACAAATGTTGGTTGTGATTTTGCAGTCTTTGTGTACCGTTTGAGGATATACTTGTCTGGAAATTTGTCAGGCTTCAGGTAGTCCAGTATGTTCATGATGTGAAGGGAGAACAGACCTGCATTTTGTGATGAATGTAGAATACATAGTTTGTGAGCCAACAATGAGTTTCATATATTGATATGATACTACTAGTTTAGCTATTTAATGAGTTTGTTTTTCCGCTCACCTGCGTGTGTCCAAAGCTTGCATTCACACTCATATATTTTATTCTCTGGGTCAGCTACAACCTGGAATTCAGGCTTTGACCAGGCAAATCTTTCTTCATCATCATGGCCAGCCTTCTTGTGGTAGTACACAAGGTACTTAGTGGGCTCTGCTGTAGGCTTTGCGCGAAATAGTGTGGCTTTTCTCATCCTAGTCCTCATCTCGCTGTACACGGCTCTCATGTACTTGATAGCCATGTCTTCCTCGTAGCCGTAAGTTGTTTTTATCATAGGATTGCTCTGCACATGTCAAAAAATAAGATATTAGTTGTAGCAGAGTCATGGGTTTCAGTTTTTAAATACCAAGTGCACATGTTCAAGGAAGTCACAATATGGGGGTATTTTTGTTGTCTTAATACCAAGCTGGCCATTGTTTGCTCGTTCTCCTTCTGCATCTGAGTTTGTATGCAAGCATTTACCCACCTAGCAAACTTGTGTAGGTTCTGGTTCCCCTTGACAAACCCTCTCTTGAGCATGGGATTCATGCTCTCACTTCATCGTGTAGAAGTCATTCTAGCACAGAAGATGTTCTTGTAATATGCTAATATCCACATTTTCCTATCACTCCATAGCTGCATCATCATATGGTCATTCTGCAGGTTGCACTTTTGCACGAGTGCAGTCCAGGCAGCTTCAAACTCCGTTGGCATTAGTGGTCAGTTTAAGATAGCTGTGAACTCCTCTTTGAATGTTTTATACTTTTTGTACAACAACGCGAGGTATTCCTTGAACTTCTTAAGGGTGTGCCGACGGCATAGCTTGTGGATTGTGTTTGGGAATGATTGTGGTATAGCTTTCGCCATTGACGGGCACTGGTCTACATGAATTAAAAATATGAAACTTGCTTCTTGCACTGATGGTGAACTTATATTGTACAAGTACTTGAACTTCACAGGTAGAAGTAGGACCATCTACCAATGTCATATATATTTTCCTTACTGCAGTGTTGTTGAACTTATGTGATACAAGTACTTGAACTTCACAGGTAGCAGTAGGACTATCTAATAATGTAACACAATTTTTTCTTATAGCAGTGTTGTTGAACTTTTATGGTACCAGTGCTTGAACTTCACATACATAACTATATTTTTCTGAACATGTTACATATATTTTTTCTTACAACAGTGTCCTTGAACTTCTATGATTCCTGTATTTGAACTTCACATCTAGAACTATATTTTTCTAAACATGTGACATATAATTATGCTTCTTGTACTGTTTGTTGGACTTCTGTGCTAACAATGGTTGAACTGCTTGGTTTACATTATTTTCATATAAAGCTAGTGTACCCAATATACACCCAGAGACTAAAAAGATGATGAAACTTGTAGTTTTTTTTGAACTTACCTGCTAGAATGCAAGTTGGGTGTTTATTGTTCATGCACCGTACAAATGTATCAAACAATCACTTGAATGACTTTGCATCTTCGTCTCTGATCAGGGCAACAGCAAATATCGTTGACTGCAAATGATGGTTTGTTCCAACAAACACTCCTAGAGGAATATGAAATCTGTTGGTCTTGTAAGTTGTGTCGAATGTTACGCAATCGCCAAAGTCTTGATACGCTCCACGGCAGCTTGCATTGGACCAGAAAATGGTTTTAGTAGATTTGTCGATGTCTACTTGTATGTCATAGAAAAACTCATCATTGATTGCCCTCGTATTTTTAAAGAAAGATACAAGTTTCAATACATCATCCAAATCATCTTTCCATGCATTCATGGCTTCCTGCAGATTATATGCAAACATGCATTTGTTATTTTTGCTAGCAAAGGGTGGTGGCCTTCAACTCCTGCAGAGCCGCGTTTGCTTCTGGGGTCCACTTCATAGGCCCTTCCTTCTTCAAAATTTTGAAGAACGGCAGGGCACGCTCGGCAGACTTGGAAATGAATCTACTTAGCACGGCAACGCATCCCGTCAAGCGCCTCACATCCTTAACTATCCTTGGTGCTTGGATCTGCTCGATGGCTTTGATCTTGTCGGGGTTAGCTTCGATCCCCCGATGGGACACAAAGAAACCAAGCAGCTTGCCGGAGGGTACACCAAACACACACTTCTCCGGATTAAGCTTCAAATTGGTTTTGCATAGATTAGCAAATGTCTCCTCCAAATCCTGGATAAGAGTGGTCTTATCCTTGGTTTTGACCATGATATCATCCATATAAGCTTCTATGTTTCTGTGTAATTGTGGCTCAAAACCAATCTGAACTGCCCTTGCAAAAGTGGACCCAACACTCTTTAGTCCGAATGGCATGCGGACAAAGCAGTACGTACCACATGGAGTGATGAACGATGTCTTCTCTTCATCTTCTTTGGACATGAAGATCTGGTGATATCCGGAATACGCGTCCACAAAGGAGAGAAAATCACACCGTGAGGTGGAATCCACAATCTGGTCGATACGTGGCAAGGGAAATGGGTCCTTCGAGCAAGCTTGTTGAGATATGTGAAATCAACGCAAAGCCTCCATTTCCATTAGCCTTCCGGACTACCACTGGATTTGCTAACCATGTTGGATGCAGTACTCCTCTGACCAAACCAGCTGCCTCCAGTTTCTTGATTTCTACGGTAATGAACTGTTGCCTTTCCAAGGCCTGCTTCCGGACTTTCTGCTTGACAGGTCAGGCGTGTGGGCAGACAGTAAGGTGGTGCTCGATTACCTCCCTGGGAACACCGGGGATATCAGATGGTTGCCAGGCAAACACATTAATATTCGCCCGCAGGAAGGCAACGAGCGCGCTTTCCTATTTGTCATCAAGGGTAGCGCTGATGGTGAAAGTACCGTCAACGCCAGCTAGCCTTGCCGGGACCTTCTTCACTTTGGGTGCATCAACCTTGGATCTCTTGCTGTTGGAACACTCCGGCACGTCATCAATGGGTGCCTTGCACTCGAAGGGGGCACGCTTCCCAGACTCCTTGCCGGAGGTCCTACAATCCCTTTTCTTTCCTTTGCTTTTCCTGGCGGGAGCTGTTGCTGCCACAGCCTCTGTTGCGACTGCATCCGAGTACATCTTGTCCATGCAGATAATTGCATCACTCTTATCTAATGGGATAGTGATGGCTCCCATCAACCCGTCTGTCGGATTTCGGGTTCCGGCAAAACCCTCGAGGTTCGAACACTGGGGTGCGCATGAAGATCTCTCCCCCTCTAGCTCACGCTCTCACCGCGATCTCAAAGCTCAGCGCGTCGAACTCACAGAACAAGAGACAGAATGTTTATACTGGTTCGCTCCACTGATGTGGTGTAATACCCTACTCTAGTGTGGTGTGGTGGATTGCCTCTTGGGCTGAGGATGAACAATTACAAGGGAAGAACAGCCTCCTGAGGAGAGGTGTTCTTGTTCTTGGTGAGTTTGTGTGGATGAGGATGATCTGAATGGCTCCGGATCAGTTGCCTCCGATCCATCCGTCCTCTCCCACTATGGTGGCTAGCCCTATTTATAGAGGCCCTGGTCCTCTTCCCAAATGCTGGCGGGAAGGGATGCCACAACGGCCAAATTTGAAGGGAGACAACTAGTACAAGTTATCCTGACTAAAGGTGGTCTTCGCCTGCCAAAGGCTCTGGGGGTGACGCCGTCTTGGGCTCCATGGTGACCTCCGTCCTGCCGTCCTGCTGGTCTTGGTCTTGTTGCACCGATATGGAAACCTTTGCCTGATGCCTCGGGACTCCTCGCCCGCGCTTGCGTCTTTAGCACCAAAGAGGAATCAAGGACAGTATGCGCGCTGGCGCCCGCCTAGCCCCGGTCGTCATGGCTTGCGTCACAGGAACCTCACGAGGTGCCCCTTGCCTTGATCTCTCCGCCCCTCGCGAGCCAGCCTGGTGAGGCCGCCCCCGAGGAGGTCTTGCGTCATCCGCCTCGCGAGGCTTGGCCCCTCGCGAGGGTCTTGAGTGTTTGCTGGTGAAGATGGGCCTTACAAGGCCGCTGGTGGAGCCACGCCGCGGGCCGCAGGGAGGCAAGTCTGGGGACCCCCGTTCCCAGGACGCTGACAATAGCCCCCGGGCCCAAGGCGCGCTCGGACTTGGCTTCGAGGCGAAGCCAAAGGGCAAGTGCGGAGTGCCGCGGGCCCCAACAGCCTGTAGCCTCGTTTGACGCGTTGCGATTGATTGGACGTGAGCGTCTCCGCTTCCCCACGCTGCCGCGGAAACTGCTCGACTTGACAAGTCCCTGCTGCATGCAGAGAAAAATCATCATTACCTGTGATCGTGGGGATCGCCGGTTGGCCTTCTCCCGCTATAAATGAGGAGGGGGCGGAGCCCCCGTCGCTCGTCTCTTCCTGCTCCGCTCGTTTCTTCTCCCTTGCTCCATTGCTAGTAGTGACACCCATGGTGCCGATTCGGAGGTTCTCGGCCGCAGAGAAGGGAAAAAACCCCCGCGACGAGCCCGGGCCACTTCCGTCGAAGAAGAGGCTGGCCCACCGCTGCGACATAGTCGTGAGGCCGGAGGTGTCGAGGCCTTGGTGCGAGCGGACACCTCCCGGGTATCCGCTGCCTCTGTACGCCCAAGTTGAGGGCTCCGGAGGAAAAGGCGGCGAGCGGCGCCGCCCACGTCGTGGCTGTGGTCGCCGCACTATGGTGACGCCCGCCGTTGCCCCAGGAGCCCACGCCGCGGACTCCTCGCGCGAACTCGTGATGTGGGTGGCGATGCCTCCGCGCACTTGGATTCGCTTTCCCCAGTTCTCCTCCGCCAAGATGCCGCCGAGGGGCCCCCTCGAGCTTTGGCTGCAGCACGCCGACTGCGACGCCCCAACAACTGGGCGAAGGTTGAAGCCGTCTCCCCAGGCAAGATCTTCATGACCCATGGCTGGGGCGAGGTTTGCTCGAGTCTTCCGCTCAGAAGGTGCCCTCGCCATCCATTTTCAGTACGATGGCGCTTCCACCATGTTCTTCAAGGTCTTCGATGAGGAAGGCCGCCGCCTGGAGTGTTGTCCAGGAGGGGGTCGTCGGGACGGCGCAACGGCCATCGCCGAGCCTGCCGCTGGCTTCGCCAGCAGCTCCTCCAGCAGTAGCGGCGGCGGTTGGGAGTCCAGCGACTCTCCTGAGCCCTACGAGACCCCGGAGACGAGCGATGACAGCTACGTGCCCCCGAGCTCTCGCCGCGCTTGAAGCAAGGCCGCAGCGTCTGGCTACTACCGTCGCTGATCTAGATGGGGTTGGCGCTAGCCTCCAGTGGCTCACTGTTGATGATGGCGTCGGCCGTGCTTGGGCGTGTAGATAGGGCCTCCTAGGAACTCCCTTCTTTTGTTCCCTGTGAGGAATCGAGATGGACCCCATGGGGGCGTGTAAAGGGTCTGTAACGTCTTTTGTTGACATTATCCTTATTATGAAAGTTTGCGAACGCATGTCCTGTTTCGGCTCGGTCTCCCCTTTCCAACCCCGCGGCAGCTTGGTGCTCTACGCGACAGGTCCCGGTCCCCAGGCAGGCTGCAGCCGTCGCTGGTATGCGAGGTCGCGATGCCGTGGTCAAGGCCAGGAGGTGAGCGACCCGAGGTCCAGTAAGAGCTCCTGAGGCCCGATGAGGTCCCCTTTAGCGCGCAAGCAGCCACCGAGAGGTAGGAAAGGGATGCGACATTGCGGTAACAAGGCTGCAACAAGTGGGAATCCTATGCCGTAGCGCTTGGTCGACCCGAGCGCGAAACTTATCTTGGCAGTCCAGAGTTGGTTCCTTGTGCTGCACAAGACTCGTGCGTCGACGGCTGTAGTGTAGATAGGTTGGGCCCGTGCGAGTCTCCCCCTCTTCTCCATGCTCTTCTATGTGCTCTACGTCCTCAGGTCCCAGCCCTCAGGCGAGCTCAGCCGCCGCTGGTATGCCAGGTCGCGATGCCGTGGTCAAGGCCAGGGGGTGAGGGCTAGAGAGCCAGTAAGAGCTCCTGAGTCGCGATGCTCAGGAGCCCCCCTTTTAACGCGCAAGCGAATTGCATGGGAGAAGAGGGAGCCCGTGGTACCGCCTGTTGTTGTCCTCAGGAGGTTCCTGTAGGTTAGCGCGAGGAGGGATGCAAATTGCCACTACGATTGCTGGTCTGCCGCAGGTCGCTCCGCAAGAAGATGAAGGCACAGAGGGCCTAGTGAGGTGACATGCACGGGGCGTGCCGCGAGTCAGAGCTCGACCGCTCAGATTTGTCGGTGTTGCAGGGACGGACCCAAGCACAAGCGTCGTGCTAGCGTGAGTTGCTCCCGTTGCGGGATGACCATGGGGCAGACCGGCGACACGGGCGGTCATGATGGGTGACAATCAAGCAGGTAATAACCATAGACAGCTTATGCATGGAAAGCAAACTAGCTTAGGTAAATGCAAGAACGATACATACCACTTGGTCGGATCCGAGCGGCCTGGGGAGGATGCAACCCGAGGGGCGCCCCCAGCAGAGTAAGCTAAAGACGTAAAAGGATACATGCCGCAGGGACGGGCCCACGCGGCCTGGGAATGATGCAGCCCGGGGGCGCTCCCAGCTAAATAAACTTGTAAAATGTCACCTGGTTCTGTTGTTGAAGGGATGTTGGGGTAGCTGAAGAAGCGTGACGAAGAGGTTGCTCCTCATGAGCCACCGGGGCCCTGAGCCTCGGGAGGCTCTTGGGGCTCTGGTGGTTCCTTGAGGGCCGTCTCCATCTCCGCCAGGACTGCGTGATGCCTGGCCTCCTGAGCCGCCAGGACGCTCCGCAGGTTGCGCTGGAAGGCGGCTGCCATGCTCGGCAGGCCGAATGGCATGCGAACATAGCTGTGAGGTGGGCCCTCGTAACGTACCACGCATGAAGGCCAGAAGCACTCCTGGGATGCGGCCCTGTTGAGCCCTGGGATGTCGATGCAGATGCGCAGTCCGCCATCCTCGCCTGGATGGGGAGCCGCACCAGGTGGGCGGCGGTCGCGGCGCATGGCTCTTGCGTCTCATAGCTCCTGAGTGGTCTTGGCGATGAACTCCTGAGTGCCGCGCGCTCCTCGCCGGGTGTCTTCCTGAGGGAAACGTGCCGCGAAGCACGCCTCCACGTGGTGCCCGAGCGCCTCCCTCGTGATGTTGGCTAGGTCTGAGGCCCTCCAGAAGAGAGCTCCCGAGCCTTGCCCGAGGAGGGCGCCTGGCGCTCCTTCCTATGCGAGGGAGGGGGCGCCCCAGGCGTGGGCGCCGATCCTGACGTGGCACCGCTAGAGGTGCCGCTCCCCTGAGGCCCTGTACAGAGTAGTTGCTTCTTCTTCTTGGGGATGGCCTCAGGAGGGTACTGCTCACCATTGTTGTTGGGGTCTTCGATTGATGCGGCTTGGAAGGCGCGCTCGAGGGAGCACACCGCATCTCTTTCTTCACAGGGGACCGTGATGATCCCGTCGCTTCCTGGCATCTTGAGGACGTTGTAGCCGTGGTGAGTTACCGCCATGAACTTGGATAGGTCCGGATACCCGAGGATGGCATTGTACGGCAGACGGATGTGAGCAATGTCAAAGTCGATGAGCTCGGTGCGGTAGTTGTCGCTCTGTCCGAAGGTGACAGGGAGGCGGACCTGCCCTATCGGGGTGGTGGAGCTGTCAGTCACTCCTGAGAAGGGCTTGGTGGGCTGAAGCTGATCGTATGGCACTTGAAGGCTATCGAATGTCTCGACGGACAGGACGTTAAGCCCTGTACCACCGTCAATGAGGGTCTTGGTGACTTGTACGTTGCTGATGACGGGTGAGCAGAGCATCGGGAGGGCGCCAGCAGTGGCCGCGCACTTGAGCTGGTCCGCCGAGCTGAAAGTGATGGCGCACTTGGACCGCCTGAGAGGGCACGTGACCTCAAGCCTGGGAAGGGCTGCGTTCACCTCGCAAGCAAACTGCTTGAAGATACGCTGAGATGCTGGGACCTCAGCTCCACCCAAGATGCAGGCGATAGCACGCGGTTCCTAGAAGCCCCCAGCCCCCTCGTCTTGATGGTGGTCGTCGTTCCTTCTTGGTGGCGGTGGCAGCGGAGGCAGACCAGCATTTCCCTGAGGGCAGTCCTCGTGAGGCTGATCCCTCCAGGAGCCCTCACGAGGCTGGTCCTGCCAGCGGTCCTCACGAGGCTGGTCACGCCACTCCTAGCGGGGGCCGCGGTCGTCCCAGCGTCCTCCGCCTCGTCCTCCTCCACGGCCGTAGCCCCTGTCGTTGCGCTCGGGGCATCGAACAAAGCATCCATCTCGAATGGCCCTGAGCTCTTGACAGTCGTTGGTGTTGTGGCTGTGTACGTTGTGGAAGGCGCAGAACGGTCGGCTGCTTTTGGACGACTCGGGATGGTCCCGGCCGCGCTTCGTATCTGGCTCCGCTGCGAGCACGACCACTCCCTTGTGCTTCACATCCTTGGCCTTGGCTTTCTTCTCCTCCGGTTCGGTAACTGGGAGCTCGAGGAGGGAAAGGCGCCCTTCCTCAGCTCTCGCGCACTTGGTTGCCATGTTGAACAGCTCTAGAGCCGTGCATAGCTCCTCGTGGATAACGAGCTCCTCCTTAATCTTGATGTCGCGGACGCCATGGGAAAATGCCGAAATGATGGCCTCGTCCATCACCTTGGGGATCTTGAGACGAACACTGTTGAACCGCTAGATGTACTTCGGCAGGGTCTCTCCTGGCTGCTACTTGATGCAGCGCAGGTCACCCGCTGCCGGAGGGCGGTCGCGAGTGCCCTGGAAGTTGGCGACGAAGCGGTCGCGCATCTCATTAGAGGAGGAGGTCGAGCCTGGAGGCAGGTTCAGGAGCCACGAGCAGGCACCAGACTTGAGATGCATGGGGAACCAGTTTGCCATGACTTTCTCGTCGCTGTTGGCCGCCCGATGCTCAGCTCGTAGAGCTGCAGGAACTCCGCGGGGTCGGGGGTGCCGTCGTAGCGAGGAGGCAGGTCCGTCTTGAACTTGCCTGGCCAGACGATGCTACGCAGCTCAGGAGTGAAGGCGCGGTAGCCTGCCGTGGCCACCGGGGCCCTTTGCTGATGCGGAGCCTGCCCCTGATGTCCGCGCGCCGCCGCTGCAGGCGGCACGCGGTCTCGTCGCGGTGGCACTGGGAGCACGGGAGCATTTTCTTTCGGCCGGGGCACTTCTTGGCAGCTTCCTTCTTCTCGCGCGGGCGCCCGACGTAGTGGGTCACACCGGGGGGCCGCGCACAAAGGCGCTAGAGCACCGTCTTGGTGCGGAGGTGGTGGAGGTGCTCCATGAGCTACGTCGCCCGCAGCTGGCGAGGGGCGAGGCAGCGAGAGGGATGGTGCGGGGGAGCCCCCTGCGACGCTGACGAGCTCGGCGATGCGGTCCAACCAGTCCTCGTAGAGGTCGTCGACCGGGCGGTAGCACAGGAGCTCGCGTGCCATGAGCAGCGCGGCCTGCGCGACCGGGGGAGCGCGACGAGCGTGAGATGATGAGCCGGCTGGGGTCAGCGATGGACTGGCGGTACGTCCATCCCGCCGTACCAAGGGGTACAACGAGGACGCCTGTTGCTCGTTTCCTGCCGGACCGGTGGCGGCGTTAGCGGCGGGTGACGGGGAACGACGCAGAGGCCTGCCGACAGGGGCTGTCTGAGCGACACGGGCGGCGAGGGCGGCCCGGCGCTCAGCGCGGCCTCGACACGCATCCACCATGGATGCGGTGGAGCGATGGGACACGGATCAGCGGGAGGAAGGCTCAGCGCACCCCTACCTGGCACGCCAAATATCGGATTGCGGGTTCCGGCAAAACCCTCGAGGTTCGAACACTGGGGTGCACACGAAGATCTCTCCCCCTCTAGCTCACGCCCTCACCGCGATCTCAAAGCTCAGCGCGTCGAACTCACAGAACTAGGGACACAAGGTTTATACTGGTTCGGGCCACCGACGTGGTGTAATACCCTAGTGTGGTGTGGTGGATTGCCTCTTGGGCTGAGGATGAGCAGTTACAAAGGGAAGAACAACCTCCTCAGGAGAGGTGCTCTTGTGCTTGGTGAGCTTGTGTGGATGAGGATGATCTGAATGGCTCAAGATCAGTTGCCTCCGATTTGTTCGTCCTCTCCCACTGTGGTGGCTATCCCTATTTATAGAGGCCCTGGTCCTCTTCCCAAATGCTAGCGGGAAGGGATGCCACAACGGCCAAATTTGAAGGGAGACAACTAGTACAGGTTATCCTGACTAAAGGTGGTCTTCGCCTGCCAAAGGCTCTGGTGGTGACGCCGTCTTGGGCTCCACGGTGACCTCCGTCCTGCCGTCCTGCTGGTCTTGGTCTTGTTGCACCGATATGGAAACCTTTGCCTGATGCCTCGGGACTCCTCGCCTGCGCTTGCCTCTTTAGCACCAAAGAGGAAACAAGGACACTGTGCGCACTGGCGCCTACCTGGCGCCTGCCTGGCCCCGGTCGTCATGGCTTGCGTCACAGGAATCTCGCAAGGTGCCCCTTGCCTTGATCTCTCCACCCCTCACGAGCCAGCCTGGTGAGGTCGCCCCCGAGGAGGTCTTGCATCGTCCGCCTCGCGAGGCTTGGCCTGTCGCGAGCCTCTTGAGTGTTTGCTGGTGAAGATGGGCCGTACAGGGCCGCTGGTGGAGCCACGCCGCGGGCCCCAGGCAGGCAAGTCTGGGGACCCCTGTTCCCAGGACGCCGACACCGTCAAAGTGATCCTCCAATATCCTCACTTCCTCGACATATGCTTCCATCAATGGGCTTTGATAATCCTTGTTGACTTGTCTCACCACAAGTTGTGAATCTCCTTGTATGATCAGCTTCTTGATTCCCAATTCTGCTGCAATTCTGAGCCCGGCAAGGAGCCCTTCATCAGTTGTATTTTTGGTGGCTTCTTCCCGGGCAAAGTGCGTTTGGACGACGTACTTCAAGTGCTCCTCCGAGGGGGTAACAAGAAGCACGCCAGCCCCTGCACCCTGTAGGGGAAAAGCACCATCAAAATACATAATCCATTCTTGGGTGATTCCTTGCCGGGGATAGCTGTCTCTGTCACTTCCTCATCACGGGTTGGCGTCCATTCTGCAATAAACTCAGCCAGCGCCATGCTCTGAATGGTTGATGTGCTCTCAAACTTCAAACCAAAGATGGATAACTCCGAAGCGCACTCCACTATTCTGCCAGTAGCCTTAGGGTTTCGTAGTATCCTTTGCAACGGAGAACGAGTAACAACCGTGATCTCATGGGCTTGGAAGTAGTGGCGCAATCTCCTTGAGGCCATAATGTGACCAAAGATCAACTTTTGCACGCCAGAGTACATCGATCTAGCCCCTGTAACAAGGAGCTAACGAAGTACACTGGGCGCTGCACCACATTCTTCCTTGCCGCTTCCTTGGGGTTGCTCTTGTTGCCATGCTCACTGCTGTTCTGATCCTTTTCTGATTCTGCCGTTATCTGCCCACTTTTTGCCTCATCCACTTCTCACTGTTCCACCAAGGCCGCACTGACCACTTGGTTGGTTGCCGCCAAGTATAGCGACAACGGCTCTTGGGGTTTGGGTGCAACCAACGAAGGCACAGATGACAGGTAGGCCTTCAACTCCTGCAGAGTTGTGTCTGCTTCCGGGGTCCACTTCGTAGGCCCTTCCTTCTTCAAAATTTTGATGAACGGCAGGGCACACTCGGCAGACTTGGAAATGAATCTACTTAGTGCGGCAATGCATCCCGTCAAGCGCCTCACATCCTTAACTGTCCTTGGTGCTTGGATCTACTCGATGGCTTTGATCTTGTGGGGGTTAGCTTCGATCCCCCGATGGGACACAAAGAAACCAAGCAGCTTGCCGGAGGGTATACCAAACACAGACTTGTTCGGATTAAGCTTCAAATTGGTTTTGCATAGATTAGAAATGTCTCCTCCAAATCCTGGATAAGAGTGGTCTTATCCTTGGTTTTGACCACGATATCATCCATATAAGCTTCTATGTTTCTGTGTAACTATGGCTCAAAACCAATCTGAATTGCCCTTGCAAAAGTGGACCCGACACTCTTTAGTCCGAATGGCATGCGGACAAAGCAGTACGTACCACATGGAGTGATGAACGATGTCTTCTCTTCATCTTCTTTGGACATGAAGATCTGGTGATATCCGGAATACACGTCCAGAAAGGAGAGCAAATCACACCTTGAGGTGGAATCCACAATCTGGTCGATAAGAGGCAAGGGAAATGGGTCCTTCGGGCAAGCCTTGTTGAGATATGTGAAATCAATGCAAAGCCTCCATTTCCCATTAGCCTTCCGGACTACCACTGGATTTGCTAACCATGTTGGATGCAGTACTCCTCTGACCAAACCAGCTGCCTCTAGTTTCTTGATTTCTTCGGCAATGAACTGTTGCCTTTCCAAGGCCTGCTTCCGGACTTTCTACTTGACAGGTCGGGCGTGTGGGCAGACAACAAGGTGGTGCTAGATTACCTCCCTGGGAACACCAGGGATATCAGATGGTTTCCAGGCAAACACATCGATATTTGCCCGCAGGAAGGCAACGAGCGCGCTTTCCTATTTGTCATCAAGGGTGGCGCTGATGGTGAAAGTACTGTCAACGCCAGCTAGCCTTGTCGGGACCTTCTTCACTTGGGGTGCAGCAACCTTGGATCTCTTACTGTTGGAACACTCCGGCATGTCGTCAATGGGTGCCTTGCACTCGGAGGGGGCACGCTTCCCGGAATCCTTGCCGGAGGTCCTACAATCCCTTTTCTTTCCTTTGCTTTCCTTGGCGGGAGCTGTTGCTGCCACAACCTCTGTTGCGACAGCATCCCGGTACATCTTGTCCACGCAGATAATTGCATCCTTCTTATCTGATGGGATAGTGATGGCTCCCAGTGGCCCGGGCATCTTCAGGGTGTTATAAGCATAGTGGGATCCTGCCATGAACTTGGCCAGGGCCAAGCGTCCAAGAATCCCAATGTACGGTTGGGGGAGATCAACTACGTCAAACACAACCTTCTCTATCCGGTAGTTCAGTTCTCCCCCGAACGTCAGCGGCAACGTAATCTTCCCTTTCGGATGGCTCCTGCAGGGGTTAACTCCTTGAAACGTGCCGGTAACCTCTAGCTCTTCTTCTCCTATCTGAAGCTTGCTGATGACTGCCGGGGAAATCAGATTCAACCCGGCCCCGCCATCCACTAACATCTTTGTGACCTTGAGGTTGCGAATTGTCAGGGAGACCAACAATAGCAAGCATCCTACTGTGGTGGTGCGGCCAGGATGATCCTCCTCATCAAAGATGATTGGCATGCGGGACCATTTGAGCGGTTTCCAGGCCTCTGGCGCTGGCTCCACAACATTGATCTTTGGTGCCCATCGCTTGAGCTGGTGGTGGGAGGCGTGCAAAGATGCACCCCCATCAACGCATAGGGCATGAGTGGCCTTCTGAAATTCCTGCTCATTGGTTTCCTCTTCATTCCCTTCATCACTCCCATCATCACAGACTTCCTTCTCTTGACCCCTGGCAGGTTTTCCTTGGTTCCGAAAGGGCTTGCCAGGGCGATTTGCTTCACCACCTCGGCCCTTCCCGCTAGTGGCATTCTGACATTTTTCCTTGTCACACTTATCATATTCTGCTCTCTATTTCTTGACAAGCTGCTCAACTTGGTAACATTCCTGAAGGTCATGGCCCTTGGTCTGGTGGATCTTGCAGTACGGGCCATCGCCTTTCCCAGCTTTCTCGGCGGCAGTGGCTTCCCGGCAGGCCGTGCAAGCGGCAACTTCCTTGCCGGGGGCCTCAGCCCTGGCCTTCTTGCCGGTACTAGGTGTGCCCGAACCTTCTATAGTCATCACTGCCTTATCTCTTGGCTTCTGACTGCGCTTCTTGCCCTTTCTCTGACTGGTTGATTCATCTTCCTCCTTTGAATCAACATTGATGCAACCCTCCTCTCCGGGCAACTTCCTTCCTTCCTCCATCCGAGCACACTTATCCACTAGCGTGTATAGCTCCTTCACAGACTTGGGCAACCGCACATTCATCTTATAATGAATACGACGGTTGCGCACATTGGACTGGAAGGCTGCTATAACGGCTGCCGGATGGATATTTGGAATATTCCTATTTACTTTACTGAATTTCTGAAAATACTTACGGAGAGTTTCTCCTTCCTTCTGCTGGAGAAGTAGCAGGTCGCTGGGTCTGCCGAGCTCTTGGTGGCCACCGGGACACCTATGAACTCGTGGCACAGGTCTGCCCATGGCGAAATGGAATTGTCCGGCAGGTGCATCAGCCAAGACCTCACGGTTGACTTGAGGGCCAAAGGGAAGTAGTTGGCGAACACCTTCTCATCTCTTCCCCCGACAGCTTGAACAACGATGGTGTAGATGCTTAGGAACTCTGCCGGGTTTAGCCTCCCGTCGTACTTCCTAGGTATCTCTAGCTTGAACGTGCGAACGGACGGCCAACCGACTTGTCGCAGCTCTCGTGTAAAGGCAGGGCAGCCGACCTCGAAAGGTAAGCGCCCGCCAACACCGAGCGCAGGCTCGTCGGTGTTGAGGCCGTCGCACCCGTCGGTCTGGCTGAGGTCGTCGCGGCGCCGATCTATGATGGCGCGCTCGTCTCCCCGTTGCCTATCCTCTGGGGCTTGATGTTGGCCTGGACGCACCAAGGGTCAGAAGAGGCCATCGAGACACCATTGGGGTCTTGATTCAGCTGCGCCCGTGTCAGCTGCCGTGGTGGGGACTGCACCGTGGGGACGGCCCCCTTCATTCGGCCAGCAGTATGGGCGGTTGCTGTCGCTGGGGGAGGTCGTGGCGGGCCAGCTCCTCGCGAGCCCCCAGCTTCGGCGAAACCGAGCAAGCTCTGGATGGTGGCACGCCATTCATCCATCTGCTCGGCCGCTCGCAGAAACCTTAGTAGCAACTGAGCTCGCGCCATAGCCTCCGTGGTTGTGCTTGGCATAGATGTTGATGACGTCGACCACACCATCGCGTGGCTCCTGATGGTGCCAGCGGAGGCGTTGGTGGTGGTGCCACGTCCACACAGTTGTGGGACGACCACCCGGGCAGCGGGGTCGCACGGCGGTGGTGCTCGAGTGTCAGCGGCTCCGTCGAGCGCAACGGTCTGGTCGACTCGCCCGGGAGGAGGCACATGGGCCGCGGTCGCTCCGGCGGTGGGGGTGGCCAGAGGGCGATGGCTCACCCCGGACCGAGCATGTTGCTGCGGCTGTGCCCGTCAGTTGGAGGAGAGGGTGCAGACGGAGTGACCCCCTCGCCCTCACCTCATGGAGCGTGACCACCGAGGCATTGCTGATGCTGTTCTCCCCGACATCTCCAGCCCCTGTGTCGGCTGCAGGGCAAGTGGCGATGGCGCCACCTGCTCCAACCACGCCCCCAGCAGCATTCACGTCCTCGCTCGCCCCCGCATCCTCCGAAGCACCAGAGGCTGCGGGCGGCGGAGCCTTCGAGGTGGACGGATGGGCCGAAGGGCCGGACTTCTTCTTCTTAGGCGCCATGGTCGATGGCGTCGTCAAAAGACGAAGATGGTGATGAAGATGACGCGCTGCGCACGCTTTCAGGTTCGCGCAAGCGATCTCCCTACCTGGAGCGCCAAATATGTCGTGCGATATCCATGGCTACCTATGGGACTAGGTGGCCCCTTGCTGGTTTGGCAGGGGGACGTCGCGTTGCACAATGAGCAGACCAACACATGGTAGCATGGCAGAGAGCACACAAGAAATTTACCCAGGTTCGAGCCGCCGCGAGGCATAAGACCGTACTCCTGCTTTGGTGGATTAATGGTGGAATGGGGATGGTGAAATGCAGTACACTTGTCCGGCAAGGGTTGCCGTAGGGCAGCAGCAACTACGCGCATATGGGGGTGTGGGTTCGTCAACTTTCCAATCCTTCCTACGGGTGCCATGGGCCTCCTTTTATAGATTAAGGGGTCACCACAATGGCAAAGTGGTCATTATCCACTGATATGATAGCAAACAGTGCTATCATACCTAACTCTGCGGGCTGACAGGGTGCATTAAATGCACCGCTTACTGTCACATCACTGGTTGCCCGGCAAGGCTTGCCGGGCTATCTTGCCAGCTCCGCACCTATTCTCTTGACACGTCGTAGGACGGGTGTTATCTGTGGGTTTCTTCTATAGGAAATGGCTGCCATGTAGCGAATGGCTGCCACTTAATCACCTTGCGGCTTCACACCACACTGGTCGACGACATTTGTCGTGCTGGAGTGGTTGGTGGGGTGGTTTTTCCTCTGTGAGCCCCGGCAGGCCCTGCCGGGGTGCCTTGGTCGTCTGCTTCTGGTGGTGGCCTCGCCCCTTGCCGGGCTCGCATGCCCGGCAAAGGAGGCCCTTCTCTTGCCGATATATTGCTCCTCTGGCTTGATCTCGGTCCTTCTGAATTGCATGTTGGTTCTCCAAATCTCTTGTCCTTCAGTCTCTGACTTAAGCTGGCGCTTCAATTTTGTTCTTGTGCCTGTGCACAGTCTGGGCAACAGACCCAGGGTTTGTTGCACCGACACTCATATCATGCATATGGTGTCTTGCATTTCCATGCCATCTTCTTAGATTAGACATGATTTGTGTGAATGCCTCCTGTTTGCTTTCTATATCAGTTTGTGAATTATGCAATGCCATGTTTTTCAGCCAGTTATCATATATGTAAATTGTGCACCGCCATGTAGCCAGGCATCATATATGTGAATTATCTCATGCCATCTTTTTTTCATTAAGTATTCCATTTGTGGATAATCTGTGTATATTGACCTACTCTTCATGTGTATCAGCCATTTGAGCCGGTTATGGAAAAATCAGGAGTGAAAACAAGGTCTTCAGAGCAGGCAATGGTACCTGTTGAAGCATATATCTTGATGGTTACAGGGAGCTCCTCAGAGGAGGATTCAGAGACATATGACCAGTCCTATATCCCACCTGAGGTGTATGCTCTAAGCTGCAATGTTTATATTTCTCATATCATGCATATGGTGTCTTGCATTGCTTAGTTTAGACATGATATGCACAATATTGAATTCCATCTGCTTAGTTTAGAAATCATACATGTGAGTGCTAGCTGCTTAGTATATGAATCAATTATGTCAATTATATCATGCCATCATGTATACTTAGAAAACATGTATGTGAATTATTTCATCCCAACCTATTTTAGAAGGATACCGTATAGTTTTCTCATGTCATCCTGTTTAGATACTCATCATATGTTGAATTATGCCATTATATCCTGTTAAGTTATCCGTCATATATATATATATATATATATATATATATATATATATATATATATATATATATATATATATATATATATATATATATATCTGAAACTGTGTCATGCTATCCTGTTTAGTTAGGCATCATTTATGTGAAATTGTGTCATGCTGTCCTGTTTGGCTAGACAACATATATGTGAATTATCACATCTGTCTATCAGACAATGTCTGTACGTTCAATTTATTTTCTTGTTTATCAACCATTTGAATTGGAGGGGGTGATGGCAGTATCTAAGGGATCAAACACCCGTTCTTCACAAAAGACAGTGCTACCCGTCGATGCAGATAGAACCATGGTTGTACTGGACCACGAACTAGCCCCACCACACATAATCGAGACTCTTCCAAATTGCACACTTACACCGTTGGACAGAGAACCAGCTACAACCCATCTAACCCCAACCCCAGTGGATAGTAAGCCACTTCTAGTTGGCAAAGCACCATGTCCACCACAGAGTACCCCCACACGAGCAGTTTGTAAAGCAACTGTAGTGCCCAACAAACGAAGACCACCACATCGAACCCAAACTCCATGTTTAAAGCAGAAGAGCAACTGTTCTCAGGTCAGATTCCGTAGCTATGATCCATACTCCTGTGTTGTTGCATCACTGTATTTACTCATACCGACTACTTTCGAATTTGAGGGATCCAATTGAAACTCCAATGGCGCAACAGGTATGTTTTAAACCTATTTCTTTAACTGGATTGCTGTTCTAAGTTCTTGCTCTATGTTGATTTCAGTTTCAGTTGTATAAACACTTATGTTCTCATGTGATGCACATTACAAGTGTTGCTAATGTTGTGTAGTTTCTCACACTTATATTCTGTCTATGCTACTGTGTCTTAAAAATATATGAGTTGAACTGTGTCTCTATCTTGATTTCGCAACATAAACTAGAATGATAAGGACAATACAGTGACCACAGTACATAGATATATGTTTGTTTCATGATGTTATCCTGTCCACCTTACTACTGAACCGGTTTACCAAAATGAGTTTCGTATTCTACATGCTAAACCTGTGATGTGTCTGCTTGTTTCTCTTGTAGTATGCGAATAGAATATTGGAGAAGAGCACCCCACTATGCAATGGTAGAGAAAGTAATGCAGATAAGGTTGAAGATAGTGAGACAACCCTGTTGGTCTCCAAGAAAGGTGATAAAAATGATATTGTAGATAGTGAGAAAACCCCACAGACATGCGTTGATGTAGTGTTCGAGTTACTAGCCAGTACCGTTGGCACAAGCTCTTCGAACACGTTGCCTGAATCACTTCGGCTTCTTCAGCCTCAGCTACAAGCTGAAAGGCATCAGTCAGCTGTGCTGCAGCAAGAAGCCGAAGGACTGAGGAAGTCCTGCAAAATTCAGATGCATACTTTCTTGTGCAAGAGCAAGCGCTGGAGGATTTAAGCGCCAAATAAGAGAAAGTTAATAAGCTTGCTAAGCATCTTGCCAGCATTACGGGTACCCAGGATATTGTTTCTTGAGCTCTTCTGAAGTGGTTTCAGTTCTGGACTTGTTTTGCTGTCGCGTTTATTTGCACTGGTCGCCAACGTTGACAACCAGTGTATGTGATATGCTGCTTTGTTCCCTATATTTGCACTGGTGGCGAACTTTGATGCCCAGTGGATGTAATATGTATAATAGTCGTGATAGCCTAGCGTAAGTAGCTTGCTTATTTATTTCCTTGTTGTCTTGTTTATTTGTTTGCTTGTAGTCAGTGCAGTTCTTTTTCCGCGGTTTGCTAGTGGTCACAATAACCTATTTTTAAAACTAGCCCACAATAACCATGGGCTACATAGTTACTGTAGTGACCCTGGGCCTCCTACGGGCTGTAGAAACAATGGGCCTTCTATGGGGAGTAGCTTCAATGGGCCTTCTACGGGCCGTATGATCAATTGGCCAAACATGGGCCACTAACGGACCACATTATGGGCCTTAAACGGGCTAGGGTTCATGGGCCGACCATAATGAATCGTCGTTAATCGGTCATATTTGATGACGCTATGAAAACGACCCAACAGATTAACGGGCCACAAACAGGCCGACAGTAACCACGGGCTGAATTTGGCATAAGTAGAAAAGGCCAGTAACAGGCCGTAAGTAACCGAATGCTAGAAATGAGCCCAAGAATAAATGGGCCCTGAGAAGGCCGAAAGATAACATGGGCTTGAAACGGCCCAATGGAATAATGGGCCATTAATGGGTATAAAGCGATATACTGTTCATTACGGGCCAGTTTCACCACGGGCCATTAATGGGCCAAGAGATACAAAGTGCCACATATGGGCCGAAAGACGTCATGGGCCATACATGGGCCGGAAGTTACAATGGGCTGGAATCATATTGGACGGCCCAGATGACGCTACCGGGCCTAATTCGGATAGGCCGTAACGGGCCCTGGGTTAGCGGGCTGTAAATGGCCTATGTGCGAACAGGCCGTTAACATGCTTTCTGTGGGCCGACCCACTATCTGTTGACCAAGTCAAACGGGTCAGCCTTTTCATAGGAATGGGCCTCTGTTGGGCCGTGCCACATGTCGACGTATCATTGGCGCATTATGTCCAATGAGTGGATGACATCTGTCCCAATGATGAGCCGACACGTGTTTCCTCCAGCCAATGATAATTTTACACATGGAAAATCGCCATTTGTCCGGGCTGTTAAGGTGTTATCGGATCCAAACAGGAACCCGGTAGCTTAACGGCGACCCGTTATAGTGGATGCCATGTGTCGGTCACCCTTGAAAAAAGCACTTCTATGACGCGCGATTTATCATCATGGAAGTGGACACTTCTGTGATGATAATTTTGGTAATGTCATGGAACACTTCTACGACAGCACAGGTATGACTATCTTGATTCTGTCATAAAATCGTCTTGGATGTACATGCATGAAAAAAAACGTGATCTACTGTGACAAACATGTATCATCACGGAAGTGTTTTTTTGTAGTGTTGGCTAACAATTTCTTAAGATCATCTCTATCATTGCAAGAAAAAAAGTCTCTAGCAGTTTCTTCATCCATAATATAACCCTCAGGTACAACAGGCAATTCATATCTAGGGGGTGAATCATAATCCCCAGTTTCAATAATATCATCAGTTTTAGTAATTCCATTCTCTCTAACCCTAGCAAGTTGTTCATCAAGAAATTCATCTAGTGGCATAGTATTATCAAGCAAAGAAGTAGTATCATCATAAGCATCATTCATAGCAGAAGTGGCATCATCAATAACATGTGACATATAGGAATCAATAGTAGGTGTAGGTGTCGCAAGTTTACTTAAAACAAAAGGTGAATCAAGTGCAGAGCTAGATGACAGTTCCTTACCTCTCCTTGTAGTTGAGGGAAAAATCTTGGTTCTTTGATCTTTCAAATTCCTCATAGTGATCAACAGATATAAATCCCGAGTGACTCGGAGAATAGAGCTATGCTCCCCGGCAACGGCGCCAGAAAAAGGTCTTGCTAACCCACTGTGACGCCCCCGATTTGACCGTACACTAATCATGCACGCAAATGTGTACGACCAAGATCAGGGACTCACGGGAAGATATCACAACACAACTCTAAAACATAAATAAGTCATACAAGCATCATAATACAAGCCAGGGGCCTCGAGGGCTCGAATACAAGTGCTCGATCACAGACGAGTCAGCGGAAGCAACAATATCTGAGTACAGACATAAGTTAAACAAGTTTTGCCTTAAGGAGGCTAGCACAAAAGTAGCAACGATCGAAAAGGCAAGGCCTCCTGCCTGGGACCTCCTAACTACTCCTGGTCGTCGTCAGCGGCCTGCACGTAGTAGTAGGCACCTCCAGTGCCGTGGGAGTCGTCGTCGACGGTGGCGTCTGGCTCCTGAACTCCGACATCTGATTGCGACAATCCGGTATAGAAAGGGGAAAAGAGGGAGAAAAGCAACCGTGAGTACTCATCCAAAGTACTCGCAAGCAAGGAGCTACACTACATATGCATGGGTATATGTGTAAAGAGGCATATCAGTGGACTGAACTGCAGAATGCCGGAATAAGAGGGGAATAGCTAGTCCTGTCGAAGACTACGCTTCTGGACATCTCCATCTTGCAGCATGTAGAAGAGAATAGAGTGAAGTCCTCCAAGTAGCATCGCATAGCATAATCCTACCCGGCAATCCCCTCCTCGTCGCCCTGTTAGAGAGCGATCACCGGGTTGTATCTGGCACTTGGAAGGGTGTATTTTATTCAGTATCCAGTTCTAGTTGTCATAAGCTCAAGGTACAACTCCGGGTCATCCTTTTACCGAGGGACACGGCTATTCGAATAGATAAACTTCCCTGCAGGGGTGCACCACATAACCCAACACGCTCGATCCCAATTGGCCGGACACACTTTTCTGGGTCATGCCCGGCCTCGTAAGATCAACACGTCGCAGCCCCACCTAGGCTCAACAGAGAGGTCAGCACGCCGGTCTAAACCTATGCGCGCAGGGGTCTGGGCCCATCGCCCTATGCACACCTGCACGTTGCGAACGCGGCCGCGAGCAGACCTAGCAACCCACACGATCACGGCGGTTACGTCAAAGCGGTCCAACACGGCGCGCGCCACTCAGTCGCTGACGTCAAAAGAGCTTCGGCTGATACCACGACGTCGGGATACCCATAACTACTCCCACGTAGATGGTTAGTGCGTATAGACCAAATGGCCAGACTCAGATCAAATACCAAGATCTCGTTAAGCGTGTTAAGTATCCGCGAACGCCGACCAGGGCCAGGCCCACCTCTTACCTAGGCGGTCTCAACCTGCCCTGTCGCTCCGCCACAAAGATCCACTTGCGGGTACTCCTACGAGCCGACCCGACTTTAGTCATCACATGTGTCATGTATATAATATATAAGTATATGCCCGTGATCACCGCCCAGGTGATCACGGCCCGATAGTATAGCACAGCAGACGGACAAGAATGTAGGGCCACTGATGGAAATCTAGCATCCTAGACTAAGCAGATAGGATTGCAGGTAAAGGTAACAACAGTAGTTAGCAAGGATAGGCTATGCATCAGAATAGGATATCGAAAGTAGTAACATGCTACACTACTCTAATGCAAGTAGTAGAGAGTAGAGTAGGCGATATCTGGTGATCAAGGGGGGGGGGGGGCTTGCCTGGTTGCTCTGGCAAGTAGGAGGGGTCGTCGACTCCGTAGTCGAACTGGGCAGCAGCAGTGTCGGTCTCGTAGTCTACCGGAGAGAAGAGGGGGAAGAAACAGTAAATACAATGCAAACATAAGCATGACGATGCGTGACATGACAGTGAGCGGTGCTAGGGGTGTCCTAACGCGACAGTAGGTGGTACCGGTGAAGGGGGGGGGACATCCGGGAGGTATTCCCGATGTTTCACGTTTTCGGACAGACGGACCGGAGGGGGAAGTTGCTAGTTCGATAGGTTAGGGAGGTGTGGTGGACGAACGGACTGCGTATTCGGATTCGTCTCGTCGTTCTGAGCAACTTTCATATAGAAAACATTTTCATCCGAGTTACGGTTTAAAAGATATGAATTTTCAAAGTTTATTTGAATTTCTGGAATTATTTATATTAAGAAAAATGAATTATGACGTCAGCATGAGGCAATGCTGACGTCAGCAAGTCAACAGGCCGGCTGACCAGTCAAACCAGACAGGTGGGTCCAGTGGGACCCACATGTCAGCCTCTGTTAGTCTAATACTTAATTAAACTAATCTAACAGTATAATTAGAGGGATGGGCCCCACATGTCAGTGAGTGTTTAGCTAAACTAATTATTTTTATTTATAAAACATTTTCCTTTTCTTTTATTTTTTTAATTTCTGCGGCGGGGCCCGCATGTCAGTGACTGGGCCTGCCCAGTCAGCAGTTGACTGGGTCAACCCAGTCAACTGGGGCCCGTGGGGGCCACTGGCAGTGACCCAGGGGTGGGGCCCGGCCGGCCACGTCGGCAGGGCACCGGAGAGGGGCTCCGGCGAGCTCCAACGCGTCGGCGATGCGCGGGTGAGCTCGGGTTTCGCCCACGGTGGCCCATTTGGAGCGCGGTTAGGTCCTATGACGAGCTGACGCTCGCGCGCATCGGGCGCGGCAAGCGGCAGGTGCCGAGGTGGTCGGAAATGGCACCGGCGATGAGCCGAGGCGGCGACCAGAGCACGGCACTGACGGGAAAGACGCAGGGGGCATGCGGGAAAGAGCTAGTGGGTGCTACGGCTTCCTACGGAGATGTTGAGCACGACGGCGTGCTCAAACGCCAGCTGCGTGAGCTGTGGCCGCAACGGCGAGGTGAGCGGCGGAGCAAGCTTTCGGCCGATGGCGGATCAGCTGCTAGAGCTCGCAATCGAGCGCGTTGAGTGAGGGGAAGGAGAGAGATGCTCACAGGGGGGGTCTGCAGAGGTGCTAAGCGGGCGCGGGGTGGTCCGGCGAGGCAGATCGATGAGGTGGACGACGACGGCCGTGGTTGGGGAAGAAGGCCGGCGGCGACGTCTCGAGGCACTCCGGCTCAACCTAGCGCTTGCATACGGTGCAGAAGAGGACGGCGGTGCTCCTCGACATCCTCCCGAGCGCCGGGGAGGCTTGTGGCCACGAGCACGGTGACGGCACGGCGATGGCGTTCGGACGACAGAGGAGGGAAGAGAGCGAGCGAGGAGGAGGGGAATGGATGGGGACGCCAGGGGGATTGGAGAGGGGATCGAGGGGTCGAGGCGTGGCAGCCTTATCCTCTCGCGGGGTTCATCGCCGGCGAGGGGGGGTCCGGCGGCGACCAGCCTCCTGTAGCGACGGGGTCGGGGGAACAGAGACCCGACCGGGGAGGGAGAGTGGGCCGGCTAGGGTGGGTCGACGGCCAGCTGGGCCGAGGCCCAGCGGGGAGGGGGGTCTTTTCCCCTTTTCCTTTTTTTTTCTTTCTGGGATCTGTTTTCTGTTTTCTTTTTATTTGTTTATTTTCTTTTCTGTTTTATTTCTTTTAAAAGTATTTAGGTATTTTATAAAAATGTGTTTCCTCCACCATAATTACCAGTGTATTATTTAGCACCCACTGAACATTTTTGTTTGAATTTTTGAAAACTTTTATTTTCCACTTTTAAATTTAATTGAAGTTTGAACTAGGAGTTTGACAAGGGTGTGGTTCAAATGTGATCTAGCCCTGTTTAGCAATATGATTAGCTTAATCACAGGGGGTTACTGTAGCATGATTCTCAGGGTGTTACAAATCTCCTCCACTACAAGAAATCTCGTCCCGAGATTTAGGAGGTAGAAGGAAACAGTGCGGGGTATTCTTCGCGCAGACGATCCTCTCGTTCCTAAGTGGCCTCATCTTCAGAATGGTGCGACCACTGGACTTTGAGAAACTTGATCGCCTTCTGACGTGTGCGGCGTTCAGCTTGGTCGAGAATGCGGACCGGTTGCTCCTTATAGGAGAGGTCTTGCTGCAATTCGAGTACTTCGTGATCCACAGCTCGGATTGGATCCTTGAAGCAACGACGGAGCTGTGACACATGGAACACATCGTGAACCTGAGAAAGGTTCGGCGGTAGTTCCAGTTGGTATGCCACTTTTCCCCGCCTTTCGAGAATAGTGAATGGGCCAATATAGCGAGGAGCTAGTTTGCCCTTGATCCCGAAGCGGTGAGCACCCTTCATAGGTGTGACTCGAAGATAAGCCTTTTCGCCAGGTTGATAGACCATGTCTTTATGATGACGGTCATACTGACTCTTCTGACGTGACTGAGCAGTCTTGAGATTCTCGCGAATAATGCGGACTTGTTCTTCGGCATCTTGGATAATATCCGGACCGAAGAGTGGACGTTCCCCAGTTTCTGACCAGTTCAGAGGGGTTCGGCACTTTCGTCCATATAACACTTCGAAGGGGGCCATCTTCAGACTAGCTTGATAGCTATTATTATAAGAGAACTCAGCATACGGGAGAGATTCCTCCCATTTCTTGCCGAAGGAAATAACGCAAGCTCGAAGCATGTCTTCGAGAACTTGGTTGACGCGTTCAACTTGTCCTTGCGATTGAGGATGAAACGCAGTACTGAATGACAGATGAGTTCCCATAGCTTCTTGGAAACTTGCCCAGAATCTTGAAGTGAATAAGCTACCACGGTCTGAACTGATAACCAATGGAATACCGTGGAGTGAAACAATCCTGGACATATAAAGCGTTGCCAACTGGCTAGCAGTGATCGTTTCTTTGACTGCCAGAAAATGTGCAACTTTGGAAAGTCGGTCAATGACGACAAGAATAGCATCATTACCTTTCTGTGATTTGGGAAATCCAGTGACGAAGTCCATTTCAACATGGTCCCATTTCCATTCAGGAATAGAGATAGGTTGCAGAGTTCCAGCAGGCCTTTGATGTTCTGCTTTGATACGACGGCAAACGTCACACTCAGCAACATAACGAGCAATGTCTTGCTTCATATTAGACCACCACAATCTCTGACGGATATCTTGGTACATCTTTGTACTACCCGGATGGATACTTAGAGGCGTATCATGAGCTTCTTTCATAACTTCCTGTGTCATATCCAGGTTTTTCTCTGCACATGGCACCACTAGGCGGCCCTTGAAGTATAGGGTGCCATCTTCAGCAATGGTGAAGAATGAGGGCTTTCCTTCTGTGAGGTAGCGCTTAATCTTGTGGGCTTCAGAGTCATACTTCTGTAGCCTTTTGATGCTGTCCTCGAGATCTGGTTTAGCAACTAGGGTATTGAGAGAACCCTGGGTAACAACGTGGAGGTTCACCTTGCCAAATTGTTTAGGAGGGGGAGCGAGTGCACCCGGAGGAACAATATGGAGGTTCAGCTTCCTGAATTCTTCAACAAGCGAGGGCTGAACTTTATGAACCTGGAGGTGGTTGCAGTAAGACTTGCGGCTCAAGGCATCAGCCATTACATTAGCCTTGCCTGGAGTATAGGAAATACCCAAGTCAAAGTCTGCAACAAGCTCCATCCATCTCTGCTGACGGAGATTCAGATCTGGTTGAGTAAACAGATACTTCAGACTTTGGTGGTTAGTGAAGATCTCGCAACGATTACCGAGAAGGTAATGTCGCCATTGCTTCAGCGCATGAATGACAGCAGCAAGTTCGAGGTCGTGAACTGGGTAGTTCTCTTCGTGAGGGCGCAATTGTCGAGAGGCATAAGCAATCACTTTGCGGTCTTGCATTAGGACACAGCCTAATCCTTGACGGGAAGCGTCGCAGTAAATGACGAAGTCCTTCTTAGTATCAGGTGGAGCTAGAACTGGGGCAGAAGTCAACTTGTCTTTGAGTGCCTGGAAACTTTCCTGACATTTGTTTGTCCATTGGAACTTGACGCCCTTATGTAACAGGTTAGTCAGAGGCCTGGCGATCTTGGAGAAGTTCTCGACAAATCGACGGCAATAGCTGGCGAGACCGAGAAAACTTCTGACTTGCTTAACGTTCTTGGGAGGAGTCCAATCAAGAATAGCTTGAACTCGTTCAGGGTTGACGGCAATACCATCCTTAGAGATGACATGCCCAAGATAGGTTACTTCCGGTAGCCAGAATTCACATTTGGAGAACTTGGCATATAGTTGATGTTCTCGTAGCTTCTCCAGCACAAGTCGGAGATGTTCCGCATGTTCTTCTTCGTTCTTGGAAAATATCAGGATATCATCCAGATAAACCACGACGAACTTGTCGAGGTAATCCATGAATATGTAGTTCATCAGACGAGAGAAGGTGGCTGGAGCATTGGTTAAACCGAAAGACATGACGGTGTACTCGTATGAACCATAGCGAGTCACGAAGGCGGTCTTTGGGATATCCTCTTCGCGAACACGGATCTGGTGGTAGCCCAACCTCAAGTCGAGCTTAGAGAACACTGACGAACCCGCCAGTTGATCATACAGATCATTGATCCGAGGAAGAGGGTATTTATTCTGAATGGTAGCTTGGTTTATAGGACGGTAGTCTTGAACTAACCGGTTTGTCCCATCCTTCTTCTTGACAAAGAGAGAAGGTGCTCCCCAAGGAGAGCAACTTGGGCGAATGAATCCTTTGCGAAGAGACTTGTCGATTTCCTCCTTAAGCTCAAGGAGTTCATGCGGCGGCATTTTGTAAGGTCGCTTGGCTATAGGAGTGGTGCCTGGTTTCAAGTCGATGATGAATTCGACAGCTCTAGCAGGGGGAATCCCCGGAAGTTCTTCAGGAAAGACGTCGAGGAATTCACGCACGACGGGAATGTTTTCAATGCCCTCGAGTGGTGCAGCGTTCAATGCATTCAATGCATAGAGCCTTGCCTCGGCATTTTGCACCAGATGGGCTTGGTAAGTAACTATCTCATCTGAAGGGTGTAGCAGATGGACGGTCTTAGTGGTGCAAACGATTGAAGCAGTATGCGCTGTTAACCAATTCATTCCCAGAATGAGATCAATGCTACAGGACTTCAGTACGATGGGAGAGACAAGAAATTCCAGTCCTTCAATTTCAACAGTAACATCGCGACTAACCATAGAGGTTTGACATTGGCCCGCTGGGGTGTGTACCACTAGCGGAGTGTTTATCTCTTCGTGATTAATGCCATGCAGGAATGCAAATTCTGCTGAAATGAATGAGTGGGATGCTCCTGTATCAAATAAAACGGATGCTGGTACTGAATTTACGAGGAGTGTACCCATCACAGTAGCAGGCTGGTCTTGAGCTTCGCTGAGATCAACGTGGTTGGCATGAGCACGACCTTGAGACTTAGCATTGTTGTTGCGGGGCTGGTTGTTACCACGGCCAGCTGCTGGAAGGGCCAGTTGATTCTGATTCTGATAGCAGTTCCTGGCAAAGTGACCCGGTTGACCACACTTGAAGCACAGACCATTATCGGGAGTGGGAACAGGAGCCCCAGGTGGGGGAGCTGGTAGCTTTGACTGCTTAGATGGTGGAGGAGGCAGACGCGGTGCAGCATAAGATTTCCTGGGAGCAGGTGCATTTGGACGATACATGCTGTTTGGGATCCATATCTTACGCTTCTGTGAGGGCGAGCCCGAAGATGAGCCCGTGTCACGGTTGCGCCTCTGAGAGCTCTGGTATTCCTGCAGACCAGTCTCGACATTGATGGCCTTATTCACCAAGGTGGCGAAATCGGCGAAGTCATGCACTAGAAGTGCGAGCTTGATGTCAGCTTGTAGTCCATCTCGGAACTTCTCCTGTCTGCGTGCATCAGTTGCAATGTCTTCTTCAGCATAGCGGGACAAGTCCAGAAACTCCCGCTGATAAGCTTCAACAGTTTTGTTGCCTTGGGTGAGGTTGCGGAACTCACGCTTCTTCCGGTCCATGACTCCCTGAGGAATGAAGCGGGCACGGAAAGCAGCTTGGAAGTCTGGCCAGGTGATGATTGTTCCAGCTGGCAGAGTACGCCTGTGGCTGTCCCACCATTGAGCTGCGGGTCCCTTCAAGAAGAAGGAAGCAAAATTGACATAGCTGGCAGGGGCTACATCAGCAGACTCCATCTCATAGGTGATGTCATGGAGCCAGTCATCAGCATCCAAAGGCTGAGTTGAGCTGCGGTAGATGGTTGGGTTGAGGCGTATGAAATCTTGAAGAGTCACTTGGGCTGGCTGCTGGTTCATATTGGGGCGAGGAAACTGAGCCATCATATTTTCCATGAATTGGCGGTTCAGTTCAAACTGTTGGATCATACCCGCCATGTACTCAGGTGGTGGTGGGGCATTGCCACCACTTCCACGACCACCTGGTCTAACCATCCTGCTAATATATAACAGGGGTAGTTCAGCATTTAGAAAATTTGCAATGACAAGAATCATTCATGATGAAACATGCATAATGAAAGGAGCACGATAGCTACTACATAGTAGTCGGCATAGCTTACAAAAGGGGTCATGCATAGAGTTCAGTACACGGAGTTCAGGACATAGACTAAAACATCATAGGCGGCACACAGGCTCGCGGCGACTGCAACTAATACTACAATCAAGCCTACATCAGTCCCAAGAGGTACTGTGGAGGTAATCGTAGCCCGACAGCTGGTAGTGAGGCAACGGATAGTCCTCCACGTCAGCAGACTGGGGGCCGCGGATACTCAAGTGTATAGCCCGACGCTCAGGTGGCAGAAGAGGACCAAGTGCGGGAGAGTAGCCTCCCACCTCTGGCCAACCAACACCGTGGGGCATCACGGTCCTGGCTGGGTAGATCGCAGTACGCGGTACCTGTCCAGACCGGACAAAGGGGTGCAGTAGCGTCAGAGCACGGTAAAGGTGCTGACGGGTGGTGTACATCTCGTGGCGAAGAGCTCGGTTAGCTCGATCCAGCCCATCAGCATGCAGAACCAGGTGCTGATGGTAGAAGGGCTCCCGGGTGACAGTGGAGTAGGCAGCAGTATAGTATCCCTCTGCACCAACATCAGAGGCGATAGCAATGTGCCTGAAAGGGGAGGTGTCCAACTCCCGATACTCTCCACGAAGACGTGTCAGAGCAGCATAGGCTGCATCGTGGACAGCCATATCGATGGTCACACCAACACCATGTGCGGTGTGCAGCACAGTAGTGGAGTCGTACTCCCGAGAGTAGAGGTGGACGATGGCACGGTACTGCTCCTGGTTAAAGTCCTGGTACTCCTCATAGACGGTGTACTCAGGGTGCCAGCGATAACCCAGATAGGTCATCATCTCAGCTAGCACCGCAGGTGATCCCGAGGCACCAATGGCCATCGTGTGGCGAACAACCTGCCTCGTGGGTTCCATCTAAAAGCAAAGACGTTTCAAAGGAGTCAAATGACAGTGTGTGAATTGGTCAAAATACTATTCTAAGAAACAACTAAGGCTTATCCATCTTTGGGGTGAACGCGGTCACGGAATCCTAGTGTTAGAGTTAGTAAATTCGTTTAACCCGAGTAGAAGAGAGTTCAGAGTCCCAGAGTAAAGGTCGAGGAGTAAAAGATCCTAGTACCACCCAATGGCGACGTGGGCCCGTAAGACACACAGCCATGTTAGTAAAAGTTTTTGTAATGTCTAGACTCGACTTCGGCCAAGGAGTGTGGAAGGGGGTTCCTACAGGCAGTCGGCTCTGATACCAACTTGTGACGCCCCCGATTTGACCGTACACTAATCATGCACGCAAATGTGTACGACCAAGATCAGGGACTCACGGGAAGATATCACAACACAACTCTAAAACATAAATAAGTCATACAAGCATCATAATACAAGCCAGGGGCCTCGAGGGCTCGAATACAAGTGCTCGATCACAGACGAGTCAGCGGAAGCAACAATATCTGAGTACAGACATAAGTTAAACAAGTTTTGCCTTAAGGAGGCTAGCACAAAAGTAGCAACGATCGAAAAGGCAAGGCCTCCTGCCTGGGACCTCCTAACTACTCCTGGTCGTCGTCAGCGGCCTGCACGTAGTAGTAGGCACCTCCAGTGCCGTGGGAGTCGTCGTCGACGGTGGCGTCTGGCTCCTGAACTCCGACATCTGATTGCGACAATCCGGTATAGAAAGGGGAAAAGAGGGAGAAAAGCAACCGTGAGTACTCATCCAAAGTACTCGCAAGCAAGGAGCTACACTACATATGCATGGGTATATGTGTAAAGAGGCATATCAGTGGACTGAACTGCAGAATGCCGGAATAAGAGGGGAATAGCTAGTCCTGTCGAAGACTACGCTTCTGGACATCTCCATCTTGCAGCATGTAGAAGAGAATAGAGTGAAGTCCTCCAAGTAGCATCGCATAGCATAATCCTACCCGGCAATCCCCTCCTCGTCGCCCTGTTAGAGAGCGATCACCGGGTTGTATCTGGCACTTGGAAGGGTGTATTTTATTCAGTATCCAGTTCTAGTTGTCATAAGCTCAAGGTACAACTCCGGGTCGTCCTTTTACCGAGGGACACGGCTATTCGAATAGATAAACTTCCCTGCAGGGGTGCACCACATAACCCAACACGCTCGATCCCAATTGGCCGGACACACTTTTCTGGGTCATGCCCGGCCTCGTAAGATCAACACGTCGCAGCCCCACCTAGGCTCAACAGAGAGGTCAGCACGCCGGTCTAAACCTATGCGCGCAGGGGTCTGGGCCCATCGCCCTATGCACACCTGCACGTTGCGAACGCGGCCGCGAGCAGACCTAGCAACCCACACGATCACGGCGGTTACGTCAAAGCGGTCCAACACGGCGCGCGCCACTCAGTCGCTGACGTCAAAAGAGCTTCGGCTGATACCACGACGTCGGGATACCCATAACTACTCCCACGTAGATGGTTAGTGCGTATAGACCAAATGGCCAGACTCAGATCAAATACCAAGATCTCGTTAAGTGTGTTAAGTATCCGCGAACGCCGACCAGGGCCAGGCCCACCTCTTACCTAGGCGGTCTCAACCTGCCCTGTCGCTCCACCACAAAGATCCACTTGCGGGTACTCCTACGAGCCGACCCGACTTTAGTCATCACATGTGTCATGTATATAATATATAAGTATATGCCCGTGATCACCGCCCAGGTGATCACGGCCTGATAGTATAGCACAGCAGACGGACAAGAATGTAGGGCCACTGATGGAAATCTAGCATCCTAGACTAAGCAGATAGGATTGCAGGTAAAGGTAACAACAGTAGTTAGCAAGGATAGGCTATGCATCAGAATAGGATATCGAAAGTAGTAACATGCTACACTACTCTAATGCAAGTAGTAGAGAGTAGAGTAGGCGATATCTGGTGATCAAGGGGGGGGGGGCTTGCCTGGTTGCTCTGGCAAGTAGGAGGGGTCGTCGACTCCGTAGTCGAACTGGGCAGCAGTAGTGTCGGTCTCGTAGTCTACCGGAGAGAAGAGGGGGAAGAAACAGTAAATACAATGCAAACATAAGCATGACGATGCGTGACATGATAGTGAGCGGTGCTAGGGGTGTCCTAACGCGACAGTAGGTGGTACCTGTGAAGGGGGGGAACATCCGGGAGGTATTCCCGATGTTTCACGTTTTCGGACAGACGGACCGGAGGGGGAAAGTTGCTAGTTCGATAGGTTAGGGAGGTGTGGTGGACGAACGGACTGCGTATTCGGATTCGTCTCGTCGTTCTGAGCAACTTTCATATAGAAAACATTTTCATCCGAGTTACGGTTTAAAAGATATGAATTTTCAAAGTTTATTTTAATTTCTGGAATTATTTATATTAAGAAAAATGAATTATGACGTCAGCATGAGGCAATGCTGACGTCAGCAAGTCAACAGGTCGGCTGACCAGTCAAACCAGACAGGTGGGTCCAGTGGGACCCACATGTCAGCCTCTGTTAGTCTAATACTTAATTAAACTAATCTAACAGTATAATTAGAGGGATGGGCCCCACATGTCAGTGAGTGTTTAGCTAAACTAATTATTTTTATTTATAAAACATTTTCCTTTTCTTTTATTTTTTTAATTTCTGTGGCGGGGCCCGCATGTCAGTGACTGGGCCTGCCTAGTCAGCAGTTGACTGGGTCAACCCAGTCAACTGGGGCCCGTGGGGGCCACTGGCAGTGACCCAGGGGTGGGGCCCGGCCGGCCACGTCGGCAGGGCACCGGAGAGGGGCTCCGGCGAGCTCCAACGCGGCGGCGATGCGCGGGTGAGCTCGGGTTTCGCCCACGGTGGCCCATTTGGAGCGCGGTTAGGTCCTATGACGAGCTGACGCTCGCGCGCATCGGGCGCGGCAAGCAGCAGGTGCCGAGGTGGTCGGAAATGGCACCGGCGATGAGCCGAGGCGGCGACCAGAGCACGGCACTGACGGGAAAGACGCAGGGGGCATGCGGGAAAGAGCTAGTGGGTGCTACGGCTTCCTACGGAGATGTTGAGCACGACGGCGTGCTCAAACGCCAGCTGCGTGAGCTGTGGCCGCAACGGCGAGGTGAGCGGCGGAGCAAGCTTTCGGCCGATGGCGGATCAGCTGCTAGAGCTCGCAATCGAGCGCGTTGAGTTAGGGGAAGGAGAGAGATGCTCACAGGGGGGGGTCTGCAGAGGTGCTAAGCGGGCGCGGGGTGGTCCGGCGAGGCAGATCGATGAGGTGGACGACGACGGCCGTGGTTGGGGAAGAAGGCCGGCGGCGACGTCTCGAGGCACTCCGGCTCAACCTAGTGCTTGCATACGGTGCAGAAGAGGACGGCGGTGCTCCTCGACATCCTCCCGAGCGCCGGGGAGGCTTGTGGCCACGAGCACGGTGACGGCACGGCGATGGCGTTCGGACGACAGAGGAGGGAAGAGAGCGAGCGAGGAGGAGGGGAATGGATGGGGACGCCAGGGGGATTGGAGAGGGGATCGAGGGGTCGAGGCGTGGCAGCCTTATCCTCTCGCGGGGTTCATCGCCGGCGAGGGGGGTCCGGCGGCGACCAGCCTCCTGTAGCGACGGGGTCGGGGGAACAGAGACCCGACCGGGGAGGGAGAGTGGGCCGGCTAGGGTGGGTCGACGGCCAGCTGGGCCGAGGCCCAGCGGGGAGGGGGGTCTTTTCCCCTTTTCCTTTTTTTTTTCTTTCTGGGATCTGTTTTCTGTTTTCTTTTTATTTGTTTATTTTCTTTTCTGTTTTATTTCTTTTAAAAGTATTTAGGTATTTTATAAAAATGTGTTTCCTCCACCATAATTACCAGTGTATTATTTAGCACCCACTGAACATTTTTGTTTGAATTTTTGAAAACTTTTATTTTCCACTTTTAAATTTAATTGAAGTTTGAACTAGGAGTTTGACAAGGGTGTGGTTCAAATGTGATCTAGCCCTGTTTAGCAATATGATTAGCTTAATCACAGGGGGTTACTGTAGCATGATTCTCAGGGTGTTACACCCACAAGTATAGGGGATCACAACAGTTTTCGAGGGTAGGGTATTCAACCCAAATTTATTGATTCGACACAAGGGGAGCCAAAGAATATTCTCAAGTATTAGAAGATGAGTTGTCAATTCAACCACACCTGAAAGACTTAATATCGGCAGAAAGTATTTATTAGCAAAGTAGTATGGAAGTAACGGTAACAGTGGCAAAAGTAACAATAGCAATTTTGTAGCAATCGTAACAGTAGCAATAGAATAGTAACTTAGCAAAGATCGATATGGAACGAGCTCATAGGCAATGGATCAATGATGGATAATTATGTCGGATGGCATTCATCATGCAACAGTTATAACATAGGGTGACACAGAACTAGCTCCAATTCATCAATATAATGTAGGCATGTATTCCGAATATAGTCATGCGTGCTTATGGAAAAGAACTTGCATGAGATTTGTTGTCATACCCTCCCATGGCAGTGGGGTCCTATTGGAAACTAAGGGATATTAAGGCCTCCTTTTAATAGAGAAGTGGACCAAAGCATTAGCACTTAGTGAAAACATGAACTCCTCAAACTACGGTCATCAACGGGAAGTGTCCCGACTATTGTCACTCCGGGGTTGCCAGATCATAACACATAGTAGGTGACTATAACTTGCAAGATAGGATTAAGAACACAAATATATTAATGAAAACAAAATAGGTTCAGATCTGAAATCATGGCACTCCGGCCCTAGTGTTGGGAAACGTAGCATGCAATTTCAAAAAATTCCCTACGCTCACGCAAGATCAATCTAGGAGATGCATAGCAATGAGGGGGAAAGAGTATGTCCACGTACCCTCATAGACCAAAAGCGGAAGCATTTGACAACGTGGTTGATGTAGTCGAACTTCTTCTAGCTCCGACCGATCAAGTACCTAACGTACGGCACCTCCGAGTTCTGCACACATTCAGCGCGATGACGTCCCTCGCCCTCTTGATCCAACAAGGTGTCGAGGAAGTAGATGAGTTCCGTCAGCACGACGGCATGGTGATGGTGATGGTGATGTGATCCACGTAGGGCTTCGCCTAAGCACTACGAAGATATGACCAGAGGCGTAAACTGTGGAGGGGGGCGCCGCACACGGCTAACGATTGTTGTTGTGTGCTCTAGGCGCCCCCACCCACATATATATAGGTGGGAGGGGAGGAGAGCAGCGAAGGGCGCCCCAAGTAGGAGGAATCCTACTTGGAGGCCTCCTCCAATTCGCCTCCCCCCTTACTTTTATACGAAAGGGGGAAGGAAAGAGGGAAGAGGGAGAAGGAAGGGGGAATCCTATTCCCTCTCTCTCCTTTCCTCCTCCCATTTTCCTTATCCACTTAGGCCGGCCCATATGGGGGGGCACACCTGCCCCTTGTGGCTAGTGTGTTTCCCCTCTTGGCCCATAAGGCCCATATCTTTTGCCGGGGGTGCCCGGAACCCCTTCCGGTGACCCGATATGTACCCGGTACCCTCCGGAACACTTATGGTGTCCGAATACTATCGTCCTATATATCAACCTTTACCTCTCGACCTTTTCGAGACTCCTCGTCAGACCCGTGATCTCATCCGGGACTCCGAACACCATTCGGTCACCAAATCACATAACTCATATAATATAAAATCGTCATCGAACATTAAGCGTGCGGACCCTACGGGTTCGAGAACTATGTAGACATGACCGAGACACTTCTCCGGTCAATAACCAATAGCGGAACTTAGATGCTCATATTGGCTCCTAAATATTCTATAAGATCTTGATCGGTCGAACCGTTATGACAACATACGTTATTCCCTTTGTCTATCGGTATGTTACTTGCCCGAGATTCGATCGTCGGTATCTTCATACCCAGTTCAATCTCTTTACCGAAAAGTCTCTTTACTCGTTCCATAATACATCATCCTGCAACTAATTCATTAGTCACTTTGCTTGCAAGGCTTCTTATGATGTGTATTACCGAGAGGGCCCAAAGATACTCTCAGATATTCGGAGTGACAAATCCTAATCTCGATCTATGCCAACCTAACAAACACCTTCGGAGATACCTGTAGAGCATATTTATAATCAACCAGTTACATTGTGATGTTTGATAGCACACAAGGTGTTCCTCCGATATCTGGGAGTTGCATAATCTCATAGTCAAAGGAATATGTATATGACATGAAGAAAGCAATAGCAATAAAACTGAATGATCAATATGTTATGCTAACGAATGGGCATGTCCATCACATCATTCTCCTAATGATGTGATCCCGTTCATCAAATGACAACACATGTCTATGGTTAGGAAACTTAACCATCTTTGATTAACAAGCTAGTCTAGTAGAGGCTTACTAGGGACACGGTGTTTTGTCTATGTATCCACACATGTATCAAGATTCTGGTTAATACAATTCTAGCTTGAATAATAAACATTTATCATGATATAAGGAAATATAAAATAAAAACTTTATTATTGCCTCTAGGGCATATTTCCTTCAGTCTCCCACTTGCACTAGAGTCAATAATCTAGTTCACATCGCCATGTGATTTAACACCAATAGTTCACATCTCTACGTGATTAATACCCATAGTTCACATCGCCATGTGACTAACACCCAAAAGGTTTACTAGAGTCAATAATCTAGTTCACATCACTATGTGATTAACACCCAAAGAGTAAGGTGTGATCATGTTTTGCTTGTGAGAGAAGTTTAGTCAACGGGTCTGCCACATTCAGAGCCGTATGTATTTTGCAAATTTTCTATGTCTGCAATGCTCTACATAGAGCTACTCTAGCTAATTGCTCCCACTTTGAATATGTATCCAGATCTAGAATCAGAGTCATCCGGATCAGGGTAAAAGCTTGCATCGATGTAACTCTTTACAACGAACTCTTTATCACCTCCATAACCGAGAAATATTTCCTTAGTCCTCTTAGGTATCTAAGGATAACTTTGACTGCTGTCCAGTGATCCACTCCTGGATCACTATCGTACCCCCATTGCCAAACTCATGGCAAGGTACACAACAGGTTTGTTACACAACATGGCATACTTTATAGAACCTCTGGCTGAGGCATAGGGAATGACTTTCCTTCTCTTTCTATCTTATGCCTGGTCGGGCTTTGTGTCTTACTCAACTTCACACCTTACAATATAGGCTAGAACTCCTTCTTTGACTGATCTATTTTGAGTCCTTCTTTGACTGATCTATTTTGAGCTCCTTCAAAATTTTGTCAAGGTATGTACTCATTGAAAATCCTATCAAGCATCTTGATCTATCTCTATAGATCTTGATGCCCAATATGTAAGCAGCTTCACTGAGGTCTTTCATTGAAAAATTCTTATGCAAGTATCCTTTTATGCTATCCAGAAATTCTATATCATTTCCTATCAGCAATATGTCATCCACATATAATATCAGAAATGCTAGAGAGCTCCCACTCACTTTCTTGTAAATACAGGCTTCACCATAAGTCTATATAAAACCATATGCTTTGATCACCTCATCAAAGCATATATTCGAACTCCGAGATGCCTACACGAGTCCATAGAAGGATTGCTGGAGCTTGCACACTTTGTTAGCGCCTTTAGGATTGACAAAACCTTCTGGTTGCATAATATACAACTCTTCTTTGAGATATGCATTAAGGAATGCAGTTTTGACATCCATTTGCCAGATTTCATAATGTGGCAATTGCTAACATGATTCGGGCGGACTTAAGCATCGCTAGGGGTGAGAAAGTCTCATCGTAGTCAACTCCTTGAACTTTGCGAAAACCTTTTGCGACAAGTCGAGCTTTGTGGACAGTAACATTACCATCAGCATTAGTCTTCCTCTTGAAGATCCATTTATTCTCTATGGCTTGCCGATCATCGGGCAAGTCCACCAAAGTCCACAGTTTATTCTCATACATGGATCCTATCTCAGATTTCATGGCCTCAAGCCATCTGTCGGAATCTGGGCTCATCATAGATTCTTCATAGTTTGTAGGTTCCTCATGGTCTAGTAACATGACTTCCATCATAGGATTACCGTACCACTCTGGTTTGGAACATGCTCTGTTCGACCTATGAGGTCCAGTAGTAACTTGATCTAAAGTTTCATGATCATCATCATTAGCTTCCCCACTAGTTGGTGTAGTCATCACAGGAATGGATTTCACTGATGTGCTACTTTCCAATTTGAGAGAAAATACAATTACCTCATCAAGTTCTACTTTCCTCCCACTCACTTCTTTTGAGAGAAACTCCTTCTCTAGAAAGGATCCATTCTTAGCAACAAAGATCTTGCATTTCGGAGTGTGGTAGAAGGTACACCCAATTGTTTACTTAGGGTATCCTATGAAGACGCACTTCTCCGATTTGGGTTCGAGCTTATTAGGCTAAAGCCTTTTGACATAAGTGTCGCAACCCCAAACTTTAAGAGATGACAGCTTAGGTTTCTTGCCAAACCACAGTTCATACGGTGTCATCTCAATGGATTTACACGGTGCCCTATTTAACGTGAATGCAGCTGTCTCTAATGCATAACCCCAAAACGATAGTGGTAAATCGGTAAGAGATATCATAGATCGCACCATATCTAGTAAAGTATAGTTACGATGTTCGGACACACCATTACATTGTGGTGTTCCAGGTGGCGTGAGTTGTGAAACTATTCCACATTGTTTTAAATGAAGGCCAAACTCGTAACTCAAATATTCGCCTCCGTATTCAGATTGTAGAAACTTTATTTTCTTGTTATGATGATTCTCCACTTCACTCTGAAATTCTTTGAACTTTCCAAACGTTTCAGACTTGTGTTTCACTAAGTAGATATACCCATACCTACTCAAATCATCTGTGAAGGTCAGAAAATAATGATACCCGCCGAGTGCCTCAACACTTATCGGACCACATACATCGGTATGTCTTATTTCCAATAAGTCATTAGCTAGCTCCATTGTTCCGAAGAATGAAGTTTTAGTCATCTTGCCCATGAGGCATGGTTCGCAAGTATCAAATGATTCATAATCAAGTGATTCCAAAAATCCATCCGTATGGAGTTTCTTCATGCGCTTTACACCAAGATGACCTAAACGGCAGTGCCACAAATATGTTGCATTATCATTATCAACTTTACATCTTTTGGCATCAATATTACGAATATGTGTGTCAACACGTTCGAGATTCAATAAACCATTCACATTGGGTGTATGACCATAGAAGGTTTTATTCATGTAAACAGAACAACAATTATTCCCTGACTTAAATGAATAAACGTATTGCAATGAACATGATCTAAACATATTCATGCTCAACGCAAACACCAAAACAACATTTTTTTAGGTCCAACACTAATCCCGAAGGTAGAGGGAGTGTGCGATGGTGATCTTATAAACCTTTGAATCATTTCCAACACACATTGTCACCACGCCCTTAACTAGTCTTTATTCATTTTGCAGCTCCTGTTTCGAGTTACTAATCTTAGCAACTGAACCGGTATCAAATACCTTGGGGTCACTATGAACACTAGTAAAGTACACATCAATAACATGTATATCAAATATACCTTTGTTCACTTTGCCATCCTTCTTAACCGCCAAGTATTTGGGGTAGTTCCGCTTCCAGTGACCATTTCCTTTGCAGTAGAAGCACTTAGTTTCAGGCTTAGGTCCATCTTTGGGATTCTTCACGGGAGTGGAAACTTGTTTGCCATCCTTCTTGAAGTTCCCTTTCTTTCCCTTGCCCTTTTTTTTGAAACTAGTGGTCTTTTTAACCATCAACACTTGATGCTCTTTCTTGTTTTCTACCTTTGCTGATTTCAGCATCACGAAGAGCTCAGGAATCTTTTCCGTTATCCCTTGCACATTATAGTTCATCACAAAGTTCTAGTAGCTTGGTGATAGTGACTAGAGAACTCTGTCAATCACTATCTTATCTAGAAGATTAACTCCCACTTGATTCAAGCGATTGTAGTGCCCAGACATTCTGAGCACATGCTCACTAGCTGAGCTATTCTCCTCCATCTTGTAGGCAAAGTACTTGTCAGAGGTCTCATACCTCTCGACACGGGCATGAGTCTGAAATACTAATTTCAGCTCGTGGAACATCTCATATGCTCTGCAGCGTTCAAAACATTTTTGAAGTCCTGCTTCTAAGTCGTAAAGCATGGTGCACTAAACTATTAAATAGTCATCATATCGAGCTTGCCAAACATTCATAACGTCTGCATCTGCTCCTGCAGTAGGCCTTTCACCTAGTGGTGCATCAAGGACATAATTCTTCTGTGCAGCAATGAGGATAATCCTCAAGTTACAGACCCAGTCCATGTAGTTGCTACCATCATCTTTCAACTTAGCTTTCTCTAGGAACGCATTAAAATTGAAGGGAACGGTAGCACGGGCCATTGAAATACAACATACATATGCAAAAACTATTAGGACTAAGTTCGTGATAAATTAAGTTCAATTAATCATATTACTTAAGAACTCCCACTTAGTTTGACATCCCTCAAGTCACCTAAACGATACGTGATCCAAGTCAACTAAACCATGTCCGATAATCACATGAGATGGATGTTGGAAATATGCCCTAGAGGCAATAATAAAATGGTTATTATTGTATTTCCTTGTTCATGATAATTGTCTATTGTTCATGCTATAATTGTATTAACTGGAAACCGTAATACATGTGTGAATACATAGACCACAACATGTCCCTAGTAAGCCTCTAGTTGACTAGCTCGTTGATCAATAGATGGTTATTGTTTCCTGACCATGGACATTGGATGTCATTGATAACGGGATCACATCATTAGGAGAATGATGTGATGGACAAGACCCAATCCTAAGCATAGCACAAGATCGTGTAGTTCGTTTGCTAAGAGCTTTTCTAATGTCAAGTATCGTTTCCTTAGACCATGAGATTGTGCAACTCCCGGATACCGTAGGAATGCTTTGGGTGTACCAAACGTCACAACGTAACTGGGTGGCTATAAAGGTGCACTACAGGTATCTCCGAAAGTGTCTGTTGGGTTGGCACGAATCGAGACTGGGATTTGTCACTCCGTATGATGGAGAGGTATCTCTGGGCCCACTCGGTAATGCATCATCATAATGAGCTCAATGTGACTAAGGAGTTAGCCACGGGATCATGCGTTACGGAACGAGTAAAGACACTTGCCGGTAACAAGATTGAACAAGGTATGGGGATACTGACGATCGAATCTCGGGCAAGTAACATACCGATAGACAAAGGGAATTGAATACGTGATTGATTGAATCCCCGACATCGTGGTTCATCCGATGAGATCATTGTGGAACATGTGGGAGCCAATATGGGTATCCAGATCCCGCTATTGGTTATTGGCCGGAGAGGTGTCTCGGCCATGTCTGCATGGTTCCCGAACCCGTAGGGTCTACACACTTAAGGTTCGATGACGCTAGAGTTGTTATGGGAAATAGTATGTCGTTACTGAAAGTTGTTCGGAGTCCCGGATGAGATCCCGGATGTGACGAAGAACTCCGGAGTGGTCTGGAGGTGAAGATCGATATATTGGACGAAGGGTATTGGAGTCCAGAATTGTTCTGGGAGTACCGGGTGACGACCAGCGTGACCGAAAGGTGTTTCGGAGGCCCCGGCAAGCATTGGGGGGCCTTATGGGCCAAGGGGAGGGGGCACACCAGCGTTGGGTGCGCCCCTCCCAACCCCTCTCACGTAACGTGGAGAGGTGGGGGCGCCTCCCCTAGGGCAGCCACCCCTCCCGGCTTGGGGGGCAAGTTTCCCAGGGGTGGGGGCGCCCAAACCCATCTAGGGTTTCCCCTGTGGCCGCCCCCCCTCCCCTAGGGAACCCTAGGGCGCCTCCTCCACCCCCTTCCCCCTATATATAGTGAGGGAGAGAGAGGGCAGCCGCACCCTTCCCTTGGCGCAGCCCTCTCCTCCTCCAACTCCTCCTCCTCCGTAGTGCTTAGCGAAGCTCTGCCGGAGAACCACGAGCTCCATTGCCGCCACGCCGTCGTGCTGCTGGAGTTCTCCCTCAACTTCTCCTCTCCCCTTGCTGGATCAAGAAGGAGGAGACGTCCCCGGGCTGTACGTGTGTTGAACGCGGAGGCGTCGTCCGTTCGGCGCTAGATCGAATCTTCTGCGATTTGAATCGCCGCGAGTACGACTTCATCAACAGCGTGCTTGTAACGCTTCCGCTTAGCGATCTTCAAGGGTATGAAGATGCACTCCCTCTCTCTCATTGCTAGCATCTCCTAGATTGATCTTGGTGACACGTAGGAAAATTTTGAATTATTACTACGTTCCCCAACAGTGGCATCATGAGCTAGGTCTATGCGTAGATTCTATGCACGAGTAGAACACAAAGTAGTTGTGGGCGATGATTTGTTCAATTTTCTTACCGTTACTAGTATTATCTTGATTCGGCGGCATTGTGGGATGAAGCGGCCCGGACCGACCTTACACGTACTCTTACGTGAGACAGGTTCCACCGACTGACATGCACTTGATGCATAAGGTGGCTAGCGGGTGTCTGTCTCTCCCACTTTAGTCGGATCGGATTCGATGAAGAGGGTCCTTATGAAGGGTAAATAGCAATTTGCATATCACCATTGTGGCTTTTGCGTAGGTAAGAAACGTTCTAGCTAGAAACCCATAGCAGCCACGTAAAACATACAACAACAATTAGAGGACGTCTAACTTGTTTTTGCAGGGTATGCTATGTGATGTGATATGGCCAAAAGGATGTGATGAATTATATATATGTGATGTATGAGGTTGATCATGTTCTTGTAATAGGAATCACGACTTGCATGTTGATGATTATGACAACCGGCAGGAGCCATAGGAGTTGTCTTAATTTATTGTATGACATGCGTGTCAATGAAAAACGCCATGTAATTACTTTACTTTATTGCTAATCGTTAGCCATAGTAGTAGAAGTAATAGTTGGCGAGACAACTTCATGAAGACACGATGATGGAGATCATGATGATGGAGATCATGGTGTCATGCCGGTGACGAAGGTGATCATGCCGCGCCTCCAAGATGGAGATCAAAAGGCGCAAGATGATATTGGCCATATCATGTCACTTTATGATTTGCATGTGATGTTTGTCATGTTTACATGTTATTTGCTTAGAACGACGGTAGCATAAATAAGATGATCCCTCGCTAAAATTTCAAGAGATGTATTCCCCCTAACTATGCACCGTTGCGAAGGTTCGTTGTTTCGAAGCACCACGTGATGATCGGGTGTGATAGATTCACGTTCACATACAACGGGTGTAAGCCAGATTTACACATGCGAAACACTTAGGTTGACTTGACGAGCCTAGCATGTACAGACATGGCCTCGGAACACAAGAGACCGAAAGGTCGAACATGAGTCGTATAGTAGATACGATCAACATGGAGATGTTCACCGATGATGACTAGTCCGTCTCACGTGATGATCGGACACGGCCTAGTTGACTCGGATCATATATCACTTAGATGACTAGAGGGATGTCTATCTGAGTGGGAGTTCATTAAATAATTTGATTAGATGAACTTAATTATCATGAACATAGTCAAAAGGCCTTTGCAAATTATGTCGTAGCTTACACTTTAGTTCTACTAAGATATGTTCCTAGAGAAAATTTAGTTGAAAGTTGATAGTAGCAATTACGCGGACTGGGTCCGTAAAGTGAGGATTGTCCTCATTGTTGCACACAAGGCTTATGTCCTTAATGCACCGCTCAGTGTGATGAACCTCGAGCGTCGTTTGTGGATGTTGCAAACATCTGACATACACGTTTTGATGACTACGTGATAGTTCAGTGCATAATGTTAAATGGTTTAGAATTGAGGCACCGAAGACATTTTGAAACGTCGCAGAACATATGAGATGTTCCAAAGACTGAAATTGGGATTTCAGACTAGTGCCCACGTCAAGAGGTATGAGACCTCTGACAAGTTTCTTAAGCCTGCAAACGAAGGGAGAAAATCTCAATCATTGAGCATGTGCTCGGATTGTTTGAGTACTACAATCGCTTGAATCGAGTGGGAGTTGTCTTCCAGATGAGATAGTGATGGTTCTCCAAAGTCACTGCCACCAAGCTACTAGAGCTTCATGATGAACTATAACATATCAGGGATAGATATGATGATCCTTGAGCTATTCGCGATGTTTGACAGCGCGAAAGTAGAAATCAAGTAGGAGCATCAATTGTTGATGGTTAGTAAAACCACTAGTTTCAAGAAGGGCAAGGGCAAGAAAGGATACATCATGAAACGACAAATCAGTTGCTGCTCTAGTGAAGAAACCCAAGGTAGAACCCAAACCCGAGACTAAGTGCTTCTGTAATGAGGGGGACGGTCACTGAAGCAGAACTACCCTAGATACTTGGTAGATGAGAAGGCTGGTAAGGTCGACAGAAGCATATTGGATATACATTATATTAATGTCTACTTTACTAGTACTCCTAGTAGCACCAGGGTATTAGATACCGGTTCGGTTGCTAAGTGTTGGTAACTCGAAATAAAAAGCTACGGAATAAATGGAGACTAACTAAAGGTGAGATGATGATATGTGTTGGAAGTGTTTCCAAGGTTGATGTGATCAAGCATCGCATGCTCCCTCTACCATCGAGATTGGTGTTAAACCTAAATAATTGTTATTTGGTGTTTGCATTGAGCATAGACATGATTGGATTATGTTTATCGCAATATGGTTATTCATTTAAGGAGAATAATGGTTACTCTGTTTATTTGAATAATACCTTCAATGGTCTTGCACCTAAAATGAATGGTTTATTGAATCTCGATCGTAGTGATACACATGATCATGCCAAAAGATATAAGATAGTAATGATAGTACCACATACTTGTGGCACTGCCATTTGAGTCATATTGGTATAAAACGCATGAAGAAGCTCCATGTAGATGGATCTTTGGACTCACTCGTTTTTGAAAAGATTGAGACATGCGAACCATGTCTATTGGTATATATGCATGAAGAAACTCCATGCAGATGGATCGTTTGGACTCACTTGATTTTGAATCACTTGAGACATGCAAATCATACCACATGCGCAAGATGACTGAAAGGCCTCGTTTTCAGTGAGATGGAACAAAAGAGCAACTTGTTGGAAGTAATACATTTGATGTGTGCAATCCAATGAGTGCTGAGGCACGCAGTGAATATCATTATGCTCTTACTTCACAGATGATTTGAGTAGATTCTAAGTATATTTACTTGATGAAATACAAGTCTGAAGTAATTTCAGAGTGAAGTAGAAGATCGTCGTGACAAGAGGATAAGATGTCTATGATATGATCATAGAGATGAATATCTGAGTTACAAGTTTGGTACACAATTAAGACATTGTGGAAATTGTTTCACAGCTAATACCGCCTGGAACACCATAGTGTGATGGTGTGTCCGAACATCATAAATGCACCCTATTGGATATGGTGCATACCATGATGTCTCTTATCGAATTACCACTATCGTTCATGGGTTAGGCATTAGAGACAACCGCATTCACTTTAATAGGGCACCACGTAATTCCATTGAGATGACACCGTATGAAATATGGTTTAGAGAAACCTAAGCTGTCGTTTATTAAAAGTTTGGGGCTGCGACGCTTATGTGAAAAAGTTTCAGGCTGATAAGCTCGAACCCAAAGCGGATAAATGCATCTTCATAGAATACCCAAAACAGTTGGGTATACCTCCTATTTCAGATCTGGAAGCAAAAGTGATTGTTTCTAGAATCGGGTCCTTTCTCGAGGAAAAGTTTCTCTCGAAAGAATTGAGTGGGAGGATGGTGGAGACTTGATGAGGTTATTGAACCGTCACTTCAACTAGTGTGTAGCAGAGCACAAGAAGTTGTTCCTGTGGCACCTACACCAATTGAAGTGGAAGCTTATGATAGTGATCATGAAACTTCGGATCAAGTCACTACCAAACCTCGTAGGACGACAAGGATGCGTACTACTTCAGAGTGGTACGTAATCCTGTCTTGGAAGTCATGTTGCTAGACAACAATGAACCTACGAGCTATGGAGAAGCGATGGTGGGCCCAGATCCCGACGAATGGCTCGAGGCCATAAAATCCGAGAGAGGATCCATGTATAAAAACAAAGTATAGACTTTGGAAGAACTACTTGATGGTCGTAAGGCTGTTGGGTGCAGATGGATTTTAAAAGGAAGACGGACAATGATGGCAAGTGTCACCATTAAGAAAGCTCGACTTGTCATTAAGATGTTTTCCGACAAGTTCAAGGAGTTAACTACGATGAGATTTTCTCACTCGTAGTGATGCTAAGAGTCTGTTGGAATTATATTAGCAGGTATTGCATTATTTATGAAATCTTGCAGATAGGATGTCAAAAAAAACATTCTTTCCTCGACGATTTTCTTGAGGAAAGGTTGTATGTGATACAACCAGAAGGTTTTGTCAATCCTGAAAGATGCTAACAAGTATGCAAAGCTCCAGCAATCCTTCTAAGGACTGGAGTAAGCATCTCAGAGTTGGAATGTACGCTTTGATGAGATGATCAAAGATTTTGGATTTTTACAAAGTTTATGAGAAACTTGTATTTCCAAAGAAGTGAGTGGGAGCACTATAGAATTTTTTGATGAGTATATGTTGTTAACATATTGTTGATCAGAAATGATGTAGAATTTCTAGAAAGCATACAGGGTTATTTGAAAAGTGTTTTTCAATGGAAAACCTGGATTAAGCTACTTGAACATTGAGCATCAAGATCTATAAGGATAGATCAAAAACGCTTAATAGTACTTTCAAATGAATACACCGTGACAAGATTTTGAAGGAGTTCAAAATAGATCAGCAAAGAAGGAGTTCTTGGCTGTGTTACAAGGTGTGAGTATTGAGTAAGACTCAAGACTTTACCACGGCAGAAGAGAGAGAAAGGGCGAAGGTCGTCCCCTATGCTTTAGACGTAGGCTCTACAGTATGCTATGTTGTGTACCGCACCTCAAGTGTGCCCTGCCATGAGTTAGTCAAGGGGTACAACAGTGATCCAGGAATGGATCACATGACAGCGGTCTTATCCTTAGTAACTAGTGGACTAAGGAATTTTCTCGATTGTGGAGGTGGTAAAAGAGTTCGTCGTAAAGGGTTACGTCGATGCAAACTTTGACACTAATCCGGATGACTCTGAGTAGTAAACCGGATTCGTATAGTAGAGCAGTTATTTGGAATAGCTCCAAGTAGCACGTGGTAGCTGCATCTACAAGATGACATAGAGATTTGTAAAGCACACACGGATCTGAAAGGTTCAGACCCATTGACTAATAACCTCTCTCTCACAAGCGAGATATGAACAAACCCCATGGTTGTTGGAATCATTACAATCACATAGTGATGTGAACTAGATTATTGACTCTAGTGCAAGTGGGAGACTGTTGGAAATATGCCCTAGAGGCAATAATAAAATGGTTATTATTGTATTTCCTTGTTCATGATAATTGTCTATTGTTCATGCTATAATTGTATTAACTGGAAACCGTAATACATGTGTGAATACATAGACCACAACATGTCCCTAGTAAGCCTCTAGGCGACTAGCTCGTTGATCAATAGATGGTTATGGTTTCCTGACCGTGGACATTGGATGTCATTGATAACGGGATCACATCATTAGGAGAATGATGTGATGGACAAGACCCAATCCTAAGCATAGCACAAGATTGTGTAGTTCGTTTGCTAAGAGCTTTTCTTATGTCAAGTATCGTTTCCTTAGACCATGAGATTGTGCAGCTCCCGGATACCGTAGGAATGCTTTGGGTGTACCAAACATCACAACGTAACTAGGTGGCTATAAAGGTGCACTACAGGTATCTCCGAAAGTGTCTGTTGGGTTGGCACGAATCGAGACTGGGATTTGTCACTCCGTATGACAGAGAGGTATCTCTGGGCCCACTCGGTAATGCATCATCATAATGAGCTCAATGTGACTAAGGAGTTAGCCACGGTATCATGCGTTATGGAACGAGTAAAGAGACTTGCCGGTAACAAGATTGAACAAGGTATGGAGATACCGATGATCAAATCTCGGCCAAGTAACATACCGATAGACAAAGGGAATTGAATATGGGATTGATTGAATCCCCGACATCGTGGTTCATCCGATAAGATCATCGTGGAACATGTGGGAGCCAATATGGGTATCCAGATCCCGCTATTGGTTATTGGCCGGAGAGGTGTCTCGGTCATGTCTGCATGGTTCCCGAACCTGTAGGGTCTACACACTAAAGGTTCGGTGACGCTAGAGTTGTTATGGGAAATAGTATGTGGTTACCGCAGGTTGTTCGGAGTCCCGGATGAGATCCCGGACGTGACGAGGAACTCCGGAGTGGTCCGGAGGTGAAGATTGATATATTGGACGAAGGGTATTGGAGTCCGGAATTGTTCTGGGAGTACCGGGTGACGACCAGCGTGACCGAAAGGTGTTTCGGAGGCCCCGACAAGCGTTGGGGGGCCTTATGGGCCAAGGGGAGGGGGCACACCAGCCCACTAAGGGGCTGTGCGCCCCTCCCAACCCCTCTCACGAAACGTGGAGAGGTGGGGGTGCCTCCCCTAGGGCAGCCACCCCTCCCGGCTTGGGGGGCAAGTTTCCCAGGGGTGGGGGCACCCAAACCCATCTAGGGTTTCCCCTGTGGCCGCCGCCCCTCCCCTAGGGAACCCTAGGGCGCCTCCTCCACCCACTTCCCCCTATATATAGTGAGGGAGAGAGAGGGCAGCCGCACCCTTCCTTGGCACAGCCCTCTCCTCCTCCAACTCCTCCTCCTCCGTAGTGCTTAGCGAAGCTCTACCGGAGAACCCCGAGCTCCATTGCCACCACGCCGTCGTGCTGCTAGAGTTCTCCCTCAACTTCTCCTATCCCCTTGCTGGATCAAGAAGGAGGAGACATCCCCGGGCTATACGTGTGTTGAACGCAGAGGCGCCGTACGTTCGGCGCTAGATCGGATCTTCCGCGATTTGAATCGCCGCGAGTATGACTCCATCAACCGCGTTCTTGTAACGCTTCCGCTTAGCAATCTTCAAGGGTATGAAGATGCACTCCCTCTCTCTCGTTGCTAGCATCTCCTAGATTGATCTTGGTGACACGTAGGAAAATTTTGAATTATTACTACGTTCCCCAACAATGGAGTAGTCATCAATGGTGAACATCTCTATGTTGATCATATCTACTATATGATTCACGTTCGACCTTTCGGTCTCCAGTGTTCTGAGGCCATGTTTGTACATGCCAGGCTCGTCAAGTGTAACCTGAGTATTCCGCATGTGCAAAACTGTCTTGCACCCGTTGTATGTGAACGTAGAGTCTATCACACCCGATCATCACGTGGTGTCTCAACACAACGAACTTTCGCAACGGTGCATACTCAGGGAGAAGACTTATACCTTGAAATTTTAGTTAAGGGATCATCTTATAATGCTACCGCCGTACTAAGCAAAATAAGATGCATAAAAGATAAACATCACATGCAATCAAAATATGTGACATCATATGGCCATCATCATCTAGTGCTTTTGATCTCCATCTCCAAAGCATCGCCCTGATCTCCATCGTCACTGGCTCGACACCTTGATCTCCATCGCAGCATCATGGTCGTCTCGCCAACTATTGCTTCTACAACTATCGCTAACGCATAGTGATAAAGTAAAGCAATTACATGGCGTTTGCATTTCATACAATAAAGAGACAACCATAGGGCTCCTGCTAGTTGCCGATAACTTTTACAAAACATGATCGTCTCATACAACAACGTATATCACATCACCATATCACATCACAACTTGCCCTACAAAAACAAGTTAAACGTTTGATAGCACACAAGGTATTCCTCCGGTATCCGGGAGTTGCATAATCTCATAGTCAAAGGAATATGTATATGACATGAAGAAAGCAATATCAATAAAACTGAATGATCAATATGCTATGCTAACGGATGGGTCTTGTCCATCACATCATTCTCCTAATGATGTTATCCCGTTCATCAAATGACAACACATGTCTATGGTTAGGAAACTTAACCACCTTTGGTTAACGAGCTAGTCTAGTAGAGGCTTACTAGGGACACAGTGTTTTGTCTATGTATCCGCACATGTGTCGCAGGAAACCACCGCCAACTATGGGACCAAGGGTCCCTTGCTGGTTCGGCAGGGGGGATGTCACGTTGCACAAAGAGCAGAAGAGCGTGGGGCAGCACGGCAGAGATCACAAAGGCAGTTTTACCCATGTTCGGGCCGCCGTGAGGCATAAAACCCTACTCCTGCTTTGGTGGATTGATGGTGGAAAAATGGTGGTGGTCGTAGCCCGTTTACCCGGCAGGGTTGCCTCAAGGCGCAAATGGCTACGCGCGTATGAATGTGTGGGTTTCCAACCATCTAACCCTTTCTACGGTTGCCATGGCCCTCCTTTTATAGATTAAGGGGTCACCATAATGGCAAATTAGTCATTATGCACTGATAAGATAGCAAACAGTGCTATCATACCTAATTCTATAGGCTGACAGGGCTCAATAAATGCGCTGCTCAGCGTCACATCGTCGCTTGCCTGGCAAGCCTTGCTGGGCTGTTTTGCCAGCTTCACGGCTACTTGCTTGACACATTGCAGGACAGCTGTTATCTATAGGTATTTCCTATAGAAAGAGGCTGCCATGTGGCGAATGGCTGTCACTTAGTCACAGGACAGGTGGTTTTGCCTCCGCGAGTCCCGGCAGGCCTTGCCGGGGCTTCTTGGGGGTTTCCTTTCGGGGGTAACCCCGTCCTCGCCGGGCTCGCCTGCCCGACAAGGGAGGCTTTTCTCGTGGTGGTGTCTTGCTTCTCTGGTTTCGTCTTGGTCCTCTTGACCTGCATGTTGGTCCTTCGAAGATCCTGATCCTTCGTACTTTGGCCTGATCTTGGCGCTGTAATCTTGCCCTCATGCCTGCGCACAGTCTGGGCAACGGACCCAGGGTTTGTTGCACCGACAGAAGCCTACTGGCCTGCCCCAATCGCGTTGCCGGGCATTGTTGGGGTAGGTCCTAACAAGTGCACATGTTGGGTTGCTGAAGAGGCTGGCCCCTTGGAGTCTTCTTTGCTTCTTCATTAATCTTGAGCCTAGGCCAGTTTCGGGTTTTCCCATGCGTCGGGTAAAGCCAATCATGGTGGGGCCACCATTGTAATGGCCCGTGAATGACTTTAACGCACGGGGTAGAAACTGCCAATTCACTCTTCCCACCACGCTCTTATCCTTATGTAACGCCCACGATGCGGCTATATCTCCCACGTCTCGAGGCACGACTTAGAGGCATAACCGCATTGTGGTTTTGTCGCAAGAAGGGTCATCTCACACAATCCTATGTAATGAACAAGGGATAAATAGAGTTGGCTTAAAATGGCCACTACACACAATACATGAATTAAACATACATCATCACAGTACACACATAGTCCGACTATGGACAAATCCAAAAGAAAAGGAAGATAACCCCAAATGCTAGATCCCCGATCGTCCCAACTGGGCTCCACTACTGATCATCAGGAAACAGAACATAGTAACGACCAAGGTCCTCATCGAACTCGTACTTGAGCTCGGTCGCGTCACCCGCACTGGTATCATCGGCACCTCCAACTGTTTTGGTAGAATCTGTGAGTCACGAGGACTCAGCAATCTCAAAACCCGCGAGATCAAGACTATTTAAGCTTATAGGAAGGATGGGGTAATGAGGTGGAGCTGCAGCAAGCACTAAGAAAACATGGTGGCTAACATACACAAATAAGAGCGAGAAGAGAAGCAACGTAATAGTCGAGAAGCTAGAAGTGATCAAGAAGTGATCCTGAAACTACTTACGTTCATACATAACCCAAACTGTGTTCACTTCCCGGACTCCACCGAAAAGAGACCATCACGGCTACACACGTGGTTGATGCATTTTAATTAACTCAAGTGTCAAGTTATCTACAACCGGACATTAAAAAATTCCCATCTGCCACATAACCGCAGGCACGGCTTTGGAAAGTTTATACCCTGCAAGGGTGTCCCAACTTAGCCCATCACAAGCTCTCACGATCAACGAAGGATATTCCTTCTCCCGGAAAGACCCGATCAGTCTCGGAATCCCGGTTACAAGACATTTCGACAATGGTAAAACAAGACCAGCAAGACCGCCCACTGTGCAGACAAATCCCGATAGGAGCTCCACATATCTCGTTCTCAAGGCACACTGGATAAGCTAAGCGTACAAGTACCAACATAACCCAAGTTGCCAAAGGACGGTCCCGAACGGTGCTCTAGTTTGGGCCAACACTCAGAGGAGCACCGGCCCGGGAGGGTAAATAAAGATGACCCTCGGGCTCCGGAAACCCAAGGGAAAAAGGCTTAGGTGAGGCAAATGTAAAACCAAGGTTGGGCCTTGCTGGAGGAGTTCTATTCAAAGCAAACTGTCAAGGGGGTCCCATAACCCCAACCGCGTAAGGAATGCAAAATCAAGGAACATAACACCGATATGACAGAAACTAGGGCGGCAAGAGTGGAACAAAACACCAGGCATAAGACCGAGCCTTCCACCCTTTACAAAGTATATAGATGCATTAATTAAATAAGAGATATTGTGATATCCCAACATAATCATGTTCCAACATGGAGCAATCTTCAACTTCACCTGCAACTAACAACGCTATAAGAGGGGCTGAGCAAAAGCGGTAACATAGCCAAACAACGGTTTGCTAGGAAGGTGGGTTAGAGGCTTGACATGGCAATATGGGAGGCATGATAAACAAGTGGTAGGTAGCGCAACATAGCGATAGAGCGAAAAACTAGCAAGCAAAGATAGAAGTGATATCGAGGGTAATGGTCATCTCGCCTGAGATCCCGCAAGGAAGAAGAACGAGTCTATGAAGAAGACAAACAGACGTAGTCGAACGAATCCTCACCACTCCAGAACGAAACCGAAGCTAACGAGAGAAGCAAACCAGAAAGAAGCAAACTACATGGTAAACAACCATCACATAAATATGGCATGATGCACAATGAAGTATGATGCATGTCCGTTTTAAATATGCATGGCATGGCAAAGTGCACAAACAATACTACAATTAAGTGGAGCTCAATATGCAACGAGTTGCATATTGACGAAACACCACATCAATTATTTAGTTCTCTATCGTTTTTGTACCCAACAATATTAATTGTTATTAAACATGGCAAGGGGTGAAGCATAATTAAACTACACTATCTAAGCAATTTAAATGAGGCCGGAAACAACAAACAACAATTCCAGAAAATCCCCACATGCATTTACCAATTTAATGCAAACAACAATTTTAAACATTTAAATGTTGTTATCATGATGCAGATGACGTATGCAAGTTTTATGCCATTTTATGAAAATGTTGACATGAGCATGATACGAGGCATTTGTCGCCATGGCGGAAGGAAAAGGGTGCCACGGCGGCGAAACAAAAATGGTGCCACGGCAACATCCCGGTTCCGGCAACTCGATTGAGATGCTGGTGCAAAGGAGCAAGTGTGGGTGCGCGAAACGTGCAAGAGTGACGGGGAGTGATTCCGGATACCGGGTGTCCCACATGTCGGTGGCATGGCTTACGGCGAACGTGCAAGGAACAATTCGGACACGATGCAAACATAGGGTGCATCTCATACAACACATGCATTCGGTCCACAGGCGTTGTCTGGGGGTTATACCTTTGAAGCGTGCGGTTCGGGGGGGGGGCTTGAGTTCGGCGGTAGAGGTACACGTGTCGAAGGGGAAGTAGTTGTTCACGGGGTCATCGTGGAAGTAGTCGTTCTCGCGACGGTAGTGGTACACGGTCGTCGTGGAAGTAGTGGCATACATTGTTTTGTCGAATCCACGGCGACGGTAGTGGTTCACTCGACGGTCTTTGGCAATGGTCGTCGTACACGGTTCATAGACGTTCGTGTCTTCCGTAGAGGTACTGGACGCATCCCGGATGTGTAGTCGTACACGCACGTAGATGAACTTGACGGGTCCCGTGAGTAGTCGTACTCGGCGACTCCGCGTAGTTGTACATATCTTTGTGCTGTAGCCGAACTTGATGGAAAACCCACGGCGAACTTGACGGGTCCCGTGAGTAGTCGTACTCGGCGACTCCGCGTAGTTGTACATATCTTTGTGCTGTAGCCGAACTTGATGGAAAACCCACGGCGAACTTGACGGGTCCCGTGAGTAGTCGTACTCGGCGACTCCGCGTAGTTGTACATATCTTTGTGCTGTAGCCGAACTTGATGGAAAACCCACGGCGACGGTAGACGTACACGGTCGGCTTGATGGAACTTGGCGAAACCAAAATGTAGAGGTACACTTGTTCAAGTGGAACTTAACGAAATCCATCTGGAGGTAGCCGGCCGTGGTCGTACTCATGTTGACATGCAACACGATGGTCTTGATGGATCGTAGTCGAACTTGGCGGTCCGTAAGGTCAACGTAGATGACCTTGGCGACAGTTATTCTTGTGCTGACGAAACGGCAAAGAGACACAACAGCGAAGCTACTGCTCGGGGACGTCGCGGTCGGTCAAAGCAGAGGCTGGAGATGGCAGAACGGCAGCAGGCAGAGAGGGCCGACGAGAGGATGCAGGCGAGGTGGCTGTCCATGGCAGCGTCGGGTAGGGCTCGAGCTCGGACTCGAGGCAGAGGGCAACCATGAACCGCAGAGGTGCGACAACAGAGGCCGAAGGGGAGGTCAATGCCACGAGAATGGCGGCAGCGCGGGAACGACAGCTCCAGTGCAGGGCGGACGGAGCAGCTCCGGCGGTGGCGGGGTACAAGGCGAGGACGTCGCCGGACGTTGGTGATGGCTGGAGGCGGAGGCGCTGCGAACTGCAGTGTCGGGCGCGATCTTGGAGCACCCCAGCCGGAGGACGAGGCAGGGGCATGTCTAGGCGGTGGCCGAGCTCGAAGTGGGATGGTGGAGGTCGGGGTCGAGCAGGGCAACAGGCCGGTGGCGGGGGTTGACGGGTCCAGGCGAAGGGCGGTCTTGGCGCGGGGCTCCGACGATGATGGTGGACCAGAGAGCGGGCGGCAGCCTGGTTCTGCGGTGGCTGGAGCGAGGTGGGAGGAGGGGCCGAGGAGAGGGTGAGGGGATCGGGCACTGGCGGCGCTGGAGGATGGACGAGGGGGAGTGGGGGATCGGTGAGAGAGCTAGGGTTAAAACAGGGGAGCCGGATGGGCTTCTGGTGGCTGGTTGCTGCTGGGCCTGAGTGGCCTGCTGGGCTAAGCTCTCTCTCCCTCACTCTTTTTCTTTTATTTCCCAAAACAGAAAATATGAAAGAAGAAAAGGGGAAGAAAGGAAGTGTTAGGGATAGAATTTGCGCGGGTGGTTAATTTTTCCGGACTCATAAAAATGACCTTGATCCAGGAAAAATAGAAGTGGGCATGATCGAAGTTTAAATTCAAACTCTTTGAATTTAATTCAAATGGTTTGAACTAGAACAAGGTTTTAGAAGTGTCCAAAAATGTTGAACATTTAGGAAGAGCCTTGATAAATGAGTTATTAATTATGGAGAAAGTTTGGAGAACAAACATGAAGCAAAAAGGCATGAGAATTAAATTGCAAGTGGGTTGCGGTTAATCCGAAACGAATGGAATATTTATTACGGTTCCCTAAATATCGAGAGGATATGTTATAAAGAGAAATCACCATGTGAATTCCCTCGACTTAAATGGATCAAAGATCCATATGATTTATTTAGTTGAAGTTTTTAAAAGGGTTGCATGATGACATGATGCAATGCAAATGATGCTAAGAAGAATGCAACAAACCAAAACAAACCACACGACGATAACGAAAAACATGGAAGGCGTCTGGAGCGTGGGGCTCGGGGCGTCACAACACTCCTCCACTTACAAGAGATCTCGTCCCGAGATCTAAGGATGGCACCGGAGAGAAGTGGAAGAGGAAGAGGTAACTAAGTTGCTTCTTTGACAAACAAGTGAAACCATGAACCTTGAGAGGTTGAACAGATTGAAAGAAAGAATATAATGGAGATGAACGGGATTGCAAATACTCTGTTAGCAAAGAGGAACGATGAATATGATGAGAACGAAGAAGAGCTTATGGGACAAGATAGATTTTGAAGCCACTTCGGTTAAAATTAGCTGGACAAGGAATAAGAATAAAAGAATTCGGGCAGCACTCCAGTTGAAACGAGATGTACAAGGAACGATAAAGATCAATTACGACAACACTCCGGTTGGAAATGGAAGGAATAGAATATGAACTTGGCGAAATGAAAGCAGTTGGATGAGACTCCGGTTAAAAGAGGAATGATAGACACAACACTCTGGTTAAATGTATAAGCAAGGAAAAGAACACGATCCTCATAAATCGAGATGATGAGTGAGAAGAGCAACATCACTATGCCTCCGGGAGAAAGAAAAGAAGATAGATCATTGGAATAAGCGAACGGAGAAGGGAATGACAACTTGTACCACAATTGAATTTAAAAAGCATCCTGAAAAGAGGGATTGAACAGAGTTGTTGGAAAACCAACAACAAAAAGAATAAGCTTGTAGTGGGCTTATGGAAAACTTCTCAAAATTGAGGCGAAATTCTGCCACTACGGAAACAATAGATTGGATTGATATCAGCAAGGATACGAGAAACTTATTTCACCGGGAGGATCAATGAAGAACTTGGGTCATTTATAAGCACCATAAATAGCAACAATCCTTAGTGAAGGCTTTAGGTGAAAAATGACACAAGATAAGTCCAACGAAGAGATTAATGGATTGCAAAGGATCTCCTGAACGAAGAGAGAATGATGCGTTTACATATCTCATCCGTGACAACTTGCGAATCATGAAACACGAAGGGAAATTGTCAAGAATGACATAACACCACCTCAAAAGATAAGGTAGAAAGAATTGCACTTTGGAATGCAAGATGAAGAATGCTTGAACTCCTCAAAATAAGACAATGTTGAACACCATGTTTATTTTAGAGTGTAGCTTGGCGGATCTTAACTCCGAGAGAAATCTTGAAGAACAATTGAAGAATAAAAGGAATCCTTGACGAACCACCATGTTTAGCCTTCGTGAAGAACTCCAGTAATCAAAGGATGATAAAAAGAAAGAGAAGTTGAAAACACAAGGTGAAGCCTTGCGATGATTAGATGGAGCTTCGCGATGATATAACCGAGAAAAACTTGGAACTCCGGAAAAAGAAAGATGAAACAATTGAAACCGAGAATTTTGATGAACCTCCGTAATAAGGAATTAATCACTTGGATGGAACAAGAATAAGAATTATGTCATGCTTACCCTTCATCAACTTGAATTGATGAGAAGCAACAGATTTGGCATGCCACTTATTCTCGTAGAAAGGATTAAGAGAGATATAGTACAAACTTGGGAAGGTCTTCAACGAACCACCGGTAGGATTGAAACAACGAATACATTAATATGAGAACATAGGAAGAGGAATCTTGAACAAACCGCCGTAAGAATTGAAAATGAAAGTAGCAAAGGCACAATTCACCGAGAAGAATTGGAAAACGAATGAAGATACTTGAGGGGATTTAGATACATGAGAACGAAGAGATCACAAGCTGATTAGAGAATACTTGAATGATGCATCAATAAGATTGGGGAAACGAGAGCAGAAAGTTGAGAACGAATAAATCTTCTGAAATGATGGCCATCGAATGATCGAGAGAGGAAAAACAACTCTTGAAATGCTCTGGATGGGTATGAAAAGAATTCTCACAATCGAAAACAATTATGAGAGGATGGCATCAAGCTTGAACTATGAATCTTCAAGATAATGGACCAAGATTTTAGGAGAAATCTCTTCCTCGGTCTTCTGTGTTGAGAATGACGATGAGAAACACCACCATGAATTGTTGAGATACTCCGGGAGGATGAAAAACAAAGAGGTTGAGCCAACAATGTCTGGGAGAAACATCTGAGTGATGAAATTCATTCTTACGTCAAACTTCGAAAAGAATTTGGGAATAGCTCCGGTAAAATTGGAAGAGTCAGGTAAGATCCTGGGAAAAGACATGTCGGTTAGGGCCCACTCAAAAGAAACACCGTTGAAATGATATTTGAAGAGAGATAAAGCACCGGTTGATTTGAACGTCTTGAATGAGGTAACAACCTCGATATAGCTTGGAAGGAATAAGAATGGAAACTTGAATCTTCTGGGATATCTTCAGCACTCCAGATAACATGAATAGCAAGAGGTGGATGATTAAGAGATGCACCGACATGAGAAAGCATTTGAAACGAGGAAAGGAATACGATCAACACTGAAAGCTTGAATTGAATCCACCGGTGAAGAAAAGTGAACGAAGAATAATAAACTTGAAGCTCCGTTAGTATCTTCCTAAGAATCACCGGATAAGGACATTGAAAGAAAATAATGAAGAGACTACACTAGAATAAAATGGAAACTAGATTAAGAAATCCGAGTCCTTGAAGAAAAGGGTGGGAGGGCGGGAAAAAATAAAGGCAACTTGGGTCGGATGAAACGAACACTGTTGCGAAGAACTGAGAATTGATCTAGCAAATATTGAAATGATTGGATCCACTTGAAGAGAAGCACGCCGGTTGGAAAAGAATTAACATGACAACCTCATTGATCAAGAAGGATTAGTATTCACATAGAAATATGAGAACACCACTTGGAAAAAATGTATGGAATCAACACTTGACATTGAAGCAACTCGAATACCACAACTCAAAAACAAAACAAAGGATTTGGCTTGCAGGATAAGCCGAAAACAAACATATGATAGATCCCATATCCTATGATGTGTCGGTTGGAAAGATATCCTACGTGGTACTTGAATTCCCACCTATAAACTCCCAAAACTTTCTGGTTATGCAATCTGGTGTTGGGGATACAGGGGAAGCAATATATCTCACCCAAACTAACAATTCCTACATCCAGCTGTATCCATCCGTCAACACATAACCAAGAAAACTCCGGAAATCATGTACCTCAACCTTCAAAAAGCATCCGTTATACGAGCTATGGCAATACTCCCGAACTCCCGCCCCAGTACTGGGTGGCGTCGAGGTTATCTCACCAACAACTGCATAAAAGAGATTTTCGATGTCGGCAAAAAACTCAGGTATTCCAGAACTGCAAAGATAAAATTATGACGACAACATCTCGGAGCTCAACTCCCCGGGACACTGTCACAACCCCTAAATGTCAGGAGGCACCAAGAACAATGTTCTCGTCACAAGAATATCGGAACGATCCCAAGATACCCGCGTGATCCTATTTTTTTAGTGAAATCTGAGGAGAGGAAAGACAAAACATCTACGTCAGGAGACCTCACCAGAGCGACGAATGGGACTAAGGAGTAAAAAGAATCCTACTCTCCGATATATATAATCCTAAGACTGCAAACATTTTTGTTCTAGACTCAACAACGTCAACAATTCGATCAAGCAGGGGGGCTCCTAAGTCGGGGATGGCTCTGATTACAACCTTCTAACGCCCACGATGCGGCTATATCTCCCACGTGTCGAGGCACGACTTAGAGGCATAACCGCATTGTGGTTTTGTTGCAAGAAGGTCATCTTCGCACAATCCCATGTAATGAACAAGGAAGGGATAAATAGAGTTGGCTTACAATCGCCACTTCACACAATACATGAATTAAACATACATCATCAGAGTACACACATAGTCCGACTACGGACAAATCCAAAAGAAAAGGAAGATAACCCCAAATGCTAGATCCCCGATCGTCCCAACTGGGCTCCACTACTGATCATCAGGAAACGGAACATAGTAACGACCAAGGTCCTCATTGAACTCATACTTGAGCTCGGTCGCTTCACCCGCACTGGTATCATCGGGACCTGTAACTGTTTTGGTAGAATCTATGAGTCACGAGGACTCAGCAATCTCAAAACCCGCGAGATCAAGACTAGTTAAGCTTATAGGAAGGATGGGGTAATGAGGTGGAGCTGCAGCAAGCACTAAGCAAATATGGTGGCTAACATACGCAAATAAGAGCGAGAAGAGAAGCAAGGCAACGGTCGAGAAGCTAGAAGTGATCAAGAAGTGATCCTGAAACTACTTACATTCATACATAACCCAAACCGTGCTCACTTCCCGGACTCCGCCGAAAAGAGACCATCACGGCTACACACGCGGTTGATGCATTTTAATTAATTCAAGTGTCAAGTTCTCTACAACTAGACATTAACAAATTCCCATCTGCCACAGAACCACGGGCACGACTTTCGAAAGTTTATACCCTGCAGGGGTGTCCCAACTTAGCCCATCACATGCTCTCGCGATCAACGAAGGATATTCCTTCTCCCGGAAAGACCCGGTCAGTCTCGGAATCCCGGTTATAAGACATTTCGACAATGGTAAAACAAGACCAGCAAGACTGCCCACTGTGTCGACAAATCCCGATAGGAGCTCCACATATCTCGTTCTCAGGGCACACCGGATAAGCTAAACGTACAAGTACCAACATAACCCAAGTTGCCAATGGACAGTCCCGCACGGTGCTCTAGTTTGGGCCAACACTCAGAGGAGCACTGGCCCGGGGGGTAAATAAAGATGACCCTCGGGCTCCGGAAACCCAAGGGAAAAAGGCTTAGGTGAGGCAAATGTAAAACCAAGGTTGGGCCTTGCTGGAGGAGTTTTATTCAAAGCGAACTGTCAAGGGGGTCCCATAACCCCAACCGCGTAAGGAACGCAAAATCAAGGAACATAACACCGGTATGACGGAAACTAGGGCGGCAAGAGTGGAACAAAATACCAGGCATAAGGCCGAGCCTTCTACCCTTTACCAAATATATAGATGCATTAATTAAATAAGAGATATTGTGATATCCCAACATAATCATGTTCCAACATGGAGCAATCTTCAACTTCACGTGCAACTAACAATGCTATAAGAGGGGCTGAGCAAAAGCGGTAACATAGCCAAACAACGGTTTGCTAGGAAGGTGGGTTAGAGGCTTGACATGGCAATATGGGAGGCATGATAAACAAGTGGTAGGTAGTGCAACATAGCGATAGAGCGAACAACTAGCAAGCAAAGATAGAAGTGATATCGAGGGTAATGGTCATCTTGCCTTAGATCTCGCAAGGAAGAAGAACGAGTCCATGAAGAAGACAAACGGACATAGTCAAACGAATCGTCACAACTCTGGAACGAAACCGAAGCTAACGAGAGAAGCAAACTGGAAGGAAGCAAACAACATGGTAAACAACCATCACATAAATATGGCATTATGCACAATCAAGTATGATGCATGTCCGGTTTAAATATGCATGGCATGGCAAAATGCACAAACAATACTACAAATTAAGTGGAGCTCAATATGCAACGAGTTGCATTTGCATATTGACGAAACACCACATCAATTATTTAGTTCTCTCTCGTTTATGTACACAACAATATTAAATGTTATTAAACATGGCAAGGGGTGAAACATAATTAAACTACACTATCTAAGCAATTTAAATTGGGCCGGAAACGACAAACAACAATTTCAGAAAATCCCCACATGCATTTAGCAATTTAATGCAAACAACAATTTTAAACATTTAAATGTTGTTACAAGGCATTTGTCGCCACGGCGGAAGGAAAATGGTGCCACGGCGGCAAAACAAAAATGGTGCCACGGCAACATCCCGGTTCCAGCAACTCGATTGAGATGCTGGTGCAAAGGAACAAGTGTGGGTGCGCGAAACGTGCAAGAGTGGCATGGTTTACGGCGAACGTGCAAGGAACAATTCGGACACGGTGCAAACATAGGGTGCATCACATACAACACATACATTCGGTCCACGGGCGTTGTCTCGGAGTTATAACTTTGAAGCGTGCGGTTCGGGGGGTCGAGTTCGGCGGTAGAGGTACACGTGTCGAAGGGGAAGTAGTTGTTCACGGGGTCGTCGTCGAAGTAGTCGTTCTCACAACGGTAGTGGTACACGGTCGTCGTGGAAGTAGTGGTACACATTGTCTTGTCGAATCCATGGCGACGGTAGTGGTTCACTCGACGGTCTTTGACAATGGTCGTCGTACACGGTTCATAGACGTTCGTGTCTTCCGTAGAGGTACTGGACGCATCCCGGATGTGTAGTCATACACGCACGTAGTTGAACTTGACGGGTCCCGTGAGTAGTTGTGACACCCAAATTTTTATTTGGATTTTTCAAAATATTTTATTTGACTTGAGGGAGGTGATTTAAATTTTTTCTTCAAAAGAACTCTCCCTTTCAAATATTTTTTTCTTCTTTATGGCAAAGGTTTTATTTGGATTCACCCAAGATCTGTCTTTGGTCTTGGAGGTTCTTGCTTTTATTTGGACTCAAGACAAAATGCTTTTCATTTGGGGAAAATGACTTTTGAAAATCTTTTTGAAAATGCACTATGGCTTTTGGAATAATCCCTTGCCACTTTCAACAATTCCCTCTTGCCATGGCCTTAGTGCAAATCCATTCTCCTAACCCTCCCCTCATCCTTGGATCATGTTTTGCATCAAATCCAGCAAGTTGTACCTCTCCATATAAATTTTTCCATTCAAAACATATTCAAATAAATTTCTGTCTTCTATTCTAGCCATTGGTGATTTACAAAGGAACTCCACTTTCTGTTTTGATTTTTGCCCCCAAACCTTTTTCCCTTCCTAGTCCTTTGAACCCTCAACCAAGATCCATGAAGATCCACTAGTCTTCAGTTCAAATTTTTCAAACTACACTTACTGCAAGTTTGGACCAGATTTGTCAAATTTGGTGAAATTCATTCAAATCCTTTTCCAAAAATTCCAAGAAAAATCAGGCAGCCTCTGGGTGCATTGAGTGGTCACCTCACCAAGTACCAGCTCCAGAAAAAAATTTCTCATTGCCAAATCTTTCTGTCGAACACCTGCAGTGCATTGTCAAATTCAGGTTCAGTAAAGTTCAGAGAACATTTCAGTGCACTGTCGTTTTCTTCAGAACCCGACGTCGATCTCGCCAGTGCCGCCGTGTCGCCGTGTGCCCTGTCCCCTCCCCCTTGTCCTCTGCACCGCACGAGCGTCTGGCACCTTGCGGACGTCGGCGACGAGCAGCAGAAGGTGCGCCGCCCCGTGACCGACGCCAGCGGCGGCTTTGCGGCCGCCAGAGAGAGGCGCGCCGCTGACGGCGCCACCCAGCGCCGCCCAAGCCACCGGAGCTCGCCGCGTGGCCTTCCACTCCCCAGAACACGCTGCCACTCTCATCGTGAACCGTAGGGCGCGGAGCGCGCTCTCTGCCGCCGACGTGCCCGTGCGGCCACCCCACCGTGGACCGGCGCCGTTACGCCAAGACCAGCCGAGATTAGCGGGGGAACGACACCAGTAACTTCCACTGATGCTGCCTGGCCACTCCAACCTCCTGCCAATCCACTGCATCGCCGTAATCGCTCACCGGAGATTCTCCGTTCATGGCCACCCCGTCGATCCGCCTATAAATAGAGGCCCCGAGCTTCAACTCGAACCCACACCAACCCTGCACTCCACCTAGAGCACGCCTAGCCACTGGAAGAGCCCCGAGGATGTCTCCTTCCTTGACTCCGGCCGCCGCGACCCGCCACGGGATCCATCTCGATTCGCTCCCGTGCGTGCGCCTCTGCCTCCCATCTCTTGCCAGTAGCTTCACTATGCATCCCTCCTTCTGACCCGCGCTTCAATTCGAAGTTTGCAACCCTCCACCGGAGTTCTCCACCACCACCCGAGCCGCCGTCCGCCGGAGAAAGTGTCACCGTCGACGTGGTGCTCTCCGACTGTCGAGTCCACCACCCACCGACGCGGAAGGACACGCTGAAGCTCTTGGTACCCTCCGATCTTCCTGACTCGCCGTGGTTCGACGCCGGCGTCCACCGCAGTCTTCGGGCGCCGGCGAGCTTTTTAAACTTGACATGTGGGACCCCCCTGTCAGCCTCTCTTCTGTTTCCCCATGCGAAACGTTTTTTGTTGGCGCCTTCGGGTAAATACGCTTTCCCTCTTGAGCTTGCGCATTTCCAATCGAACCGTTTTCTGGTTTCTCAGTTTAAACCCTGGAACTTTTCTGTTTCATTACAGATGGGTCCCTGGACAGAAACCTTTATACCTTTTTAATAAAAAGGAATTTTTGAGTGATTCTTTTTCTGACAGTCTTAAAATTCTGTCTAGTTTTTTATGGGATTTATTTGGAAATTTTTTGGAGAAGTTTCTGTGCACGCGTTGGTTTTCACGTTAGTACCCGTTTTCGTATTGCCGTAGGTTCCGGAAGAGGTGACGGAGCCGCGAACTTCGCCGAGCTAGACTCCGACTTCTCCGAACCAGGCAAGCATGTTTGAACTTTGATATGATAAGTGTTTTGCATGTTGCGTGACAGTTTGTGCGTGGCATATGAGTGTCAGTGAGTACCTCGTTGCTTGTGAGGCAACTACCCGCATGTTCCAAAGTTGCGATGATCTCTGATGAGAGATGGCCTAATCATGTGGTGACATGAAGGGCAGCAAGGTGGTACTGTTGTAGCATACCAGCCTTGCGTCATCCGACGAATTCCGACATTAATGTGGACGGAGTCACGTTATCGTTCTTTTCCCCTCTGTGCTGCCACATGTTTCATTTGCCAGGATGCGGTTTAGTAAGTTGGTAACCTCTTTCCATGTACACACTAAACAGAGGGGCTGGGATGATGGTACCTTGGCCCAGGATTAAAGCCAGTCATCCGGTCAGGGGGCATGGGTGTTTCCGGTTGGGACCGAGAGGGGGGCACCCCCTTAGAGCGCGTGTATAGAAATTTGATCCCATGCTACGCGAGGTTGTAGCCTCCCCGTCTCAAGGTTTTTCTTGAACGTTGCCGAGGGTGATCCCTGGCTTCGGAATATTGAAATGGGTGTGTACTGGTTAGACGTGTTTCTTCCAAAACACCGTAAACGGAAGTAGTCCCCGTGACTACGGAAATCCGTTGGCTGTGGTTAAGTACAAACTCTGCAGAGTCAAATTCTTCCAAGTCATCGTGTCCATGATCAAGTAGGGTAATCAGTATATCCATATCTATCCACGTGGAAAACTTGTCTCCGGTGAACAAGCTCAAGTGGTAAACCCGGTTAAAATTATTATTACTATGGATGGACTAACCTTTTATTTGTCTCGTACTTGTAATAATTTATGATCTCGAGCTACTGCATTATTGAGCTACAATATAAGCCCTTTATGTGACGTCGCTCAGACGTCCGACTGTGGCATGTGTTTGTTCTTACTTTCAATATAAGCCCTTTATGTGACGTCGCGCAGACGCCCGACTGTGGCGTGTTTTTGTTTCTTACTTTAAATATAAGCCCTTTATGTGACGTCGCTCAGACATCCGACTGTGGCACGCACTGCCTTTATTTTCTGTTATAAGCCCTTTATGTGGTGTCGCCCCGACGCCCGACTGTGGCATTACTATTCTGCAGTTTCCTCTCGAGGAGTCATTCAGACCCTCGTTTGGCACCAGTATTATTATTTCTGCAGTTTCCTCTCGAGGAGTCATTCAGACACTCGTTTGGCACCAGTATTATTATTCTGCAGTTTCCTCTCGAGGAGTCATTCAGACACTCGTTTGGCACCAGTATTATTATTCTGCAGTTTCCTCTCGAGGAGTCATTCAGACACTCGTTTGGCACCCCGTATTTATTATCTCTATGTCTGAACGCATTGGTTAACTTGTTTATATGCTTCATGTTTACATTTGTTATAATGTCCGAACTATCTTGCGAGTACTTTCATAGTACTCACCTGGCTTGTTGATTTGGCCAGATGTTGACGAAGGCGATCTCTTGGATGAAGAGTTTGATAGCGCGTCCGACGCCTAGAGGAGTCCCAGTCAGTCCTGCGCGATCCCGGATATTGGTCACTTGTATTATATACGCTTCCGCCACCCGTTATAAGTCTCCTCGAGCCTCACTCCGACGCTCGAAGACCTGTAGTCTTCAGGAGTCATATCACTCACTTCGCGGTGATATTTCCACCACCGTTATTATCGTGAGCTAGTAGTTATGCCACCCTATCCGCCGTCTTGTTTTATCGGCATGCATGTAATAAATTGTTGGGCAGTTTCCGCTCAACTTTATATTATATTCAGTACTCCTGGTATTTTTCTTCTGTGACCATGATATTGTCTACCAGTGAGAAGGAATTCTTCCTTACTGGTCCGTAAAAGGAATTGGTCTCTCAATAATTATATTATTGAAAAACCGGTCGTGACAGTAGTCGTACTCGGCGACTCCGCGTAGTTGTACATATCTTTGTGCTGTAGCCGAACTTGATGGAAAACCCACGGCGAACGACGGGTCCCGTGAGTAGTCGTACTCGGTGACTCCGCGTAGTTGTACATATCTTTGTGCTGTAGCCGAACTTGATGAAAAACCCACGGCGACGGCAGACGTACACGGTCGGCTTGATTGAACTTGGCGAAACCAAAACGTAGAGGTACACTTGTTGAAGCGGATCTTGACGAAATCCATCTGGAGGTAGCTGGCCGTGGTCGTACTTATGTTGACGTGCAACACGATGGTCTTGATGGATCGTAGTCGAACTTTGGCGGTCCGTATGGTCAACGTAGATGAACTTGGCGACAGTTATTCTTGGGCGCACGAAACGGCAAAGAGACACAGCAGCGAAGCTGCTGCTCGGGGACGTCGCGGTCGGTCAACGCAGAGGCTGGAGATGGCAGAACGGCAGCAGGCAGTGAGGGCCGACGAGAGGATGCCGGCGAGGTGGCTGTCCATGGCAGCGTCGGGCAGGGCTCGAGCTCGGACTCGAGGCAGAGGGCAACCGTGAACTGCAGAGGTGCGACAACAGAGGCCGAAGGGGAGGTCGATGCCGTGGGAATGGCGGTGGCACGGGAACGAAGGCTCCAGCGCAGGGCGGACGGAGCAGCTCCGGCGGTGGCGGGGTACAAGGCGAGGACGTCGCCGGACGTTGGTAATGGCTGGAGGCGGAGGCCCTGCGAACTATAGCGTCGGGCGCGATCTTGGAGCACCCCAGCCGGAGGACAAGGCAGGGGCATGTCTAGGTGGTGGCCGAGCTCGAAGCGGGATGGTGGAGGTCGGGGTCGAGCAGGGCAACAGGTCGGTGGCGGGGCTTGACGGGTCCAGGCGAGGGGCGGTCTTGGTGCGGGGCTCCGACGAAGATGGTGGACCAGAGAGCGGGCGACAGCCTGGTTCTGCGGTGGCTGGAGCGAGGTTGGAGGAGGGGATCGAGGAGACGGCGAGGGGATCGGGCGCTGGCGGCGCTGGAGGATGGACGAGGGGGAGTGGGGGATCGGTGAGAGAGCTAGGGTTAAAACAGGGGAGGCGGATGGGCTTCTGGTGGCTGGTTGCTGCTGGGCCTGAGTGGCCTGCTGGGCTAAGCTCTCTCTCCCTCACTCTTCTTCTTTTATTTCCCAAAACAGAAAATATCAAAGAAGAAAAGGAGAAGAAAGGAAGTGTTAGGCATAGAATTTGCGCGGATGGTTAATTTTGCCGGACTCATAAAAACGAGCTTGATCCAGGAAAAATAGAAGTGGGCATGATCGAAGTTTAAATTCAAACTCTTTGAATTTAATTCAAATGGTTTGAACTGGAACAAGGTTTTAGAAGTGTCCAAAAATGTTCAACATTTAGGAAGAGCCTTCATAAATGAGATAATAATTATGGAGAAAGTTTGGAGAACAAACATGAAGCAAAAAGGCATGAGAATTAAATTGCAAGTGGGTTGTGGTTAATCCCAAACGAATGGAATTTTTATTATAGCTCCCTAAATATCGAGAGGATATGTTATAAAGAGAAATCACCATGTGAATTCCCTTGACTTAAATGGATCAAAGATCCATACGATTTATTTAGTTGAGTTTTTAAAAGTGTTGCATGATGACATGATGCTAAGAAGAATGCAACAAACCAAAACAAAACACACGACGATAACGAAAAACATGGAAGGCATTTGGAGCGTGGGTCTCGGGGCGTCACACCTTAGCCACGTATGCTGCAGGCATCGCGCGGGGTAGGTAACGGAGGCGCGTGGCTCGGGAGAGCATCAAGGCGAGGGCCCGGTCTTCTTGAATTGGCAGAGGAGGGCGGTGGTCGCTTGTTGAGGGAGCGGCTCCCCTCCTCGGCCTGTCTATAAAAGGAGGTGCGAAGGGAGAGCTGAGCCATCCATCTCTACATCCCTTCTTCCCTGTCCTCTATCTCCTGTTGGATATGCTGAGAAGGAGAACCCGGGGCCAGGCCCCGGGCCCTAGCTTAGAGCTTTGTGTAGGTTTCAGGAGGGCGCTCGGGCGGCGAGGCGATAGCACTAGAGGTGGCGACGCTGGTGCGTCCGTCGCCGGGCTGCCTGTTGCTTCATACCCAGTGGGAGGCGATACGAACAACACCATGCCAGGGCCCATAATGGTCATGACGCGTGGTAGTCGCTCACGGGCCAATCTTCCTCTTCTCACGTCTTCAGGGAGGGATCGCAGTACAGGTTTGCCACCAACAAAGGTGAACCTGATTTCCCTGGCGTTGTTCGCTTCGTCGCGCAGGAGGGCTCCTTGCTTCCATACATGTCTTCGGAACGTGCGGTGATCTCTGATGCCAGGGCCGTCCTAGTGCGGTCTTAGGGTGGCGGACGTATGGGAGGCGGAGGCAACCCATAGCGCATCAAGAACGGGGCGACCGTTCCGACGAGTCGTGTTTTCCGATGACTCCGCCCCCTCTACCCGATCCTCCGGCAGCGTCACCATCCGCCCCTGCCCTCCGATTTCTTCCTCCCTGCCGGGGAGCGGCGTCATCCTGATCCTGGGGAGCCGCTGAATCCCAGTTGGGTCCGTCCCCGGCCTCCTCGACCTCTTCCTGAAGGAGATGGGCAAGGGCAAAGGCATCACGGGGCACTTATCCTTTGTCAATCTTAAACTTGTAGGCATTTGCCAAAGTTTAGTTGAAATGATGTATCTCTCGAGTCCATGTATGTGTTCTATAAGATCAGCGTGTTTAATGAAAAAGACGAACCTTGCCGGGAACCCGTGCATGTAATGTCCATGCAGTGGTGGAATGCCCCTTTATTTTAAGTAAACGAGTTTTCCCCGGCATGCTATCCTGCCGGTACCCTTTTTATTTTGTTGCCGGAGAACTGAGCCTACCAGGCAAAAAATAAAGGGACCAGCCCCCCGCCAATCTCTTTTCATCAAAGGCCACTGCGACCATGCTGGCTGAAGCAACGTTCAAGTCCAGATATGGGAGCCCTGAGTTAAAGAGTGGCGAGGTTTTCTCATGCACAAGTTTCAGCTTGCAGAACACTTATGGACAAGAGATAAAACTTATCTGTTTGGCTTGCCAGAGATCGCAGCGTTGGTCCATCTTCGCAGCATTGATGCAAGATGCGATCCTATCTATATGCATATGCAATGTTCATGAAATGCTTATGCAATGCTCTTGAAATGCTCATGCAGGCATGCAACTCTGTCGGGGGGGCCCCAGCGCTTCGTTCATTTCTCTGTTGCTCAGGGTCTACACCTGGCTTTGTACAAGGTGTTACATGCAACTGAGGCAAGGCCTATTCAAAAGGGTGTCTGCCGAGGAGGGCCCGACAGCCGCGCCTTACGGGTAGATCTTGCGGAGATTCTGAATATTCCATGAGTTTTGCAATTCAATGACATCTCCGGTCTCCAGACGGACTGCGCCAGGTCTGTTGACTCAGACTACCCGGCAAGGGCCTTCCCACTTTGGCGTCAACTTGTATGTACCCTTGGCGGACTAAACACGCCTAAGGACAAGGTCGCCTTCCTCAAAACACCGGGCATGAACCCTGCAGCTGTGATAGCAACGCAGGGCTTGCTAATAGCGTGCAGCACGCCTAGCAACCCAGAGACAGGTCTCCTCAAGTAGCACAGCGTCATCATGCCGGTGCTAATCTTGCGCTACTTCATCGTAGGTAAACACTCGAGGTGACCCATAAATGAGTTCCGTTGGGATAACTGCTTCTGACCCATAAACTAGGGAGATGGGACTCTGCCCGGTAGCTCGATTTGGTGTCGTTCTGAGGGACCAGAGAACTATCAGCAGCTCATCAATCCACCGCTTGCCGTGCTTCTGCAGCATATCGAAGGTTCTTGTCTTGAGTCCTCACAGCACTTCAGTGTTCGCCCTCTCAGCTTGCCCATTGCTTTTGGGATGTGCGACAGAGGCAAATGAGATCTTGCTTCCGAGGGCATGAACATATTTCATGAAGGCGCGGCTCATGAACTGGGTGCCATTATTGGTAATCTCCTTCCTGGGACTCCAAAACGGCACACCAATTCTTTCAAGAACTTGATAGCTGACTGGGCACTCACCTTTCTCACGGCAGCTACTTCCGACCACATTGTAAACTTGTCGATAGCAACGAACAAGAATTCAAAGCCCTCGGCAGCTCGGGAGAAAGGGCCGAGGACATCGAGCCCTCGGACCAAAAACGGCCCTGACAGAGGGATTGTCTGAAGAGCTTGCGCAGGCAGGTGGGTTTTCTTGGAATGGATCTGGCAGGCTTCACACTTGGTGACTAGCTCAACCGCATCTTGGAGGGCTATGGGCCAATAGAATCCTTGCCGAAATACTTTCCCAACCAATGCCATTGATCCAATGTGGGAGCCGCACATGCCTTTGTGTATCTTAGCTAGCAGTTCCTTTCCTTCTTCTCGGCAGATGCACTTCCATTTCACACCGTTGGGCCTCCTTCTGTATAGAGTGTCATCGAAAAACTGATACATACTGGCCCTCCGGGCTACTCTTTTAGCTTCATCTTGGTCATTGGGAAGTTCCCCGGTTTGGAGGACGTGGACTATGTGCCTTGCCCAAGTTGGAGCCTGAGGCTCGGCAACAAGGACTAGTGGCACCTCCTCAACTACGGGGGCACATTCCTCATTCATGGGCACCATAGGCCTGGCTAGAGGGTGCGGTCCGGCAGGTGATGAGGAGTTGTTTCCGGCAGGGTCCCTACCAGGAGCCCCTGGAGGCTCTACCGGGAGAGGCTTACCAGAGTCCATCTTTCTCCTTTTCCGGGCCATTGTTGCTGGGGATACGGAGGGCTGATTAATATGGAGACCAAAAGTCCCTGGTTCCACAGGAAGCTTCTACGCAGCACACTTTGACAGATGATCAGCTATGCTGTTTTCCGCACGGGGTACGTGCTCTGTTTGCAATCCGTCAAAGTGCTCCTCCAATCTTCTCACTTCCTCAACGTATGCCTCCATCAATGAACTTTGGTAATCCTTGTTGACTTGTCTCACCACAAGCTGTGAATCTCCTCGAATAATCAGCTTCTTGATTCCCAATTCTGCAGCAATCCTGAGCCCGGCAAGGATCCGTTCATACTCTGCTATATTGTTGGTCGCCTCTTCCTGGGCAGAGTGCATCTGGACGACGTACTTCAAGTGCTCCTTGTAGGGGGCAACAAGAAGCACGCCAACCCCTGCACCTTGTAGGGAGAAGGCACCATCGAAATACATAATCCATTCTTGGGGTGCTTCCTTGACGGGGTAACTATTTCCAGCACTTCCTCATCAGGGGTTGGAATCCATTCTGCAATAAACTCTGCCAATGCCCAACTCTTAATTGTTGACGTGCTCTCAAATTTCAAGACGAAGCTGGGTAACTCCAAAGCCCACTCCACTATTCTGCCGGTAGCCTCAGGGTTTCGGAGTATCCTCTACAATGGGAAGCGAGTGACAACCGTGATCTCATGGGCTTGGAAGTAGTGGTGCAGTTTCCTTGAGGCCATGATGAGACCAAAGATCAATTTTTGCACACCAGAGTACCTCGATCTAGCTCCTTGCAGCAGGGAACTAACGAAGTACACTGGGCGTTGCACCACTTTCTTCTTTGCCGCGTCCTTCGGGTCGCCCTCGCTATCGTGCTTATTTCTATCCTGATCCTTATATGGGTTTGCCGGTCCTTGCTCACTTTCCGCTTGTTCCACTTCCCGCTATGCCACCAAGGCCGCACTGACCACTTGCACTACAAAAAAATACATGTTTGTCACAGTAGGTCACATTTTCTGTCATGCATGTACATCCATGACGATTTTATGACAGAATCAAGATAGTCATACTTGTGCTGTCGTAGAACTGTTCCATGACAATACCAAAATTATCATCATAGAAGTGTCCACTTCCATGACGATAAATGGCGCGTCATGGAAGTGTTTTCATCAAGGGTGACCGACACATGGCATCCAACTTAATGGTCGTCGTTAAGCTATCGGGTTCCTGTTTGGATCCGATAACCCGTTAACAGGCCCGACCAATGGGGATTTTCCACGTGTAAAATCATCATTGGCTGGAGGAAACACGTGTCGGCTCACCATTGGGACAGATGTCATCCGCTCATTGGGCAGAAGGCGCCTATGATACTTCGACACGTGGCACAGCCAACAGAGGCCCATTCCTGTGAAAAGGCAGGCCCGTTTGACTTGGTCAAAAGGTAGCGGGCTGGCACAGAAAGCCTGTTAACGGCCTGTTCGCATCTAGCCCATTCACAACCCGCTAACTCAGGGCCCGTTACGGCCTATCCGAATTAGGCCCAGTAGCGTCATCTGGTCCGTCCAATGTGATTCCAACCCATTGTAACTTCCGGCCCATGTATGGCCCATGACGTCTTTCGGCCCATATGAGGCCCTTTGTAACTCTTGGCCCGTAATGAACAGTGTATCGCTTTATACTCATTAACGGCCCATTATTCCATTGGGTTGTTTCCATCCCGTGGTATCTTTCGGCCTTCTCAGGGCCCATTTATTCTTGCGCTCATTTCCAGCATTCGGTTACTTATGGCCCGTCACTGGCCTTTACTGCTTGTTGGCCAAATTCAGCCCATGGTTATAGTCGGCCCATTTGCGGTCTGTTAATCCGTTGGGTCATTTTCATAGCGTCATCAAATACGGACGATTAACAACGGCCCGTTATGGTCGGCCCATGAATGAACAATTCCAACTCTAGCCCGTTTACGGCCCATAATGCGGTCTGTTATTGGCCCATGTTTGGCCAATCGATCATACGGCCTGTAGAAGGCCCATTGATGCTGCAGCCCGTAGAAGGCCCATGGTTTCAACGGCCCGTAGAAGGCCCATTGTTTCTACGGCCTTAGAAGGCCTATTGTTTCTACGGCCCGTAGGAGGCCCAGGGTCACTACAGTAAATATGTAGCCCATGTTTATTGTGGCCTAGTTTTAAAAAATAGGTTATTGCGGCCACTAGCAACTCGCGGAAAAAGAACTACACTGACTACAAGCAAACAAATAAACAAGACAACAAGGAAATAAATAAGCAAGCAACTTACGCTAGGCTATCATGGCTATTACACATATTGCATCCACTGGGCATCAAAGTTTGCCACCAGTACAAATATAGGAAACAAAGCAGCATATCACAAACGCTGGTTGTCAAAGTTGGTGACCAGTGCAAATAAACGCCGCAGCAAAACAAGTCCAGAACTGAAACCACTTCAGAAGAGCTCAAGAAACAATATCCTAGGTACCCATAATGCTCGCAAGATGCTTAGCAAGCTTATTAACTTTCTCTTGTTTGGCGCTTAAATCCTCCAGCGCTTGCTATTGCACCAGAAAGTATGAATCTGAATTCTACAGGGACTTCCTCAATCCTTCTGCTTCCTGTCGCATAACATCTGATCGATGTCTTTCAACTTGAAGTTGAGACTGAAGAAGTCGAACTGATTCAGGCAACTAGTTCGAAGAGCCGGTGCCAGTAGTAGTGGCCAGTAACTCGAACACTACATCAAGACAGGACTTTGGGGTTGTCTCAGTGTCTGCAATATAGTTTTTATCAGCTTTCTTGGAGACCAAGAGGGATGTCTCACTATCTTCAACCTTATCTGCATTACTTCCTTTACCATTGCATAACGGGGTACTCTTTCTCTAATATTTTATCCGCATTCTAAAAGAGAAACAAACAGACACATCACAGGTTTACCATGTTGTATATGAAAACTCATTTTAGTAAACTAGTTCAGTAGTAAGGTAGACACGATAACAACATGAAACAAACATATATCTATGTAGTATGGTCACTGTATGGTCTATATCATTCTAGTTTATGTTGCCAAATCAAGATAGAGACAGTTCAAATCATATCTATTTAAGACAAAGTAGCATAGACAGAATATAAGTGTGGGAAACTACATAGTAGTAACAACACTTGTAATGTGCATGGCATGAGAACATAACTGTTTATTCAATTGAACGGAAATCAGCATAGAGCAAGTTACAACAACCAACACGTTAAAGAAACAGGTTTAAAACATACATGTTGCGCCATTGGAGTTTCAATTGCATCCTTCAAATTTGAAATTAGTTGGTATGAGTAAATACAGTGATGCAAGAGCAAAGGAGTATGAACCTGACCTGAGAACAATGCTTCGTCTTCTTTAAGCATTGACTTGGGCACTGCAGTTGCCTTACTAACTGCTTGTGTTTGGGTGCTCTATAGTGGAGAAGGTGATGTGTCAACTAGAACTGGGTTACTATCTGCTGGGATTGGGGTTACAAGGGGTGTAGCTGGTTCTCTATCCAACTAGGTAGGGGTACAATCTGCGTGAGTCTGGGTTATGTGTGGTGGGGATGGTTCTTGGGCAAGTACAACTGTAGTTCTATCTGCATCGACAGGTAGCACGATCTTTTTTGAAGACCGAGTTTTTACTCCCACATATACTGCCATCACTGAGGGAGTCTTGGACTAAGGGGTCCTCGGGCGTCCGGCCTGTTAACCATGGGCCGGACTGACGGGCTGTGAAGATACGAAGACCGAAGACTGCACCCGTGTCCGGATGGGACTCTCCTTGGTGTGGAAGGCAAGCTTGGCGACCAAATACGTAGATTCCCTTCCTTGTAACCGACCTTGTGTAACCCTAGATCCACCCGGTGTCTATATAAACCGGAGGACTTAGTCTGGAGGAGGATACATACTCATTCTCATAGTCATACAGGCTAGACTTCTAGGGTTTAGCCATTACGATCTCGTGGTATATCAACTCTTGTAATACTCATATTCATCAAGATCAATCAAGCACGAAGTAGGGCATTACCTCTATAGAGAGGGCCCGAACCTGGGTAAACATCGTGTCCCCTGTCTCCTGTTACCATCGACCTTAGACGCACAGTTCGGGACCCCCTACCAGAGATCCGCCGGTTTTGACACCGACATTGGTGCTTTCATTGAGAGTTCCACTGTGCCGTCCTCAAGAGGTTTGATGGTCCCTTCAATCGTCAACAACGATGTCGTCTAGGGAAAAACCTTCCTCCCCGGACAGATCTTCGTGTTCGGCGGCTTCGCACTGCGGGCCAACTCGCTTGGCCATCTGGAGCAGATCGACAGCTACGCCCCTGGCCACCTGGTCAGATTTGGAAGCTTGAACTACTTTGCTGACATCCATGGAGACTTGGTCTTCGTCGGATTCGAGACCGCAGTAGCCGCTCCCTGTCACACCGATGCACACGATCTAAATCTGTCATCGAACTACACTCAGGAGATTGGTCCCGAAACTGCTCTGGCCTTAGATCCGGAGCAGATCGTGCCATCTGAGGATGGGAAGCTCAACCCCACCATGGAGGCAACACATTCCACGGTGTTGGATCCGAACATAGACCTAAAGCCACACGACCGAGCCACGTGCATCCGCGGGCGCCGAACTTGACCGCTCATCGATCTTTGAGTTCAGTGCCGCAGACATCTTCCAACATTCGCCCCTTGGCGATGTGCTAAGCTCATTAAAGAATCTGTCCTTGGCGGGGGACTCACAGCCGAACTATGTACGGTTCAAACTAGGGGCTGATGATGGGGAATTTTGCTTCCCACCCGCCATCCACTTCATAGCCACTGTCGAGGAATTAACCGACATGCTTGATTACGGCTCCAAAGACATCGTTAGTACGGATGACGATGCCAACGAGGAGCAAGGCCAAAACCCGCCATTCACTGGACGACGGACGACCACTTCTTCCTACGACGTATACATGGTGGATACACCTAAAAAACTAACAACGATGACAAAGAGGATCCAGTTGAGGACAAACCTCCTGAGAGACAGCCCAAGCGCCGGCTTCCTCCGCGCCGCTCTAAGTCACGTCGTTCCAAAGACAGCAATAGCACCGGAAAAAATAATACTCCGGACGATGTCGAAAACAATGAAGACCCCGTCAAGGTAACCACCGAACAGGAGGAATGGGAAAATGGGCAAGTTAGCCCTGATGAACAGGCCATACACGAGATTCGGAGGACAGTAATTATCTTCCGCTCTCTGAGGAAGAGGAGAGCCTCGGCAACGAGGATTTCATCGTGCTTGAGGAACCCCTCGAGCAGGAGCGCTTTAAACGCCGGCTAATAGCCACTTCAAGGAGCCTGAAAAAGAAGCTGTTGCAGCTTCAAGCGGACCAAGATCTGCTCAATGATAGATGGACGAAAGTCCTGGCCGCCGAAGAATACGGCCTTAGTGGCCCAGCCAAAAATTACCTGAAGCGTAGATTGCTACCTCAGTTCAATGACGAGGCGCTGGAGCCCGTACCACCATCGCGCAATGCGGCAGGCCGACCACAACTTGGTCGGGATAAAGCGGCAACTCAAGCCGAACACCAGACCGCCCCACCTCGCTGTAAAGACAAGAATAAAACAGCTCGGGGTTGTACATACGACCTTCAATAGGACTTGCACAGTAGAGCAGGACACACAAGATCAATCTACGGATCACGAGGACGTGCCTCGACACACGACGATGGCTACCTATTCGGACGTGACAAACCTAGCCACGCCCGGGCCGAAAACTGCAAATGGACTCCATCAGAGGTACGTCGCAGTGTGGCCCAATATAGAGGCGCCGCACACCCTCTTTGCTTCACAGATGATGTAATGGAGCATGAATTCCCAGACGGGTTCAAACCCATGAATATCGAATCATACGACAGAACAACGGATCCCGCGGTATGGATCGAGGACTTCCTCCTCCATATCCACATGGCCCGCGGAGATGACCTTCATGCCATCAAATACCTACCACTAAAACTCAAAGGACCAGCTCGGTACTGGTTAAACAGGTTGTTGGAAAATTCTATTCGCAGCTGGGAAGATTTGGAAGACGCCTTTCGTGACAACTTCCAAGGAACATATGTCCGGCCACCGGTTGCCGACGACTTAAGTCACATTGTCCAGCAGCCCGAAGAGTCAGCCAGGAAGCTCTGGACTAGGTTCTTAGTTAAAAAGAACCAAATCGTCGACTGTCCGGACGCAGAAGCCCTTGCGGCCTTCAAACACATTGTCCGGGATGAATGGCTTGCCCGCCACCTCGGTCAAGAAGGACTCCATGACAGCCCTTATGGCTCTAATGACCAGCTTTTGCGCGGGAGAAGACAGCTAGCTCGCTCGTTGAAGCAACAACGCCAGCGACTCGGGCACTTTCGAAATCTGAGACGGCAATGGCAAGCCACGACGCAGCAAACACAAAAGTCGCAATGATAATAAAAGATCATGCGACACAACGGTCAACGCCGGATTCAGTAGTCCCAAACCCGGTCAACGGAAAAAGCCATTCAAGGCGAACAGAGGCGGACCATCCAATCTAGACATGATATTGGATCGACCCTGCCAGATTCACGGCCACCCCAATAAACCAGCTAATCATACCAACAGAAGCTGTTGGGTCTTCAAGCAGGCTGGCAAGCTCAACGCCGAACACAAGGGGAGGAGGCCGCCAGGCGATAGGGACGACGAAGAGATTCACCAACCAAATACCGGGGGTCAGAAGCAATTTCCCCCCGAAGTAAAAACAGTGAACATGGTATACGCAACACACAACTTTATAAGGGAGCAGGAGAAGCACCCCCTCCGGACCGAAGATTATACTGCGGCAACTTCAGTACAAAACGGTCTTATTAAACCGCATACCTTGTTGGCCATTAAGCGACCGGTCTCCATTCAACAGGATCGACCAATCCCGGAGTGGAAATAGCAGTTCGTCTTCCGCCGCCCACCTCATATATACCCGCGAAATTTGTATCGCGCATACATCACTACGCACTTAAGATACCATGGGCATCGGCGGAAGCATAATACGGACAAGCCTGCAAGCATTCCCGTAACATTTTTTCTCCACATTACTCTTTCTTTCTTCATTATCTCTTAAGAACAGGTGACGCAAAGGACAAACATCTAACTGACTCTATCGGAGTTCGGATCCGTACACTCACCTAAGGGGCTACTTCCGTCAAGGATTCCCCTTGCCGAGGACAGGCGGCGCAGACGTGCGACAGGAGGTCCAAAATAACTTTTTGTAGACCGCACTCTTTATTTCGAGCCTGTAATATGCCTTTTTCCTCCGCCTTCGACCCTGGGCATGTCAAATAGCCGTGGTTGTGGTCTTTCTATCTATAAAGTAACCATTGGCATATCACTCAGGTCCCAGTAAACATAATCCACATTAATCATTCGTTTCTTTTTCACAAATGAATTTGGCTCCTATGGTTGTTGCACAGACATACCTCGGCATAACCTGCCAGGGGCTCGGTACGGGAACAAGTGAGTTGCCAACAAAGTCCGAACAACTTTATAGCGTACTTCGGCGTCGCGAGTTTGGCCTTATATGCATCAGCTCCGAATCATGTCTTGGGTCAATGGTTGGGTTGCCCGGCTCCTGTGCTTGCTACCTTACGTTCAGCTCTATCGGCTAGGGTAGTAAAGGGAGAACTACTACGATTGTGCTTCCGGTTCATCTGGTCAAGCACCTCAGTAGAGAAAGCCGAAAACCGACTGTCATGATGCTGCGAGAGCCGGTCAACCACTCGATGACTTATCGGAATCTGTCGCGATTCCCTCCGTATCATACGAAGGACCTTTTTAATTCAGGTCATATATGTAACGCACCATATTGGAATAAGCCGTACACATACCAGGGGCTATATCGTAGCCCCCCCTATAAAACTCCTATGGCTAAGTGAAACTGTTAACGCCCTATAGTCTGATTGCCTGGTTCGCTGCATTTTCACCTTCTTCACGGACCAAGACGTTGGGTCAAGAGTGACCAAATGCTTTTCCGAACACCCCCGTACTTCCTACGAGGGGGCTGAAGTCGACGACTGGAAAACTTTCAGATTATATAAAAACGGCCGCACAGGAGGAACAAAAGCTTTCGAGCAAAACATAAAAATAGATTGACTATAAAATTGTATTTATAATTCCCATACACCTCACTCGAATATTATGTCTTTCGAGCATTGACCCTCTATCAAGCGGGCAGCCTCTAAGACGTCTTCAAAATAGTGCTCCAGTGTGTGATGGTCCTTGCCCTTGGGTGGACTCTTCGCCGCAACATCGATGGCCTTCATTTTCCCCAAGTATGTCTTGACACAGGCAAAGGCCATCTGTGCACCCTCAATGCACGCCGACCGCCTAACAGTGTCGATACGTGGCGCTGCATCAACAAGCCGCTGCACCAAGCCGAAGTAGCTATTCGGAGTAGGCTCAGTTGGCCACAGCCGGATTACGACGTTCTTCATGGCAGCGCCGGATATCCTATGAAGCTCGGCCCATTGGGACATCTGTTCATTTAGCAACAGAGGGCGCTTGGTTGTGCCAAATTTTGGCCAGAATAGCTTCTCCGTTGCATACCCCTCTCGCGCTTGGTAAAACTGCGCCGCATCAGAAGAACTCTTCGGCAAGTCTAAAAACTCATCTGGAGAACTCCACACTTGGTTAAGCTGAGCATAGTTCGGATCGCCGAACTTAGTCTGTAATAAAAAGGGCTTACCGGCTGCGATCTCCCCAGCTTGCTGTATCTCCTCCCGGGCCACTCTAGACTTCAACCGTGCTTCCTTCGCCTCTTGTAAGGCCTTGTCAAGTTCAGCTGTTTTGGCTTTATTTTCCTTCTCAAGGAATTCATAGCGGCCAGCAGCATCCTTCAGTTCGAGCGCCATCATGGATATTTCCTCCTCGTCTTGGCGTCGGCAGCCTGTTCGGCCTTTAACTCGGTCGATGCCTTTTCGGCAGCCGCATTACTAAACCGGGCCTGCTCCTTGGCCCGGGCTAGCTCTGCCCGAAGAACCTCAACTGCGGCAGCACCATCTGCAGCCATGCATATCCCAGTATGCAACTTTTAGCGTCACGCCTATATTACAAATATGTATGTGTAAGGACTTCTCCGAATACATACCTTGCGACTTGTTAAGACTCATATTGATTAACGCAATATCATCCCCTGCCACATCAAGCTTCCGGTATAGCTCGGCAATATCCGTAGTCCGGGAAGTAGCCAGGGGGGAAGCATCCTGTGTTCCAATTAATGAGATTAGTCCTTGAGTGTTTCTTCTTGATCCTCCGTTCGCCTCCCATGGGAAGCCAACCCGAGTCTCAGGGGCTACTACCTATACACAGGTGCATTTTTGCAAATAAATTATCGTTGAAAATATTACATCACAAACCTCGAAGCCTCTTAGCAGGCTCATGAAGGCTTCATTCAATCCGCTCTTCGCGGACATAATCTTCTCAACCACCGTACCCATCAAGGTACGCTGTTCCTTCGAGACAGATGCTTTTCGCAGCATATCCCTCAACATATCCGGTGCCGCCAGGTCTCCGGAAGCCGCTGTAGGAGCACAAAAATCCTTTGAAGGAACCAGTTCACCCGTCTCCAGAATCATCGTTGGCTGAAAACAGGATAGTCCGGGGCCTTCATTGTTGGCCCCTGAATCCCGGACGATCGAAGGTCCACCTTCGGGTACTGCCTCTTTCATCCCCTGCACAGCTTGTTGATCAAGAAAAACCCTTCGATATGACACTTCGTAGTCGTCAACCTTATCGGGCGAGGAGGTCGGGGGAGGCATCTCGCTTTTCATCATCTCTGGCAGGAGATCTCCCGAAGAAGAGGATTGCCCAGGAAAACTCTGTGTCGAACTGTAAAAATACATAGGCACGTTACATGTCTCTTCGGTAATAGGAAAGGAGCGGGATGCGATCAAAGCACCCCGGATTCACTTATGATTTGGTCGAGGGCTTGTCCTCACGGCGGAGCTGTTCAATGGCGTCGCCTTCCAATCCCGAGCCGCCCGACGGTGGCATCTTACCCCTCTTCGGAGACCGCCCCTCCCAACCTTCGGAGGCGGCCCTCTTCTTCCTGAATGGAGAAGGGATACTTGCTTCTCCTTCGCCTTTGTCTTTGGGCGAGGAAATGTCAATTTCTCCGGACGCGGTATCTAATTTACCTTCGGAACGAAGGACATCCCGGGTCTTCCTACTCTCCACCTTGCCCTCCTCTACTGGCGCCTGGTACGGTGCCGGTACCAGCATCCTATTTAACACGGGGTCCGCTGAGTCTTCGGGAAGAGGGGCCGGACACCTAATCCGTTCCGCTTTCTTTATCCAGCCCTGGAAAAAGATGGTTTGCTTAGTGTCTTACCACAGGATACCTGATTAGGAGATGTTCGGTGGACGGATACTTACCGTGGTGTCCGGATGGCTATAGTCAAGGCCAGTATCTTCGGTGGTGTCCGACCATTGTCATTTCCCAAAAAATAATTTCCACATTCCTTCGTGCGTAGTGCCGAAGAAGTGCTAAAGAGTCCGTGGCCCTTTTGGGTTAAACTCCCACATGCGGAGAGGCCGTCGCTGGCACGGCAGGGTCTGGCGGACTAGCATTACCTGAATAACATTGACAAGATCAATATCCTTCTCAATGAGGCCTCGGATGCGACTCTGCAGAGTCCGTACTTCGTCAACTGATCCCCAGTCCAACCCCTTATTAATCCATGATGCAAGCTGAATTGGGGGGCCGGATCGGAACGCAGGCGCAGCTGCCCACTTGGAACCACGAGGCTCAGTGATACAGAACCACTCCTGCTGCCATAAGTCGGAAGATTGTGTGAAGGATCCTTTTAGCCAAACAGCGCTGGTAAGCTTGCTCAGTGAGGCTCCACCGCACTCCGCCCACTCCCCCTCTATCACTTCTGGCTTCACATTGAAGGTCTTGAGCCACAAGCCGAAGTGTGGAGGAGTCCGGAGGAAGGCTTCCCACGTGACGATAAACGCCGAGATGAGAAGAACAGAATTCGGGGCGAGATCGTGAAAATATAGTCCATAATAGAACATGAGTCCCCGGGCGAAGGCGTTAAGTGCGAACCCTAAACCTCGGAGGAAGTGGGAAACAAACACGACTCTCTCGCCAGATCTGGGGGTAGGGATAACCTGCCCTTCCATGGGAAGCCGATGGACGATTTCTGCGGTCAGATATCTTGCCGCCCGAAGCTTCGCAATATCCTCCTCTATGACAGAAGAAGCCACCCACCGGCCTTGACGGCTGGATCCGGACATGACTGAGGCTTGCGGCGATTGAAACCTGGGTGTTGGAACTCGAGGTAGTGAGGGTTGAGGAAGAAGCAAGCATGAAGAAGAAAGACGGGTCTGTACCCCTTTATGAAGGCCGTTAATATCGAACGCCTCCTCCCGGGCCTTGAAACTTGCCTATTCCCAAGGAGTTGTACCCTAAAGACGGTTGGGTTACCCACGCTCGCATTGATGAAAATCCCGCAATAAGGGGACACGATCTCTCCTTTGAAAAGACGTGCCAATGAATGGCGGACAAAAACGGTTCGATATAGTGACCGAACAGATGTGATGTCATCTTGCAAAAAGTTGTCAGCAGATGGGACTCGTGATATTATATTCCCTCTGCGGTTGTGTGTGGTGCGCGTGTTACAGGTCCGGACACGTTCCGAAGACTATCTTGGAGTTCGGAAGGAGGAACCCGCCTTGCAATGCCGAAGACAATCTGTGCACCGAACACTTTTTCATTGAAGCCAGGTTCATGGGCTACTGAGGGAGTCCTAGACTAAGGGGTCCTCGGGCGTCCGGCCTGTTAACCATGGGCCGGACTGACGGGCTGTGAAGATACGAAGACCGAAGACTGCACCCGTGTCCGGATGGGACTCTCCTTGGCGTGGAAGGCAAGCTTGTCGACCAAACACATAGAGTCCCTTCCTTGTAACCGACCTTGTGTAACCCTAGATCCACCCGGTGTCTATATAAACCGGAGGACTTAGTCCGGAGGAGGATATATACTCATTATCATAGTCATACAGGTTAGACTTCTAGGGTTTAGCCATTACGATCTCATGGTAGATCAACTCCTGTAATACTCATATTCATCAAGATCAATCAAGCAGGAAGTAGGGTATTACCTCTATAGAGAGGGCCCGAACCTGGGTAAACATCATGTCCCCTGTCTCCTGTTACCATCGACCTTAGACGCATAGTTCGGGACCCCCTACCCGAGATCCGCCGGTTTTGACACCGACAATCACCCCCTCCAATTCAAATGGCTGACAAACAAGAAAAGTAATTGAATGTACATACATTGTAAGATAGACAGATGCAATGGATAGTAGGGAAGAAAACAGGGCATGAAATAATTCACATTTATGTTGTCTAACCAAACAGAATAGCATGGCTACTTAAACAGGATATCATGACAGAGTTTCACATGTATGATGGATAACTAAATAGGGTAGAATGACATACTTCAAAATATGATGACTATGTAAACAGGATGAGATGATATATAACTATATTATGTCTTTAGAAAATGGGTTGGCATGCCATAATTCAGATACATGCTGTCTATGTAAACATCATGGCATGATCTAATTCAAATATATGATTTATATACTAAGCAAGTGAGCAGAGGGAAATCGCATATATGATGTGTCAACTAAGGAGATGGCATTCAATATTGGGTATATGATGTAAACACTAAGCATTGCAAGACAACATATGCATGATATGAGTAATATAACCCTGCCAAGTTTGAGCATACACCTCAGGGGGATAACAGGACTGATCATCTACCTTTGAATCCTCCTCTGATGAGCTATCTGTAAGCAGCAAGATATCTGCTTCAGCAGGTAGCATTGTCTGTTCTGATGACCTTATTTTCACTCCAGATTTCTCCATCACCGATTCAACTGGCTTTTGCACAGGAAGAGCAGTTGAATATACAAACATTGTCGACAAATGCAATGAGTAATACAAAAAAAGGACGACATGATATAATTCCCATATATGACGCTTGGCTAAACAGCATGGCATTGCATAATTCACATACATAATGCCTTGTAACAAGATAGCATTGCATAATTCACATATATAATGTCTTGCAACAAGATGGCATTGCAAAATTCACATACATGGTAATTAGACACTAAACAGGTGGCATTCACACAAAGCATGTCTAAAGCAAATGACATGCCAATGCAAGACACCATATGCATGATATGAGCAATATAACCCTGCCAAGTTCGAGCATGCACCTCGGGGGGGGGGGGCGAATAGGACTGGTCATCTGTCTCTAATCCTCGTCTGAGGAGCTATCCATAACCAGCAAGACATGCGCTTCGTCAGATAGCATTGTCTGCTCTGAACACCTTGTTTCCACTCCATATTTTTCCATGACTGTGTCGAATGGCTGATGCACAGGAAGAGTTATTGAATGTACTAAAATTGTTGACAAATTTAATACGTAATAAAAAATGATAGCATGATATAATTCATATATAAGATGACTGGCTAACCAGGGTGGCATTGCAAAATTCACATATATGATGTCTGGCGAAACAAGATGGCATTGCATGATTCAAATATACGATAAAGAAAATATGCATGATATTACCAACATCAGCATGCCAAGTTAGAGCGATGACCTCAGGGGTTAAATAGGATTGGTCTTGTCCTTCTGAGTCCCCCTCTGAAGAGTTATCTTCCTCTTGATTACAATCCGACATGGGTGGAGGGGGGCTGCCTTTGCGCCCACCAGGGAGCGACGTTTGCATGAAATTTTATTTCCACGCAAGGCTCGTCTCTTTTGCTCTACATGTTCAGTTCCATTGTGTACAATAACTGACATGCATAGGAATAAAACATAGTGAGATTATGTAAGGAGTGCATGCACAAATCCAGAGTGATGGTACCAAATTGTGGGTAGACCCAAAACCAATGATAGCAGGCACATAATAGCTTTAGTTTAAAAATATAGATAATGGCTCCTTTAATGTTTGTTTCCACCAACATGAAACTCATAGTAGTCACCTGAGATTAACCAGATAGTAGACATATAGTATTGATTGCTGACCCAATATGTACCCCACAACCATTTAAAAACTTAAGTTTGAGCATTAGTTTGGACCTGACTCAGAGTGTAATAGATGAACAGGACGATAAAGTAGCATGTCATCATATTAAGTGATGCATAATGTAAGCAGACACGAAAGAGTGCGACCTCTCTTGCGGACCCGTGTAGTCCTCAACGTCATCTGCTCAGTTGATGATGGTACATAATAGCTTTAGTTAAAAAATATAGATAATGGCTCCTTTAATGTTTGTTTCCACCCAACATGAAACTCATAGTAGTCACCCGAGATTAATGCAGTTGTCGTGGCTGCCAGCGGCGGGGAAGAAGATCTGAGGCGGTGAAAGACAATCTGGAGAGCGGATCCCTACTATGGTGAATCCTTCCATCATTGGAGCAGCTGAGCTGGGGTGGAACACAGCGCAACATGAGCGGGACAAAACACACAAGATTTTCTTTGACACCTATTTGTAACAGAAGTAATTGTGTAAGGGCTTGTTTGAATTTGAGGATTATAACGATGCAGGGATAGGAGATACACATGAATAGGATAGGAATGCACGTGCAAGACAGAGAATTTAAAAACACAAGATTTCTACCAATCTGTGTGTTTGGTTCACAAGAATTGGAAGATCACAGGATGCAAAGAAGCATGGTGAGATTACGTCAAACCACAAGAAAATGTAGGGTTATAATGCTATTATGCTACTATCTCTTAGTCTTGTGCTTCATGAATATGAATTTGAAAAGGAGGACAAGTGGATATTAAAATTCCTACGGTTTTTTCTTTCAAGGAGACACTAAAGGAACAAATCCTACAGTTTTCCTTTGCTCCATTCTTTTGAACCAAATGCATGAATAGTAGTACCATAGGAAACTTTCCAATTCCTATGTTTTTCCTTCACTTTTCCTTTCAAGCACTGGCGATTCTAGTAGGCAGCCTTGAGCAGGGAAAAGCCTAGACTCAAAAAATGTTTTGTGCTACTTCTACTACTTTGGACCCAGGCCACTGCCCTACTAGCTCAACTCCCAGGGCCATCTACAAATGCACAGCTCAAGCGCGCAGAGATAAATAATGATGGCGTTCAAGAGAGTCCATCACGGATAGCTAAGTTGCCTCGTACCTCACTGCTTGTAATATAGTAGGAGAAACTAATCGTATTTCACGTTACTACGAGTGCTGAGTGGACAATATATATGACATGTAGAGTAAAAAAGAGATGCAACAAGTGAACAACCTCTTTGGCGAAGCCATGTCGATCTCCACGTGATTGGTTGGTTGGGGAGGATGCTCTAGCTGATTTGGCTATCGGAGCAGGGGAAGAAGATCTTAGGCGTCTGCATATGGAGCCCGGGTACTGCTCCGCTGTGATGGAGGGTTTCGTCGTTGGAGCAGCTCTGGTGAGTTGTACGACGGCGAGGCTGAAGCAGGACAAGAGAGACAACGTTAACCTGAGTGGACTTCTAATAGCATCTCCAATAAATGACGTAAAATACATAACCACAAAGTGATAGATGCAAAAAACATCAGCCGCTCATCTCTAAACTTAACTGTCGAAGCTGAATTTAACTGTCGAAACTGAATTTAACTATCGAAACTGAACTTTGCTGTCGAAACTGAATTTTACTGTCGAAACGGAATGCACTAGTAGCAGAAAAGTAGTAGCAGCAGCGCGTGCGAGAGCGGGGGCAGCTGGTCGTGTAGCAGCATCTCGGGTTGCAGCTGCAGGGGCTTGAGGGAGAGCAGGATCTGCTGCTCGTGCAGCAGCAGCGCGCGCAAGAGTAGAGTAGCAATGCAAGCAAGAGCAAGAGCGAGAGCAGCAGCGCAAGCAAGAGCGAGAGTAGCAGCGTGAGCAAGAGCAAGATGTAACGCCCGGATAATCAAGCTACAGTAATCCCCTACTAATGATGCCAAGTCATCACTGTTACTGTTGCTAATCTCACTTTGATTCAAAACCAATTCAAATTCAACTTTAAAATAAAGTCAAAATCAAATTTGCCAAACATGAAAACTAAAATGTTCAAAGTGTGGCAAATAATCCCTGGGTATTTGTCATGTTGGAACCAACCTCTTTTGGATTTCGAAAGTGCCCCTGGAAATTATTTAGTGGTCCAACATCATATTAAATGTCCTTTTCAATCTCTAAAAATGCTTGAACAATTCCTTTCGTCCTCAAACTTTTTTGGCAACACCACAAAGTTGTGTCCGGATTAGTTTGCTAAGTTTCACTTTCCATCCAAAATAGTAGCTATCCTTTTAATAGAAAACAATAGAAATAAAATAAAGAAAAAGGAAAATGCTAAGGAAAGAACAAACCCCTACGCTGGACCAACCGGCCCAGCTAGTCAACCGGCTGGCCCAGCCGGCCAGCCCACTGGCCCATCCGGCCCCACTCCCTCCCCATAACCCCCACCGACAGGGAACCCTAAACCCCCATCGCCCCCACTTCCCTCGGTCCCCTCTCTCTCTCGCTGGTTCCCTTCCCCCTCGATCTGGATCGGCGGGCGCATGCCGCTCGCCCTCGACACCATCTCCAGACCTCCCCACCTCACGCCGGCGTACCGCCGCCACTGGATCGCCCTCGCTGCCATTCTCGGGTCGCCCGCCACCTCATCGGCGCCGCCTCCCTGCCGAACTGCGTCGTCCTCGCCCCCGCCACGCCGGACTGCCCCATTGCCGCCTCTCCTTCGTCAGTCCTCCCCGCGCCTCGCCGCCCTCTTCTCGTCAACGGGGGTGAGCTCCCCGTCGGACCCCGTCGGTCTCCCCCCTCCGAACGCTGCGCCCAACGCTACCCCGTCACCGCGCCCGCCTCTGTTTGGCCGCACCTCGTCGCGGCTCCCACACGCCCGTGCACACCTCGCCCCTGTGCGCCCGCCGCCTGGGCCGGTTCTCACCACTACCACCGCCTCCACTCGCGGATTGCGCTGTTCCGACCACCGCCGGCTCCAACCGCTCGCACTAGTGGGGGCGACGCGTCGTGCACCTCATGTAGGTGGCGGCCACCGCCCGTTCGGCCGCCGGAGTGCGTCTCCGGTGGGCCGCCGTTGCCTCTGTTGGTCGCCGGCGTGCACCAGCACGCGCACGCGTTAGAACTCGGCCAGTGTCTTATGACGTGTGGGCCCGGGTCATTAACTGCACTAATCCAGCCACTAACTCCCACTGTAATCGAACCCCACCGTGCTAATTAGACCTTGCTAAATTAAAACTCTGTTTAATACTACAACAAATGACATGTGGGACCCGCTGGCTAATGAGTAAACTTAAAACAATATTAGTTAGTTTCAGTTAAAGTTTCTGTCTATGACAGGTTGGCCCCACTTGTTAGTGGACCGGTCAACAGTCACGGTTGACTGCTGCCTGTGCGGTTGACCAGGTCAACTGTCCCCACCTCTCAGCCCCTAATACACTCTATTGTGTACATATGCTGGGTGCACTTAGCAATTTAACTATTTATTTTGAAATAATAAATTTAGAAAATGTTTTAAAACTTTAAAAAATTAATATAAAATAATCCGTAACTCGGATGGAAAAACTTTGTACATGAAAGTTGCTCAGAACGACGAGACGAATCCGGATACGCAGTATGTTCGTCTGCCACACATCCCTAACATAGCAAACATGCAACTTTCCCCCTCCGGTTCATCTATCCGAAAACGAGAAACACTGGGGATACTTTCCCAGATGTTTCCCCCTTCGCCAGTATAGGCTAGTACTGCGTTAGGTCACCCCTAGCACCAGGTATTGCCTTGTTATAGTTTGTGATGCTTTGATTGCTCTGTTATTTATGGTGTTCCCCCTCCGTTACTCCTTTCCGGTAGACCTCGAGACCACTGCCGGTACCCCTGTGATCGACTATGTCGACGACGACCCCTCCTTGCCAGAGCAACCAGGCAAGCCCCCCCTTTGATCATCCCGATATCGCCCATTCCATTCTCTCATGCTTATTAGATTTTGCTACTGTAATTGTTTGCTCCTATTTTGATGCATAACCTGCTTTTGTATCTGCTGTTGTACCTTACCTGCTTATCCTAAACTGCTTAGTATAGGTTGGTTAGTGATCCATCAGTGACCCCCACCTTGTCCTTGTTGCCCCTGCTTCATCATTGAAGACCCGATCAACGGGATCGAAGACCAGGCCTCGGCATCGCACATCACTTTCCCCTTAGTTGCTCGACACTACTGGGTTACTATCGAGTGTCGAGGGTGAGACGTCTACAACACTTCTGATGTTAATCTTGTAATGTAGCTATTCGGTCGTGGTCATCGAGGGTGATTCCGCCTTAACCACTTCCGATACGACTCTGTCGTGCAACCCCTCAAGTGTAAACCTCGGGGGTGGTTCCTCTTACGTTCACCTTGATGATTACATCGAGTGGAATTCCCCGGGGGTGATTCCCCGGGTTTTCCCCTTGATGTTTGGACACACGGATACTTGGACTTTACAACTGTTACTTGGAAAGGCGGGTCGACCCTGAGGGGTACTCACGAGTGATGTGGAGATGGGTTGACCTGGAGGGTGCCCGAAAGATAATTACGAGGCGTGGCCGGGCATTCCTAGCCCTTGCCGCAAGTCCTCGAGACGGGGCAACGGGGTCACATCTTTCGTCAGTCTCTGCTTGTTACAGCGTGCTCCTAATCCGCTATGATTTGGATATTTGATCCTAGGGGCCTCTGGCCTAATAGCACTAACCATCACGTGGGCATAGTATGGGCGTTCTGCGTCGTATGCATCAGCCGAAGCTTAATAGACGTCAGCGACTAAGCGGCGCGCGCCGGGTTGGACTAGTAAGCACCTACCTTTTTTAAGGAGGTAGCTAGGTCTGCTCACCGGCCGCGTTCGCAACGTGCAGGAGTTCCCGAGGCGATGGCCCATGACCCCTGGGGGCATAGGTTTAGTCCGGTGTGCTGACCTCTCTATTAAGCCTAGGTCGGGTTGCGGTGTATTGCTTGGCCGAGGCCGGGCATGACCCAGGAAAGTGTGTCCGGCCGGAGTTAATCGAGCGTGGTGGGTAAGTTGGTGCACCCCTGCAGGGAAGAAAAAATCTATCGATAGCCTGTCCTACGGTAACGGACACTTGGAGTTGTATCCCGATCGATACAACTAGAACTGGATATTTGAGGTGAGACATGGATATGAGAAATGGATAGTATGGCTCTGGGATTGCTTTCTCGCAGGGAGTCGAGAAAGGATCTCAGGCCGAGGTTGATAACACTACTACTACTTTACTTTATGCTACTCTACTCCCTCCTGTTGCTGCAATATGGTGGTTTCCAGAAGATGCTAGTCTTTGATAGGACTAAGTTCCCCCCTCTTATTCTGGCATTCTGCAGTTAGTCCACAGATACTATCCCTTTCATTGATACCGATGCATAAGTAGTGTAGATCCTTGCTTGCGAGTACTTTGGATGAGTACTCACGGTTGCTTTGCTAACCTTCTCCCCCTTCTTTCTTCTTTCTGGTTGTTGCAACCAGATGGTGGAGTCCAGGAGCCAGATGCCACTTTGACGACTGCTACTACCCCGAGGTTGCCTACTACTACGTGAAGACCGCCGATGACCAGGAGTAGTTAGGAGGCTCCCAGGCAGGAGGCCTTGCCTTTTTGATCGTAGATGCTTTTGTGCTGGCCTTCTTAAGGCAAACTTGTCTAACTTATGTATGTACTCAGATATTGCTGGTTCCGCTGACTCTTCTGTATTCGAGCTTATGTATTTGAGCCCTCGAGGCCCCTGGCTTGTAATATAAAGCTTGTATTATATTAATTTGTGTCTAGAGTTGTGTTGTGATATCTTCCCGTGAGTCCTTGATCTTTATCGTACACATTTGTGTGTATGATTAGTGTACGATTGAATCAAGGGCGTCACAAGTTGGTATCAGAACCGACTGCCTGTAGGATCCCCCTTTCCAACTCCTTGGTCGAAGTTGAGTCTAGGAACCGAAAACCGTTTTACTAACTTGGTTGTGTGGCTTACGGGCCCACATCGCCAATTGGGTGGTATTAGGATCTTTTATTCCTCGTCTATACTCTGAGACTCTGATCTCTCTTCCATTCGGGTTAAAAGATTTTGCTAACTCTAACATTAGGAACTCGTAACTACCTCCTCCCGAAGAGCCCCTTATAACAGATGATCGCCTGCTGCACCAGAAGATTCTGAAGATACTCTCCGATGTTATCCCGATAACTTGTGCTTATCGCGTTTGCAATTCCCTACCACCGATAAGCCCCTATGACTAACTGCATATCCTTGTCGCTCATACCTTCATCCCCAGTTGCTCTTGTTATTTCAAGATGCCCTAAAATACTCTCTATTGCCCCAAGAATCCTTTCAGCTTACTGCCTTGCAGTTCTTTACCACATGAATACCCCTACGGATAATTCCTCGCACTTATCGAGTATCCGTTCATCCCCAGTTATTCGTATGCTTCATAAGATTCTCTGAAATACTATTCGATCTTCTGAGAATCCTCTTCAAACTATTGCTCGCAATTACTTGTCCGCGTACATTATGGATGCTTCTCACATGTCTAGCAATATTCATTAGTATCATTTGACACCGTCATTTTGTTCCTATTGATTCAACATGTGAGCGAATGCGCGCAATCATCAATTGATCCTTTTAAATGATCTTTCCGGCTCAGACGTCACTCCGGACATGAGCTGGTTCTCGGCAAACCAAACCTTAATTGATTGTCGATCTATATCTATTCAACTTACTTGTCTTTTGATCAGAGTGTCTGCTTCTGATCTTCTAATTTGGAAATCATAATTTCTTTGCATTAATCATCGAATTATTCAGATATTTCCAAAATCTGATGCCTCTGCATTATTTCTTCTTCTGATTGAATATCGATACTCACATCAGTTCCGTTGTGGATCGTCGGATCCATTATTGGATTATCATCCGACAATGTCCTTCCTATTCAAAGAACCTCGAGAAGTCCTTTCCCAGATACATATTGCCTTTGGTAATTGTATCCTCTCCTTTTGTCAACCATGCTCTGCTTTCGAGCTTGTGTTGTTTACTTCTGAAGTTTGTGGAATAGGTTCCTAAGATACCCCTCTGGGTTGAACCTATGCCTCCCATAATCCATTTGAACCCGAGAGTTTTAACGAGTCTTACTCTTCTGGTGTTTAGCCAGATAACATTTCAACACTACAACTTCATCGAAAGCGAGAAGTAAATGAAATGATATGCATTGAAGAAGTGGGAGTCGACCTTGAACTTTGTGTTCATGCCCATGGAAACGATGTAGATCTTATCATGGAAGCTTCTCGTAACAATAATTATTCCCTTGGTATAATTTGACCCTATACCTGTGATTTTGGCCTTTGCAATCATGGTTCCAACCATGATTGTTCTTCTTTGGTCCCATTTTTTGGACAAGTTAAATCACTTGTCTTCTGCAAGTCAATACGCCTGCCCAACCTCTATTATGATCTACCTTCGAGTATTACCCTTGGTATCTCGAGGATATCATGCCATTGCACTACATCTTATGAACTTTTGATGGAGTACTACCTTACCCTGTCTTTGTCACTTCAAGGGTTCTGGGTTGTTTGTCAACTGAGAACACCAATAAGTGAATAGATTCCGTACTCTGATTCAATAACTCTAAGTAATTTTCGTTGCTTGCGAGTTTAATAATCCTTCAAGTCATTCCTAGCCTCATCGGTTATATCATTATCGTGCTAAATTTTAACAGTGCTACCAGGTCTTTTCTAGAGCACAATTTTCGATGATGAGCTAAGCTTACGTTGATCTTCCTCGTCATAACATTTCGCCTTGAACAACAAGCTTGTTTTGGAGTTTGTGTCATACCCGTGGTTCCAATAACTTTTCTCTTCATCATTCCTTTGACTTGATTTCATCGCCGATCGATTACATCTTCATGAAATCTGTCAACAAATGTGTCATCATCATCGTTAACATTTTGATGCTCCTTCAGGATATCAATCGAATTCATGATGAGAAATACCATCCATGCCCCTCGATGATTTGGGTTATCATCGACAACATTCTTGCCTCCCCCCAACACAATTTTGTTCATATCATTTTGGCAGTACATCCTTTTGACCTGTCGATGGATTGCTGCTGAACCCATCGGCCACATCCTCATCTTTCAATGATGAAATTGTATGAACTATTCTAGCAGTTCCCGCAGGATCCTTTGTGAATTCTAAAGTCTGACTTTTACCCGATGACCATGTCAATGATATCCCGAAGCATGTCTGTGGTACTACGATCGTCAACAAGAATATTGGGAGTGCAATGCTAACTATTCTTGATCAATTATCAAAACATCCTTGTATGGGTAAACCTCATAAATTCCTTGCTCCTTTGTCTAAATGGTTTAATACTTGGAGCCCTATCATGCTCAGCCTTTCCTTGGGAAAGTTATACTCTAATACTTGGGTATAAACACCTTTCCTTTCGATTGGTCTGATTATTATAATAATCACATTTTCCTTTCCATTGTTTTGTTTCACCTTTCTTGTAATCTAACTTGTCTAAGAAGAAATAGTTCCCTGCTTATGTAAACACCTCGGTGTACCATTTGTCAGTAAGACCTTGTTATTATTGTTGTTGACATTCTGGTAGCCACCGATGGACGAGAACTTTGCCTATTGGTCCGCCTCGTTCAATGAGCAGGAAAATAGTTCTCTTTGCCCCTCGCCCTTGGTACCAACGTTGTTGGCAACATACCTGACAGTCTATCATCTGACATGCCTTACTATCGACCCCCTTTCTATTTTTAACTCACATGGTGGGCCCATAACCCACAGTTCCACAGGATCGAAACCTTACTCTCATGTACAACCTTGATTCCAAAACATTCTTTGCACTTGGCTTCGTATGTAATTCACGAGCCAACTTCCTCCCCATGTTTCATTCTGGTATTAGAGGCAACATTATTCTTCATTGTTCTGAACCCCATCATCACTTGTTTTAGGCATCAGCTGGATGCCTACATGGTTGAAACTTGTTGAACCTCCTTATAGCATTCTCGATACATTTTTGGTGCTTCTAAAATCTCCTTCCTTGAGATAACTATCAGATGCTGATCCTTTCAGACATCCGTTCTTATAGCTTCCCCCTTACTCCACCTCTTAAATCTCGGGACGAGATTTCTTGTAGTGGAGGACATTTGTAACGCCCGGATAATCAAGCTACAGTAATCCCCTACTAATGATGCCATGTCATCACTGTTACTGTTGCTAATCTCACTTTGATTCAAAACCAATTCAAATTCAATTTTAAAATAAAGTCAAAATCAAATTTGCCAAACATGAAAACTAAAATGTTCAAACTGTGGCAAATAATCCCTGGGTATTTGTCATGTTGGGACCAACCTCTTTTGGATTCCGAAAGTGCCCCTCGAAATTATTTAGTGGTCCAACATCATATTAAATGACCTTTTCAATCTCTAAAAATGCTTGAACAATTACTTTGGCCCTGAAACTTTTTAGGCAACACCACAAAGTTGTGTCCGGATTAGTTTGCTAAGTTTCACTTTCAACAAATATCATTTGATTCCTTGTTTCCATCCAAAACAGTAGCTGTCATTTTAATAGAAAATAAAAGAAATAAAATAAAGAAAAAGGAAAATGCTAAGGAAAGAACAAACCCCTACGCTGGACCAACCAGCCCAGCTAGTCAACCGGCTAGCCCAGCCGGCCAGCCCACTGGCCCATCCGGCCCCACTCCCACCCCATAACCCCCACCGACAGGGAACCCTAGGCCCCATCGCCCCCACTTCCCTCGGTCCCCTCTCTCTCGCTCGGCCCCCCTCGATCTAGATCGGGGGCGCACGCCGCTCGCCCCCGACACCATCGCCAGACCTCCCCGCCTCACGCTGGCGCCCCGCCACCACTGGATCGCCCTCGCTGCCATTCGCCGGGTCGCCCGCCACCTCGTCGGCGCTGCCTCCCCACCGAACTGCGTCGTCCTCACCCCGCCGCGCCGGACTGCCCCATCCCCACCTCTCCTTCGCCGGTCCTCCCCGCGCCTCGCCTCCCTCTTCTCGTCAACTGGGGTGACCTCCCCGTCGGACCCCATCCGTCTCCCCCCTCCGAACGCTACGCCCCATGCTATCCCATCACCACGCCCGCCTCTGCGTGGCTGCACCTCGTCGCGGCTCCCGCACGCCCGCGCGCGGCTCGCCCCCATGCGCCCGCCGCCTAGGCCGGTTCTCACCACTACCACCGCCTCCACTCGCGGATGGCGCTGTTCCGACCACCGCCGGCTTCAACCGCTCGCAGGCGCGTCATGCACCTCATGTAGGTGGCGGCCACCGCCCATTCGGTCGCCGGAGTGCGTCTCCGGTGGGCCACCGTTGCCTCTGTTGGTCGCCGGCGTGCACCAGCACGCGCACGCGTTAGAACCCGGCCAGTGTCTTATGACGCGTGGGCCCGGGTCATTACCCGCACTAATCCAGCCACTAACTCCCACTGTAATCGAACCCCACCGTGCTAATTAGACCTTGCTAAATTAAAACTCTGTTTAATACTACAACAAATGACATGTGGGACCCGCTGACTAATGAGTAAACTTAAAACAATATTAGTTAGTTTCAGTTAGAGTTTCTGTCTATGACACGTTGGCCCCACTTGTCAGTGGACCGGTCAACAGTCACGGTTGACTGCTGACTGCGCGGTTGATCAGGTCAACTGTCCCCACCTCTCAGCCCCTAATACACTCTATTGTGTACACATGCTGGGTGCACTTAGCCATTTAACTATTTATTTTGAAATAATAATAAATTTAGAAAATGTTTTAAAACATTAAAAAATTAATATAAAATAATCCATAACTCGATGGAAAAACTTTGTACATGAAAGTTGCTCAGAACGACGAGACGAATTCAGATACGCAGTCCATTCATCCACCACACATCCCTAGCATAGAAAACACACAACTTTCCCCCTCCGGTTCATCTGTCCGAAAATGCGAAACACCGGGGATACTTTCCCAGATGTTTCCCCCTTTGCTAGTATAGGCTAGTACTGCGTTAGGTCACCCCTAGCACCGCGTATTGCCTTGTTATATTTTGTGATTCTTTTATTGCTTTGTTATTTATGGTGTTCCCCTCCGTTACTCCTTTCCGGTAGACCTCGAGACCGCTGCCGGTACCCCTGTGATCGACTACGTCGACGACGACCCCTCCTTGCCAGAGCAACCAGGCAAGCCCCCCCTTTGATCATCCCAATATCACCCATTCCATTCTCTCATGCTTGCATTAGATTTTGCTACTGTAATTGTTTGCTCCTATTCCGATGCATAGCCTGCTTTTGTATCTGTTGTTGTACCTTACCTGCTTATCCTAAACTGCTTAGTATAGGTTGGTTAGTGATCCATTAGCGACCCCACCATGTCCTTGTTGCCCCTGCTTCATCATTGAAGACCCGATCAACGGGATCGAAGACCAGGCCCCGTCACCGCACATCACTTTCCCCTTAGTTGCTCGACACTACTGGGTTACTATCGAGTGCCGAGGGTGAGACATCTACAACACTTCTGATGTTAACACTGTAGTGTAGCTATTCCGTCGTGGTCATCGAGGGTGATTCCGCCTTAACCACTTCCGATACGACTCTGTCGTGCAACCCCTCAAGTGTGAACCTCGGGGGTGGTTCCTCATAAGTTCACCTTGATGATTACATCGAGTGGAATTCACCGGGGGTGATTCCTCGGGTTTTCCCCTTGATGTTTGGACACACGGATACTTGGACTTTACAACTGTTATTTGGAAAGGCGGGTCGACCCTGAGGGGTATGCGCGAGTGATGTGGAGACGGGTTGACCTGGAGCGTGCCCGCGAGATAATTACGAGGCGTGGCCGGGCATTCCTAGCCCTTGCCGCAAGTCCTCGAGACAGGGCAACGGGGTCACATATTTCATGAGTCTCTGCTTGTTACCGCGTGCTCCTAATCCGCTATGATTTGGATATTTGATCCGAGGGACCTCTGGCCTGATAGCACCATCACGTGGGCATAGTATAGGTGTTCTGCGTCGTATACATCAGTCGAAGCTTAATAGACGTCAGCGACTGAGCGGCGCGCGCCGGGTTGGACTGGTAAGCACCTGACTTTTTTAAGGAGGTAGCTAGGTCTGCTCACCGGCCGCGTTCGCAACGTGCAGGAGTTTCCGGGGCAATGGCCCATGACCCCTGGGGGCATAGGTTTAGTCCGGCGTGCTGACCTCTCTATTAAGCCTAGGTCGGGTTGCGGTGTATTGTTTGGCCGAGGCCAGGCATGACCCAGGAAAGTGTGTCCGGCCGGAGTTAATCGAGCATGGTGGGTAAGTTGGTGCACCCCTGCAGGGAAGAAAACATCTATCGATAGCCTGTCCTACGGTAACGGACACTTGGAGTTGTATCCCGATCGATACAACTAGAACTGGATATTTGAGATGAGACATGGATATGAGAAATGGGTAGTATGGCTCTGGGATTGCTTTCTCGCAGGGAGTCGAGAAAGGATCTCTGGCCGAGGTTGATAACACTACTACTACTTTACTTTATGCTACTCTACTCCCTCCTGTTCCTGCAAGATGGTGGTTTCCAGAAGATGCTAGTCTTTGATAGGACTAGCTTCCCCCCTCTTATTCTGGCATTCTGCAGTTAGTCCACAGATACTATCCCTTTCATTGATACCGATGCATAAGTAGTGTAGATCCTTGCTTGCGAGTACTTTGGATGAGTACTCACGGTTGCTTTGCTACCCCTTCTCCCCCTTCTTTCTTCTTTCTGGTTGTTGCAACCATATGGTGGAGTCCAGGAGCCAGATGCCACTTTGACGACTGCTACTACCCCGAGGTTGCTTAGTACTACATGAAGACTGCCGACGACCAGGAGTAGTTAGGAGGCTCCCAGGCAGGAGGCCTTGCCTTTTCGATAGATGCTTTTGTGCTGGCCTTCTTAAGGCAAACTTTTCTAACTTATGTCTGTACTCAGATATTGCTGCTTCCGTTGACTCTTGTGTATTCGAGCTTATGTATTTGAGCCCTCGAGGCCCCTGTCTTGTAATATAAAGCTTGTATTATTTTAACTTGCGTCTAGAGTTGTGTTGTGATATCTTCCCGTGAGTTCTTGATCTTGATCGTACACATTTGCGTGTATGATTAGTGTTCGATTGGATCGAGGGCGTCACACAAGAGCAGACCAGGCAGGGGACCAAGTGCAAGAGCAGAGCAGTAGTGCGAGCGAGAGCCAAAGCAGCAGCAGCTCCTAGTGATATGGACGTCACCGCCGTGGGAGCGATGCCGTCGTGGATGTGGCCGGCGAGCCGCCGTGGATGGAGCCGTGCCATGTCGGCTCGGGACCGAGCGCCGGCAGCACGATGAGATCGAATCAAGAAGAAAATGCAGCGATTAGTGTAGAACCTCTTTGGTGGCGCCGATTAGGTCTCAGCTTCATCCAAGGAAACGATGATGATGCTGCTCTTCCAGTGGGGTAGGTGAAGACGGTGGTGTGGGAATGGAGGTGCCACGAAAGACGAGGGGAATGTCGGGGCAGCTCCTTGGAGGTGGAGGACGCGGTGGATGAACCGATGGGACGACGAGATCGACGATGGATCCTCGTCTGGTGCGGTGGATGAGGGACGTCGAGGTGTTGCTGTGGACGACGTCGTCGGGGAGGAGGCTCCGGCTGGGTGGCGGACGGAGCAGGGCATGGGGCTTCGCGGGTTTTCGTGCCCTCGCTGTACGAATGGGTGGGCGGATGGGATGGGAGGGGGGAACCATGGCTTAGGGATGCGCTTGTCTGAAATGTGGGGTAAGTTACGAAAGTAACTCCACCGATTTGAGCTAGGCGGTTCTTTCGGTTCAGGGGTATCACGGGCATTTCGCGTGTCAGGATTTCGCAGGAGGTGGGAGTTTTCACGCGCGTTGAAATTTTGGAATAGCAAGGCGCGGGTTGAGATGGAGGGAGTTATCGGAGCACAACAAGACAAAGATATATCTTAGATATTTCGGGGTAAGAAGGCGCGGGTTGAAGAGGCGGGAGTTTTGCAGCACGATAGACACAGATGCTAGATTAAAATTTCAGCAGAACAAGGCGCAGCTTGAAATTTTGGGAGAACAAGCTTAACGTGTACAAAAAAAAGACAATTCGCACCTCATCACTAGAGAGAGCCATGTCCCGTTTTACTATATTACAAGAAATGCATTAAAATACAACAACAAAAAACTAAAAAAATCAGGACAACAAACATAACGTGTATAGTACCAAATCAATTAGCACTTCCCACAACAATAAAAAAATTCGTGTTGTCTAGCATATGGACTAAATTTGAGTAAATTTTCCCTATTTGGATGGGATTGTACTCGGGTTAGTTATACAACCATCTAAATATTATCTTCACAACACATGACATGAATATAGGAGTAGTAAGTTCCAATATAAATACGAACTGCATGTACATATGATCTCAAATTCAAATATATGTATCCATTTTATGTTGAATTCAAATCATAGTACATGTATGCTCTAGGTAGATGTTCGGAATCTAAACCATGTATGATACTACGTACAATGTGTTTAACATGCACAACACACACACAAACAACATTTAGACTAGTAAGGTACACGTGCATTGCACGCATGAGATTTGGCAACCAAATTATGAATAAATACCACATTATATATAGGATGTAAGCTTTGAGTCATATATGCATGATGTAGATGTTCATTTAATTCTTATAGTTGATCTCATTCAAAATCATTTAGTTTTAATAAAAAAGCTAATATATTTTAAGATTCATGGAATTGTGCGTTGTAAAGCATAAAGTAAAAACAAATAATGGCAATTCATGTAGAAAACATTTTGGGCAATTATGATACGGAAGATTCTAGAACAAAGGAGAAGTGCTTTGTGTTTTGAGGTTTGTGCATTATGCTTAAGTTCAACCATGGAGTCTTCTAGATAGTACATGTGGCAAAATCTGGTGGAATGTAGATGATACCCAACGGCCAGTAGTGCTCAGATTTGCCATCTTTGCACCGTTGGATTGGCTTCATCCAACTACCATCTTTCAAAGTTATTCGCACACTACATAGGGGTATAGATATAGATATAGATATGTGGTGCGAAAGCCACCCATCATCTCCAATTAGAATAGTGTGTCCACGCACGGATGCAATGTGGCCAAATGATGTCTGCCATCGGTATCTCAAATTCAAATCAGTCTCACCTTGTTCAATCTGTATACAGTATAGCATGCTCATTTCCAAACCACACCGTGCATATCTCAGTTATATTCATGCATGCATGGGTTTCAAACATCATGATCTCTTATTCAAATATTTGAATTCAACTTTACATTGATTATGACCTCACCTAGTCTTTTACACCCACATAGTCGTCTTCTCTTTATAATTGTACCACTAACTTTCTCTCGTGCATGCATGCACACGCACTACCACTCGACATTATCCATCGCACACATGCAATCTTTTTCTTCAGGCCGGTCTCCCATGCATGCACACACACACCTCCCCCTCTTCATCATTTCAGGCATTCTTTATCTCTCACATGCATGCACAACGATCGATGTTCCTCTATGTGTGTGTATATATACTAGGTCTTTCCCAGTTTTCCACACAAACCGATCGATCTATATATCTAGTGAGGTCTCACCCTCTTTCCCACATACACATCGATCAATCTATACCTCTCTATACAGGATTACATAGCTAACACACCCACATTAATTATATATCCAACGCCCCCTCTCATCATCCATGCCTTCCGCTTCATCTCTTAGACGCAAGGAGAAGACAGGGGGCAGCAAGGGCCCTGCCCCCCTAACATCACTATATATTGAGGCTAATATGAATGTGATCAGTAGATCAATTGCTAGTGGTTTAAGTTGATGAATTGGCCCTCCTCGTAAAGGATTAGCAATGCTTGGCCCCCTAGCTCATTTATTTTTCATGGCTCGGCCACTGCGCGAAACCACGCATGTTCTTGCTCCCTCTCTTTAAATTTCGATCTCGCCCTTGTGCACTCCTTCATAGTCTCCCTCCACTTGGCCCCTCGCACCATCTTCCAGCCCCCCATCAGATACTGCCACATGTACAATCTAGAAGACTCCATGGTTGAACTTAAGCATAATGTACAAACCTCAAAACACTAGTGCTTCTCCTTTGTTCTAGAATCTTCTGTATCATAACTGCCCAAACTTTTTTTTAGTTGAATTGCCATTATTTGTTTTTACTTTATGCTTTACAACGCACAATTCCTTGAATCATAAAATAGATTAACTTTTTTTATAAAAACTAATTGATTTTGAATGAGATGAACTATAAGAATTAAATGAATGTCTCCATCATGCATATATGACTCAAATCTTACATGCTATAGTGTGGTATTTACTCATAATTTGGTTCCCAAATCTGATGCGTGCAATGCACGTGTACCTTACTAGTATGTGGCACGCTACACAGTATCTCTCCCTTTTTTAGTTCATGAAGCCACGTGGCATATGTGGAGGCATTGTCGCGACCTCCTTGTGTGCATTGATCACTGTGACGTGCTGCTGGTTCCATAAGAATGTACTCGTCCTCTCTCACGCACACTGGAAGTACATGCACGAAGCAAAGATGTGCACGCACGCACTCATTCCCTCGCACGCACACGCGGGTACACGTTGGGACACATTTTACGAAGATCCACCCCATGTGATAATTTGACGCATGTAAAGTCCTTCACTTCATTGATGGTCAATTAATACAGCGCAAGCAAACTGAGTGGACGTGAGGGAGGAAGTAGTTAAGAAAGACATTACTACCCCACTGCATGCATTTGAGTAGTTAAATCATGGGTTGCTACTTCCATTGGTATCCTTCGAATTTTGTGCCAATTTTTGACCATATGTTTATGTAACATAATATTTATGCATGTCATAAAAAGTGGCACAAAAAAAGGGGCCAATAAACCAGGACGCAGGCAGCATGATCAATTTTTGCCTGGGCTACTGTTGGTGGCCTTTGTATTTAAATATGGACGGAGTGGAGTAGTACTATCTTTATCTTAGCCTCGTAGGGCTCTCCTAGCGCCTAGGCTCGCCTCCCTGCCTCGCCCACCAGATCCCGCCATGGATAATCCCTTAGATCCCAGGATCTCGCAGGCTGCCCTCTCGCTGCGCCCCGCAACACTCCCACCTTTGAGCGAAACCCACAGGTGTTTCAGAGGGGGTCCATTGCTCTGGAATCACAGATTGGTGGCGCCGGAGGACATGCCAGGGCTGCGTTTCAGGTGGTGGGCAGCAAGAGTAAATCGGATCGAGGAAGCGTCGCTTTGATTGGAGAGAAGCTCAAAGGAGCTGCGCCTGGCGCGGCACAAGGCGGAGGCGCAAGTCGATCTCAGGGGAGAGATGCTTAGGGATGTCAGCATCTGCCAGCATCACATTGATTTCGAGCTAGGGCTGTGGCAGAGATCATATTCACGGAGTCAACTACGGAGGAAAGAACATGCATGCCTGTGGAATGGCATGAGCAGCCAGTGCAACTGTTCAAATGGGCGGTAGGAGAAGCCAAATCATGGGACCAGTTGCGGTGGTGCTACTGGGCATGCCTTGTAGGCAAGGTGAGCTGCCCTCCTTCCCCGCCAGCGACGCAGTGACCTACGCGGTTGCTACTGCTGTGAACTTGTGGCGCCATAACGGTTTGTAGCCGTGACAATCACTCCATCTATATGTATTGTATTCCTGTGAAAATACTTGGTCATTTGGAAAAATATGGTAATTGATTTATCAGTAGTTTGTGAATGCTTGGTCATGACAATCACCCAAAACCACAACCAGAAGTCTCCATCGCGTAATACTTACGGTCGGTCGCACAAATAGACGGTCGGTCGTACCCACGACACGCATCGGCTTGGTCTGACATGTACGACCAGTTACATCACTGACTTGTGCGACCGTATTTGAGCAGTAGGACTTGAAATTTGTGTTCCAGGAAACTCACCGGGAGCCGTCTCGGGCCTCGAAACCAAAACCATCAACTAATATTTAGCTTGTTCCCATCACATTCCAAAGTGTATAGTATAATTTAGTGCAAACCTGCTCACACCTAGTAGTATGTATCAAACCTGAACATGTTCCCACTATGCAGGTTTTAGTACTAGTGCTAGTACTAGGTTATAAGAAGGGGAACTTGTACCTAGCCGAAAATCACTCTACCTCTTCCTCGTCATAAGTCTTTCTTGTTCGTCCGTCCTTGCCATGGCTGGTGTGTAGAGCTCTAGGTCGAGAACTACTCATAACAAGGGAGCGGCAACCAAGGCCACGGAAGAAAAGAGAGGGCTCGCCGCCTGGCAGAGATAGGCGAGGGCTCCCAGGAGCGCCCTAGCCGCGGAGGCGAGTGCTCCCAGAAGCGCCCTAGCCGTGGAGGCGAACATGCCGAGCTGGTGGCGCTAGAGTCGTTATCCCTCGACGACATGCCCGATCAGCTTAATAAGCAGGAGGAGTTCATTGACGGCTTGGTGGAGCTGCTGAAGGAGAGCCTCGAGGACATGCCCGCTGAGCTCAATGAGCAGGGGGAGTTGACCGCCGGCGTGGTGATGCTACTGAAGAAGAGCATTGCCTTAGATAAGAAGGCGACCAGTGAAATCCTTCTACTTCAGGAGGACAAGGCGAAGCTCTGCCACGAGCTCAACCTGCTGAAGGAGGAGAACACCGGCTGGAAGAAGCTGCATGAGAAGAGTAGTTCCTCGATGAAGATGCTGCAGGCCCTCATCATGGAATAGACTGAGGAGTGGGCGAAGCTCCACATCGAGCACCCGGCTGTTGTCAGGGTACGTAATGCGGCCGTGGAACAGATGATGAAGGCTCGCGTCAAGAAATCCCGCATCATGGACAGAACGAAGAAGATGGCGGATGAGATGCACAAGGAGATGGAGGTCGTGGAGGCGATGAAGAAGCAGTTACGACTCCGCGGCCAGCAACGCTTCATGTAGTAGAGAGCAGTGCCCCTGACTTGTTTTGCCGAGGCTCTCCTTCAACGGGCATGTGTTTCGTGTAGGCTCCTTCTTTTGCTCATGGGTTTCTTCTTCTTGGGGTGATAAAAACACTTGGGGTGATAATCTTCCTTCTTCTTTTGCTCCTGTGTTTCTTCTTTTGCTTCGGGTGTTTTGCCGCATGTGTCATGTTCTCTGCGAGGCATGAATAGAACAATGCTAACGATGAGCGGCGCCGTGGGATCGATGACTAGCAAATTAAACCATTTTTACCGCCATATCGCACTGGGCTCCCGTGTTTCGTGCTCCTCCATCATACTGGGACTCAAGTGGAAAACTTGAGTATACCACACGGTTCTTTGCTCCTCCTCAGGTCGTCAGCAACATTTATACGAGCAGTCAAATCACAAGGCCCCGCCTTCCAGCGGTAATGAGCCGTCAAATCACAAAGGCCCTCGCCTCTCGTAAAACTAACCAAGCGAGACTGCCCCGCCCTCTAGCCTTTTATATGTATACTTTTGTACAGTAGTAGTATCGATGGATTGCGCCATGGAGCAAAACAAACAAGATGAAATTAAAGAAAAAAGGTGGTACATATAGAGAGAGCTCGTCGCCAAATTATGCATATAGTACTATTAAAAAAGCTAGTATGTGCTTAAATGGGGTGCTAAATTCTATTAAAGAAATTAGCATACCTATTTAATTCTTGAGTTTTTATTATTTATGCCACTAGTTGTGTATCACTACTGAGTTTTCTCATTAGAAGTTAGAACTACTCAAAAATGCCATCGATCCGTGAGATGCTTGCTCAAAAATGCAATTAGATATGTAAAAAATGCCATCGTTCTGTTAGATGTTTGCTAAAAAATGCCAGTAGACATTTTTATTTTCACGTCAAACCCGTTGACCATGTTATATGACAAAAATAAGCCGATTATCTCTATCTCACAATGATAAGTGTGGCCTCGCTTGTCAGGAGTAACCAAGCGAATAATATTACAGGAAAATAAGAATGATGTTGGGATCAAGTAGGCCGCACAGTTTATTGTACTGTAGTGAGATAGAGGGAGAGCTGGCATGTTGGTCCATAGGTATTTATGTCATTATAACATGGAAAAAGAGATTTGAGTCACAATAATGGTGTCCAGCACAACACACCCCTCAAATAAAACTAAGCACCCTGAAATTCTTTGACAACTAAACTGCTGGCTATATGATGTTGGCCATATATATTGTACGTATATAATGTGAAGAAACGAGTGGTAGTACTACCAACTAAAAGATGAACTGTAAGAAATGCTAGTATGTATGTAGTGAAGAGTTAAAGTAACGAGAAGGAACATAACATAGTTCTGCTGGGGGCTCAGCACAACACACCCCTCAAATAAAACTAAGCACCCCTGAAATTAAACTAAGCAACTAATCCGACAGACACTGCATTAGAACCACCATGAGCAATGACACTGCCATCTTACTCGGACTCCTCGTCCACATGCTCGACTTTGTCCTTGTCCCTCTTCCTCTTTGCCGATACTTCTTTGCTTGAACCGCACACTTGGCTCTTGCTCTTCATCCAAACCTTGTAGATATTGAAACAAAGGTAGGCATCCATTGTAGCATACTGGAAGTGGTCTATATCTAGTACATTCCACTGCCATGCATGACGATGAAACATGAGCGGAGGTTTCTTCAGTTTACCGTACGAAGGATGAACCATGGCTCCTGCCAGGGTCAGCATTGAAGGCTGATGGGAGGACACCACCCATTCTTCTGGAGGTCGAAGGGCTCACCTACAATGAGGCCTATTGGATCCAGGACTGTTCTGTCGTTCATAAAGTCTACAATAACAAATTTGACTACGCCGCCCACGAGGAAGTTCTTAAATTCCTCGCAGTCAACATCTGCATGGCATATGTGGTAGACCAAGCACAAGTTGTGCACGCAAACCTAGATCATGGCGGGATTCATCTTCTCTTCCTCCTTTAGATTCTTCTCTTTGTCCAGGGCTGTGGTGTACTCAACATCTAGCCCAGCAACCCACTCGTCATTTGACTTTTCGAACATGCGTCTGAAGCGAGTAAGGCATCCTTTCACCGTCGTGGAAGAACGGGTGTAGATGACGTCGAACTCATCGCCGGTGATGGTTCTAACCTTGTACTCACCGCCAATCATGGAGATTTGGGACACCATGGATTTGGGAAGAGGGTTAGGATTAGTGGAACTATTGTAATGGGAAAGGACGGGACGACTAGGAGCGAACTGCCGTAATGTTAAAGGACGTCCGTGGACGAGTAGGAGCGAACTGCTAGCGGTTTTTCGATTGTAAAAATGCTGAGTGGGGCGTCAGAATGGCAGGGTAGTGGATTTCCTGGTGGATAAATGGATGCATGCACAGTACTATGGGGGCCCAATTAGATGTCATGTCTACTAGACGCCCAATTAAATGACTTCATGCATCTGCGTGTTTGCACATCAAGCATCTTGAAAATTACAGGTGATATGAAGCTTTCCATGCGCCCATGATACGGGATTCCGAGAGCCCTTGGAACTAAGATCGAACGGTTGCATGGCGTGATTCTAGACCTATGGGTGTATCCTATCCTGGAGGGTTATTCTGGAAAGTTTCAGGAACTTAGCATGCGACCGTTCGATCTCAGATCCAAGGGTTGTCAGCAGCCCGTATCATGGTCATGCCTACCACGACCGTCGCCTCGCTCGTGCGGTCGCACCCTTGGAGATTTCAGATGGCTATAAATGAGCATTTTTATTGCCTACTTCGCATACATGAAACTACTTCCTCCATCCAGGTGTGTTAGGCTATCTGATGTTGGCATGTCATAGTACATAGTCATCACTTAGTCACTCATACAACAAGGTTAGTTATAAGGTTGGCTATAAGGGTATTTTTTACTTCTCTCTATCTCTTTCTTCATAGTATTATTGCATTTGCCAAGAAGTGACCTCTTCCAATGAAATGGTGCTTAGATGAGGTGCTAAGGGCATTAAAGGGCTTAGCAACTCAACTCCCCAATGCATATGTGCTTAGTTTTTTGTTGCTAAGCTTGCTTCATTTAATTAGGTATAGACTCAAAATTGTCTTTTCACCTAGGTGCACGCACTTAGCAACGTTTCTTCCTAGGGTCATGCAAGTACAATAGTGGGCTATAAGCCCGCTTACATGGCATTTTTGCATATGTGGATGAGAGAGGCAAGGAAAAAGTGGAGGCGTGGGCTCTCATGCAAGAGCCAACCCTATTGTATGACTAAAACGGAGGGAGTAACCTTATAGTCAACCATATAGCCAACCCTATTGTATGACTAATAAATAATACTAAATTTTGATGACATGGCATGTTTGTATAGCCAACAGTTGGCTATACTATTAACCATGCTCTACATGGTGGAGCATTGGGAGAGGCACCTATATACCATGGAGGTGGTCAGGAATCAGGAGACTCACACCGGTCGTAGCGCCGTAGTTAAAATGATAATGGCAAGTCAATTCACAGGGCCCCACCTGTCTAGCAGTAACTCGCTGTCAAATCACATAGCCCTACGTTTGCAGCAGCCTACTTCCTCATCTTCTCGCATCTCTATTGAACTGACTAGGCGGAACTACCCAGCCTACCACACGGGAAAAGCCTCGCCCTCGACTTTTAAATATAATTTTGTATCCATGGATTGCGCCATGGAGCAAAGCCTCAAGAAAAGAGCGGTACACATTTTTGGAGTATACAACACGCCCGTCGCGTTCGCATCGCACCAATGACGGTCCGTCGGTCTGGCACGCTGCTCTCCGAATGGAACGCGCGTCATATTGCGTTTGCACACACATGTGGGACCGCAATTGAGAACCGACCATAGGCACACTCCCCGGCCTCGCAAGTCGGGTGAGTTAATCTATACCTATATCTATAACTATACTACTCTATAGTGTACGAGTTTTAAATGTTTGGATCTCAAAACCAAAAAGCAATGCGAGCCATTGATAGAGTCAATCAGAGGGCTAAAAATTGTGGGATTCACAGCTACAGTACGAGCTACAGTACCAGTGAATGTACCACTGATTTCTAGTACCATCACTATATACCAATGTAGTAAAAGTTTCACTTGCCTAAGGTTATCCATTCATGCATCTAACTGGTCAAGGTACACACACTGGCAGAGCGTTCGCAACACGCACACTAATCGTGTCAGGGAGAAGCTGGAAATTTTCAAGAAGTTGCAAAGTAAGCTGAGTGTAGTACGAGATACTAATACTAAGCATGTAAAGCTTTATATACATGACTAAACCCCTTATTTCAGGCAACATATATACAAAAAAAGATGGCTACAATAATGAACTCGATCAAGCTTTACATGCGAAGCTACCATGTTTGAAGGGAGCAAGCAGCGTATCCATGAATTAAACTTTGCACACATATTTAAATGACATGCAAAGCACGTACAATTTACTAGTAGAAGAGAGAGACAAGCGATTGTACTGGAGTAGTGTTGTATAGGCATCGGTGCCAGGATGATCCTTGCATGACACGAAAGATCAGTTCGTCCATGCATGTGACCAGACTCCAGCAGACGGCTGGATTGGCTATCGTCTACATATCGTGCAGGCTGTGTTGTACAGTGCTGTAGTTCTGATGAGAAACCTAAAAAAAGGTTTCTTGTCATATCACAATATTAGGTGTCATGTGCTTCGGATCACTGCGAGGGTTAAACAGCGACAACTGAGTTCCTCCAAGGCGCTGGCCATTGGGGGCACATGCACGAAGACTAATCGGCTGCCATCTAGGTCAAGCCGGCTATGTTAATTAGGACATCCATCGATGGACCCCTTTTCTATGAGTTTATCTTTAATTTGAGCTTTGATCCTCGTCTAGTTTGTCCGTCGGGATTCATGTTGTCTCCTTGGGGTGGTGAGGTTATGGTTTCTTGTCATGTGGCATTTTTGTGTTATATGTTAATCCGGTGCTTCATATCAAAATGATGACAAGTGCGCCTCCGGGGCACATGCATGAAGACTTCTCGACAGTCATTGACGAGGTCAAGCCGGCTTCGGTAGATAAAAGAAAACTACTCCACTATATAGGCAGGAGCCCCCGCGCTTGCTTGCTAGTGTTGCTCTCTTCACACGGTCTCGTCCTCTCCAGATCTAAACACGACAGGGGTGGCCACACTCTCTCTGCTGACCGCTGGTCATAGATCCAGCCGGATCCTCTCCACTAGGGAGGGTGAGAATGTGCAATGTTCACACGGTCGTCCTCGGCGACGGCTCTTACCCACTGACGGCACGTCCCGATCAGCGTGCCTTGCCATTCTCTCCCATGCACCGCTGGTTAGGGAGGACCTCCGACCCCTTCTTCCTCGCTGCCGTAGTGTGGGCAGATCCAGCCTCCTGTCGCCCACCTAGCGATATCCCGGCGACCCTCAGGTATAACTTCCTTCGAAACCAGCCTTGCTCTACTTCCCCAGCTCATGACGTCACTTCATTGTTATCTTTTACTATTTATCAGGCCCACTCGTAGTTAGGATCGACCGGCTGTTCGAAAGCCACCTAAATTTTTACTGTTAAGAGGTAAAACTTGTTCATGCACTCAAATCTAGTACTACTTGGTTCAAACAGGGAAGAAAGGGGGTGGGGGTGGGGGTGGGGGTGGGGGAAGATTTGTTACCTGAATCTAGGACTTGGTCGAAAGAGGAAATAATGGGGGCGAAAAGTAGCAGAGACTGGCTATAGAACTGGTCTCTTGGTCTATTAGGGAAATAAAGGGAAACGCAGTACAGACTCAATATAAACCGAGGACTGGGGGACAAGTCAATAGAGTATGTCCAGCACTAGATTTGCTAGCCTCACATAGTATATGGTGGCTATACCGACCAAATATTGGACCAACCCAGATATCCTGTTCTGATGTTTGTTGCCCCGAGCCCCTCTTTTGTAATGCCACTGGTAAAATGTAACAGTCGCACTGTTAAAAGTAAGGACACGTTAAACCAATGTTGTTTTCAATGTAATGCTCCAGTAATATGAATCAATGACACTGTTTTTCATGTCCTGCTAAATTTCCCATTAAGATAAGTTGCTTCTTTTCGTTATAAATGCAACTGTCCAGGTTCACCTACTCTCCCGTGCCCAACTACCAACTGTGTAGCAGCTCTTAATGTAATGTTGATGGTAAAATGAAGCAATGGCACCATTAAAGTAATGTCATATTTAACGGTTGTCAAAGTTAATCCTAATGCCCACACTAATTTCTAGCAATGCTACTGCTTTAGAAATGCTATTGTCCTTGTAGGATTGCCATTCAGATAAGGAACATGCTTCTTTTCATTTGATGTATGTATCGTCACTTGTTAGTCACCCTCCTTTCCACCTTTTTGTGCAAATAGAGATATACATTTCACGCTTGATCTTAGTTGAACTACAAAAATGATATCAAAAATATAGTTGAACATTCCACAAGCTTCACAACAAACCTTGATGTTGCTCAATTTTATTGCACTAATGAAGAAGAAGCTGCTAGCTCATGGGACATTGCTTCATTTTAGGTGAACTGCACAAAAAGGTCCAATGAATTGAATCATCCATGTTGGTGACTGGTTTCATCCCTTCTACGATGGCATTGACTGCAGATATGGTTCCCATCACAAGGTATGTTCCTTATTGGTCCGACCGTTTGCCAAAGTTCCTGCATGTTGAGTCTGCTCTTGTGTTACTGTTTTGGCACTGCCATGGTAAAGCAGTAATGTTATTATTTTGCACCTTAATCTAGTGGCACAATTAATTTGAGGCAATGTTTTGGCACCGCTAGTGCCATTGATTTTTTTTATATATCAAAAGAGGGGGTTTCCTCCGATTTCATTAAAGAAACCCAACCATAGAGAACCATTGTCTGACAACATCTCAGTGTAAACGGGCAGTTATGCAACTACTACTAGAACACACTGAGTACTAGAAGGAGACAAGTTCGCCACATAAGCTAGGCAGGTAGGGGGACGCAACACCAGCTCCTCCAAGTTTGGATTACAACCCAAATGCTACCACAGAAACATCAGCGGGGGAAGATAGGGACTGAAAAGGCCAGCTTCAACATCCCAGTCTAAGCACCCATGGCCTCCATCCTTGCGACGCATGGTACACCTCACTTGCCACCTGCTCGACCCTAGTGCCACTGATAAAATGAAATAATAACACAGGTAAAATAGAGCGAGTGTCCTCTCTATCATTTCATTTCCAATGTAGATAAAGAAAGTGCTTCTCTTTGTTAGTATATGTTTCATCAACTAGTCCCATTGTTAATGTTTAAGCGTTTCTGCAAACTGGGGTGCTTAATTTTAGTTGATCTGCAAAAAAATAGAGATTGGAATGTCTAAAGGCCCCTCCTTGTACTACCGCTATACACTGATGTTCATCACTGGCAGAAGGTGTAACAGGGAGAATTGGGTCAATTTCTAATATGAGGCCTACCGTATGAGGCGTCGCAGTGCCCATCTCGCCCTTCTAGCATGGCATACTTTGATACTATCGCAATATTTTCTTCTATTTATTAGTGTATGTTTCATCAACAAGTGCCACTATAATGTAATCATGCTTTTTCATTATCTGTGGAAACAGGGTTATTCAGCTGCATTTTGGTGGAACTGCACAAATGTACGGATGGAACCCGCATATATGCAGAGTGCGAGGTGTGCCAAGTAAAAATTACCGATACCAACCATGCTCCATGCACACATTGGCATCCACCACCACCAGTGGGATGTGTGGCGCTCTCTGTGGAAGGATCTTTCTCGGCAGCAAATCCTCTAATCAAATACTAGTAGCTTATATTGGCAGTTTTCTAGGGAGTACTCTTTTAAAAAAGAAGCACCAATATATTTTTCTTTATTTGTACACAATGTCACAACTTTGTTTTTGTTCCAGAGCTATTTTAGGGTGAGTGGCGTAGTACTCGGAGATTGACTGTAAGCATGATTTTCATTAGCCGTCACACTGATTGTAAGCATGAGCAGATGGAAGATTAGGTTAGTGCGAAGCTTACCTTAAAACCTACCGCTGCCGTTGAAATGAGGCAAGCATGGAGGGAACCATGGAGAACGGTGGTGAAGCAACGTCGTGCCATCCGACCTCCTCTTGCGGTGGGTGAACGAATACTCCTGTGGCTCCAGCTGGCTCTGCACCCTCATGAATGGCACACCGTACCCGATCGATTCGTTATCCTCTGGATGCTCGACCTTCGACCTGTACGCCGACCACCTCTGCCTGACTTTCTCCTCGAGGGGGTGGTTTTTCAATGTGAGAAGAGGGAGAGGCAAGACGATGGTCTTGCAATGGAGAAGAGGAGAGGCAAGACGGTGGTTTTGCAATGGAGAAGCTAGAGAGGAGAGGGGGTGGTTTTGCAATGGAGAAGAGGGAGAGGCGAGACGGTGGTTTTGGAATGGAGATGATGGAGAGGAGAGGAGGTGGTTTTGCAATGGAGAAGAGGGAGAGGAGCGTGCGACAGTGATTTAGGATTGGACGAGAGTGCCGGCGCGCTGTGACTGGATCAAAAATCAAAATCAATTTACCCTTCAAGTAAGAAAGTGACCCCACATTAACTAGTCTCCGTTTTATTCTGGGTCATAATTGACCATGATTTTCACAAATAAAATATATGCTATACATTGCAAAATGATTTGAATGTACATTCAGATACGAACCAAACGATACAATTTTTGGTGACATGCATTCAAATTTTGCTTGTCAAATACAGTACATGGTCAAACTTTGACCCAAAATACGCAAAACAAAAAAATACTTCGAAGACCAGCGCCGTTCCTCTCCTGTTCCAATCTAAATCCAGCGACGCTCCTCTCCTCTTCCATTTCAAAACCACCGCCCCTCCTCTCCTGTTCCAATCCAAAACCAGCGCCGCTCCTCTCCCGTTCAAATCCAAAACCAGCGCCGCTCCTCTCCTCTTCCATTCAAAAACCATCGCCTGCGAGTGAAGGTATTGTGGAGAAGTAGATCGATGGACGAGTACAACCGATACATGAGGACCGCAGACGGCGACACTGGGAAGCTAGCTAGGATGTTGGAGATACAACCATGGTTTGACAACAAGGACCAACTAGCGGCGACGGCGACACCCATGTCCAAATATCTGCAACAGAGCGAAAAGGTAGTGATACTCCCGAAGGGAGTCGCGCGGGAGTACATAGAGCTGCTCCACTGGGACATGGAGCAAACTGGTTCACCGAATCCGATCGTGAAGGAGCGGTGGTGGTAGTATCGATCCCAGATGGAGCATCCACCAGAGATTGAAGGATCGAGCATCTATAGGGTGCTGTTTGTGAGGGTGTCGTGCCAGAGCGAGCCGATGGAGTCTTCGTCGACCGAACCCAACTGCAAGAGGAGAAAAGCAGTTGGCCCGACGACTTTTCCCCGCCATCCTCTCCCTCGATGTTCACATCGTCTCATGGGGCTGCTATCTACCGCCGAGGAATAGGAGGGGACTGCCCCCCCACCCAATAGTCGGGCAGGTTGTGAATTGTCAGGAGGAGCTTAGGGTTGTTAGGATTTCCAGGTTGTGAATTGTGTTTTGTGTTGTGTATTTTGAGAGTACTTTCAGATATGAATGTCTTTTGAATTTCTGATTTTCAGTATTGAGCATATGAAGTATTTTATGAATTCTAGGGATCTATTTTTAGCACTTAAAAATGTAGTTTCATATAAAAGTGCAGACAATGTGATTCTCGGAGAAGAAACTGCAAGTTTCAGTTTCAATTTCAGATAAGAAACTACAAGTTTCAGTTTCAGATAAGAAACTGCAAGTTTCAGTTTCAGATAAGAAACTGCAACTTTCAGAGGCAGAGCATTTATATTAACACGCCCTTTTCAAACAGGGATAACATCATGTTGGAAATTTTATTCGTGGTAAAAATGGAACTCCCAGCCAGTTAACATCATGCTGATCAACATTCATGCATAACACATCTTCATATGATGCACAGTCAAAAAGATATGCTATTTTCAAAGTGCCCACACAATGTCGAGTGTGCGAAAAATAGAGAAAACGAGGGACTAAATTTTGGCAAGTGTTGGATGTGGTGTGCGTAGATGACAATGGGGACTCACATGTCAATAATAGCAGAGGCAAAAATGTGGTGATCTTTTCACTGCGTCAGGTGGAATCGAACCTGGGCAGAACAACGGTCGGCTAGTCTCACTTGGCCACTGGGTTAGTTCAGTAGTTTCGGTAGAAATAAGGCACTGCATCTAGGAGGCTTCGCAGGCTCCGGTGGTTCGTTCTCATCCTCCGCCTTTGTGCGCTCGCCGCAGCGCCGCTTTCTGTTGTTGTCAACATGCTGAACAAATGAGAGGAATCTGGAGAGGACTCTACGTGGAGAGGCGGACAGTCGAGACGCACCAGGTCTATGGCCGTACGCAAGCAAGTGCCTCATTGAAAAAATAGTTCCTCCTAATGCTATACTGACGTAAGGGCCCACAGGATTGTCAACATAGTTACATTTTCTTTAGGTGGTCCAACGTAGTTACTAAAGGAGATAAATTTACAACGAAGCCGGTGAGCTGGCAGGTATCATTTATTATCAGTGGGCCAACAAGTATCAGCTGGGTTGTGGGCTGCCCCGTCTAGGCTTTATTTTTTAACATGCGCAGCCCACGAAATGCTGGTATGTATTTTCTTGAGGGCCTTCATGTATTGACCGGCCTATGGACCTCCCATCCTAGGTTTTATTTTTCCTGAAACATCGGCAGCCCAACTTATGTATTTTTTGAAGAAAACACAGAGGTCTGTTCTATTTTTCTATATAAGAATAGGAACGCCATGTCCAACTTATGTTTCCCTTCTAACTATATTATATATATCTATATTATTTTATATGTTATTATATATTATTGTTCTTGTCTTCATATATTTAACAGATACTTACATATATAAGAAAACAATATCCCACGTCTTATTAACTTATAAAAATAAATTTTTAACAATAAAATCATTGATTTTTTTAAATTAAGGCAACAAAAATCTTGGTGAACCATGCTGCACAAAACATGAAGCACTACCCCACCGCCGGCCAGGCCATCCCTCCACCCCTCCACACCTCATGTTCTTCTCCCCGATTGCCGAACCATGCCGCAGCAGAACCAGTTAACCCTCGTAAACCTCTCCGTCTGCGTCTCCACTCACGCGTCTTCCCATCTCCGGCTCGTTGCTGTCCGGGGCCTCGCCGTCGTCCACCACCTTGGATGCGCTCGGCGCGGTGTGGTCAACACACACAAAATGAATACTCCCGTTGCTAGCTGGGACCCACCATAGTGGGAGGCTAACTTGTGGGCCTACTAAGTTGATGCGGACGGAGGGCTTTCTCAACTTCGTCAATATGAACAATTCTAGCTCCAGTGACCGTACGATGTCCATCCAACGGCCATAGTGCTTCTTCAACCTCTGGTCTTCTTGCTCCAGCCGCCCAAACCAGCGCCGGTCGTGCCGCCTGCTCCTGCCTCCCGTGGCCGGCTGTGCTGCCGCGGAGGCCTCACTGCCCCTACTACTCCCACCGCTAGCTAGGCCATCCCTCTACTCACCCACACCCCCTGTTATTCTGCGGCGACGGCAGCCTCACACCGCAGTTGAACCAGTGAACCCTCGTACTCCTCTCTGCATGGACACCCACTGCCGCGTCTTCCCCAGCTCCACGTCGTCCCCTTCCTAGGGTTCGCCGTTGTCCATCGCATTGGTGCTCTCGGTGCGGGGTGGTCAATGTGGTCAAGGAATGACTTCCATCGAAAGAGTATTGTACGTGGAGAGGCTGATAGCTGGGTCCACGGCCGCAACAAGGAAGTGCAACCTTATACGCGTAAAATAATGATTCCTCGACCTGACAGCAAGGACCCACCGGACGGGCCACCGTATTACGCGAAAAAATGTTTCTCCCCCTGACTGCTGGGACCCACCAGCTACATCTTCGCACGCAAGGAAGTGCCTCCTTATCCTACCTGACAGTCGGGACCCACCTGGTCGAAGCGTACATAGCGTTGTCATTATGGTCACGAACGTGTACGTACATACTGGTCGATCGGTCTATCTGCAGGATGCAACGATGAACCGTGGCCGAGTAAGGAAGGGCATGTGTCGTAGTAGAGGCGCGGACGTAGCATGTACACATACGTACAGCCAGGGTGCAAGAAAGTAAATACGGCCACGTACGTACGTCCATACGGGCGGGGTCTGGAAACCAACTCGCGCATATGTACGGCCATGGATCGTGTACATGGAGAGGTAGCGACGGTGTCCTGTTCATCGGCAGCCAACGGGCTGGGTCAGAATGGAGAAACTGCGTCGTCGTGTTCATCGGGAGGCAATAGAATGTGTCGTGTTCATCAGGAGCCAACCGGCTTGGACGGAATAGCAGAAACGAGGCTTGGCATACCACAGGACGGAGGAAATGGCCTTGTGTTCGACCCCCTCGGTCGAAACGGGATCCTGTTCACCGGAAGGGGTGTGGCGTACCGCAAAACGGAGGAAACGGACTTCTCTTGGACCTCCTACGGTTGAAACGGGGTCCTGTTGATCGGGAGGGGTGTGGCGTACCGCAAAACAGAGGAAACAAACTTGTGTTGGAGCGCTACAGTCGAAACGGGGGTCCTGTTCATCGGGAGGGGTGTGGCATACAGCAAAACGGGACTCCACGAGCTACTGTTCATCTCCACCATCGTCTGCCTCCACGGGCTACTGTTCATCTACCGTCGACTTCCTGCAGCCTCCACCTACGACTGTTCATCCACGGCTTCTCCGTCCTGCCTCCACCAACTACTGTTCGTCCACGGGCTCCTGTTCATCCAGCCTCCACCACTCCTCCACCGGCTACTGTTCAACCAGCCCTCTCCATGGGGTCCTGTTCAACCACCCCTCCACGGGCTACTGTTCATCCAGCCCTCCACCGGCTACTGTTCAACCAGCCCTCCACGGGGTCCTGTTCATCCAGCCCTCCACGGGGTCCTGTTCATCCACCCCAACCGGCTCGATTTATTGGGGTCCTGTTCATCCAGCGGCAACGGCCTTTACTACCACGGGGTCCTGTTCATCCAACCCCCACCGGGAACTGTTCATCCAACCCCCCAACAACGCTCACTATTCATCAAGAGGCAGCAGGTTTGATCGGTTTCAGTTAGCAGTAGTCGTGAAGGAATCGCTCGATCGCTCGGGTTCAGTAACGCATAGCCTGTAGTGCAATCGCTCGGGTTCAGTAGGCGAACGCCTCGCTCGGGTTCAGTTAGAGCCCAACGCCTCGCACCCACGCGTGTACGTGTACGAGAGAAACATGCATCGCTCGGCCCCGACCACCCGCCGTAACCGGGAACTCCTCGATATTTTCCTCGCCGTCGCTTCTACCATGGGGTTTTCCATCATGGACGCCCAAAGAATGTCATGCAACTACGTCTCTGGCCCGCCCAGGACGAAAAGCCCATTTTTTGTCATAGAAGTAGGAGCCCACCACATCTATGATGATACCGGGTTTTGTCACCATTATCATCATAGAAGCTTCATAAGCATGACAGAAAAAATTTCGTTCGGCCAAAATGTCACCGATGTGTCTTTTTTTAAGTGTTGATTGGTTGCCGCCAAATATAGCAGCAACGGCTCTTGGGATTTAGGGACAACCAAGGTTGGCACAGAGGATAAGTAGGCATTCAACTCTTGCAAAGCTGCATCTGCTTCTAGGGTCCACTTCATGGGTCCTGCCTTCTTCAGGATTTTGAAGAACGGCAAGGCGCGCTCGGCAGACTTGGAAATGAATCTGCTTAGCGCAGCAATGCACCCCGTCAGACATCTCACATCCTTGACTGTCCTTGGCACTTGGATCTGCTCGATAGCTTTGATCTTGTCCGGGTTGGCCTCGATCCCTCGATGGGATACAAAGAACCCAAGTAGCTTGCTTGAGGGAACGGCAAACACACACTTCTCCGGGTTGAGCTTCAAGTTGATCTTGCACAGATTGGAAAACGCCTCCTCCAAGTCCTGGGCAAGGATTACTCTATCCATGGTCTTGACCACAATATCATCCATATAAACCTCAATGTTTCTATGTAGCTGTGGCTCAAAACCAATCAGGACTGCCCTTGCAAAAGTAGACCTGGCACTCTTTAATCCGAATGGCATGCGGATAAAATAGTACGTACCACATGGGGTGATGAACGAGGTCTTCTGTTCGTCTTCCTTGGACATGAATATTTGGTGATACCCAGAATATGCATCCAAAAAGGAGAGCAAATCACAGTCTGAAGTGGAATTCACAATCTGATCGATGCGCGGCAAGGGAAACGGGTCCTTCAGGCAAGCCTTGTTAAGATCTGTGAAATCTATGCAAAGCCTCCATTTCCCGGTAGCCTTGCGAACAACCACCGGATTTGCCAACCATGTTGGATGTAGCACTCCTCTAACCAAACCAGCTGCCTCAAGCTTCTTAATCTCCTTTACAACAAACTACTACCTCTCCAAGGCCTGCTTCTGGACTTTCTGCTTGATAGGTCGGGTGTGTGGGCAGACAACTAGGTGGTGCTCGATTACCTCCCTGGGAACACCGGGGATATCAGATGGTTGCTAGGCAAACACATTGATATTCTCCCGCTGGAAGGCAACGAGCGCGCTTTCCTATTTGTCATCAAGGGTGGCGCTGATAGTGAAGGTACCATCAACGCCAACCAGCCCTGCTGGGACCTTCTTCACTTGTGGTGCAATAACCTTGGATCTTTTGCTGCTGGAACTCTCCAGCAAGTCATCAACAGACACTGTGCACTCCGGAGAGGTACACTTCCTGGATTCCTTGCCAGAGTCCCTACTATCCTTCTTCTTTCCTTTGTTTTCCTTGGCAGGAACTATTGCTGCCGCTGCCTCTGCCGCGACTGCGTCCTGGTACATCTTGTCCACGCAAATGATTGTGTCCTTCTCATCTGATGGGATGGAAATGACTCCTACCGGCCCGGGCATCTTCAAGGTGTTGTGGGCATAGTGGGATGCCGCCATGAATTTAGCCAGGGCTGGGCGTCCAAGGATCCCATTGTACGACAGGGGGAGATCGACCACATCGAACACAATCTTCTCAGTCCGATAGTTCAGCTCCCCTCCAAATGTCACTGCCAACGTGCTCTTTCCCTTAGGATGACTCCTGTCAGGATTAACTCCTTGAAACATGCTGGTGACCTTTAGCTCTTCACTACTGCAGGATGCTGCTAACGCAACACTACGATCAGAGACCCTTTGAAGAAACTATGTGCGATGCATTAATCACAAACGGGGATGTAAAAAACCCATCAAAAAAGATGCAAAACGTTTGTGATGAATGATACATCAAACACAGTTCAGATTTTAGTTGCGTGTGCGATGAGGGGCATACGGTTGATCTGTATGAACTGTTTGCGATGAGACAGAATAACAGAAATGGGCAGCCAGATCAAGGTGTGTGTGATATACGACATACAGTTCTCTTCGATGAACCGTTTGCGATGAGTGAGGTGAACACAAATGATTCAGCGTAACAAGATGTGCGTGATACCCGGCAAACAGGTTGGTAATCAGAACTGTGTGCGATCATTATAGACAGCCCATATGGTCTTTTTTTGTGAATTGTGTGCTCGTCGGCGCACACAGTTCACCAAACCAACCTGTTGGCAATAATGTAGAAGATCTTTGTCGAATACATATTACTAACCGTCTGCGATGTGATTGACAGGATAAACAGAGATATATATAGCCTCCTTAGTTTAGTCCTTCTTCTTCTTGTTGTTCTTGTTGGATGGCCCCGCGATATCGTCTTGGCGAGGACGCTTCTTGCCGCTGACCGTTGGCTTTTCATCGCCGCCGCCGTCGTCATCGTCGTTGCTGTCGTCGTCGTCCTCCCGTTCGACCATTCCTCCTCCTCATCATCGTCGTCCTCTTCTTCGTCCTTCGACGGCTCCTCGTCCGTTTGGTTGTCGTATGATGACTCCGGAGGCTGCGTCCCTTCCATGAACCGGATATAATCGAGGTCTGGGCTCAACACCGGACTCATGGAAGATGAGCGGGATGATTCCGATGTTGACCTATCATCGGGCGCCATACTGCTGGCCAAAATGTCGTCCTTGCTGTCGCTCGACATGGATGCAGAGTGTGTGCCAGTGTGTAGCACGGCCTGCCGGGGACGATGAAGACGGTGGACACTTAAGCAAGGTATGCAGAGAAGAGGAACTGCCAATTGAAGTGGGGATTGAAGCGGGGGTTGACGTATTATCTAACCGCTGATATAATCAACCGCAATTATTTGTACCCAGTCGCTCCAAATTCCCGGGGTTACGCAGGACTCCATTGGCTATTTGGCTGGTTTCCATTTTCAGGACAAAAACAAGGAACGAGTTTTGGGATTATGCACCGGTTCCGGTACGAACGGAGTAGGACAGTTGGCAAGCAATACATTGAGCTCTTCTTATTGATAAAGCCAGTAATAATCAAACTAGAAAGGAAAAGAAAAAAGACAAAGAAAAATATTTGCACGAATCTTCGCGTAACATCAATGGCATATGACCTAGATGTGCATTACTTAGAGCACATCTAGATGTGCTTTAGCAATACTGTCAAACAAAACCCCTAATCATCATTGCAAACAACGCATAGAACATGGCTAATGCGACAACCACAACTACACATGCTAGTTCCTTCTTGTCTCTTGCTTTCATCTGTTGCCTATGATTGGTTCTTTCTTGCTTCATCATACTGATTGTACATTCCAGATCAGCCAGTTTCTTCTTCAGCTTTACGTTATCTTCTGTGAGCTTGGTGATAACACTCCGAGCCTTGCCATGCCATTCTTCATCCAGCCAATTAACAAAGGCACAAGCCTCATATCCCTGCCAATGTTAAATAGTATTCTGGATGAGCGGTGGCATTAACTGAAGTAAAATGATGAACTTAATTAGCACTAACCTCTAAGGGGCAACTGAGAAACCGCCTGCCAATGTCGAATCCCTCCGTACATACACATCGATATGGAGTGTGCCCGTGCACAAAACTCAGCTTTTGGTACTTCTCAGTGGCGCAAAACTCGGAGTCGAACTCGTGTTGTGGGAGTCTGGAGTCAAGCTCCGGATCTGGCGGCAGATTGCTTTCCTGGGGGGGTCATTCAGGACAGATTCAGCAAGGAGTTATACTTTGGACATGATAAAAAATATCGGGATAAATTGGAACCTGACAGGACGATTCGGATCCGTAGTACACCTGCCTTCTGATGACCTTAGGCTAGTTCTCGACGGCGACCGCCGTCGTGGCGGTGATACGAGCAGGAGCAGCCGCACCAAAACCATCAGAACCACTCGTCCGCATTCCCCCAATGTCAGCGCCACGCGAGGGAATTTGGAGGCTATGTAGGGATTTGGGGGAAATGGGGAAACTGTGGAGATAAGCTAACGGTCGGGAACTAGTAATTGCACTATATATATGTTGTATATGGCACACTGTTTGTACATGTCGTTTGTGTTAGGTATTACAACGTCACACACGATATCCGCACTAAACCGTGTGAGAAGACAACGTAGGTTAGACACGGTTGCCATTACATAACCATATGTGATGTACTACCCTGTCCATATAATTGAGTTACAGTGAGATACCGTGTAAACAGCCGCTCCGCGGATATCCGTAAAAAAATAGCCGCTCTGCATATAGAGATGACGGCGGCGGCCTAGGCAGCGGCTACCGGAGAAGAGGTAAATACTCGGTTGGTGGGCGGTGGCGGCGTCATAGGAGGTCAATCCTCGGTCTACGGTGAGAGATAGGAGGAGCTCAACCATCGAGGTCAGTGGCGGCGTGATTTGAGCACATCCATCGAGGTTGATGGCAGGATAGTGGAGGTCGAACTTCAGGTGGAAGCCGCACTAAGCTTTGCTCCTCGACCATGCTGTCTCGGCACGCTGCCGCATCGCGCTTGTCTATCTGCTGGGTGGAGGTCTCCACGCGGCTAATTAATTAAGGTATTCTTTTTGTGAGTGGCTAAATTAAGGTATTCAATTCCTAAGTGTAGTGTTATACTAGTACTCTGCGTGTAAATTGACTGGCCATTAATTTTTGTCATTGCACGTCTGGATAACAACATGGAGCGCCCTCAGTAATTATTAAAATAAAACCTTGTGATTTATGCACGCATCTTTGGGCAGCAGTTAATCCGTGTATTAATGTTGTTGTTTTGTTTTTAGTTACCATTCATGTGCTGCAGATGGAACGATCTCGAGGGATGAAGAATCGGAAAACCGCAGACTTTATCAGTGTCGTGACAGAGCTCATGAATTTGGCTGAAAGTACAAAGAGGAGAATTGGTGATGCGGATTACATCCTGTGTTGATGTACTGATTGTGCCAATACAGAGTCACATGAAGTTGCAGATGTCCAGATGCACTAAGTCTCTAGGGATTCATGGATGGATATACACGTTGGACCAGACACGGTGAAGAGGAGGTCATGGATGAAGATACCCAGGGCAGCGAGATGCCAAACCCCGATCAGTGTCACATGGATGTTGAATCTAACATCGGGCTAGAGGCGTCAAGCTACCAATGGAACACCGGAAAGCCGAAACTCCCACTGGAAAACCAAGATGTCGACGTAGATGACGACGATCTTGATATGCTAGATTTTGCTGCTATGATTGCAGATTTCGAGGGGCCGAAAAAGGATATGATTGGGTACAAGGATCTGCCAACCATTGATGCGGACTCCAAGAAGGAATTTTATCCAGGTTGCAAAAAGAAATATTCCAGGTTGAGTGCCACCCTGGCGCTTCTCAGATTTAAAGCAGCAAACGGTCTATCAAACAAGGGCTTCACAGAGATGTTAGATCTTTTGAAAGAAATTCTTCCGGAAGATAATGTGCTCCCCAGAAGCACGAATGAAGCAAAGAAAATTGTTTGCCCATTGGAACTTGAAGTACAGAAGATACACACTTGTGTGAATGATTGTATATTGTACCGTGGTGAGTACAAAGATTTTCGTGCATGTCCCACATGCAAGCATGCACGGTACAACCGCAGGAGAGCAAAGGACAAGTACAAATTGGATGACGAGATCAAGACAGGAATCCCGTTCAAGGTTGTTTGGTACTTGCCTTTATTCCGAGGTTGAGGCGTTTGTTTGCAAACCCTAGAGAGGCAAATAGGTTGCGGTGGCATCATGATGAGCGAATTGCGGATAGGTTTATGAGGCACCCGAAAGATGGAGCTCAGTGGGAATTAATCGACAAAAAGTTTGAAAATTTTGCCAAGGATCCTAGAAGTATAAGGCTCGGGGAGTGTACTGACGGGATGAATCCTTTTGGTGATATGAGCACCAATCATAGCACATGGCCGGTGCTCTGTGCATATATAACCTAGCTCCTTGGTTGTGTATGAAGAAAAAAATATATTATGATGTCAATGATTATCCAAGGCCCGAAGCAACCTGGAAATGACATCGACATTTACTTTCAGCTACTGGTAGAAGAACTGCTGACAGTGTGGATAGATGCACCTGTTGTAAAACGTTATGATGCTTACAGAAAGGAGATTTTCAATCTACATGCGATGCTGGTGCACACCATTCAAGATATGCCGGCATTAGGCAAAACATCGGGGCAGAAAACAAGGGGAGATGTAGGGTGTGTCACATGCATGGATAGGACAGCTAGCAGAAGACTACCCAACTCGCGCAAATTCAACACATCGGCGCACAAAACAAGGGGAGATGTAGGGTGTGGGCAGAAAACAGTGTATTTGTGTCATCGTAGGTTCTTACGGAAAACTCACCCATACCGAAAGATGAAAGCTGAATTTGATGGTACGACAGAGGCAGGTGCGGGCCCAAGACCCTATGAAGGGGAGGTGGTCCACAACATGTCCAAAACAATTAATGTTGTGCTTGGCAAGGACCACCCTTTGACGGTGAAACTAACACCCAGGGATCATGTGTTTAAGAAGAAATCGGTGTTTTGGAAATTACCTTACTGGGAGATTCTACGTGTACATCACAACATTGATGTCATGCACATAGAGAAGAACGTATGTGAAAGCATGCTTGGTACTTTGCTCAAGATTAAAGGTAAAAGAAAGGATGGTGACGGTCCACGACTCGATATGCTTGCTGATCAATCACAACACAAGAGTGAAGAAGAAGATGATGACAAATTCATCAAAGCTTGCCAGAGTTACAATTTCAGTACAAAAGAAGCAACACAGTTCTTCACCTATTTGTTGTCAGTTAAGACACCCTCTTCCTACTGTGCAAACATCAGAAGTCTCGTGGATGTGAGCTCAGGTAAAATGAAGTTGGGACACATGAAGTCACATGATTGCCACGTAAATGTTGACACAAATCCTCCCGGTGGCCATCAGGAATCTGATGGACAAAGATATAAGAAACATACTCATTGACCTCTGTGATTTCTTCAACCAACTATGTCAGAAAGTTGTAGATCCCGAAGAGTTGTATCATATGCAAGATGATATTGCAAGAATATTGTCCAACCTAGAGATGTTTTTTCCACCGTCATTCTTTCATGTCATGGTCCATCTCACTGTGCAGCTTGTCGACGAGATAAAGTATTGTGGTCCTGTGTTTCTTCGCAACATGTATCCCTTCGAGCGGTTCATGGGAATACTGAAGCGCTTTTGTCGGAACCGAAACCATCCAGAGGCAAGCATCCTACAAGGTTATACCACGGAGGAGGTGGTTGAGTTTTGCACCGAATACATGAAACAAAGACCTATAGGTTTGCCCCTCTCTCACCATGAGGGAAGGCTGAAAGGTAAGCCGGTCCTTGCTGGCACGCAAATGGCTGCACTCGGAGAATTGGCAGAGAAAGCCCATTTGACGGTACTACTTAATAGCCCAGTTCTCATCACTTATGCCGAAGAACACTTGGTGGAGATACGCCAAAGATTCTTACCAATGGTGCCTTCATCAGATGCGGAGATGAAGGAGCACACATAGAACTACGCCGAATGGCTAAAGAATCGTTTGGCACAAGGATCCATCGATGACATTGCTACGTGGTTGGCACAAAAGCCATCACCTACGATGCTGACGTACCAAGCATATGACATAAATGGATACCCATTCTACACTGAGGAACGTGATAAGAACACCTCGTATCAGAACAGCTCTGTCCGAATTGAATGCATGACTGTAAATGAAGCTGATAAAAGGGTATACTATGGAACCATCAAAGAGATTTGGGAGCTTGACTATGTGAAAGTTAAGGTGACATTATTCAGGTGTGCATGGATCCCTCTTGGTCAGGTAAGGATTGATGAGTACAGGAAGACCAGTGTTAACAGGACAACATGGCATATCACGCAGACACATTCATTCTTGCCAGCGATGCTACCCAGATTTTCTTTGTGGAAGACCCCTTGCATAAGAACGGCCATTTAGCGATGCATGGGAAGATAAGGGTACTGGGTGTCGACGATGTTGCCGATCAGGATGAGTATGATGAATTTCATGAGTTGCCAGCCAAGGGATCACACACCCCTGTAACAGAGCAGCGTAAAATCATCAAAAATCCCAAGTTCATTCGGGGTCAACTTAATGATCCCAGTTCCCCCATGTACATGGGAATTAAAGTGTAAGACGAGTCCTTATGCCTACCCTGCAACTTAATTCGTTCAATTTAGAACTGTCGCGTGTACTGAATTTGTGAGTTATGCCCAGTTTTCTGTTGATGTAAGAACCGTTAATATGTTGACCTTGATATACTGTCAGCTCAGGCAATGAATATGAACTTTTCTTGTTATTATTATTATTATTATTATTATTATTATTATTATTATTATTATATCATAGAGGTAGCACACTCAATTGATCTCACTACAGTATGCGTGAACAAATATATGCAATTTGGTTTGCGAATACCACACGATTGGTTGATAAAAGCCGTGTGCCGACCAAACCCCGCCACCCCGCCCACGATCTGAGTCGTGCTTTCTGATTGGCCAGAACCCAAACCCCAGGGATCGTACGTCTGCACCGTTGGATGCTCCTAGATGGAACGGCGATCCTCATCCCTTTCGACAGCAGATGCAGTTCCGATTGTAATTTTATTTTTATGCACAAAATGCACGTTAATCTAAAAAATGTCTTAAATATAGCTAACGATACCTCAAATGCGCCATAAAATCAAACACTTGGTATATTGGTGATTGCGTACCGTGGGGAAATTTTTATGAGGCCAAACGATGAAGTCACTGGCCACATGAGTTTGAATTGACACGTCTCCTTTTGGAAAACCATGATCCTTCATGTGAGATGCTCCGGTTTGGAAGGAGCTGTCATCAAAACTTGTGGCAAACTTTACCAATTTTTTTCCACGAGGTCGTGAGAGCACGCCAGAGGCACACATCGATTTTGATGATGTCTGAACTCCATCTGAATTTCCTGTAATTAAAATACCAACTAGGCCTACGCTAGTGGCTGCACCTCGCGGCCGAAATGTTTGAAACTTCTCCCCGCTTTTCGAACAAACAGATGAAAACTCACAAAGAGACGCACAAATGATCTGTACACCTTTGCTAGGCTGATAGTAAGTGGGTATCATAGCTAGTATCATGCATGCCAACTAGGCAATTTTGATGAGCTGTCATAGAATTAATTAAATGAAGAAAGAGAGGGTTAAGTATCATATCATGAAACCGTATCATAATAAATGCTATGCTGCTATGTTTCATGCATGACAATATAAATAAAGTACTACATATGATACTAGCTACTCTATGATACTATGCATTAGAGCAAGTACACAATAGAGTGACATAATTAAGACTAGCCACAACGGGTAGTAACATAGAATGTTACTAGTCTATGTTACTACCTCTATAGTGGGGAGTAACATATGTGTAGTAACATGCAACACTTCATTTATTAGGCTATAGACTCATCTTGCCTTGAGATGTGTGATGTTACTCATACTACTAGTAAGAGTAGCTACAATGGGTAGTAACATAGACTAGTAACATGCCCATGTTACTAGTCTATGTTACTACCTCTATAGTGGGGAGTAACATATGTGTGTCGTAACATGCAAAACTTCATTTATTAGGCTATAGAGACATCTTGCCTTGATATATATGTGTGATGTTACTCATACTAGTAGTAACTAGCTATGTTACCACTTTCATCTCTTTCTTCATTTATTGCATACCACATCATCTATTTAATCTAGATATGTGGGAGTAACATCACACACATATATATCAAGACTACCCACAGTGGGAGTAACATAGGTAGTAACACCACACATATCTAGATAAAATAGATGATGTGGCAAGCAATAAATGAAGAAATGGAGGAAAGTGGTAGCATAGCTAGTTACTAGTAGTATGAGTAACATCACACACATATAATTGCAAAATGAGTCTATAGCCTAATAAATGAAGTGTCGCATGTTACCACACATATGTTACTCCCGACTATAGAGGTAGTAACATAGACTAGTAACATGTGCATGTTACTAGTCTATGTTACTACCCATTGTGGCCAGTCTAACTAGCTATGTTACCACTTTCCTCTCTTTCTATATTTATTGCTTTCCAGATCATCTATTTTATCTAGATACGTGTGATGTTACTACCTATATTACTCCCACTGTGGATAGTATATGTAGGCTATAAGGAATAGAATAATATATATATGTGCTTATTAGTTGGAGGAAAGAGAAGAGAAGCGGGCTCTTGGTTAGTAGAGCCAGCTGCAACACGAGAGCCAAGACACTTTGTGAGGATGTAAGGTGGGCCAACTATTGGTAAACTAGTACGTATATAAAACTTATTATTGTACATGCCCGCTAAGAGGTTGGCTGTATATGACATGGCAACTTCTTATAGCCGACACTTGGCTGTATTATTAACCATGCTCTTAGTGAGGTAGCTAGTATATCATAGATGACTAGCTAGTATCAGATCACTAGCCAAAGTGGGAGTAACGTCAGCAGTAACATCGACTCCAACTCAGCAAACTTGCTTATGTGGCAATAAGTTAATGAGGAGAGAGATAGTTTCAATAACTTAGCTAGTTACTGTAACATCACATGTCCCAATGCAATATGAGTCTATAACCTAATAAATGAAGCTTTGCATGACAATACACTTATGTTACTACCCACTATGAAGGTAGTAACATATATAGTCTAGGGATATGTGTATGTTATTAGTGTACTCTCCATTGTGGCTAGTCTCATACTCCCTCCTTTCCGGTTTAGGCTGGTTGTAATGGTATTATCATAAGTGGTATCATGCATGCCAACTAGACTTTCTGGATGATGTGGCACACAATTAAATGAGGAAAGAGAGGATGTGGTACCATATCATGATACCGTGTCATATTAAATGTTGTACTACTACTTTGTGTGATGCATGACAATTAGTAAGGCAACCTAAGATGCTAACTTATGATACTATGCACTACGGAAGTAGTATCCTACACTATCATATGCATGATACTAGTATATGATACTCCCCATTACAACCAGCCTTATAGGGCTCAATTCAAAAATATCACCAACCAAGGTAGATAATGAGTGGAGGAATACTTTTTGTAGTTTGCAAAAACACCCAATTAATGCTTTTGTTTTCCTAAAAAAATTATGTTTTCCATTGTATTAATTGCAATACATGCATGCATATATATATAAAGTACATGCATTGGTCAACTTTCTCTTAATAATTGCATGCAATGATTTAATGCACCTTGGAATCTAGACATGTGATGGGGAACAACCAAATTGAGCCTTATGAAATGGAAAAAGTAAAATTTTGAGATAAGCCTATAAACCGGAAAGGAGGGAGTATATTTGCATGATACTAGTATATGATCGGCAATACCTCCGTAATGCGCGCATGCATAGTATCATAAGTTAGTATCTTAGGTTCCTTATTAATTGCCATGCTAGTACAACATTTAATATGATATGGTATCATGATATGATACCACACCCTCTCTTTCATCATTTAACTGTGTGCCACATCATTCAAAAAGTCTACTTGGCATGCATCGTACCACTTGATACTCCCATATTACGACCAGCCTTATTAGGGTGGCCATAGTGGGGGTATCATAGCCGGTATCATGCACTCGGGAATAGAAAAAATTGTGATGTGGCAAAGAAGCAGTAACATATGTAGATACCGTAATATATATATATATAATAAATGCTATACTACTTTGTGTCATGCATGGCCATAAATACGGTCATCTATGATATATACTCCCTCCGTAAACTAATATAAGAGCGTTTAGGTCACTATTTTAGTAATCTAAACGCTCTTATATTAGTTTATAGAGGGAGCTAGTACTACTCTATGATACTATATATGCACTATGAAGGTACGTACGTAGTATCATACACTAGTATCATATGCATGATACTATATGTATATAGTATATGATACTCCCAACTATATAAGGCTGGCCATAGTGGTGGTATCATAGCCGACGATGTCATGCACTCTGAAATAGCAAGTATGCTGATGTGGCAAAGAATTAAATATATATAAAGAGGGTTAGAGTAACATATAGGTAGATACCATGTCATGTTAAATGCGATGCTAATTTGTGTCATGCATGGCAATAAATATGATCTATACATGATACTATACTCTATGTATTATACTATGCGCTATAATTAATTAAAGGCAGTATCATACACTAGTATCATATATACTGTATATTCATGATACTAGTATATGACACTCCACTATACTCGTGATTTCTTACCGTGGGAAAAAATTGAAGGCGAAACGATGAACTCATGTTTTCATTCGAACAAAATTATGATGTTTGGTATTGTAAATGTTTTCAAAGAGCACACGGTTCACTCACGAAAGCCGTGTGTCCACTAAACCGTGGCCGATGCACCCCCACCCCTCTGCCACGCGCGCGATCTGAGTCGTGCTTTCTGATTGGCCAAAACCCAAACCCCACGGATCATACGTCTGCACCATTGGATTCTCCTTGATCAAACGGCGATCCTCATCCCTTTCGACAACACATGTACATGTTTTCAAATAGCCCCTCCCAATAAAAATGTTTTCCAATAGCACACGGTTCACACACGAAAGCCGTGTGCCTACCAAACCGTGGCCGATGCCCCCCTCGCTGCGCGCGCGATCTGAGACGTGCGTTTTGATTGGCCAGAACCCAAACCCCACGGATTGTACGTCTGCACCGTTGGATGCTCCCAGATCGAATGGCAATCCTCATCCCTTTCGACGAGAAATGCAGTCCGGCTAGGAATTGATTTATATGCCAACATGCACGGTAAATGCCAAAAAATGTCTTACATATAGCACACGAGACCTGAAATGCGCCAGCAAATCAAACCCGTGATAACATTGTGATTGGTTTACATGGGAAGAATTTAGAGGCGAAACGATGAACTCACGTCTTCATTTCAAACAAAATTATTCTGTTTGTGCACATGAGCGCTTAGAGGCAACCGATTGCATAGGCCGTTCCGCGTGTGCGGCGAATGGGGATATTTTTCAACCTTTTCACCTACGCCGCCAACATCCGGAATCCCCAACACCCCCCGAGGGAGTCCAGGATTAGGGGGTGCTCGGGCGTCTGGACTATGGTACGGGGGCCGGACTGAAGGGCTATGAAGATACAAGACCGAAGACTATCTCCCGTGTCCGGATGGGACTCTCCTTGGCATAGAAGGCAAGCTTGGCGTCCTGATACGAAGATTCCTTTCTCTGTAACCGACTTTGTATAACCCTAGTCCCCTTCGGTGTCTATATAAATCGGAGGGCTTAGTCCATAGGGACGAGAATCATACTCATAGTCATAGAGGCTAGACTTCTAGGGTTTTCGCCATTATGATCTCGAGGTAGATCAACTCTGTTAATACTCATATTCATTAAGATCAATCAAGCAGGAAGTAGGGTATTACCTCCATAGAGGGCCCGAACCTGGGTAAACATCGTGTCACCAGTCTCCTGTTACCATCGACCTTAGATGCACAGTTCGGGACCCCCTACCCGAGATCCGCTGGTTTTGACACCAACATTGGTGCTTTAAATTAGAGTTGAACTCAAGGCCTCCTGCTTAGCAAACGGGTGCTCTAACCAACCGAACAAGATGAACGGGAAGATGGGCAAGTTAGCCCTGATGAACAAGCCACACACGAAGAGTCGAAGGACAGTAATTATCTTCCGCTCTCCGAGGATGAGGTGAGCCTTGGCACCGAGGATTTTATTGTGCCGAAGGAACCGCTCGAGCAGGAGCGCTTTAAGCGCCGGCTAATAGCCACTGCAAGGAGCATGAAAAAGAAGTAGTAGCAGCTTCAAGCTGATCAAGATCAGCCCAATGATAGATGGACTGATGTCCTGGCAGCCGAGGAATATGGCCTTAAACGCCCAGCCAAAAGTTACCCGAAGCGCAAATTGCTACCATAGTTCGATGAGGAGGTGCTGGAGCCCGTACCATCATCATGCAATGCGGCCGACCGACCACCAGGTGGTCGGTACAAAGCGGCAACTCAAGCCGAACACTAGCCCACCCCACCTCACCGTAAAGGCAGAGACAAAACAGCTCGGGGACATACATATGACCTGCGGCAGGACTTGGACACTAGAGCAGGTCAGAATAGATCGATCTATGGATCACGGGGACGTGCCCCGGCACACGATAACGGCTATCTAGCCGGACGCATAATCATACTCACGCCCGGGCCGATAACCGCAGACGGATTCCATCCGAGCTACGTCGTGACGTGGCCCGATATAAAGGCGCCGCACACCCCCTTTGGTTCACTGACGTGGTAATGGAGCATGAATTCCTAGAAGGGTTTAAACCCGTAAACATCCGAATCATACAATGGGACAACAGACCCCGCAGTATGGATCGAGGATTTTCTTCTTCACATTCATATGGCCCGCGGCGATGATCTCCATGCCATCAAATACCTCGCACTAAAACTCAAAGGACCAGCCCAGCACTGGTTGAATAGTCTGCCTGAAAACTCCATGGGCAGCTGGGAGGACTTGGAAGAGACCTTCCTTGACAACTTCCAAGGTACATATGTTCGACCTCCGGATGCCGATGACTTAAGTCACATAATTCAACAGCCCGGAGAGTCAGCCAGGAAACTCTGGACTAGGTTCTTAACTAAAAAGAACCAGATCATCAACTGTCCGGATGCCGAAGCCTTGGCAGCATTTAAACACAGCATCCGGGATGAATGGCTCACCCGACACTGATGTCTACTACACAACCTTCTTCTTGTAGACATTGTTGGGCCTCCAAGTGTAGAGGTTTGTAGGACAGTAGCAAATTTCCCTCAAGTGGATGACCTAAGGTTTATCAATCCGTGGGAGGCGTAGGATGAAGATGGTCTCTCTCAAACAACCCTGCAACCAAATAACAAAGAGTCTCTTGTGTCCCCAACACAGCCAATACAATGGTAAATTGTATAGGTGCACTAGTTCGGCGAAGAGATGGTGATACAAGTACAATATGGATGGTAGATATGGGTATTTGTAATCTGAAAATATAAAAACAGCAAGGTAGCAAGTGGTAAAAATGAGCGTAAATGGTATTGCAATGCTAGGAAACAAGGCCTAGGGTTCATACTTTCACTAGTGCAAATTCTCTCAACAATAATAACATAATTGTATAACTATCCCTCAACATGCAACAAAGAGTCACTCCAAAGTCACTAATAGCAGAGAACAAACGAAGATATTATTGTAGGGTACGAAACCACCTCAAAGTTATCCTTTCTGATCGATCTATTCAAGAGTCCGTAGTAAAATAACACGAAGCTATTCTTTCCATTCGATCTATCATAGAGTTCGTACTAGAATAACACCTTAAGACACAAATCAACCAAAACCCTAATGTCACCTAGATACTCTAATGTCACCTCAAGTATCCGTGGGTATGATTATACGATATGCATCACACAATCGCAGATTCATCTATTCAAACCAACACAAAGTACTTCAAAGAGTGCCCCAAAGTTTCTACTGGAGAGTCAAGATGAAAACATGTGCCAACCCCGATGCATAAGTTCACGAGGTCACGAAACTCGCAAGTTGATCACCAAAACATACATCAAGTGGATCACGTGATATCCCATTGTCACCACGGATAAGCACATGCAAGACATACATCAAGTGTTCTCAAATCCTTAAATACTCAATCCGATAAGATAACTTCAAAGGAAAAACTCAATCCATTACAAGAGAGTAGAGTGGGAGAAACATCATAAGATCCAACTATAATAGCAAAGCTCGCGATACATCAAGATCGTGCCAAATCAAGAACACGAGAGAGAGATCAAACACATGGCTACTGGTACATACCCTCAGCCCCGAGGGTGAACTACTCCCTCCTCGTCATGGAGAGCGTCGGGATGATGAAGATGGCCACCGGTGAGGGATCCCCCCTCCGGCAGGGTGCCGGAACAGGGTCCCGATTGGTTTTTGGTGGCTACAGAGGCTTGCGGCGGCAGAACTCCTGATCTAGGTTATGTTCTGGGGGTTCCTATATATATAAGAGGTTTTCGCGTCGAGAATAAGTCAGGGGGGTCTCCGGGCTGTCCACGAGGTAGGCAGGCCCGCCCAAGGGGGTGGGCGCGCCCCCCACCCTCGTGGGCAGCCCGGGACTCTTCTGGCCCAACTATTTTACTACATGGCCTTCTTCTGGTCCAAAAATAAGTCCCGTGAAGTTTCAGATTAATTGGACTCCGTTTGGTTTCCTTTTCTGCGATACTCAAAAACAAGGAAAAACAGAAACTGGCACTGGGCTCTAGGTTAATAGGTTAGTCCCAAAAATCATATAAAATAGCATATAAATGCATATAAAACATCCAAGGTTGATAATATAATAGCATGGAACAATCAAAAATTATAGATACGTTGGAGACGTATCAAGCATCCCCAAGCTTAATTCCTGCTCGCCCTCGAGTAGGTAAATGATAAAAACAGAATTTTTGATGTGGAATGCTACCTAACATATTTATCAATGTAGTCTTCTTTATTGTGGCAAGAATATTCAGATCCATAAGATTCAAGACAAAAGTTTAATATTGACATAAAAATAATAATACTTCAAGCATACTAACCAAGCAATTATGTCTTCTCAAAATAAAATAGCCAAAGAAAGCTCATCCCTACAAAATTATATAGTTAGGCCATGCTTCATTTTCTTCACACAAAATGCTCCCATCATGCACAACCCCGATGGCAAGCCAAGCAATTGTTTCATACTTTAGTAATCTCAAACTTTTTCAACTTTCACGCAATACATGAGCCTGAGCCATGGACATAGCACTATGGGTGGAATAGAATATAATGATGGGGGTTGTGTGGAGAAGACAAAAAAGGAGAATGTCTCACATTGACGTGGCTAATCAATGGGCTAGAGAGATGCCCATCAATTGATGTCAATGCAAGTAGGGATTGCCATGCAACGCACTACTAGGAAAAGGCCTACTAGTGGCGCACCAGTTTTGCCTACTAATGGCGCACTACTGGTGCGCCACTAGTACCACGCCACTAGTATTTTTTACTAATGGCGCACCACTGGTGCGCCATTAGTATCTGGTATACTAATGGCGCACCACTAGTGCGCCATTAGTATAGGCCACGGTGCGCCATTACTATCTGACTTAGTAATGGCGCACCACATAGAAGTGCGCCATTAGTAGCAATTTTTTCAAATATTTTTTCAGAAATATTTTTTTCAAAAAAAAATTCAATTTTTTTTTCGTTTTTTTCTTAATCTCGGGTCACTATGGCTTAATCTGGGGTCAATATGCTTAATCTCAAGTCAAATCGCACTAAGTGGTCAAACTTCCTGGAAGGTCACCCATCTTCACACTACTCCAGCCCGAGCACGCTTAACTTCGCAGTTCTATCCAACCCCAGCACCACCTCACTTAACAGCCACTTGTTGATATATCTATCATATCAATCCTATTAAACCTTGTTGATGTCTAGGACTTTGTTCATATTCATGAGTATGATGAAATTTTGAAAAATATTTCAAACTTCCCTGTCATATTACGAATCATTTTTTGAAAAACAATTCCAAAAAAAATTTCAAAACCCATATTTTTTCTGTTACTAGTGGCGCACCTAGCAAACGGTGCGCCACTAGTAAGTTTGAAATTTTTTGAATTTTTTTGCCTCTAGATCTTGAAAGCCCCGTATCTTTTTTCTGTTAGGTTTTTGAGGATTTTGAAAATGTAACTTTTCGAGTAGATGATTTTTCATATATAAAACTTTTTAATCCGAGTTCGTATGCAAAAGTTATGCCCATTTTACAAATTCCAGAGAGATTTTGCAAATAAAGTCGAAATTCACATTTGTAAATTTTCCCAACAACTAGACCACATATCACATGGGAAACTTATTTTCTTTTATTTTTTTGACATTTCCATCATTTTCTTTTATTTTTTTAACTGAAAAGGCGGTCCACGAGGGGGGGGGGTGCATTCGGTGGAATGGGCCAAGTTACTAATGGCGCACCGTGGGGGTGGTGCGCCATTAGTAGTTCAACTAGTAATGGCGCACCACCCCCATCGTGCGCCATTAGTAGTTTTTCAAAAAAAAAATTGAAACAAAATTTGTAAGAAAATTACTAATGGCGCACCGTGTGAGTGATGCGCCATTACTAGTTCAACTAGTAATGGCGCACCGTGGGAGTGGTGCGCCATTAGTAGTTGAACTAGTAATGGCGCACCATCCCACGGTGCGCCATTAGTAGTTAAAAAAAATAAAAATAAAAAAAATTGAAATTTTTTTTGAAACATAATTACTAATGGCGCACCGTGGGAATGGTGCGCCATTACTAGTTGAACTAGTAATGGCGCACCATTCCCACGGTGCGCCATTAGTAGTTTTGAAAAAATTAAAAAAAAGTTACTAATGGTGCACCGTGGATGTGGTGCGCCATTAGTATTTAGTAATGGCGCACCACATGTACAATGTGCCATTAGTGTCCATATTGGCTATAGCTATTTTTGTAGTAGTGACGGATGCACTAGAGCTATAAATGTATGAAAGCTCAACAAAAGAAACTAAGTGGGTGTGCATCCAACTTGCTTGCTCACGAAGACCTAGGGCATTTCGAGGAAGCCCATCGTTGGAATATAGAAGCCAAGTTCTAAAATGAAAAATTCCCACTAGTATATGAAAGTGACAACATAGGAGACTCTCTATCATAAAGATCATGGTGCTACTTTGAAGCACAAGTGTGGAAAAAGGATAGTAGCATTGTCCCTTTTATTTCTTTTTTTATATTTTTTTATTTGGCCTCTCTTTTTTATTGGTCTTTCTTTTTTTTTTCTTTTTTTTGGCCTTTCTTTTATTTGGCCTTTTTTTTCCGGGGCAATGCTCTATTAATGATGATCATCACACTTCTATTTATTTATAACTAAAAGATTACAACTCGATACTAGAACAAAGTATGACTCTATATGAGTGCCTCCGGCGGTGTACCGGGATGGGCAATGACTCATGAGTGACATGTATGAAAGAATTATGAATGGTGGCTTTGCCGCAAATACGATGTCAACTACATGATCATGCAAGGCAATATGACAATGATGATGCGTGTCATAATAAACTGAACGGTGGAAAGTTGCATGGCAATATATCTCGGAATGGCTATGGAAATGCCATAATAGGTAGGTATGGTGGCTGTTTTGAGGAAGATATAAGGAGGCTTATGTGTGATAGAGCGTATCATATCACTGGGTTTGGATGCACCGGCGAAGTTTGCACCAACTCTCAAGGTGAGAAAGGGAAATGCACGGTACCGAAGAGGCTAGCAATGATGGAAAGGTGAGAGTGCGTATAATCCATGGAATCAACATTAGTCATAAAGAACTCAATACTTATTGCAAAAATCTACAAGTCATCAAAAACCAAGCACTACGCGCATGCTCCTAGCACTACAAAAAAAGACACATCCATGACATTTTGGGCCGAATGAATTTTTTTCTGTCATACATATGACACTTCTATGACGATAATTGTGACAAAACCCGGTATCATCATAGATGTGGTGGGCTCCTACTTCTATGACAAAAAATCAAGACAGAAAATGGACTTTTCGTCCTAGGCGGGCCGGAGACGCAGCTGCATGACATTCTTTGGGCCGTCCATGACAGAAAAAACCGTGGTAGAAGCGAGGGCGAGGAAAATTTTGGGGAGTTCCCGGTTACGATGGGAGGTCGGGGGCCGAGCGATGCGCGTTTCTCTCGTACACGTACGCGCGTGTGTGCGAGGCGTTGGCTCTAACTGAACCCGAGCGAGGCGTTGGGCTCTAACTGAACCCGAGTGATTGCACTGCAGGCTACACGTTACTGAACCTGAGCGATCGATCGATGGCTGTTAACTGAACCCGATCGAGCGATTCCTTCGCTACTGCTGCTAACTAAAGCCGATCGATGCTGCCTCTTGATGAACAGTGAGCGTTGCTGGGGGGTTTGGATGAACAGTTCCCGGTGGGGGTGGATGAATAGGACCCCGTGGTGTTGCCTCTGGATGAACAGGACCCCGATCAATCGAGCCGGTTGGGGCTGGATGAACAGGACCCCGTGGAGGGCAGGATGAACAGGACCACCCCGTGGAGGGCAGAATGAATAGTAGACGGTGGAGGGCTGGATGAACAGTAGCCCGTGGAGGGGTGGTTGAACAGGAGCCCGTGGAGAGGGCTGGTTGAACAGTAGCCGGTGGAGTAGCGCGTGGTGGAGGCTGGATGAACAGGAGCCCGTGGATGAACAGTCGCAGGTGGAGGCTGGAGGAGGTCGACGGTGGATGAACAGTAGCCCGTGGAGGCTAGAGGGGGTCGATGGTGGAGATGAACAGTGTCCCGTGGAGTCCCGTTTTGCGGTACGCCACACCCCTCCCGATGAACAGGACCCCCGTTTCGACCGTAGCGCTCCAACACAAGTCCATTTCCTCCGTTTTGTGGTACGCCACACCCCTCCCGATCAACAGGACCCCCGTTTCGACCATAGGATGTCCGTTTTCTCCGTTCTGCGGTACGCCAGACTCCTCCCGATGAATAGGATCCCGTTTAAAACGTGTCCGGCAGAACACAAGGCCGTTTCCTCCGTTCTGTGGTACGGCAGGCCTCGTTTCCATCGGCTATTCCGTCCAAGCCCTCCCGATGAACATGACGACGCATTCCGTTCTGACCCAGCCGGTTGGCTCCCCATGAACACGACGACGACGCTGTTTCTCCGTTCCGACCCACCATGTACACGAGCCTTGGCCGTACGTATGCGCGAGTAGGCGTTCAAGACCCTGCCCGTATGTACCTACGTGGCCGTATTTTCTTTCTTGCACACTGGCCGCTGTACGTACGTGTACATGCTATGTGCGCGCCTCTACTATGACACGTGCGCGCCTCTACATCGACCAGTATGTACGTACACGTTCGTGACCAGAATGACAATGCTACGTACGCTTCGACTAGGTGGGTCCCGACTGTCAGGCACTTCCTTGCCTGCGAAGATGTAGCTGGTGGGTCCCAGAAGTCAGGGGGGCGAATCGTTTTTTTTGCCTGGACGCACTTCCTTGCGTGCGAAGATGTAGCTGCTGGGTCCCCGCAGTCAGGGGGAAACTTTTTTTTCGTGAAATACGGTGGCCCGTCCGGTGGGTCCTCGCTGTCAGGTGGAGGAATAATTATTTTCCGCGTAATAAGGAGGCACTTGCTGCGGCTGTGGACCCAGCTGTCAGCATCTCCATGTACAGTCCACGTCCGATGGAAGCCGTTACTTGACCACGTTGACCACGCCGTGCCGAGAGCACCAGGGCGGTGGACGACGGCGAGGCCTAGGAAGGGGATGACGCGGAGGCGGGGAAGACGCGGCAGTGGAAGCCCGCGCGGAGAGGAGTACGAGGGTTCACTGGTTCGGCTGCGGTGTGAGGCTGCCGTCGCCGCAGGGCCTGGCCAGCGGTTAGAATAGTAGGGGCGGTGAGTTCTCCACGGCAGGACAGCCGGCCACGGGAGGCAGGAGCATGCGGCACGACCGGCGCTGCTTTGGGCGGCTGGAGCAACAAGACCAGAGGTTGAAGAAGCACTACGGCCGTTGGATGGACATCATACGGTCACTGGAGCTAGAATCGTGCATATTGACTAAGTTGACAAAGCCCTCCCTCCCCATCAACTTAGTAGGCCCACAAGTCAGCCTGCCACTATACTGGGTCCCAGCTAGCAGGGGGAGTATTCATTTTTTTTGTGCGTAATAAGGACGCACTTCCTTGCATGCGAAGATATAGCTGGTGGGTCCGAGCTATCAGCGGCGGTAACGTTTTTTTCGCGAAATACAGAGGCCCTTTTGGTGGGTCCCAGATGTCAGGTTGAGGAATCATTATTTTGCGCGTAATAAGGAGGCATTTCCTTACGTGCGGCCGTGGACCCAGCTGTGAGCCCCTCCACGTACAGTCCACTTCAGATGCATGTTGGTCGTTGACCACGTTGACCAGGCCGCGCCGGGAGCACCAGGGCGGTGGATGACGGCGAGGCCTAGGAAGGGAACGACACGGATGCAGGGAAGACTCGGCAGTTGTTTCCCACGCGGAGGGGAGTACGACTATTCGAGGGTTTACTAGTTCGTCTGCCATCGCCGGAGAATAACAACAGGAAACCCTCAAATCTGTGGATAACAGCATACAACCCATCTGCCATTATTTCTAATAATTTACAGCCCATTTGCTAATTCTGAAGGTTTTTTTGGAGCCCATATTCTTTTTGTTAGCATTACAGCCCATATTGTGGCCATGGTTAAAAAATTATATGAAATGTTGCATATTTCGATGCGGCCCGAACTGTTTTTAATCCCGAAATTTCGAGACACATTCAAACTGATTTTAAAAATAAATGTATATCAATATAAAATCCAACAAATTGTCCACGCATAAAAATTAATGCAATTTAAAATCTTGAAATGAAAAAAAAGAAATTTGAAAGTAATTGCCGGTTTGATGTGTTTTAAAAATGTACAGCCCATTTCTCATTACTGATAGGCCATTTTCTCGTCCAGCCGAATGAAGCTCTCCTCGTTTTGAAAGATTTGCAGCCCGATAGGCCTCACAAAGCGACTTACTTGGCAAATCACAAAAAAACTGCGCTAGCCATTTTCAGAAAGAAAAAAACTGCGCTAAACATAAAAGAGAAGGCTGTCTAGACATGCCAGAGTGCCCCGCACAGCCCAGTTGACACCCTGCTTCCGTCTCAAAAACAAATTAGATAAATGCCACAACAAATATGGCGATTCATAAAAATGCCACTGCAATTTCCAAACTTTGAAAAATGCTACTGCAATTTTTGCAAACTTTGGAAAACGCCACTGCAATTTGCAAACTTCGAAAAACGCCACTCCAGACTTCGAAAAATGCCACTGGGGATGGCATGAAATGGCATTTTTCAAAGTTTGGAAATTGCAATGGCATTTCTTAGAAACACCAGATTTGGAGTGGCATTTATCAAATTAACCCAAAACAAAAATAACTGGGCGAGCTTCTGGGTCCCTGATGTCAGTCACTCGTTGTGCAACTCTCTCGTTTATTGACTACGTTGACAATGGCATGGGACCCAGATGTAAAAAATCCATTACGAGGAGCCATTTTTTTATTGGATTGAAATAAGGAGGCACTTTGCTTGCGTACTGCCATGACCTTGGTGGGTCCCTGCTCTCATCCTCTCCACGTACAATCATCTCCTAGTTGTGTACGCGTCAACTTGGTAGGCCCACAAGTCAGCCTCTAAACCCGTGGAGGACAAATACAACGCATTAAAAAAAATAACAGCCCATTCCATATGTTCAAACAAAAAGTTCAATGTTCAGAGCAAAGTAACAGGTCTGATCCACATATAGAGTACTGAACTTCCACGTTGACAACCATCATAGCCAAGTTAACTATCTACTTCTACTAATACTCTAGTAGCGTACAAGTACTAACTTACTCTTAGCTAACTAGACGATGCCGGCCGCCATCTGCGATACACGCTAAACGCCGGCACCGGCGTCCTCCGCATTGCCTCGGACTTGCCAGAGGTGCGATAGGGCGCGTTGCTCGCGCGCGTTGGCCCTTTCCATGCCGGCGTGGTCCACCGAAGCTTCGGCTTCTAAGCGGGAAACCCACTTGACGAGCTGGTAGTAAAAATCGGCGTCGCGAATGCGTGCGTGCCCGACAGCCTCCAGGGTTATTTCCTGGGCGCCGGCCTCCACGTAGTCGGCCCACGTGCGGGCGCTCTGCTCGCGACTCAGAGCGTCGGTGCGCTGCTGCTCCATGTCCCGCTGGTGGCGCAAATCGGTGATACACTGCTCATGCGCCAAGCGGTCGCGCTCCAACAACTCCTGCTCCTCCGCCAGGCGGTCGCGCTCCAACAAGTCCTCGATCTCCGCATTGCCATCTAAAGACCGATAGAATGCCTCCTCCCTTCGTCTGCCTTCCGGTGAAAAACCGAACACTAGTTCCGGCGGTGACCGCCTCCGGCCACGCCTATCGCGGACGGGCGGGGGCATGCCGAACGTGGCGAGAGCGAGGATAAGTGGCGAGCAACGACGGGCCAGTGGGGGCTTATGATGATAGGGCGAGTTGGGTCACGGTGCCACCATAGAAGGCTGAGAAACAGTACTTATAAGCGGAAGGTAGCGCGACGGTCATCGGAATTCAATGCATAATGAAGCAGGCATGGCTTAGCGCGCCAGCTTGCCGTGGAAAACTAGAGAAACTGAAATTCTGACTGTGCCGTCCCGTCCCGTCCGTGCTGGGTCGCACACCGGCCTTACGGTCAAATGAGTGCACCCGAATCATCTCCCTCCTTGTCAATAATGATTCCACGGATTTAAAAGGCCTGCAACAATTAAAGCGCATCTTTTTTCGCATCAGTTAGCTGCCTTAATTACGACCGGCTGCATGCGGGCACTCAAAATCGCTCGCAGCCAGTACGCGGAGCAGCATGCAACGAGTCGCAGCCGAGGGCATTAATTGATGAACTTTAGCTGGGAGATAAGGCATTTGCGAATGTTTTTGCTAGCAGTTTCTTCAGATTCGCATGGCATTTTCTTCAGAGCAGCTTGTCAGTTTCTTCAGAGGTAGGCATTTCTATTCAAAAAACTGCCACTTCGGATCTTGCGTCACAACTAAAACATCCAGGAGCGCATTAGTAGGCTAGCTAGTGATCGATCGGTAACTTGTAAACACTGAGCGAACATATATAAGGAACTGTTAATGCATCTCAATGATTCACAGATCATATACAAATATGTAGCTCCAAAAGCAAAGATCAGCCACAACTAAAACCAACTAGTACGATTCCCATGCATAAGATCAACATGTTAATGCATCTCAATGATTCACAGATCATATACAAATATGTAGCTCCAAAAGCAAAGATCTAGAAAAAACATATGTTCTTCCTACTAACATGGATGCTTCTCTTGGCCAACATTCAGTACAGACTGAATGACAAATTTGTTTGTGAAGTCTACAATTCCTCTTGCAAACGTAAGTGGTTTCACCAACAGCTGGAACCATGGGAATGAACCACACATGATGGAGGAACATCCACTGCAATATGATTTTGTCTTCTCTTGATCACACGGCGAGACTATTTTCGGAATACAAACTTTAACTTAGGCAAAATGATGCCCATTGTATAATCAGACCAAAGCAATGAAGCACCTAGTGTTGGCCAATAAATAGTACATTACTACTTTTCTGCACTCCATGAAGTGACTATCCAATCTTTCTGTGTCTATTTTCGAATGGCACTACATGCAGTGACCATACTATTCTCTTGTGCAGTTCAACCAAAATTGCGGTCACTTTGTGTGTTTGCTAAATAGCAACGGGCAGACATCTCTGTCTGCACAAATATCAAGCAGCTAGTAAACATATACCCCACCTTGTATTTTCGGTTTAAACATGTCTCTTCCGCTTAGATCTGTCATGTTTTGCATTGGACAATTTGATACAGTCATGTTTTGCCCTGGACAATTTCATACTGAATTGATTTGCTTGTTCAGAGCAGAAATATAGTGCCTATTCTTCATCAGACCAAGGATATCCATGTTCGCAGTGATGGAAGAGGTGAAATCGATACAACCGAAATTGAGCATCCAGTCATTGAATCATGTCCTGCACCTCCAATGTAGGTCCACCCTGCCAATAAATTCACATGCAAACCACTAGTATTACTATCTAATGACAGTACAAAAAGAGTAGCAAGATAGTAGAAAACCATGTACCTTCTTAATGAACAGCTCATAGTGCCACCAATTGGATATAAAGGCTTGGGAGAAAACATGCTCCTAATGTTGAACCAGTTGGACTTTTTGTGCAGTTCCACTAAACTCGAGCATCCCTGTTTGCATATATATTGAAAGTGTGATTACTATAAAAGTGGCACTAGTTGAAGCATAGACTCACAAATATAAGCATTCCAATTTCTTAATGGGAAAAGGTAGCAAGACTGTTTCTAACCACCTTTTTGAAGGAATAAATAAGGCAACAGAGGCTGATGTCAGAAAGGCATATATAGTTCTTTCTGAAAGAATGATCGATTCCTGACCTTTCCTCTTCTTTTAAGCATATTTTGTGCAGTTCAACTAAAATAAAATGCCATCACCGCCTTGACAATTCAGTGTCACTGTACAAAAGGAAATGACTTAACATTACATCATGATGTCAGGTATGTAGTCGACAGGCATTAGAGACAAACTTACAGACCTCCTCCGATAACATAATGAACATTAATTTTAACAAAGGTGTGACTAGCTTTACCGGGATAATTTGAGTGAACTCTACACCCTCTGTTCCTTAATATAAGAGGTTTTTGCAGTTCAGTTTAAAGTACCCAAACATCTACTAGTATTTAGGTAGTAGTTTATTTGAGCACATATCTGGGAAAGCTTGCCACCCTTTATTTATGTCCATACGCTAATGCAACACCATTCGAAATTTTGAATACTACAAATATACACTAATCCAGTGGCGAGTGCAACAGTAGAGTAGTGATTCTATTACAGGGTACAATACAATGGTTTTACTGAACATATTTCAATAAACTCTGGCACTGGAAGATTTCTATAAGAATTAACAATACAAAATGTAAAGGTAACACGTTTCAGCATTGGTATACTAGCTGTGCATGAGCATTAAACCAAATACAAAAGTCTGAAGGTAACTAGCATTATTAACTAATGACAGTATAAAAAAATTGCAAACGATGTACCTCCAAGGTATATATCATTTCGAACTCGGGCGGACCTTAAAAATTGCTATCCCAATCTTGATAATCGATCAAACATAAAAACTTGATCAAATGAATCAAGAGAACAGCCGGAGGAGGAGGTGCCCACTCTTAACCTTTCCTCTTGTCTTCATAATTTTTTGTGTAGTTTAACCAAAATAAAATGACATCAGCGCCTTGGCATTTTGGTGACACTGTACAAAAAAATTAACTTATCTCATGAAAGTCAGGTATGTAATCTATAAGCATTAACAGTGCAAAAATCTGAAGGTAGTAACAAGTTTCATCGTTGGTATACTGGCTGTGCAACATCATTAGAATGCCTTAGTTGAAAAATCTTTAATACATCCACAATCAACACCTAACCCTGAAATAATCTAGTGACATTAAATGGCATTGCTTAAATTTATCGGTGGCATTAGACTGAGTGCAGCATTAGTTAAATGTGGCATCACTTTAGCAGTAGCATTGCTTGACTTGACTGCTGGCATTATACTAACAACAAAAAAGTTAGACTAAGAGCATGCGAGGCCCATTCGGATAGTGGGCGCACCAGTATGATGTACCTTCACGGACGCATAGAGTGGTGAGGGAGGTATGGTTGCCCAGCAACAAATATCCAGGCAGCATATGTGGATTACGTCCCATTTTTGTTATGTTTAGCCACCTTTTTCCCATGTGAGGACAACAAAGCGATCGACCTGGTCATTCTCTATTGCGTTGTCATGCCTTTCTACCCTTCTTCAACCAAGAGGCATGAGACTCGTTCCTTAGCTACTGATTTCCCCCTTCTCAACCTAGATGCGGGTTCGATGCCTACTCTCTTGGACCGTACAGTCTCCCTTCCTTTCCTTATTCAACCCAGACATGGATTAGTCTGCATGAAGTAGGGTTTCGTTTAATAGTGCAAATTAAGGTTTTCGTCTGCGTGACCAGTAGAGCAGAGGATAGCAAATTGGGAAGATGGTGGAGTGGAAAAAGATCCACATGCAGCGACATGGCAGATGGGGCAATAGAACAAGGGTATGGTTCGAAAAGAGGTAGCATACCTGAGGGTTGGCGGGAAGTGGCTTCGGTCGTGGTTATCATCCTCCACACGCACTACGACAGCGAGCTTGGGGACAGAGGCCATCCCGCGCGGGCGCTAGGTCTGAGAGGACGGCCTTGTCGTCAGTGCATGACCTTGCTCGCCGACGACGAGTGCGTCAACACTGCATGTCCTTTTCTTCCCCGGCGGATCTGTGACCACCGGTGAGGAGGGAGAGAGAGGCCGTCTTTTTTAGATCTGGAGAGAGGGTGATAGTGTGAGAAGCAAGTGGGCAGCCCTTAGCAAGAAAGCTCTGAAGCTCCAACCTATATATCTTTTTTATATTACTAGTACTAGAGGTGGAGTAGTGGTAGAGTAGTTTATATTTTCTCTGCAAACAGTACCAGTTAGTCGTGCTTCAAAACTGAACGGCACGCCATTAAAAAAATAAAGTCGAGAAATAATGCGGCACCTCGGGCCAACACGGCCAGATCGCATTTTGCACGAGAAATTACACACGATTTTTCGTTGACATGTGGTCCCGTTCCAACATGTCAGTGAGACGACGGCGAGTCCTTTTGCACAATTTCCGAAAGGACGTGTAGGCCGGGGCGCCTCTTCGTGTACCGTGCCAAACTGGCAATCGTCCACCGACTCTTCGCCTTTCCCTCTCGATTTGGAACTGCTGTCGCACGCTCTTCCTCCCTCCTCCATTTGCCTTCACCCTTCCTTCTGCCATTGTTCGATCGTCTTCTCCATGGAGGGAACAAGCCGGAAACGACCCCTTTATTCTTGCCCCGATCTGAAAGATGACGTGCTGGGGGAACTCATTGATCGGTGCGATGTCATCACCTCGGCTAGCATGGCAGGTTCGTTCAAGCCCATTCTCAACTCAAATAATAACATCATTACAAGGAACCCAAGGGTCTAGGAGCGGTTTGATCTCCCTTATCTTCTTTGCTATAAGCCTGTTCGCATGGGCGGGGATGACGGAGGCCTCGCCTTGTGCAAGTTGATGCCGCTTGATAATGATACGTGTGATGTCAAGATGCCATCGCTTAAGGGTAAGTCCTAGGCTGGCACAAATGGAGATTGGGTTGTTTATATTGGGTACAATTGCGAGTGGGAACTTGTGAATGAGTACACTCGTCAGCGGATTCCACTTCCAAAAATCTCCGAGTGCCCTGAGGTTGAGCACACAGATGATCTACGTACGTTCAAATACGATCATGGTGACTGTCGTCTACTGAAGATAGCAATTTGTCGAGTTCCCAACCGCTCTTGGAATTACATGAACTATCAAGTTGTTGCTATCTTCGACAAGCTTGTTGCCGTCCTTCGTGGTTCGACTGGATGGATATTGCTCAAAAATCAGTTTCTATACACGGATGTGTACTGTGATGCAATTGAATACGAGGATCTTGTGTTTGCTGCCACCACTCGTAGCACAGTTTTTGCATGGGATCCTCGTAGTTTCGGTATGTTTGTCTTCCACCATAATTATAATTATTTCATCCACATGCATGCGGTTTAGCAAGTTTCCCTTTACTAATTAACCTTCTTCTTGTGTTTCCAAGGTCCTGTGAACATTCCACCACCTATACTTGAAAAATTTTATAAGCAAGGGGGAGATGACGATGGTGATGATCAGGAGCATGAGGAGGAGCAGAACTTATATACTCAGTGGTGCCTGGCAACTAATTCTGATGGATCACCTCTTCTTGTCTGTATACAGTGCACTCAGACTGTTACTACTGAGGAAGCAGGTGTTGCCTCCCATGGTCGCCCTCTCCTAACCTATTCCAACACCCGTTGCATGGTATTCAGGATGGATACTAGTGTGCTAGCGCAAACACCTTCTCCCTGGTTCAGTATTGATAGTCTTGGAACAAACTCGCTCTTCCTTGGACCAAACTATCCAATGATGGTGAAAGGCGATCCAGCTGCTGTTGGCACAACGTTACTACCATTTATGAGAAGCAACTGTATCTATACCTCGGACATTTCGGTGGTTCCCTACCCTGGTCCTGATATATGCCGCTTCAGCCTGGATGATCAGTCCTGCGTTGCTCTCGATATTGACAATAGCTGGCCCTTCCTAGAGCACCTATGGTTCAAAGCAAGCATTTCCAACGCCGAGGATTGGTTGAGTTGAAGTTCATTTCATTGCTTGTTATTTGTTGTGTGATGAAAACTTTAGTATTTGCTAGAATGTTTTGTTGGAAATAATCTATAATCCAACATGTATCCTCGTTGTCGTTGTGTGTTGATGACTTGTTGTATTTAATGAATGGTACATTTCAGTTGTGAATGCATGTCATAGACTCAATTTATGAATGGTTTTCGAGTCACTTCTTGGAGTGTGAGTACCGTAGTAGTATAACCAGCATCCGGTTAGTATATGAAGTTGCCACATCACATAGAGCCAACCTAATATTGGAGTATGCTAGCCCTCCACCGGCGCGCCGCTTGAAATGGCGGAGGAAGTGAGAGGTCGCGTCACCTTGTGTCCAGATCTGAGATGCCACGTGTACCAGATGAATGACTCCAAGTTCGACCACCGAGATGTTAGGTGCGAGCCCAGGAACACTATTGGAGAGACCCCCCTCATAATTTTCCTACATTGGTCGTTTGATTCATAGGATAGAATTCTATAGGATTTTTTCCTATGTAATCATCTTTTAATTGGCAATCTAGCATCCACTCCAACTTTTGTTTCACTTCCTTTGTTCCTACGAAGAGAGTACTAGCTCTAAATGATGTGCCGCTGCAAGAGCCGCCTATATTTATTAACCATGCTCTAAAAAGGTGGACCAGCTTTGGCTATAGTAGTACTGTAATAGGTTAGTAGGTGACCTTGCGCTTGGCTCTTCTCCTCTTCCGGAAGTCGAACAATAATGATGGTACTACAGTAGTACTTCTGGCAATCTGACACCAAATGAACTGCTGCACGTCCAGCGCTTGTAAGCAAAAGTTTCTCCTCGTTCTGCGAGCCACCGCACACGCGTTGGCGAGGGAGAAGGCGTAGTAAGCAAGCTTCTCGTCGTTCTGCGAGTTGACGGGACACATCAAAGTTATTTATTAGTTCTCTTGGAGTATACTCGCTCTTCCTTGGACAAAACTATCCAATGATGGTGAAAGCCGATCCAGCTGCTGTTGACACAATGTTACTACCATTTATGAGAAGCAACTGTATCTATACGTCGGACATTTCGGTGGTTACATACCCTGGTCGTGATATAGTAGGCCGCTTCAGCCTAGATGATCAGTCCTGCGTTGGCCTCGAGATTTACAATAGCTGGCCCTTCCCAGAGAATCACTTGTGGTTCAAAGCAAGCGTTTCCGACGCCGAGGATTGGTTGAGTTGAAGTTCATTTCATTGCTTGTTATTTGTTGTGTGATGAAAACTTTAGTATTTATAATCTATCCTCGTTGTTGTTGTGGGTTGATGACCTGTTCTGTGTAATAAAATGATATGCCTGTGATAAACTTACCAAATTTATGAATGGCTATCGAGTCGCTTCTCTGAGTGGGTGCTGCGACGAGGAAAAAAATATTTTCCGAATACATAATTGTACGTGCATTGCAAGAGGTTATCGGCTGAGGCCAATCAAAAATAGTACACTATTTGTACTAGCTTCACATGCTGCACTATCTCTACGTCTACGTACGTAATACAACAATTTTAAACTTGAGACCAGCCACCCATCCTCACAAAGATTACTTTTTAACCTAGCACAGACTCCAGGAAATTTGGCCACAGTGTGAGGTGGGCTATATGTTAATGTGTTCGCTGTACGTAACCAGCACCTCGAATCCTCGATACTACTACTATAAGTAGTACTAGGAGTAGTAGGGTGGCATGGGCCAGGACAAGCATTCACGTCCAGGAGTACGACACACACCACCAGCACGACTTCCATCTGACACCATATTTCTTAGAGTCCGTGCTACAGCAATCTCTTCAACCTAGTCTTTTCTCTAACTCAGCCATCGCGTGGCGGGCGAGGTGGGGGTTTGCCGATAGTCGGTTTCCTCAACTGCGGTCCCACTTGTAAGGCCAACTCCAACGCACGACCCCAAACGGACCTCTGTTTTGCCCAGATTTTGTCCGTTTGGGTAGGGCAATGGGGTCGTGTCCGGGTCATTTCTCGGATGCGGTGGTCGTGCACCGAACGCGCGACCGCATCCCGTCCACGTACATTTTTCTTTGCAAACACATATCTTTTTTTCATCATTGATTTTTTGGTACATGGAAATACATCACCAAAATTTTGACTAGAAAAGCAAGACCAAAGAAAACAAGAACCACAAGAATACATTTTAGAAGATATCCAACTTCCATAACTGCTCCTATAAGTTGGATTAGTGCCTTCTCGATGCATTCATTTTTGATCTGCGGAGGCTCGATCTTGCGTGCTTCTTTCTTCTTCGAGTGTAAAGAAGTTGACGTGTCTAGCCTCTATTCTATCAACAAGTACACTAGTCTCATCTCTAGCCTCTATGCTAGCTAAAAGTGCTAGAACATCTACTAAATTGTGCTCTATCAATATATCATTGTACTCTTCTTCCCAATACCAAAACTTGCATCCATTCTACACAATAAAATTTTAAGTTAGCACAACTAGTCTAATCCAAGAGCACAACCAAAGATTTGGTTGAGTTCTTCCTCCTTTTGCCGACACGTGGGACATCCAGCATCCAGGTCGTGTCATGCAAGAAAATAGAGTGGTAGGTGAAGCCACGTGATGCATCTTGGGTTAAACTATAAACAGAATCTTACTACTCTTGAGTAACTCCAAAAGTGGCCACCGAAGATCTTTATTGGATTTGTTTTTCATCACCAGCACGTCGAGGTGAAAGATGTGCACGTTCAGTGGGTCCTCTTGCGTTTTCACTGACATGTGGGACCGCATATGAGCAAACAGACGATGGGCTCCGCGCGTCTGCTAGCTGGCTGAGAAGAGAGATAGAGGAGGGCCGAGCACGGACTCCAGGAAATTTGTTCTATGTACTCGATATAGTGGAGTACCCAGCACCTCGATATAGTGGGGTGGCATGGGCCATAACTAGCATTCATGTCTAGCAGTACGGCACGCGCCACCCACACGAGTCCCATCCGACACCAATTTTCTTGTAGTCCGTGCTAGCTACAGCCATCTCTTCTCCATCCTGTTTTCTCAGCCACCGCGCGGTGGGCGGGGTGGGGGTTTGCCGATAGTCGGTTTGCTCAACCGCGGTCCCACTTGTAAGTGAAAATGCAACACAGCACGCATTCCCTCTTGAGCGGCGTGCCGGACAAACCGTGTGGGGGTGCAACGCGAACACGGCAGGCTTTTCCTTTTGAACTTGTAACTTGTAAAATTTTGTTCTGCTCCATGGGGCGACTGATAGATAGAAATAACGATTTTCCCTAGAGTAATGAGAAGTTTGGTTCTGGCACGGTTCATGCATGGAGTACGTAGGAAAATTATGAAGTTGATGCAAAAGGTAAGATAATTACTAGTAGTACCATATACTACTACATGGATTTGACGGAAAGATAAAGATACATACGGATCCATCAACGACATCCTCACGCCCTAGTACACCGGGTCACCAATCGACCTGTGAGGAGCAGCGGCGTTGGCGGCAAGCTCAACGTGCTTCTAAACAATGCCGTCCAAGGTTGCCCTGCGGTCCAAGAAGGCCAGCGTCATATCGTCCTCCTCTTGGATGTAGTAGTCCTTGTGGACGATTTGCGCGTATATGTGGGTGATTATGTCGATGGTGTCTTGCTGCGCCAGGCGCTGTGCGGCGACGCGACTTCGAGGTGGACATTCTCTAGCGCGACGACGGGCAGTCGCAGGGCCACCAGTGCGTCGAAGAGGTTGTCACCATAGAGGTTGTTGAGGGTGGCAGGCATCGCAGAGCCTGGGCGCGTGGGCTGGAGGCATACGTCAAGGTCGTCCGCGAGCTTCTTGACGACAGTGAACTTGTCGAGGAAGCCGACGAGGACCTCGTTGAACAAGGAGACGAAGCTGTCGTCCAAGCGGCCCCTCGCCCTGGCGGCCTCAAGCACTACCTGGAGACATTCCTCGGTGCCAGGATGCAGGCCGGCGTCGTGGACCATCTGGCACAGCCGGCTGATGCTCGCGCTCATCGCCTCCATGGGTCTAGCTTCTAGTCAACTGATCTTGCGATTGGAGTGATCACTCTTGCCCTTAGGTGTGTAGGTGCGTAGGATTTCGTAGATTGGACTGGCGGGAGCCTTTATATGAGAAGTGCAGACTGCGTTGAATTCACGTGCGTGTTGGCCATCTACTCCTCGCCCCTCTACTGCACCTGCCTTTGGCTGTATGATAGGTTGGCCAGCCACCCGTTGGACCCACGTGTCATACACCCAAAGGCAGGTGCAGTAAGTCAATGAAGCTGCGTCCCCCTCCGTGTCCGTGCATGCTTTCGATGACTTGAGACTACCAAACATCACATGCGGTGGTTAGTTCATTGCATGTAATCCTATTAAGTAGCAAAAAGAAATTAAGTTACCTCACCGATATGAATAAAACAATACACCGTGTATTTATTTACAGAGGGAGTATAGCCAGCATCCGGTTAGTATATGAAGTTGCCACAACTCATAGAGCCAACCTAATATTGGAGTATGCTAGCCCTCCACCGGCGCGCCGCTTCAAATGGCGGAGGAAGTGAGAGGTCGCGTCACCTTGTGTCCAGATCTGAGATGCCACGTGTACCAGATGAACGACTCCAAGTTCGGCCACCTTGATGCTAGGTGCGAGCCAAGGAACACTGTTGGAGAGACCCCCCTCATAATTTTCCTACATTGTCGACGACGAGGTGCCTATGGTGACTTCGTAAATTTCAAGATGATAGTGCCGTGCGTGTGTGCGTTCATAGGGGTGAGTGTATACGCGTGTATATGAGCGCTTGCGTCTGTAGTGTGTAAAAAAACGTAAATGCGTGTCAAAAAGAGACTAGTCAGTATACTCAATATTGTGCACCTCGGAGAGGAAAACGATAGAACTAGTACGTATTTATTTACGGTGCAGATTCACTCATTTTGCTCCATATGTACTCCATCTCGGTGTAGTCTAGTTACTTGTTGAAATCTCTAGAAGGGCAAATACTCCTTTCTGGTTTACAGGGCTATACTAGCAAGTAGTTGTCCGTACTAGTACAATAGTGGACTCACATAGCAATTTTTTCTCATGCAAGAGCCTGGCTATATGCGTGCTCCAATGTTCGCAACTGCAATGTTCGGTTTGCGCTTGGCTCTTCGCCTCTTCGAGAAGATGAACAATGATGTTACTACTACTGCTTCTACAGTGTCGAATCCACTGCTGCATGTCCGTCCACCGCGAGCGGGACGGATAGCTTGTTCTAGAAGTACTACTAAGCAAAAGCCTGTCCTCGTTTGCGAGCAACCGCGCGCATGGGTGAGGGAGAAGGCGTGTAGTAAAATCAAGCTTCTCCTCGTTGTACTAGTTGACGCGACACATCATAGCACTGGCGCTACATGCTTGGCTCTAAACTTGGCTGAAAGACCCGCAGTGTACAATATATTTGCTGCAACCTCTAACATTGACCCACCACAAATTAAAATATATGTGGCCGTATGCATCGTTCTGAGGCAGAGGCCGGGGAGTCCCCCCATTTTGAAAAAAAACAAATTAAAATATATATTCCTGTCTTGACCAGATGAGCATGCAAACTACAATCAGCAGGGTGTCAGGTAGGGCCAGAAGACTATTTTAATTTTTCTAAAAAAACTTCGAGACGGCCACATAGCATGGAGCCGACCCCAACGATTTTAAGCTTATAGGCACGGTACACGCTATCCTAGACTACTCTACACATGAAACTACCACACGAGCGTCCGGGCTGCGCTTGGCTCTTCGCCTCTTCGGGAAGTCGAACAATGATGGAGTACTACTGCACTGGAGTACTACAGTACGCTTCTGGCCATCTGACACTGATTGAACTGCTGCATGTCCACCGCGTGCGGGAGGGAGAGCGTGTAGCGAAAGCTTCTCCTAGTCTTGCCAGCCACCATGCTCATGGGCGAGGGAGGGACGCTCTTGCCTTTGCGTGTATGACAGGTGGGCCCGACAGGTGTGTGGCCAACCTATCATACAGCCAAAGGCAGGTGCAGTTAAGTCCGCGAGGGAGAGGATAATCAAACTTCTCATTGATGTACGAGTTGACGCGACACATCAAAGCACTGCACTTGATATATTTCAATAATTTGCGTTTACCGATGCATTAATTACAACGCATGCATGCATGCCGTGACTCTCCTTTTGATACTTGCATGTGTTGATTTAATGCACCTTGAAGTAGTATAAAATATGTGATGGTAAAGCTTTGTAATACCCCGGCCCAAGTCGAGAGATGATTGTGCACGAGGAGGGCGAGATCATGCAGACCGAACAGGACCCGACGATGGAGCTCTCTAAGGTCTCGATGGACCTCACCATGCTTCACTGCCCCTTGTGCCTCCGCCCCTTGAATTGTGGTTTCTCAACGAGTTGTGCTGAACTTCTCGCGAATTGTGGTGGTTTTCAGTAATGAAAATCGGAAGGGGCAAGCCCTTCTTTGATCAAAAAAAAATTAATCGTCCTTATATATTCATCAGTCTTGCTATAATTCACAGTAAATGCTATATAGGTTCGTCGGATCTTACATCAAGATCCGTGCTTTCATATTTTCTTTTTTCTCTCTTAAATCTCAGTCGACTGAGACATAGCCACGCCATTAAATAGAGGCTCGGGCGCCATTAATGGAGACCTTGGGAGAGAGGTGGATGGCAGATGGAGGTCAAAGGGCTCTCCTCCCGATAAGCACGCACAGGGGTCTGATTGCACGCCTCTTGTACTCAAATACCTACCCTGCACGGCGCCTCCTAGCTAATAAAAAATGGTGACGCGTGGCGGCACATAAATGGTACTAGTAAGTAGAACGCCCACGGTTTCAATAATACTTGTGTTTCCGATTGTAACGTGACAGCACTTGTTCCAAAATGGCTTTGTTGATTGTTAATGTGTGCGCCTTCGCAAATCGGACTGCAAATTTACCGCAGCATGTTGGTGCCATGTCATGGCACCAAGCCAAGTTTCATTATTTTCATGCGTGTTTTGGATTTACAGGGATTAAAAAACTAAGTTTCTCAATGTTTCCAACCCAGCCACGACGCCCAGAATTTTGAATTTCATTCCCATTTCTTGCATGGAACCTAGAAATTTACCCGAGGACACACATGTGATTTTTCAACCAACTTTGGTGCACTGGAACATGTGCTTGTATTTCAAATTTGAATTATGCACACAAAGGTGACACGTTCCCTCCCAGAACCACGAGCTTTCTTGAGAGAAGCTCCGATTTGCAAGAAGCTTATACCAAAATTTGTTCTTATTCAGCCAATTTTTTTACCACGGCATGGTACTACCATGACATGACACCATGCCAAGTTTCATGATTTTAAAACCAAGTTTCTCAATGTTCTCGACCAAGCCACGATGCCCAGATGTTTGAATTTTATTCTCATTTTTTGCATGGGACCTACTCCCTCCTTCCATCTATATAGGGCCTAATGTATTTTTCAAGAGAGCCTTTGACTATTGACAAGATTAATAGCACATGAGATGTATACTATGAAAATTATATTATTGGAAGCTCCTTTGACATAAAAATTTGAAGGTATGCTTTGTGTAAGTTTCATGTCATATATTATTGCTCTAACGTTTGGTCAAAGTTAGCCTCGAAAAACGCATTAGGACCTATATAGATGGAAGGAGGGAGTAGAAATTCACCCGAGGACACAAATGTGAATTTTCAACCAACTTTGGTGCACGGGAGCATGTGCTTGTAGTTCAAATTTGAATTATGCACATTAAATGACCAAAAACTCAATTAATGTGTAAATAAGGCCAAACGAAGCCGGAATAATTCCAATATTTAACACGGCACTCATGTAGTTCTATGTTGCCTTTGTAATAAACTCAAGGGGGACAACGTATATCGTTTCGCACTCAAAGGTGGCACGTTCCCTCTCAGAACCACGAGCCTTCTTGAGAGAAGCTTCGGTTTGCAAGAAGCTTATACAAAAATCTGTTCCTATTCGGCCAATTTTTTACCACAACATGGTAGTACCATGACATGACATCCGTGCCAAGTTTCATGATTTTCAGACGTGTTTTGGATTTACAAGAATTTTAAAACCAAGTTTCTCAATGTTCTCGGCCGAGCCACGATGCCCAGATGTTTTAATTTTATTCTCATTTCTTGCATGGGACCTAGAAATTCACCCGAGGACACAAATGTGAATTTTGAACCAACTTTGGTGCACGAGAGCATGTGCTTGTATTTCAAATTTGACTTATGCACATTAAATGACCAGAAACTCTATTAATGTATAAAAAAGACAAACGAACCCAGAATAATTCCAAAATTTAACGGGGCACTAATGTAGTTCTATGTTGCCTTTGTTAAGAAACTCAAGGGGGGGGGCAGCGTATATCGTTTCACACTCAAAGGTGGCACATTCCCTGTTAGAACCACGAGCTTCCAAACCGGCCCAATTTTTTACCACAACATGTTAGTGCCATGACATGACACCATGCCAAGTTTCATGATTTCCAGGCGAGTTTTGGATTTACATGAATTTAAAATCAAAGTTTCTCGATGTTCTCGGCCGAGTCATGACGCCCAGATGTTTGAATTTCATTCTCATTTCTTCCATGGGACCTAGAAATTCAACCAAGGACACACATGTGATTTTTCAACCCACTTTGGTGCACCAGAGCATGTGCATGCAATTCATATTTAGATTATGCACATTAAAAGTCCAGAAACTCAATTAATGTATAAAAAGGCCAAATGAACCCGAAATAATTCCAAAATTTAACAGGGCACTCATATAGTTCTATGTTGCCTCTGTAAATAAAATCAGGGGGGAGGCAGCGTTTATTTTTTCGCACACAAAGGTGACACGTTCCCTCTCGGAACCACGAGGCTTGTTGAGAGAATCTCCGGTTTTGCAAGAGGCTTATACCAAAACTTGTCCCAAATCAGCCAAAAATTATACATATGAAAACAAGGTTTAGATTATCCCAAACATCTCGCTACCTAGACCAATAATGTACTATGATTTGAATTCAACATAAAATGGATACAAATATTTGAATTGGAGAGCGTATGGTACATGTAGTTCATAGTGAAATATGATTACTGCTATATGTATGTTTTTTGTTATCAAGATAATATTTAAATTATCATATAACTTGACAACAATTGTATTCAAATAAGGAAAATTGATTCAAATTTAGTCCATATGGTAGACGACAATATATATGTTCACATGGTGGAGTAAAATGTTCATATATGATGGAAGATCAAAATGTACGACTACATCAATTATAAACCGCAAGGTCACCTAACGATATATTTGAATTCAACATAACGTGGATTCAAAAATTGAAATTCAAGATCATGGCATCTGTAATCATATAAAAAGGGACACTACTCTTTCTTTGGTGGGAATTGATTTTTTTTGTTGTTGTTGAGGGAAGTGCGAATCGATTTGGTACTGTGCAGGGTAATCTTGTTCTCCCGATTTTTTTTACATTTTTCTTGTAGTTTTTTCAATGGCATCTATAGCAATATAGTAAAAGGGGACATGACTCTCTTGTGTCTTGTATGAATTGTTTTTTACACGTTAAGTTTGTTCTTCCGAACAAGGAATCCGCATGTTGTTATCCCGAAATTTTCAAGCTCGAGTATCATTTGTCTCACCTGCTTTGAAACTCCCGCTTCTTCAACCCGCGCGCGCCTTGATATCCCGAAATTTGGACGCGCGCGAGAACTCCCTCCTCATCCGAAATCGCTCCCGCAGCCCAGACACGCGAAATCCCCCTTCTAGCGCTCAGCCGGAAATGAAGCTCCACGTCGCGGTGTCAAAACCGGTGGAGGTACGCTGGTAACTTACCCTACATTTCGGAGAAGCGCGTTCCAAAGCTTGGCTCCCCCTCCCCCTTCGCCCCCCATTCGTACACCGAGGCCGCCAAAACCCGCGAAACCCCACGCTCCTCCGTTGGCCTCCCGACCGCCGCCCAGCTGGAGACTCTTCCCAGACTACGTCTTCCACCGCAACAGCTCGTCGTCCCTCATCCACCGCACCGGATGAGGATCCGTTGTCGATCTTGTCGTCCCACCGGATCAGCCGCCCCGTGCTCCACCTCCAAGGAGCTGCCCCGATGTTCGCCTCGTCTATCGCGCCACCTCAATCCCCACAGCGCCGTCTTGACCTGCCCCACCGGAACCACAGCACCCTCGCCAATTCCTCCGATGAAGCCGAGGCCAACTCGGTGCCACCAAGGAGGTTTTGCACTCACCGCTGCATTTTATCTTTTATTCGATCTCACGGGGCTGCCAGTGCTCGATACCGAGCAGACATGGCGTGTCTCCATCGACGGCGCCGTCACCGGCCACGTCATCCACAGCGTCTCTCCCCCATGTCGTTGCTTCCTCGGCGGCGACTTCCACAATGGCACTAGCTGCAGCTGCTCCGGCTCTCGCTCGCGCTGCGGCTCTGTTCTTGCTGTCGGTCGCGCTGCTGCACTGCTCCTGCTTTCGTTCATGCTCCTGCTCTGCTCTTGCTCTTGCTTGCGCTGCTGCTGCACGACTCCCGGCAGCTACAGGAGTTGCTGCTTTAGCACTCGCTCGTGGTGCTACTGCACGACTTGCTCTCTGCTAGTGCGTTCCCTGCTCGAGCATCTGCTGATTTAGATCACTGCTTCTCTGCTACTAGTGCTCGAACGCCCTAAACATCTATTGCAATGCTCTGTTACTAGTTCAATCAGTTTCAACAGTAAAATTCAGTTTCGACTGTGAAGTTCATTTTCTTCAGTTAAGTTCATAGTGAACAGTACTTACAACATCTGTCGGAGTGGTCGTGGCACGGCTGATGCGTTTTACATCTAGCACTTTTCGGTGATGTATTTTACATCATCTATTGCAGATGATATTAGGGTCCCACTTCAGATTAACGTTGTGTGTCTTGTCATGCTTGAGCCTCGTCGCCGTACACCTTAGCGGAGCTGCTCCAACGACGGAACCGTCCATCACAGCGGAGCAGTACCCTCGGCGCCATTTCCAGAGGCCTCGGATCTTCTTCCCCGCCTCCGACAGTCACACCAGCATCATCACCATCCTCCACGTCCAACCCAATGATGCTGAGGTCCACAAGGCTATGCCAAAGAGGTTGTACACTCGTCGCATCACTTTGTTTCTCCATTCCTCTGTTCTTCCAATTCATGTGAGCCAAACACCCAGGTTGACTGAAATCCTATGTTTCCAAATGCTCTGTTTTGCACGTGCATTCCTATCCTATTCCTGTGTTTTTCCTGTCCCTGTGTTTATAGAATCCTCCAATTCTAAGGAGCCCTTATAGATTTACTTCATTTTCATATAGGCGTCAAAGAAAACTCTGTGTGTTATGTCCTGCTCCAGCCGTGCCGTCATCCACCCCACCTGAGGTGCACCATCGACATAAGCGTTCACTGCAGCAGAGATCCCCCCTGTAGACTTCCTTTCGTCGCCTCAAATCATCTTCCCCGTTGCCGGAAGCCACGCCAACTGCATTACCATCATCGAATGAGCAGATGAACCTGAGGACTACACAATTCCGGAAGAGAGGTCGCAGTCTTTTGTGTTTGCTTACGTTATACATCGGTTATTATTTCCTGCTACTTTATCGTTCAATCTTGAGTTTTGAATTGCCCATGGGTCTCATATCGAGCCAGCAACGAATAGTATTTGTCTACTATCTGGTTCATTTGGGGTCTTCTATGTGGTTCATGTTGGGCGGGCAACAAACAATAGATGATCCATTGTCTATCTTTTTAAACTGAAGCTATAATCTACCTGCTATCATTAGTTTTGGATCCATCCACTCGTTTGCTACCATCAGTCTTGATTTTTGCATGCAACCCTTAGGCCTTACAAAATCTAACTATTTTTTTATTATGCATGTCAGATATTGTACACAATCGTACTGAACATGTGGAGAAAAAGAGAAGACCGTCGCGTGCGAATATAATGTCATGCAGACGCCGCTCCATGGTGGGCGAAGTGGCCCCCCTCCTGCATTTCCAGATTGTATTCCAGAGGAAGATAACTGTTCAGATGGAGATTCAGAAGGAGCTGACCACGCCTGTTTACCACCTGAGGTGTTTGCTCTAACCTGGCATGCTGATGTTGGTCATATCATGCATATGGCGCCTTGCATTGCTTACATTATACATCTTATATGTCACCAGCTTAGTTTAGATTTGCTTTGTGTGAATGCCACCTGTTTGGTTTCTATATCATACTCCCACCATTCCTAAATATTTATCTTTTTAGAGATTTCAACAAGTGACTACATACAGAATAAAATGAGTGAATCTACACTCTAAAATATGTCTATATACATCCGTATGTGGTAGTCCATTTGAAATCTCTAAAAAGATAAATATTTAGGAACAAAGGGAGTATATGGTAATTATGCAATGCCATCTTCTTTAGCCAGGCATCATATACGTGAATCATGCAATGCCATCCTGTTTAGCCAGTCATCGTATATGTGAATTGTATTGTGCCATATTTTTTCCATAATGTATTCCATTTGTCAACAATGTTTATACATTCATCTACTCTTCCTGTGCATCAACCATTTGAGTCGGTCATGGGAAAATCTGGAGTGAAAACAAGGTCTTCTGAGCAGTCAGTGCTACCTGTCGATGCAGATTTCTTGCTGGTTACAGATAGCTCCTCAGAGGAGGATTCAGAGAGAGATGACCAGTCGTATTCCCCCCCTGAGGTGCATGCTCTAACTTGGCTGGGTTATATTGCTCATATCATGCATATGGTGCCTTGCATTGCCATGCCATCTGCTTAGATTAGACATGCTTTGTGTGAATGCCTCCTGTTTGCTTTCTATATCAGATATGTGAATTATGCAATGCCATGTTTTTTAGCCAGTTATCATATATGTGAATTATGCACCGCCATGGAGCCAGGCATCATATATGTGAATTATCTCATGCCATCTTTTTTTTCATTACGTATTCCATTTGTAGACAATATGTGTATATTGAACTACTCTTCATGTGTATCAGCCATTTGAGCTGGTTATGGAAAAATCTGGAGTGAAAACAAGGTCCTTAGAGCAGGCAATGGTACCTGTTGAAGCATATATCTCGATGGTTACAGGGAGCTCCTCAGAGGAGGATTCAGAGACAGATGACCAGTCCTATATCCCACCTGAGGTGTATGCTTTAAGTTGCAATGCTTATATTTCTCATATGATGCATATGGTGTCTTGCATTGCTTAGTTTAGACATGATATGCACAATATTGAATTATATCTGCTTAGTTTAGAGATAATACATGTGAGTGCCAGCTGCTTAGTATATGAATCAATTATGTCAATTATATCATGACATCCTGTATACTTAGACAACATGTATGTGAATTATTTCATCCCAACCTATTTTAGAAAGACATCATATAGTTTTGTCATGTCATCCTGTTTAGGTACTCATCATATGTTGAATTATGCCATTATATCCTGTTAAGTTATCCATCATATATCTGAAACTGTGTCATGCTATCCTGTTTAGTTAGGCATCATATATGTGAAATTGTGTCATGCTGTCCTGTTTGGTTAGACAACATATATGTGAATTACCACATCTGTCTATCATACAATGTCTGTATGTTCAATTTCTTTTCTTGTTTATCAGCCATTTGAATTGGAGGGGGTGATGGCAGTATCTAAGGGAGCAAAAACCCGTTCTTCACAAAAGACAGTGCTACCCGTCGATGCAGATAGAACCATGGTTGTACTGGCCCACAAGCTAGCCCCACCACACATAATCAAGACTCTTCCAGATTGCACACTTACACCGTTGGGCAGAGAACCAGCTACAACCCATCTAACCGCAACCCCAGCGGATAGTAACCCACTTATAGTTGACAAAGCACCATGTCCACCACAGAGTACCCCCACACGAGCAGTTTGTAAAGCTACTGCAGTGCCCAAAGCACGAAGACCACCACAGCTAACCTAAACTCCACGTTTAAAGCAGAAGAGCAACTGTTCTCATACTCCTTTGCTGTTGCATCACTTTATTTACTCATACCAACTACTTCCGAATTTGAAGGATCCAATTGAAACTCCAATGGCGCAACATGTATGTTTTAGACCTATTTCTTTAACTGGATTGCTGTTCTAACTTGTTGCTCTATGTTGATTTTAGTTTAAGTTGTATAAATAGTTATGTTCTCATGTGATGCACATTACAAGTGCTGCCAATGCCGTATAGTTTCTCACACTTATATTCTGTCTATGCTGATGTGTCTTAAAAATATATGAGTTGAACTGTGTCTCTATCTTGATTAGGGAACATAAACTAGAATGATATGGACAATACAGTGACCATAGTACATAGATATATGTTTGTTTCATGCTGTTATCCTGTCCACCTTACTACTGAACCGGTTTACCAAAATGAGTTTCCTATACTACAAGCTAAACCTGTGATGTGTCTGCTTGCTTCTCTTGTAGTATGCAAACAGAATATTGGAGAAGAGCACCCCACTATGCAATGGTAGAGAAAGTAATGCAGATAAGGTTCAAGATAGTGAGACAACCCTGTTGGTCTCCAAGAAAGGTGATAAAATCGATCTTGTAGACAGTGAGAAAACCCCACAGTCCTGCGTTGATGTAGTGTTCGAGTTACTGGCCAGTACCATTGGCACAAGCTCTTCGAACTCGCTACCTGAATCACTTCGGCTTCTTCAGTCTCAGCTACAAGCTGAAAGGCATCAGTCAACTCTGTTGCGGCAAGAAGCCGAAGGACTGAGGAAGTCCCTGCAGAATTCAGATGCGTACTTTCTTGTGCAACAGCAAGCGCTGGAGGATTTAAGCGCCAAACAAAAGAACGTTAATAAGCTTGCTAAGCATCTTGCCAGCATTATGGGTACCTAGGATATTGTTTCTTGAACTCTTCTGAAGTGGTTTCTGTTCTGGACTTGTTTTGCTGCGGCGTTTATATGCTGCTTTGTTCTCTATATTTGCACTGGTGGCGAACTTTGATGCCCAGTGGATGTAATATGTGTAATAGCCGTGATAGCCTAGCATAAGTTGGTTGCTTATTTATTTCCTTGTTGTCTTGTTTATTTGTTTGCTTGTAGTCAGTGCAGTTCTTTTTCCGCGGTTTGCTAGTGGCTGCAATAACCTATTTTTTAAAACTAGGCCACAATAACCATGGTGTAACGCCCACGATGCGGCTATATCTCCCACGTGTCGAGGCACGACTTAGAGGCATAACCGCATTGTGGTTTTGTCGCAAGAAGGGTCATCTTCACACAATCCCATGTAATGAACAAGAATGGGATAAAGAGTTGGCTTACAATCGCCACTTCACACAATACATAATAAATTCATACATCATTCAAGATACACACATAGACCGACTCCGGTCAAAGCCAAAAGAAAAGAAGACAACCCAACTGCAAGATCCCCGATCGTCCCAACTGGGCTCCACTACTGATCAACAGGAAAAGAAACGTAGTAACGACCAAGGTCCTCATCGAACTCCCACTTGAGTTCGGTAGCATCGCCTGCACTGGTATCCTCGGCACCTGCAACTGTTTTGGAAGTATCTGTGAGTCACGAGGACTCAGCAATCTCACACCCGCGAGATCAAGACTATTTAAGCTTATGGGTAGGAAAGGGGTAATGAGGTGGAGCTGCAGCAAGCACTAAGCATGTATGGTGGCTAACATACGCCAATAAGAGCGAGAAGAGAAGCAACGGAACGGTCGTCAACTAGTAATGACCAAGAAGTGATCCTGAACTCCTACTTACGTCAAACATAACCCAAAAGCCGTGTTCACTTCCCTGACTCCGCCAAAAAGGGACCATCACGGCTACACACACGGTTGATGTATTTTAATTAAGTCAAGTGTCAAGTTCTCTACAACCGGATATTAACAAATTCCCATCTGCCACATAACCGCGGGCACGACTTTCGAAAGATAATACCCTGCAGGGGTGTCCCAACTTAGCCCATTATAAGCTCTCACGGTAAACGAAGGATAAACCTTCTCCCGGGAAGACCTGATCAGTCTCAGAATCCCGGGTTACAAGACATTTCTACAATGGTAAAACAAGACCAGCAAAGCCGCCCGATGTGTCGACAATCCCCATAGGAGTCGCACGTACCTCGTTCTCAGGACACACTGCATGAACACTACGTACAACTAAAACCAGCCCTCAAGTTTCCCCGAGGTAGCGCTACAAGTGGCTCTAGTTTGGACCAACACTCCGAGGAGCACTGGCCCGGGGGGGTAAAATAAGATGACCCTCGGGAGCGCGACTCCCAAGGGAAAAAGGCTAGGTGAGGCAAATGTAAAACCAAGGTTGGGCCTTGCTGGAGGAGTTTATTCAAAGCGAACTTTCAAGGGGGTCCCATAAATCACCCAACCGCGTAAGGGACGCAAAATCAAGGAACATAACACCGGTATGACGAAAACTAGGGCGGCAAGAGTGGGACAAAACACCAGGCATAAGGCCGAGCCTTCCACCCTTTACCAAGTATATAGATGCATTAAAATATAAGAGATATTGTGATATTCCCAAAATATCCATGTTCCAACATGGAACAAACTTCATCTTCACCTGCAACTAGCAACGCTATAAGAGGGGCTGAGCAAAAGCGGTAACATAGCCAAACGACGGTTTGCTAGGAAGGGTGACAAAGGTTAGAGGTTCATGGCAAATTGGGAGGCTTGATAAGCAAGTGGTAGGTAGCGCGACATAGAAATAGAGCGAACAGCTAGCAAGCAAAGATAGAAGTGATTTCGAGGGTATGGTCATCTTGCCTGAGATCCCGCAAGGAAGAAGAACGAGTCCATGAAGAAGACAAACGGATGTAGTCGAACGAATCCTCACAACTCCGGAACGAAACCGAAGCTAACGAGAGAAGCAACCCGGAAAGAAACAAACAACATCGTAAACAACCACCACATAAACATGGCATGATGCACAATCAAGTATGATGCATGTCCTGTTTCATGAGCATGGCATGGCAAAGTGCAACAAACAACACTAAAAATTAAGTGGAGCTCAATATGCAACGAATTCCATATTAACGAAACACCACATCCAAATTATTTAGTTCTCTCTCGGTTATGTACCCAACAATATTAAATGTTGATTAACATGGCAACAGGAGAAGCATGGTAAGACTACCTATCTAGGCAAGTTTAAATGAGGCCGGAACAACAAACAACAATTCCGGAAAATCCCCATGTGCATATTTTAGATTTGGTACTGCTCTGCCATAAACGCAATTTTAATGTTGATAAACAGCAAAATGAAGTGCACCATGTTAAACTAGGAATTTTTCTACCCCATTTACATATAAAGTTTATTAAATTCCGAGTTACGGTTAATTAGTTATGAAATAAATCATTTTAACATGGCATTTATGCAAAAGTAAACAAACAAGATTTTAGACATTTTAAACATGGATTAGAGTGGCATAATGTGAAACTAGATAAAATTCTAAGCATTTTTCATATATAAATTATTTTAATCCGATGCACGGTTGTGAATTTATTATATGCATGATGTATGAGGGGTTTTTCTGCAAAACTGGAATACTCTGGATAATGGACAAAATCGCAGCTCTGGGAAAAAAACTACACGGGCTGAAACTGGCTAGCCCGATAGTGCACTGGAGAGGCTGGGGGCTGCTCACCCTGGGCCAAGGCCCGGCTGGAGAGGAGGACGCCAGGCAGGCCGCGGCAAGGGACCTGGGCCGGCTGTGACTGGTGGCCCACGAGGAAGCAAGCCGCGAGTGTGGGCTCGGCGACGGGTCAACGCGGGGGCGGCAGCGTGCACTCGTTCTCTGCTCGTTTCCAACAGAAGCAGCAGGAGAACACGGCGACGCAGAAGACGGCGCCGGGGAGGGACTGTCGAAGGGGCGCTGGATCCGGGCGACGGCAGGAGGTGAAGGGTGGCAGGAGGCGGTGGATTCGGGCGGTGGCTGCGACGCGCTCCTACAGGACACGGGTGCAAGAAAGGGGTCAGGGAGGAAGAGGGGGAAAGCGAAGGAGGAGCAGGGCCCCACGGCGACCTGGGGGCTTCACCGGCGACTGGGCTCGTCGGCTGAGCGACTGGAGGCGGGCAAGGCGTTGAGGACGACTCGCAGCGGCGGTTGGTGCGGGACTCCGGTGAGAAGGAGGTCGAGGCGGCAGAGCTTGGCGAGCTCGGCGTTGAGGAAGGAGCAGAGACGCAGAGGCGGGGCGAGGGACTTGGCGCAACGACGGGAATCGAGCGCGGAGGAGCCGGGGATGGCGGATCTAGGCGCGCACGGTAAGAGCTTGGCGATGGCAGCTTCCTCCTTGCGGCTCTTGCATGGGCGTACATGGGAGAGAGAGAGCATGAGCGGGAAAGGCAACAGGAGAAGAAAGGGAAAGGAAGGAGAGGCGTGAGCGTGGCTGTCCTGCTGGTGGCTGCTAGCAGAACTGCTCGCTGGGGACGACGGCAGGGAGCTAGAGGAGAGGCGTAGGACTTGGAGAAGGGGCACGACATGGAGGAGCTCGGGAGGGTGCTGTTCTCCCTGGATCAGACGCGGGAGGCTGCAGGGGCGCTCGGAGTCGAGGTGGGAGATGGATTGGTCCGGTGGGGAAAACGAGGGAAGGAGAGAGGGTGGCTGCGGGCTTGGATCCCAAGGAAGAGGATTTGGTGCAGTGGCGGCGGCGAGGATTGCTGGATTGGACAGGATAGGTTAGGGTTTGAGAGTTTAAATAGGAAGGGTGGCTAGACTAGGGGCTAAAAGGACCCTCCGATTAAAATTGGACGATCGAGAAAATAATAGGTAGGGAGTCCAAATAAGAAAACGGAGATGTTTTGTAGATGTTAGGGGATGATCCGGACCCAATGGTCATGCCAGCCGGGGTTGGGTTCAGGACAGGTTTCGATCGCGCGCGAGAAGGGGTTTTGTGCACTATGCAGAGAGGGTCAAACGGTCGGACAACAAAAGAACGGTTGGTCTCGAAGGGACAACGAAGGCAACAGGGAGAAGCGGGAACTACGAACGGACCACGAGTTTAAGAAAACATGCGGATGCAATGCGGATGATGCCATGATGAAAAGCAACAAACAAAATAAAACACACGGCGACAACGAAAAACATGGAAGGCGTCTGGAGCGTCGGTCTCGGGGCGTTACAACACTCCACCACTAGAAGAGAATCTCGTCCCGAGATCTAGGATGGCACCGGAGAGAAGCGGGAGAGGAAGAGAAGAGGTAAAACTAATTGCTTCTTAGACAAATGAGTGAAACCAAAGAATCTTGCGGGATTGAACAAATCGAAAGACATGACACAACGGAGATAAGCGAATTGAGAGCACTCTGTAGTAAATGGAAGCAAGGAACACCATGAGAACCTTGAGGTTAAGTGACACGATAGATAATTAAACCACTCCGGTTAAAACAAGATAGGGAAGAAATAATTGTGATAAAATCTGGACAGCACTCCGACTGTAAATGGAAGGAATTGAACATGAATTTGACAAGATGAGGGGATACTTGACGAAATCAACAACACACTGCCCCCGGAACTATTAAAAGAATGGCACAAGGGGTAAGAAAGATTTTAGACAGCACTCCGGTTAAAAGGATAAACAGGGAAAGAAGATGATCTTGACAAAACAAGAAGATGGGTTCGAAGAGAGCGATATCACAATGCCTCCGGTAGAAATGAAAGAATGCAATGAAAAGAACGGAGTTGTTGAAAAATCAACAAAGAAAGGATATGAACTTCGTGGGCTTATGGAGACATCTCGAAACTTGAGGTGAAATTCTGCCACTAACGAAAACAATTGCTTGCTTGAGATCAACGAAGAGATGAAAACTTCTCTCGCCGAGAGGATAGGAGAAAATTTGGATCATTGATAAACACCACAAATAGATACATTCCTTAGGGAAGGCTATAGGTGAAATATAACCCAATACAACTCCAACAAAAAGATTGATTGGTTGAAAAGACCTCTTGAACGAAGATAAAATGATGGATTTAGATATGTCACTCTTGAAAACTTTGTGAATCATGAACCCGAAGGGAAATTATCCAGAATGACATAGCACCATCTCAAAAGATAAGGTAGAAAGAATTGCACTTTGGAATGCGAGATGAAGAATGCTTGAAATCCTCAAGAGAGACATGTGTTAAGCACCATGTTTATTTTAGAGTATAGCTTGACGGATCTAGACTCCGAGAGAAATCTTGAAGAACAATTGAAGAATGAAAGGAATCCTTGAGGAAGCACCATGTAGAGCCTCCATGAAGAACTTCGGTATACAAAAGGATGATAGAAAGAAAGAGAAGTTGACAACACAAGGTGAACCCTTGCAATGATTTAGGTGAAGCTTTGAAATGATATAATTGAAATAACTTGGAGCTCCAGAAAGAAAAATGAACAAAAGAGATCAAGAATTTTGATGAATCTCCGGAATAAGGGATTAATCACTTGGAGGAAACAAGAATAAGAATTACATTACGTGTATCCTTCACCAATTTAGATTGATGACAAGCAACGGATTTGGCATACTACTTATTCTCGAAGAAAGGATTAAGATAAATATAGCGCAAACTTGAGAAAAGTCTTCAACGAACCACCGGTAGGGTTGAAACAACGAATAAATTGATATGATAACGAAGGAAGAGAAATCTTGAACGAACCACCGCGAGAATTGAAAACAATTGAAGAAAAGAGGACGAAACACCGTAAGAATTAAAGAACACGCGAAAAAACTCGAGGGAATTTAGATACATGAGAACGAATAGATCACGAGCTGACTAGAGGATACTTGAACGATGCACCGGGAGAATATGGATGAACGAAGAGACATCAATTTAGAATAATTGGAGAACGAAGCTGAAAACTTAGAAGGAAGAAATCTTCTGAAAAGATGGCCTTTGGATGATCAAGAAACGAAAACAACTCATGAAATGCTCCAGATGGGTATGAGAAGAATTCTCACAATCGAAAACAATTATGAGAGGATGGCATAAGCTAGAACTATGAATCTTCAAGAGAACGGACCAAGATTTGAGAGAAACTCTTCTTCGGTCTTCAAATGTTGAGAATGACGATGAGAAACACCACCATGAATTGTTGAGGCACTCCGGAATGAAAATTAGAAAGATTGAACCAACAATGAAAAGAATTTGAAAGATCTTGGAGAAAGACATTTGACTGATGATAATTCATTCTTACGTCAAACTTTGCAATGAATTTGAGAATAACTCCGGAAAAATTAGAAGAGTCAGGTAAGATCCTGGAAAAAGACCTGTGGGTTAGGGTCCACTCAAAAGAAACACCATTGAAATGATTACTTGAAAAGGAGATAGCACCGGTTGAATTAAATGGCTTGAATGAGATAACAACCTCAAAATAGTTTAAACTGATTAAGAATGGAAGCTTGAATTTGCTGAGATATCTTCAGCGCTCTGGATACGAATGAATGGCGAAAAATGGATGATTAAGAGGTGCACCGGCATGAGAAAACATTTGAAACGAGGAAAGGAATATGATCAACACTCTAAGCTTGAATTGGATCCACCGGAGAAGAAACAACAACGAAGGATGATGAACTTGAAACTGTTGAGCATCTTCATGAGAAATCACCGGTTAAGAACATGGAGGAAAAGAATGAAGAGACTTCACATCCATAAGATGGATACTTGATTAAGAAATCTGAGTGTTTCAAGAAAAAGGAGGGAAAAACAAAGACAACTTGGGACGGATGAAGCAAACACCATTGCAAAGAACTGAGAATTGATCTCGCGAATGTTAAAATGATCGGATCCACTTGAAAAAGAGCACGTCGGTTGGAAAGAATTGGGATGACAAACTTGATGGTCAAGAAGGATTAGTATCCCCATAGGAATATGAGAACACCACTTGACATTGAAGCAACTCGAATACCACAACTTAAAACAAAACAAAGGATTGGCTTAGGAAATAAGCCGGAACAAACATATGATAGAGATTTCGTCCGAAGTTTTCGTGGTGGGGCCCACACGGGCTCGATCGTACAGCACCATCATGTACGAGGCAGTGCACATGACATACGAAGCGTCCCCGAGTCGGCATAGCCAAGGACTCTTTAAGACACTACGAGACCACTGTAAAACCAACCGTGGAAAGGCGGACCACTAGACGTCGAACCCCAATCTCATACCATGCATCTGTCCTAGGAGCTACTTGAATTCCCACTTATAAACTCCCGAAACTTTCTGGTTATGCAATCTGGTGTTGGGGATACAGGGGACACAAAATATATCACCCAAACTAGCAATCCCTAGATCCAGCTGTATCCATCCGTCAACACATAACCAAGAAATCTTCGGAAATCGTTTACCTCAACCTTCGAAAAGCATCCGTTATACGAGTTATGGCAATACTCCCGAACTCCCGCCCCAGTACTGGGTGGCATCGAGGTGATCTCACCAACAACTGCATAAAAGAGATTTCGATGTCGGCGAATCTCCGGTATTCCAGAACTGCAACGATAAAATTGTGACGACAACACCTCGGAGCTCAACTCCCCGGGACACTGCCACAACCCCTAAATGTCAGGAGGCACTAAGAACAATGTTCTCGTCACAAAACCATCGGAACGATTCCAAGATACCCGCGTGATCCTAAATTTTTTTTAGTGAAATTTGAGGAGAGAAAAGTCAAAACTTCTACGTCAGGAGGCCTCACCAGAGCGACGAAGGGACTTAGGAGTAAAAAGAATCCTACTCTCCGATATATATAATCCTAAGACTCAAAACATTTTTTGTTCTAGACTCAACAACGCCAGCGATTCGATCAAGCAGGGGGCTCCTAAGTCGGGGATGGCTCTGATTACCAACTTGTAACGCCCACGATGCGGCTATATCTCCCACGTGTCGAGGCACGACTTAGAGGCATAACCGCATTGTGGTTTTGTCGCAAGAAGGGTCATCTTCACACAATCCCATGTAATGAACAAGAATGGGATAAAGAGTTGGCTTACAATCGCCACTTCACAGAATACATAATAAATTCATACATCATTCAAGATACACACATAGACCGACTACGGTGAAAGCCAAAAGAAAAGAAGACAACCCAACTGCTAGATCCCCGATCGTCCCAACTGGGCTCCACTACTGATCAACAGGAAAAGAAACGTAGTAACGACCAAGGTCCTCGTCGAACTCCCACTTGAGTTCGGTAGCATCGCCTGCACTGGTATCCTCGGCACCTGCAACTGTTTTGGAAGTATCTGTGAGTCACGAGGACTCAGCAATCTCACACCCGCGAGATCAAGACTATTTAAGCTTGTGGGTAGGAAAGGGGTAATGAGGTGGAGCTGCAGCAAGCACTAAGCATGTATGGTGGCTAACATACGCGAATAAGAGCGAGAAGAGAAGCAATGGAACGGTCGTCAACTAGTAATGATCAAGAAGTGATCCTGAACTCCTACTTACGTCAAACATAACCCAAAAGCCGTGTTCACTTCCCGGACTCCGCCGAAAAGGGACCATCACGGCTAAACACACGGTTGATGTATTTTAATTAAGTCAAGTGTCAAGTTCTCTACAACCGGATATATTAACAAATTCCCATCTGCCACATAACCGCGGGCACGGCTTCCGAAAGATAATACCCTGCAGGGGTGTCCCAACTTAGCCCATTATAAGCTCTCACGGTCAACGAAGGATAAACCTTCTCCCGGGAAGACCCGATCAGTCTCGGAATCCCGGTTTACAAGACATTTCGACAATGGTAAAACAAGACCAGCAAAGCCGCCCGATGTGTCGACAATCCTGATAGGAGTCGCACGTACCTCGTTCTCAGGACACACCGGATGAACACTACGTACAACTAAAACCAGCCCTCAAGTTTCCTCGAGGTGGCGCTGCAAGTGGCTCTAGTTTGGACCAACACTCTGAGGAGCACTGGCCCGGGGGGGTAAAATAAGATGACCCTCGGGAGCGCGACTCCCAAGGGAAAAAGGCTAGGTGAGGCAAATGTAAAACCAAGGTTGGGCCTTGCTGGAGGAGTTTTATTCAAAGCGAAATGTCAAGGGGGTCCCATAAATCACCCAACCGCGTAAGAGACGCAAAATCAAGGAACATAACACCGGTATGATGAAAACTAGGGCGGCAAGAGTGGAACAAAACACCAGGTATAAGACCGAGCCTTCCACCCTTTACCAAGTATATAGATGCATTAAAATATAAGAGATATTGTGATATTCCCAAAATATCCATGTTCCAACATGGAACAAACTTCATCTTCACCTGCAACTAGCAACGCTATAAGAGGGGCTGAGCAAAAGCGGTAACATAGCCAAACAACGGTTTGCTAGGAAGGGTGACAAAGGTTAGAGGTTCATGGCAATTTGGGAGGCTTAATAAGAAAGTGGTAGGTAGCGCGACATAGCAATAGAGCGAACAGCTAGCAAGCAAAGATAGAAGTGATTTTGAGGGTATGGTCATGGCTGAGATCCCGCAAGGAAGAAGAACGAGTCCATGAAGAAGACAAACTGATGTAGTCGAACGAATCCTCACAACTCCGGAACGAAACCGAAGTTAACGAGAGAAGCAACCCGGAAAGAAACAAACAACATCGTAAACAACCACCACATAAACATGGCATGATGCACAATCAAGTATGATGCATGTCCGGTTTAATGAGCATGGCATGGCAAAGTGCAACAAACAACACTACAAATTAAGTGGAGCTCAATATGCAACGAGTTGCATATTAATGAAACACCACATCCAAATTATTTAGTTCTCTCTCGGTTATGTACCCAACAATATTAAATGTTGATTAACATGGCAAGAGGAGAAGCATGGTAAGACTGCCTATATAGGCAAGTTTAAATGAGGCCGGAACAACAAACAACAATTCCGGAAAATCCCCATGTGCATATTTTAGATTTGGTACTGCTCTGCCATAAACGCAATTTTAATGTTGTTAAACAGCAAAATAAAGTGCACCATGTGAAACTAGGCAATTTTCTACCCCATTTACATATAAAGTTTATTAAATTCCGAGTTACGGTTAATTAGTTATGAAATAAATCATTTTAACATGGCATTTATGCAAAATTAAACAAACATCATTTTAAACATTTTAAACATGGATGAGAGTGGCATAATGTGAAACTAGATAAAATTCTAAGCATTTTTCATATATAAATTATTTTAATCCGATGCACGGTTGTGAAGTTATTATATGCATGATGTATGAGGGGTTTATCTGCAAAACTGGAATACTCTGGATAAGGGACAAAATCGCAGCTGTGGGAAAAAAACTACACGGGCCGAAACTGGCTAGCCTGATAGTGCACTGGAGAGGCTGGGGGCTGCTCACCCTGGGCCAAGGCCCGACTGGAGAGGAGGACGGCAGGCAGGCCGCGGCAAGGGAGTTGGGCCGGCTGTGACTGGTGGCCCGCGAGGAAGCAAGCCGCGAGTCTGGGCTCGGCGACGGGTCAACGCGGGGGCGGCTGTAACGCCCACGATGCGGCTATATCTCCCACGTGTCGAGGCACGAATTAGAGGCATAACCGCATAGTGGTTTTGTCGCAAGAAGGGTCATCTTCACACAATCCCATGCAATGAACAAGAATGGGATAACGAGAGTTGGCTTACAAACGCCACTTCACACAATACATAAATATAATTCAAACGTCATCAAAAATCCACACATAGACCGACTACGGTCAAATCCAAATGAAAATAAGATAACCCCAAATGGTAGATCCCCGATCGTCCCAACTGGGCTCCACTACTGATCATCAGGAAAAGACACATAGTAACGACCACGTCACTCATCGAACTCCCACTTGACCTCGGTTGCGTCATCTGCACTGGCATCGTCGGCACCTGCAACTGTTTTGGTAGAATCTGTGAGTCACAAGGACTCAGCAATCTCACACCCGCGAGATCAAGACTATTTAAGCTTATAGGAAAGGATGGTGTAAAGAGGTGGAGTTGGAGCAAGCACTAAGCATATATGGTGGCTAACATATGCAAATGAGAGCGGGAAGAGAAACAGCAGAACGGTCGTCCACTAGTAATGACCAAGAAGTGATCCTGAACTCCTACTTACGTCAAACATAACCCAGAAACCGTGTTCACTTCCCGGACTCCGCCGAGAAGAGACCATCACGGCTACACACACGGTTGATGTCTTTTAATTAAGTCAAGTGACAAGTTCTCTACAACCGGACATTAACAAATTCCCATCTGCCTCATAACCGCGGGCACGCCTTTCGAAAGATAATACCCTGCAGGGGTGTCCCAAGTTAGCCCATTATAAGCTCTCACGGTCAACGAAGGATAAACCTTCTCCCGGAAAGACCCGATCAGTCTCGGAATCCCGGTTTACAAGACATTTCGACAATGGTAAAACAAGACTAGCAAAGCCGCCCGAATGTGCCGACAAATCCCGATAGGAGCTGCACATATCTCGTTCTCAGGGCACACCAGATGAGCAGTCCGTACAACTAAAACCAGGCCTCAAGTTTCCCCGAGGTGGTGCTCCAAAGGGCTCTAGTTTGGACCAACACTCGGAGGAGCACTGGTCCGGGGGGGTAAATAAAGATGACCCTCGGGCTCCGGAAACCCAAGGGAAAAAGGGTATGTGAGGCAAATGTAAAACCAAGGTTGGGCCTTGCTCGAAGAGTTTTATTCAAAGCGAACTGTCAAGGGGGTACCATAAATCACCCGACCGCGTAAGGAACGCAAACTCAAGGAACATAATACCGGTATGACGGAAACTACGGCGGCAAGAGTGGAACAAAACACCAGGCATAAGGCCGAGCCTTCCACCCTTCACCAAATATATAGATGCATTAATTAAATAAGAGATATTATGATATCCCAAAATATCCATGTTCCAACATGGAACCAACTTCATCTTCACCTGCAACTAGCAACGCTATAAGAAGGGCTGAGCAAAAGCGGTAACTTAGCCAAACAATGGTTTGCTAGGAAAGGATGGTTAGGGGCTGACATGGCAATATGGGAGGCATGATATAGAAAGTGATAGGTAGCGCAGCATGGCAATAGAGCGAACAACTAGCAAAGCAAAGATAGAAGTGATTTCGAGGGTATGGTCATCTTGCCTGCAAGGTTCTCAGAGTTGTCGAAAGCTTGATCCTCGTAAGCGTACTCAACAGGTTCCTCGTTGACGAACTCGTCTCCCGGCTCTACCCAGAACAAGGACACAAGCAACGGAACCACAATCAATCACGGGGAATGCACAAGCAACATGATGCAATACATGAATGATATGCAAGATATGATATGCGATGCATATGCGTGCTCCGGACGAAAAATGATGAACAAGGCAGTAACTTAGCAAACCAAGCATGCCACTGGAAAGATGAGATGATTTCGGTTGAAGTCGATATAAAGCTCTCCGGAAACGGATGCACGGTTTGCAAATGGCAAGCAAAACAAGAATGACATGAATATGCGATTAACAGCAAGATAGCACTTAGAATGCAACAAGTAACAATGCTACAGCACTCCAACATAGCAACAAAGCATATGACAGTAACCTACAGGAGATGCTTGACAAAAGATGAACACTGAGCTATGGCTTGATCACAACACAACAGGTTCCAAGCGAGTTTGGGCAAGGCCCATTCGAGATCCTCTATGGCAGAAAGTGCCGTACTCCTCTCAATTGGTCAGAAACTGGTGAACGCCAACTTCTTGGCAATGACTTAATCACAGAGGCTGAAGAAATGTGTAAAGTCATCCGTGAAAATCTCAAAGCCGCGCAATCGCGCCAGAAGAGTTACTATGATAGTAAGCACCGTGATGTGGCTTTCGAGATCGGAGACCATGTCTACCTCCGCGTCTCTCCAATGAAAGGCACTCGTCGCTTCGGTATCAAAGGGAAGATTGCCCCTAGATACATGGGTCCTTTCAAGATCATTGGCAAAAGAGGCGACCTCGCCTATCAACTTGAGCTTCCCTCCAACTTCGCGAACGTGCATGATGTGTTCCACGTGTCACAGCTCCGCAAGTGCTTCAAGACGCCTGAGCGCACATCAACTTCGAAGAGATTGACCTCCAAGAAGATCTGTCTTATCATGAGCACCCCGTTGCTATTCTTGAAGAAACTGAGCGCAAGACTCGCAACAAGTCAATCAAATTCCTGAAAGTGAAATGGTCGCACCATTCCGACCGAGAAGCCACCTGGGAACGCGAGGACCATCTCCGTTCCGAATATCCAGAGTTCTTTCAGTCCTAGATCTTGGGACGAGATCCTCTCGTAGTGGTGGAGTGTTGTAACACCCCGGATGTAACTTTCCATATTTGTAACTCCGACTCTTGCCATTTTCGGCTATGTGTTATGATATTCCCTCCGTGGTCGGGTTTTGACTTTCGTTTTGCATTTTGTTTTCGTCATGCATCTCATATCATATCATCATGTGCATTGCATTTGCATACGTGTTCGTCTCATGCATCCGACCATTTTCCCCGTTGTCCGTTTTGCAATCCGGCACTCCCACCTCCTCCGGCGCACCCCTCTTGTTTCTTTTCGTGAGCGGGTGTTGAACGTTCTCAGAATGAATCGAGTCTTGTCAAGTGGCCTTGGTATACCACCGGTAGACCACCGGTCAAGTTTCGTTCCATTTGGAGGTCGTTTGGTGCTCCAACGGTTAACTCACCTCCATGCTCTCGGTCGTTCGATCACGATCGTGTGGGCGAAAACCGTGCTCCATTTGGAGTCTCCTAGCTCCCTCTAGCTATAAATATGTGAGACTGCCCGAAATTTCCGGATCCCCGAAACCCTAGACTCTCCCTCCGCGCGGCGGACGTGTCCGCCCGGCGCCGGACGAATCGCGTCGCCGACCGAGAGCATGGAGGTGAGTTAACCGTTGGAGCACCAAACGACCTCCAAATGGAACGAAACTTGACCGGTGGTATACCAAGGCCACTTGACAAGACTCGGTCCATTCTGAGAACGTTCAACACCCGCTCACGAAAAGAAACAAGAGGGGTGCGCCGGAGGAGGTGGGAGTGCCGGATTGCAAAACGGACAACGGGGAAAATGGTCGGATGCATGAGACGAACACGTATGCAAATGCAATGCACATGATAACATGATATGAGATGCATGACGAAAACAAAATGCAAAAGAAAGACAAAAACCGAGCACAGAGGGAATATCATAACACATAGCCGAAAATGGCAAGAGTCGGAGTTACAAATATGGAAAGTTACATCCGGGGTGTTACAGCAGCAGCGTGCGCTTGTTCTCTGCTCGTTTCCAACAGAAGCAGCAGCAGAACACGGCGACGCAGAAGATGGCGCCGGGGAGGGACTGGCGAAGGGGCGCTAGATTCGGGCGACGGCAGGAGGTGAAGGGCGGCAGGAGGCGGTGGATTCGGGCGGCGGCTGCGACGCCCTCCTACAGGACACGGGCGCGAGAAAGGGGTCAGGGAGGAAGAGGGGAAAAGCGAAGGAGGAGCAGGTGCACACGGCGACCTGTGGGGCTTCACCGGCGACTGGGCTCGCCGGCTGAGCGACCGGAGGCGGGCAAGGCGTTGAGGACGACTCGCAGCGGCGGTTTGTGCGGGACTCCGGCGAGAAGGAGGTCAAGGCGGCGAGGAAGGAGCAGAGACGCAGAGGCGGGGCGAGGGACTTGGCGCAGCGACGGGAATCGAGCGTGGAGGAGCCGGGGATGGCGGATCCCGGCGCGCACGGCAAGAGCTTGGCGATGGCAGCTTCCTCCTTGCGGCTCTTGCACGGGCGTACCTGGGAGAGAGAGAGCATGAGAGGGAAAGGCAACAGGAGAAGAAAGGGAAAGGAAGGAGAGGCGCGAGCGTGGCTGTCCTGCTGGTGGCTGCTAGCAGAACTGCTCGCCGGGGACGACGGCAGGGAGCTACAGGAGAGGCGCAGGACTTGGAGAAGGGGCACGGCATGGAGGAGCTCGGGAGGGTGCTGTTCTCCCTGGATCACACGCCGGAGGCTGCAGGGGCGCTCGGAGTCGAGGTGGGAGATGGATTGGTCCGGTGGGGAAAACGAGGGAAGGAGAGAGGGTGGTTGCGGGCTTGGATCCCAAGGAAGATGATTTGGTGGAGTGGCGGCGGCGAGGATAACTGGATTGGACAGGATAGGTTAGGGTTTGAGCATTTAAATAGGAAGGGTGGCTAGACTAGGGGCTAAAAGGACCCTCCGATTAAAATCAGACGATCGAGAAAATAATAGGTAGGGAGTCCAAATAAGAAAACGGAGATGTTTTGTAGATGTTAGGGGATGATCCGGACCCAATGGTCATGCCAGCCCGGGTCGGGTTCGGGACAGGTTTCGATCGCGCGCGAGAAGGGGTTTTGTGCACTATGCAGAGAGGGTCAAACGGTCGGACAACAAAAGAATGGTTGGTCTCGAAGGGACAACGAAGGCAACAGGGAGAAGCGGGAACTACGAACGGACCATGAGTTTAAGAAAACATGCGGATGCAATGCGGATGATGCCATGATGAAAAGAAACAAACAAAATGAAACACACGGCGAGAACGAAAAACATGGAAGGCGTCTGGAGCGTCGGTCTCGGGGCGATACACATGGGCTAATATTTACTGTAGTGACACTGGGCCTCCTACGGGCCGTAGAAACAGTGGGCCTTCTACAGGCCGTAGAAACAGTAGGCCTTCTACGGGCAGTAGAAACAATGGGCCTTCTACGGGCCGTAGAAACAATGGGCCTTCTACGGGCCGTATCATCAATGGGCCTTATACGGGCCGTATGATCGATTGGCCAAACATGGGCCAATAACAGGCTGCATTATGGCCGTAAACGGGCTAGAGTTGGAATCGTCCATTCATGGGCCGACCATAACGGGCCATCGTTAATAGGCCATATTTGATGATGCTATGAAAACGGCCCAACGTATTAACGGACCACAAACGGGCCGACTGTAACCACGGGCTGAATTTGGCCCACAAGCAGAAAATGACAGTAACGGGCCGTAAGTAAACGAATGCTGGAACTGAGCCCAAGAATAAATGGGCTATGAGAAGGCCGAAAGATAACATGGGCTGGAAACGGCCCAACAGAATAACGGGCCGTTAATGGGTATAAAGTGATACACTGTTCATTACGGGCCAGTTTCACCACGGGCCGTTAATGGGTGTAAAGTGATACACTGTTCATTACGGGCCAGTTTCACCACGGGCCGTTAATAGGCCAAGAGTTACATAGGGCCTCATATGGGCCGGAAGACGTCATGGGCCATACATGGGCCAGAAGTGAAAACGGGCTGGAATCATATTGGATGGCCCAGATGACGCTACTGGGCCTAATTCGGATAGGGCGTAACGGGCCTTGGGTTAGCGGGCTGTAAATGGGCTATATGCGAACAGGCCGTTAACAGGCTTTCCACGGGCTGGCCCGCCACCTTTTGACTAAGTCAAACGGGCTGGGCTTTTCACAAGAATGGGCCTCTGTTGGGCCGTGCCATGTGTCGACGTATCATAGGCGCCTTCTGTCCAATGAGTGGATGACATTTGTCCCAACGATGAGCCGACACGTGTTTCCTCCAGCCAATGATGATTTTACACGTGGAAAATCCCCATTGGTCGGGGCTATTAACGGGTTATCGGATCCAAAACCCGACCCGATAGCTTAACGGCGTTCCGTTACAGTGGATGCCATGTGTCGGTCACCCTTGACGAAAGCACTTCTGTGACGCGCGATTTATCATCAGGGAAGTGGACACTTCCGTGATGATAATTTTGGTAATGTCATGGAACACTTCTACGACAGCACATGTATGACTATCTTGATTCTGTCATAAATTTGTCATGGATGTACATGCATGACAAAAAATGCGACCTACTGTGACAAACACGTATCATCACGGAAGTGTATTTTTTTGTAGTGTAGGGGGATAGATTGGTAGGAGAAGACCATCGCTCGTCCCCGACTGCCACTCATAAGGATGACAATCAAAGAACACCTCATGTTTCAAATTTGTTACACAACGTTTACCATACGGGCATGCTACGGGACTTGCAAACTTCAACACAAGTATTTCTCCAATTCACAACTACTCAAGTAGCACAACTTTAATATTACTACCTCCATATCTCAAAACAATCATCAAGCATCAAACTTCTGTTAGTATTCAACACACTCATAAGGAAGTTTTTACAAATCTTGAATACCTAGCATATTAGGATTATTTAAGCAAATTACCATGCTATCTAAGACTCTCAAAATAATCTAAGTGAAGCATGGGAGATCAATAGTTTCTATAAAACAGATCCACCACCGTGCTCTAAAAGATATAAGTGAAGCACTAGAGCAAAACTATATAACTCAAAAGATATAAGTGAAGCACATAGAGTATTCTAATAATTTCCGAATCATGTGTGTTTCTCTCAAAAGGTGTGTACAGCAAGGATGATTGTGGTAAACTAAAAAGCAAAGACTCAAATCATACAAGACGCTCCAAGCAAAACACATATCATGTGGTGAATAAAAATATAGCTCGAAGTAAAGTTACCGATGGAAGTAGACAAAAGAGGGGATGCCTTCCGGGGCATCCCCAAGCTTTGGCTTTTTGGTGTCCTTAGATTATCTTGGGGGTGCCATGGAAGTTTTTATTATACCCATCTTGGATGCCTATCATATTAGGACTAATTTCATAACCAAAGCAAATTACCATGCTGTTCTAAAGACTCTCAAAATAATATAAGTTAATCATGAGAGTTCATCTATGTCTTCAAAATAAAACCACCGCCGTGCTCTAAAAGGATATAAGTGAAGCACTAGAGCAAAAGACAAACTACTCCGAAAGATATAAGTGAAGATCAATGAGTAGTCCAATAATTATGTAACTATGTGAAGACTCTCTAACATTTAAGAATTTCAGATCTTGGTATTTTATTCAAACAGCAAGCAAAACAAAAGAAAATAAAATGACGCTCCAAGCAAAACACATATCATGTGGTGAATAAAAATATAGCTCCAAGTAAAGTTACCGATGAACGAAGACGAAAGAGGGGATGCCATCCGGGGCATCCCCAAGCTTAGGCTCTTGGTTGTCCTTGAATATTACCTTGGGGTTCCTTGGGCATCCCCAAGCTTAGGCTCTTGCCACTCCTAATTCCATAGTTCAAATCTTTACCCAAAACTTGAAAACTTCACAACACAAAACTCAACAGAAAACTCGTAAGCTCCGTTAGTATAAGAAAATAAATCACCACTTAGGTACTGTTGTGAACTCATTATAAATTCATATTGGTGTAATATATACTGTATTCCAACTTCTATATGGTTCATAACTTCCGATACTACTCATAGATTCATCAGAATAAGCAAACAACACATAGAAAACAGAATCTGTCAAAAACAGAACAGTCTGTAGTAATCTGTATCACACGTATACTTCTGGAACTCCAAAAATTCTGAAATAAATTGTTGGACCTGAGGAATTTTTCTATTAATCATCTGCAAAAATAATCAACCTAAAAGCACTCTCCAGTAGAAAATGGAAGCACATCTCGTGAGCGCTAAAGTTTCTGATTTTTACAGCAAGATCAAAAAGACTTCACCCATGTCTTCCCAAAGGTTCTACTTGGCACAAACACTAATTAAAACATAAAACCACATCTAACCAGAGTCTAGATGAATTATTTATTACTAAACAGGAGCAAAAATTAAAGAACAAAACTAAACTTGGGTTGCCTCCCAACAAACGCTAACGTTTAACACCCCTAGCTAGGCATGATGATTTTGATGATGCTCACATAAAAGATAAGAATTGAAACATAAAGAGAGCATCATGAAGAATATGACTAGCACATTTAAGTCTAACCCACTTCCTATGCATAGGGATTTTGTAAGAAAACAACTTATGGGAACAATAATCAACTAGCATAGGAAGGCAAAACAAGCATAGCTTCAAGATTTTCAACACATAGAGAGGAAACTTGATCTTATTGCAATATGTAGAAGCATATATTCCTCCCTCATAATAATTTTCAGTAGCATCATGAATGAATTCAACAATATAACCATCACATAAGACATTATTTTCATGATGCACAAGCATAGAATTTTTATTACTCTCCACATAAGAAAATTTCTTCTCATGAATAATAGTGGGAGTGAACTCAACAAAATAAGTATCATGTGAAGCATAATCCAATTGAAAACTAAAATCATGATGACAAGTTTCATGGTTATAATTATTGTTTATAGCATACATGTCATCAAAATAATCATCATAGATAGCAACTTTATTCTCATAATCAATTGGAACCTCTTCCGAAATAGTGGATTCATCACTAAATAAAGTCATGACCTCTCCAAATCCACTTTCATAATTATCACAATAAGATTCAACATCCTCCAAAATAGTGGGATCATTACTTCCTAAAGTTGACACTCTTCCAAACCCACTTTCATCAATATAATCATCATAAATAGGAAGCATGCTATCATCATAATAAATTTGCTCATCAAAACTTGGGGGACAAAACATATCATCTTCATCAAACATAGCATCCCCAAGCTTGTGGCTTTGCATATCATTAGCATCATGGATATTCAAGGAATTCATACTAACAACATTGCAATCATGCTCATCATTCACAAATTTTATGCCAAGCATTCTATGTAATTCTTCTTCTAGTACTTGAGTACAATTTTCCTTCCCATCATTTTCACGAAAGACATTAAAAAGATGAAGCATATGAGGCACCCTTAATTCCATTTTTTGTAGTTTCTTTTATAGACTAAACTAGTGATAAAACAAGAAACTAAAAGATTCGATTGCAAGATCTAAAGATATACCTTCAAGCACTCACCTCCCCGGCAATGGCGCTAGAAAAGAGCTTGATGTCTACTACACAACCTTCTTCTTGTAGACGTTGTTGGGCCTCCAAGTACAGATGTTTGTAGGACAGTAGCAAATTTCCCTCTAGTGGATGACCTAAGGTTTATCAATCCGTGGGAGGCGTAGGATGAAGATGGTCTCTCTCAAATAACCCTGCAACCAAATAACAAAGAGTCTCTTGTGTCCCCAACACACCCAATACAATGGTAAATTGTGTAGGTGCACTAGTTTGGCGAAGAGATGGTGATACAAGTGCAATATGGATGGTAGATATGGGTATTTGTAATCTGAAAATATAAAAACAGCAAGGTAGCATGTGGTAAAAATGAGCGTAAACGGTATTGCAATTCTAGGAAACAAGGCCTAGGGTTCATACTTTCACTAGTGCAAATTCTCTCTACAATAATAACATAACTGGATCATATAACTATCCCTCAACACACAACAAAGAGTCACTCCAAAGTCACTAATAGCGGAGAACAAATGAAGATATTATTGTAGGGTACGAAACCACCTCAAAGTTATCCTTTCCGATCGATCTATTCAAGAGTCCGTAGTAAAATAACACGAAGCTATTCTTTTCGTTCGATCTATCATAGAGTTCGTACTAGAATAACACCTTAAGACACAAATGAACGAAAACCCTAATGTCACCTAGATACTCTAAAGTCACCTCAAGTATCCGTGGGTATGATTATATGATATGCATCACACAATCTCAAATTCATCTATTCAAACCAATACAAAGTACTTCAAAGAGTGCCCCAAAGTTTCTACCGGAGAGTCAAGACGAAAACGTGTGCCAACCCCTATGCATAAGTTCACGAGGTCACGGAACTCGCAAGTTGATCACCAAAACATACATCAAGTGGATCACGTGATATCCCATTATCACCACAGATAAGCACATGCAAGACATACATCAAGTGTACTCAAATCCTTAAAGACTCAATCCGATAAGATAACTTCGAAGGGAAAACTCAATCCATTACAAGAGAGTAGAGGGGGAGAAACATCATAAGATCCAACTATAATAGCAAAGCTCGCGATACATCAAGATCATGCCAAATCAGGAACACGAGAGAGAGATCAAACACATAGCTACTGGTACATACCCTCAGCCCCGAGGGTGAACTACTCCCTCCTCGTCATGGAGAGCGCCGGGATGATGAAGATGGCCACCGGTGAGGGATCCCCCCTTCGGCAGGGTGCCGGAACAGGGTCCCGATTGGTTTTTGGTGGCTATAGAGGCTTGCCGCGGCGGAACTCCCGATCTAGGTTATGTTCTGGGGGTTTCTGTATATATAAGAGGTTTTGGCGTCGAGAACAAGTCAGGGGGGTCTCCGGGCTGTCCACGAGGTAGGGAGGCACGCCCAGGGGGTGGGCGCGCCCCCCACCCTCGTGGGCAGCCCGAGACTCTTCTGGCCCAACTCTTTTACTCGATGGCCTTCTTCTGGTCCAAAAATAAGTTCCGTGAAGTTTCTGGTCAATTGGACTCCGTTTGGTTTTCCTTTTCTGCGATACTCAAAAACAAGGAAAAAACTAAAACTGGCACTGGGCTCTAGGTTAAAAGGTTAGTCCCAAAAATCATATAAAATAGCATATAAATGCATATAAAACATCCATGGTTGATAATATAATAGCATGGAACAATCAAAAATTATAGATACATTGGATACGTATCAGACACCTCGGCCAAGAGAAGCCAAAGTCCATGGCAGCCCTTACGGCACATGTGACCCACTTTTGCGCGGGCGAAGATAGCTGGCTAGCCCGTAGCAACAAAAATGCAAGCGAACCTGGCACTGCGGAAGCCAGAAATAGCAATGGCAAGCCCCGACGCAACAAACACAAGCGTCGAAACAATGGTGATAATACCGAGGACACGGCAGTCAACGCCAAATTTAGCGGCTCCAGGTCCGGCCAGCGGAAGACGCCGTTCAAAAGGAATAACTCGATCGCCCATGCCAGATACACGACACCCCTGACAAACCAGCCAATCACACCAACAGAGACTGTTGGGTTTTCAAACAGGCTGGGAAGTTAAATGCCGAGAACAAGGAAAAGGGGTCGCAAAGTGAGGACGATGACGAGGAGCCCCGTCCACCGAACACAGGGGGACAGAAGAAGTCCCCCCCCCCCAAGTTAAAACAGTGAACATGATATACGCTACCCACATCCCCAAGAGGGAACGCAAGCGTGCGCTCAGGGACGTCTATGCGATGGAGCCCGTCGCCCCAAAGTTCATCCCATGGTCTTCATGTCCGATCACTTTTGATCGTAGGGACCATACGACCAGTATCCGTGATGGCGGTTCAGCCGCACTGGTCCTCGACCCAATCATTGATGGATTCCACCTCAGGCGAGTCCTCATGGACGGTGGTAGCAGCCTGAACCTGCTCTATCAGGATACAACGCGCAAAATGGGCATTAAGTCCTCAAGAATTAAGCCCACAAAGACTACCTTTAAAGGAGTCATACCAGGTGTAGAGGCCCGCTGTATGGGCTCAATCACCCTAGAGGTTGTCTTCGGATCCCCGGACAACTTCCAAAGCGAAGAGCTGATCCTCGATATCGTCCCCTTTCGCAGCGGCTATCACGCACTACTCGGACAAACCGCATTTGCACACTTCAACGCGGTGCCACACTACGCTTATCTTAAGCTCAAGATGCCCGGACCACGCGGCGTCATAACAGTTAATGGAAATACGGAATGCTCCCTCCGTACCGAGGAGCACACTGCTGCGTTAGCAGCAGAAGTACAGAGCGGCCTTCTCAAGCAGAACCTTAATTCGACAGCCGAGCTCCCGGACACGGTCAAACGAGTCGGGACTACTCTGCAGCAGGACAGCCCAGCTCGTCAAGAGCTTGATTAGCAATTTGGCCTCCGTCCCAGTCCCAACCAAGTGCCGGCATTCGTACCGCGCTTACATAACTACGCACTCAAAATACCATGGGCATAGACGGAGGCATAACTAGTTCGTGATCCATAATACGGCTCGACCCGCTCCTGGACACACATACTTGCAATTTTTCCTTTTTTATCCTCTTCAGGTTTTTTTCCGCAGGCTTCTGCTGACGACTTGATCATCGGTCCTCTCGGCAGGATGGATACACCAAGATGGCAAGAAGCACTGGCGTACAAGGGAATTTCTATGTGGTCTCTTTAACGATCACCTACCTGTTTTCAGGACCCACACGCAGCTCTCCCTTGGTTGCGGCATGTTAAATGGCCCAGTTGCTTATTACACCACTTGTACACATACACTTTCACGTATTAATGAAACTATAATGCAAATAGTATGCGGCCTAACTTTTGTGGCACTAGCTTACTACTCCCCTTTTTCCTTCTTTTTTCTTCTCAAGTTGCACCCGTACACTTTGGTACGCTTTAATCTACCAAGGGCTTCATTGCGACCCATAATACGGCAACAAAGTCCGAACACTTTTTACAATATAGTTCGGCACCCCAAATTTAGCATTATATGCATTGGCTCCGAATCATGTCTTTGGTCAATAGTTGGGTTGCCCGGCTCCTGTGCTTACTACCTTACGTTCCGCTATATCGGCTAGGGTAGTAAAGGGAGAACTACTGCGATTGTTCCCTGGTTTATCTGAATGAGCACCTCAGTAGAGAAAGCCGAAAACTGACTGTCATGATACGGCGAGTGTCGGTGTCAAAACCGGCGGATCTCGGGTAATGAGTGTATCCCCCTCCGGACTAAGTCCTCCGGTTTATATAGGCACCGGGAGGATCTAGGGTTACACAGGTTTGGTTACATGGAAGGGAATCTACATATTTGGTCGCCAAGCTTGCCTTCCACGCCAAGGAGAGTCCCATCCGGACACGGGTGCAGTCTTCGGTCTTCGTATCTTCACGGCCCATCAGCCCGGCCCATGACTAACAGGCCGGTGGCCCGAGGACCCCTTAGTCCAGGACTCCCTCGGTAGCCCCTGAACCTGGCTTCAATGACGAGGAGTCCGGCGTGCAGATTTGTCTTCGGTATTGCAAGGCAGGTTCCCCCTTTCTGGATACTTCACACTTCGGACGATCGAGTTCGGCTCTGCAACACAAGTAGCATATACGTCCATAGAGGGCATAATAATTTATGAATCCAATCCTCTGGCAAATTTTTACAACATGACATTACGTCAGTCCGGTCATTATTTCGAACCGTTTTTTCGCATGCCGCCCCACGTTTCGAGAAGCGGTTGTCACTGGCACGTCTTATCCAACCAGAGATCATGTCCCCTTATTAAGGGATTCTTTATCGGCACGGACGTGGGTAACCCAACCATCTTTAGGGTACAACTCCTTGGGAATAGGCAAGTTTCAAGGCCCGGGAGGAGGCGTTCGATATTCACGGCCTTTATAAAGGGGTACAGACCCGTGTTTCTTCTCCATGCTTGCTTCTTCCTCAACCCGTACTACCTCGAGTTCCAACACCCAGGTTTCAATCGCCACAAGCCTCAGTCATGTCCGGATCCAACCGTCAAGGCCGGTGGGTGGCTTCTTCTGTCACAGAGGAGGATATTGCGAAGCTTCGGGCGGCCAGATATCTGACCGCAGAAATCCTCCATCGGCTTCCCATGGAGGGGCAGGTTATCCCTACCCCCAGATCCGGCGAGAGGGCCGTGTTCGTTACTCACTTCCTCCAATAGGGTTCGCCCTTAATCCCTTCGTCCGGGGGCTCATGTTCTATTATGGACTAGATTTTCATGATCTCACCCCGAACTCTGTTCTTCTCATCTCGGCGTTTATCGTCACGTGCGAAGCCTTCCTCCGAACTCCTCCGCACATCGGCTTGTGGCTCAAGACCTTCAATGTGAAGCTGCAAGTGATAGAGGTGGAGCAGGCGAAGTGTGGTGGTGCCTCAGTGAGCAGGCTAACCAGCGCTGTTTGGCTAAAAGGATCCTTCACAGAATCTTCTGACTTACGGCAGCAGGAGTGGTTCTATATCACCAAGACCCATGGTTCCAAGTGGGCAGCTGCGCCTGCGTTCCGATCCAGCCCCCCAATTCAGCTTGCATCATGGATTAATAAGGGGTTGGACAGGGGATCAGTTGACGAAGTGCGGACCCTGCAGAGTCGCATCTGAAGCCTCATTGAGAAGGATATCGATCTTGTCTATGTTATTCAGGCAATGCTAGTCCGCTGGACTCTGCCATGCCAGTGACGGCCTCTCCGCATGTGGGAGTTTAACCCAGAAGGGCCACGGACTCTTCAGCACTTCATCGGCACTACGCACGAAGGAATGTGGAATTTTTTTGGGAAACGAAAGCAATGGCCGAACACCACCGAAGATACCGGCCTTGACTGTAACCATCCGGACACCGCGGTAAGTGTCCATCCGCCGAACACCTCCTAATCTCAGGACCCCGATCCTAAGTCACACCGATCGAGCATGTAACACATCATATCACTTTGCGGCCTCACGCACGGTTCCCACGGGTGCCACCTTACCTGGCCCGGGACCGTTTGTGCCTTTTGGCTCACGCATATGATAGTGTCGCTAGCATCCATATGACAAAGAACCCGAGCCCACATGACTAATCGTCAACCCAAAGTGGCACTAACTTACGGGGACATGCATACATGACCCAGCCTCGAACGTGTCGGTCATCAGCGTGTGAATCCGGGCTGTAGCAACTGGGCTAACAGGACTCCGGGAACCCGGGCTGTAGCAGGCTAGCAGGACTCCGGATGTCACCGCGTGACATTTCCGCGAAGGGAGAGACACTGGAACAAAGTGGGACACATGCCGGCCAGTCTAGGTGTTCCGGAGCAGTAGTAACTGGGCTAGCAGGACTCCGGTAAACCGGGCTGTAGCAGACTACCATGGCTCTGTGGAAGCATCAGACTACATTTCCCCATAAGAGAGGCTACCAAGGATAGCCAACTAGGTTGTCGGATCCCACACATACCAAGCATTTCAATCGTACACACAATATGCTCGATATGTGTAAATACAACATGGCATCACAACAAAACTCTACAACTCAAAGTATTTATTCATTAGGCTCCGAGGAACCAAGTACTACAAACATGGGTCTCATGACCCGATATGCAGAGCATACAAGCAACAATCACAAGCGGAAGCTTAACTTGTTTGAGTACAGAAAACTACAAAATGAAAAGGCTGAGAAGCCTGATTATCTACAAGACCCTGCCGAGGGCACAAGATCGTAGCTGAGGTAACAAGCTAAACGTTGAAGTCCACGCGGAACTACTAGTGAGACTAAAGTCTCCTGACACTTCTGAAGATAGCATTGGGTCTTCATCAGTGTCAACGATCACAACGTCGGAAGAACGTCCACTAAGAGGGGACAAATACCGGCAAAAAAGGGAGAACACAATCAATGCAATGCAACAATATGATGCATGATCATGACATGTCAAAATGAGTGTGTTGGGCTAATGCAACACAACCAGATGGGTTTGAGCCATTTTGAACCAAAGGATCAACCCCAAACTCATCTTATGAATTTAAATAGTGCTTTATCATGTTTCAAACTAAACAACAAATTTAAGTTGCTTTATCATGCATGAAGCTGTCAGGACCCCGATCCTAAGCCACATCGATCTAGCATATAACACATCATATCACTTTGCGGCCTCATGCACGGTATTCCCACGGGTGCCACCTTACCTGGCCCGGGACCGTTTGTGCCTTTTGGCTCAAGTATATGATAGTGTCGCTAGCATCCATATGACAGAGAACCCGGGCCGACATGACTAGTCGTGAACCCAAAGTGGAACTAGCTTACAGGGACAGGCATACATGACCCAGCAACGAACGTGTCGGTCATCAACGAGTGAGTTCGGGCTGTAGCAAGTGGGCTAGCAGGACTCCGGGAATCCGGGCTGTAGCAGGCTAACAGGACTCGGAAAGACACCGCGTGACATTTCCCCGAAGGGATAGACACAGGATCGAAGAAGGTCAAATGCCAGCCAGTCTAAGTGTTCCGGAGCAGTAGTAACTGGGCTAACAGGACTCCGGTAAACCGGGCTGTAGCAGACTACCATGGCTCAGTGGAAGCACTAGACTACATTTCCCCATAAGAGAGGCTACCAAGGATAGACAACTAGGTTGTCGGATCCCACACATGCCAAGCGTTTCAATCATACACACAATATGCTCGATATGTGTAAATACAACATGGCATGACAACAAAACTCTACGACTCAAGTATTTATTCATTAGGCTCCGAGGTGCCAAGTATTACAAACATGGGTCTCATGACCCAACATACAGATCATACAAGCAACAAGCACAAGCGGAAGCTTAACTTGTCTGAGTACAGACAACTACAAATGAAAAGGCTGAGAAGCCTGACTATCTACAAGACCCTGCCGAGGGCACAAGATCATAGTTGAGGTAACAAGCTAAACGTCGAAGTCCACGCAGAACTACTAAACATAAATTAAGCAAATGTGAGTACAAATGTACCTAGCAAGACATACATCAGAACTAGCTACATATCCATCGGTATCAACAAAGGGGTGGTGGAGTTTGACTGCAGCAAGCCAGCTTTGATTCAGTGGCTATCCCGAACTACGACTGCAAGTAACTCTTTTGAGGTGGCGCACACGAGTCCACATATTCACCATATGAATACACCACTATGGATCCGCTCCCGTCTCCCTATGAGCACGCCATCCATAGCACTCACGCTTATCTTGCGCATTTTAGAGTATCAAATTTCACTTTTCTATGAACTGTATAGGCAACCCAGAGGTCCTTTACCACGGACGCGGCTATTCGAATAGATCATTTATAACCCTGCAGGGGTGTACTTCTTCACACACTCTCTCACCACTTACCACCATGTACACGTCATGTATCTCGGCAACCTTCAAGCGGAAGCCTGGCGAGGGAGTCGGCCACAACCTGACTAACCACACAAGTCACTAGTCCAGGTTTATCGCCTATTCGGGTTCCATCCGCAGGGAGATCCGGCCGGGGTGTCACTCATGGCCCCAAACGATGAGAGCAGGGTTCCCGGGGCACCAAACGGGCATCTCGGTACACCGTGCCTCGCGTCTCTACCGCATCATAGCCCACACCTAGGGTCAGCGCTACGCACGGCCCCCAAGACATATCCTAGAAACACCGGAAACTAGATGCAACTCCCGGACAGAGATCTGGTTGATTAATAAGTCGAGACAACTTGGAGTGCCCGGAGCCCAATGTGTGGTACTAGCTGTTCATGGATCACAAACACAGAACTCAGTTCCTGAGGATGGTTTCAATGAGACAACCCACCATGTACTCCTACATGGCCTCTCACCGCTACCTTTACAAAATCGTGTTCACACACTTAGCTCTCAACAGTAGAACATGTTCACACACCTCCAATTCATCCCCGATGAATCAGACCTGACTCAACTCTAAGCAGTAGTAGGCATTACAAACAAGCATGAATGAGTAGGCACATCAGGGCTCAAACAACTCCTACTCATGCTAGTGGGTTTCATCTATTTACTGTGGCAATGACAGGTCATGCAGAGGAAAGGGGTTCAACTACCGCAGCATGTAACACTTGAATCGTTGTTGTCCTAATGCAGTAAAAGAGAGCAGAAGCGAGAGAGTGGGATTGTATCAGCATGAACTAGGGGTTTTTGCTTGCCTAGCACTTCTGAAGATAGTATAGCTCTTCATCGGTGTCATCGAACTCATCGTCGGAACCTCGTCTACTGAGAGGGGACAAATACCAGCAAGAGAGAAGGAACACAATCAATGCAATGCAACAATATGATGCATGAATGTGACATGTCAATATGCTGTGATTTGAGCTAATGCAGCTAGCAATGATTTAAATGGAGTTGGTTTGAACACAAGATTCAAATTCAAACTCCACATAAGGCATTTCAAATGCCATTAATTCAAATTGGCATATACAGTAGCTTTAGGTTGCTCAAACATGTATGAAAATGCCGTAAACAGATTCTTTGCATTTTTCTGATTATTTTTCATATATAATTTGTTTCATTTGGAGTTACGGTTGATTTTATATGATTTTTAGAAGTTTTGGATATTTTCTGAAATAAACAAATCATTTTTGATTTATTTTAAATCCCAGAAAATATTTACTGCATCAGCATGACGTATTAGTGACGTCAGCAGGTTAACGGGCGGCCCAGGTCAAACTGACCAGTGGGTCCCGAGTGTTAGCGTCTAACTAAACTATCCTAGCATAGTTAATACTAACCTAACTCAATTTGCCGGGCGGGGCCCGCATGTCAGTGGCTCTAGGGAAGTCAAACTGGGTCAACCCGGGTCAAACTTGCCGGAGTTGACTCGCGACCCATCGCCGGCGAGGCCAGAGACGGAGGTGGGGCTCGGGATTGCGCTGCGGGGCACGGTTCGAGCCGCGGCTGGGCGCGTTGGAGTGCCCTTGCTGGCGCGCGTTGAAAAGGGGTGGCGGCAGGGCCTGTGGTGGCCGGAGGCGACGACTACGAGCTCGGTAGCGGCGGCCGACGTCCGGGCATGCACGGGAACGCGGCTGTGGTGGCCTAGGCGATGCGTGCACGGAACCTAAGCCGTCTATGTGGTGCGACGAGCAAGATGGACGTGCGCCCGGGACCAAATGGTCACCGGAGCATCGTCGGCGGCAAGCACGGGCGACGGCGGGCTTCGGTCGTGGCCGAGACGGCATCTACGGCGTGCAAACGAGATAACGGAGAGGGTGGTTCGAAGGAGAGGCTCGCGGCGGTTGCAGTAGTGCAGACGGTGAGCCCAGAGGATGACTGGAGCAAACGAGGCGGCGGAGGCGATCTCGGCGGCCGCAGGTTGAAGACGATGATGGTGAAGACGAAACAGAGCTTCCCAGCTCACTTGGCGCGGTGAGGAGGAAGAGTAGGTCGAGGAGGAGCTCTGGGATGCGTCGGGGAGGTGAGGCAGTGGCTGTGGGCGCGAGGTTACGGCGGCGCGTCCATGGAGGCTTCGGCCATGGCGGGGAATGGGCGAGGGGGAGAGCGAGGGAGGGAGAGATCGATCCGAACGGGTCTGGGGGGTGGCGTGGCACTACGGAAGGCTCAAGGCGCCCCGGGGAAGCATGAGGCGGCTCGGCGGGTGCGCGCGCGCGTCGGGCACACGCCCTGCCTACTGGCCTAAGGAGGAAGACGACAGGAGCTGCGGTGGTGGGCTGGGCCACCAGCTGGCCGCCAGGTAAGTGGGCCTCCAGGTGGGTTCTCTTCTATATCTCTTTTATTTTCTAGTTTTTCTATTTTTGTACAACTTTAGAGCTTTATTAAAAATACTAAAACAAACTCAAAATCATGAAACTTCTCATGCCCACTGTTTGGAATATTTCCAACAGTAAACATTTTAGTTTATGATCATTTGGAGATTTAAAATATTTTATAGTATTTAAATGCCCAAATGCAATAGAGTATGATTTAATCCAGTGACCTTATGCTATCCTAGAAAATTGTGCACCATTTTTGTCAGAGGTTCTAGACCAAGGCAAAGATGATGAACATTTTACAAGGGCATTTCAGGTTCATTGAAAAGATTATTTTAGGTTGAACCTATTTGAATTTCATTTGTTGCTATGGTTTGAACATCCCCAATTCATATTCATTTGAAATTTAGACATGATGCATGGATGCTTTAATGCAACTAGTTACAAGCTATTCTAGGGCTGTGACAACTCAACCCCACTAAAGAAGAATCTCATCCCGTGATTCAAGATGTGAGGTAAGAAGACAGAGGGAACACAAGGCTAACAAAAACTCCAAGATCCAATTGCCCTTCTCGGAGATGTTGATTCATTGCTTCAAAATGATTTTGACATCTTTGCTTTTGAGATCTCCATCCAACACAACAATGAGAGGAAAGGGAAAACTCTAGAAGAACCAATCTTCATGAAGATCAAGCAACTGACAATCAACTCACGGAATGAGACGTAGGAACACCTCTTGAGTTGAGTGTCAAAACACACATCTCGAGAGATGGAAAGTAACAGATAACGAAAGTTTAATTTGGTAAGCAACAATCCCATGCTTAAAAGGATGGTGGATGCATTTCAAAGTAGCGAGGAGCTAAATTGCCATGATTCCATAATGGGGCACCTTAGAGTAGGTGGCTTGTTGAATTATTCCCTTAAGTGGCAAAAAGAATTACTTTTGATCCATAGACCATTGGAACTTTTCATACCAGCCTACGGCAATCACAAACGATCGTGTGAAGGAGCTCGAAGAAATGGCATACTCATTCTAGAATGGATGATGTGGACTACCTTGTTGAAGACAACGCAATGGATGATTTCTTCTTATCATCGAGAAAGGATAGGGCCCAGGGTAAGCCCACTTTTGAGGATAATCCTGAATAACAATTACTGAGATGGCAGACCATAGTAAAATGGCACAATGGCGGGTGCAAGCTGGGAACAAAATGCAAATGCTGGGAATGATTCTAGTAATTGGGGAAAACTCAATAGTCGAGAGTGATTCCACTGTTTGAATGGTTATAGTATAATTGAAGAAACTAAGAGCACAAGAATCCCCAAGGAGCAAATTCTAGAAGAAGTTGCACAAAATCCTCATGGAGAAGATGGTCAAATAGCTCAATCAAGATACTACCATGATAGATCTTCCGACTAGGTGTGTCGGCCCGAACATGAACCTTGTCGGGACCTACATCATAGATCTTGGAAAAGTTCCAACCATCATATCTGCCTGAGATTCAGATCTGGTTGGTAACAGGATATTTCAGATAGCATGTCTAGAAAAGAAAGTTTGCAACACAAACCGACGAGATGACGTTGCGAGATTCTCGGGAAATGAACTAAGATAGCAAGCTCCAAAACATGAGCTGGTTCTGCTACATACATGTGCACACGTTGTCCAAGACAGGCATGATCACATAGAAGTCTTACAACAAAACACTATCGAGTTCTAGTTGGGAACCATCATCGAGGATATCGAAGCCCTTACATAAGTCTTGCTCTTAGGAAGGAACTTCTTCTCCTTGAAAAATTCAATCAGTGGCTTGGTGTGCTAGGGATACATATAGAATAAAGGTTGCAAGTCTCCAGACCACAGAATACTTCGCACATATGCATGACTGACTTGGGATGATTCCAAAGGAAGCAAAACAAACTTTCTCGAATTCACGGTGGCAACTTGCTTCAAATGCACATGAACTAGAGGAAGTCACTTCTTTCATCCAAACATATTCTTCATGAACGGGGCACGAAGATAATGCTTACAAAAATTTCCAACACTGGCTTAATGTTCAACATGAATCATGTAGAAGATAAAATGCTGCTGATGGGCTCAACAACAAATCATAAAGATTTCCATGAAGATGGAATTCGACAACTATGTGAACAAAGCAATAGCATTGGTCAGAACAAAAGATATAATGGTGTATGCTCGAGGATCAACCACGAGTAAGACAACATTACAAACATCGTTGGTTCTAATTTGATTTGACGATAGCCCACACTCAAATCAAGATTTTGACAAGACAACAGATCCAACCACTGATCACGAAGACCAATCGATCGAGATGTCATCTTTCTTCAACTCACACACAAACATAAAGATATCCCTTCAGAACGAACTAAGTTAGCAAAGCTTTTATCTTCCAACTCTCCAAGTTGTTGTTTAGCTTAACCAACTAGCCCAGGGGTATCCAACATAGATTCTTGGAGAAGGGGTGATTTACAAGAAACCAACTTGATTACGAGCTCAACATAGCGGTCAGGTGACAGCCTGGTAATACTTCCGAGAATATATTCGGAAAATCATGAATCACCGATATGTTACTAAGCTCGAGAACAATCTTGCTTTTCAGGGTGAGACGATATGATCAAATGAGCGAGGATTTGGCAAAATCCTAATTCATCAATTGAAGAGTGCACCAGGAATAAGGACAAGGTAGCACGATCAATGCTAGGATAGTGATTCGATAACCAACACACTAAGAATGATATTAATGTCCATTAACTACCAAGCAACACGGTTGCTAGGAGTATTGATTTCACACATCATGGTTCACTTGTCGGCATTCCGGTTGCGACAACGCGGGACCGAGGAATGAAAAATGATGGCAAGAAGCATCACTGCATCAAGAATTCATGAGAGATGATGCAGTTCTCATGACAATCCTGACATAAAGGGGGTAATACTCGAAGGTAGAACAGAACAAAAGCTGGATTGGCATTTTGATCTGCGGAATACAACTACTTTGACCAATCCAAGAAATGGATGAGGTGCTGGAGTTTGTTTCTCCTAGTCATTCCAGAATAGAATGACTTGACGGACCACAAGAATAATAGGCATCGATAACACGAATGCACAACTAGTCCTGACTATCAATTGATAGATAGAGGTCAGAATACAACTAAAGAGAGACAACTCAAAGGAACATATGGTTTTCTGAGTTGCGGATGCATAGATTTAGTATGTCAAACATGTTCAACATATTTCTTCCAGATAATCCATCCAGAAAGGTAGGACTGACAGATTCACAATGCAGAATGGAGAACTCATCAAGAGCACTCTTATTGTGATGTTTTGGTTCAGGAGAGCTTCTGCCATAAGTAGTTCATGGTATTTGGAAGAGGAAAATACCACGGACCTCGAGGACTATCACAAAGGTTACTAATATCCTAAGGGAACTAGCAAACACTATCAACATGAGGTAAGTAAAGCGAATCTTGGGTCAAGAACCCAGGAGCAGAATACCTACTACTAAATGGCATCACGGGATGCTTTCGAGAATGACGGCCAGAATCATCACATAGGGAACACTAATAAGGGCTAGATTACTTGGTGACTCTCTAAGATACCCTAGTGTCATAATAATAGCTTCAACCTATATGTCGAGGCAATGGAGTGCCTCAACTCGACGATTAGTGTGGTTAATCTGGCCCAAAGATACATCAGGAACGGAAAGAAGGGAGTTGCAAATGCATCAGACTATTCAGAAACCTGGGATGACTCGGACAGCATAACGGCTGTAAATGCTCAGAAAAAGATTTGAGACATTCACAAGGATTTGAATAGTCACTTGACAACATCATATCAAGGTTCTGGTTCAACTGACAACATACTAAAAGTAGTAGAAACTGAACTGAGTCCTGAAACGAACAATCCTAAGATTCTACGGATTAGTAACACGTGAACCTGATAGAGAGATGAGATCCTAGTCCTTAACCCACGTAGGAAGAACAGGATGACTCAAATCAGAAGGGCATAAGGTAAAGGAGTAAAAAGAGCCTTACGTTCCCATCCACAATCATTTCCCTTATATAACTAAAGCATTTCTAGACTCAACTTCGATCAGTTTGGCTTGGTAATCCTACAGGCAGTCAGGCTCTGATACCAAAGCTGTCTGGACCCCGATCCTAAGCCACATCGATCTAGCATGTAACACATCTGTCACATCCCTAGTTCTTGTACGACCTAGACTAGCTGGTAATGTTTGCATCATGTTTAAAATTCAATATATTTGAATTGGGGATATGTGAAAGCCCCAGAAATCAATGTGAAAATGATCAAGATAAAAATTACTTCAAATAGGTCCAAGAAAATGTTCCTGTTTCTCTCTGAAAATATTAGCCAGAGATAAAATTCAAGTCAATATTTTTAGGAGCTCAGAAATAATTATTTTGGGCATTTGAGCCAACCCAATAATTATTTGTATTGGATCTATATTTATTATATATTAAATATAAGTTCAATAATTTTGAAAATTGTTGTGTGGCTTTGGATAAGACCACTTAGCTCACACAATTATTTTCATGAAGTTTCAAATTGATTTGGTATTTAGATCTAATCAAAACAAACAGCAGAAAAATAGAAAACAGAAGAAAAGTAAAACAGAGCAGAAACTTACCTCAGCCTACCTGGCGGCCCAGCTGGCGGCCCAGCCCACCAGGCGCTCTCCTGTCGCCTTCCTCCTCGCGCCAGTAGGCGAGGGCGCGTGCTCGAAGCGCGCAGCCACACGCCACGACCACCTCCTCCCTCCCTGCTTGCCTGGCTCCTCCTCGACACGTCTGGACAACGCCACGCGACCCCCAAAACCATCCGACTCTCCCTCTCTCTCCCCCGAATGCTCTCACCCTCCTCTGTTCTCCTCAACGAACGCGCCCGCTGCCGCCGAGGAGCACCACCACGGCCATCGCCTCTCCCTCGTCCCCTCGAGCAGCCCAGAAGCACCGCCGCGTCTTCCTCGTCCTCTCCATCGAGTCGCGCCACGCCAGAAGCTCTGCTTCATCTCAAACGCCGCCATTTTCCTCCTCGGCCGTCCGAGATAGCCGCTGCCCGTACGTCACCATCCGGCCTTCCCCGAGCCCGGTTCGACGCCTGCTGCAAACGCTGTGAGCTGCTGCTCCTCCTCCCCCTCTCCATTCTCGCCCTCGCACACCGCAGCCGCATCCCCGCTCGCACCCGAACTCCGGCCGCGGCCTTTGAGCTTGCCGCCGTCGATTTAGGTCGCCCCCAGTGAAGCTGATTGCACCACTAGCTGCGCGCGGATGCTAGCTTGCCGTAGCTCCAAGCCGCGCCGCAAAACACCGCCTGTAGTGTCGTCCCGAGCAACTCCAGCGTGCCACCGCCGTGCTTTTGGTCGCCGGCGTCAACTGCTGACGTGGCGCCGGATTAGTTAGCACTAATGACCCCGCTAAACACCCCTAGTACCACTGCCATGTGGGCCCTGTGCCTGTTTAGCTTAATTTAATTTTCTGTTTAGATTAGTTCATAACTCGGTGGGACCCACATGTCAACTTTGACCCTGCTCACATGGTCGTTGCCCTGGTCCCACGTGTCAGCCTCTGTAACCGGCACTGGGTCACTGACCAGTGGACCCCACTGGTCAGGATTGACCTGGACAGCGCCTGTTGACTTGCTGAGGTCAGCATGACGCAGTAATTGGTTTTCCTGCACTTATTCTTATTCAGGAAATTCAAAAATGCCCAAAACTTCTAAAAATCATAGAAATTCAACCGTAACTCCAAATGAAATAATTTATATATGTAAAATTATCAGGAAAATGCAATCTATCCATCTGTATAATTTTCATGCATGTCAAAGTAAGTTATACATGCTGTATAGGTGAAAACATGATAATGGCATTTTAAATGCTAAATATGGAGTTTGCATATGAACCCTTAGTTCATATGGACTTCATTTAAACTGTTGCTAGATGCATTAGTGTAAATCATAGCATATTGACATGTCATGATCATGCATCATATTGTGCATTGCATTGATTGTGTTCTTTCTGTGTTTGCCGGTGGTTGTTCCCCCCTCGGTAGACGTATGTTCCGACGCTCAGTTCGATGACACCGATGAAGAGCTATATCATCTTCAGAAGTGCCAGGCAAGCAAAACCCCCTTGTTCATTCCGATACAATCCTACTCTCTCGCTCCTACTCTATTTTACTTCATTAGGACAACAACGATTCAACTGTTACATGCTGCGGTAGTTGAACCCCTTTTCCTCTGCATGACCTATCATCGCCACAGTAAATAGATGAAACCCACTAGCATGAGTAGGAGTTGTTTGAGCCCTGATGTGCCTACTCATTCATGCTTGTTTGTCATGCCTGCTACTGCTTAGAGTTGAGTCAGGTCTGATTCATCGGGGATGAATTGGAATGGTGATGAACATGTCCTACTGTGTGTGAGCTAAGTGTGTGAACACGATTTGGTAAAGGTAGCGGTGAGAGGCCATGTAGGAGTACATGGTGGGTTGTCTCATTGAAACCGTCCTCAAGAACTGAGTTCTGTGTTTGTGATCCATGAATAGCTACTACCACACGTTGGGCCCTGAAATATGACCTCGCTCGACTTATTAACCGCCCCTGTCCTCTGTCCAGGAGTTGCAACTAGTTTCTGGTGTTTGTAGGATATGTGTTGGAGGCCATGCGTAGCGCTGACCCTAGGAGTGGGCTATGATGTGGTAGATAAACCGTGGCCCGGTGTACCGGGCGCCCGATTGGTGTCTCGGGAACCCTGCACACATCGTTTGGGGCTGTGAGCGAAACCCCAGCCGTATCTCCTCGCGGATGGCACCCGAATAGGCGATAAACCTGGACTAGAGAGTTGTGTGGTTAGTTAGGTCGTGGTCTACACCCACGTCGGCTTTCTCTTGAAGTTTGCCGAGCACATGTCGTGTGCAGCCGCTAAGTGGTGGAATCATGTGTGAAGGAGTACACCCCTGCAGGGTTATAACTGATCTATTCGAATAGCCGCGTCCATGGTAAAGGACCTCTGGGTTGCCTATAACAGTTCATAGACAAGTGAAAGTGGATACTCTAAAATGCGCAAGATAAGCGTGAGTGCTATGGATGGCGTTCTCGTAGGGAGACGGGAGCGGATCCATAGTGGTGTATTGATATGGTGAATATGTGGACTCGTGTGCGCCAACTCAAAAGAGTTACTTGCAGTCATAGTTTAGGTAAGCCACTGAGTCAAAGCTGCCTTGCTGCAGTTAAACTCCACCACCCCCTTTATTGATACCGATGCATATGTAGATAGTTCTGATGTAAGTCTTGCTGGGTACATTTGTACTCATGTTTGCCTATTTTATGTTTTGTAGAGAGACTTCAGTCTCACTAGTAGTTCCGCGTGGACTTCGACGTTTAGCTTGTTACCTCAGCTACGTTCTTGTGCCCTCGGCATGATCTGGTAGATAGTCAGGCTTCTCAGCCTTTTTCATTTGTAGATGTCTGTACTCAGACATGTTAAGCTTCCGCATGTGCTTTGACTTGTATGCTCTGAATGTTGGGTCATGAGACCCATTTTTGTAATACTTGGCTCGTCGGAGCCTAATGAATAAATACTCTGAGTCGTAGAGTCTTGTTGTGATGCCATGTTGTATTTGCACATATCGAGCATATTGTGTGTATGATTGAAATGCTTGGTATGTGTGGGATCCGACAATCTAGTTGTTTATTCTTGGTAGCCTCTCTTATGGGGAAATGTAGTCTAGTGCTTCCACTGAGCCTTGGTAGTCCGCTACAGCCCGGTTACCGGAGTCCTGTTAGCCCAGCACCACTGTTCCGGAACACTTAGGCTGGCCGGCATGTGATTCACTTCATTCCTATGTCTGTCCCTTCACGGAAATATCACGCGGTGACATCCGGAGTCCTGCTAGCCTGCTATAGCCCAGGTTCCCGGAGTCCTGTTAGCCTAGTTGCTACAGCCCGGATTCACACGCTGCTGACCGATATGCTCGATGTTGTTTCATGTATGCCTGTCCTCGTAAGTTAGTGCCACTTTGGGTTCACGACTAGTCATGTCGGCCCGAGTTCTTTGTCATATGGATGCTAGCGACACTATCATATACATTAGCCAAAAGGCACAAACCGTCCCGGGCCAGGTAAGGTGGCACCCGTGGGAATACTGTGCGTGAGGCCGCAAAGTGATATGATGTGTTACATGCTAGATTGGTGTGACTTAGGATCGGGGTCCTAACAGCTTTGGTATGAGAGCCTGACTGCCTGTAGGATTACCAAGCAAAACTAGTCGAAGTTGAGTCTAGAAATTCTTTGGTTATGTAAGGGAATTCATTGGGGAAGGGAACGTAAGGCTCTTTTTACTCCTTATACCTTATGCCCTTTTGATCTGAGTCAGCCTCTTCTTTTCTACGGGAATTAAGAACTAGGCTTCTCGTCTTTCTATCAGGATCACGTGTTACTAATCCGTAGACTTATAGGATTGTTGGTTTCAAGCCTCAGTTCAGTCTCTACTACTTTCGTATGTTAACTGTTGATCTCGAAACCTCGATATTGTGCTTCTGAGTGGTTATGCCACCATTTTTGCTGAATGTTCCAAATCTTTTTGAGCATTTACAGTCGTTATGCTGTCCGAGTCAACCCAGGTTTCTAAACAATCTGATGCTTCGTAAAATCCTTTCCCTTTGGTTTTGATGTTCCTTTAGGCCAGGTTAATCAGACTAATTGCTGAGTTGAGGTACTCTATTGCCTCGACATATATGTTGGAGTTATTATTATGACCCTAGGTGTCTTAGGGGATCATCTAGTAACCTAGCTCTGTTTTGTGTCCCAGTGTGATGATTCTGGCCATCATTCTTGAAAGCATCCCATGATGCCACTTAGTTAGTAGCATTCTATTCCTGGGTTCTTGAACCCGAGATTCACCCTACTTACTTCATGTCGATAGTGTTGCTAGTTCCTTTAGGATATTAGTAACCTTGCGACAGTCCTCGAGGTCCGCGGTATTTCCTTCTTCCAAATACCATGAACCATTAAGGCAGAAGTCCTTTGAACCAAAAGATCACAATCAGAGTACTCTTGAGGAGTTCTCCATTCATAATTGTGATTCTGCCAATTCCACCTTTCTGCATGGGTTATCTGGAAGAAACATGTTGAACTTGTTCGACATACCAATCTATGCATCCACAACTCAGAAAATCATATGTTCTTTTGGGTTGCCCCTCTTTGTTTTCTGGCCCTCGTCTATTAATTGATAGTCAAGAGTATGCGTGCTTCGTTCATCGATGCCTATTACTCTTGTGGTCTGTCAAGCCATTCTATTCCAGAATGACTAGGGGAAACAAACTCCAGTACCTCTTCCATATCCAGGATTGGGTCAAAGCAGTTGTATTCCACAGATCAAATGCCAATCCAGCTTTTGGTCTGTTCCACCTTGGAGTATTACCATCTTCTATATAAACAATATCATAGGAATTGCACACCATCCTAGGAACTCTTGATACGGTGATACTTCTCGCCCTCATTATTCATTTCTCAATTCCCGTGTTGTTTCAACCGGAATGCCGACAGGTGAACTATGATGCGTGAAATCAATACTCCTAGCAACCTTGTTGCTTGGTAGTCAAAGGACAATAGTCTCATTCTTAGCGTGTTGGTTATTGAATCATCACCCTAAGGTTGATCGTGCTACCTAGTCCTTATTTCCGGTGCACTTTTCGATCAATGAGTTAGGATTGTGTCAATCCCTTGCTCGTTTGATCATATCGTCTTGCCCTGAAAAGAAAGAATGTTCTCGAGCTTAGCAACATATCGGTGGTTCGTGATTTTCCGAATATCTTCTCGGAAGTATTACCAGGTTGTTCCCTGAACGTTATGTTGAGCTCGTGATCAAGTTGGTTTCTTGTAAACCACCCCTTCTCCAAGAATCCGTGTTGGATATCCCTAAGCTAGTTGGTTAAGCTAAAGAACAACTTGGAGGGTTGGAAGATAAAAGCTTTATCCGACTTAGTTTATTCCAAAGGGATATCCCTTTGTATATGTGTGTTGAAGAGAGATGATACCTTCATCGATTGATCTCCGTGATCAATTGCTCGATCTATTGTCTTGTCCAAACTTTGATTTGAGTGTGGGCTATTGTTAAATAAACTCAGAACCAATGATATTCATAATGTTGTCTTACTCTTGGTTGACCCCTCGAGCATGCACCATTATATCTTTTGGGTCTGACCAATACTACCGCCTTGTTCACATAGTTGTGGAATTCCACCTTCATGGGAATCTTGATGACTTGTTGTTGAGCCCATCAGCAGCATTTTATCTCGTCCATGATTCGTGTTGAACATTAAGCTAGTGTTGGAAACTTTTTGAAAGCATTTCTCCATGGTAGGTCATGAAGCATATGTTTGGATGAAAGAAGTGTAACGCCCACGATGCAGCTATATCTCCCACGTGTCGAGGCACGACTTAGAGGCATAACCGCATTATGGTATTGTCGCAAGAAGGGTTATCTTCACACAATCCCATGTAATGAACAAGAATGGGATACCGAGAGTTGGCTTACAATCGCCACTTCACACAATACATAAATTAATTCATACATCATCCAAAATCCACACATAGACCGACTACGGTCAAATCCAAATGAAAATAAGATAACCCCAAATGCTAGATCCTCGATCGTCCCAACTGGGCTCCACTACTGATCATCAGGAAAAGAAACATAGTAATGACCACGTTACTCGTCGAACTCCCACTTGAGCTCGGTTGCATCATCTGCACTGGCATCGTCGACACCTGCAACTGTTTTAGTAGAATCTGTGAGTCACGAGGACTCAGCAATCTCACACCCGCGAGATCAAGACTATTTAAGCTTATAGGAAAGGATGGTGTAATGAGGTGGAGCTGCAGCAGGCACTAAGCATATATGCTGGCTAACATACGCAAATAAGAGCGAGAAGAGAAGCAACGCAACGGTCGCGAAGCTAGAAATGATCAAGAAGTGATCCTGCAACTACTTATGTTCATTCATAACCCGAACCGTGTTCACTTCCCGGACTCCGCCGAGAAGAGACCATCACGGCTACACACACAGTTGATGTATTTTAAATGAATCAAGTGTTAAGTTCTCTACAACCGAACATTAACAAATTCCCATCTGCCACATAACCGCGGGCACGGCTTTCGAAAGATAATACCCTGCAGGGGTGTCCCAACTTAGCCCATTATAAGCTCTCACGGTCAATGAAGGATAAACCTTCTCCCGGGAAGACCCGATCAGTCTCGGAATCCCGGTTTACAAGACATTTCGGCAATGGTAAAACAAGACCAGCAAAGTCGTCCGATGCGCCGACAAATCCTGATAGGAGCTGCACATATCTCGTTCTCAGGGCACACCGGATAAGTCAAGCTACGAGTAAAACCAGGCCTCGAGTTTCCCCGAGGTGGCCCCGCAGGCTGCTCGGTTCGGACCAACACTCGAAGGAGCACTGGCCCGGGGGGGTTAAATAAAGATGACCCTCCGGCTCGCGAAAACCCAAGGGAAAAGGCTTAGGTGGCAAATGGTAAAACCAAGGTTGGGCCTTGCTGGAGGAGTTTTATTCAAGGCGAACTGTCAAGGGGGTCCCATAAATCACCCAACCGCGTAAGGAACGCAAACTCAAGGAACATAATACCGGTATGACGGAAACTAGGGCGGCAAGAGTGGAACAAAACACCAGGCATAAGGCCGAGCCTTCCACCCTTTACCAAATATATAGATGCATTAATTAAATAAGAGATATTGTGATATGCCAAAATTATCCATGTTCCAACATGGAACCAACTTCAACTTCACCTGCAACTAGCAACGCTATAAGAAGGGCTGAGCAAAAGCGGTAACTTAGCCAAACAACGGTTTGCTAGGAAAGGATGGTTAGGGCTTGACATGGCAATGTGGGAGGCATGATATAGCAAGTGGTAGGTAGCGCAGCATGGCAATAGAGCGAACAGCTAGCAAAGCAAAGATAGAAGTGATTTCGAGGGTATGGTCATCTTGCCTGCAAGGTTATCAGAGTTGTCGAAAGCTTCATCCTCGTAAGCGTACTCAACAGGTTCCTCATTCACAAACTCATCTCCCGGCTCTATCCACAGCAAGAACACAAGCAATGGAACCACAATCAATCACGGGAAAAGCAAAAGCAACATGATGCACTACATGCATGATATGCGAGACATGATATGCAATGTGTATGCGTGCTCCTAAAGAAAAAAGGATGAACAAGGCAGTAACTTGGCAAACCAAGTATGCCACTGGAAATATGAGATGATTTCGGTCGAAATCGATATAAAGATCACCGGAAACGGATGCACGGTTTGCAAATGGCAAGCAAAACAAGAATGACACGAATCTGTGATTAACAGCATGATAGCACTTAGAATGCATGAAGAAACTATGTTACAGCACTCCAACATAGCAACAAAGCACATGGAAGTAATCTACAGGAGATGCTTGAAAAAAGATGAACAATGAGCTACGGCTAGATCACAACATAATAGGTTCAAAAAAGCATGGCAAAAGTGCAAAAGATATCAGGTTCACAGACTTGTGAAATTACTGGACATGGCATACACAGCATCAGGTAGCAATTTTCAGAGCAAGCACAACACATGCTACAGGAACTTAATATAGCAAAACAAGGCACAACATGAATCTACTAAATGCACAGAACAAAAGTCCCGTACTGACCATGAGCCAAACAGGATCAGAAGATATGATGGCACCCATGTAAACATAGCAAGTTTCGGTAACAGGTTTCAGACTTAGCAGAAAACAGATCATGGCAGTAACAGTAATATGAAGGCATCTTTGTGAGCTTGATTCACTCATCACAAAGCAATTCATGACAAAACAAGCATACCTACAGCAAGATGGCATGTGTATGAAGCTATCCATGGCAAGAGAAAATTCATAGCATGTATGGATCAACTACAACAACCTTGGTAAAATTGAATATCATGTTAACATTCTGCCAGAAATATTTTATAGCAAAAGTAGAGAAAGATTGAGACATTCTAGGACACTCCATAAATGCAAACAGGGGCACGGATGGATAGAGCACAACTACGTCTACAAAACATCCTTACTGAACATACCCAAAATAAGCATGGATCTCACTATAGACATATGGATACATGGCAACAAAATAACAGCAGTAACAGAGAGCAAAATTCGGAGTCCCTGGAAACAGAAATATCACGAAGCCTAGTTTGCATGCTTGTGCTAGTCACCACATAGATCACAAAAATACATGGCATACACCTCTGTAAAGATGGCATGACATAGATCAAAATACCTGTAGAGCTCATGCCCATAAGATGCACACATCAAATGCAACAAAAATAACAAAACCTCAAGTTCTGATAAGTCACAGCAGTTAACAGCATATAGCACTCTTGCACCCGAGCTTTGGGCATCAAGATGGACTCAAATGAACATGGCACAATGAAACAAAATGAAGAGCATCTCGAGGCGAACATTTCTATATATCATGCACGCAAAACGGTGCCGTATGTAATGAGATATGATGTGATGAACATGAGCACATAATGTGAAAATACTTCAGGACTTGGAGGAAAAATCGGGGTCAACCTCTCTTTGGATCTGGCACGCGAACCGAGGCGGCGACGGATCTCGCCGGATCTCCGCCGGAGAAGTGGCCGGCGGAGAGGGAGGAGACCGGAGTAGGCGGCGAGGCGCGGCGTCGGGGCACGCCGGCGCGCGGGTCCCGGCGACCGGGGCGGCGAGGCACGGCACGGGCGAGGTGGCGGCGGTCAGCGGCGGATGGCGGACGCGGCCGCGGAGGAGCGGAGACTGCGGGCGGCGGCGGGAGCCACGCGGGGCGCGGGAGGCGCGCTGGCTCGGGCGCGCTGGCAGGGAGGGCCCGATCCGGGTCCCGGCGGGCCTGCGGCGGCGGGGAGCGGGCAGGGCGACGTGGCGCGTGCCCGTTGGCTCGGGGCGGCGGCGGCGTTTCGTCCGGCTCGGGTGGACGTGTCCGGCGGCGCGAGGGAAGGGGAGACTAGGGTTTGGACCCGGAATTTCGGAGGGGAGGTGTATTTATAGGTAGAGGGAGCTAGGAGACTCCAAATGGAGTGCGGTTTTCGCCCACACGATCATGATCGAACGACCTAGAGCATGGAAGTGACTTAGATGGGTTATTGGGCTGTTAGGAGGGAGGTTTTGCTACAACACACAAAAGGACTTTGCGGTTACCCAGTTAACCGTTGGAGTATCAAACGACCTCCAAATGGAACGAAACTTGACAGGTGGTCTACCGGTGGTGTACCTAGGCCACTTGACAAACCTCGGTCCATTCCGAGAACGTTTAACACCCGCTCACGATAAGAGACAAGAGGGGTGCGCCGGTGCATGTGGGAGTGCCGAATTGCAAAATGGACAACGGGGAAAATGCTCGGATGCATAAGACGAACACGTATGCAAATGAGATGCGCGTGATGACATGATATGAGATGCATGACGTGAACAAAATGCAAAACAAAAAGCAAAACCCGACCACGAAGGGAATATCATAACACATAGCGGAAAATGGCAAGAGTTGGAGTTACAAATATGGAAAGTTACATCCGGGGTGTTACAAGAAGTGACTTCCTCTAATTCATGAGCACTTGATGCAAGTTGCCGCCGTGAATTCGAGAAAGCTTGTTTCTCCTTCCTCTGGAATAATCCCAAGTTAGTCACGCATATGTGCGAAGTACTCTATGGTTTGATAGGTTAGTGGCCTCCACTCCATATGTGTTTCCTAGCACACCAAGCCACTGACTGATTTGTTCTAGGAAAAGAAGTTAAGTGCTAATCCATGGTAATGCACAAGACTTCGATATCCTCAATGATGGTTCCCCACCTGTACTCGGTAGTGTTTTATTGCAAGACTACTATGTGGTCATGCTTGTCTTGGACAACGTGTTCACATGTATGTAGCAGAACCATCTCATGTTTTGGAGCTTACTACCATAGTTCATTTCCTGAGAATCTCGCAACATCGTCTTGTCGATTGGTGTTGCAAACTTTCTTTTCCAGACATGATGTCTGAAATATCCTGTTACCAACCAGATCTGAATCTCAGGCAGATATGACGGTTGGAAAATGCCCAACAATTGCATTGTATTCCCAGCTTGCACCCGCCTCTGTGCTATTTCACTACGGTCTGCCTTCTCAGTATTTGTCATCTAGGATCATCTTCAAAAGTGGACTTACCTGGGCCCTATCCTTCCTCGATGATAAGCAGAAATCATCCATCGTGTTGTCTTCAACAAGGTAGTCCACATCATCCATTCTAGTCTGGGTATGCCACCCCTTCTTACTCCGCCAAACGATTGTTGTGATTTTCCTTAGGCTGGTAAAAAGAGTTTCAATGATCTCTGAATCAAAAGTATTTCTTTTTGCCACTTAAGAGAATATTTCCACAAGTCACCTTCCCTAAGGTGCCATTATGGAATCATGGCAGATAACTCCTCGTTATCTTGAAACCATGCACCATCTTGTTCAGTGTGGAATTGTGCTTATCAACTTGAATCTTCATTCTCTGTTTCACTCCATCCCTTTGGATGTTTGCTTCGTGTCTCAGCTCGAGAGATGTTTAATCGTCTCGCTCCATGAGTTGATCCTGAGTGCTCGACCTTCGAGGAGATCGATTCCTGTAGAGTTTCTTCTGTCGTCATCGTGTTGGGTAAAGATCTCGAAAGCAAAGACGTCAAGATCAATTTGAAGCAATGAATCAACATCTTCGAGAAGGGAAAATGGATCATGAAGATTGTGATAGTTTTGTGACCCCCTTTTCCTCTTACCTCATATCTTGAATCTCGGGACGAGATTCTTGTTTAGTGGCGGTGAGTTGTCACATCCCTAGTTCCGGTATGACCTAGACTAGCTGGTCATGTGTGCATCATGTTTAAAATTCAATAAATTGAATTGGGGATATGTGAAAGCCCCAGAAATCAATTTGAAAATGATCAAGATAAAAATTGCATCAAATAGGTCCAAGAGAATGTTCATGTTTCTCTCTGAAAATATTGGCCAGAGATAAAATTCAAGTCAATATTTTTAGGAGCTCAGAAATAATTATTTTGGGCATTTGAGCCAACCCAATAATTATTTGTATTGGATCTATATTTATTATATATTAAATATAAGTTCAATAATTCTGAAAATTGTTGTGTGGCTTTGGATAAGACCACTTAGCTCACACAATTATTTTCATGAAGTTTCAAATTGATTTGGTATTTAGATCAAATCAAAACAAATAGCAGAAAAATAGAAAACAGAAGAAAAGTAAAACACAGCAGAAACTTACCTCAGCCTACCTGGCGGCGCACCCCACCACGCGCTCTCCTGTCGCCTTCCTCCTCGTGCTAGTAGGCGAGGGCGCGTGCCCGACGCGTGCAGCCACACGCCGCAGCCACTTCCTCCCTCCCTGCCTGCCTGGCTCCTCCTCGACCCGTCTGGACGGTGCCACGCGACCGCCAGAGTCGTCCGGCTCTCCCTCCCTCTCCCCCAAACGCTCTCCCCCTCCTATGTTCTCCTCACCGAAAGCGCCCGCCACCGCCGACGAGCACCACCGCGGCCATCGCCTCTCCCTCATCCCCTCGAGCAGCCCAGAAGCACCGCCGCGTCTTCCTCGTCCTCTCCATCGAGTCGCGCGGCGCCAGTAGCTCTGCTTCATCTCCAACACCGCCGTTTTCCTCCTCGGTCGTCCGAGATCGCCGCCGCCCGTACGTCGTCGTCCGGCCTTCCCCGAGCCCGGTTCGACGCCTGCTGCAACCGCTGTGAGCTGCTGCTGCTCCTCCTCCTCCCCCTCTCCATTCTCGCCCTCGCACACCGCAGCCGCATCCCCGCTCGCACCCGAACTCCGGCCGCCGCCTTTGAGCTCGCCGCCGTTGATTTAGGGTGCCCCCCCGGTGAAGCTGATTGCACCACTAGCTGCGCGCGGACGCCAGCTCGCCGTAGCTCCAAACCGCACCACAAAATACCGGATGTAGTGCCGTCCCAAGCAACTCCGGCGTGCCACCGCCGTGCTTTTGGTCGCCGGCGTCAACTGCTGACGTGGCGCCGGATTAGTTAGCACTAATGAGCCCGCTAAACACCCCTAGTGCCACTGCGATGTGGGCCCTGTGTCGGTTTAGATTAATTTAATTTTCTTTTTAGATTAGTTCTTAACTCGGTGGGACCCACGTGTCAACTTTGACCCTGCTGACGTGGTCGTTGACCTGGTCCCACGTGTCAGCCTCTGTAACCGGCACTGGGTCACTTACCAGTGGACCCCACTGGTCAGGTTTGACCTGGACGGCGCCTGTTGACCTTCTGAGGTCAGCATGACGCAATGCTGATGCAGTAATAGGTTTTCCTGGACTTATTCTTATTCAGGAAATTCAGAAATGCCCAAAACTTCTAAAAATCATAGAAATTCAACCGTAACTCCAAATGAAATAATTTATATATGTAAAATTATTAGAAAAATGCAATCTATCCATCTGTATCATTTTCATGCATGTCAAACTAAGTTATACATGCTGTATAGGTGATAACATGATAATGGCATTTTAAATGCTAAATATGGAGTTTGCATATGAACCCTTAGTTCATATGGACTTCATTTAAACTGTTGCTAGATGCATTAGTGTAAATCACATCATATTGACATGTCATGATCATGCATCATATTGTGCATTCCATTGATTGTGTTCTTTCTGTGTTTGCCGGTGGTTGTTCCCCCCTCGGTAGACGTATCACCCGATGATGAGTTCGATGACACCGATGAAGAGCTATATCATCTTCAGAAGTGCCAGGCAAGCAAAACCCCCTTGTTCATTCCGATACAATCCCACTCTCTCGCTCCTGCTCTTTTACTGCATTAGGACAACAACAATTCAACTGTTACATGCTGCGGTAGTTGAACCCTTTTTCCTCTGCATGACCTATCATTGCCATAGTAAATAGATGAAACCCACTAGCATGAGTAGGAGTTGTTTGAGCCCTGATGTGCCTACTCATTCATGCTGGTTTGTCATGTCTGCTACTGCTTAGAGTTGAGTCAGGTCCGATTCATCGGGGATGAATTGGAATGGTGATGAACATGTCCTACTGTGTGTGAACTAAGTGTGTGAACACGTTTTGGCAAAGGTAGTGGTGAGAGGCCATGTAGGAGTACATGGTGGGTTGTCTCACTGAAATCGTCCTCAGGAACTGAGTTCTGTGTTTGTGATCCATGAACAGCTACTACCACACGTTGGGCCCTGAAATATGACCCCGCTCGACTTATTAACCGCCCCTGTCCTATGTCCAGGAGTTGCAACTAGTTTCTGGTGTTTGTTGGATATGTGTTGGATGCCGTGCGTAGCGCTGACCCTAGGGGTGGGCTATGATGCGGTAGATACACCGTGGCCCGGTGTACCTGTTGGAAATATGCCCTAGAGGCAATAATAAATTGGTTATTATTATATTTCCTTGTTCATGATAATCGTTTATTATCCATGCTAGAATTGTATTGATAGGAAACTCAGATACATGTGTGGATACATAGACAACACCATGCCCCTAGTAAGCCTCTAGTTGACTAGCTCGTTGATCAATAGATGGTTACGGTTTCCTGACCATGGACATTGGATGTCGTTGATAACGGGATCGCATCATTAGGAGAATGATGTGATGGACAAGACCCAATCCTAAGCCTAGCACAAGATCGTGTAGTTCGTTTGCTAAGTGCTTTTCTAATGTCAAGTATCATTTCCTTAGACCATGACATTGTGCAACTCCCGGATACCGTAGGAATGCTTTGGGTGTACCTAACATCACAACGTAACTGGGTGGCTATAAAGGTGCACTACAGGTATCTCCGAAAGTGTCTGTTGGGTTGGCACGAATCGAGACTGGGATTTGTCACTCCGTGTAAACGGAGAGGTATCTCTGGGCCCACTCGGTAGGACATCATCATAATGTGCACAATGTGACCAAGGAGTTGATCACGGGATGATGTCTTACTGAACGAGTAAAGAGACTTGCCGGTAACGAGATTGAACAAGGTATCGGGATACCGACGATCGAATCTCGCGCAAGTAACATACTGATAACAAATGGAATTTTATACGGGATTGATTGAATCCCCGACATCGTGGTTCATCCGATGAGATCATCGTGGAACATGTGGGAGCCAACATGGGTATCCAGATCCCGCTGTTGGTTATTGGCCAGAGAACGTCTCGGTCATGTCTGCATGGTTCCCGAACACGTAGGGTCTATACACTTCAGGTTCGATGACGCTAGGGTTATAGGGAATAGATATACGTGGTTACCGAATGTTTTTCGGAGTCCCGGATGAGATCCCGGACGTCACGAGGAGTTCCGGAATGGTCCGGAGGTAAAGATTTATATATGGGAAGTAATGTTTTGGTCACCGGAAAGGTTTCGGGTGCTATCGGTAACGTACCGGGACCACCGGGAGGGTCCCGGAGGTCCACCAGGTGGGGCCACCGGCCCCAGAGGGCTGCGTGGGCCAAGTGTGGGAAGGGACCAGCCCCTAGGTGGGCTGGTGCACCTCCCACAAGGGGCCCAGGGCGCAAGAAGGGGGGAAGGGGGAAACCCTAGGCTCAGATGGGCCTAAGGCCCACCTAGTGGTGCGCCCCCCTCTCTCCCCCCTTGGCCGCCCCCCTAGATGGATCTAGGGCTGGCCGCACCCTTTGAGGGGAAACACTAGATGGGGGTGCAGCCCCTCCCCCTCCCCTATATATAGTGGGGGTTTTGGGGCTGCCATGGACATGAGAACATCTCTCCTTTGGCGCAGCCCTACCCCTCTCCCTCCTCGTCTCTCGCAGTGCTTGGCGAAGCCCTGCTGGAGTGCCACGCTCCTCCATCACCACCATGCTGTTGTGCTGCTGCTGGACGGAGTCTTCCCCAACCTCTCCCTCTCTCCTTGCTGGATCAAGGCTTGGGAGACGTCACCGGGCTGCACGTGTGTTGAACGCGGAGGCGCCGTGGTTCGGCGCTTAGATCGGAATCAACCGCGATCTGAATCGCTACGAGTATGACTCCATCATCCGCGTTCTTGCAACGCTTCCGCATCGTGATCTACAATGGTATGTAGATGCACTCCCCTTCCCCTCGTTGCTAGATTACTCCATAGATTGATCTTGGTGATGCGTAGAAAATTTTGAATTTCTGCTACGTTACCCAACAGTGGCATCATGAGCTAGGTCTATGCGTAGTTTCTATGCACGAGTAGAACACAAAGTAGTTGTGGGAGTCGATTTTGTCAATTTACTTGTCGTTACTAGTCTTATCTTGATTCGGCGGCATCGTGGGATGAAGCGGCCCGGACCGACCTTACACGTACACTTCCGTGAGACGGGTTCCACCGACTGACATGCACTAGTTGCATAAGGTGGCTAGTGGGTGTCTGTCTCTCCCACTTTAGTCGGATTGGATTCGATGAAAAGGGTCCTTATGAAGGGTAAATAGAAATTGGCATATCACGTTGTGGCTTTTGCGTAGGTAAAAAATGTTCTTGCTAGAATCCCATAGCAGCCACGTAAAACATGCAACAACAATTAGAGGACGTCTAACTTGTTTTTGCAGGGTATGCTATGTGATGTGATATGGCCAAAAGGATGTGATGAATGATATATGTGATGTATGAGATTGATCATGTTCTTGTAATAGGAATCATGACTTGCATGTCGATGAGTATGACAACCGGCAGGAGCCTTAGGAGTTGGCTTAATTTATTGTATGACCTGCGTGTCAATGAATAACGCCATGTAATTACTTTACTTTATTGCTAACCGTTAGCCATAGTAGTAAAAGTAATAGTTGGCGAGACAACTTCACGAAGACACGATGATGGAGATCATGATGATGGAGATCATGGTGTCATGCCGGTGAGGAAGGTGATCATGCCGCGCCTCGAAGATGGAGATCAAAAGGCGCAAGATTATATTGGCCATATCACGTCACTTTATGATTTGCATGTGATGTTTATCATGTTTACATCTTATTTGCTTAGAACGACGGTAGCATAAGTAAGATGATCCCTCACTAAAATTTCAAGAGACGTGTTCCCCCTAACTGTGCACCGTTGCGAAGGTTCGTTGTTTCGAAGCACCACGTGATGATCGGGTGTGATAGATTCTAACGTTTGAATACAACGGGTGTTGACGAGCCTAGCATGTACAGACATGGCCTCGGAACACATGCGGAACACTTAGGTTGACTTGACGAGCCTAGCATGTACAGACATGGCCTCGGAACACAAGAGACCGAAAGGTCGAACATGAGTCGTATAGTAGATGCGATTAACATGGAGATGTTCATCGATGATGACTAGTCCGTCTCACGTGATGATCGGACACGGCGTAGTTTGACTCGGATCATGTATCACTTAGATGACTAGAGGGATGTCTATCTGAGTGGGAGTTCATTAAATAATCAGATGAACTTAATTATCATGAACATAGTCGAAAGGTCTTTGCAAATTATGTCATAGCTTACGCTTTAGTTCTACTGTTTAGATATGTTCCTAGAGAAAATTTAGTTGAAAGTTGGTAGTAGCAATTATGCGGACTGGGTCCGTAAACTGAGGGTTGTCCTCATTGCTGCACAGAAGGCTTATGTCCTTAATGCACCGCTCGGTGTGCTGAACCTCAGCGTCGTCTGTAGATGTTGCGAAACATCTGACATACACGTTTTGATGACTACGTGATAGTTTAGTGCGTAATGCTAACGGTTTAGAATTGTGGCACCAAAGACGTTTTTGAAATGTCGCAGAACATGTGAGATGTTCCGAAGACTGAAATTGGGATTTCAGACTAATGCCCACGTCAAGAGGTATGAGACCTCTGACAAGTTTCTTAAGCCTGCAAACTAAGGGAGAAAAGCTCAATCGTTGAGCATGTGCTCAGATTGTCTGAGTACTACAATCACTTGAATCGAGTGGGAGTTAATCTTCTAGATGAGATAGTGATGGTTCTCCATAGTCACTGCCACCAAGCTATTAGAGCTTCGTGATGAACTATAAAATATTAGGGATAGATATGATGATCCTTGAGGTGTTCGCGATGTTTGACACCACGAAAGTAGAAATCAAATAGGAGCATCAATTGTTGATGGTTAGTAAAACCACTAGTTTCTAGTAGGGCAAGGGCAAAAGGGATACTTCATGAAACAGCAAATCATTTGCTGCTCTAGTAAAGAATCCCAAGGTTGAACCCAAACCCGAGACTAAGTGCTTCTGTAATGAGGGGAACGGTCACTGAAGCAGAACTACCCTAGATACTTGGTAGATGAGAAGGCAGGCAAGGTCGACAGAAGTATATTGGATATACATTATATGAATGTGTACTTTACTAGTACTCCTAGCAGCACCAGGGTATTAGATACTGGTTCGGCTGCTAACTGTTAGTAACTCGAAATAAAAGCTGCGGAATAAACGGAGACTAGCTAAAGGTGAGATGACGATATGTGTTGAAAGTGTTTCCAAGGTTGATGTGATCAAGCATCGCATGCTCCCTCTACCATCGAGATTGGTGTTAAACCTAAATAATTGTTATTTGGTGTTTGCGTTGAGCATAAACATGATTGGATTATGTTTATTGCAATACGGTTATTCATTTAAGGAGAATAATGGTTACTCTGTTTATTTGAATAATACCTTCAATGGTCTTGCACCTAAAATGAATCTCGATCGCAGTGATACACATGTTCGTGCCAAAAGATATAAAATAGTAATGATAGTACCACATACTTGTGGCACTGCCATTTGAGTCGTATTGGTATAGAACGCATGAAGAAGCTCCATGTAGATGGATCTTTGGACTCACTCGTTTTTGAAAAGATTGAGACATGCGAATCATGTCTATTGGTATGAAGAAACTCCATGCAGATGGATCGTTTGGACTCACTTGATTTTGAATCACTTGAGACATGCAAATCATACCACATGGGCAAGATGACTGAAAGGCCTCGTTTTCAGATGGAACAAGAGAGCAACTTGTTGGAAGTAATACATTTGATGTGTGCATTCCAATGAGTGCTGAGGCACGCAGTGGACATCGATATGTTCTTACTTCACAGATGATTTGAGTAGATGCTGAGAATATTTACTTGATGAAACACAAGTCTGAATTATTGAAAGGTTCAAGTAATTTCAGAGTGAAGTTGAAGATCGTCATGACAAGAGGATAAAATGTCTATGATATGATCATAGAGATATCTGAGTTACGAGTTTGGCACACAATTAAGACATTGTGGAAAGTGTTTCACAATTAATACTGCCTAGAACACCACAGTGTGATGGCGTGTCCGAACATCATAACTGCACCCTATGGGATATGGTGCATACCATGATGTCTCTTATCGAATTACCACTATCGTTTATGGGTTAGGCATTAGAGACAACCGCATTCACTTTAAATAGGGCACCACGCAATTCCGTTGAGACGACACCGTTTAGAGAAACCTAAGTTGTCGTTTCTTAAAAGTTTGGGGCTGCGATGCTTATGTAAAAAAGTTTTAGGCTGATAAGATCGAACCCAAAAAGATAAATGCATCTTCATAGAATACCCAAAACAGTTGGGTATACCTCCTATTTTAGATTTGGAAGCAAAAGTAATTGCTTCTAGAAACGGGTCCTTTCTCGAGGAAAAGTTTCTCTCGAAAGAATTGAGTGCGAGGATGGTGGAGACTTGATGAGGTTATTGAACCATAACTTCAACTAGTGTGTAGCAAGGCACAGGAAGTTGTTCCTGTGGCACCTACACCAATTGAAGTGGAAGCTTATGATAGTGATCATGAAACTTCGGATCAAGTCACTACCAAACCTCGTAGGACGACGAGGATGCGTACTACTTCAGAGTAATGCGTGATCCTGTCTTGGAAGTCATGTTGCTAGACAACAATGAACCTACGAGCTATGGAGAAGCGATGGTGGGCCCATATTCCGACAAATGGTTAGAAGGCACGAAATCCGAGATAGAATCCATGTATCAGAACAAAGCATGGACTTTGGTGAACTTGCCCGATGATCGGCAAGCCATCGAGATAAATGGATCTTTAAGAAGAAGACGGACGTGGACGGTAAGGTTACCGTCTATGAAGCTCGACTTGTGGCAAAGAGTATTTTCACAAGTTCAAGGAGTTGACTACGATGAGATTTTCTCATCCGTAGAGATGCTTAAGTCCGTCGGAATCATATTAGCATTAGCTGTATTTATGAAATCTGGCAGATGGATGTCAAAACAAGTTTCCTTCCAATTTTCGTAAGGAAAGGTTGTATGTGATACAATTAGAAAGGTTTTGTCGATCCTAAGGATGCTGGAAGGTACGCTAGCTCCAGCGATCCTTCCATGGATTAGAGCAAGCATCTCGGAGTCAGAATATACGCTTTGATGGCGTGATCAAAGTTTTTGGGTTTATACAAAGTTTGTTAGAAACTTGTATTTACAATAAAGTGAGTGGGAGCGCTACAACATTTATGATAAGTATATGTGAATGACATATTGTTGATCCGAAATGATGTAGAATTTCTGGAAAGCATAAAGGGTTGTTTGAAAGGAGTTTTTCAAAGGAAGACCTGGATAAAGCTGCTTACATATTGGGCATCAAGATCTATAGAGATAGATCAAGACGCCTGATGATACTTTCAAAGAACGCACACCTTGACATGATTTTGAAAGAGTTCAAAATAGATCAGCAAAGAAGGAGTTCTTGTCTGTGTTACAAGGTGTGAGTATTGAGTAAGACTCAGGACCTGACCACAACAGAAGAGAGAGAAAGCACGAAGGTCGTCCCCTATGCTTTAGACGTAGGCTCTACAGTATGCTATGCTGTGTACCGCACATGAAGTGTGCCTTGCCATGAGTTGGTCAAGGGGTACAATAGTGATCCGGGAATGGATCACATGATAGCAGTCGAACTTATCCTTAGTATCGATTGGACTAAGGAATTTTCTCGATTATGGAGGTGAAAAGGAGTTCGTCGTAAAGGGTTACGTCGATGCGAACTTTGACACTAATCCGGATGACTCTGAGTAGTAAACCGGATTCGTATAGTAGAGCAGTTATTTGAAATGGCTCCAAGTAGCGCGTGGTAGCATCCATAAGATGACACAGATATTCGTAAAGCACACACAGATCTGAAAGGTTCAGACCCGTTGACTAATAACCTCTCTCACAAGCATAACATGATCAAACCAGAACTCATTGGGTGTTAATCACATAGTGATGTGAACTAGATTATTGACTCTAGTAAACTCTTTGGATGTTGGTCACATGGTGATGTGACCTGTGAGTGTTAATCACATGGTGATGTGAACTAGATTATTGACTCTAGTGCAAGTGGGAGACTGTTGGAAATATGTCCTAGAGGCAATAATAAATTGGTTATTATTATATTTCCTTGTTCATGATAATCGTTTATTATCCATGCTAGAATTGTATTGATAGGAAACTCAGATACATGTGTGGATACGTAGACAACACCATGTCCCTAGTAAGCCTCTAGTTGACTAGCTCATTGATCAATAGATGGTTACGGTTTCCTGACCATGGAGATTGGATGTCATTGATAATGGGATCACATCATTAGGAGAATGATGTGATGGACAAGACCCAATCCTAAGCCTAGCACAAGATCGTGTAGTTCATTTGCTAAGAGCTTTTCTAATGTCAAGTATCATTCCCTGAGACCATGAGATTGTGCAACTCCCGGATACCGTAGGAATGCTTTGGGTGTACCAAACGTCACAACGTAACTGGGTGGCTATAAAGGTGCACTACAGGTATCTCCGAAAGTGTCTGTTGGGTTGGCACGAATCGAGACTGGGATTTGTCACTCCGTGTAAACGGAGAGGTATCTCTGGGCCCACTCGGTAGGACATCATCATAATGTGCACAATGTGACCAAGGAGTTGATCATGGGATGATGTGTTACGGAATGAGTAAAGATACTTGCCGGTAACGAGATTGAACAAGGTATCGGGATACCGACGATCGAATCTCGGGCAAGTAACATACCGATAGACAAAGGGAATTGTATACGGGATTGATTGAATCCCCGACATCGTGGTTCATCCGATGAGATCATCGTGGAACATGTGGGAGCCAACATGGGTATCCAGATCCCGCTGTTGGTTATTGGCCGGAGAACGTCTCGGTCATGTCTGCATGGTTCCCGAACCCGTAGGGTCTACACACTTAAGGTTCGATGACGCTAGGGTTATAGGGAATAGATATACGTGGTTACCGAATGTTGTTTGGAGTCCCGGATGAGATCCCGGACGTCACGAGGAGTTCCGGAATGGTCCGGAGGTAAAGATTTATATATGGGAAGTCCTGTTTTGGTCACCGGAAAGGTTTCGGGTGCTATTGGTAACGTACCGGGACCACCGGGAGGGTCCCGTGGGTCCACCGGCCCCAGAGGGCTGCGTGGGCCAAGTGTGGGAAGGGACCAGCCCCTAGGTGGGCTGCGCAGGAAGGGGGGAAGGGGGAAACCCTAGGCTCAGATGGGCCTAAGGCCCACCTAGTGGTGCGCCCCCCTCTCTCCCCCCTTGGCCGCCCCCCTAGATGGATCTAGGGCTGGCCGCACCCTTTGGGGGGAAACCCTAGATGGGGGCACAGCCCCTCCCCCTCCCCTATATATAGTGGGGGGTTTTGGGGCTGCCATGGACATGAGAACATCTCTCTCTTTGGCGCAGCCCTACCCCTCTCCCTCCTCGTCTCCCGCAGTGCTTGGCGAAGCCCTGCTGGAGTCCCACGCTCCTCCATCACCACCATGCCATTGTGCTGCTGCTGGATGGAGTCTTCCCCAACCTCTCCCTCTCTCCTTGCTGGATCAAGGCATGGGAGAGGTCACCGGGCTGCACGTGTGTTGAACGCGGAGGCGCCGTGGTTCGGCGCTTAGATCGGAATCAACCGCGATCTGAATCGCTACGAGTATGACTCCATCATCCGCGTTCTTGCAACGCTTCCGCATCGTGATCTACAATGGTATGTAGATGCACTCCCCTTCCCCTCGTTGCTAGATTACTCCATAGATTGATCTTGGTGATGCGTAGAAAATTTTGAATTTCTGCTACGTTACCCAACAGTGGCATCATGAGCTAGGTCTATGCGTAGTTTCTATGCACGAGTAGAACACAAAGTAGTTGTGGGAGTCGATTTTGTCAATTTACTTGTCGTTACTAGTCTTATCTTGATTTGGCGGCATCGTGGGATGAAGCGGCCCGGACCGACCTTACACGTACACTTCCGTGAGACGGGTTCCACCGACTGACATGCACTAGTTGCATAAGGTGGCTAGTGGGTGTCTGTCTCTCCCACTTTAGTCGGATTGGATTCGATGAAAAGGGTCCTTATGAAGGGTAAATAGAAATTGGCATATCACGTTGTGGCTTTTGCGTAGGTAAAAAATGTTCTTGCTAGAATCCCATAGCAGCCACGTAAAACATGCAACAACAATTAGAGGACGTCTAACTTGTTTTTGCAGGGTATGCTATGTGATGTGATATGGCCAAAAGGATGTGATGAATGATATATGTGATGTATGAGATTGATCATGTTCTTGTAATAGGAATCATGACTTGCATGTCGATGAGTATGACAACCGGCAGGAGCCTTAGGAGTTGGCTTAATTTATTGTATGACCTGCGTGTCAATGAATAACGCCATGTAATTACTTTACTTTATTGCTAACCGTTAGCCATAGTAGTAAAAGTAATAGTTGGCGAGACAACTTCACGAAGACACGATGATGGAGATCATGATGATGGAGATCATGGTGTCATGCCGGTGAGGAAGGTGATCATGCCGCGCCTCGAAGATGGAGATCAAAAGGCGCAAGATTATATTGGCCATATCACGTCACTTTATGATTTGCATGTGATGTTTATCATGTTTACATCTTATTTGCTTAGAACGACGGTAGCATAAGTAAGATGATCCCTCACTAAAATTTCAAGAGACGTGTTCCCCCTAACTGTGCACCGTTGCGAAGGTTCGTTGTTTCGAAGCACCACGTGATGATCGGGTGTGATAGATTCTAACGTTTGAATACAACGGGTGTTGACGAGCCTAGCATGTACAGACATGGCCTCGGAACACATGCGGAACACTTAGGTTGACTTGACGAGCCTAGCATGTACAGACATGGCCTCGGAACACAAGAGACCGAAAGGTCGAACATGAGTCGTATAGTAGATGCGATTAACATGGAGATGTTCACCGATGATGACTAGTCCGTCTCACGTGATGATCGGACACGGCGTAGTTTGACTCGGATCATGTATCACTTAGATGACTAGAGGGATGTCTATCTGAGTGGGAGTTCATTAAATAATCAGATGAACTTAATTATCATGAACATAGTCGAAAGGTCTTTGCAAATTATGTCATAGCTTACGCTTTAGTTCTACTGTTTAGATATGTTCCTAGAGAAAATTTAGTTGAAAGTTGGTAGTAGCAATTATGCGGACTAGGTCCGTAAACTGAGGGTTGTCCTCATTGCTGCACAGAAGGCTTATGTCCTTAATGCACCGCTCGGTGTGCTGAACCTCAGCGTCGTCTGTAGATGTTGCGAAACATCTGACATACACGTTTTGATGACTACATGATAGTTTAGTGCGTAATGCTAACGGTTTAGAATTGTGGCACCAAAGACGTTTTTGAAATGTCGCAGAACATGTGAGATGTTCCGAAGACTGAAATTGGGATTTCAGACTGATGCCCACGTCAAGAGGTATGAGACCTCTGACAAGTTTCTTAAGCCTGCAAACTAAGGGAGAAAAGCTCAATCGTTGAGCATGTGCTCAGATTGTCTGAGTACTACAATCACTTGAATCGAGTGGGAGTTAATCTTCTAGATGAGATAGTGATGGTTCTCCATAGTCACTGCCACCAAGCTATTAGAGCTTCGTGATGAACTATAAAATATTAGGGATAGATATGATGATCCTTGAGGTGTTCGCGATGTTTGACACCACGAAAGTAGAAATCAAATAGGAGCATCAATTGTTGATGGTTAGTAAAACCACTAGTTTCTAGTAGGGCAAGGGCAAAAGGGATACTTCATGAAACAGCAAATCATTTGCTGCTCTAGTAAAGAATCCCAAGGTTGAACCCAAACCCGAGACTAAGTGCTTCTGTAATGAGGGGAACGGTCACTGAAGCAGAACTACCCTAGATACTTGGTAGATGAGAAGGCAGGCAAGGTCGACAGAAGTATATTGGATATACATTATATGAATGTGTACTTTACTAGTACTCCTAGCAGCACCAGGGTATTAGATACTGGTTCGGCTGCTAACTGTTAGTAACTCGAAATAAAAGCTGCGGAATAAACGGAGACTAGCTAAAGGTGAGATGACGATATGTGTTGAAAGTGTTTCCAAGGTTGGTGTGAGCAAGCATCGCATGCTCCCTCTACCATCGAGATTGGTGTTAAACCTAAATAATTGTTATTTGGTGTTTGCGTTGAGCATAAACATGATTGGATTATGTTTATTGCAATACGGTTATTCATTTAAGGAGAATAATGGTTACTCTGTTTATTTGAATAATACCTTCAATGGTCTTGCACCTAAAATGAATCTCGATCGCAGTGATACACATGTTCGTGCCAAAAGATATAAAATAGTAATGATAGTACCACATACTTGTGGCACTGCCATTTGAGTCGTATTGGTATAGAACGCATGAAGAAGCTCCATGTAGATGGATCTTTGGACTCACTCGTTTTTGAAAAGATTGAGACATGCGAATCATGTCTATTGGTATGAAGAAACTCCATGCAGATGGATCGTTTGGACTCACTTGATTTTGAATCACTTGAGACATGCAAATCATACCACATGGGCAAGATGACTGAAAGGCCTCGTTTTCAGATGGAACAAGAGAGCAACTTGTTGGAAGTAATACATTTGATGTGTGCATTCCAATGAGTGCTGAGGCACGCAGTGGATATCGATATGTTCTTACTTCACAGATGATTTGAGTAGATGCTGAGAATATTTACTTGATGAAACACAAGTCTGAATTATTGAAAGGTTCAAGTAATTTCAGAGTGAAGTTGAAGATCGTCATGACAAGAGGATAAAATGTCTATGATATGATCATAGAGATATCTGAGTTACGAGTTTGGCACACAATTAAGACATTGTGGAAAGTGTTTCACAATTAATACTGCCTAGAACACCACAGTGTGATGGCGTGTCCGAACATCATAACTGCACCCTATGGGATATGGTGCATACCATGATGTCTCTTATCGAATTACCACTATAGTTTATGGGTTAGGCATTAGAGACAACCGCATTCACTTTAAATAGGGCACCGCGCAATTCCGTTGAGACGACACCGTTTAGAGAAACCTAAGTTGTCGTTTCTTAAAAGTTTGGGGCTGCGATGCTTATGTAAAAAAGTTTTAGGCTGATAAGATCGAACCCAAAAAGATAAATGCATCTTCATAGAATACCCAAAACAGTTGGGTATACCTCCTATTTTAGATTTGGAAGCAAAAGTAATTGCTTCTAGAAACGGGTCCTTTCTCGAGGAAAAGTTTCTCTCGAAAGAATTGAGTGCGAGGATGGTGGAGACTTGATGAGGTTATTGAACCATAACTTCAACTAGTGTGTAGCAAGGCACAGGAAGTTGTTCCTGTGGCACCTACACCAATTGAAGTGGAAGCTTATGATAGTGATCATGAAACTTCGGATCAAGTCACTACCAAACCTCGTAGGACGACGAGGATGCGTACTACTTCAGAGTAATGCGTGATCCTGTCTTGGAAGTCATGTTGCTAGACAACAATGAACCTACGAGCTATGGAGAAGCGATGGTGGGCCCATATTCCGACAAATGGTTAGAAGGCACGAAATCCGAGATAGAATCCATGTATCAGAACAAAGCATGGACTTTGGTGAACTTGCCCGATGATCGGCAAGCCATCGAGATAAATGGATCTTTAAGAAGAAGACGGACGTGGACGGTAAGGTTACCGTCTATGAAGCTCGACTTGTGGCAAAGAGTATTTTCACAAGTTCAAGGAGTTGACTACGATGAGATTTTCTCATCCGTAGAGATGCTTAAGTCCGTCGGAATCATATTAGCATTAGCTGTATTTATGAAATCTGGCAGATGGATGTCAAAACAAGTTTCCTTCCAATTTTCGTAAGGAAAGGTTGTATGTGATACAATTAGAAAGGTTTTGTCGATCCTAAGGATGCTGAAAGGTACGCTAGCTCCAGCGATCCTTCCATGGATTAGAGCAAGCATCTCGGAGTCAGAATATACGCTTTGATGGCGTGATCAAAGTTTTTGGGTTTATACAAAGTTTGTTAGAAACTTGTATTTACAATAAAGTGAGTGGGAGCGCTACAACATTTATGATAAGTATATGTGAATGACATATTGTTGATCCGAAATGATGTAGAATTTCTGGAAAGCATAAAGGGTTGTTTGAAAGGAGTTTTTCAAAGGAAGACCTGGATAAAGCTGCTTACATATTGGGCATCAAGATATATAGAGATAGATCAAGACGCCTGATGATACTTTCAAAGAACGCACACCTTGACATGATTTTGAAAGAGTTCAAAATAGATCAGCAAAGAAGGAGTTCTTGGCTGTGTTACAAGGTGTGAGTATTGAGTAAGACTCAGGACCTGACCACAACAGAAGAGAGAGAAAGCACGAAGGTCGTCCCCTATGCTTTAGACGTAGGCTCTACAGTATGCTATGCTGTGTACCGCACATGAAGTGTGCCTTGCCATGAGTTGGTCAAGGGGTACAATAGTGATCCGGGAATGGATCACATGATAGCAGTCGAACTTATCCTTAGTATCGATTGGACTAAGGAATTTTCTCGATTATGGAGGTGAAAAGGAGTTCGTCGTAAAGGGTTACGTCGATGCGAACTTTGACACTAATCCGGATGACTCTGAGTAGTAAACCGGATTCGTATAGTAGAGCAGTTATTTGAAATAGCTCCAAGTAGCGCGTGGTAGCATCCATAAGATGACACAGATATTCGTAAAGCACACACAGATCTGAAAGGTTCAGACCCGTTGACTAATAACCTCTCTCACAAGCATAACATGATCAAACCAGAACTCATTGGGTGTTAATCACATAGTGATGTGAACTAGATTATTGACTCTAGTAAACTCTTTGGATGTTGGTCACATGGTGATGTGACCTGTGAGTGTTAATCACATGGTGATGTGAACTAGATTATTGACTCTAGTGCAAGTGGGAGACTGTTGGAAATATGTCCTAGAGGCAATAATAAATTGGTTATTATTATATTTCCTTGTTCATGATAATCGTTTATTATCCATGCTAGAATTGTATTGATAGGAAACTCAGATACATGTGTGGATACGTAGACAACACCATGTCCCTAGTAAGCCTCTAGTTGACTAGCTCATTGATCAATAGATGGTTATGGTTTCCTGACCATGGAGATTGGATGTCATTGATAATGGGATCACATCATTAGGAGAATGATGTGATGGACAAGACCCAATCCTAAGCCTAGCACAAGATCGTGTAGTTCATTTGCTAAGAGCTTTTCTAATGTCAAGTATCATTCCCTGAGACCATGAGATTGTGCAACTCCCGGATACCGTAGGAATGCTTTGGGTGTACCAAACGTCACAACGTAACTGGGTGGCTATAAAGGTGCACTACAGGTATCTCCGAAAGTGTCTGTTGGGTTGGCACGAATCGAGACTGGGATTTGTCACTCCGTGTAAACGGAGAGGTATCTCTGGGCCCACTCGGTAGGACATCATCATAATGTGCACAATGTGACCAAGGAGTTGATCATGGGATGATGTGTTACGGAATGAGTAAAGATACTTGCCGGTAACGAGATTGAACAAGGTATCGGGATACCGACGATCGAATCTCGGGCAAGTAACATACCGATAGACAAAGGGAATTGTATACGGGATTGATTGAATCCCCGACATCGTGGTTCATCCGATGAGATCATCGTGGAACATGTGGGAGCCAACATGGGTATCCAGATCCCGCTGTTGGTTATTGGCCGGAGAACGTCTCGGTCATGTCTGCATGGTTCCCGAACCCGTAGGGTCTACACACTTAAGGTTCGATGACGCTAGGGTTATAGGGAATAGATATACGTGGTTACCGAATGTTGTTTGGAGTCCCGGATGAGATCCCGGACGTCACGAGGAGTTCCGGAATGGTCCGGAGGTAAAGATTTATATATGGGAAGTCCTGTTTTGGTCACCGGAAAGGTTTCGGGTGCTATTGGTAACGTACCGGGACCACCGGGAGGGTCCCGTGGGTCCACCGGCCCCAGAGGGCTGCGTGGGCCAAGTGTGGGAAGGGACCAGCCCCTAGGTGGGCTGCGCAGGAAGGGGGGAAGGGGGAAACCCTAGGCTCAGATGGGCCTAAGGCCCACCTAGTGGTGCGCCCCCCTCTCTCCCCCCTTGGCCGCCCCCCTAGATGGATCTAGGGCTGGCCGCACCCTTTGGGGGGAAACCCTAGATGGGGGCACAGCCCCTCCCCCTCCCCTATATATAGTGGGGGGTTTTGGGGCTGCCATGGACATGAGAACATCTCTCTCTTTGGCGCAGCCCTACCCCTCTCCCTCCTCGTCTCCCGCAGTGCTTGGCGAAGCCCTGCTGGAGTCCCACGCTCCTCCATCACCACCATGCCATTGTGCTGCTGCTGGATGGAGTCTTCCCCAACCTCTCCCTCTCTCCTTGCTGGATCAAGGCATGGGAGACGTCACCGGGCTGCACGTGTGTTGAACGCGGAGACGCCGTGGTTCGGCGCTTAGATCGGAATCAACCGCGATCTGAATCGCTACGAGTACGACTCCTTCATCCGCGTTCTTGCAACGCTTTCGCATCGTGATCTACAATGGTATGTAGATGCACTCCCCTTCCCCTCGTTGCTAGATTACTCCATAGATTGATCTTGGTGATGCGTAGAAAATTTTGAATTTCTGCTACGTTACCCAACAGTACCGGGCGTCCGTTTGGTGTCTCGGGAACCCTACACACATCGTTTGGGGCTGTGAGCGAAACCCCGGCCGGATCTCCTCGCGGATGGAACCCGAATAGGCGATAAACCTGGACTAGAGACTTGTGTGGTTAGTTAGGTCATGGTCTACACCCACGTCGGCTTTCGCTTGAAGTCTGCCGAGCACATGTCGTGTGCAGACGCTATGTGGTGGAAACATGTGTGAAGAAGTACACCCCTGTAGGGTTATAACTGATCTATTCGAATAGCCGCGTCCGCGGTAAAGGACCTCTGGGTTGCCTATAATAGTTCATAGACAAGTGAAAGTGGATACTCTAAAATGCACAAGATAAGCGTGATTGCTATGGATGGCGTTCTCGTAGGGAGACGGGAGCGGATCCATAGTGGTGTATTGATATGGTGAATATGTGGACTCGTGTGCGCCAGCTCAAAAGAGTTACTTGCAGTCGTAGTTCAGGTTAGCCACTGAGTCAAAGCTGGCTTGCTGCAGTTAAACTCCACCACCCCCATTATTGATACCGATGCATATGTAGATACTTCTGATGTAAGTCTTGTTGGGTACATTTGTACTCACGTTTGCCTATTTTATGTTTTGTAGAGAGACTTCAGTCTCACTAGTAGTTCCGCGTGGACTTCGATGTTTAGCTTGTTACCTCAGCTATGTTCTTGTGCCCTCGGCATGATCTGGTAGATAGTCAGGCTTCTCAGCCTTTTTCATTTGTAGATGTCTGTACTTAGACATGTTAAGCTTCCGCATGTGCTTTGACTTGTATGCTCTGAATGTTGGGTCATGAGACCCATGTTTGTAATACTTGGCTCCTCAGAGCCTAATGGATAAATACTCTGAGTCGTAGAGTCTTATTGTGATGCCATGTTGTATTTGCACATATCGAGCCTATTGTGTGTATGATTGAAATGCTTGGTATGTGTGGGATCTGACAATCTAGTTGTTTATCCTTGGTAGCCTCTCTTATGGGGAAATGTAGTTTAGTGCTTCCACTGAGCCTTGGTAGTCCGCTATAGCCCGGTTTACTGGAGTCCTGTTAGCCCAGCACTACTGCTCCGGAACACTTAGGCTGGCCGGCATGTGATTCACTTCGTTCCTGTGTCTGTCCCTTCGAGGAAATGTCACGCGGTGACATTCGGAGTCCTACTAGCCTGCTACAGCCCGGGTTCCCGGAGTCCTGTTAGCCCAGTTGCTACAGCCCGGATTCACACACTGCTGACCTACATGCTCGATGTTGTTTCATGTATGCCTGTCCCCGTAAGTTAGTGCCACTTTGGGTTCACGACTAGTCATGTCGGCCCAGGTTCTTTGTCATATGGATGCTAGCGACACTATCATATACGTGAGCCAAAAGGCGCAAACGGTCCCGGGCCAGGTAAGGTGGCACCCGTGGGAATACCGTGCGTGAGGCCACAAATTGATATGATGTGTTACATGCTAGATCCGTGTGACTTAGGATCGGGGTCCTGACAACATCATATCACTTTGCGGCCTCACGCACGGTATTCCCACGAGTGCCACCTTACTTGGCCCGGGATCGTTTGCGCCTTTTGGCTCACTTATATGATAGTGTCGCTAGCATCCATATGACAGAGAACCCGGGCCGACATGACTAGTCGTGAACCCAATGTGGCACTAAGTTACAGGGTCAGGCATACATGACCCAGAAACGAACGTGTCGGTCATCAGCGAGTGAATTCGGGCTGTAGCAACTGGACTAGCAGGACTCCGGGAATCCGGGCTGTAGCAGGCTAAGAGGACTCCGAAAGACACCGCGTGACATTTCCCCGATGGGACAGACACAGGATCGAAGAAGGTCACATGCCGGCCAGTCTAAGTGTTCCGGAGCAATAGCAACTGGGCTAACAGAACTCCGGTCAACCAGGCTGCAGCAGACTACCATGGCTCAGTGGAAGCACTAGACTACATTTCCCCATAAGAGAGGCTACCAAGGATAGACAACTAGGTTGTCGGATCCCACACATACCAAGCATTTCAATCATACACACAATATGCTCGATATGTGTAAATACAACATGGCATCACAACAAAACTCTGTGACTCAAGTATTTATTCATTAGGCTCCGAGGTGCCAAGTATTACAAACATGGGTCTCATGACCCAACATACAGAGCATACAAGAAACAATCACAAGCGGAAGCTTAAGTTGTCTGAGTACAGACAACTACAAATGAAAAGGCTGAGAAGCCTGACTATCTACAAGACCCTGCCGAGGGCACAAGAACGTAGCTGAGGTAACAAGCTAAACGTCGAAGTCCACGCGGAACTACTAGCGAGACTGAAGTCTCTCTGCAAAAACATAAATTAAGCAAACATGAGTACAAATGTACCCAACAAGACTTACATCAGAACTAGCTACATATGCATCGGTATCAACAAAGGGTGGTGGAGTTTGACTGCAGCAAGCCAGCTTTGACTCAGTGGCTATCCTGAACTACGACTGCAAGTAACTCTTTTGAAGTGGCGTACACGAGTCCACATATTCACCATATCAATACGCCACTATGGATCCGCTCCCGTCTCCCTACGAGAACGCCATCCATAGCACTCACACTTATCATGCGCATTTTAGAGTATCCACTTTCACTTGTCTATGAACTGTATAGGCAACCCAGAGGTCCTTTACCGTGGACATGGCTATTCGAATAGATCGTTTATAACCCTGCAGGGGTGTACTTCTTCACACACGCTCTCGCCACTTACTGCCATGTACACGTCGTGTATCTCCGCAACCTTCAAGCGGAAGCCTGGCGAGGAAGTCGGCCACGACCTGACTAACCACACAAGTCTCTAGTCCAGGTTTATCGCCTATTCGGGTTCCATCCGCAAGGAGATCCGGCCGGGGTGTCGCTCACGGCCCCAAACGATGAGAGCAGGGTTCCCGGGGCACCAAACGGGCATGTCGGTACACCGTGCCTCGTGTCTCTACCGCATCATAGCCCACCCCTAGGGTAAACGCTGCGCATGGCCCCCAACACATATCCTACAAACACCAGAAACTAGTTGCAACTCCTCGACAGAGATCAGGTTGATTAATAAGTCGAGAGAGCTTGGAGTGCCCGGAGCCCAATGTGTGGTAGTAGCTGTTCATGGATCACAAACACAGAACTCAGTTCCTAAGGACGGTTTCAATGAGACAACCCACCATGTACTTCTACATGGCCTCTCACCGCTACCTTTACCAAATCGTGTTCACACACTTAGCTCTCAAGAGTAGAACATGTTCACACACCTCCAATTCATCCCCGATGAACCAGACCTGACTCAACTCTAAGCAGTAGCAGGCATGACAAACAAGCATGAATGAGTAGGCACATCAGGGCTCAAACAACTCCTACTCATGCTAGTGGGTTTCATCTATTTACTTCGGCAATGACAGGTCATGCAGAGGAAAGGGGTTCGACTACCGCAGCATGTAACAGTTGAATCGTTGTTGTCCTAATGCAGTAAAAGAGAGCAGAAGTGAGAGAGTGGGATTGTATCGGAATGAACAAGGGGGTTTTGCTTGCCTGGCACTTCTGAAGATAGTATAGCTCTTCATCGGTGTCATCGAACTCATCGTCGGAACCTCGTCTACTGAGAGGGGACAAATACCGGCAACAGAGAAGGAACACAATCAATGCAATGCAACAATATGATGCATGAATGTGACATGGCAATATGCTGTGATTTGAGCTAATGCAGCTAGCAATGATTTAAATGGAGTTGGTTTGAACGCAAGATTCAAATTCAAACTCGACATAAGGCATTTCAAATGCCATTAATTGAAATTGTCATATAAAGTAGCTTCAGGTTGCTCAAACATGCATGAAAATGCCATAAAGAGATTCTTTGGATTTTTCTGATAATTTTTCATATATAATTTGTTTCATTTGGAGTTACGGTTGATTTTATATGATTTTTAGAAGTTTTGGATATTTTCTGAAATAAATAAATCATTTTTGATTTATTTTAAATCCCAAAAAATATTTACTGCGTCAGCATGACGTATTAGTGACGTCAGCAGGTCAACGGGCGGCCCAGGTCAAACTGACCAGTGGGTCCCGAGTGTCAGTGTCTAACTAAACTAACCTAGCATAGTTAATACTAACCTAACTGAATTAGCCGTGCGGGGCCCGCATCTCAGTGGCTCCGGGGAAGTCAAACTCGGTCAACCCGGGTCGAACTCACCGGAATTGACCCGCGACCCGTTGTCGGCGAGGCCAGAGATGGAGGTGGGGCTCGGGATTGCGCTACGGGGCACGGTTCGAGCCGCGGCTGGGCGCGTTGGAGTGCCCTTGCTAGCGCGCGTTGAAAAGTGGTGGCAGCAGGGCCTGTGGTGGCCGGAGGCGACGGCTACGAGCTCGGCAGCTGCGGCCGGTGTCCGGGCATGCGCGGGAACGCGGCCGCGGTGGCCTAGGCGATGCGTGCGCCGAACCTAAGCCGTCTACGCGATGCGGCGAGCAGGATGGACGTGCGCCCGGGACCAAATGGTCACCGGAGTATCGTCGGCGGCAAGCATGGGCGACGGCGGGCTTCGGTCGTCGGTGAAACGGCATCTACGATGTGCAAACGAGACAACGGAGAGGGTGGTTCGAGGGAGAGGCTCACGGCGGTTGCAGTGGTGCAGACCGTGAGCTCGGAGGATGACCGGAGCAAACGGGGCGGCGGAGGCCATCTCGGCGGCCGCAGGTTGAAGACGACGATGGTCAAGACGAAACGGAGCTTCCCGGCTCACTTGGCGCGGTGAGGAGGAAGAGTAGGTTGAGGCGGAGCTCTGGGATGCGTCGGGGAGGTGAGGCAGTGGCTGTGGGCGCGGGGTTACGGCGGCGCGTCCATGGAGGCTTCGGCCATGGCGAGGAACGGGCGAGGGGGAGAGCGAGGGTGGGAGAGATCGATCTGGATGGGTCTGGGGGTGGCGTGGCGCTACGGAAGGCTCAAGGCGCCCCGGGGAAGCAGGAGGTTGCTCGGCGTGTCCGCGCGCGCGTCGGGCACACGCCCTGCCTACTGGCCTGAGGAGGAAGACGACATGAGCTGCGGTGGTGGGCTGGGCCACCAGCTGGCCACCAGGTGGGTTCTCTTCTCTCTCTTTTATTTTCTGGTTTTTCTATTTTTTTGCAACTTTAGAGCTTTATTAAAAATACTAAAACTAACTCAAAAATCACGAAACTTCTCATGCCCAGTGTTTGGAATATTTCCAAACGTAAACATTTTAGTTTATGATTATTTGGACATTTAAAATATTTTATAGTATGTAAATGCCCAAATGCAAATAGAGTATGATTTAATCCAGTGACCTTATGCTGTCCTAGAAAATTGTGCACCATTTTTGTCAGAGGTTCTAGACCAAGGCAAAGATGATGAACATTTTAGAAGGGCATTTCAGGTTTACTGAAAAGATTATTTTAGGTTGTACCTATTTGAATTTCATTTGGTGCTAGGGTTTGAACATCCCCAATTCAAATTCATTTGAAATGCAGACATGATGCATGGATGCTTTAATGCAACTAGTTACAAGCAATTCTAGGGCTGTGACAGAAACCAGTACAGATGGATAGATTGGATTTTCTGATCATTTTTCATATATAAATCTTTTCATTTGGAGTTACAAATTAATTTCTATGATTTTTTTGAAGTTATAGCATATTCTGGAATTTCCTGAATAAACTTAAATCTGGAAAATGCTTTACCGCGTTAGCATTGCATCACTGTGACGTTAGCGAGTCAACAAAGGCGGTCCAGGTCAAACCTGAATAGTGCGGTCCGCCTGTCAGTGATTAAGTAACTAACTAATTTTAGTTAATACTAACATAGGTTAATTAGCAGGGCGGCCCCACCTGTCATTGACCCAGGGGAGGTCAAACCCCTGGTCAACCGGGGCTAACCAGCCGGCGTTTAGCCGGCGGCGGCGGCAGACGGCGGAGGGCTCGGGCTCGCTGCTCCGGCAACCAAACGGCCAGCGGAGAGCGGCTACGTGGAGCTGGAGCTCACCCGCGCCCGTTGCAGCAAGCAGAAGAGGCTAGGGCGGCCGGAGCTCGGGCGTGCTCGGGTTCGGCCCTAGGGGGGCACGGCAGAGGGTGCGGTGAGGTGCTGCGGGCTCCTGGGGGTCCGGCGAACACGGTGACGCGCTCGATTTCGAGCCCGCGTGGCTGTGGCCACGACGGCGACGTGCAGAGGTGGCGACACATGCGGGCGAGCTCGGTGCGGTCGCTGTGGTGCACGGCAGAGCGAACGGAGAGGAGGAGGAGAGGCAGGGGCTCACAACGGTCACGGCGGTGGCCTCAGTAAGCTCGGGCAGGGGCTGGTGACGACGGGAGGTCGACGGCGATCTCAGTGGCCGAACGAAGAGGGCGGCGGCGGTGGCGGTGTTGCAGCGCGTCTGGAGCCTCGTTGCTCATCGAGGGGGTCGGGGACGTCGAGACAGAGCTCGTAGGCATTGCGAGGGGTTGAGGGGGAGGCGGTGGACGTGGTGGCAGCGAACGGCGGCGGCGCTGCGCTCTGTTCTTGCAAGAGAGAGGGCCAGAGGGGGATGTGAGAGAGGAGAGAGGCAGAGGGAAGCGAGGGCATCTCCGTGGCGCGGTTGGAAGCGCCGAGACGCCGTGAGGTGGCAAGTAGGAGCTGATCGGCTCGGCTGTGTGCCGGGAACGTAACTGCTTCTCCTCCTGGCAGGAGGAAGAAGACAGTGCTGCCCCTGGTGGGCTGGGCCTGCAGCAGTGGTGGGCTGCACAGGTGATGCCAGGTAAGTGCCAGGTAGTGTTTCTGTTTCCCTTATTCTTTCCATTTTCTATTTATTTTGCTCTGTTTTGATTTAGTAATAATACTAAACCATTTTTAAAACTTCTGAAATTATTTGTGGGCACATTTAGAATTATTTCCAATAGCCCTCATTTAATTTCAGAATTATTTGAGCATTTAAAAATAGTTATAGCATTTCAATGCCCAAATTCAAATACTTTATGATTTAATTCAAAAATCCAGGAATGACCTAGAAATATGTTCATCATTTTTGGAAGAGGTTTTCACCTTTATGAGGAATCATGAACATTTTCAAAGGGCATTTTGGGTTCATTGAAAATGATTTTATGTTGAACCTATTTGATTTGATCTGGTGCTAGGGTTTGATCAATCCCATTTCAAGTTTCTGAAAAATTTAACATGATGCATCACTCTAATGCAAGCACTAAGCATTACCAGAACTAGGGATGTGACACCTAACTAGGTATCCTATGGTAAGATACTAAGTAAACCATTTTTTCAGGGCTGGATAAAGAAAGCGGAACGGATTAGGTGTCCGGCCCATCTTCCCGAAGACGCAGCGGACCCCGTGTTAACAAGGATGCTGGTACCGGCACCGTGCCAGGCGCCGGTAGAGGAGGGCAAGGTGGAAAGTCGGAAGACCCGATATGACCTTCGTTTCGGAGGTAAATTAGATACCGCGTCCAGAGAAATCGACATTTCTTCGCCCGAAGACAAAGGGGAAGGAGAAGCAAGTATCCCTTCTCCATTAAGGAAGAAAAGGGCCACCTCAGAAGGTTGGGAGGGGCGGTCTCCCAAGAGGGGCAAGATGCCACCGTCGGGCGGCTCGGGATTGGGAGGCGACGCTGTTGAACAACTCCGTCGTGAGGACAAGCCCTCGACCAAATCGTAAGTGAATCCGGGGTGCTTTGATCGCATCCTGTTCCTTTCCTATTACCGAAGAGACATGTAACGTGCCCGTGTATTTTTATAGTTCCACAGAGAGTTTTCCTGGGCAATCCTCTTCTTCAGGAGATCTCCTCCCTGAGATGATGGAAAGCGAGACGCCTCCCCTGACATCCTCGCACAATAAGGCGGACGACTCCGAAGTGTCATCGCGGAGGTTTTTTATTGATCAACAAGCGGTGCGGGGGATGAAAGAGGTAGTACCCGAAGGTGGACTTACGATCGTCCGGGATTTGGGGGCCAACAATGAAGGCCCCAGACTATCCGGTTTTCAGCCAACGATGATTCTAGAGACGGGTGAACGGGTTCCTTCAAAGGATGGTCGTGGTCCTACGGCGGCTTCTGGAGACCCGGCGACGCCGGATATGTTGAGGGATATGCTGCAAAAACATCTATCTCGGAGGAACAGCGTACCTTGATGGGTACGGTGGTTGAGAAGATTCTGTCCGCGAAGAGCGGATTGAATTAAGCCTTCATGAGCCTGCTAAGAGGCTTCGAGGTTTGTAAAATTTTCAACTATGTTGTATTTGCAAAAATGCACCTGTGTATAGGTAGTAGCCCCTGAGACTCGGGTTGGCTTCCCTTGGGAGGCGAACGGAGGATCAAGAAGAAACACTCAAGGACTAATCTATTTAATTGGAACACAGGCTGCTTCCCCCTGGGTACTTCCCGGACTACGGATATTGCCGACCTGCAGCGGAAGCTTGATGTGACAGGGAATGACATTGCGTTAATCAATATGCGTCTTAACGAGATGGTGCTGTCGCAGTTGAGGTTCTTCGACCAGAGCTGGCCCGGGCCAAGGAGCAGGCCCGGTTTAGTAATGCGGCTGCCGAAAAGGCACCGGCCGAGTTAAAGGCCGGACAGGCTGCCCGGCGCCAAGACGAGTAGAAAATATCCATGATGGCGCTCGAACTAAAGGATGCTGCTGGCCGCTGTGAATTCCTTGAGAAGGAAAATAAAGCCAAAATAGCTAAACTTGACAAGGCCTTACAAGAGGCGAAGGAAGCGCGGTCTGAATCTAGAGCGGCCTGGGAGGAGATACGGCAAGCTGGGGAGATCGCGGCCGGTAAGCCCTTTTTATTACAGACTAAGTTCGGCGATCCGAACTATGCTTAGCTTAACCAAGTGTGGAGATCTCCAGACGAGTTTTTAGACTTGCCGAAGAGTTCTTCCGATGCGGCGGAGTTTTACCAAGCGCGAGAGGGATATGCAATAGCGAAGCTTTTCTGGTCACAGTTTGGCGCATCAAAGCGCCCTCTGTTGCTAAATGAACAGATGTCCCAATGGGCCGAGCTTCATAGGATATCCAGTGCTGCCATGAAGAACGTCGTAGTCCGGCTGTGGCCGACTGAGCCTATTCTGAATAGCTACTTCGACTTGGTGCAGCGGCTTGTCGATGCAGTGCCACATATCGACGCTGTTAAGCGGTCGGTGTGCATTGAGGGTGCACGGATGGCCTTTGCCCGTGTCAAGACATACTGGGGGAAGATGAAGGCCATCGATGTTGCGGCATAGAGTCCACCCAAGGGCAAGGACCATCAGGCACCGGATCATTATTTTGAAGACGTCTTAGAGGCTGCCCGCTTGATAGAGGGTCAATGCTCAAAAGACATAATATTCGAGTGAGGTGTATGGGAATTGTAAAAGACATTTTTTGTCGGATGTGGGGTTCCGGCAAACCCTTAAGGTTCGAACACTAGGGTGCGCGCGAAGTCTTTCCCTCCTTCCGATCTTTGCCCTAGATCGCTAAGATCTCGCGGACGAACTCGACGAACTCGCAACACAAAGAGACACGAGATTTATACTAGTTCGTGCCACCGTTGTGGTGTAATACCCTACTCCAGTGTGGTGGTGGTGGATTGCCTCTTGGGCTGATGATGAACAGTACAAGGGGAAGAACAGCCTCCTGAGGTTGAGGTGTTCTTGTGGCTAGGGTAGGCTCTCGATCAGATTGGATCAAGCTAAGATGAGATGCCCCTACTGTGGTGGCTAGCTCTACTTATATAGGCCCTGGTCCTCTTCCCAAATATTGAGCGGGAAGGGAGCCAACAACGGCAGGCAAATTTGAAGGGGGACAGCTAGTACAAGCTATCCTGACAAAAGCGGTCTTCGCCTGCAAAGGCTCTGGTGGTGACGCCGTCTTGGGCTCCACGATGACCTCCGTCTTGTCGTCCTCCTGGTCTTGGTCTCGTTGCACCGATATGGCAACCTTTGCCTGATGCCTCGGTACTCTTCGCCTGCGCTTGCTTTCTTAGCACCAAACAGGAAACAAGGACGCTTTGCGCATTGGCGCCCGCCTGGTGTTGATCGTCATGGCTCACGTCACGAGAGCCTCGTGAGGTTTGCCCCGCCTTGATATCTCCGCTCCTCGTGAGCCTGCCTGAATAGGCCACTCATGAGGAGGTCTTGCGTCGTCCGCCTCGCGAGGCTTGGCCCCTCGCGAGGGTCTTGGATGGCTTGTTGATGAAGATGGGCCGTACGGCCTGCTGGCCTAGCCACGCCGTGGACCGCAGGCAGGCAAGTCTGGGGACCCCCGTTCCCAGAACGCCGACAATTTTATAGTTAATCTATTTTTATGTTTTGCTCAAAAGCTTTTGTTCCTCCTATGCGGCCGTTTTTATATAATCTGAAAGTTTTCCAGTCATCGGCTTCAGCCCCCTCGTAGGAAGTACGGGGGTGTTCGGAAAAGCATTTGATCACTCATGACCCAACGTCTTGGTACATGAAGGAGGTGACAATGCGGCGAACCAGGCAATCGGACTATAGGGAGTTAACATAGCCATAGGAGTTTTATAGGGGGGGGCTACGATATAGCCCTTGGTATGTGTACGGCTTATTCCAATATGGTGTGTTACATATATGACCTGAAGAAAAAAGGTCCTTCGTATGATACGGAGGGAATCGCAATAGATTCCAATAAGTCATCGAGGGGTTGACCAGCTCTCGCAGCATCATGACAGTCGGTTTTTGGCTTTCTCTACTGAGGTGCTTGACCAGATGAACCGGAAGCACAATCGTAGTAGTTCTCCCTTTACTACCCTAGCCGATAGAGCGGAACGTAAGGTAGCAAGCACAGGAGACGGGCAACCCAACCATTGACCCAAGACATGATTCAGAGCTGATGCATATATGGCCAAACTCACGATGCCGAAGTGCGCTATAAAGCTGTTCGGACTTTGTCGGCAACTTATTTGTTTCCATACCGAGCCCCTGGCGGGTTATGCCGAGGTATGTCTGTGAAACAACCATAGGAGCCATATTCATTTGTGAAAAAGAAATGAATGATTAATGCGGATTATGTTTTACTCGGACCCGAGTGATATGCCAATGGTTACTTTGTAGATAGAAAGACCACCACCCCGGCTATTTGACATGCCCGGGGTCGAAGGCGGAGGAAAAAGGCATATTACAGGCTCAAAATAAAGAATGTGGTCTACAAAAAGTTATTTTGGGCCTCCTGTCGCACGTCTGCGCCGCCTGTCCTCGGGGAGGGGTGTCCTTGACGGAAGTAGCCCCTTAGGTGAGTGTACAAATCCGAATTCCGATAGAGTCGGTTAGATGTTTGTCCTTTGTGTCACCTGTTTTTAAGAGATAATGAAGAAAGAAAGAGTAATTTAGAGAAAAAATGTTACGGGAATGCTTGCAGGCTTGTCCGTATTGTGCTTCCGCCGATGCCCATGGTATCATAAGTGCGTAGTGATGTATGCGCGATACAAATTTCACGGGTATATGAGGTGGGCGGGGGAAGCCGAACTGCTATTTCCGCTCCGGGATTGGTCGATCCTCTTGAATGGAGACCGGTCGCTTAATGGCCAACAAGGTATGCGATTTAATAAAACCGCTTTGTACTGAAGTTGCCGCAGCATAATCTTCGGTCCGGATGGGGTGCTTCTCCTGCTCCCTTATAAAGTTGTGTGTCGCGTATACCATGTTCACTATTTTTACTTCGGGGGGAAATTGCTTCTGACCCCCGGTATTTGGTTGGTGAATCTCTTCATCGTCCCTATCACCTGGCGGCCTCCTCCCTTGTGTTCGGCGTTGAGCTTGTCGGCCTGCTTGAAGACCCAACAGCTTCTGTTGGTATGATTAGCTGGTTTATCAGGGTGGCCGTGAATCTGGTAGGGTCGATCCAATATCCTGTCTAGATTGGATGGTCCATCTCTGTTCGCCTTGAATAGCTTTTTCCGTTGACCGGGTTTGGGACTGCTGAATCCGGTGTTGACCGTTGTGTCGCGTGATCTTTCATTATCATTGCGACTTTTGTGTTTGCTGCGCCGTGGCATGCCATTGCCGTCTCGGATTTCGGAAGTCCCGGGTCACTGGCGCTGTTGCTTCTACGAGTGAGCCAGCTGTCTTCTCCCACGCAAAAGCAGGTCATTAGAGCGGTAAGGGCTGTCATGGATTTAGGTCCTTCTTGACCGAGGTGGCGGGCAAGCCATTCATCCCGGACGCTGTGTTTGAAGGCCGGAAGGGCTTCCGTGTTCAGACAGTCTACGATTTGGTTCTTTTTTAACTAAGAACCTAGTCCAGAGCTTCCTGGCTGACTCTCCGGGCTGCTGGACAATGTGACTTAAGTCATCGGCGCCCGGTGGCCGGACATATGTTCCTTGGAAGTTGTCGCGAAAGGCGTGTTCCAAATCTTCCTAGCTGCCAATGGAATTTTCCGGCAGACTGTTTAACTAGTACCGAGCTGGTCCTTTGAGTTTTGGTGGTAGGTATTTGATGGCATGAAGGTCATCTCCACGGGCCATGTTGATGTGGAGTAGGAAGTCCTTGATCCATACCACGGGATCCGTTGTTTCATCGTATGATTCAATATTCATGGGTTTAAACCCGTCTGGGAATTCATGCTCCATTACTTCGTCTGTAAAGCAAAGAGGGTGTGCGGCGCCTCTACGTTGGGCCACACTGCGACATACCTCCGATGGGATCCGTTTGCGGTTTTCGGCCCGGGCGTGGCTAGGTTTGTCACGTCCGAATAGGTAGGCGTCGTCACGTGTCGAGGCACGTCCTCACGATCCGTAGATCGATCTTGTGTGTCCTGCTCTAATGTCCAAGTCCTGTCGAAGGTCGTATGTACAACCCCGAGCTGTTTTATTCTTGCCTTTACGATTAGGTGGGGCGGTCTAGTGTTCGGCTTGAGTTGTCGCCTTATCTTGACCACGTGGCGGTCGGTCGGCCGCGTTGTGCGATGATGGTACAGGCTCCAGCGCCTCGTCATCGAACTGAGGTAGCAATCTATGCTTCGGGGCAATTTTTGGCTGGGCCACTAAGGCCGTATTCTTTGGCGGCCAGTACTTCGGTCCATCTATCATTGAGCATATCTTGGTCCGCTTGAAGCTGCAGCTGCTTCTTTTTCAGGCTCCTTGCAGTGGCTATTAGCCGGCATTTAAAGCGCTCCTGCTCGAGAGGCTCCTCAGGCACGATGAAATCCTCATTGCCGAGGCTCTCCTCTTCCTCGGAGAGCGGAAGATAATTACTGTCCTTGGAGTCTTCGTGTATGGCCTGTTCATCAAGGCTAACTTGCCCATTTTCCCGTTCCTCCTGTTCGGAGGTTACCTAGACGAGGTCTTCATTGTTTTCGGCATCGTCCGGAGTACTATTTTCTCCAGTGCCAGTATTGCTGTCTTTGGAACGACGTGGCTTAGAGCAGTGCCGAGGAAGCTGGCGCTTGGGGTGTCTCTCCGGAGGTTTATTCTCAAATGGATTTTCTTTGTGGTCGTCTTTAGTTGCTTTGGGTGTATCCACCATGTACACATCGTACGAGGAAGTGGCCGTCCATCGTCCAGTAAATGGCAGCTTTTGGCCCTGCTCCTCGTCGGCATCGTCGCCCGTACTGACGATGTCTTCGGAGCCGTAATCAAGCATGTCGGTTAAATCCTCAATAGTGGCTATGAAGTGGGTGGCAGGTGGGAAGCAAAATTCCCCATCATCTGCCCCTAGTTCGAACCGTACATAGTTTGGCTGTGAATCTCCCGCCAGGGACAAGCTCTTTAATGTGTTTAGCACATCGCCCAAGGGCGAGTGCTGGAAGATATCTGCGGCGTTGAACTCGAAGATCGATAGCCGATCAAGCTCGGCGTCCGCGGGCGCACATGGTTCGGAATTTATATCCGGAGTCGAGTCTGGAGTTCCGGTGACGCGGATGTTCCATGAGTTGGAGTCTGTGTGCGGCTCTAATGCTGCGGAATTCGTGGCCTCTTTGGTGGGGTTGAGCTTCCCATCCTCAGGTGGCACAATCTGCTCCGGATCTAAGGCCAGAGCAGTTACGGGAGCGATATCCTGAATGTGATCCGATGACAGACTTAGATCGTGTGCATCGGTGTGACAGGGAGCGGCTGTTGTGGTCTCAAATCCAGCGAAGATCAAGTCTCCCCGGATGTCCGCGACGTAGTTCAAGCTTCCAAATCTAACTTGGTAGCCAGGGCGTAGCTGTCGATCTGCTCCAGATGGCCAAGCGAGTTGGCCCGCAGTGCGAAGCCGCCGAACATGAAGATCTGTCCGGGGAGGAAGGTTTCTCCCTGGACGACATCATTGTTAACGATTGATGGGGCTATCAAACCCCTTGAGGACGGCACAGTGGAACTCTCAATGAAAGCACCAATGTCGGTGTCAAAATCGGTGGATCTCGGGTAGGGGGTCCCGAACTGTGCCTCTAAGGTCGATGGTAACAGGAGGACACAATGTTTTACCCAGGTTCGGGCCCTCTCTAGGGAGGTAATACCCTACTTCCTGCTTGATTTATCTTGATGAATATGAGTATTACAAGAGTTGATCTACCACGATATCGTAATGGCTAAACCCTAGAAGTCTAGCCTGTATGCCTATGGTAATGAGTGTATCCCCCTTCGGACTAAGTTCTCCGGTTTATATAGGCACCGGGAGGATCTAGGGTTAAACAGGGTCGGTTACAAGGAAGGGAATCTACATATTTGGTCGCCAAGCTTGCCTTCCATGCCAAGGAGAGTCCCATCCGGACATGGGTGCAGTCTTCAGTCTTCATATCTTCACAACCCATCAGCCCGGCCCATGACTAACAGGCCGGACGCCCGAGGACCCCTTAGTCTAGGACTCCCTCACCGAGAGCCGGTCAGCTCTTCGGAGGTTTCAATTCTTTAGCGATTTTTTCCGCATTATGTGATGAATCAGCTCTTACCCGATCACGTATTTACAGTACCCTAGTTCGGATACTAGGGGCTGCACCTAAATTTTCATTGTCAAACTCCTATGGCTAAGTGAGGGTGATAAAGCCAAATAGTCTGAGTGCCTGGTTCGTTGTGCTAAACACCTCCTTCAAGGACCAAACAATTGGATCAAGAGTGTTTAGATTCCATCCCGAACACCCCCATACAACCCACGTGGGGGCTGAAGCCGACGACTGGCCAACTCTCAAAATTTCATAAACACGGCCGCACAGGAGGTAAAATATTAAACAGACATTATATTACATAGCCGAACTTATTTCATAATACAGAGCGAGACAATATGAATGTATTCATTCAAAGATTACATCTTTCGTACATTGCTCCGCCACAATGCGGGATCCCTCCAGTACATCGCTAAAATATCGCTCGGGAGTGCGGTGATCCTTGCCCGCGGGCGGTCCCTCGGTCGCGACCGTGACAGCATTCATCTTCGCCCATTCCATCTTGACACGGGCGAAGGCCATCCGCGCACCTTTGATGCAGACCGACCGCTTGATGGCGTCAAGCCGAGGGCAGGCATCGACTAGCCGCTTCACGAGACCGAAGTAGCTGCTGGGCGGTTGGCCACAGCCGGATTACTAAGTCGTTCATGGCCAGTTCGGCCACCCTATGCAGTTCGACCAGCTGTATTAGCTGATCGCTAAAGGGCACCGGATGTTCTGGCGCAAGGTATTGCGACCAGAGTAGCTTCTCCGTCGAGCTCCCTTCTTCGGCTCGGAAGAATTCCGCAGCGTCAGAAACACTGCGCGGCAGATCTGCAAACGCCCCTGGGAACTCCAAATCCAGGTTAGTAAGAGATACCTCTTCTTCACATACTTGCTTTGCATACTAAAAGCCTTATCGGCCGCGATTTTCTTGGCCTCCTGGATCTCCTGGAGGGCGTCCTGGGCTTTAACCTGGGCCTCTTCCGCGCTTCTGCGAGCCTTGGCGAGTTCGGTCTCTTGAGCCGAAACATCGCGCTCCAAGGACTCGCATTTCTTCACGGCATCCTAGAGCTCTTGCTGGATCTCATCAAGCCTGGCCTTGTGCTTCTCACGGGCGGCTTGTTCCTTGGCAGCTTTCTCCTCGGCCTCGGCCAGCGCCTTTTTAAGGACCTCGACCTCGGTCACCGCTCCTACAAACATCATGGCACTGCGGTCAATACGCGTCATTCCTTCTTCCCGGATATACAACAGGTTACCACATACCTTGCTTGTCCTCCAGCTGCCTTTTCGCAAGGCCAAGTTCTTCTTCGGCCTGCTCCAGACTCTGCTTTAGTTCGGAGACCTCAGCAGCATGAGAGGTTGCGGCCGGCAACGACGCCTGCTTATTCACATAAGACATATTTAGTTAGTTTCCTGCGAAAATTACTTGATCCTCTGTCCAGCTTTTCTTTGCGAACACCGGACAGTGTCTCAGGGGCTACTGTCTATAGTATAACTTTCTCTTTCGCGTCGCTTACTTCAAAGCCTGTCAGCAGGCTAGTGCAGGCTTCGGTCAGTCCACTCTTGACGGACTGAACCCTCTCAACCACCGTACCCATAAGGATACGGTGTTCCTCCACAATGGAAGTGCCTCGTAGCGCTTCCAGCAGATTATCCGGTGCCTCTGGTTGGACAGAGGTCACCGGCGAAATAGGCACACCTCCACCCTTCGGAGGCTGCTCGCTTGATTCCGTACCCATGTAGGTCTCCGGGATGGTATCCGGCTGGGGGCCGAATTGGATATGGCCCCCATCGCCAGTCTCCATGGGGGCTTTCTCCCCCAGGTGTCCGGCGACCGAAGGGTCATCCTCTGGCGCTGCCCTGACCTCTCCCTGTCCGGGGAAGGTCCTTCGGGACATCACCTCGGCGTCGCCCTTGGCCTTGGGAGAGTGAGCCATCGGTGGTGACTCGCTGGCCATCGCCTTTGAATGCGAATCCCCCGATGAGGACCGCAGGGAGCTGTCGCGGGCCGGACTGCAATTGCATAATTCAGCATGTTAAAACTGTGAAGTAGAGATGCCGGATATATGGACGCACCAGGGTTTTTAGTACTTACGATGCGGCCAGGGGCTTGTTTCGGGGGCGCGGCTCTGGGCTGCTGTCAACATCCCATGCGGAGTTATCCGCGAGGGAACCCTTCCCCCTCTTGGACGCTCCTGCCTCCAGACTAGTGGAGGCCGCCGTCTTCTTCCTTCCCCCCTCAGGGGGAAAGTCGCTTTCTTCCTCCTCCTCATTGTCATCTTCGGCGGCAGAGGAGTGAGTCTTGTTGTCTTCGGACGACACGTCCGAAGCTCCCTTGCGGCGGAGGCCACTTCTGGCCCCCTTGGCCTTCTTCTTGGCCTTCTTCTCTGGTGCCTAGTAAGGCGCCGGGACCAGCATCTTCATCAGAAGCGGGATGGCTGGTTCCTCGGGCTACGGAGCCGAACACTTAATCCGCTCCGCTTTCTCTGTCCATACCTGAAAAAATAATTAGTAAGGTTTAGATATCTTCCTTGGCCAAGCAAGTAAAGTGTGTGCATTGAAACGTGAAATACTTACCGCGTTGGCGGGACGGGCCAGGGCGTGCCCGCGGTCCTCGGTTGTCTCCGGCGGCGTCTCGTTGCCCTTGAAGAGTAACTTCCAGATATCCTCGTGCGTGGTTTCAAAGAACTCTTGCAAGGTCTGGTGCGTAGCCGGATTGAACTCGGCTCTCGCATGGAAGGATCCGGCAAATTAGCATCACCTGGATCACATTGACGAGCTTAACGTTCTTGTCCACCATGCTTTGGATGCACGTCTGTAGCGCTATCAGCTCGTCTGATGAAGACCAATTCAGTCCCTTCTCTAGCCAGGAGGTAAGCCGCATCGGATCTCCGGACTTGAATTCGGGAGCCGTGGCCCAGGTGGCATCGCGGGGCTCTGTGATATAGAACCACAGTTTCTGCCACTCTTTGACGGTCTCTACAAAAGTACCTTTGGGCAATGTGACATTGGGCATCTTGCTCACCATGGCACCTCCGCACTCTGCATATTGGCCGTCCACCACCTTCGGCTTCACGTTGAAGATCTTAAGCCATAGTCCGAAGTGGGGTGGAATGCGGAGGAAGGCCTCGCACACGACAATGAATGCCGAGATGTTGAGGAAGGAGTTTGGGGCTAGATCATGGAAATCTAGCCCGTAATAGAACATGAGTCTGCGGACAAAAGGGTGGAGAGGAAAACCTAACCCGCGGATGAAATGGGGGATGAACACCACCCTCTCATTGGGCTTCGGGGTGGGGACGATTTGCCCCTTGGCCGGAAGCCGGTGGGTGATTTCTTTCGCCAGGTACCCGGCCTCCCAAAGCATGGTGATGTCCTTCTCCTTGACAGAGGAGGCTATCCAGTTGCCTTGCGCTCCAGATCCGGACATGGTCGAGTGCTTTTTTGAGGCGGAAAAGATGAGGATTTGGGCACTGGAGCTCGAGAATGGGAGGGCAGAGAGAGAGAAGGCATGGGTGAAAGAAGGGAATCCTTATCTCCTTATAAAGGCAGTGAATATCAAGCGCCTCCCCACTCGCCTTAAAACTCGCCTATTCCCAAGGGCTGTGCAAATGGCACGGTTGGATTACCCACGCCCGTATTGATGAGAATCCCGCAATAAGGGGACACGATCTCTGCTTCGACAAGATGTGCCTATGAGACCGCATCTCGAAGCGGCAAGCCAAAAAACGGTCCGAAATAATGACCGGGTGATGACGTGGTGTCACATTACCAAAAGTTGTCAGCGGATTGGACTCGTGAAATATTATACTCTCTGCGGTTGTGAGTGGAATTTGTTTTGCAGAGCCGGACACGTTCGTTGCGTCCGGAGATTGTATTGGAGTATTCGGAGAAGGAACCCGCCATGCAATGCCAAAGACAATTTGCGCGCCGGACACCTCATCATTGATGCCTGGTTGAGGGGCTACTGAGGGAGTCCTGGATTAGGGGGTCCTCGGGCGTCCGGACTATGGTACGTGGGCCGGACTGAAGGGCTGTGAACATACAAGACCGAAGACTATCTCCCGTGTCCGGATGGGACTCTCCTTGGCATAAAAGGCAAGCTTGGCGTCCTAATATGAAGATTCCTTTCTTTGTAACCGACTTTGTGTAACCCTAGTCCCCTCCAGTGTCTATATAAACCGGAGGGCTTAGTCCATAGGGACGAGAATCATACTCATAGTCATACAGGCTAGACTTCTAGGGTTTTAGCCATTACGATCTCGAGGTAGATCAACTCTTGTAATACTCATATTCACCAAGATCAATGAAGCAGGAAGTAGGGTATTACCTCCATAGAGAGGGCCCGAACCTGGGTAAACATCGTGTCCCCTGTCTCCTATTACCATCGACCTTAGATGCACAGTTCGGGACCCCCTACCATCTGATGAAGCTATGTACCTAGGGTAGGGTCATAGGCCTGACCTAGATACCCTCCCCTAGGACATCACCCTAAAGCGAGAAGCATTCGAGGGATATCATCATTCATTCGATCATAAGCATTCCACTCGGAAGACTCGAAGTCACTTGACCGCAACAACTATCACTCGACAGACAGAAGATCTAAAGTCACTCTGCAAAGCAACGGTCGGACATTTAGTTCATAGACTTAATGATCATTTATGTCTCTTTATTACTAGCGTTACCAGTAATGCCATCTCTTTATGTACCTTAAACCCCTTGTAACGTGGGCTGGCTGGGGTCTGGGCGCACTCTATATAAGCCACCCCCTCCACTGGGACAAGGGTTCGCACCCCCTGTAACACACACACATGCATAATCCAGTCGACCGCCTCCGGGCTCCAAGACGTAGGGCTATTAGTTCCTCCGCGAAGGGCCTGAACTCATAAAACTCGTGTGTACAACTTCGCCATAACTAGGATCTTGCCTCCTCATACCTACCCCCCATTCTACTGTCAGTCTTAGAACCACGACAGTTGGCGCCCACCGTGGGGCAGGTGTCTTAGCGACTCTTTGGTGAAGTTGCGATTTTTCCGATTCCCATCATCATGGTTTCTGGGGGTGGATTGGCTGAGGGCCGCGAGATCCGTCTCGGCGCGCTCGTCTTCGTTGTCGACGACTCCGCCTGGCTATAGGAAGCTCCTCTTGTTGTCGAGGCGCTCCCCGTCCGCGGGGCGACGCACTTTCGCGCGTGCGTCTTCTCCGGCAGCCGTCGACCCAATATCGGTCGGCTCCCGTGGCATCCTCCCTCCCCGCTGATCGCTAGCGCAAGCGATCCGGTCAATCGCGGCTTCAGCGGTGGGTGAGGCACGCGGTTGCCTGTCAGTTGGCCACCCCACAAGTCACGGCAATCGAGCCCGACGAAACTCTCTATGGCCTGTTCGACCTATCGACTGGATCCGTCGAGACCGCATCCGAGTGCGATAGCACCGATCCCGCGGCTGAAGTCTTGATGGTCAACGGACCATGCAGTCCCCCTGGCTTCCCCCGCAATGACGGCGATGATGGTGGAGGCGATCCGTCACGCGTTCACGAGGAGTACCGCCCCGAGCCCCTTTCTTCGCAGTAGAGGGAAGAGCTTCGACGCCGCAATATGGATGCACTTCACACTCCCATCGTTGGAGAAACCCCCGAGGCCCGGGCCTTGGAGGAAGCGCGCCTGGCCAAATTGGCTAAGCGCACTCGACTGGAGAACCTGCAACATGCACTCAACGAGCGTGCTCGACAGCGGATCCCTGAGTCCAGTCAACGACAGCTTTTTCCGCCTCAACCTCAGGTATACCGCACTCCGATCCAAAATCTCACAGCTGCAGCCCGAATAGCAGAGTCAATTCAGCCTTCCCAGTCAGAAGCTGGCAGAGGCCTGATGCAGATCTGGGCTTTACTCCGGGCAGCCGGAGAACAGAACACAGCAATATCTCAGTCGCGGAATCGGATTCATAGCAGATCTTTGATGGAAGACATAGTTCAGTTGGCTCACAGCCCAAGATCGCCCCCGCGGCGTGAGGGACGTGGGCACCGGCAGGACCAATACAGAAACCACGAGCAATATGATCACCGACTCGGCCATGATGACCGTCGTCGAGTGCCCACACCTCCTCCGAGGAGTGGGTCATATGTGCCTCGGCAGCATGATGACAGACGCCCTCACAGTGGCGAGCGAAGAATACAAGTCCACCCAAGGGAGCCGGTCATTGATGTGAGATCTATTCTCGTTCAAGGTCTGGTTGACAGGAACAGGGCACACAGAGAGGGCCATGGCAGAAATCACCCGACTCGTAGTCCCAACTTCAGGTTGGCGACTGGAGTCAGCAAGTTCACTGGTGAGTCCAAGCCTGACACTTGGCTTGAGGATTACCGAGTGGCGGTACAGATCGGTGGCGGCAACGATGAAGTGGCCGTGAAGCACCTTCCTCTGATGTTGGAAGGCTCGGCCAGAGCATGGTTGACTCAGTTAGCACCTGGCAGTATATTCAGTTGGGAAGAACTCGCCCGAGTGTTTGTTAGAACTTTGGAGGGTACTTGCAAACGACTAGCAGGGTTAACGGAATTGCAATATTGCGTGCAAAAACCGAGTGAGACTCTGAGAGATTTCATTCAGAGGTGGACCACTTTGCACCACACAGTGGAAAATGTGTCTGAGCATCAAGCAGTCTGTGCCTTCAAGGAAGGCGTGAAGTATCGAGAACTAGTCCTGAAATTCGGTCGGACAGGAGATATGTCCCTGACTCGGATGATGGAAATAGCCACTCAGTACGCTAACAGAGAAGAAGATGATCGACTCCGCAGTGGAAAGGGCAAACCAGTCGGTCAGGACACCGGCGGAGGTACTTCCAATCATAAACAGAAGCGTAAGGCCGAGCCAGCTGCTCCTGGTGAAGCTTTAGTTGTGGCTCAAGGAAAGTTCAAGGGGACGCCCAAAGGGCCCTGGACCCCCAAGAAGGTGAAAGATCAAGCCGGAAATGATGTGTTGGATTTGCCCTGTCACATTCACACCAAGAAGGATGAAGAAGGTAATTTGATTTATCCTAAATATACCACTCGTCAGTGTCGGGTTCTGATCCAGCAGTTCTGAGAGAAACAACCTAGCGATAAAGAAAAAGAGTCAGACAAGGATGAAGACAAAGAGGAAGATGATGGTTTTCCCAATGTCAATTCCACCCTAATGATTTTTGCTAATGTTGAGAGCAAAAGTCGACTGAAAGTTATCAACAGAGAAGTGAACATGGTTTCTCCGGCAACACCTAGTTATTTGAAGTGGTCTCAGACTGCCATCACATTCGACCAGTCTGATCACCCAACACGTATAGCCACCCCTGGGAGGCAAGCGTTGGTGGTCGACCCAGTTGTTGAAGGCACTCGACTGACCAAAGTGCTGATGGATGTTGGTAGCGGCCTGAATATCCTTTATGCTGAAACTTTGAAGGGAATGGGCATTCCGATGTCCAAGCTTAGTGAAAGCAATATGAGTTTCCATGGCGTTATACCTGGCAAGAAGGCTGAATCACTCAGCTATATCACCCTTGATGTGGTTTTCGGTGATTCCAAGAATCACCACAAAGAAAAGTTGACATTTGAAGTAGTGGATTTCCAGAGTGCTTATCATGCTATTCTGGGCAGGCCTTCTTATGCACATTTTATGGCTCGACCATGTTATCTGTACCTCAAATTGAAGATGCCTAGCCCCAGAGGAGTGATCACTATCACTGGCAATCGACAGAAGGCAGAAGAGTGCTTCCAGAAGGGCTCAAGAATCGCCGATGCACAAATGGCAGCAGTCGAAATGCAAGAATACCAGAAGAATGCAGATCCGAGTGATTTACTGCGAGCCAAGAAGCCTGCCACAGATTCTACATTTCAGTCGTCTGGTGAAACGAAGCCGATTCATATTCACCCGACCGATCCTAATGTTGCTCCTACTCATATTTCAACATCACTCGACAGCAAATAGAAAGAAGCGCTCATCCAATTCCTCCGTGAGAACTGGGACATCTTCGCATGGAAACCTTCTGACATGTCGGGTGTACCCAGGGGACTGCCTGAGCACCATTTGCAAGTCGACCCGAAATTAAAACCAGTCAAGGAACATCTTCGACGGTCCGCCGTATAGAAGAGAAAGGCAATTGGTGAGGAAGTGACTCGGGTCCTGGCGGCTGAGTTCATCCGAGAGATTTTCCACTCCGAGTGGCTCGCCAATGTCGTCATGGTCCCCAAGAACGACGACTCACTTCGCATGCGCATTGACTTCAAGCATATCAATCGGGCCTGCCCGAAAGATCACTTTCCTCTCCCCGCATCGACCAGATCGTCGACTCGACTGCTGGGTGTGAGCGTTTGTCTTTTCTGGACGCTTATTCCGGGTATCATCAGATCCGACTGTATGGACCCGATGAGATAAAAACAGCTTTCATCACTCCATTCGCATGCTTTTGTTATGTCACCATGCCATTCGGTCTCAAGAACACTTGCGCCACGTTATGAGGATGATTCAGAAGTGTCTGCTCACTCAACTCAGTCAGAATGTGGAAGCGTATATGGATGACATTGTGGTCAAGTCACGTAAAGGATCCGACCTGCTGTCTGACCTTGCTGAAACCTTTGCCAACCTGAGAAGGTATGATATCAATCTTAATCCGTCAAAGTGCGCATTCGGAGTTCCTGGTGGAAAGTTACTCAGTTTTCTCGTTTCTGAACGAGGGATCGACGCGAACCCAGAAAAAGTTGGTGCCATACTCCGGATGAAGCGCCCTGTGCGTGTACATGATCTCCAGAAGCTTACTGGTTGTTTGGCCGCCTTGAGTCGATTCATCTCTTGCCTCGGTGAAAAGGCATTGCCTCTTTACAGACTGATGAAGAAATCTGACAAGTTTGAATGGACTCCTGAAGCTGACGCAGTGTTTGCAGAGCTCAAAGCCCTGCTTTCCACCCAGCCGGTGCTCGCTGCCCCAATCAGCAAAGAGCCTTTACTGCTTTATATTGCAGCCACTGGACAAGTTGTCAGTACAGTACTCACGGTCGAGGGGGAAGAAGAAGGAAAAGCCTATAAAGTTCAGAGCCACTGGACAAGTTGTCAGTACAGGACTCACGGTCAAGCGGGAAGAAGAAGGAAAAGCCTATAAAGTTCAGCACCCAGTGTATTATGTTTCTGAAGTCTTGACTCCATCCAAGCAAAGATATCCGCATTATCAGAAGCTTGTCTATGGAATTTACATGACCACAAAGAAGGTTGCGCATTATTTCTCTGACCACTCCATTACAGTCGTCAGCGACGCACCATTGTCAGAAATTGTGAACAACAGAGATGCAACTGGTCGAGTGGCAAAGTGGGTGATTGAACTCCTTCCCTTAGATATCAAGTTTGAGGCAAAGAAAGCTATCAAGTCCCAAGCAATAGCAGATTTCCTCGCCGAGTGGGTCGAACAGCAACTGCTGACTTAGATTCACTCAGAGCATTGGACCATGTTCTCTGATGGATCCAAGATGCTGAATGGTTCCGGTGCTGGGGTGGTATTGGTATCCCCCCGAGGTGAGAAGCTCGTCTATGTTCTCCAGATTCATTTTGACTCCTCCAACAATGAGCTAAATATGAGGCACTTTTATAGGGGTTGCGTATGGCCATTTCACTCGGCGTCCGTCGCCTCATGGTCTACGACAACTCAGATTTGGTGGTTAATCAAGTAATTAAGGAGTGGGACGTCAGAAGCCCGGCTATGGCTGGCTATTGTAATGCAGTGAGAAAGTTAGAGAAGAAGTTTGAGGGGTTAGAGCTCCATCACATACCCTGACTGAAAAATCAAGTAGCTGATGATTTGGCAAAGATAGGTTCCAAGAGGGAGGCCATTCCCAGCAATGTGTTTCTGGAACATATTCATACACCTTCAGTTCAGGAAGATCCTTTCACTGAAGAGCCCCCACAACCAAAGAGTGCCACTGATCCGACTGAAGTCGAAGTCCCAGCCGTGGTCAACTTGATCATGGAGGTTTTTGTCATCACTCCCGACTGGACAGTGCCGTACATCGCGTACAGTCTTAGGAAGGAACTCCCAGAGGATGAAGAAGAGACTTGAGAGATAGTCCGTCGATCCAAAGCCTTTACTGTGATAAGAGGACAACTGTTCAGAGAAAGTGTAACTGGAGTCAGCCAGAAATGCATAACACCAGAAGAAGGTCGAGTGATCCTCAACGACATCCACTCGGGGACCTGGGGTCACCATGCGTCCTCTCAGACCATTGTGGCCAAAGCATACCGAGCGAGATTTTATTGGCCACGAGCAAATGAAATGGCGAAAGAAATGGTCGACAAATGTGAAGGTTGCCAGTTTTACTCCAACATGTCTCACAAGCCTGCATCAGCCTTGAAGACCATTCCACTCATCTGGCCCTTTGCTGTTTGGGAATTGGATATGGTTGGGCCTCTGAGGACTGGTAGGAGCGGCTTCACTTATGTGCTCGTGGCTGTCGACAAGTTTACTAAATGGATCGAAGCCAAGCCTATCAAAAATCTTGAAGCTAGTACTACTGTCAGCTTCATCAGAGAGATAACATTCAGATATGGTGTTCCGCACAACATCATGACTGACAATGGTTCGAACTTCGATTTTGATGAGTTTAGAGCCTTCTGTGCTTCCCAAGGCACATGAGTCGGCTATGCTTCAGTCGCCCATCCCCAGTCGAATGGACAAGTTGAAAGAGTGAATGGATTGATTCTCAAAGGACTGAAACCCCGACTGATGCGTGATCTCAAGCATGCAGCAGGCGCCTGGGTCGATGAACTTCCATCAGTGTGTCACAGCCCTAGAATACCTGAGTGAAATAGTTGCATCTGCACTCATGCATCATGTCTAAAATTTTTGAAAGTTGAATTGAGGATAGTTGAAACCCTCAGAAATCACTTCAGAAATAATCAACATTAAAATCTTTTCAAAGAAGTCCAAGAAAATGTTCCTCTTAGTCTCTGAAAATATTGGCAAGAGGTAAAACTCAAAACAATATTTTTGGAATCTCAGAGATATTTATTTTGGGCCTTTGAATTAAATCAATAACATATTTGAGTTGAATTTATTTCTGTTATATAAGAAATAAAGTTAACATATTTTTGTAAGTTTGCATGTGACCTTGGACTAGCTCCCTGAGCTCACATAAAATTTTTTACAGAAAGTTTTAAAATGGTTTGGTTTGTAAATCAAATCAAAACAAAGAAAGAAAAATAGAAAACAGAAACAAATAAAAGAGAGAGAGAGAGAGTTACCTGGCTGGCCCAGGTCCTGTGCAACCCAGCTGGCGGCCCAGCCCGCCTGGCCACCTCCTCCTGTCGTCTTCATCCTTGCCAGGAGGACGGGCGCGTGCCCGACACGCGCGCACCGCCGTGCGGCCACCTCCTGCCTGCTTGCTCGCTGTGGAGACGGCCCCGAGCACCACGCACCCCCTGGCTCTCTCTCGACTATTCCCGCGCCCAGGCCCCTCCTCTGTCTCTCTCTCCCGCGAACGCCCGAGCGCCACCCTCACTGCCGTTCGCCATAGCCGCAGCCACCAAGATCCCTGCGACCGCTCTCTGCGTACATAGGCACCGCAGCCTCGTCCTCGATCTCTCCACCGAGCCATGGGACGACGGCCGCGCCACAACATCGTCCCCGTTGTCTTCATTGCCGCCTCTGCCCGGTGATTGCCGTCGCTCGATTCGTGCCGTCCAGTGCTTCCCCGGCCTCGCCCTCGACTCCGTTCGAACAGCGGTGCGCTACTGACCATTTCCCCTCTGCCTCCCTGCTTGCTCCCATCCCCTAGCCGCCGCCCCGAGATCACTCGAGGCCGCCATCCGCCATGGCCGGCGAAGCCTTGCTCCTGAGCCCCTCCACCCCAGCCAGTTGCTTCGGCGTGCTCCTCTTGCCCCGTAGGTGCTGCGTAGCACCTCTTTCGGCTGGCCCTCGAGCCACAGCCCTGCGCCCAAGGACAGCCGTGCACCGGCCGCCGCCCAAATGCTCCCTGGCATCACTTCCAGCATCCCCACGAACAGCCACTCACACCGTTGGATGCAGCGCATCCCCAAGGTCCCGTAGAACCCACCCGCGCAACGAATGGTCGCCGGAATAGCAAATCCGGCGTGCCTCCGCCGTGCTGTAGGGTCGCCGGTGATTAGCTGCCGGCTAACCACGCTATTAGGGCTAATTACCTTGTTTAGTTAACCCCTAGACACTTACAGCCGGGACCCACCGGTTCAATGAACATGCTAACCATATTAGTTAAGAGTTAATCTAATCCGGTGGACCCACGCTATCAGCATTGACTTTGCTGACGTGGCGTTTGATTGGTCCCACCTGTCTGTGAGTCTGACTAGCCCTGAGTCACTGAGCAGTGGGACCCGCACGTTAGGTTTGACCTGGAGCGGTCCTGTTGACTGGCTGATGTCACAGTGATGTGGTGCTGACTTAGTAATCTGTTTTCCGGGATTTTAAATAAATCAGAAATGATTTATTTATTTCAGAAAATATCCAAAACTTCTAAAATTCATAGAAAATAAACCGTAGCTCAGAATGAAATAAGTTATATATGAAAAATGATCAGAAAAATCCAATCTATCCATCTGTAGTGGTTTCATGCATGTTAAAGCAACTTAACCCTGCAGTTTATATCAAAACATGTTAATGCACTTTGGAAATTCATAGTTTGAATTTGAATATGAACCTTTGGTTCAAATCAACTCAAACCCTTTTGTTGCTACCTGCATTAGCTCAAATCACAGCCTATTGCCATGTCATGATCATGCATCATATTGTGCATTGCATTGATTGTGTCCTTTCTCTCTTTGCCGGTGGTTGTTCCCCCTCGGTAGACGTATGTTCTGACGATGAGTTTGATGACACCGATGAAGAGCTGTACTATCTTCAGAAGTGCCAGGCAAGCAAAACCCCCTTGTTCATTCCGATACAATCCCACTCTCTCGCTCCTGCTCTCTTTTACTGCATTAGGACAAGAATGATTCAACTGTTACATGCTGTGGTAGTTGAACCCCTTTCCTCTGCATGACCTGTCATTGCCACAGTAAATAGATGAAACCCACTAGCATGAGTAGGAGTTGTTTGAGCCCTGATGTTCCTACTCATTCATGCTTGTTGTCATGCCTGCTACTGCTTAGAGTTGAGTCAGGTCTAATTCATCGGGGGTGAATCGGAATGTGGTGAACAAGTCCTGCTGTTGAGAGCTAAGTGTGTGAACACGATTTGGTAAAGGTAGCGGTGAGAGGCCATGTAGGAGTACATGGTGGGTTGTCTCATTGAAACCGTCCTCAGGAACTGAGTTCTGTGTTTGTGATCCATGAACAGTTACCACCACACATTGGGATCCTTAAATGACTCTCTCGACTTATTAATCGCCTTGATCTCTGTCCAGGAGTTGCAACTAGTTTCTGGTGTTTGTAGGATATGTGTTGGAGGCCGTGCGTAAGTCTGACCCTAGGGGTGGGCTATGATGCGGTAGGTACACCATGGCCCGGTGTACCGAGTCGCCCGTTTGGTGTCTCGGGAACCCTGCACACATCGTTTGGGGCTGTGAGCGAATCCCCGGCCGGATCTCCTCGCGGATGGAACCCGAATAGGCGATAAACCTGGACTAGAGACTTGTGTGGTTAGTCAGGTCGTGGCCTACTCCCTCGCCAGGCTTCCGCTTGAAGGTTGCCGAGATACACGACGTGTACATGGTGGTAAGTGGCGAGAGCATGTGTGAAGAAGTACACCCCTGCAGGGTTATAAATGATCTATTCGAATAGCCTTGTCCGCGGTAAAGGACTTCTGGCTTGCCTGTACAGTTCATAGAAAAGTGAAAGTGGATACTCTAAAATGCGCAAGATAAGCGTGAGTCCTATGGATGGCGTTCTCGTAGGGAGACGGGAGCGGGTCCATAGTGGTGTATTGATCTGGTGAATATGTGGTCTCGTGTGCGCCACCTCAAAAGAGTTACTTGCAGTCGTAGTTCGGGATAGCCATTGAGTCAAAGCTGGCTTGCTACAGTTAAACCCCACCACCCCTTTGTTGATACTGATGCATATGTAGCTAGTTCTGATGTAAGTCTTGCTGGGTACATTTGTACTCACGTTTGCTTAATTTATGTTTTGCAGAGAGACGTCAGTCTCACTAGTAGTTCCGCGTGGACTTCGACGTTTAGCTTGTTACCTCAGCTATGATCTTGTACCTTGGGAGGGTCTTGTAGATAGTCAGGCTTCTCAGCCTTCTTCATTTATAGTTGTCTGTACTCAGACAAGTTAAGCTTCCGCATGTGCTTGTTGCTTGTATGCTCTGTATGTTGGGGTCATGAGACCCATGTTTGTAATACTTGTCTCCTCGGAGCCTAATGAATAAATACTTGAGTCGTAGAGTTATGTTGTGATGCCATGTTGTATTTACATATATCGAGCATATTGTGTGTATGGTTGAAATGCTTGGTATGTGTGGGATCCGACAACCTAGTTGATTATCCTTGGTAGCCTCTCTTATGGGGAAATGTAGTCTTGTGCTTCCATGAGCCATAGTAGTCCGCTACAGCCCGGTTCACCGGAGTCCTGCTAGCCCAGCACTACTGCTCCGGAACACTTGACTGGTCGTCATGTGATTCACCTCCTTCCTGTGTCTGTCCCTTCGGGGAAATGTCACGCGGTGACATCCGGAGTCCTGCCTAGCCTGCTACAGCCCATGTTCCCGTAGTCCTGTCAGCCCAGTGCTACAGCCCGGATTCGCACGCTGCTGACCGACATGTTCGATGATGATTCATGTATGCCTGTCCCCATAAGTTAGTGCCACTTTGGGTTCACGACTAGTCATGTCGGCCCGGGTTCTCTGTCATATGGATGCTAGCGACACTATCATATACGTGAGGCAAAAGGCGCAAACGGTCCCGGGCCATGGTAAGGCGACACCCGTGGGAATACCGTGCGTGAGGCCACAAAGTGATATGAGGTGTTACAGGCTAGATCGGTGTGACTTAGAATCGGGGTCCTGACACAGTGCTTTGGGGGTTGAGGACAACTCCTAATCGGTCGACTGGTCGAACTCCATTCTTCTTGTTCTATGGAGCTGAAGCTGTACTTCTGAGTGACTTGCTTCACAATGCACCCCGAGTCGAGCTTTTCTCAGAAGATGAAGCAGAACAGGCTCGGCAAGACGCAATTGATCTCCTGGAAGAGGAAAGAGAGATGGCCCTGATCCGGTCGACCATTTATCAGCAAGACCAGCGTCGATTCCACGCCAGAAACATGAGGGGTCGAGCATTTCAAGAGGGAGACTTGGTTCTTCGAGTGGATCAGCAGAAACCACACAAGCTCGCTCCCGCTTGGGAAGGCCCCTTCATTGTCACCAGAGTGCTCCACAACGGAGCATACCACCTATACAATGTCGAGCACAAGAAAGACGAGCCACGCGCTTGGAATACGGAGGTGCTCCGCCCCTTTTACACTTCTAGTTTGATTATCAAAGACACAGTTTTTACAGTCTCATAAATGATTTTTGTTCCTTTTTTATATGCTCTAAATCCCCCAGTGGGTGGCTTAGCTACGAACCCGTTTCGCCTAAGTTCGAAGAATCCTACCAAGTGGTGAGCAACGCTTCCACTCGGAGGCTTAGCTGCGAATCCGTTTCGCCTAAGTATGAAAATCCTACCGAGTGATGAGCAACCCTCTCACTTGGGGGCTTAGCTGCAGTCCAGTACTCGCCTAAGTTTGTAAAATCCTACCGAGTGATGAGCAACCCTCTCACTCGGGGGCTTAGCTGCAGTCCAGTACTCGCCTAAGTTTGTAAAATCCTACCGAGTGATGAGCAACTCTCTCACTCGGGGGCTTAGCTGCAGTCCAGTACTCGCCTAAGTTTGTAAAATCCTACCGAGTGATGAGCAACCCTCTCACTTGGGGGCTTAGCTGCAGTCCAGTACTTGCCTAAGTTAGAAAAATCCTACCGAGTGGCGAGCAAGCCTCTCACTCGGGGGCTTAGTTGCAGTCCAGTACTCGCCTAAGTTTTGAAAAATCCTACGGAGTGGTGACCAAGCCTCTCACTCGGGGGCTTAGCTGCAGTCCAGTACTTGCCTAAGTTTGTAAAATCCTATCGAGCGATGAGCAACCCTCTCACTCGGGGGCTTAGCTGCAGTCCAGTACTCGCCTAAGTTTGTAAAATCCTACCGAGTGATGAGCAACCCTCTCATTCGGGGGCTTAGCTGCAGTCCAGTACTCGCCTATGTTTGAAAAATCATACCGAGTGGCGAGCAAGCCTCTCACTCGGGGGCTTAGCTGCAGTCCAGTACTCGCCTAAGTTTTAAAAAATCCTACCGAGTGGTGAGAAAGCCTCTCACTCGGGGGCTTAGCTGCAGTCGAGTACTCGCCTAAGTTTGAAAAATCCTACCGAGTGAGGAGCAACCCTCTCACTCGGGGGCTTAGCTGCAATCCTGTACTCGCCTAACTTTGAAAAATCCTACCGAGTGACGAGCAAACCCTCTCATTCGGGGGCTTAGCTGCAGTCCAGTACTCGCCTAAGTTTGAAAATTCCTACCGAGTGATGAGCAACCCTCTCACTCGGGGGCTTAGCTGCAGGCCAGTACTCGCCTAAGTTTGAAAAATCCTACCGAGTGATGAGCAACCCTCTCACTCGGGGGCTTAGCTGTAGTCCAGTACTCGCCTAAATTTGAAATACTTCCAGAGTAAAGAACGACATTCCCACTCAGAGATTTGATTACACATTCCATCCTTATCCGCAAGGACGAGGAGGTGCAGGTCGACTGTGACCTTCTCCTCGGAGCTGCGCCACAAGTACAACATGCACTCCATCCTGATCCGAAAGGACGACGAGGTGCAGGTCGACTGCGACCTTCTCCTTGGAGCTGCGCCACAAATACAACGTGCGCTCCATCCTGATCCGCAAGGATGACGAGGTGCAGGTCGACTGCGACCTTCTTTTCGGAGCTGCGCCACAAATACAACGTGCGCACCATCCTGATCCGCAAGGACGATGAGGTGCGGGTCGACTGTTACCTTCCCCTCAGAGCTGCAACACAAATTCAAAGATTATTCTGAGTGAAGAAACAAGTTCCACTCGAAGGTGAACACGACCATATTCAGAGATAAACCAAATTTAGATAAATCCTAAGGATCCGGACCACGGATCAAAGTACTCGGGCATCAAGCCCGAAGGAGTTTAACGGTTACAAATTCACTCGGCATCCTGAGGCAAATTTAAAGTGAGGCATAAAGTTTGTTCACTCCGCAGGAGGAGGACTAGCAGGCTCGACGAACTCGTCCAGGTCGATTCCGTCAGCAATCCGAGTGGCGGCAGCGATAAAGGTTTCCATGAAAGATTGGAAGTCGTGCCTCTTGGTATTGGCAACCTTGATCGCCGCCAGCTTCTCTTCTCGCGCTTCCTTGCAGTGGACATGAACCAGCGACAGAGCCGCATCAGCGCCGCACTGAGCAGAGGACTTCTTCCATTCTTGCACTCGACTAGGAATCTCATTAAGTCGAGCCATCAAAGACTCGAGGTCATTCTAGAGCGTCGCCCTTGGCCAGAGTGTTGTGTCGATTCACGACACCGCGACTTTCACTCGAGCTAGATAGTCGACAACACCAGCGATGTGGGATTCCAGTCGGAGCACGTTCATAGCAGCTTCGTCCTTTACAGCAGAGAGGATGGGGTCCAAGCTTGTCTCAACTCGCCCAGTTTCTTCCTCGAAGTTCTGGCAAAATTCTGCACACACAATACAACGATGAGTCAATGGTTATCTATCAAGTTGACAGCAACAAGTCAGTAGGACAAAGGGAAGCACCTTCAAGCATGATGAAAATCTTCTTGGCAAGTCCTCCCAGATAGTTCTCCAGATCATCCCGCTTGCGAGCAATGCCTTCCATCTTTTCAGTCAGGTTCTTCTTGTCCTTCTTCAGACAAGTTGCCTCCTTGTTGGCTTCATCAAGGGAGGTTTTCAGCTTAGCCTGCTCTTCCTCCAGCTTGCCGACTGAAGCCAGCTTCTGGTCAGCGAGTGCAGTTTTCTCATCAGCTGTTTCCAGTGCGGCTGCAAGGTCCCGATCCTTGTTCGCCAGAGCTTGGTTCAGCATTTCTGAAAGAAATAACGCTCAGTTCAGAAAAAGCAAATAACATCCGGTTCAGAAACAAATCAATCGATAAAGTTTTTCGTGCCTGTGGCTTCATCCTTGGCCTTCTGCAAGTTTGTCTTGGCCAGCTCCAGGTCGAGGTTGAGCTGAATCTGCTTCTTCTCCAGGTCGGCAAAATGAGCTCCAAGTTCACAGGATTTCTGTAATCAAAAGACAGTCAATCGACGGATGGAAAGATTGGTTACTTCGGAGCAATAGTGTGATAAATTCAACAAGTTCTAAGACTACTGTCGAATCAAACATCCAATAGTAGTCTCGGGGACTACACCCAGTGGGTGCACTTAGCATGCCCCCACTGGTCCAGTTTCCACACGACATGGTCTGTCCAGGCCGAGTGTAAAAAAAAGTTGTTCTCATACCATAGTCGACTGCCCGCAGTCGACCACGGTCTCAGGGACTACACCCAGTGGGTGCACTTAGTGTGCCCCCACTGGTTCAGGTTCCACTCGACATGGCCCGTCCAGGCCAAGTGAGAAAATTCAGATTCTCAGACCACAGTCGACTGCCCACAGTCAACTATGGTCTCAGGGACTACACCGAATGGGTACACTCAGCGTGCCCCCACTGGTTTAAAGACTCAATCGACACAACCTAGTCGACTCAAGATACAAATTTGCTCAGTGGCAAGTCAAAACACCCAGTGGGTGTACAAATGCGAAACGTAGACCGATGAAAAGATTCTTCAAGGAAAGTTTTCAGGTAGCATATCCTAACAGAACAAGCGACAAGCTAAAAAGTCAGTCGGTGATCAACCAACCTGTACGTTGCTCTGAAGAGCTGAGCTGGCGTTGTAAGCAGCTTGGCTGGCTTCTCGGACCATCTTCATCTGTTCCATCATGATGCCCGCCTGGCGTATAGCTTCCTTAGCAGTGCCCACTTGGTCCTCTGGGATGTGATGTGCAGTAAAGAGTGAAGATGGATCGGCTAGAGTCTGCGCAGTCGACGCTGAAGGCTGAGCAGTCGTCGGTGGTACGGCAAAAGTCACAGAAGTCCGATTGGCATTGCCACCCTCCTGGATTGCCGTTTCCGTCGCCGGCGTAGACTGAGGCATTTTACCAGCTGACGCCTTCCGGTTTCTTCTCCCCTGAGGCCTCAGTGGCACATCCTCGTCGTCACCTAGAAGATCAATGACATTGGGAGGAGCTGCAAAAAGAATCAATCACCAGAAATTCAGTCGACCAAAAAGAATCAATGAAGACAGGATTACGAGAGTCGTACCCGGGTTGGAGGTGACTGCATCTTCCGTTTCCTCATCTTCATTCCTGTAAGCGGAAGTCTCGGAGGTAGCAGCACTGCGAATTTCAAGATTCAGTCGGTCATGTCTACCACGGTGAGTCGACCAAAACTCAATTCGTACTAGAAATCGAGTCCAACTATTACCCGAAAGCAATGGGGATGGTCACTTTGATCTTGGGCAGGGCCTTCTGCGGTTTTGACGGCGCAGCTTTCGGTTGCTTCGGTGCCTTCTCAGTCGGTGCAGGAGAAGACATCCGAGGGTGCTTTGATGACTGCCCGGTCTGTGCAGTCGCTTTGCCACGGATGCTTGCCGGATCGTGAGTGTGCTTGGATCACCTTTCCCTACGAGGAGGCGAGTCGACCTCTTCTTCATCACTCGGGTTGTCGCTCTCCTCGTCCTCTTCTCCATCAGTGTGCCACTCGCCGCTCTCGCCTCCGCTCGCCTCCCCCTCTGGATCCTGCTCCTGCTCCCCGTTGGGCATCAAGTACTTCTGAGCAAGGGCCTGAAAGACAACAAGAGAATCAAAAATCAGTCGGTTGACAACAAGCAGTTACATGATAAATCAAGAAAACACTAGGGAATTTAGAGTTGGACCTTGTCTGGTTCATACGAGTTGTCGAGTGGAGGGATCCTCCTGGACCCCCTGGGGTTATCCTTGTTGCCAGTGAAACCCCTCAGCCACTGCTCCACCGTATCCTCGTTGACTTCCTCTGGGTGGATCCGAGTGGTATCATCAATGCCCGAATACATCCACATCGGATGGTCACGAGCTTGAAGTGGCTGAATGCGTCGTCTGAGGAAGACCTCCAACAGATCCATGCCGGTCACGCCATCATGGACGAGCTGGACCACTCGCTCGACCAGCACCTTCACCTCCGCTTTCTCCTCCGGGGTCACTTTCAAGGCAGAGGGCTTCTCGACTCCAGCCATGGAAAAGGGGGGAAGTCCAGTCGACTGACCTGAAGTCGGCTGGTCTTTGAAGTAGAACCAGGTCGACTGCCACCCTCTGACTGACTCGGGAAGGATCATGGCTGGGAAAGTGCTTTTACCTCTCATTTGAATCCCAAGGACCCCACACATCTGGATCACATGCGTCCTCTCGTCACTCGGATTGGCCTTCTTGACCGACTGAGAACGACACGTGAAAATGTGCTTGAAGAGGCCCAGTGTGGTCGACAACCCAGGAAATTCTCGCACATGGACACGAAGGCAGCAAGGTACACGATGGTGTTGGGGGAAAAGTGATGAAGTTGTGCTCCAAAGAAGTTCAAGAAACCTCGGAAGAAAGGATGGGGAGGCAAAGAAAACCTGCGGTCGACGTGAGTAGCGAGGAGAATGCACTCACCCTCCCGCGGCCGCGGCTCGGTCTCGTCCTCCGGGAGCCGCGCTGATTCGTGGGGGATCAGTCCCCCCTCGACCTGATCGTCGATGTCGTCCTGACGGAACATCGACCGGATCCAATCGCCCTGGATCCAGCCGCGAGGCAAGCCGGACCTCGACGAGGATCCACCCCGGCTGGTCTTCTTCCCCTTCGCCTTCGCAGTCGCCTTCTTCGCGCGCTCCAAGGCCACTGTCTTCTCCTTACCCCTTGCAGCGGGCGGAGCTCGAGCAGGGCGGCGGTGCCGAGAGCAGAGATGGATGCGGTGGAGAAAGCAGAGGAGAAAGGGGAAGAATGGGAACGCATTCTGCAATAAACCCCAGTCCGGCGCCTTATATGAGGTCCTTTCCGAGTGGCTGACCCGTGGGCCCAGGCGATCCTATCAAATCCCGCAACAGTCGCGCACGTGATACGTGGCGAAAAAGGTGGCGCGGAGTTCGAGGTGGCCCTGCCTAATCCAGCCCGATTACTGCGGCCTCCTCCACCCCGCACGCTTCCCAAAATTCGAATCCTGCGAGATCCGCGAGCAGCAGAGCAGCCTGATAGACTGAAGATTTTTTCCATGTCAACACTTGAAGCTTAGCAATAAAAGTTCACTCGACAAAACCAAGAATGGATCAAGGCGACTGAAAAAGAAGTTGAAGTCATCATGACTATTCATTTGATCCCAGTAAGGCGCTTCCGAAGCGCAAAAATTGAATCGGAGGTGTCCCCACCTCCTTCTACACTCGAACCCTGAACCATTCGGGGGCTAATGATGAAGCTATTTACCTAGGGTAGGGTCATAGGCCTGACCTAGATACCCTCCCCTAGAACATCACCCTAAAGCCAGAAGCATTCGAGGGATATCATTATTCATTCGACCATAAGCATTCCACTCGGAAGACTCGAAGTCACTCGACCGCAACAACTATCACTCGACAGACAGAAGATCTGAAGTCACTCTGCATAGCAACGGTCGGACGTTTAGTTCATAGACTTAATGATCATTTATGTCTCTTTATTACTAGCGTTACCAGTAACGCCATCTCTTTATGTACCTTAAACCCCTTCTAACATGGGCTGGCTGAGGTCTGGGCGCACTCTATATAAGCCACCCCCCTCCACTGGGACAAGGGTTCGCACCCCCTGTAACATACACACATGCTTAATCCAGTCGACCGCCTCCGGGCTCCGAGACGTAGGGCTATTACTTCCTCCGCGAAGGGCCTAATCTCGTAAAACTCGTTTGTACAACTTCGCCATAGCTAGGATCTTGCCTCCTCATACCTACCCCCATTCTACTATCAGTCTTAGAACCACAACACCATCCGCCCGCATTTCACTCAACTAGTCCACCCAATCTCCTTCACCAGCTCCCCCCTCCCACCACATCCACAGTAGAACCCTCTCCGGCACCACCGTGCTCACCCCGGTCGTGTGCCCGCTCTTCGTCGTCAAGCCTACCTCCACTGTCGTTCCCAACACGCGGTGGCCCGCGCCTCGCCGTCTTCGTTTGCTCGCCAGCCACCCTCAAGCATGTCGATGCAGTAACCCTCACCTCTCCTGTGGTCCGTCCGGGTTTCTATTAAGAAGCCTGTTAGTTACTGCTGTCCATCGTGGTGAGGCATATTTCCTCACAATCCCTCTTCAAATTTTGTTCCGTATGTTCCCAAATTGGCTATAAAATAACGGAGAGCGTATATATGTTCATTATCTACCTTCCTTACTACATATAAGTTGTATTTGTTCCAATAAGTTACTGCCTATTTACAGATCGCGGGCGCCCAAGTCACACAAACTTAACAAATTAGATGTACATTTTCTAAATTACTGCATGGCATGTTTAGAAAGCTTGATACCAAGTGGTTAGTTTTATGCTTATCCTCCTTTCCTGAGTTTCGCATGTGTTCTCTGTAGATTCCGAGTAGCAGCGACAACACTCATTTAGGCCATGTATCTTCATGTGATTCGGACAACCCTAGGTCTTCAGCAGATTGTGAGGGATTAAGTAGTCTTGAATGGGATAGAGCTGCAGCAATTACCCTTCCGGTCAGGACACAGAGGAAAGCTCCAAGGAAGCCCACACACCATCCTAGAGGTGTATATGAAGTAACCGAGATTGATTTAAAGTCCTAGGCTCCAACTAAACCAGATAAAGCATGCATGAGGTTCAGGAGTGTGTGTGGATTTGTTGGTAGGGCAAGGCTCAACATTAATCTGCCGGGGTTTCGGAAGGCTGACACAGAAACACAGCGAAGGATAGTCCGGGAGATCATGGATCACTTCAATGTTCCAGAGCAGTGGAGAATGCAGGTGGAACACGCTGCACTGAAGAATGCTAGGGATGCTTGGAGAAACTAGAAGCACGTGTTGTACAAGAAGTACTTGAGTGAAGGCAAGGAACCAATCCCTGCATACCCCAAAATTACAAAGGCAGACAAGGCAGAATTTAAAAGGGCCAGGGCAACTCCAGAGTTTGTTGAGAAGAGTTTTAAGCAATCGGGACTTCAGAAGAAGAACATACACCCCCATCGTATGGTTGTGGCAGGATACTACGGCATGAAACTGATATGGGAATAGGAGGACAAAGAGCAGTAGCGGCGGGTGGGAATCCGGCCTTTAGTGAAATCAGGGGCGAAGGCTCCAGAGACTACTTGCGGGCACGTGCAAAGAGGTGTGATGACGGAACTTATTACTTTGAAAACGCACCTGACGCCAAACTGTATGAAGTGATGGTAGAGGCTTCCAAGATCCTTGGAAGGTTCTACAGGAACTCAGGGCCATGTGACATTCTATCAATTGCTCTGGACACAAAAGAGCCCCCTGGCCGTGCAAGGGTATAGTTGTTAATGTCCCGCACAAGAGGGCTTTCACACTCAGCAAAGAAGAGAGGCTCAACATGAAAAAAGTGAGGAGTGAAATGAAGCAGAATGCATTGTTTGAAAAGTTGAAGAAGGAGATTTATCCGGCTTTTCGAAAGGATGTTGAGGAGTCAATGATGATGCAGAAGACTCTAACACTGACAGATAGCCAGCAGATGGGAGGGGAGGCAGGCATGGATGATGCTGCTTATTGCGCGACAACACTGCACAAGAGTAGTTGTGCATCAGCTGACCCCAGCGACACTGAGACCGCAGCTGCTCGTGATGATGCTATATCTGATCTATGTGGAATGAAAGATAGACTGAAGGGCATGCCTACAAATTATGAAGGTACATTAAAATGTGCAACTGCCTGGCTTTGCCCACCCTTATTGGAAGATCGCTTCTTCTTGGACAATGTGCCATTGAAGCCGGGCTGTGTGAAGTGCTACGTGACTGAAGTAAAGCCTGGATTCAATGAATTTAACCTAAAGAATGTCCTAGGAGACTTCGATGAGCAAATGACCTTGGGAGAAACACTGCTACATCACATCCAGTGGCCACAAAAGGAAATAGAGTTCATCGATGAGATTCATGAAGCCCCATCAAGAGCAAGTCGCCCCTCAACCGGTGACGCTATCCTTTCCACAACAACTCTCGCGGGCTAATGCATCAACCTGTCATCAGCTGGACCAACTTTGTGGTGTACAGGCCATGTCATCCTCTGCCCCAAAGCCGCTAGTGGCAAGGCCTACAACTGCTGATGACGCACCACCGGTTCAGATGCCGACCACTGAAGCAGCGGGGGGAGACCCGGCTGCAGCACATGCTCAGCAGACCAACCTGGTGGAACAAACTGCTAAGCAGTCTGATGCTTCGAAACTGCCTGCTAAGCAGTCTATAGGTCCAGAACCGACTGCTCATCGGTCCGTCGGTCCGCAGGCGCGTGATCAGTATACCAATGCGCCAGCACTTCCTGCTCTGCAAACCAACGCGTTGGCACGGCCTCCTCAGCACACCAACAAGTTGGCACCACCTGCGTAGAAACCCGACATAGCTTCAACGCATGGTCAAAAGTCCGATGCCTCTGCTCCTATAGCCCAGCAGTCCGTCACAGCAGCAGTGCCAGCTCAGTGGTCCGGCATAGATAAACCATCTGCTAAGAAGTCTGTCCAAGCTTCACCATATGCTCGGCAGTCTACCTTGCAGGCAACCAGACGTTCTGCCAGAAATGCTTCAAGTACCAAGAAGGAAGTGGCCAAAAAGGCTACACCCACGACCACGAGGAAGCGCAACAGAAAAGTGAAGAGGAAAGAGAACGATTGCCTCTTACTTAAAGCGCTCATCGCCTAGAACCAAATTAACAGCAGCTTGTTTGAATCGGGGAGTAATATTATTTCTGACGCCATGGATGATGAAGAAGTAGAATTGTTGCTTGCTAAAAGAAAAGCAGACGTACTTGAAGCATGCAATTACATCCATGGCCAGCCATTTCTCATTGGCGAATACTTTGATGAGTGCAGCTCCAGTTGCCACGAGTTACATGAATATTGCATGGATCAAATGTCAGCAGGTCATCATGCTTTGCTAGTCCACTACAATAGAGATCATTTCTGACACGATGCTGGTTCCATAAATGTGAGGACTTACATATCTTCTTCAACTTCAACATGCTTGATGCCACTCTTGTTAGGTGCCTGATTTTGTAAGTATTTAACAAACTCTGATCAACTTCTCCATACAAAGCTGTAAATGATAAACATCTAACTGCATTTTATTCCTCTCAGGGGATTGAACACGCAGAGAAGAAAAAGGGAAAGTGTGTATTTCATAGATCCTGCATTAGCAAATGGCACATCATTAGATGGTCAGGACCGACGGGACTGGGCCGTTAACAGGGTCCTCCTTATCTTCGAAAACACATCCCGTGTAGAATCATTTCTCTGGCCATATCATGAATGGTAAGTCAAGTAAACAACCATGCATACACTGATTGTCTTTCAGATTTCGGCATCATTCATAAGTTCATGGCTTTCTTAATATGTAGCACTCACTGGATATTGGTATTCATTAGTCCAAACAAGAACAAAGTTTACTACATCGATTCTCTCAGAGAGTCAACAAACGCCCAGGATCTGACGCATGTTCAACAATTCTTAGATAGGTATTGAATTCTATGATGTTGAAATTAATTTGCGTTCATATCTGGTTCAATAATTGATGTTGTCAAAATTCTTCATCATTTGCAGTGTGCTCGCATTTTGGAAAACTAAACCAGGAAACCTGTTCAAGACGGAACAACCCGTGCAGCACGAGATCGTCTCTCTAGTAACACACCAAAATCCGTTATTTTCGGAAAAATTATCCAACAGTCTGCAAATACCTTTCCTTACGCCAGTCAAATGTTCAAGCTTCTAAATAAACCTCTTTCTATTTTGTACAAAGAAAATATAATACATCTAACACCGGTTAGGTTGTTCCTAATAGGACAAATACATGACTAATTTTGTACAAAAAATTTCAGTGTCCTCAGCAAGAAGCAGGGACCAACCATTGTGGATACTATGTTTGCAGACAAATGATCTCCATCTGCAAATCTGCTGATAGTTGTGACAATCCTCGCGAATTAGAGCAGTAAGTCTATCTTAATTAATATCTTCTACTCCACTCATATGGCACATTCTGATCTTAAAAATAGTGCAGCTCATCTTATAACCGAGAACCCCTGAACCGCTCCCGGCTGGTGAATTACTGATGGTTTGGAGATTTATCAGCGACTTCTTCCTGGATCACTACATCAATCCCAGTGGTGAGAACGAAGATTTCAGCATGCGTTCTCCTGAAACATTGAGTAAGAGTTAGCCGCTAAACATATAACGCATGGATCCATTGTTTTCCATCTGATGAGGTCTTCGTATTTCATACACTATGGTTAATTATGTATTGCATATATGTGTGGACAAATCATTGGAATTTAGCTACCATATGTTCAATTGCAATTGTTGCGAAATCTGATGAATGTTTTTCCTGTGGACACTATTTGTTCAATTGAATATTGTGGCGAATTTGCTTTTTGCGTGCCGATTCAAAATGGGATATTCTGTTTATTTGTTCAATTGAATATTGTGGCAAATTTTCTTTTTGCATGCCGATTCAAAATGGTATATTTTTGTTTTAACCTGGCAATTGCTCCGCACACGGTTCAACTAAATGAGTGTGTGCGACCCACATCGGAAAGCATACGTCAATCTTAGCGGAACCGTCAGTGATACACAACAGATCGTAAATGATTTACAGCGCTACTATGTGTGCGTGGGTTCTCCGGAACCGTTTGTGATATCACGTTATTGCACACGAGAACTGGGAGTAAACCGTGCCCAATGCAAAATATAATCCCAGTCGTAATTTTTTCAGGAAACATGTGGGATCCCAAACGAAAAGCACACGTCACTCTTGCGGCAACCGTCGGTGATACCTAACAAATCACAAACGTTCTGCAGCACTTGTATGTGTGTGAAGGGGCTCCTGAACCGTTTGTTATAGAACATTATCGCAGACGGTAATTGTTGGAAAACATGTGCGATGGAGTCTAGCATGGCAGACGTGTTACGCAGAAAACTCGTGTGCCATGGGGCACAAATATCACACAGTTCATATGTTGGCCCGTGTGCCTTACATACTGTTTCCCAAACGGTTTGTTACGACATACCATGTGGTTTCACTGAGTCATTAGAAACACTTAATCACCAATACTACACGTGTGGAAGAATTTAGTGTGTGCCGCATTGCACACGATTACATTTGGGAAGGCCTCTAGATCACTGCTCCATATCCCCGATGGTTTCTGGGTCGTGTGGGAAGGACACCCTATCGCACACACTCACTTGGCGACGGTTCCAAATGCCGTCGCGGAAAGGGGTTAAAAACCGTTTGTTTAGGACTGACGCGCACCAGTGCTTCTTCTGCTATCTGAAGTTTGCTGATGACCTTTGGGGATATCAGATTCAACCCGGCCCCGCCGTCCATCAACATCTTTGTGACCTTGAGGTTGCGAATTGTTGGAGAGACCAACAATGGCAAACATCCTACCGTAGTTGTGCGGTCGGGATGGTCCTCCTCTTCAAAGATGGTGGGCGTGCGTGACCATTTGAGTGGCTTCTGAGCCTCTGTCGTTGGTTCCACGACATTGACCTCACGTGCCCACCATTTGAGTTGGTGGTGAGAGGAGTACAGGGATGCACCCCCATCAATGCACAGGGCGTCAGTGGCCTTCTGGAACTCCTGCTCACTGGTTTCCTCTTCACCCCCTCCATCACTCTTATCATCGCAAGCTTCCTTCTCTTGACCCCTGGCAGGTTTTCCTTAGTTCCGGAAGGGTTTTCCGGGGCGATTTGCTTCACCGCCTCGGCCCATCCCGCCAGCAATATTCTGACCTTTTTCCCTATCACGCTTCTCATATTCTGCCCTCTGCTTCTTGAAAAGCTGCTCAACCTGATGACACTCTTCAAGATCGTGGCCTCTGGTCCGATGAATCATGCAGTACGGCCCATCACCTTTCCCGGCCTTCTCGGCAGCCACAGCCTCTCAGAAGTCAGCGAACACGACAACTTCCTTGCCGGGGCTTTAGCTATAGCCTTCTTGCCGGTACTAGGTGTGCCTGATCCTTCGACAGTCATCACTTCCCTATCCTTGTGCCTCTTGCTGCATTTCTTGCTCTTCTTCTGGCTGGTGGATTCATCATCATCCTCTGACTTAACATTGACGCAGTCCTCTTCTCCGGGTAGTTTCTGTCCTTCCTCCATCCGAGCACACTTGTCCACCAAGGTGTACAGCTCCTTCACAGTCTTGGGCAACCGCACGTTCATCTTGGAACGAATCCCGCAGTTTGCGCACATTGGATTGGAAGGCAACTATTACAGCTGTTGGATTGATATTCGAGATGTTCCTGTGGACTCTACTGAATATCTGCAAGTACTTTCGGAGGGTCTGCCCTTCTTTCGATTGGAGAAGCTACAAATCGCTGGGCCGCCTAGGTTCTTGGTGGCCGCTAGTGAAGGCAGCAATGAACTCATGGCACAAGTCAGCCCATGACGAAATGGAGTTCTCTGGCAGGTGCATTAACCAAGACCTCAAATTGGACTTGAGAGCCAAAGGGAAGTAGTTGGTAAACACCTTCTCATCTCTTCCCCCGTCAGCTTGAACAGCAATGGTGTAGATGCCGAGAAACTCTGTCGGGTTTAGCCTTCCATCATACTTCTCGGGTATCTCTGGCTTGAACGTGCGGACAGACGGCCAATGGACTTGCCGCAGCTCACGAGTAAAGGCAGGGCACCCAACCTCGAAAGGTAGGCACCCACCAATCTCGAGAGCAGGCTCGTCAACATCGGGACCATCGCACCCATTGGCCCGACTGTGGTCGTCGCGGCGTCGCTGAATGACGACGCGTGTGTCTCCTCTCCGCCGGTCTTCCAGGGCTCGCTGTTGGCCTGGACGCGCTCGAGGGTCAGAAGAGGCCGTCGAGACGTCGCCGGGTTCTTGATTATGCCGCGCTCACGATGGTTGCCCTGGCAGAGACTGCACCATGGGGGTGGCCCCTTCGGTACGACCAGCAGCGCGAGCCGTTGTCGTCGCTTGGGGAGGCCATGGTGGGCCAGCTCGCTGTGAGCCCCCAGCCTCGGCGAAAGCGAGGAGACTCTGGCTGGTGGCGCGCCACTCGTCTATCTGCTCGGCCACCGGTGAAAACCTCAGTAGTAGCTGAGCCCACGCCATATCCTCTGTAGCAGTGCTTGGCATGGGTAATGATGATGTGGACTGCACCGTTGCTCGACTTCTAACAGTGCCAACGTTGAAAGCACCACGTCCTTGCTGCTGCAAGGCGGCCACTTGGATGGCATGGTGACGTGGCGAAGGCGCTTGAGGGCCAGCGGCTCCGTTGGGTGTAGCGACCTATTCGACTTACCCAGGGGGAGGTGCGCGCACTACGGTCGCTCCAGTGGTGGGGTGGCCGGAGGGCGGCGATTTGCCCCAGACCGAGCGCCACCGCGGTGGCTGTGCCCTTCGGCGAGAGGAAGCGGTTTGGACAGAGTAATCCTTTCACCGGTACCTCGCGGAGCATGGCCATCGGGGTGTTGTTGATGCTTCTCTCCCCGGCGTCTCCTGCTCCTGCTTCGACCGCGGGGGAGGTGGTGACGGTGCTGCCTGCTCTGACCACATCCCCAGCAGCATCCACATCCTCGTGCGCCTCCGCATCCCTGTAGCATTGGTGGCTACGGGCGCTGGAGCCTTTGAGGTGGACGGGTGAGCTGAAGCGCCGACTTTCTTCTAGGGCGCCATGGTCGATGGCGCCGTCGAAGATGAATATGGTGATGAAGATGACGCGCTGCTCACACTTTCAGGTTCGCGCAAGTGATCCCCCTAACTGGCGCGCCAAAGATGTCGCGGGAAACCACGGCCACCTATGGGACCAAGGGTCCCTTGCTAGTTCCGCAGGGGGGATGTCACGTTGCACAAAGAGCAGAAGAGCAGAAGAGCATGGGGCAGCACGACAGAGATCACACAGGCAATTTTACCCAGGTTCGGGCCGCCGTGAGGCGTAAAACCTACTCCTGCTTTGGTGGATTGATGGTGGAAAAATGGTGGTGGTCGTAGCCCGTTTGCCTGGCAAGGTTGCCTTAGGGCGAAAACGGCTATGCGCGTATGAATGTATGGGTGTCCAACTTCTAACCCTTTCTACGGTTGCCATGGGCCTCCTTTTATAGATTAAGGGGTCACCACAATGGCAATTTAGTCATTATGCACTGATAAGATAGCAAACAGTGCTATCATACGTAATTCCGCAGGCTGACAGGGCGCATTAAATGTGCCGCTCAACGTCATGTCGTTGCTTGCCCGGCAAGCCTTACCGGGCTGCCTTGCGAGCTTCACGCCTGCTTGCTTGACACATTGCAGGATGGGTGTCGTCTGTAGGTATTTGCTCTACAAAGAGGCTCCCATGTGACGAATGGTTGCCACTCAGTCACTTTAAGGCTTGAGACTAGACAGATCGACGACGTGCATGATGGTGAGGTGGTTTCGCATCCGCGAGTCCCGGCAGGCCCTGCTGGGGCGTCTTGTGGGTTTTCTTCCGGGGGTAACCCCATCCTCGCCAGGCTCGCCTGCCCGGCAAGGGTGGCTTTTCTCCTGGTGGTGTATTGCTTCTTTGGCTTGGTCTCGGTCCTCTTGATCTGCATGTTGGTCCTTCAAAGATCCTGATCTTTTGCACTTTGCCTAATCTTGGTGTTGTAATCTTGATCTCATGCCTGTGCACTGTCTGGGCAATGGACCCAGGGTTTGTTGCACCGACAGAAGCCCCCGGGCCTGCCCCGATCGTGCTGCCGAGCGTCGTCGGGGTAGGTCCTAACAAGTGCACAGGTAGGGATGCGGAAGTGGCCGGCCCCTTGGAGTCTTCTTTGCTTCTTCATTAATCTTGAGCCCAGGCCAATTTCCGGTTTTCCCCTGCGCCGTGTAAAGCCAATCATGGTGGGGCCACCATTGTAATGGCCCATGAATTACTTTAACGCACGGGGTAGAAATTCCCAATTCACTCTTCCCACCACGCTCTTATCCTTAGCCACGTATGCCACATGCATTGCGTGGGGTAGGTAACGGAGGCGCGTGGTGCGGGAGAGCATCAAGGCGAGGGCCCGGTCTTCTTGAATTGGGGGAGGAGGGTGGTGGTCGCTTGTTGAGGGAGCGGCTCCCCTCCTCAACCCGCCTATAAAAGGAGGGGCGAAGGGAGAGCTGAGTCATCCATCTCCGCATCCCTTCTTCCCTGTCTTCTGCCTCTTGCAAGTCATGTTGAAGAGAAAAGCCTGGGGCCAGGCCCCGGGCTCCAGTTTGGGGTTAGAGTTGCCACATGTTTGTGTTGGCGCTTGGGGAGAGAATCTGGTCCATGCTCGGAGAGGGCGCTGTGGACAAGCCGCCCGTGGCGAGGGAGATATCAAGCTTCCCCATGGTGGGGAAATGCTTGCCCCTTTCGCCATGGTTGGCTGCCCATTGGGAATTGTGGTGTTTAGCCCCGGGCGGCTGCTTCTTGATGGCCCGACGTCCATGTCCTTGGTCTCTTTAATGGTCGCCCGGGAGGCAGGGCTGGGGATCGTTAGTAATCCCAGCATTGCCCCCTCTAGAGGTTTTGGGGTTGATGTCGACGAGAGGCGCGCCTCCCTGGCCGCCAAGGTGGGGAGCGACAAGCTTCGAGCCCATTGGCCGTCTTGGTCGCTTGCCGTCTCTCCAAGGAGGGCGTCAGGCTAGAGTCCCGGCACTTCTCGAGAGCATTAGTCAGGGAGAGAAAACGAGGGAAGACGGAGAAGGCAAGTGGCGGGATGGCGTGGATGCCTTCGCCTCCGGCCGGCGACCTGCCACCTCATCTTTCGCTCTTCCCCTCCCTCCCCGGCACCATCGCCACCAGCCGCTTTTGGTGACAACCGGGGAGGGATGTTCCCTTGGTGCCTTCGCCGCCCCTCCTTCAGTCTTCCGGTAGTGCTTTGGTGGATGACTCCATCGGTGACCAAGCCGGGGATTCTGGCTGGCCCTGGAGGTGGTGATCGAGGGACAGCCGCTCTGCTCTCCATGCCCCTCCTTCGCAGCCTCACCACTCCCGATCTTATCAGGCCGCACCCAGCAGGTCGTGGCTGGACCGGGATGGGCTCCTGCTTGGATGCCCTCTTCGTCCTCTCCTCGTCCCACCGCAATACCTGGTGGAGGGAAAATGAAAAGAGGAGATTACGGGGCACTTATCTTTTTCCAACCTTAAGCTTGTAGGCACTTGCCAAATTTTAGTTCAAATAATGTAATCTCTCGAGTCCATGTTTGTGTTCTGTAAGATTTGTACTTGGATGATCAACATGTTTAATGAAAAAGACAAACCTTGTCGGGAACCTGTGCATGTAGATGTCCATGCAGAGGTCGAATGCACCTTTATTTTAAGTAAACGAGTTTTCCCTACCAGGCTATCCTGCAGGTACCCTTTTTATTTTGTTGCCGGAGAACTGAGCCTACCGAGCAAAAAATAAAGATACCAACCCCCTGCCAATCTCTTTTCACCAAAGGCCACTGCGACCATCCTGGCTGAAGCAACGTTCACGTCCAGAGATGGGAGCACCTGAGTTTCAAAGAGTGCCGAGGTTTTCTCACGCACAAGTTTTAGTTTACATAACACTTATGGATAAGAGATAAAACGTATCAGTTTGGCTTGCCGAAGATCACAGCGTTGGTCTCATCCTACCTCGCACAAGCCCCCGAGCGTGGGTTGGTTGTGGCTGGTACACCAAGTCGCGATGCCCGGAGGCACGGACTTAAGAGGGTGCGCATGCCCATGAGCTTGTTCGAGAGCGTCTTGCGAGGATTAAGGACACCGAGGCTCTGGGGCAACAAGGCTTCGGCGAGGTGTGGTTGTGGGCGAGCCCAGGCGTACACACCTGCCTAGCCCCCACGCGCGGGACGCGCGAGGAGGAGCGACGGGCAACTGCCGGTCTTCCTGGGACAAGTTTGGAAAGGCGAACAAAAAAAATAGGAAGAGAGAAGATTTCCATCCCTGGCGAACGAAAGACACGAGAGCTCCAAATTTCATTCAACAAGTTGAAAACTAGCTATAGAAAGCAAGCAAAAGAACAGCCGCATCCGACACCTAGACCAGTCTTCTTGTCTTCCCACCAGCACGGAGCATGGGGCCTCCACTAGGACGTGGGTGGGAGCCCCCGTGAGGCCCAGGGGCGACCTCAGGAGACTCCGGGGCGTGTATAGCCCCAACTCATTATTACATGAGAGTGTCACGAGCGGAGACCTTCATAGGCGCGGGGCCTTGCTTCATGGGTAGAACTTCCGGAGGTGCTGGATATTCCAGTCGTTCTGGATGGGGATCCCGTCCTGCGTCTCCAGGCGCGCGGCGCCAGGCCGGGAGACACGGGCGATCCTGAATGGGCCCTCCCACATGGGTGAGATCTTATGCAGCCCTTACCTGGAGAGAACCCGCCTTAGGACGAGATCACCCACCTTGAGTGTCCTCGAGCGGACGCTGCGGCAGTGGTACTGCCGCAACGCCTGCTGGTACCTCGCTGCTCGGAGCGAGGCTTGGCGGCGGCGTTCCTCCCCCAGCACGAAGACCATCCCCCATGAGGCGTCCTGGCGTGCCTCATCAAACGCCAAGACCCGCGTGGAGCAATGCCTGACCTCGTGGTGCAGAGCCGCTTCAGCTCCGTAGATGAGGAAGAACGGAATCTCGCCCGTTGGCTTGGTCGCGGTGGTGCGGATGGACCACAGCATGGACTGGAGCTCATCGAGCCAACCCTTGCCACAGGCCTTGAGCTTCTTCTTGAATGTTCTTGCCTTGAGGCCTCTCAGGACCTCTGCATTGGCGCGCTCTGCCTGGGCATTGCTCCGCGGGTGTGCCACCGAAGCGTAGCATATCTGCATTCCAAGGTTTGCACAATATGTTTTGAAAACGTTGCTGGTGAACTGCGAGCCATTGTCAGTGATGATGTGATTAGGAACCCTAAACCAGCTCACGAGGCCCTTGATAAACTTGACGGCCAAGCCGGCCGGGATGGTGCGCACAGCCTCCACCTCCGCCCACTTGGTTAATTTGTTGATGGCGACGTAGAGGTAGCGGTAGCCCCCGAGAGCTCGAGGGAACGGGCCCAGGATGTCCAGCCGCCAGACCACGAACGGACATGAGAGCAGGATGGTCTGGAGGCCCTAAGCGGGCTGGTGGATCTGCATGGCATGGAACTGACAGGCGTCACAGGATCTTACCAGCTCGGTGGCATCACTGAGCACTGTGTGCAGAAGAATCCGCTGCGGAACGCCTTGCCCACGAGGGTGATCGATGAGGAGTGATGCTCGCAGTCCCCGCCATGTATGTCGGGCAACAGCTCGCATCCCTGCTCCCTGGAGATGCATCGTAGAGAGACATCGTTTGGCCGTTTTCGGTTGAGGTCATCGTCCTGGATGAACTACGCAGTGGCCTGGCGGGCCACATCTTCTGCGTCATCCTCCTTTTCCGGCAAGGTGCCTTGGAGCAGGTACGCCTTAAACTCCTCGGTCCAGTACCCCTCCTGAGGTTCAAGTGCGAGGAGCAAGCGGGCTCCTGAGGTCGGGCCGCAAGCTAGGGCGCCTGAGGGGGGTGCCGGAGGGAGCTCCTCTTGAGGCGATGCTGGTCCCGCAATGGGAGGAGCTGCCGGATGCTTAAAAATCCGTTCCTCAAAGACGCTAGGCTCCTGAGGTAGATACTAAGACGTCCTCTTGGCAATTTCATCCGCCTCCTTGTTCGTGCCGCGCGGCACGTGCTGCAATTCTAGGCCCAAGAATCGTTTCTTTATTTTGCATACCTCCTCGAGGTGTGCCTCTATGTGCTCGTCCTTCGGCTTGTATGCTTTGTTAGAGAAGTTGACGAGGAGCTGGGAGTCGTCCTTGATGGTGAGGCGCCTCACCCCAAAGCTGCCACAGCCTTGATGCCGGCGATCAGGCCTTTGTATTCCACAATGTTGTTGGAGACCTTCTCGCCCTGCTGGAAGCAGAGCTGCACGGAGTAGTAGAGCTTGTCCTGCACGGGCGAGATGAGCACGGCTCCAGCCCTCGCGCCCTAACGCGCAAATGCACCGTCGAAGTACATGACCCAGCCATCCGGTGCTTCATTTCTAGGTGAGAGGGAATGTTCCTCGCCCACTTCTCGGTTGGGAATCAGTCCATTCCGCCACGAAGTCGGCGAGGGCCGCACCCTTGATGATCCTGGTGGTGCTAAACTCCAACTGGAACGCCTGTAGTTCAATGTTCCATTCAGTGACCCTCCCCGCGGCGTTAGGGCTCTGGAGCACCCTCTCCAGGGGGTAAGCTGAGACAACCTTGATGGGGTGGCCTTGGAAGTAGTGGCGCAGCTTCCGGGAGGCGACGGGGAGCGCGAGCAAGAGCTTTTGCGGCATGGGTGCGCGCCCGCGCATCACGCAGCACCGTGCTGACGAAGTACACCAGGTGCTCATTGAGGCCGAAGGCATTGGTGGAATCCTGCACCTCCTGGGGCTGAGGGTCCTCAGGAGCCTTGTCATCTGTCGAGGCAACCGTGGCCTCAGGAAGACTATCCTCAGGAGTCTCGCTGTCTGGAGGATTGGCCGAGGCCTCAAGAGTGCCGTTGACCGATAGGGCGGCCGAGCCCTCAGGAGCCCTGTCCTGAGGCCACCGCACCTCGGCCGGGTGCGAGGTGCTTCCCCGTGAGCCCTTGGTCGGGCGCTCCTCCCGAACTGCCACCAGCGTTGCGCTGGTGGAGTGAGGCATGGCGGGCAGGTAGAGTGCCAAAGGTTCAAGGGGCGCGGTGCTAACATCACCGGTGGGATAGTGAGGTACTTCTTGAGGTCTTGGAAGCTGCGTCAGACTCCGGAGTCCTCTCAAATGGGCCTTTCTTTTTCATCAGCTTGAAGAAGGGGAGGGTGCGCTCCCCTAGCTTGGAGATGAAACCCCCGAGCGAGGTTACGCAGCACGCCATCTTCTGCATCTCCTTGAGGGTTTGCGGTGGACTCATCCTTTCTATGGCCTTGACCTTCTCGAGGTTGGCCTCGATCCCTCTGTGCGACACCAGGGAACCCAACAGTTTGCCAGACTGAACGCCAAACACACATTTTTTTGGGTTCAGCCATAGGTTCACTTGGCGCAGGCTGGCGAACGTCTCCCCCAGATCTTCGATAAGAGTTCTTGCTTCCCGAGATTTCACCACTATGTCGTGGATGTACGCCTCAACGTTCCTCCCGAGCTGCTGTCCTAGGGCGATATGCATCAACCGTTGGAAGGTTTCTCCTGCATTGCGCAGCCCAAACGACATGCAGGTGTAGCAGTACACCCCACACGGGGTTAGAAAGGCTGTCTTCTCAATGTCTTGCACCGCCATCTTGATTTGCTGATAGCCCGAGAAGGCGTCCAGGAAGCACAGTAAATCGCATTCGGCGGTGGAGTCAACGATCTGGTCGATACGTGGGAGAGGGAAATGGTCTTGAGGACAGGCCTTGTTGACGTTGGTGAAATCGACGCACATGCGCTCCCTCCCGCCCTTCTTGGGGATGATGACTTGGTTCGTGAGCCAGTCCGGGTGCCGCACTTCTCAAATTACGCCGGCCTCCAGCAGCTTGCGGGTCTCCTGGGTGATGAACGACTGCTTCCCCGGGGCTTGCCACCGTGCCTTCTGCTTTAGCGGTCGTTCGTTGGGGCGCACCATCAGGTGGTGCTCGATTACTCCACGCGGAACCCTGACCAGGTCCGCCGCCTCCCATGCAAACACGTCCTTGTTCGCGCGTAGGAAGCTGACCAGCACCTCTTCTTGGTCTAGAGGGAGGCCGGCGCCTATGGTGAAGGTGGAGCCCTATGCCCCATCTTCATCGATCGGCACCTGCTTCGTCTCATCCAGATCTTGAGAGAACAACTGCTTCTTCTTCGCTGGTGTAGCCCTGGGGTCCTCCGGGGCTCCTCCTCACTTGGCCGCGAAGCCGCCGCGGCTCTGAAAGCCAACTAGAGGGCCGAGAGCGCATCCTTGCTATCCCCCGCCACGGTGAGGATGTTGCTACTTCTCGGCATCTTCATGAGGTTGTAGCCAGGGTGGGTTGCCGCCATGAACTTGGCTAGGGCCAGGTACCCAAGGATGGCGTTGTACGGGAGGCTGATGCGGGCGATGTCGAAGTCGGTAAGCTCGGTGCGGTAGTTGTCACGTGTGCCGAAGGTGACGGGGAGGCGGATCTGCCCTAGGGGATAGGTGGAGCCATCAACGACCCCGGAGAAAGGCTTGGTAGGGCGGAGCCGGCCATGGGGCACATGAAGCAGGCCGAATGCTTCCACAAAGAGCACATTGAGGCCGGCGCCATCGTCGATGAGGGTCCTGATGACCGCTACGTTAAAGATGGTGGGGGTGCAGAGCATCGGGAGTGCGCCGGCGCCGGCCATGGTCGCGGGATGGTACCTCGAGTCGAAGGTGAGGTCGGCCTTAGGCACCGCCCAGCCCGGCGGAGCTCCCCGCTGCACGTGGGCGGCGCCCATCTGGCGGAGGAACTTCTTGGCATGGCAGTCCGAGGCTGGCGCCTATGAGCCGCCAAGGAGGTCCGCGATGGTGTGGGGCGCCGGCGCCGCGAAAGGTGGGGCCCGCCGCCTGGTGGGTCCCGCCGGCTACCGTGAACTCGGCCGACAGCTCGGGCTGGCCGCTTGCAGGCCATGCTGACCGCCTTTTACTGTATCCTTGCCCTTGATGACGAGGTCCTTGTCGGGGGGCGCATGGCTATAGTCCCGCCGCTTGGCGGGCACTTACTATAGCCACACTCCGTCTCATCAGATTAATGGTGCGCAGACTCCAAGGGGAGGGAGGACCGACTGCTAGAGGTTGGCCCGCCCTCGAGGCCTCCTGCTCGGGGTACGCCATCTTCTAGCTGCCCGCAGACAGGTAGGGCCCGCCGCCTGTGGGCCGTATCGACCGCCCGTCGTGGGAGCATGGCACCTGCTGATGTAGGACGCGCCATGAGTCGCGTGGCCATAGTGCCACACTGGGCGAGGGGTGTCCGCTTGGTACACCCGCACTGTGGCCACGTTTCTCCAGGATTCGGGGGTGGCAGGTCGTCCTGTAGCCACGCCTCGTCTCGTAATAGTAAATGGGTGCAAACTTTGAGGGGACGCAGGGCCGCTTGCTAGGAGTCAGCTCCGTTGAGGCCACCTTCTGGGAGCACGCTGTCTTCTAGCAGCCGGCCCAAGGAGCCAGACATACGTCCGGGAGGTGCGAGGGGCTATGCTAGCCCCGATGTCTTGAAACGCTATGGGGTGCTCATGTGGCTCCTTGTGGTCAATCCCTCTGAGAGTAGTCCCCGAAACTGGTGGGGCAACGTGGCTCAAATTGAGGCTCCTTGGCAGCTTCCTACTCCAAGTGGTCTTGTATTCTTGCTTCGTACAGCTTCAAGTGGTGCTGTCTGCCAGGAGCCGACCAAGGCTTGGCCGGCTGTCCGGCGAATTCGAATCGTCATGGTGGATGCCGGGTGGTGTGCCTGCCGGGTCGCAGGCCTCCCGCCTGTTTCTCGCTTGCCATGCGTCACCAGCAGGCCAGGCCGGCCAGCCAGCCCACGCATGTGATGGGATGTCGCTCCAGGCCCAGGCCGGCCACTACAAAGCCTCGGCGAGCGCGCGTGCGGCCGGGGTGGACGTTTGCCCTTCTCATGAGCATTAACCACGCGCCATAAAGCCGCAGAATATGCGGGGTCATGCAGGGCGTGGGCGTAGTTAATCCAACGGACCCACGATACGTGCTCTCAGCTTCGCCGTGCCGCCGTGGTTATAAATAGGAGGAGGTGGGCATGGTAGAACGCACGCACGCCCCCCTCACTCTCCATCTCCTTCTTTCTTTATCTTGCTACTGTGTTGCGCCATTTTGCTACCCGCCGCCGAAGCGCCGCCGCAGCCCGCCGTAGGTTAGCTCATCCGCGCCGCTACCAAGAAACAACCATACATGGCGTGAGCCGACTGGGATGGTTCAAACATCCACATCGACCACCTCGAGTTCCTCTGTCAGACGCGGCAGCTTCCCTACGTGGCAAATGTGGAGGTGCGCGTTCATCCCAAGAGGGAGATCTTGCCGGTGCCGGAGGAGGGCGAGCGCGTCGTCTTTCGGTCGCACTCCCTCCGCGGCTTCGGCCTGCCGACAAGCGGCTTTCTTCGCTCCTTTCTCTATTTCTACCATCTCCAACTCCACCACCTCACGCCAAATACGGTGGTGTTGCTCTTTGCCTTCGTCACCCTTTGGAAGGGGTACCTCAGCGTCTCGCCCACACATGAGCTGTGGGGGGAGCTCTTCAACCTCAAGCTCGGCACTGCCATCAAGGGCGAGGCGGCGTGGTGCGGGGCCTGCATGGCGGTGCGACGCACCGGATCCGGGGTCCGCTTCCCAGCCCTCGCTCTACTGGAGTCGGCCAAACGCTGGCAGAAATCATACTTCTACGTCCGGAACATCCACGAGTCGTGAGACTACGTCAACCATCTGGCTTACCCGGCCGGCCCGCCGCTCGAGCCCCGGAGCAACTTGAAATACCGGGAGAAGACGCTGCTGGCCGCCATCACCACCGCTCTCACCCGGCTCCAAGAGATAAAAGAGTCGGAGAGCCTCAAAGCTTCGGACCTGCTGGCCGCCGTCGTTGAACGCCGGGTGCTGCCTCTTCAGGCCTGGCCTCACCTCATCAGTAGCATGAGCGGCCGCCGGGACACATGCCGGATGTCCACCAACGTGCTGCCGGACATGGAGGTGGTCCGGCTTGTCAACTACTTTTCTGACTACAAGCTCGTCGAGGGGAGCTGGCGGTTTGGCAAGGAGCCATATAGTCGCGCCAATCCACCGCCTCCGGTTAGTTTTCGATTCTTTTTTTGCTTGTGTCAATCTTCTTCGTGCCACCTGACCGTCTGGCCGTGATGCAGCGCTTCCCAGGCCAGACGGCAGCCGACGCGCCGGATCCAGGCCATCAGTACCTGGTGGACCACGCGGAGGGTGACGTGAACGACCTCGAGCTGGGAGCGGCCGCCATGGAGGAGGACGATGCCGCTGGAGGCACCGGTGAGGGAGCATGTTGCTCCGTAGGAGGAGGCGACGATGTCTGGGACAGGCCGGACAACGACGAGGGGGAAGACGAGCAGCGCCGCGCCCCAGACGCCGGCAGCACAGGCGCCGACTCCTCGACGGCGCCGACTGGAGCACCCGACCTGTCAAAGCATCGCGCCGACCCCGAGAAGTTTGGTAGCCGGCCGTCCAAGAAGGCCAAGTCCTCGGTCGCCGTGACCAAGAGGCAAGAGGCTGCGAAGGCGGCCATCGTCCCGAAGGGCCCGAAGCAGCGCCTGATGGTGTCTGCGTAAGTGTCTTGGCTTTTCTTCTTCGTGAATCTCTATCTTACATTTGCTTCTCTTCTTGCAAACTCTTTAGCTTCGTTCGCCATGTCGTGCAAGGCTCTGCTTTCTCTGTCGCGAGCCCCATCCGCCTGGGTGATTGGGGTGGCAGGCGGCCCCGAAGACACCCGCCGGATGGACCCGGTCGCCGCCCTTCGGGAGGCGACGGAGAAGAACGCGCAGGAGGCGCAGCAGGAGCCGGACGCTGCGGCCCGGGTAGAGGCGGAGGCGGCGGACGCAACGCGGGTGGAGGCCGACGCGGCAGCCAAGGCGTGGTAGGAGGAGGCGGCCCGCGATAGGGCTCGAGAGGCCACTGGCCCGCAGCAAATGGAGCTGCCGGTGGTGGAAGGCCAGGCGCTGACTGGAGGGGCCGAGGCCGACCAAACGGCCCTGGAGAGGGGAGGATCCGACCCCGTCATCCCTGAGAGGGAAGTGCCTTTGCACGCATCCACTGCTAGCGTGCGAGGCTGCCGGCCCGAGGAGCCGGAGGTGCCGCCATCCAGCGGTGAGTTGGTGGTGAGCCGCGTCCCTGCGCGTCAGCGCTTAGCGCGGGAAGTCTCAGCGCCGAGGCTAATGGAGGCTGGGGCTGCGAGCTCGTCCGCGCCCGACACTGAGGCCAAAAGCGTTGCTCCGCTGGACTGGGCATCAGGAGCCAGCTCGGGTACCCTCAACGGGGCAATGAAGGGCATCTTGGAGCAGTTCAACGCCCACAGAGCCACCCTCCTGAAGTCCAGGGAAGAGCTTCAGACGATGCAGGCGGTCGTCCGGGTAAGCTTTTGCTCTTGTTTTCAATTATTGTAATCTTCCGTGGGGGCGCGCCAGCGCACCCACTAGCTGTAGCCCCCCGAGTTCCGGGCCGGCTGCTGAGCAGGCTGGCCGGAACTTCAAGGTGTGCTTCCGTGTCCTGAAGTGTCGCCTTTGTTTGTAGGATTACCACAACTCGCGTGCCGCTGCCTACAACGCCCAACACCAGGCGCTGGCCAAGCGGACCGTCGACCTGAACCAAAGCCGACATAAGTAGGCAGTCTTTCCGCGGGGGCGCGTTAGCGCACCCGCCGGGTGTAGCCCCCGAGGTTCGGGCCGACTACTGAGCAGGCGGTCTGGATCTTCCGGCAATTATTTGTTTTTGGCTAATGTTGATGTTCCTTTCTTGTATTGCAGAGGCCGCCGCTCAGCTGCAGGCGCGCTTGGGAAAGCTCGAGACTAAGCTCAAAGACAGCGAGTGCCAAGGAGCAGGGGCGTAGCCAAGCCGCCAAGGAGTGCGACCGACTAGTGAGGGAGCTTGCCGACCAGGCGGAGAAACACCATGCGGAGATCTGGCAGCTGAAAGACAGCGAGGGGCTCCTCAAGGCCAATTTCGAGACTCAGTGCTCGGACTGGGCCGAGAGGGAGAAGCTGATGTCGGAAGGCTCCGAAGTGATCCAGGACATGGTCGACTGTAATTCATTTCTTCTCTTGTTGTTTAGGCTCCAAATGATGCAGGACCAGCTTCTAAACTCTTTAGTCTTCTTCTTGGACAGAATTTCTTCTAGGTTGCTCTGTTGCCGTCAGCCAGGCCATCGAGGTGCGGCGTGAGCAGCGGCGGAGGGCAGGCATGGACATTCCGCCGAACGCACCCCGGAATCTTGGCGAGCAACTCCTGGCCGTCAAGATGCGCCTTGAGCCAGCTCACAGTCTGCTCCGCCGTCTGCAGCGCGCCGGGTCGCAGGTCCTGGCGGGGTTGTGGCCGAATGCTGAGATCCCTCGCACCCCAGTTGGACCGCCGATTGGCTAGAGGTGGCGGTCGAGCGGTTGGAGGCCTGGAAGGGCGCCGCGGCCCGGGCGGGCACCTGGACCGCGTTGGAGTTCGCCAAGGCCTGGTATCCGAACCTGAGGCTGGCGCAGCTGGCCACCTTCCGGCAGGAGGCCGGACCCAAGCTGGAGGCGGTGCGCGACGAGCTTGTCAAGCGCACGACAACAATCGCCGAGTATGCCGACACCGGTGTCTTCATCCAGGAGTGGGACGACGAGGGCGCTGAAGTGTCGCCCTCCTAGTTCAGGTTGAAACCAGAGGAGGGGGAGGACTCTGCGGAGGAGATCGCCTCCAGCGACAAGGGCGAGGATGATCAAGACGAGGAAGGTGAAGACATCACACTGGATGATGGAGCGACCAGCCAGCCTCAACCTTATGGGGCATCGACTAGCGAGCTGTGGGAGACCGCGTCGACTACTGCCAATGCCGACCTAGCCGAGACCCGCCAGTCGGATGCTCCACCAGTCGGCACCTCCGCCTCTGCCGACCTATCAACACCGCCTGCAGCACCCCTGGCCTAGGCAGCTGCTTATCTTTGAAGTTTTTTCTGTCTTTATGTCTTTGAACAAACAAGTTAAATTTGCGGAGTTCCACCCACTAGGGGTTTAATTCAAACTCTGTTGAATGCTGGCCATGGGCCTCTTGTTATGTAAATAACTTTATTTCGCACATGCTTGTGCTCTTGCCGGGTTCTCACTTGGTTTTGCTTTTGCTCTATTTGGCTTTTTCCTTTGCCGCCTTCCTTTGGCTGCCGCCCTGCTAGCCGAACAGCCGCTTTGCGTATTGTGGCCGGGTCAGGTACTTGGCCATTTAGGATAGACAAGTACTTCGGCCGTCTAGAGCGTAGCTAGTCAATCGAGAAGCCGTCCGGCCAGCTGCTCTGCAACCGGATGGGTGAGGCGAGGAGCCGGCTTGGCCTGTATTGGTGTTCTTGCTTTGTCATTCTTTGTGTGGACAGCTTTTCCTGCCTTTAGCTCTTGCCAGCCGGACAGCCGCTCTGCAAACTGTGGCTTAAGGCAAGAGAGGGCTCAACTGTCGGCACACTACTTGGCCAACTGCGGGTGGTACCTACATAGGTCAAGGCGGCGAGCCCCTGGGCGGGCTGACTGGACCCGGTGCTGGGCGAAGGAATGAATAATACATTCACATGCAAGCTAATCATATAGATAAAGAAGGTAGCCCCCGAGTGCTCCTCGGGGGACATGCTATCTATGCATAATACAAAAGGTAGCTTGGTACATACAGTGCATCAACCGTAAAATGGGCGGAGAAGATTCGCGTTCCATGGGCGCTCCGTCTCTTTGCCGAAATCTTCCCTCTTGCGTGCCCTGGCCTTTTGTGCGTCGATGAGGTAGTAGGAGTCATTGCCCAGGGCCTTGCTGATAATGAAAGGTGCCTCCCACAGAGCCGAGAGCTTGTGCTGGCCGGCTGTTCGCTAGATCAGCCAGAGCACAAGGTCCCCCTTCACGGAAGGATCAAGGCCTAACCTTCCAGCTGTGGTAGCGGCGCAGGCTCTGCTGGTAGATGGCGGACCGGCTGAGTGCCAGTAGCCGGGCCTCTTCCAGCAGATCAACGTCGTCTTCTCGCACCTGCTTCGGTTCCGCCTCCGTGTACATGGTGACGCGAGGCGAGTCAAACTCGATGTCAGTTGGGATGACGGCCTCTGCCCCGTACACGAGGAAGAAGGGAGTGAAGTCGGTTGCTTTGTTCTGCATAGTCCAGAGACTCCAAGGGACAGCCGGGAGCTCCTCGATCCAGCAGCTAGCCGAGCGCTCCAGCGGCTCGACTAGTCGGGCCTTGATGCCGGATAGGATGAAGCCGTTTGCTCGCTCCACCTGGCCATTTGACTACGGATGGGCAACAGACGCTAAGTCCAGTTGGATGCCCTGCATTGCGCAAAAACGGGCCAAGGCGCCTTTGGTGAAGTTTGTGTAGTTGTCGGTGATGATGCTGTGCGGGATGCCGTACCGGACGGTGATATCCACAATGAAGGTCACATCGGTCAGACCATTGAGCTTCTTGATCGGCTTTGCTTCAATCCACTTTGTGAACGTGTCCACGGCGACTAGCAGATGGGTAATGCCGCCACATGCTATTTTGAATGGGCCCACCATGTCCAACCCCCAGACGGCAAATGGCCAAGTGATGGGGATGGTCTTGAGTGCAGAGGCCGGCAGGTGTTGCTTGGAGCTGAAGCAATAGCACCCCTTGCACTTGCAGACCAACTCCTTGGCGTCATCCAAAGCAGTCGGCCAAAAAAACCATGGGGGAAAGCTTTGACGACAAGGGATCTGGAAGTGGCGTGGTGGCCGCATTCGCCTTGGTAAATATCTCTGAGGATTGCCATGCCCTTCTCTGGGTCTAAGCAGCACTGAAGGCACCATTCACGCTGCGCCTGACAAGCTCTCCGTTCACAATTGTATATGCTGCTTCCCGGCGCTACACCTACCGGGCTAGAATCTCGTTGGCTGGTAGCTCTCTGCTCACTAGGAAGTTTAGGATGGGCTGCGCCCAAGATGGTGCTTCTACCACTATCATCATAGCAACAGGAATTAGGGCGGTTGGGTTGGGAGGTGGCGGGTCGGAGACGGCCATGGCTTGCTGCGTCATTGAAGTCCCGGGGCTGACTGCTGCAGTCCCCAGGCCGGGTTCTGAAGTCCCCGAGCCGGGTTCGAGTGCTGAAGCCCCTGGGCCGCTTGCCGAAGTCCCCGTGCCGACTGCTGAAGTCCACGAGCCTGTTCCGACTGCTCCGGGGTCATCCGGCACGAAGATGGATTTTGATTCCGGCGAAGGCTTGATAGATGGCTTGCGCAGGCACTCGAGTGAAACGCCGGCTGTTATGGCTTCCCGGCTAGAGCCGATCCGGGCCAGGGCGTCGGCTGGTTCATTGTCGGCCTGTGGCACATGGAGGAACTCGCGCCCGTCGAAGTGTCCGCTGATCTGCTGGACGAGGAAGCGGTAGCTTGCCATGTTTGCACCATTGGCATCCCAGTCACCAGACGACTGCTGGACCACCAAGTCCGAGTCGCCATAGCACAGAATCCGGCGGATGCCAATCTCCTTGGCAAGCCGGAGCTCGTGGATGAGCGCCTCATACTAGGCCACTTTGTTTAGCTGACCTTTTCAAAGGGGAGAAGGAAGACTTCACTCGCATGAAATGTCGGGAAGGTTTCTCCATGTATAACCCCATCGACTGGATGAGTTTTTTGTGGCCTTACTCAACCTTTTTCCAGAGTTATGCTAGTCGGCAAAGTGGATATGCAGCGTGTACTCGAGCTTGTCGCCTTTGGGAGAGTTGAGGACGATGCCGGCTCCCAAACCGGTGCGCATCTTCGAGCCGTCAAAGTGCATCTGCCAATGGATGGAATCCGGCGCTCGCGGCAGGTACTAGGTGTCCGCCCAGTCGACTAGGAAGTCGGCCAGCGCTTGGGACTTGATGGCGGTGCGGGGCTGGTAGAGGATCGTGTGGGGAGCTAGCTCGATGGCCCACTTCGCCACCCGGCCTGATGCATATCTGTTGCCAATGATCTCGGCAAGTGGGGTGGTGCAGATGACCGTGATGGTATGCTCCTAGAAGTACTCCTTGAGCTTCTTGGCGGCAAAGTATACACCGTAGCACATCTTCTGGAAGTGGGGGTAGTTCTGCTTGGAGGCGGACAACACCTCACTTAGGTAGTAGACGGGCCTCTGGACCGGCTGTGCCTTGTCGTATTCTGGACGCTCGACCACGATCGCGGTGCTCACCACCCGGTTGGTGGCGGCGATGTAGAGGAACATGGGTTCCTTAGCAGCCGGCGCAACCAGAACAGGCGGCGTGGCCAGCATCCACATGAGCTGGAGAAAGGCCTCGTCCGCCTTGTCGTTCCACTCAAAGTAGGTGGTCTTCTTCATCAATTGATACAAGGGGAGGGCCTTATCACCCAGCCGACTGATGAGCCGGCTGAGAGATGCCAAGCACACGGTGAACTTCTGGACATCCTGCAGCCGGGTGGGCCTCTGCATCCGCTCAATGGCCTTGACCTTCATGGGGTTACACTTGATGCCGCGTTTAGCGACAAGGAAGCCAAGGAGCTGGTCGGCTGGTACTCCGAAGACACATTTCTCCGGGTTGAGCTTGATTTGAAAATGGGGCAGATTCTCAAAGGTCTCCTTGAAATCCTCCAGAAGGGTGCCGCGCTTCTCCGTCTTCACCACAATATCGTCTACATAGACGTGGGCATTTCTGCCGAGTTGCTTGAGGAGAGACTTCTGCATGCAATGTTGAAACATGGTGCCAGCATTTATCAGGCCGAACATCATGGTCAGGTAAGAGAAGGCTCCGAATGGTGTGATGAAGGTGGTCTTCAGCCGATCGGCCGGGTTCAGCTTAATCTGGTGGTAGCCGGAGTAGGCGTCAGTCACTTGATCTATCTGAGGCAAGGGAAACGGATCCTTGGGGCAGGCTTTGTTGAGGCTAGTGTAGTCAATACACATACGCCACTTGTTGTTCTTCATCAAAATGAGGACTGGGTTTGCAAGACAGACTGGGAAGAGCACTTCCATGATGAAGCCGGCTGCCAGAAGCCGGGCGATCTCTTCACCAACAATCCTTCTCTTCTCTTCTGACAGGCAGCGGAGGGGTTGCTTGACCGGCTTTGCATCCGATCTCACATATAGCTTGTGATCGGCGAAATCCGTCGAAACACCTGGCTTGTCTTTGGGAAACCATGCAAAGATGTCCCAATTCACACAGAGGAAATCAACGAGCTCGCTTTTCTATTTGTTGTCGAGGTTTGAGCTTATGACAGCAAACCTCTCTGGGTGCGTAGGATCCAAGGCAATCTTCTTGGTTTCTTTGGCAGGCGGGAAGGAGCCCTGAGCCTCCGTGTCCTTGGGGTCGGATGGCATGTCTGGCTTCTCGCCGGCCATTGCCACCATCCGGTCAAGGAGGCGCTTTTCTTCGGCAATGACGAGGGACTCGGTCAGCCGACTGCTAGCAGCGACGCACGCGAGCGACTTCTGGTAGTCGTCGGCAATGGTGATGATGCCCTTGGGACCCGGCATCTTCATCTTGAGGTATGCGTAGTGCGGTACTGCCATGAAATTGGCGAGTGCTGGTTGGCCCAAGAGCGCATGGTAGGGGCTTTCCAGATCAACCACCTCGAACCACATCGACTCACGGCAGAAATGGAGATTGTCACCGAACAAGAACGTCTATCTTGATATTGCCCATTGCAGAGCAGGAAACTCTAGGTACGATGTCATGGAAGACATTCCGGCAGGGCAGGAGCTGCTTCTCCTTGATGCCCAGCTTCTCCATGGTGTAACGGTAGAGGATGTTGATGGTGCTACCCGCGTCTATCTAGATCCACGAGAAATGGTAGGCCCGCCTTTCCGTTGAGAATGTTGAGTCCAACACCCTAGCATAAGCACCCGGCGATAGCATCATGGCCGAGTGGTCAGCACGGCTCCAGCTGATGGGCCTCTTAGACCAGTGCATTAATTCGGGACCTCTGAGGCGACGACGTTCACCTCCCAGTGGTGTTGGTGCCGGCTGTGCTTATCGTCGGCTTCACTGGTGAATATGACATAGGTGGCGTTGGCGTTGGGGAACTAGTCTTCGATCATGCCGGCCTGAATGGCCGCCGGCTGCTAAGGAGGAGGAGCTGGCGGGCCAGCATGCGGAGCCGGCAGGCCCTCGCCCTTGGTAATTCTAGTGAGCCAGTGGCATTTCCGAGTGGTGTGGTTAGACGGCTTCATGCCGCTGTGGAACTTGCATAGGACGTCAAGTGCTTGCTCGAAGGAGAAGGCGGGCAACCAAGCGGGCTTGCTGCCCTTTTGACGCTTGGGGCCGGGTTGCCCCTCCAGCTGCTGGTCTTCGACTGTCGTAACTAGCCGGCTGTTGGAGGCCGGTTGCTGGGCATTGCGCTTGTTGTCGTTCGGCTGATGGGGCCGACTTGAGTCACCAGCTGGCGTGTGAGGAGCCGGTGGGAGCACCTTCTCGGACGTGTCGACCTGAACCTCCGACTTCATGGAGGAGTCGACGGTGGCGTACTTGTTGGCCACGATCGGAAGCTCATCCAAGGTGGTCGGCTCGTCGCACAAGAGCTTGTGCTTGAGCAAGGTGCCCTCTCTGCACCCGGCGGTGAAGTTCTCGATGGCCTGCACCTCGTGCACCCCTTCGCAGGAGTTGCGCAACTCGGCCCAGCGCGTCAAGTAGTCCCGACTGGACTCAGTCGGACCCTGAACGCACATGGAGAGCTGGCGTGGCTTGGGGGCGCTTGTAGGTGCTGGTGAAGTTGCGGATGAAGACATCAGCGAAGTCCAGCCAGCTGTTAATGCTGTAGGGCTTGAGGATGTTCAGCCATGTCCGGGCGGTGCCCTGGAGCATGAGCGGAACGTACTTCACGGCAATGCGCTTGTTGCCATTTTCTATGCTGACGGTCATGGAGTAGTCGACAAGCCAATCATCCGGCTTCACGGAGCCATTATACTTGGGAGTATCTCGGGGGAGCGAGAACCCTTTGGGGAAGGGCTCGTCGAGAATGCGGGGGCCAAAGCAGGCTGGGCCGATTGCATCTTCTTCTTCTACGGCTAGGGACCGGGCAAGCCGCTCGATCCGTGGCGTGCATCGTTCTCTCCGACTCCTTCACGGGGGCAAAGCCGGCCTCCGAGAGTCGGATGGTCAACAGGCGGTGGGCAGGCACACCTCTCTCCGCGAGGGGGAACCAGACGGTCGTCCCGCCATTCTTCTGCTCGTGGGAGGCCATCTTGGTCGCGCACAATCATGATGCGGGTGTGCCGACTGCGGCTAGTGGCCGACTCTTCGTCTCACCAATCGCGAGCACCGCTTGTTGGGGACCGGGAGGTCGCTCCATGCTCAAGGCGGGGGGGGGCGGGGGGGGGGGGGATGGTTTTTGTCTTGCCTGCCGGATTCCACCACGCGGCGGCCCACGTCCTGCTACGCGGTTGCAGCGTCGAGGAGCTGCTGGAGGCGCGCCATCTGGCTGTGATGCTCGTCGCCTTCCAGGTGGTCCAGTTTCTCTACGGCCGCCTGGGCGGCGCGCAGGTTCTCCATCGGGGTAGCGTAGACTGGGCGTCCGACAGCCAGCATACTAGCGATCGCTACACCGCGTTGCCGAATCATGCCGGTTTGGCTGGGCTCGCCAGCTGCTGGGGTGTTGCCCGCAGCGCTATCGATCCCGCGCTGCCAGGCTTCAGCGCGGCGACTCATGGCCTCCAGCTTGTTGGCGCTATCAAGGAGCGAGACGCGGAATGCTTCCAGCGTTGCTCCGTCAGTGTTGGCAGTGACAGGGGTAGACATGCCCTACAGGGTGACCCGCAGCAGGACCTGGGGTGCTTCATCAGCGTCCCCGCTGCGGTCGGTGACCATCACCTCCGTGATGAGGCCGGCGTTGGCTCCGCCAGCGACAGGAGGGAGCGGGTCGTCGATGATCACCATGTTGACTGGGAAGGCATCGGTCGAAACCGCGTCGGAGTCGATGAGCATCTTGACGGGCGGATCGATGGAGCCGACGGACTCCAAGTCGGAGGCGTGGTCGTTGGCGATGCAGAGCTTGCCAACGAGGTCGACGAGGCAGCTCTGGGAGCTGGCCGCACCTACATCGGGCACGGGCTGGTCGGACAGGCTGATCCCGACGATGAGATCAGCGAGACAGCTCGCAGCGCAAACGGCCTCCGCGTCGCGAAGCATGCTGACGCAAACGCCATCGGGCGTGCCGGGCTGGCTGCGCTCGCCAGGAAGGAAGAGGGTTCCCGTCCAGAACGTGTTCCCGGCCGACGCTGTACTTAGCCCCACGGTGGGCACCAGATGTCGGGGATATCTAGCGACGTATGCCAGGGGGTGGCTTATCATGGATGGGGACAGGAGTAGGTCGTCGGGCCCTGGAAGCGGGAGTGAGTGAGATCTCGAATGCCTACGAGTCTTACCCAGCTTCGGGGCTCTCCGTGGAGATAACACCCCTAGTCCTACTCTATGGGCTCTCTGCATGTTGACTATCGTCAATAGGGGGCTACAAGGTTGCTCCTTGAGCTGTTCGGCTAGAGGAGGAAGAAGGGAAAGGTTAGCTCCTTCTCCTCTCTGGCTACGTGTGTGTATAATGGCTAGGGTCTTGAACCCTTCGCATGGGTGAACCTAGGGGGTTTATATAGGCCTACCCCCAGTGGTACAATGCTAATCCGACCGGGTGTAGGACCCGGCCGTCAGTGTCTCTGGGTGCCGGTTTCTCCATCGGCTGCTGGGGCCCGCCGCCTGGTGTGTCCCGCCGGCTGCCGCAAACTCGGCCAACAGGTAGGGCCTGACGCCTGCGGGCCATGCTGACACCCTTTTGCTGTAGCCTCGCCCTTGATGACGAGGGCTTTGTCGACGGGCACATGGCCACAGTACTGCTGCCTGGCGGGCGCTTACTATAGCCACACTCAATCTCATCAGATTAATGGCGCGCAGACTCCGAGGGGAGGGAGGGCCGCCTGCTCGGGGTACACCGTCTTCTAGCTGCCCGCGGACAGGTAAGGCCCGCCGCCTGCAGGCCGTACGGACCGCCCATTGTGGGAGCATGGCGCCTGCTGACGTAGGTCACATCATGAGTCGCGTGACCATAGTGCGGCGCCGGCGAGGGGTGTCTCCTTGGTACACCCACTCCGTGGCCATGTTCCTCCGGGATTCGGGGGTGGCAGGTGGTCCTATAGCCACGCCCCGTCTCGTCGTAGTAAATGGGTGCAAACTTTGAGGGGACGCAGGGCCGCTTGCTAGGAGTCGGCTCCCTTGAGGCCACCTTCTGGTCGCACGCCGTCTTCTAGCAGACGGTGGAAGGAGCCAGCTGTACGTCCGGTAGGTGTGAGGGGCTTTGCTAGCCCGATGTCTTGAAATGCTATGGGGTGCTCATTGGGCCACCCGTGGTCAATCCCTCCGACAGTAACTTTGTTCGCGTGATGACCCACAATTATAGGGGATCATCTGTTGCTCTTTTCGATAAGTAAGAGTGTCGAACCCAACGAGGAGCAAAAGGAAATGACAAGTGGTTTTCTGCAAGGTAATGTCTGCAAGTGCTGAAATTGTAAGTAGCAGAGTAGTTTGATAGCAAGATAATTTGTAACGAGCAATTAACAATAGTAGTAACAAAAGTGCAGCAACGTAGCCCAATCCTTTCGAGGCAACAGGGCAAAACGGTCTCTTATGATAAGCAAAGCGTTCTTGAGGGTACACGGGAATTTCATCTAGTCACTTTCATCATGTTGGTTTAATTCGTGTTCGGTACTTTGATAATTTGATATATGGGTGGGCAGGTGCTTAGGTGCTATTCTTACTTGAACAAACCTCCTACTTATGATTAACCCTCCCACAAGCATCTGCAACTACGATAAAAGTATTAAGAATAAATTCTAACCATAACATTAAACTTTTGGATCCACTCGGTCCCTTACGGAGTAGCGCATAAACTGGGATTTGAGCTTCAGTCACTCTCCCAACCCATCATCTAATTGCTACTCCACAATGCATTCCCTTAGGCCCAAATATGGTGATGTGTCATGTAGTCGACGTTCACATGACACCACTAAGGGAATCACAACATACATACTATCAAAATATCGAACACATATGAAGTTCACATGATTACTTGCAACATGATTTCTCCAGTGACCTCAAGAAGAAAAGTAACTACTCACAAATAATAATCATGCTCAAGATCAGAGGGGCATTAAATAGCACATTGGATCTGAACATATAATCTTCCACCGAATAAACCATATAGTAATCAACTACAAGATGTAATCAACACTACTAGTCACCCACAAGCACCAATCTATAGTTCCAGTAACAAGATTGAACACAAGAGATGAACTAGGGTTTGAGATGAGATGGTGATGTTGAAGATGTTGATGGATATTGCCCTCCCCAAGATGGGAGAGTTGTTGGTGATGATGATGACGATGATTTCCCCCTCCGGGAGGGAAGTTCCCCTGACGGAATCGCTCCGCCGGAGGGTAAAAGTGGTCCTTCCCAAGTTCCGCCTCGAGACGGCGGCGCTCCGTCCCAAAAGTCATCCCCTTATTTTTTAGGTCAAAATGACCTATATACAAGAAGATGGGCACCGGAGGTGGGCCTGGGTGAGCACAACCCACCAGGGCGCGCCTGGGCTCCCTGGCGCGCCCACGTGGGTTGTGCCCACCTGGTGGGCTTCCTCTGGTAGTTATTTGCTCCAATATTGCTCAAATATTCCATAAAAAATCTTCGTGAAGTTTCAGCTTGTTTGGAGTTCATAGGTAGCCTGACGTAGCTTTTCTAGGTCCAGATTTCCAACTGCCGGAATTCTCCCTCTTTGTGTACAATTTGCATATTATGAGAGAAAAGACATTAGAATTACTCCAAAAAGCATTATTATGGATAAAAACATTATAAATAACAGTAAGAAAACATGATGCAAAATGGACGTATCAACTCCCGCAAGCTTAGACCTCGCTTGTCCTCAAGCGAAAACCGAAATCGAAAAACATGTCCACATGCTTTGAGAGAGAGGTGTCGATAAAAACAAAATACGGACATAGAAGCATCATGTTGATTATTATAATAACAACAAAATTAAACATAAGAATTTTATCATAGGATCTTTATCATATACTTCTCATGAATAGGTAACGATTTTGTCGGCGTCCTGGGAACGGGGGTTCCCAGACTTGCCTGCTTGCGGGCCGTGGCGTGGCTCCATCAACGGCCCGGTACGGCTCAGCATCGGCAAGCAAGAACTCAAGACCCTTGCCAGGGGCCAAGCCTCGCGAGGCGGACGACACCAAGACCTCCCTGGGGGCAGCCTCACTAGGCTAGCTCCCAAGGAGCAGAGATATAAATGCAAGGTGCAACTCACGAGGTTCACATGACGTGAGCCATGACGATCAAGGCCAGGCGGGCGCCAGAGGGCGCAGTGTACCAGTTTCCTCTTTGGTGCTAAGGAGGCAAGCGCAAGCACGGGGTCCTGAGCCATCAAGCAAAGATTTCCATATCAGTGTAATGAGACCGAGACCGCCAGGACGGCAGGATGGAGGTCATCGCGGATCCGACTGCAGCGTCACCACCAAAGCCTTTTGCAGGCGAAGACTACTTTTGTCAGGATAGCTTGTACTAGTTGTCTCCCTTCAAATTTGGCCGTTGTGGAATCCCTTCCCGCTTACATTTGGGAGGAGGACCAAGGCCACTATAAATAGGACTTAGCCACCACATAGCGAGGCATCTCGGATCGGGGCCATTCTACCCTGACCACCTCACCAGCTCATCAAGCTCAAGAACACCTCACCTCCTGAGGCTGTTCATCCACTGTACTAGTTCATCCTCAACCCCTCGAGGCAATCCACCACAAATCTAGAGTAGGGTATTACACCGGAAGGTGGCCCGAACCAGGATAAATCCCTGTGTCTCTTGTTCTTTGGGTTTGTCGAGCTAGGCCACGGGATCATGAGCGGGCAGGCTGGGGAGAGAGTGTTCTTCGTGCGCACCCCAGAGTTCGAACCTCTCAAGGGCCTGCGGAACCCTGAATCTGACATTTGGCGCGCCAGGTAGGGGTGTGTCGAAGCCTCATTTCCGTTGATCGATGCACCGCCGCCCCACTGCTTCCATGGCTGATGCCCGTCGAGCCCGTGCTGAGCGCCGAGCCGCTCTCGGTGCTCGCGTCGCCTAGACGGCGCCCGTCGGCGGGCGTCCCTGTCGTTCCCCATCACCCGCCGCCCACGCCGCCACCGGCCCGGCGGGGAACGAACAGCAAGCTTCATCGCTGCACCCCTCCGTGCGGAGCGACGGACGCGCCGCCACCCCGTCGCTGATTCCGGCCGGCTCGTATCAAGCTCGTCGTGGGTCCGCGAATGCACAGGCTGCGCTGCCCATGTCCTGCGAGCTCCTGCGCTAACGCCCCGTCGACGACCTCCATGAGGACTGGTTGAACCGCATCGCCGAGCTCATCAGCACCGCGGGGGGCTCTCCTGCACCATCCCTCTTGCTACCTCGTCTGCCTACCGTGCGGGTGATGTAGCCCATGGAGCGCTTCCGCCACCTCCGCGTCAAGATGTTGTCCTTGGACCGAGAGGCGCGGCCCCGCGGCAAGACCCACCACGCAGGGCGCCCGCGCGTGAAGAATAAAGCTGCCAGGAGGTCCAGCGGCCGCAAGAGGATGCTGCTGCACTCCTGGCACCACCACGTCAAGACCGCGCGCCGCCTGCGGCGGCAGCACGTGGGTTCCAAGACCAGGCTCCACCTCCACGACAAGCTCCAGTGACCACCCCGGGCTATCGCGCCTGCACCCCTGAGCTACGCAGCGTCGTCTGGCTGGGCAAGTTCAAGCCTGACCTGCCTGCACGCTACGACGGCACCCCGGACCCTCCGATATAACTAGACTCCGAAAACAGTTTCTTCTAGACTCAACAACGGCCAAACTACACGATCAATCAAGGGGGCTCCTAGGGTCGGTCGAGGCTCTGATACCAAATTGTCACGCCCAATATGCGATACTATCCTAAAGAGACTCGAAGGTCCCACGAAGGATAGAACCGCATATTGACACGCTTTTGCAAGGTGGATATCATTACATCAACATTACATAATAGACGGGGATACATACAAGGCATCCACATGCCGCAAGAATACATCAATACATCATACATAAGATCAAGATCCGACTACGGATGAAACACAAACAGAAGCTCAAACGACATCCACCCTGCTAGCCCAGGCTGCCGACCTGGAACCTATCCTCTGATCGAAGAAGAAGCAGAAGAAGAACTCCAAAACAAGAAACATCGCTCTCGCGTCATGATCATCGCAAAACCTGCACCTGCAACTGTTGTTGTAGTAAACTATGAGCCACGAGGACTCAGCAATCCCATTACCATGGGTGTCAAGACTAGCAAAGCTTAATGGGAAAGGAAGGGGTAAAGTGGTGAGGTTGCAGCAGCGACTAAGCATGTATGGTGGCTAACACACGCAAATAAGAGCGAGAAGAGAAGCAACGGAACGGTCGTGAAGCTAGCAATGATCAATAAGTGATCCTCAACTCCTACTTACGTCAAACATAACCCAGAAACCGTGTTCACTCCCCGGACTCCGCCGAGAAGAGACCATCACGGCTACACACGCGGTTGATGCGTTGTAGTTAAGTCAAGTGTCAAGTTCTCTACAAACGGACATTAACAAATTCCCATCTGCCACATAACCGCGGGCACGGCTCTCAAAAGTTTATACCCTGCAGGGGTGTCCCAACTTAGCCCATTAGAAGCTCTCACAGTCAACGAAGGATATTCCTTCTCCCGGGAAGACCCGATCAGTCTCGGAATCCCGGTTACAAGACATTTCGACAATGGTAAAACAAGACCAGCAAAGCCGCCCGAATGTGCCGACAAATCTTGATAGGAGCTACACATATCTCGTTCTCAGGGCACACCGGATTGTCCAAAGTTCCGGTAGGCCAGCCCAGCGTTGCCCCTGGTGGCCACCGGCTGCTGACAGGTTGGACCAACACTCGAAGGAGCACTAGCCCGGGGGGGGGGGGGTAAATAAAGATGACCCTCGGGAGCGCGACTCCCAAGGGAAAAAGGCTAGGTGAGGCAAATGTAAAACCAAGGTTGGGCCTTGCGGGAGGAGTTTTATTCAAAGCGAACTGTCAAGGGGGTCCCATAAACCACCCAACCGCGTAAGGGACGCAAAATCAAGGAACATAACACCGGTATGACGGAAACTAGGGCGGCAAGAGTGGAACAAAACACCAGGCATAAGGCCGAGCCTTCCACCCTTTACCAAGTATATAGATGCATTAATTAAATAAGAGAATATTGTGATATCCCAACAAAATTCATGATATCCATGTTCCAACATGGAACAAACTTCATCTTCACCTGCAACTAACAACGCTATAAGAGGGGCTAAGCAAAAAGCGGTCACATAGCCAAACAAAGGTTTGCTAGGAAGGGTGACAAAGGTTAGAGGTGGTTTCATGGCAATTTGGGAGGCTTGAGAAGCAAGTGATAGGTAGCGCGGCATAGTGATAGAACGAAGCAACTAGCATAGCAATGATAGTAATGAGATCCAAGGTGATGGTCATCTTTCCTGAAATCCCGCTAGGAAGAAGAACGAGTTCATGAAGAAGATGAAGCCACGAAGACGAACAAATCCTCACGATCGCAACGACACGGGAACTATCGAGAAGAAGCACACAACATGGTAAACACACCACACATGAACAAGGCATGATGCTCAACTAAGTATGATGCATGACAAGGCTACATGAAGCTACTCATGGCAAGAGATGATGCATACAAGAACAACACATCAAAGCAAGTTTAAATGAGGCCGGAAACAACGTATAACAATTCCGGTAAGTCCTCATATGCAAATTTCGAAATTGGTCCAGATCTGAATGAACCTTAAGTTCAATTTGTTAAACAGCAAGCTAAGATGCCCCAATATAATCTACACAAAATTCTAGTCTAGTTACATATAAAGTTCATTAGATTCGGAGCTACGGCCTAGAAGATATGAGCAAAACAAGTTAAACATGGCATTGATGCAAAAAGCATTCAAACATCAAGCAAACACACTCAAAACAAGGATGTAACAAGGTAACATGAAACTACATGAAAAACTAAGCAAGTTTCATATAGAGCATGCTCAAAACGGAGCAACGGTGCAACACATACACTCCAAACAAGATATAACAACGATCTGTCCAAAACAGCAACTAGGCATCTTGCAAGCATCAAAACAACATGCTACAGAAACTCAACATGAAAAAAAAGGCATGGACATGATGTACAGGTAAACCATGACAAAACATGAACAATGAGCTATCTCCAGAAATCACCAGAACATGCTCAAAAGGACATGACAAGATTGCAAATAATAACAGATTCACAGACTTGGCAGAATCACTGGACATGGCAGAAATAACATCAGGTTGTAAAGTTTAGAGCTATCAAGAAACATGCTAAATGAACATATCATAGCAACCAAAGCCATGGAATGGATCTACTAATTTCATAGAACAAAAGTCCCTTACTGAACATGAGCTAAAAAGGCACAGAAGATATGATGGCACCCAGGTAAACATAGCAAGTTTCATAAACAGATTCAGACTGTGTGAAAATAACAGTGCATGGCAGAATCGACGATAAGTAGGCATGTTGGTGAGCTTGAACCACTCACCACAGAGCAATACATGGCATGACAATGTAACCAACAGTAATATAGCATAAATATAAAGCTAATAATGGAAATATCATAGTCATAGGGTACATGGATCACTAGCAAAACACATGGCAATAACGAACTTCATGTTAACAGGCTGACAGAAACATTATTTAGCAAGTTGAGAGCAAGATTACAACAAGATACAGCAGGCTATAGTTGCAAACAAGGGCATGGATGGTTAGACCATAACATCTAAAACAAAACATCCTTACTAAACATCTCCAGATTATGCATAGAATAACTTGTAGAAGCAGGTTTACATGGCATCACAATGTAACAGCTAGAAAGTCACGGAAATCAGCAACATCATGGATGCTACTTTGCATGCTTGTGCTAGTCACCACATAGATCACAAAAATACAAGACAAGAACCACTGTAAATATGGAATGATGTAGTACAAAACTCATGTAGAGCTCATGCCCATAGGATGCACACACAAAATGCAATGAAAAAGACAAAACACCAAGTTCTGTAAACAGACAGCAGTTAACATCATATAGCACTCTTGCAATGATGATTAGGGCATCACGATGAACTCTAATGAACATGACGCAATGGAACCAAATAAAGAGCATCTCACAATGAACATTCTGACATATCATGCACGCAAAACGGAGCAGTACACACAAAGTTATGCAGGTCAAAGTATGCAACATGCTGATAAACAAAACCTGGGACTTAGAGAAAATTATACCCCGCGGAGAACGTGGACGGGACAGTGCGGGGCGGAGGGATCCGGGCACGGGACGACGCGTTTGGATGGAGGATGGGTGGATCTGGTCCACCCGGCCAGATACAAATCGGGGATGGGTCCGGGTCCGGCGACGGCGGCTCGCCGGAGGCCGGCGACGACGGGCGGGAGGCGCGGCGGTGACCGGGCGGCCAGGGGCGGCGCCGGCGCGGCGGACGTGGAGGCGGGGACCGGCGGAGGCGGTGTCCGGCGAGGTGGCGGTCGCCGGCGATGGGAGGAGGCGGCGGCGGGAGGCGAGCCGCGGGGCGCGGGTCGGAGGGCGGCGAGGGTCGCCGGGGAGGCGCCGGCGGGAGGAGCAGGATATCGCCGGCGAGGCGCGTTGGGCCGGGAGGCAGACGGCGGCGGAGGGGAGAGGCGCGCCAGCGGGCGGCGGGCGACGCCGGCAAGGGGCAGCGGCTCCGGCGGCGCTCGGGAGGCGCCAGGCGGAGGGGTCGGGCGAGGCGCGGGCCGGCGCCCGCGCGGGCCTGGGCGGGCCGCGCCTGGGCCTGGTGGGCCGCGACGGCGGGGACGGCGCGGGAAGCCACGTGGCGGCACGGGAGTGGCCGGACGGTGGCGGCGGACATGTCCGTCAGTGGCGGGGGAAATGTCCGGCGGCGCGAGAGGAAGGAGGCTAGGGTTCATCCGCGAATTTCGAGGGGAGGGGGTGTTTATATAGGCATAGGGAGCTAGGAGAGTCCAAATGAGGTGCGGTTTCGCCCACACGATCGTGATCGAACGACCGAGAGCATGGAGGGGGTTTGGATGGGCTAGGTGGGCTGTGAGAAGTGGTGCTGGGCTGCAAAGAGAAGGGGGCTTTCGGGCTACGCGGTTAACCGTTGGGGCATCAAACGACATCCAAATGGAACGAAATTTGACGGGCAGCCTACCAGTACTATACCAAGGCCACTCGGCAAATCTCGACCCATTCCGAGAACTTTTTCTCCCGCTCACGAAACAAGGGCTGAGAGGGGTGACGGGCGCGTGCGAGAGTGTCGGATCGCAAAACGGACAACGGGGAAAAGGACCGGATGCATGTTTTGTAAGACATGCAAATGAAAAGCAGATGATGACATGGCAAAATGCAACACGCAAGCAAATGACATGGAAAGAACGACGAATAACTGGAAGACAGCTGGCGCATCGGATCCGGGGCGTTACAAGGAACCTCGCGCCATCGCCTGCATCTTAGGTGGCGCTCAGGCCCCAGCCTCCGAGTGCATCTTCAAGCAGTTCGATCACGAGGTGAACGCGGCCCTCCCTAGGCTTGAGGCTACGCGCCCACTCAGGTGGTCCAAGTGCACCATCACCTTCAGCTCGTCCGACCAGCTCAAGTGCACGGCAACTGCCGGCACCCTCCCAATGCTCTGCTCGCCCGTCATCAGCAATGTCCTTGTCACCAAGACACTCATCAACGGTGGAGTGGGGCTCAATGTTCTTTCCATCGAGACATTCGAGTGCCTCCAAGTGCCATATAATCAGCTGCATCCCACCAAGCCCTTCTTAGGAGTAACCGACGGCTCCACCACTCCTATAGGGCAGATCCACCTTCCTGTCACCTTCGGCCAGCGCGACAACTACCGCACCGATCTCATCGACCTTGATGTCGCCCACATCCGCCTGCCGTACAATGCCATCCTTGGATATCTGGCCCTGGCCAAGTTCATGGCGGTGACCCACCACGGCTACAACATCCTCAAGATGCCAGGGAGCCACGACATCATCACGATCGCTTGCGAGGAGAAGGACGCGGTGTGCTCCCTCGAGCGCGCCTACCAGGCCGTGGCGGTTGAAGACCCAGACAACGAAGGCGCCATCTACCCTCCTTAGGCGGTCCCCAAGAAGAAGAAGCTGCTCCATCAAGAGCCTTAGGAGAGCGGTGTCTCCAGCAGCACCGCCTCAGGACCTGCGCCCACGGATGGGGTGCCTCCCTCTCTCGCATAGGAAGGCGCACCCGGCGCCCTCCGCAGGCTGGGCTCGGGGGCTCTCTTCTGGAGGATCTCTAACTTAGCCAATGTCACGAGGGAGGCGCTCGGGCACCACATGGAGGCATGCTTCATCGCACGCTTCCCTCATGAAGGCACAAGGAACGAGGTGCTAGGTGCTCTAGCATTGATCACCAAGATGACCGAGGAGCTTCAAGAGGCCAGAGCCATGCGTGGCGACCACCGCCCACCACCTGGCGCGGCTTCTTGTCCTAGCGAGGATGACGAGCTGCGCATCTGCGTCAACATCCCTGGGCTCAACAGGGCCACATCGCAGGAGCGCTACTGGCCTTCGGAGGTTGGTCGGTGCGAGGGTCCACCTCACAGCTACGTTCGCATGACATTCGGCTTACCGAACGCAGCTGTTACTTTCCAGCGTCGCCCGTGGAGCGTTCTGGCGGCTCAGAAGTCCAGGCATCAGGTGGTCCAGGCGGAGATGGCGACGCTTCCTCGTGAGCCCCCGGGACCTCCAGAGCCTCCTGAGGTTCAGGACCCAGGCGGCTCGTGAGGAGCAACTCCTCCAGCGCGCGTCTTCAGCAGCTTCAACACCCCTCCAGCAATGGTATCAGGTGACTCTTTCGGGTTCATTCAGCTGGGGGCACCCCTCGGGCTGCATTATCCCCGGGTCGCATGGGACTGTCCCTGCGACGTGTATCCCTTGCATCCTTAATTTACCCTGTTGGGGGTGCCCCTCGGGCTGCATCATCCCCAGGCCGTGTGGGTCCGTCCCTGCGGCATGTATCGTTCTTGCATTTACCTGAACTAGTGTAACCTCCTTCGCCAAGATGATTTATGATTATCGCCTACTTGCCTATTGCCCTTCGCGGTCTCCTGCGTTGATGACCCACCTCCTGCTCATCCCGCAACGGGGGCTACACATGCTGGCACAGCGCTTGTGCTCGGGTCCGTCCCTGCAACACTGACAAACCTGAGTGATCGAGCTCTGGCTCGCGGCCTGCCCCGCGCACGTCACCTCACCAGGTCCTCAGTGCCTTCATCTTCTTGCGGAAAGATCAGCGGCAGGACAGCAAATGCCATTATGAGCTATATTATCCTCTCGAACTAACCCGCTGGAATCTCCGGAGCTTAGCTACGGGCGGCCTCGCCGGCTGCCCCCTTTTCACGCTATTCGCTTGCGCGTTAAAGGGGGGGTCCTGAGCATCGCGTCTCAGGAGCTCCTACTGACTCTCCAGCCCTCACCCCGTGGCCTTGACCACGGCATCGCGGCCTGCCATACCAGTGGCGGCTGAGCCTCGCTCGGGGGCCGGGACCCGAGGACGCAGAGCATTTATACGAGCAAGGAAGGGGGAAGCCGGCGTGAGCCTTACCTAGTAACACCGCCGCTGGAGCACAAATCGGACGCTGCGCAGGGAGTTACCTTAGGCTTGTTAAGATAAGTCGCATATTCTTCTTAGCGCGACGCTGTAGTTGGAATTTTCGACTCCCGCAGCCTCGCTCTTGCAATGTCGCCTTCCTTTTCTGCCTTCGGGAAGCTACTTGCGCGCCAAAGGGGACCTCTTGAGCATCGCACCTCAGGAGCTCTTACCGGACCTTGGGCCGCTCACCTCCTGGCCTTGTCCACGGCATCGCGACCTGGCATACCAGCGATGGCCGAAGCTTGCCTGGGGACTGGGACCTGCCGGCGTAGAGCGCTAAGCTACCGCGAGGATGAAAAGGGGGGACAATGCCGAAGCAAGATATGCAACCACAACCTTATAGTAGGAATAATAAGCATTGGAGCAAAAGCATTATAGGTTCTTTACACGCCCCCACGGGGTTCGTCTCGGTTCCTCGCAGGGAACAAAAGAAGAAAAACCTCAAGAAGCCCTGACTACGGACGTCGCTGCCGACGCCATCATCAACAATGGCCACGAGGGGCCGGTGCCAACCCCATCAAAGTCATCGACAACGACGGGTGGATGCCCTGCCGTGCTCCGGGCACGACGAGAGCTCGGTGGCGCGTAGCTGTCGTCACTCGTCTCCGGAGACTCGCTAGGCTCAGGAGAGTCGCTGGACTCCCAGGAGTCATTGTTGCTGCTGGAGGAGCTACTGACAGGACCGGGGGCAGGCTTGTCATAGGCTGCTGCGCCATTCCAGTGGCTTCCTCCAGGACAGCACTCCAGGCGGCGGCCTTCCTCATCAAAGACCTTGAAGAACAACGTGGAAGCGCCAACGTACTCAAAGTGGATCGCGAGGGCTCCCTCCGCGCGGCGGGCGCGGGCGACCTCGCCCCATCCACGAGTCATGAAGATCTTGCCTGGGGAGACGACCTTGACCTGCACCCCCGTGGCCAGGGTGCAGCACCCGGCATGCTGCAACCACAACTCGAGCGGCCCTCCGGGTGGCATCTCCTCGGCAAAGAACCGCGGGAGCTGGATCCACATGCGCGGTGGCATCACTGCCCACACCACAAACTCGCGCGAGGAGACCTCAGCGTGGGTTCATGGGCCGACGGCTCGTGCAACCTAAGGCTGGCCCCCCCGCGGCCGTGGCTTGAGCAGCGCGGGGCGCTCCCGCCTTCTCCGGAGCCCTGCGCTTGGGCGTACAGAGGAAGCGGGTAGCCAGGAGGAGGCCGCTCGTACCAACGTCCCATCACCTCCAGCCTCACGCCAACGTCGCGGGAACAACTGAACCACTTCTTCGATGGGAGTGGCCCCTACAGCTCGCGAGGGGTTTTCCCCTTCTCTGCGGCGGAGAACCTCCTAATCAGCGCCATAAGTATCGTGGCAAGACGGCGAGGCTAGGAGAAAGAAGGAGTAGGCGGCGAGAAGATAGAGATGAGCGAGGGGGCTCTGCCCCTCCCCTCATTTATAGCCAGAAGGAGGCCAACCGTCGGCCTCCAGGATCTCACATAATGATGGTTTTCTTCTGGATGCAGCACGGTCTCGTCAAGTCGAACGGTTGCCGAGGCAGCATGGGGAAGCGGAGGCGCCCACGTCCCATCAATCGCCAAGCGCCGCTCGAGGCCGCAGGCGGTTGGGGCCCGCGGTGCTCGGCACTTGCTGTTTGGCTTCGCCTCGAAGCCAAGTTCGAGCGCCCCTTTGGCCCGGGGGCTACTGTCAGCGTCCTGGGAATGGGGGTGCCAAAACATGCCTGCCTGCGGCCCATGGCGTGGCTCCATCAATGGCCCGGTACGGCCCAGCTTCGGCAAGCTCAAGACCCTCGCGAGGGGCCAAGCCTCACGAGGCGGACGACACCAAGACCTCCCTGGGGGCAACCTCACTAGGCTGGCTCCCGAGGAGCCGAGATGTCAATGCAAGGTGCACCTCGCGAGGTTCACGTGACGTGAGCTATGGCGATCAAGGCCAGGCAGGCGCTAGTGGGCGCAGTGTACCAGTTTCCTCTTTGGTGCTAAGGAAGCAAGCGCAGGAGCGGCGTCCCAAGGCATCAAGCAAAGGTTTCCATGTCAGTGCAACGAGACCAAGACCGCCAGGACGGAGGTCATCGCGGAGCCCACTGCCAGAGCCTTTTGCAGGCGAAGACTACTTTTGTCAGGATAGCTTGTACTAGTTGTCTCCCTTCAAATTTGGTCGTTGTGGAATCCCTTCCCGCCTACATTTGGGAAGCAGACCAAGGCAACTATAAATAGGACTTAGCCGCCACATAGCGAGGCATCTCAGATCGGGGCTATTCTACCCTGGCCACCTCACCAGCTCATCAGGCTCAAGAACACCTCACCTCCTGAGGCTGTTCATCCACTGTACTAGTTCAACCTCAGCGCCCCTCAAGACAATCCACCACAAAGCTGGAGTAGGGTATTACACCGCAAGGTGGCCCGAACCAGGATAAATCCCTGTGTCTCTTGTTCTTTGGGTTCGTCGAGCTAGGCCGTGGGATCGTGAGCGGGCTGGTTGGGTAGATTGTGTTCTTCGTGCGCACCCTAGAGTTCAAACCTCTCAAGGGTCTGCGGAACCCTGAATCCGAAAGATTCATCACACAATTGAAGTATAAAGCAAAAACTCTATTAAAAACCAACAAACTATGTTCTTAGTCAACTTTGCAACTACAATTCATCATCTTTTCAGGAAGGGTCATGTAGCGGAGCCTTTAGGCAAGTCCACTACTCAACCATCATATAGTCTTCTATGATTGCTAACACTCACCGCGTACACATGAGCAAAACGTTTCAACCAGACACAAAGAAAGACAGGGGATTATAGTTTCGCCTCCCAACGTATTCACCTCAAGGGTGATGTCAACAATAATAACTCATGCTATCTATATTCAACTGGACATATGTGCCTAGATCTTTCCTCATGACATGATGCTTGCCAAAGGAGAAAAATAAAAAGGGATAGACGAAAAACTTTGACTCTTTGCATAAAAGTAAATACATAAAAGTAAAAGATAGGCCCTTTGCAGAGGGAAGCAGAGGTTGCCATGCGCTTATTTGTTTGTATGCTCAACCCCTTAGTGCAAGAGAATGTCATGTTGCATTGCCCCAAGCTTGGCGGAAGACTAGGGGAGTGCCCATACCCGATACTCAGCTTTCCTTTGGTGCTGAAGAAGATGATGGTGGTGATAAAGCGATCCTGTCCTTAGGGATCAAGAGATTCTCCAATCTACGGATGACGCTCCGGAGACGGATGATATGCTCTTGATGCAGAATATTTTCGCGAGTGAGATACTTATTTTGTATGCGAAATATTTCAATGATGCGAAATGCTTGAATCTTATTAGGGGTAAGGTGAGCAAGGTAAGGCTTAAGGATATCTTCCTCTTCCTTCTCAACAGGTAGTGGTTGTTCTACCACCAAAGGTGGATCTAAGGTAGCCTCCTTGCCCTTTTCTCCCTTGAAGACGTCCGTATGCTCCTCCCTCTTTAGCTCGATCTTCATCAACCAAGCATCTTCTTCCATGTTGTTGGAGGAGGAGGAAGACATGATGCGTGGCTTGATAAATCTGACCGAAAACAGCAAGGAAAGAGAACAGAGGATTTCTTCGTGATACGGTGATCAACAGGTTCGAGAAGTATATATAGATTCTTTATCTTGGAGTACAAGAATACGGTAGAAAAACGGAGTCCGGAAGGTGTCCCAGGTGGGCACAACCCACCTGGGCGCGCCAGGCAAGCCTAACGCGCCCTGGTGTCTTGTGCCCACTAGGGTACGCTTCCTGGAAGTTTCTTTATTTCGTAATTTTCTAAATATTCCAAAACTGATAAAAAATATTTCTGCGGATTTTTTGGAGTCCGTTTACTTACCGTATCACGTACCTCCTTATTTTCACAATTCTAGAGTGTTCCGGAAGGACTTTTTATGTGTTCATCCGATGTCAAAGTTTGGATAATATTACATTCAACATTCATGGGCGTACCTGAGATATAATGTTTTATTCATTGCCCATTGACAACCGTCGGGTTAGTACCTTTGGAATTATATATTTTGATGGCTCCAGACCGATAAACCTCATCGATAACATAGGGGCCTTCCCATTGTGAGAGGAGTTTTCCTTGTGAGCAGTTCCATCTCCAGCATGATGCCCTCCATAAGCTTCGGAGTGACATTTCCATAGGATTTGTCCCTGTTCATGCTCAGGTACACAATGTCTAATAATACCATCTACTCCTTCTTTATAAAGATGTGGGTCATCCCAAAAGTAATTTCTTAGATCATAGAAGAATTTCTTTCTTTTGTTGGTAAGTAAAGCTAGGTGGTAAATATTTAGCAACAATATCATTAGCATAATCAGCATACCAAGGAGTATTATAAGAAACATTTATTGCAGCTAACTGCTCATCGGGAAACTATCATCAATAGGTAGTGGGTCATCAGGCACATTTTCAAGCCTAGATAAATTATCAGCTACTGGGTTCTCAGCTCCTTTTCTATCAATGATATGTAAATCAAATTCTTGTAACAAGAGAACCCATCGAATAAGTCTAGGTTTAGCATCTTTCTTTTCCAGAAGATATTTAAAAGCAGCATGGTCTGTGTGAACAGTTACTTTGGAATCAATAATATAATGTCTAAATTTATCACAAGCAAACACCACTGCTAAGAATTCTTTTTCAGTAGTAGCATAATTTCTTTGAGCACTGTCTAGAGTTTTACTAGCATAATGAATAACATTCAGTTTCTTATCAACTCTTTGTCCTAGAATAGCACCAACAGCATAATCACTAGCATCACACATAATTTCAAAAGGCAAGTTCCAATCAAGTGGTTGAACAATAGGTGCAGAAATTAAGGCTTTCTCAAGTGTTTCAAAGGCTTCTAGACAATCATCATCAAAAACAAAAGGAATATCCTTTCGCAAAAGACTCGTAAGAGTCCTAGAAATTTTCAAGAAGTCTTTGATAAATCTCCTATAGAATCCAGTGTCGGATTTTGGCTTCCAGCAAATCCTTGAGGTTCGAACTCTAGGGTGCGCATGAAGAACTCTCTCTCCCTAGCTCACCCACTCAACGATCACACGGCCTAGCTCGACGGACCCAAAGAACACGGGACACAGAGGTTTATACTGGTTCAGGCCACCATTGTGGTGTAATACCCTACTCCGGTCTGGTTGTGGTGGATTGCCTCGCGAGCTGGGGATGAACAAGTACAATGGACGAACAGCCTCCTGAGGAGAGGTGTTCTTGAGCTTGGTGAGCTGGTGAGTGTGAGGGTGTTCTGAATGATCTGTCCCCTTCATATGGTGGTGGCTAGTCCTATTTATAGAGGCCCGGGTACTCTTCCCAAATGTAGGCGGGAGGGGATCCCACAATGGACAATTTTGAAGGGAGACAACTACTACAACATATCCTGACAAAAGGTGGTCTTCGCCTGCCAAAGGTTCTCGTGGTGATGCAACTGTGGGCTCCGCGATGACCTCCGTCCTGCCATCATGCGGGTCTTGGTCTCGTTGCACCGATATGGAAACCTTTGCCTGATGCCTCGGGACTCCTCGCCTGCGCCTGCCTCTTTAGCACCAAAGCGGAAACTGGTATACTGCGCCCGCTGGCGCCCGCCTGGCCTTGGTCGTCATGGCTCACGTCACGTGAACCTCGCGAGGTGCCCCATGCATAGATATCTCTGCTCCCCGAGGGCTAGCCTAGTGAGGCCGCCCCTAGGGAGGTCTTGGTGTCATTCGCCTCGTGAGGCTTGGCTCCTCGCGAGGGTCTTGAGTGGTTGCTCCTAAAGATGGGTCGTACCAAGCCGTTGGTGTAGCCACGCCATGGGCCGCAGGTAGGCAAGTCTGGGTACCCCCATTCCTAGGACGCCGATAGTAGCCCCCAGGCCCAAGGCGTGCTCGGACTTGGCTTCAAGGCAAAGCCAAAGGGCAAGCGCAAAGCGTCGCGAGCCCCAACCGCCTGCGGCCATGACTGACGCATGGTGCTTGACGGGACGTGGGCGCCTTCGCGTCCCCACACTGCCTCGGCAACCGTTTGACTTGACGAGGCCCTGCTGCATGCATAGGAAAAACCATCATTACCAGTGATCGTGGAGGCCGGCGGTTGGCCTCCCTCTTACTATAAAAGAGGAGAGGGGCGGAGCACCCGTCGCTCATCTCTTTCTCCGCTCCTCCTGCTTCTTCTTTTTCCTCCTTGCTCCATCGTCTTGCTGCGATACCCATGGCACCGATAAGGAGATTCTCCGCCGCTGAGAAGGGAAAAACCTCTCGTGAAGAGCAGGGGCCACTTCCGCCGAAGAAGAGGTTGGCCCACCACCGCGACTTCATCGTGAGGCAGGAGGTGATGAGGCCTTGGTACGAGCGGCCTCCCTCTGGCTACCAGCTGCCCTTGTACGCCCACGCGTTGGGCTCTGGAGGTGCAGGCGGCGCCTCGCGCTGCTCGGCTGCGGTGGCCCGCGAACTCACGCTGAGGGCTCCTCGTGTGAGCTTGTTGTGTGGGCGGCGATGCCACCGCGCACGTGGATCAGATTCCCACAGTTCTTGGCCGAAGAGATGCCGCCGAGGGGGCCGCTCGAGCTGTGGCTGCAACATGCCGAGTGCAGCACCCCGGCAACGGGGGCAGAGGTCGAGGTCATCTCCCCGGGCAAGATCTTCATGACTCGTGGATGGGGCGAGGTCGCCCGCGCCTGCCGCCCGGAGGGGCCCCTCGCCATCCATTCGAGTACGACGACGCCTGCACACTATTCTTCAAGGTCTTCGATGAGGAAGGCCGCCGCCTGGAATGCTGCCCTGGAGGGGGTCGCCAGGACGGCGCGGCGGCTGGCGCTGGGCCCACCTTTGGCCCTGCCGACAGCTCCTCCAGCAGCTGTGACGGTGCCTGGGAGTCCAGCGACTCTCCTGAGCTAGACGAGACTTTGGAGACGAGCGACGACAACTCCGTGCCCCTGACCTCTCATCGTGCCCGGAGCGCGGCAGCGGCGTCTGCTCATCGTCGTCATTGATCTAGATGGGGTCGGCGTCGGCCCCTCATGGCCCACTGTTGATGATGGCGTCAGTGGCTACATCTGTAGATATGATTCCTAGAAACGTCCTTCTTTTGTTCCCTGCAAGGAATCGAGATGAACCCCGTGGGGGTGTGTAAAGAATCCGTAGTGCTTTTGCATCAATGTTATTCCTATTGTGAAATTCGCGATTGTGCGTCTTGCTTTGGCATTGTCCCCCCTCTTAGTCCTTCCAGTAGCTTAGTGCTCTACGCCGACAGGTCCCAGTCCCTAGGCATGCGTTAGGCATCGCCGGTATGCCAGGTCACGATGCCGTGGTCAAGGCAAGGAGGTGAGTGGCCTAAGGTCCGCTAAGAGCTCCTGAGGCGCGATGCTCAAGAAGCCCCCCTAGCGTGCACGCGACTCCCTAAAGGCAGAAAAGGAAGGCGGCATTGCCAGAGCAAGGCGGCAGGAGCCAAAAATCCTTAGTCACAGTGCTGGGTTAACTTGAATGCGTGACTTACCTTATCAATCCTGAGGCGATTTCCTTGCGGAGCGCCCGATTTGCTCGTTAGCGGTAGTGGTATGCCTGGGTTAGGCCCGTGCTAATTTCCCTCCCTTTTTCACGCTCTTCTAAGTGCCCTGCGTTCTCGGGTCCTGACCCTCGAGGGAGCTTAGCCGCCGCTGGTATGCCAGGTCGCGGTGCTGTGGTCAAGGCCAGGGGGTGAGGGATGGAGAGTCAGTAGGGGCTCCTGAGATGCGATGCTCAGGAGCCCCCCCTTCAACGCGCAAGCGAATTGCATGAGGAAAGGAAGGAGCTTGCGGTGCCGCCCGTAGTTAGGCTCCGGAGATTCCTGCAGGTTAGTGCGAGGGAAGAATACAGCTTGCAATCGCGTTTGCTACCCTGCCGTTGGTCTTTCTGCAAGAAGATGAAGGCACTGAGGGCCTGGTGAGGTGACATGCGCGGGGCGAGCCGCGAGCCAAAGCTCAACCACTCAGGTTTGTCAGAGTTGCAGGGACGGATCCAAGCACAAGCGTCGTGCCAGCATGTGTGTAGCCCCCGTTGCGGGATGAGCAGGAGGCCGGTCAGCAACGCGGGTGGCCGCAAAGGGCCACGGGCAAGTAGGTGATGATCATAAGATAACTCATGCGAGGAGGCAAGCTAGTTCAAATAGACGCAAGAATGATACATGCCACGGGGACGGATCCATGCGGCCAGGGGATGATGCAGCCCGAGGGGCACCCCCAACAGGGTAAATTAAGGATGCAAAATGATACACATCGCAGGGACATGCCCATGCGACTTGGGGATAATGCTGCCCGAGGGGCGCCCCCAACAGAATGAACCGGAAAGAGTCACCTGGTACCGTTGCTGGAGAGGTGTTGATGTAGCCGAAGATGCGAGCTGGAGAAGTCGCCCCTCACGAGCCGCCAGGGTCCTGAGCCTCAAGAGGCTCTGGGGGCCCTGGTGGCTCCTGAAGAACCGTCGCCATCTTCACCAGGACTGCGTGGTGCCTGGCCTCCTGAGCTGCCAGAACGCTTCGCAAGTGGCGCTGGAAGGTGACAGCCATACTCGGCAAGCCGAATGGCATGGGAACATAGCTGTGAGGTGGGTCCTCACACCCACCAATGCGCGAAGGCCAGAAACGCGCCTGAGATGCCTCCCTGTTGAGTCCTGGGTTGTCGACCCAGACGCGCAGCTCGTCGTCCTCGCCAGGACGTGGAGCTACGCCAGGTGGTGGGCGGCGGTCACCAAGCATGGTCCTTGGTTCTTGAAGCTCCTCGGTCACCTTGGGGATGAACCCCTGAGCACTAGGCACTCCGCGCCTTGTGCCCTCTTGTGGGAAGCGTGCGGCAAAGCATGCCTCCATGTGGTGCCCGAGCGCCTCCCTCGTGACGTTGGCTAGGTCTGAGGCCCTATAGAAGAGAGCTCCCGAGCCCAGCCTGAGGAGGGCGCCGGGCCGCCTTCCTATGCGAGGGAGGGAGGCGCCCCATCTACGGACGCAGGTCCTGAGATGGTGCCGCTGGAAACGCCGCTCTCGTGAGGCCCTTGGTGGGGCAGTTGCTTCTTCTTCTTGGGGACCGCCTCAGGAGGGTACAGGATGCCTTCGTTGTCTGGGTCTTCGGCCGCTGCAGCCAGGTAAGCGCGCTCGAGGGAGCACACCGCGTCCTTCTCCTTGCAGGCGACCGAGATGATGCCGCCGCTTAATGGCATCTTGAGGACGTTGTAGCCGTGATGGGTCACTGCCATAAACTTGGCCAGGGATGGATACCCAAGGATGGCGTTGTACGACAGGCGGATGTGGGCGACGTTGAAGTCAATGAGCTCGGTGTGGTAGTTGTCATGCTGGCTGAAGGTGACAGGGAGGCGAATCTGCCCTCTTGGGGTGGTGGAGCTGTCGGTCACTCCAGAGAATGGCTTGGTAGGCTGTAGCTGATCATATGGCACTTGGAGGCGGTCGAATGCCTCAATGGAAAGGACTATGAGTCCTGCACCGCCATCGATGAGTGTCTTGGTGACTTGGACATTGCTGATGACGAGCGAGCAGAGCATCGGGAGGGCGCCAGCCGTCGCTACGAACTTGAGCTGGTCTGACGAGCTGAAGGTAATGGCGCACTTGGACCACCTGAGCGGGCATGTGGCCTCGAGCCGGGGGAGGGCCGCGTTCACCTCGCGGGCGAACGGCTTGAAGATGCACTGGGAGGCTGGGGCCTGAGCGCCATCCAAGATGCAGGCGATAGCGCGCGGCTCCTGGAAGCCCCCAGCCCCTCGTCCTGATGGTGGTCATCGTTCCTCCTCCTCGGCGGTGGTGGCAGCAGAGGACGGTCCTCACGAGGCTGCTCCCTCCAGAAACCCTCGCGAGGCTGGTCCTGCCAGCGGTCCTCACGAGGCCGGTCGCGCCACTCCTAGCGGGGGCCGCTGTCATCCCAGCGTCCTCCACTTCGCCCCCCTCCTTGGCCGTAGCCCCGGTCATTGCGCTCGGGGCGTCGACCGAAGCGCCCATCACGGATGGCCCTGAGCTCCTGACAGTCGTTGGTGTTGTGGCAGTGTATGTTGTGGAAAGTGCAGAACGGTCGGCTACTCTTGGACGACTCCAGGTGGTCGCAGCCGCGTTTCATCTCTGGCTTGGCCACAAGCACAGCTGCACCCTTGCGCTTCACATCCTTGGTCTTGGCCTTCTTGTCTTCTGTGTCGGCGGCTGGAAGCTCGAGGAGGGAGAGGCGCCCCTCCTTAGCTCTCGCGCACTTGGTCGCCATGTTGAACATCTCCAAGGCCGTGCATAGGTCCTCGTGGATGGCGAGCTCCTCCTTCATCTTGACATCACAGACACTATTGAAGAATGCTGAGATGATGGCTTCGTCCGTCACCTTGGGGATCTTGAGGCGAACGCTGTTAAAGCACTGGATGTACTTCTGCAGGTTTACCCTTGGCTGTTGCTTAATGCACCACAGGTCACCCGCGACCGGCGGGCGGTCGTGAGGGGCCTGGAAGTTGGCGACGAAATGCTCGCGCATCTCGCCCCAGGAGGAGTTCGATCCCGCGGGCAGGATCAGGAGCCACGAGCGCTCGCCGTTCTTGAGAGCCATGGGATACCAGTTCGCCATTGGCCGCCTCGATGCTCAGTTCGTAGAGTTGCAAGAACTCAGTAGGGTTGGGGGTACCGTCGTAGCACGGAGGCAGGTAGTGCTTGAACTTGCCGGGCAAGATGACGCTGCCCAGCTCAGGGTTGAAAGCGCGGCAGCCCGCCGTGGTCACTGGAGGCCGTCGTGGAGGCACAACCCGGTCCTGGTACCCTCGCGCCGCCACCGCAGGTGGCACACGGTCATGATGTGGTGGTGCAGGGAGCGCAGGAGCGTCTTCTTCTGGCCGTGGGATCTCTTGGTAGCTTCCTTCTTCGTGCGCGGGTGCCCTGCGCGGTGGGTCACACCACGGGGCCGCGCATCTTGGTGCGAGGGCGTCGGCTTGATGCGGAGGTGGTGGAGGCGCTCCATGGGTTACATCGCCGCAGCAGGAGGTGGAGGAGGCAGCGAGAGGAACGATATGGGAGAGCCCCGAGCGGCGCTGACGAGCTCGGCGATGTGGTCCAACCAGTCTTCGTATAGGTCGTCGACCGGGCGGTAACGCAGGAGCCCGCGTGCCATGAGCAGCACGGCCTACGCGTCCATGGGAGCGCGACGAGTGTGGGACGAGGAGCCGGCCGGAGTCAGCAACAGGGTGGCGGTGCGTCAGTCCCGCCGCATAGATGGATGCAACGATGAAGCTTGCTGCTCGTTCCCCGCCAGGGCGGTGGCTGCATTAGCAGCGAGCCATGGAGAACGGCGGGGAGGTCCGCCAATGGGCGCTGTTTGAGCGATGCGAGTAGCAATGGCGGCCCAGCGCTCAGCGCGGGCTCAGCGAGCGTCAGCCATTTATGCGGCGTAGCAGTGGTTCATCGATCGACGAAAGAAAGGCTTCGGCGCACCCCTACCTGGCGCCCCAAATGTCGGATTGTGGGTTCCAGCAAACCCTTGAGGTTCGAAATCTGGAGTGCGCACGAAGAACTCTCTCTCCCTAGCTCGCCCGCTCAACGATCACACGGCCTAGCTCGACGAACCCAAAGAACACGGGACACAGAGGTTTATACTGGTTCAGGCCACCGTTGTGGTGTAATACTCGACTACAGTGTGGTGGTGGTGGATTGCCTCACAGGCTGAGAATGACCAAGTACAATGGACGAGCAACCTCCTGAGGAGAGGTGTTCTTGAGCTTGGTGAGCTGGTGCGTGTGAGCGTGGTCTGAATAATCCGTCCCCTTCCTATGGTGGTGGCTAGTCCTATTTATAGAGGCCCTGGTCCTCTTCCCAAATGTAGGCGAGAAGGGATCCCACAATGGCAAATTTTGAAGGGAGACAACTAGTACAAGCTATCCTGACAAAAGGTGGTCTTCGCCTGCCAAAGGCTCTAGTGGTGATGTAGCTGTGGGCTCTGCGATGACTTCCGTCCTGCCGTCCTAATGGTCTTGGTCACATTGCACTGACATGGAAACCTTTGTCTGATGCCTCGGGACTCCTCGCCTGCACGTGCCTCTTTAGCACCAAAGAGGAAACTGGTATACTGCGCCCGCTGGCACCCGCCTTGCCTTGGTCGTCATGGCTCACGTCACGTGAACCTCGCGAGGTGCCCTTTGCATGGATATCTCTACTCCTCGGGGGCCAACCTAGTGAGGCCGCCCCAAGGAGGTCTTGGTGTCGTCCGCCTCGCAAGGCTTGGCCCTCGCGAGGGTCTTGAGTGGTTGGTGCTGAAGATGGCCCAAACCAGGCTGTTGGTGGAGCCACGCCATGGGCCGCGGGCAGGCAAGTCTGGGTACCCCCGTTCCCAATTCAAGACAAGATTTGTTTGTTCACATCTCTGCAAAACTCGCACAAGATTGCTTAAACAATCATCAAAAGACTTCCCATAAAGAGAGAAGTAATCCATGAAAACCTCAACAATGTTTTCACAAAAGCCAGAGAATATAGCAGTCATACATCTTTGAAAGGTAGCAGGTGCATTACATAAACCAAAAGGCATACGTCTATAAGCATAAGTTCCAAAGGGACAAGTAAAAGTGGTCTTTTCTTGATCAGTTTGAGAAACAGGTATTTGTGAAAAACCAGAATATCCACCAAGGAAACAAAAGTGTGTGTGCTTAGATAATATTTCAAGCATTTGATCAATAAAAGGCAGAGGGTAATGATCTTTTCTAGTTGCTTTGTTTAATTTTCTAAAATCAATTACCATTCTTTAACCTGTAATAACTCTTTGTGGAATAAGTTCATTCTTATCATTAGGAACAACACTTATACCTCCTTTCTTAGGGACACAATGAACATGACTTACCCATCTACTATCAACTATACGATAGATTATACTTGCTTCTAGAAGTTTTAAGATTTCCGTTCTTACCACTTCCTTCATTTTTGGATTTAACCGACGTTGGTGATCAACAACGGGTTTAGCATCAGGTTCCATATTAATTTTGTGCTGACATAGAGTGGGACTAATGCCCTTTAAATCATCAAGAGTATATCCAATAGCAGCCCGGTGCTTCCTTAGAACTTCCAATAATCTTTCTTCTTCATGTTCTGAAAGGTTAGCACTAATAATAACAGGATATATCTTCTTTTCATTAAGATAAGCATATTTCAAAGTGTCTGGCAATTGTTTTAATTCAACATAGGATCACCTTTAGGTGGAGGAGGACCTCCTAGAGTTTCAATAGGCAAATTGTGTTTAAGTAGAGGACGTTGTTCAAAGAAAATCTTATCTATTTCATTTCTTTCATGCATATGTAAATCATTTTCATGGTCTAGCAAATATTGTTCTAAAGGATCAGTACGTGGTACAACCATAGAAGCAAGACCAATTAATTCATCCTTACTAGGCAATTATTTTTCATGAAGCTTTCTACTAAACTTGGAAAAATTAAACTCGTGAGACTCAACACCAAAGCTAGCACCGACGGTTTGTTTCACACAGTCTGTTTTAGCATTAACAGTGTTCAAGAAAGGTCTACCAAAGATAATGGGACAAAAGTCATCTTGTGGGGAACCAAGAACAAGAAAATCAATAGGGTATTATATTTTCCCACACATGACTTCAACATCTCTAACAATCCCAATTGGTGATATAGTGTCTCTATTAGCAAGTTTAATAGTAACATCTATGTCTTCTATCTCTGCAGGTGCTATGTCTTTCGTAATTTCTTGATATAAGGTGTTAGGAATAGCACTCACACTAGCACCTATGTCACATAAACCATCATAACAGTGATCTCCTATTTTAACTGAGATAACGGGCATGCCAACAACAGGTCTACGTTTATCCCTTTTATCATGTTTGGCAATTCTAGCAGCTTCTTCACAGAAGTAAATAACATGCCCATCCATATCTTCTTCCAAGAGATCTTTAACCATAGCAATACTTGGTTCTACTTTGATTTGTTCATCAGGTTTAAGTGTTCTAATATAGCTTTTGTTAACCACAGTTGAAACTTTAGCATGTTCCTTGATCCTAACAGGGAAAGGTGGTTTCTCAATATAAGCAGAAGGAACAACTAGATCAACATTGTAAAGTATAGTTTCTTGTTTAACTAGTACCGGTTCTTTAATTTCTTCTTTAATAGGTGGGTGATATTTAAACCACTTCATTTTAGGGTGACCAGCATGAGTAGCAAATGATTCACAAAAGGAGGCTATTATCTCAGAGTCAAGTCCATATTTAGTGCTAAACTTTTGAAAAGCATCGGTATCCATAAAAGATTTAACACAATCATACTTAAGTTTAATACCTGACTCTTTATCTTTGTTGAGTTCCCATTCTTCAGAGTTGCGTTTAATTCTTTCCAAAGATCCCACCGGAATTCAATAGTCTTCTTCATAAAAGAACCAGCACAAGACGTATCAAGCATGGTTTGATCATTACGAGAAATTCGAGCATAAAAATTTTGGATAATAATTTCTCTTGAGAGCTCATGATTGGGGCATGAATATAACAGACTTAAGCCTCCCCCAAGCTAGAGCGATACTTTCTCCTTCACGATGCCAAAAATTATATATATAATTTCGATCACGATGAACTAGATGCATAGGATAATTTTTTTGGTGGAACTCCAATTTCAAACGATTCCAATTCCAAGATCCAATATCATCGCATAGCCTATACCATGCCAATGTTTTTCCCTTCAAATATAAAGGGAAAATCTTCTTCATAACTTCATCTCCGGGTAAACCTGCAAGCTTGAACAATCCACAAATTTGTTCTACATATATCAAGTGCATATCAGGATGTTCAGTTCCATCTCCTGCATAAGGATTAGCTAGTAGTTGTTCTATCATACCCGAAGGAATTGCATATTCAATATTTTCAGTAGGTGCAGTAGGTTGAGGGGTAGCTAATTGTGGTTCTGGTCGAGGTGAAGACACCCCTAACAAACCCCTCAAAGGATTGTTTTCCATAGTAACAAGTGACAATAAATTTCAGCACACTATATAAATGTTTCCTTACCAAAGGCGCTTCACTCCCCGGCAAGGGCGCGAGAAAATAGCCTTGATGACCCACAAGTATAGGGGATCAATTTTAGCTCTTTTCGATAAGTAAGAGTGTCGAACCCAACGAGGAGCAGAAGGAAATGACAAGTGGCTTTCAGCAACGTAATGTCTGCAAGTGCTGAAATTGTAAGTAGCATAGTAGTTTGATAGCAAGATAATTTGTAACAAGCAAGTAACAATAGTAGTAACGAAAGTGCAGCAAGGTAGCCCAATGCTTTTGAGGCAAAGGACAGGCCAAAACGGTCTCTTATGATAAGCAAATCGTTCTTGAGGGTACACGGGAATTTCATCTAGTCACTTTCATCATGTTGGTTTAATTCGTGTTCGGTACTTTGATAATTTGGTATGTGGGTGGACCGGTGCTTAGGTGCTGTTCTTACTTGAACAAACCTCCTACTTATGATTAACCCTCCCGCAAGCATCCGCAACTACAAGAAAAGTATTAAGAATAAATTCTAACCATAGCATTAAACTTTTGGATCCAATCGGTCCCTTGCGGAATAGCGCATAAACTGGGGTTTAAGCTTCTGTCACTCTCGCAACCCATCATCTAATTTCTACTCCACAATGCATTCCCTTAGGCCTAGATATGGTGAAGTGTCATGTCGTCGACGTTCACATGACACCACTAAGGGAATCACAACATACATACTATTCAAATATCGAACACATATCAAGTTCACATGGTTACTTGCAACGTGATTTCTCCCGTGAGCTCAAGAACAAAAGTAACTACTCACAAATAATAATCATGCTCAAGATCAGAGGGGTATTAAATAGCATATTGGATCTGAACATATAATCTTCCACCGAATAAACCATATAGTAAACAACTACAAGACGTAATCAACACTACTAGTCACCCACAATCACCAATCTATAGTTCCGGTAACAAGATTGAACACAAGAGATGAACTAGGGTTTGAGATGAGATGGTGCTATTGAAGATGTCGGTGGAAATTGCCCTCCCCAAGATGGGAGAGTTGTTGGTGATGATGATGACAATGATTTCCCCCTCCGAGAGGGAAGTTCCCCTGGCGAAATTGCTCCGCCGGAGGGCAAAAGTGCTCCTGCCCAAGTTCCGCCTCGAGATGACGGCGCTCCATCCCGAAAGTACTCCCCTTATTTTTTCTAGGTCAAAATGACCTATATACCAGAAGATGGGCACCAGAGGTGGGCCTGGGTGAGCACAACCCACCAGGGCGCGCCTGGGCTCCCTGGCGCGCCAGGTGGGTTTGTCCACCTGGTGGGCCCCCTCTGGTAGTTATTTGCTCCAACATTCTTCAAATATTCCATAAATAATCTCTGTGAAGTTTCAGCTTGTTTGGAGTTGTGCAGAATAGGTAGCCTGACGTAGCTTTTCCGGGTCCAGATTTCTAGCTGTCGGAATTCTCCCTCTTTGTGTATACCTTGCATATTATCAGATAAAAGGCATTAGAATTACTCCAAAAAGCATTATTATGGATAAAAACATTATAAATAACAATACGAAAACATGATGCAAAATGGACGTATCATCGCGCCTCTGCTCCGTGCTTTCCCCCTTAAAGATAGGAAAACGCGGAGCGGTGCGGTTCACCTGTGGCCTGCCTCACCCTTCCATCATCTTCCTCCGCAAGCCAAACAATAGTTCCTTCTTCCCCTCTCTCATCCGCCGCCGCCCACCTCACAGACATCCTTCTCGTTCGCACTGCCGCCTGCGGAAATGGGGAAAACCCGCAGAGAAGGGAAAGCAGATGGCCGCGACGAAGGAGGTAGTCGCCAAGGGGAGCAAGAGGGCGGTAGAGTTGAACAAGAAGCAGTGGGGAGACGTCATCTTCCTTCCGTCAAATCTGGACGGTCCAGTCCTTCAAGCAAGGTAGGAGTATCTATGGGGGAGGCCCGTCCCAAAAGGGCATGGAGCACCCAAAGTTCTGGCGGAGGGGAAGGAAGATCCGCTAGACTCGTACCGGTTCTTTTGTGCTTACTTCATCTGCGTCCTTTGTCCCCCTTTCTCGGATTTCTTTGAGGTGATCATGACCAACTATGGATTCCACCTTCTTGACTTCACGCCAAGTGCTATGGCGACCATGGCCATTTTTGCTCATTTGTGCGAGAATTTCGTCGGAGTCGCCCCCAATGTAGATCTATTCCGGCATTACTTTGTCCCACGGGTGGAGAACAAGGGCCACCGCTCCGGGAACAACTGCTGGATGCCGCGAGTGGCGAGAAGGCACTGGGATTATATCCCTGGGAAGCAGCGCGAGAGGTGGGATGAGTGGAGAGGGGATTGGTGCTGGATCCAGGATGAGGAAGCCCCGAGTTCTGTGAAGCACGGATGGAATGTGTCGAGTGTGGCAAGGAATGGAGCACTCATGGACTCACCGATGACAGGTTGCACCCGACAATCAACATGATTACCTATTTGAAGGCTATCGGGACAACCATTAAGCATGTGGGGGCATATTTTCTTCTTCACGGCATCTCGCCGCTGCAGAAAAGGGACAGACCCGCCTGGTTGTACGGTGATGCTGGGGATAGGATGAGGTTAGTGCCAGGGTTGGCCAATAACTTGTCAGTTTATGGTCACGCCTGGCTGTGTGACCAATTGTTTGGCCGCTTTGAGATGTTCAAGCTCCCGGCAACCATCGTCCCTCTGAACATCAATTCAGTCCGGGACCAGATATTGATGTGGATGCGGACTACAATGCTCATGGTGTAGCAAGCGATTGGCGGCTTCCCACTCTCGACGAAGAACTTGCGCGGTCCAGTGCCCTTGTGGAGAAAGCCACCAAGGTTGAGACTAGGATGTACAAGTGCACCTCCTCCATGGAGGGGGCATATATTTTGAGGAGGATTGAAGAGGACCAGGCTGCCCGGCTTGCGGAGATGGAGAGGGCCGCGAAGGCCGGGAAGGGCAAGGAGAAAGCTGAGGATCAGAGTACTTCGCACGGCGGCGACAAGGTGCAGGCCATGGAAGGGGCTGCTGGGGGAGAACTTGCCGGAGATACTCCTGCCAGGAACGACTTTGCCGGGCTGGACGCCATGGCCACAGCGGCAAAGGAGCTCCAAGAGGAGGAGGTGATTGGCGAGTTGGCGGAGCCCAAGGCAGAGTGGCTTGCGGCCGGGTCTCAAGCCCCTGAGCCGGTTTTGGATTAGCGTCCCCGCAGGCGTGCTGCCAATCGGGGGGCGGTGGCTCCCAATCTAGCGCCCACTGCCAAGAGGGTGAAGAAGACCACCACCAAGGTCACCAAGGCTGACGCGGCGTGCCGCCAATCCCCTCGTCTTGCCAGGATCAAGGCTACCCCCGCCAAGCAATCGGCGGGGGTGGAAGTTGATTCCAGCCCCAATCTGGCTCGAGCTCTTCACAGATTTTGCCTCCATTAGAGCCCCCGGTGCCTCGCCTGACGTCAGAGATGCCGGAGAGTTCTTGAAGGAAATATGCCCTAGAGGCAATAATAAAGTTATTATTTATTTCCTTATATCATGATAAATGTTTATTATTCATGCTAGAATTGTATTAACCGGAAACATGATACATGTGTGAATACATAGACAAATAGAGTGTCACTAGTATGCCTCTACTTGACTAGCTCGTTAATCAAAGATGGTTTATGTTTCCAAGCCATAGACAAAGAGTTGTCATTTGATTAACGGGATCACATCATTAGGAGAATGATGTGATTGACTTGGCCCATTCCGTTAGCTTAGCACTTGATCGTTTAGTATGTTGCTATTGCTTTCTTCATGACTTATACATGTTCCTATGACTATGAGATTATGCAACTCCTGTTTACGGAGGAACACTTTGTGTGCTACCAAACGTCACAACGTAACTGGGTGATTATAAAGGTGCTCTACAGGTGTCTCCGAAGGTACTTGTTGGGTTGGCGTATTTCGAGATTAGGATTTGTCACTCCGATTGTCGGAGAAGTATCTCTGGGCCCACTCGGTAATGCACAAAACTTAAGCCTTGCAAGCATTGCAACTAATGAGTTAGTTGTGGGATGATGTATTACGGAACGAGCAAAGAGACTTGCCAGTAACGAGATTGAACTAGGTATTGAGATACCGACGATCGAATCTCAGGCAAGTAACATACCGATGACAAAGGGAACAACGTATGTTGTTATGCGGTTTGACCGATAAAGATCTTCATAGAATATGTGGGAGCCAATATGAGCATCCAGGTTCCGCTATTGGTTATTGACCGGAGACGTGTCTCGGTCATGTCGACATAGTTCTCGAACCCGTAGGGTCCGCACGCTTAAAGTTCGATGACGGTTATATTATGAGTTTATGTGTTTTGATGTACCGAAGGTTGTTCGGAGTCCCGGATGTGGTCACAGACATGACAAGGAGTCTCGAAATGGTCGAGACATAAAGATTGATATATTGGACGACTATGTTTGGACACCGGAATGGTTCCGGGAGGTTTTGGACATTTATCTGAGTACTGGGGGTTACCGGACCCCCCCGGGAAGCTATTGGGCCTTATGGGCCTTAGTGGAAAGGAAAGAGGGAGGCCAGGAGGTGGCGCGCGGCCCCCCTTGCCCCAATCCGAATTGGGAAAGGGAAGGGGGCGGCGGCCCCCCTTCTCCTTCCTTCTCTCCACCTCCTCCTTCCCCCTTCTCCTACTTGGAATAGGAAAGGGGGCCAAACCTACTTGGAGTAGGATTGCCCCCCTTGGGCGCGCCTCTCCCCTTGGCCGGCCCTCTCCTCCTCCCCCTTTATATACGGAGGAGGGGGCACCCCATAGACACAAAAATTGATCCCTTGGATCTCTTAGCCGTGTGTGGTGTCCCCCTCCACCATAATCCATCTCGGTCATATCGTTGCGGTGCTTAGGCGAAGCCCGGCGACGGTAGAACATCATCATCGTCACCACGCCGTCGTGCTGACGGAACTCTCCCTCAAAGCTCGGCTGGACCGGAGTTTGAGGGACGTCATCGAGTTGAACGTGTGCTGAACTCGGAGGTGCCGTGCGTTCAGTACTTGATCGGTCGGCTCGTGAAGACGTACAACTACATCAACCGCGTTATGCTAACGCTTCCGCTTTTGGTCTACGAGGGTACGTGGACACACTCTCCCCTCTCGTTGCTATGCATCACCATGATCTTGTGTGCGCGTATAATTTTTTTTGAAACTACTACCTTCCCCAACAGTTCTGCCCCTCCACTTCCGAACAGAGGAACGGAGCCCTCGCCTCCCATGGAGTTCAACTTGCGCGAACCTGAAAGCATGACCAGTGCGTCATCTTCATCACAATCTTCAACTTCGACGGTGCCATCGACCATGGTGCCAAAGAAGAAAGCCGGCGCTTTAGCTCACCCATCCGCCTCGAAGGCTCCGCCGCCCGCAGCCACCAATGCTAGAGGGGATGCGGAGGTGCGCGAGGATGTGGACGCTGCTGGGGATGTGGTCAGAGCAGACGGAACCATCACCACCTCCCCCATGGCCGAAGCAGGAGCAGGAGACGCCGGGGGAGAGCAGCATGAGCAACACCCCGATCGCCATGATCTGCAAGGTACGGGTGAAAGGATTACTCCGTCCACACCCCTTCCTCTTGCCGATGGGCACAGCCACAGCAGTGGCGCTCGGTCCGGGGTGAATCGCCCCCCTCCGGTCGCCCCCACCACGAGAGCGATCGCAGCTCGTGAACCTCCCCCGGGCGAGTCGACCTGGTCGCTGTGCCCAACAGAGCCGCTGGCCCTCAAGCGCCTTCACCACGTCACCATGCCATCCAAGTGGCCGTCTCGCAGCAGCAAGGACGTGGTGCTGTCGTCGCTGGCACCGTTAGGAGCCGAGCAACGGTGCGGTCCACATCATCATCACCCATGCCAAGCACTGCTACGGAGGCTATGGGGCGGGCTCAGCTACTACTGAGGTTTCCGTCGGCGGCCGAGCAGATGGACAAGTGGCGCGCCACCATCTAGAGTTTTCTTGGTTTCGCCGAGGCTGGGGGCTCACAGCGAGCTGGCCCGCCACGGCCTCCCCAAGCAACGACGATGGCTCGCGCTGCTGGTTGTACCGAAGGTGCCACCACCACGGTGCAGCCCCCCCACAACAACCAGCGCGAGCGCGGCAGAATCAAGAATTTGATGACGTCTCTGGCCTCTTCTGACCCTCGAGCGCGTCCAGGCTAACGGCGAGACCGGGAGGACAGACAGAGAGGAGATGTGCGCGTTGTCATCGAGCGATGTCGTGACGACCACCGCCAGGCCAATGGGTGTGATAGTCCCGATGTTGACGAGTCTGTGCTCGAGATTGGCGGGTGCCTACCTTTTGAGCTTGGGTGCCCTGCCTTTACTCGTGAGCTGCGGCAAGTCCATTGGTCGTCCGTCCGCACGTTCAAGCCAGAGATACCCGAGAAGTATGATGGGAGAGTAAACCTGGCAAAGTTTCTAAGCATCTACACCATCGTTGTTCAGGCTGCCGGGGGATGAGATGAGAAGGTGTTTGCCAACTACTTCCCTTTGGCTCTCAAGTCCAATGTGAGGTCTTGTCTAATGCACATGCCGAAGAACTCCATTTCGTCATGGGCTGACCTGTGCCATGAGTTCATTGGCGCCTTCACTGACGGCCATCAAGAACCAGGGCGGCCCAGCGACTTGCAGCTTCTCCAACAGAAAGAAGGAGAGACTCTCCGGAAGTACTTGCAGAGATTCAGCAGAGTCCACAGGAACATCCCGAATACCCATCCAACAGCTATGATAGCTGCCTTCCAATCCAATGTGCGCAACCGCAGGATTCTGTTGTACGATGGAACTCTAAGATGGATCTTTCACGAATTGGAGGGGAAATCCCCAAGAACAAGAGGGACACAGAGGGGAATCACAAGAGGAACACTCAAGAAGAAGCCCAAAAATCACACATCCACTAGACTCAAATCCACACAAGATCCACAATGGTACAAGAACAACAAAGGGAAATATACAAGGTAGAGTTCATCCCACTCCTAAGGAGGTGAGGTCTTGGTGATCTTATGATGGGGATCCTTCCCTAGATGGGGTCTTGTATCCACTAGGGATCTTCCCCAATGGAGGTCTTGATCTCCATGGGAGAGGTCTTTCTCTCTCAAGAGGAGGTACTTGCTCATCTAGATCATGTCATATACTTTGCTTAGTCTAAATGGAGGAGGGAGAGGGATATATATAGGTAGGTGGTGGAAGGGATGAAGTGGAGGCCCAAAACAGCAGCCTCGACCGGCCATCCTGTAGGACCCGTGCGCACGGGCTAAGTTGGGCCCGTCCGCATGGGGGTCCCGTGGGCACGGTACAAGCCTGTGCGCACGGGGTGCTCCAGCGCCAGCTTCCTGTGTAGCCCGTGCGCACGGGGTCTCAGGGGCCCGTGCGCATGGGGTCGCCTAGGACTTCTTGTCCAGCTCCTGTTGGATTCCTTGTTCCTCCATGCGGACTTGGGGTCCTTCTCCTTGGCCTCTGGGAAGCTTCCTAGCTGCTTGGTGGCAGTCACCCTCGTAGTTAATGATGCACAACAATCCATGGTGAGGTAGCAAACAAGTCCAATGGATATTCATGTAAATCTTGAAGAGGAGCGGGTTCACCTTAAGTCCGTTAGGTCCACTTGGGGCTTGAGGTGCTATGAAGGTGTACATGGAGATGACCGTGGGATGCTCTACATCATCCCCTCCCCCTTGGGAAAGATCCAACCTCAGATCGTAAACCATATTGCCACGTACACGGTAGGCATGGATGTACTTGTTGTAGGACAGAGTGTATGTAATGGTGCAATCCGAGTACTTCAAGATGTCGCCAAGATGGTATACATGCAAAATGAGCAAACACAAGGGACACTTGGAAATACAATGGTTTGCGCGCACAATGCGTCCATCAAGGAAGTATGAGTCCATTCGAAAACATTGTGCGTGGCAAGACACATGATGCTTATCCAAAAGATATAGAATGATATGTAATGCATAAATGGGAGCAAATTCATTCGTCGTGCACACAATGTTATTGTCGGATTGTGGGTTCTGGCAAACCCTTGAGGTTCGAACTCTGGTATGCGCACGAAGAACTCTCTCCCCCTGGTTCGCCCGCTCAACGATCTCACAGCCTAGCTCGACCAACCCAAAGAACGCGGGACACAGAGGTTTATACTGGTTCAGGCCACCGTTGTGGTGTAATACCCTACTCTAGTGTGGTGGTGGTGGATTGCCTCATAGGCTTAGGATGAACAAGTACAATGGAGGAACAACCTCCTGAGGAGAGGTGTTCTTGAGCTTGGTGAGCTGTGCGTGTGAGGGTGGTCTGAATGATCCGTCCCCTTCCTATGGTGGTGGCTAGTCCTATTTATAGAGGCCCTGGTCCTCTTCCCAAATGTAGGCGGGAAGGGATCCCACAATGGCCAATTTTGAAGGGAGACAACTAGTACAACCTATCTTGACAAAAGGTGGTCTTTGCCTACCAAAGGCTCTGGTGGTGATGCAGCTATGGGCTCCACGATGACCTCCGTCATGCCGTCCTGCAGGTCTTGGTCTCATTGAACCGATATGGAAACCTTTGCCTGATGCCTAGGGATTCCTCGCCTGCGCCTGCCTCTTTAGCACCAAAGAGGAAACTGGTAAACTGCGCCCGCTGGTGACCGCCTGGCCTTGGTCATCATGGCTCACGTCATGTGAACCTCGCGAGGTACCCCTTGCATAGATATCTCCGCTCCTCGGGAGCCAGCCCGGTGAGGCCGCCCCCAGGGAGGTCTTGGTGTCGTCCGCCTCGTAAGGATCTTTAGTGGCTCCTGCTGAAGATGGGCCACACCAGGTCGTTGGTGGAGCCACGCCATGGGCCGCAAGCAGGCAAGTCTGGGTACCCCCATTCCCAGGACGCCGACAGTAGCCCCCGGGCCCAAGGCACGGTCGAACATGGCTTCGGGGCAAAGCCAAAGGGCAAGTGCGGAGCGCCGCGGGCCCCAACCGCCTGCGGCCCTGGTCGACGCGTGGCGGTAGATGGTATGTGGGGGCCTCCACTTCCAGACGCGGCCTTGATATCCGCCAGGCTAGGCGGCCGCCATTGTCTACACAACTCCACCTCCATCGCTAGCAGCGCGCTTCCAGAACTTCCCATCTCCCTGAAACAGCCACCTCCTCCCTTGGCCTAACCCGGCTCCAATCCTTTCGGCTGCCATGGCGCCGAACCAGAAGAAGAAGGGGAAGAAGAAGAACCATACCTCAGTCCAAGCGCCACTGGCCTTCGAGCGCGCCATCGAGCGGTCAGTGGTGCTCAACCAGGAAGTGATGGATAAGGTTCGCCCCACGCTCGCCTTAGATTTCAATGAATGGAAGGCGATGGTGGCCTGGCCTACTTCCCGCTCCGCAATTTATAGGACGGCCACCGAGATCCCCATCTATCTTTACGCCCTCTGGGTCGATCTGATTCCCCCCTTCTCCGACTTCTTCAACGTCGTGCTCTCGCATTACCAAATCAATGCGTTGCACCTGGATCTCCAGTCCATCATCCTCCTCGCCGTCTTCGCGTTCGTCTGCGATGTCATGGTAGGCATTGCCCCTTCCGTGGCCTTGGTTCGCCATTTCTTTTCGCTGCACCTGACTGATGCCCGCCAGCGCTCGGGGTGCGTGACTCTCCAAGCCGTCGCGGCGACGGCGGGCTCGGGGATAGACTTTGAGCTCTCTCCAGTTGTGGGCGAATTTCGAAAACCGTGGGTGTTTGTAGATGCTGGTGTGCGCAACTCCCTGCTCCTGCTCCCACGAGGTCCAGCTGTCCCCAGTTCCGGCTGGGGGCATGCGAAACTTGTTGACCGACGGATCGCCCACGTCTGGCGTCGGCAGGGCAGGCTGAAGGACCTTGGGGTGACGGCGCCCATGGTGGTGAAGGAGTTCATCCAGTGCCGCATTGCTCTGCTACAGCGCCACTCTCGGCCGATGTGGGCCTTCTCTGGCCGCGGGGACCCCATGAGGCTCCATGCGCCCGCTCTTCCTCCCGAGGCACGGTGTACGGTACTCGAGCTCCTGACGGGCGCCCGGCGCCAGCCAATCTGCCGGAGGAGGAGCCTCTTGTAATGCTGCTCGAACAGGGTGGAGTTCGCGAGGAAGATGCCTCCTTTCGATGAATGGGGACTGCGCCCAGTCGGCATTGAAGGGCCCCACGAAAGCCCCCTCTTTGTGTTCCCCCTGCCTGCTGCCGCCTCGGCGCTCAGCCCGGGAGATGGTGCACGTGGATGAGCACCATGGAACGCCAGCAAAATGGCCGCCGAGGAAGCGACGCCGGTCGCGGCCCCTGTGGTGGCGGCTCCCGAGGCTCAGGTGAGCTGCCCCGGGCCGATGGCAGCGGGGCCGTCGCGGTCCGAGACTTCGAGGCCGGAAGCCCCGAGCCTCAGGCGACTTGTCCTGAGGTGGAGGTGGAGGGGTCGGTGCAGCCTAACACTCCCAAAGTCACTCCCTCAGGAACCCCGCCAGCTGCCTCAGGTGGCGGCGATGGTGCCCAGGGCTTGGGCCAGCTCCGCCTGAATTTCGAAGCGCTCCGCAAGAGGAAGGCTGTCGGATTCCGGATTCCGGGTTCTGGCAAACCCTTGAGGTTCGAAATCTGGGGTACGCACGAAGAACACTCTCTTCCTAGCTCGCTCGCACAACGATCTCATGGCCTAGCTCGACGAACCTAAAGAACACGAGACACAGAGGTTTATACTGGTTCGGGCCACCATTCTGGTGTAATACCCTACTCTAGTGTGGTGGTGGTGGATTGCCTCATGGGCTAAGGGTGAACAAGTACAATAGATGAACAGCCTCCTGAGGTGAGGTTTCTTGAGCTTGGTGAGCTGTGCGTTTGAGGGTGGTCTGAATGATCCGTCCTCCTTTTGTCCCCCTGCTATGGTGGTGGCTAGTACTATTTATAGAGGCACGTGTCCTCTTCCCAAATGTAGGTGGGAAGGGATCCCACAATGGCCAATTTTGAAGGGGGGCAACTAGTACAAGCTATCCTGACAAAAGGTGGTCTTCGCCTGCCAAAGGCACTGGTGGTGATGCAGCTGTGGGCTCCGCGATGACTGAGGAAGTCCTGGACTAAGGGGTCCTCGGGCGTCCGGCCTATTGGACATGGGCCGGACTAATGGGTTGTGAAGATACAAGACCGAAGACTCTCTCCCGTGTCCGGATGGGACTCTCCTTGGCGTGGAAGGCAAGCTTGGCGACCAAATATGAAGATTCCTTTCTCGGTAACCGACTTTGTACAACCCTAGTCCCCTCCGGTGTATATATAAATCGGAGGGCTTAGTTCGGAAATATATACAGTCATACAGGCTAGGCTTCTAGGGTTTTAGCCATTACGATCTCGTGGTAGATCAACTCTTGTAATACTCATATTCATCAAGATCAATCAAGCAGGAAGTAGGGTATTACCTTCATCGAGAGGGCCTGAACCTGGGTAAACATTGTGTCCCCTGTCTCCTATTACCATCGACCTTAGCCGCACAGTTCGGGACCCCCTACCCAAGATCCGCCGGTTTTGACAACGAAATTGGTGCTTTCATTGAGAGTTCCACTGTGCCGTCCTCAAAAGGTTTGATGGCTCCTTCAAACATCCACAACAATATTGTCCAAGGAGAGGTTTTCCTCCCCGGACAGATCTTCGTGTTTGGCGGCTTTGCACTGCGGGCCAACTCGCTTGGCCATCTGGAGCAGATCGATAGCTACGCCCCCGCTGTTAGGTCAGATTTGAGAGCTTGAACTACGTCGCGGATATCCGCGGAGACTTGATCTTCGACGGATTCGAGACCGCGGTAGTCGCTCCCCGTCACCACAATGAACATGTCTTAAATCTGTCATCGGGCCATACCCAGGAAATTGCACCTGCAACCACTCTGGCCTTAGATCCGGACCAGATCGCGCCATCCGAGGACGGGAAGCTTAACCCCGCCATGGAAGCCGCAGATTCCGCGGCGTTGGAGCCGCACAAAGACCTAACCTCTGGTGATGTCCGCGTCATCGGTACCTCGGACTCGTTTTCGGCTATAAGTTCTGAACTATGTGCGTCCGCGTATGCCGAGCAGGATTGGTCATCTATCGTCGAATTCAGCACCGCAGACATCTTCCGGCACTCGCCTTTAGGCGACGTGCTGAACTCATTAAAAAATATGTCCTTAGCGAGGGAGTCACAGCCGAACTGTATCCGGTTCGAATTGGAGGCTGATGACGGGGAATTTCGCTTCCCACCCGCCACCCACTACATAGCCACTGTCGAGGACTTAACCGACATGCTCGATTACGGCTCCGAAGACATCGACGGTATGGACGACGATGCAGATGAGGAGCATGGCCAAAACCCGCCATTCACCGGATGCTGGACGGCCACGTCTTCGTACGACGTATACATGGTGGATACACCTAAAGAGAATAACGGCGAGGACAAGGAAAATCCAGTGGAGGATGAGCTTCCTAAGACACAACCAGAGCACTGGCGTCAGCAGCGCCGCTCTAAATCCCGCCACAGCAAGGATAGCAACACCGGCACAGGAGACGATAACACTCCGGACGGTGCCGAAGACAGAGAAGATCTCGACAAACAAACGGCCGAACAGGACGATCAGGAAGATGGGCAAGTTAGCCCTAATGAACAGGCCATAAACGATGACTCGGAGGGCAGCACATATCTTCGACCCTCCGAAGATGAGGTGAGCCTTGGCAACGAAGATTTTATCGTGCCTGCGGAACCTCTCGAGCAGGAGCGCTTTAAGCGTCAGCTTATAGCCACTGCAAGGAGCCTGAAAAAGAAGCAGCAGTAGCTTCAAGCTAACCAAGATCTGCTCAACGACAGATGGACTGATGTCCTAGCAGCCAAAGAATACAACCTTAAGCACCCAGCCAAAAGTTACCCGAAGTGCAAATTGCTACCTCAGTTTGATGACGAGGTGCCGGAGCCTGTACCATCATCGCGCAATGCGGCCGACCGACCACCACGCGGTCGGGATAAAGCAGCAACTCAAGCCGAACACCAGCCCGCCCCACCTCGCCGTAAAGGCAGAGATAGAACAACTCGGGGATATACATATGACCTTCGGCAGGACATGGACAGTAGAGCAGGACATACCAGATCGATCTACGGATCGCGAGGACGTGCCCCGACACGTGACGACGACTCTTTATTCGGACGTGACAAGCCTAGTCACGCCAAGGCCAAAAACTGCGGACGGACTCCATCGGAGCTACGTCACGATGTGGCCCGATATAGAGGCGCCGCACACCCCCTTTGCTTCACTAACGAAGTAATGGATCATGAATTCCCAGAAGGGTTTAAGCCCGTAAATATCAAATCATACGATGGGACAACGGATCCCGCGGGTGGATCGAGGATTTTATTCTCCACATCCATATGGCCCGCGGAGATGACCTTCACGCCATCAAATACCTCCCACTAAAACTGAAAGGGCTAGCTCGGCACTAGTTAAACAGTCTGCCTGAAAATTCTATTGGCAGATTGGAGGACTTGGAAGAATCCTTCCTTGGTAACCTCCAAGGTACATATGTCCGGCCACCAGATGCCGATGACTTAAGTCACATAGTTCAACAGCCTGGAGAGTCAGCCAGGAAATTTTGGACTAGGTTCCTAACTAAAAAGAACCAGATCGTCGGCTGTCCGGATGCCGAAGACCTAGTGGCCAGTAAACATAGCATCCGTGACGAATGGATCGCCCGCCACCTCGGCCAGGAAAAGCCGAAGTCCATGGCAGCACTCGCGGCACTCATGACCCACTTTTGTGCGGGTGAGGATAGTTCGTTGGCCCGTAGCAAAAACACAGCAAGTGAGAAGGGCACCTCCGAGGTCAAAAATAGCAACGGCAAGTTCCGATGCAGCAGACACAAATGCCGAAGCAATGGTGACAACACAGATGACACGACAGTCAACGCCGGATTCAGTGGCTCCAAGTCCGGTCAGCGGAAGAAGCCATACAAAAGAAACAACTCGGGGCAATCTAGCTTGGACCGCATACTCTTCCGTCAGTGCCAGATCCATGGCACCCCAGACAAACTAGCCAATCATACCAACAGAGATTGTTGGGTTTTCAAACAGGCCGGCAAGTTAAACGCCGAGTACAAGGAAAAGGGATTGCAAAGCAAGGACGATGACGAGGAGCCCCGGCAACCGAACATAGGGGGACAGAAGAAGTTTCCCCCTCAGGTCAAAATGGTGAACATGATATATGCTATAGATATCCCCAAGAGGGAGCGCAAGCGCGCGCTCAGGGACGTCTATGCGATAGAGCCAGTCGCCCCAAAATTCAATCCAGGGTCATCGTGCCCGATCACTTTTGATCATCGGGATCATCCGACCAGTATCCGTCATGGCGGTTCAGCTGCACTGGTCCTCGACCCAATCATTGATGGATTCCACCTGACGCGATTCCTCATGGACTGTGGCAGCAGCCTCAGTCTGCTCTATCAGGATACAGTGTGCAAAAAGGGCATTAACCCATCACGGATCAAGCCCACAAAGACTACCTTTAAAGGAGTCATACCAGGTGTAGAGGCCCGTTGTACGAGCTCAATCACACTCGAGGCTGTCTTCGGATCTCCGGATAACTTCCGAAGCAAAGAGTTAATCTTCGATATCGTCCCCTTTCGCAGCGGCTATCACGCACTGCTGCGACGAACGACATTTGCTTGATTTAACGTGGTGCCACATTATGCTTATCTCAAGCTCAAGATGCCTGGACCACGCGGCGTCATAACAGTTAATGGAAACACGGAACGCTCCCTCCATACCGAGGAGCACACCGCTGCCTTAGCAGCAGAAGTACAGAGCGGCCTTCTCAAGCAGAACCTTATTTCAGCGACCGAGCTCCCGAACACTGTCAAGAGAGTCCGGACTATTCTGCAGCAGGACAGGTCGGCTCGTCAAGAGCTCGACTAGCAATATGGCCTCCACCTCAGTCCCGATCAATTGGCGGCATTCGTACTGCGCGTCCATCACTACACACTCAAAATACCATGGGCATAGATGGAGGAATACCTACCACGTGATCCATAATACGGCTTGACCGCTCCCGGACACACATAATTTCACTGTTTCTTTTTTTCCCTTTTCAGGTTTCTTTTCTATAGGCGTCCTCTGATGGCCTAACCAGCGGTCCTTTCGAAGGATAAATACAACAAGATGGCAAGAAGCACAGACATACAGGGGAATTTCTAGGTGGTTTCTTTAACGATCACTCTACCTGTTTTCAGGACCCACCCGCAGCTCTCCCTTGGCTGTGGCATGTTAAATAGCATGTTGCTTATCGCACTACTTGTACCAATGCGCTTTGACATATTAATCAAATTATAATGGAAACAGTTTGCGGCCCAAATTTTAGGTCCCCAGCTCATTACCTTTGCTCCCTTTCTGTTTTCCTTTTTCTGCTGATAACCTTATCAGAGAGCACCCGTACACTTTGGTACATTTCACCTAAGCCAGGGGCTTCATAGCACCCCACACTACGGAAAGAAAGACCACTTTTTACAGTATAGTTCAGCACCCCGAATTTAGCACTATATGCATTGGCTCCGAATCATGTCTTTGGTCAATAGTTGGGTTGCCCGGCTCATGTGCTTGCTACCTTATGTTCCGCTATATCGGCTAAGGTAGTAAAGGGAGAACTACTATGATTGTGCCCTGGTTTACCTGACGGAGCACCTCAGTAGAGAAATTCAAAAACTGACTGCCATGCTGCGGCGAGAGCCTGTCAGCTCTTCGGAGGTCTCAAATCCATAGAGATTTTTTCCGCATTACGTGAAGGATTGGTACTTGCCCGATCAGGTGTTTACAACTTCCTAGTCCAGATACCAGGGGCTGCACCTAAAGTTTTTATTGTCAAACTCCTATGGCTAAGTGAGGGTACTAAAGCCGCATAGTCTGATTGGCTGGTTCGTTGTGCTAAACACCTCCTTCAAGGACCAAACAATTGGATCAAGAGTGTTTAGATTACATCCCGAACACCCCCGTACTACCTACGTGGGGGCAGAAGCCGACGACTGGCCAACTCTCAGATTTTACAAAACACGGCCGCACAGGAGGTAATTTTTTTAACAACATAACAAATATTATATTACATAAGAACTTTCTTTCATCATACAAGGCAGATACAACATGAATGTATTCATTCAAAGATAATGTCTTGCGCACATTGGGTCGCCACAAAGCGAGACCCCTCCAGGACGTCTTCAAAATATCGCTTGGGCGTGCGGTGCTCCTTGCCCTCAAGCGGCCCCTCGGTCACAAGCTTGACGGCGTCCATCTTCGCCCACCACACCTTGACACGGGCGAAGGCCATGCGCGCGCCCTCGATGCAGACCGACCGCTTGATGATATCCAGCAGAGGGCAGGCATCTACCAGTCGCTTCACGAGACTGAAGTAGCTGCTGGTATAGCTTCGGCAGGCCACAGTCGGATTATTAAATCCTTCATGGCCAGTTCGGCCACCCTATGCAGCTCAACCAGCTGTTTTAGCTGATCGGTGAAGGGCACTGGATGTTCTGGCGCAAGGTATTGTGACCAGAACAACTTCTCTGTTGAGCTCCCTTATTCTGCTCGGAAGAACTCCGCAGCGTCTGACACACTGCACGGCAGATCCGCAAACGCCCCTGGAGAACTCCGAATCTGGGTTAGTAAGAAATACTTCTTCTTCACATACTTGCATACTAAACGCCTTACCCGCGGATATCTTCTTGGCCTCCTAGATCTCCTGCAGGGCGCCCTGGGCTTCAACCTGGGCCTCCTTCGCGCTCTGGCGAGCCTTGGCAAGTTCGGTCTCTCGAGCCGAAACATCACACTCCAAGGTCTCGCATTTTTTCACAGCGTCCTGGAGCTCTTGCTGGACGTCGTTAAGACATATTTAGTTAGCTTCCTGCGAAAATTAATTGATCCTCTGTCCGGCTTTTTCTTTCCGAACACCGGACAGCGTCTCAGGGGCTACTGTCTATATTGGGACTTTCTCTTTTGCGTCGCATACCTCAAAACCTGTCAGTAGGCCGCTGCAGGCTTCGGTCAGTCCGCTCTTGACGGACTGAGCCCTCTCAATCACCGTACCCATAAGGATACGGTGTTCCTCCACAATGGAAGCGCCTCGTAGCGCTTCCAGCAGATTATCCGGTGCCTCTGGACGGACAGATGTCACCGGCGGGACAGGCACACCTTCTTCTCTCGGAGGAGGCTGCTTGCCGGATTCCGGACTTGTATGGGTCTCCGGTTCCATGTTTGGCTAGGGTCTGAACTGAAGACGACCCTCATCGCCAGTCTCCATGGGGACCCGCTCCCCCAGGTGATCGGCAGCCGAGGATTCGCCCTTTGGCGCCACCCTGACGGCCTCCTGAGGCTCTCCCTAGCCTGGGAAGGTCCTTCGCGACAGCACCTCGGCGTCGCCCTTGGCCGTGGGAGAGTAAGCGGCCGGCGGCGAATCGCCGGCCATTGCCTTTGAATCCAACGAACCTCTTGATGAGGATCGCTGGGAGCTGTCGTGGGCCGTAATGCAATAACATAATCAACCAAGTTAATGCCATAAAGAGGAGAGGCCGGATATATGGACATATACGAGTTTCAGTACTTACGATGCGGCCAGAGGCTTGTTCCGGGGGCGTCGCTCCGGACTGCTGTCGATGTCCCACGCGGAGTTATCCGCAAGGGAGCCCCTCCCCCACTTGGACGCATCCGCCTCCAGAGTCATGGAGGCCGCCCTCGTCTTCCTCCCCCCTTTAGGGGGAGGGTTGTTTTCCTCCTCCTCCTCCTCGTCATCCTCAGCGGCGGAGGAATGGGTCTCGTCGTCTTCGTATGTCACGTCCGAAGCACCCTTGCAACGGGGGCCACCTTTGGCCCCCTTGGCCTTCTTCTTGGCCTTCTTCTCCGGCGGCCGATAGGGCACCGGGACCAGCATCTTCGCCAGGAGCGGGATGACTGGTTCTTCGGGAAGCTTAGCCGAACATTGAATCCGCCCCACTTTCTCTGTCCATACCTGAAAAATATAGTAAAGTTTGGACATCCTCCTTGAACAAGCAGGTAGAGGATGCGTCCCGAGACGTGAAGGACTTATCGCATTAGCGGGATGGGCAAGATCGTGCCCGCGGTCTGAATCTATGACCGGCGGCTTCTCATTGCCCTTAAAGAGCAACTTCCAGGCATCTTCGTGAGTAGTTCCGAAGAGCCTTTCCAAGGTTTGGTGCTTCTCCGGATCAAATTACCATAGAGGGAAGATTCGCTTTGGCAGGGGAGGATCCGGCGAACTAGCATCACCTAGATCACGTCGACGAGCTTGATGTTTTTTCTACCATGATTTGGATGCGCGTTTGCAGCACTATAAGCTCGTCTGATGAAGTCCAATTTGGGCCCTTCTCCATCCAGGAGGTAAGCCGCATTGGAGCTCCGGACTTGAATTCGGGAGCTGCGGCCCAGGTGGCGTCGTGGGCTCTGCTATATAGAACCACAGTTTCTGCCACTCCTTGACAGTCTCCACAAGAGTACCTTTGGGCCATGTGACGTTGGGCATCTTGCTCACCATGGCTCCTCCGCACTCCGCGTGTAGGCCGTCCACCACCTTCGGCTTCATGTTGAAGATCTTGAGCCACAGTCTGAAGTGGGGTTGGATGCGAAGGAAAGCCTCACACACGACAATGAATGCCGAGATGTTGAGGAAAGAGTTCGGAGCTAGATCATGGAAATCTAACCCGTAATAAAACACCAGGCCGTGGACGAAAGGGTGGAGTGGAAACCCTAAACCGCAGACGAAATGAGGGAGGAACACCACCCTCTCATTGGGCTTCGGTGTAGGGACGACTTGCCCCTTGGCCGGAAGTCGGTGGGCGATCTCTTTCGCCAGATACCCGGCCTCCCGAAGCTCGGCGATGTCCTTCTCCTTAACAGAGGAGGCCATCCACTTGCCTTGCCCTCTAGATCCGGACATGGTTGAGTGCTTGCTCGAGGTGGAAAATATGAGAACTTGGGCGCTGGAGCTCGAGAATGGAAGGGCAGAGGAAGAAAGAAGGCGTGTGTGAAGAAAGGGAATCCTTATCCCCTTATAAAGGCACTGAATATCGAATGCCTCCCCACTCGCCTTAAAACTCGCCTATTCCCAAGGGTTATGCAAACGACACGGTTGGATTACCCTTGCCCGTATTGATGAGAACCCCGCAATTAAGGAACACGATCTCTGCTTTGACAAGACGTGCCAATGGAAACCGCATCTCGAAACGTGGAACAACAAACAAAAATAGTTCGAAATAATGACCGGGCAGACATGATATCATCTAGCAAAAAGTTGTCAGCGGATGGGACTCGTGAAATATTATACTCTCTATGGCTGTGTGTGTGGTACTTTTGTTGCAGATCCGAACACGATCGTTGCGTCCGAAGACTATCTTGGAGTATTCGGAAAGGGGAACCCGCCTTGCAATGCCGAACACAATCTGCGCGCCGGACACCTCGTCACTGAAGCCTGGTTCAGGGCTACTGAGGAAATCCTGGACTAAGGGGTCCTCCGGCGTCCGGCCTGTTGGACATAGGCCGGACTAATGGGTTGTGAAGATACAAGCCCAAAGACTCTCTCCCGTGTCCAGATGGGACTCTCCTTGGCAAGGAAGGCAAGCTTGGCGACCAAATATGAAGATTCCTTTCTCTGTAACCGACTTTGTACAACCCTAGTCCCCTCTGGTGTATATATAAACTGGAGGGCTTAGTCCGGAAATATATACAGTCATACAGGCTAGGCTTCTAGGGTTTTAGCCATTACGATCTCGTGGTAGATCAACTCTTGTAATACTGATATTCATCAAGATCAATCAAGCAGGAAGTAGGATATTACCTCCATAGAGAGGGCCCGAACCTAGGTAAACATTGTGTCCCCTGTCTCCTGTTACCACTGACCTTAGACGCACAGTACGGGACCCCCTACCCGAGATCCGCCGGTTTTGACGCCGACAATGACCTCCGTCCTGCCGTCCTGCTGGTCTTGGTCTCGTTGCACCGACATGGAAACCTTTGCCTGATGCCTCGGGACTCCTCGCCTGCGCCTGCCTTCTTAGCACCAAAGAGGAAACTGGTACACTGCGCCCCCTGGCATCCCCCTGGCCTTGGTTGTCATGGCTCACGTCACGTGAACCTCGCGAGGTGCCCCTTGCATAGATATCTCCGCTCCTCGGGAGCGAGCCTAGTGAGGCTGCCCCTGAGGAGGTCTTGGTGTCGTCCGCCTCGCGAGGGTCTTGATTGGTTGCTGCTGAAGATGGGCCGTACCAGACCGTTGGTGGAGCCACGTCATGGGCCGCAGGCAGGCAAGTTTGGGTAATTCCATTCCCAGAACACCGACAGTAGCCCCCGAGCCCAAGGCACGCTCGGACTTGGCTTCGAGGCGAAGCCAAAGGGCAAGTGCAGACCGCCGCGGGCCCCAATCGCATGCGGCCTTGATTGACGTGTGGCGATTGACGGGACGTGGGCATCTCCGCTTCCCCACGCTGCCTCGGCAACTGTTTGACTTGGCGAGACCCTGTTGCATGCAGAAGAAAACCATCATTACCTGCGATCGTGGAGGCCGGCGGTTGGCCTCCGCCTGTCTATAAATGAGGAGAGGGGAGGAGCCCCCGTCGCTCATCTCTTTCTCCGCTCTGCCTGCTTCTTGGCGTTCTTCCCTTGCACCGTCAGCCCGACGCTGGCGGCGAAGAAGAAGAGGGAGGGAGCGGTCGCACCCCCTCTGGCATGAAAGGGGAACGACGGCGCCCGTGCCTCTCCGGCCCGGTCATCCTCGCGAGGTCTGGAGGACCGAACCCAGGAGAAAACGACCTCCGCAGCCAAGTCGGTTCCCAAGGCATCCGCCCCCAGCTCACCTGTTGAGGTTGCGAAGGCTTAGGAGCCCCCGGCTCCTCTTGCTGCCGTAGATCTGCAGAACCTAGTGCCGATGTCGTCTCTCCCCACTTCCGTCGCATCGTCGGGTCGCGATTCCTATGCTTCGCCTGACACCCTGAGGACGCCCTTCTTGTGCTGACCCAGCTTCGTAGTTACCTTCAAGGCGCCGACCGTCGCCTGGTGGTGGGGCGCCTGGAGCTGATCTCAGGGTGGCTGAGCTCCGACGCGTTGGTCAGGGCGGCACTGGGCCAGGCCGTGGCGGCTTCTGAGGAGGGTAAGCAGGCCGCCGATCTGGCCGCAGCCGCCCGTGAGGTGGCGTTGAGGGATGCTGAGGCTACCAATGAGCGCTGCCGGGCGGCGGAAGCCGAGCTAGAGACCATGCGTAAGGAGCGCACCGTCGAGGCTCGCCAGTACGAGGCCTTGGAGGAGAAGATGAAGGCTCGAGAAGACGCGGTCGCCGGTCGCGACGCCGAGCTGGAGCAGTCGGCGCGGGCGCAGGCCACGGAGCGCGGCCGCTTGGAGGAGCTGGAGAAGGCCCGGCTGGAAACCAAGGCAAAGGTTCTTGCCGAGGACTGCGTGGCCTTCAAGTCTCTTGAGGAGAGGTCCCGCGAGGCGCTGCAGGAACTTTACGAGAAGGGCTTGGAGAAGCCGTTTGTGACTGATGATTAGGGCCCCGCCCAGCTACTCCTCAGGTCATCACGGCGCTCGAGGACGTCGTCAACGGGATTGGCCCCATGGTGGAGGGGGAAGCGCGCGCGCTCTCCTCATCGGCCCTGACGCGCGTCCTCAGCCACCTTCATCTTCGCGATCCCAATGCCGACCTTGGTGTCCTGCTCGAGCCAGTGGATGAAGAGCGTTGTGCAGCTGCTGCCGAAGCCGTGAAGGGCCATGTGGAGGCCTTGTCGAAGATGTTCATTGCCATCGACCCTGCGCCTCCAGCCGATGGAGCCGCCGAACCCGCGACCAAGGCCGACAACAAGGGCGATGGGCGGCGCTGCCGACGGGAGGGCGCTCCCTGAAGACGGCGCCCAAGGCTGAAGAGGACGCTCGCTGGTGAACAATGGTGCTCCTTCCCGTTTTTACTTTCCTACGAACTTACTTGCGATATGCAACGTGCCTCGTGGAGGCATCAAAACTTCTGTTTGGTGTTTGAGGAACAATATGTCTTGTAATAATTAGGATTCTATGATTTCCTTTCCGTTGCTTGATGTCCTACGTCAATAGGGCCAGGTCCCGCGCGTGCCTCCGCCGCCGTTGGGTCGTCCGGATCGCCAAGACAAGACCAAGGGGTGTGGAGCTACGTGACCAATTAGGCTCCTGAGTCGTGATGCTCTAGAGTCCCCTTTGACGTCCAAACAGCCTTTGGAAAGGAAGCGTGGGAGTGGGCCTTGGTGTTCTACGTTGGCAGGGCCCAGCCCCGTGCGTACCTTAGCCGCCACCGGATCGTCCGGATCGCCAGGACGTGACCAAGGGATGAGGGGCTACGTGGCGAGTTAGGCTCCTGAGTCGTGATGCTCAGGAGTCCGCCTTGACGCGCAAACATACCTCCATACCTTTCCTTGCAGAGGTCCCGCTCAGGAGGGACGCGCGATGACCAGGTCCGAGGGACCTGGTAGGGTGGTGTGCGCTAGGCGTGACCTGAGCTCAGCCCCCGTGCCCAGCCCCCTCGCTCGAATCTCTCGAGGGGGGAGCCTTGCGATGAGGCCGGACACTGAGCCTAGAGGCCCCCTGAGGTTGGTACGGCCATGGGGCCGCCCTCAGTTGTTTATATCCAGTGTGGAGCATAACGCTTCCGCACTTGCACGGGCATAGCCGCTCCTCGACCGTGTCGACTGCCAGCACGGAGCATGGTGCTTCCACTAGTGCATGGGTGAGGGCTCCCTCTGAGTGGAGCCCCCAGGGCATGTACAGCCCCGCCCTGACACGTGGCTTGCACGACAAGGCTAGACGAGGTGTGTCTTGGGACTCGTGAGCCAGCACGGGACTCACAAGGCCCTACCTCAAGGCGGGTTGCGCCTGGTCTTGGTTCCTGATAGCTGTGGTGGCCCTGCGAGATGGTTAGGTAACCTGCATCTGGGGCGCCGGCAGTTGCCGCGCACTTGTGTTGTTCGGAGGAGCTGAAGGTGATGGCGCACTTGGACCAACTAAGCGGGCGCGTGGCCTCGAGCCTAGGAAAGGCCGCGTTCACCTCGCGAGCAAACTGCTTGAAGATGCACTGAGAGGCTGGGGCCTGAGCGCCACACAAGATGCAAGCAATGGCGTGAGGCTCCTGGAAGCCCCCAGCCCCCTAATCCTGATGATGGTCATCGTTCCTTCTTGGTGGTTGTCGGGTGGTAGGTGCGACATATGCCAACAGATGGCTTATCATAGTGGGAGCCAGTAAAACATCGCCGGTGCCTGGAAATGGGATGAGGTGAAGACATGCACGCCGGCGAATCTTACCCAGGTTCGGGGCTCTCCGTGGAGATAACACCCCTAGTCTTGCTCTGCGGGGTCTCCGCATGTTCACTAGATCAATACAAGTAGCTACAAGCGCTCTTGAGCTGTTTGGCTAGAGGAAGAAGAAGGGCAAGCCTAGCTCTCCTTTTCCCTCTATGTGGTGTGTGGAATTCTCTTAGATCAACCCTTTGCATGGGTGTCCCGGGGGGTTTATATAGGCCTACCCCCAGGGGTACAATGGTAATCCGGCTGGGTGCGGGTCCCAGCCGTCAGCGTCTATGCACGCCGGCTTCTCCGCCGGTCATTGGGGCCCGCCGACTGGTGGGTCCAGCCGGCCGCCGGCCACTTGGCCGATAGGCCGGCCCCACCGCTTGGGGGCTTTGTCGGCGGCTGGTTACTGTTGCCTCGCCTCTGATGACGAGAGCTTTGTTGAGGTAAGCGTGGGTACAGTGCCGCCTCCTTGCGGGCTCTCACTGTAGCCTTACCTCGTCGTGTCTCCTTAATGAGGCACATGTTTCGAGGGAGGGAGGTAGCCAGCTGTTAGGAGCCGGCCACACCCCTGGCCGAATAGAGGAGGCCAGTCCGCCTTCGGATGTCTCTCTGGCAAAAGGGGCCCGCCGCCTACGGGCCGTACTAGCGCCTGTCGTGGGTGACATCGAGGTCAATGCGGCTACAGTGCCACGTCGGACGGGGGATGGCTGGCCCGTACGGCGCCTTGTAGCCATGCCTGTTCCGGGATTCAGGGGAAGTGGGCTGTACTGCAGCCACGCCCCATCCTATCGCCGTTATGTGGGTACAGTCTTTAGTGGGTGCAGTCTTGGCCGCCTTCTGGGAGTCGGCTTCCCTCATGGCCGGCTTCTGGAAGTCGGCCCTGGGGATAGCCGGCCGGGGGAAGGCGGCCATATGCTTTGTATGCTTGAAGGCTTGAATGGCCCGATAATTTTTCAAAGAGCCAGGGGGAGTAGGTTAGGCTACCCGTGGCCATTTACTCCGAAAGTAGTCCCCGAAGCTGGTTGGGCTTCGAGGCTGAGAGGAGGTCGAGAAGGTCGGTCAGCTTCTTATCTTGACGAGCCATCAGCTGGGAGCCATCTTCGGTTGGGCGCGAAGTCGGAAGGCGGGAGTCTGTTGGCGCGTGCACCGGGCCATGGGCCGGTCACTCGCTGCCAGCGAACCACGTGGCGTCCCTTGGCTAAAAAGAGCCTGCTAACCCACGCACGTGACAAGACGTTGCCGCAGGCCGAGGGCCCACCACTCCAATGCCTGGGCCCAGGCGCGGATTCTTTGTGGCCCAAAGCTGTCCGCACGTCTTCCGGCGGCAGTTTCCGCACGCCGTTAGGGTGCAGTAATCGCGGGGCGTGGGGGAGTGGGCGCAGTTAATCCCACGTTCCTCCCCATGCCTCGCCTCCTCGGCTTCGCCGCATGAGGCCATAAGTAGGGGGAGGAGGGGAAGCGGCAGACGCTCGCACGCTCCTCTCCTCTCCGCCATCTTCTTCCTCCTGCTTTCTCTCGCAGCAGCGCCTCGCCGCCACGCCGTCCCATCAATCTTCACTCCACCCTGGAGCTTTGCTGCCGTAGGGCCGTGCTTTCTCCGCCGCCGCACTCTTCCTTGTTAGCTTCTCGCCACCATGCAGTACGGCGGGGACTGGGACGGCTCCAACGTCCATATGGACCACATCGAGTTCCTCCGCAAGACGAGGCGGTTGCCCGGCACGGACCAGGTGCGGGTCCGTCTCGCACCTGCGAAGGAGATCACACCGGCGCCGGAGGAAGGTGAGCGGGTAGTCTTCCGCTCGCACTTCCTTCGCGGCATCGGCTTGCCGGCGAGCGCTTCCTTCCACTCCTTCCTCGAATTCTATCAACTCCAGCCGCACCACCTCACTCTGAACACGGTGGTGCTGCTGTCCGCCTTCGTCACCTTGTGCGAAGGCTTTCTTGGCGTTCTCCCCACCCTCGAGCTCTGGGGGGAGTTCTTCCAATCGAAGCTGGGCACCCGCATGCAGGGCGTGCCGGCCCAGAGCGGCGCCTTCATACCGATGCGGAGGCCGGCGGCCGACAACCCCTTCCCCGTCATCACGTTAATCTAGTCGGTGAAGCTCTGGCAGAAGTCATATTTCTACGTGAAGAACGTCGCCCCACAAGGCGACTACGTCAACTTGCCGGCTTACATAGCTGGCCCGCCGGCTGGGAGACGGCCCCAGTGGTCCTATCGGGCCGTGACGCTGGAGCCGCGGCCATCGCCCGACTGCGGGTGATGATCCAGTCGGAGGGCCTGGTTGGATCCGACTTGCTGGCCGCCTTCGTCGCACGCCGGGTGCTTCCGCTTCAGAGCCGCCCTCACCTGATCTGTCAGATGAGCTGCCAACTCGATCCGAGTCGGATGTGCACCAAGGACATGCCGCATGAAGAGGTGGCCCATATGGTGAATTATGTTGCGAACTGCAAGCTCTCCGTAGAGTGGCGGTTTGGCAAGGAGCCATATTCCCGTGCACATCTGCCGCCCACGGTATGTTCTCTTTTTCCCTTTCTTCTCTTAGTTTTGTCGCCGAGTTCCTCTTCGCCGACTCTGACCAGTCGGCACGCCTTGGCAGAGCCCTCTCCTTCGACCGGCAACCGGATCGGAGACGGGGCGCCGATTCCTCCCCGACCGGGCGGAGCATGACCTGGAAGACCACGACTTGGGGGCGGCCGCCATGGATGAAAACACCGAGGTGGGTGGCGGCGAAGCTGGCGGCGAGGCAGGCGGCTCTGGGCTCGGAGCCAGCTTCGACAACTGGCCGGATGATGATGAGGCGGAAATCATCCCACGCCGCCAGCCGGCGCCCGGCCATGGCGCGGGATCCTCCGCCATGCCGCCTGCCCGGGGCGGCGGGCAAAAGCGCCGGGCCACATCGGGCTAGTTCGGTAGTCAGCCAAAGAAGCCCAAGGGTGGGGCGGCGGCGACCAGGCGGGATGAGGCGGCCGCGAAGGCGCCCCACTTCCGCGAGGTGGTGAAGCAGCCGCAGACGGTGTCGGCGTAAGTGTATGTTCCTTTGTACATTCTTTCTTCTTTTCTTGGTGATTTCTGAATCCTTGTCATTTCTCGAAAATCAGGGCTCCACTTTCGCTCGAGCGGGTTGCTGCCGCCTCCGTCGTTGGATCGCTGGGAGGATCCGGGAGCACCCGACGCGTGGACCCCCGCGCCGAGCTTCAGGCGGCGACGGAGCGAAACGCGCGGGAGGCGCGGGAGGCGGAGGAGTTGAGGGCGGCTGCCGCCAAGGCAGCACAGTAGGAGGAGGAGGCGGCGAAGGCGCGCGCCGACGCAGCGGCCAAGGCCCAAACAGAGGCTGCCGCCGCGGCAACAGCGGAGGGGGCCTTGCTCGTCACCCCTCTGCGTGTTGCGGCGCCCGAGGCCCCGGAGCCCCCGCCGGAGGAAGCCGGCCGCGACCAGCCGGGGTTGGAGAGGGAGGACGACGTCATCGTCCCAGAGAGGGAGGCGGCATCGGCCCCACCGACTGGGGCGGCTCAAGGCACCCAGCCTAACGTGCCGCCCGCGCAATCGGCCGGGGGCGAGCCGGCTGCAAGGACGGACCTGGTGGTCCAGTCGCCATCGCGCCAGCGCGCGGGGAAGGCCGCATCGAACCTGCAGAAAGCCGCGGGCTCCGGCTCGTCGGCCCGGGACGTGGAGGCAGCCAGCGCCAGCTCGGGCTGGACGCCGGGTGGAGGGATGGCCGTGGTGAACGTGGCGGCGCAGGACGTCCGGAACCGGCTTCAGTCCCAGGCTGCGGCGCTGAGGAAATACAACGATGAGTTCCTTGCGACGCAAGCGGCCATTCGGGTTAGTCTTCCTATTTTTGCTTTTTTGATCTTGGTTTCTTCCGTGGGGGCGCGTCAGCGCACCCACTGGGTGTAGTCCCCGAGCTCTGATACGGCTGCTGAGTAGGCGGCTTGGAACTTCTTAGCGGGCTTTGTTTTGCTATCTTGTTCTCATTCGCTCCTGTGCCTGACTTGCAGGACTACCACAAGCTCCGCGCGGCTGCCTTCAACTCCCAGGCTCGGGAGCTGACCCAGAAGAATGCTGACCTATCTGAGAGTCGGGGTAAGTGCTTCGTCCTTTATCTCATGTGGGGGCGCGTCAGCGCACCCACTTGGTGTAGTCCCCGAGATTCGGGCCGACTGCTGAGCAGTCGGGTCGGATCTTCCTTGACGACTTCTTCCTTATTGCTTCTTTCTTTTCTGCCATGCCTGCAGCGGCCAACACCAGACTGAGGGAGCAGCTGGGTGGGACCTGGCTCCTTGTCTTTCCTTGCGCGGGCGCCGCTCGCGGTCGGCGACCGGGATGTCGCGGCGTGCTCTCGGCGTGGGGGAGGACTCTCAGTGCGGGCGCCGGCTTCATGCCGTTCTGCGGCCGCGTCGATCAGCTGCTAGACGTGCCTTGTCATGTAGGGGAGCTCATCGGCCCCCAGCCCATTCAGCTCTTCCGCGGCCGCCTGAGCGGCTCGCAGATTCTCGAGAGGTGTGGCGTAGACGGGGCGGTATGCCCCCAGCATGCTGGCGATGGCCGCGCCGCGCTTCTTGACGAGACCGGCTCGGCTCGCCCCGCCATGCAGCGGCGTACCAAAGGCGTCACGGTCGACTTCGCGCTGGTGAGCCTCAGTGAGGCATCTCATGGAGGCTATCTTCTGGCCCTCCGCGATGAGGGCGAGGCGGCGTGCCTCCAGGGTCTCGGCATCGGCGTCAGCCGGGATGGGGACGGATAAGTCGTGCATCGCCGCTTGTAGGGCGTCGTGGGCGTTCTCGCCCGAGTCAGCGATGTGGCTGATGACCAGCACCTCAGTGACAGCGCTGCTGCCGCTGTCAGCTCGAGGGAGAGGGTCGTCGAAGAGTACCACATCGGAGGGGTAGGCATCGAGCGATGCCGTGTCGGAGTCGACAAGCATCGGGTCGGTGGAGCCGACCGACTCCAAGTCCACAGCAAGCTCGCTGGAGACATGAAGCTGGTCGAGGAGGTTGACAAGGCGGCTCTCGGGGCAGTCCGTGCCCACGTCGGACGCGGGCTCGTCGGAGATGCGAGTCTCGCCAAGAAGATCGGCGAGGCAGCTTGCTGCGCAAGCGTCGTCGACGCCTAGCAGCGCGTCGGGGCAAGCGCCATCGGGCGCAGCAGGCTGGCTGCGCTGGCGCGGGAGGAAAAGGGTTCCCGTCCAGAACAGGTCTCCGGACGACGGCGCACCTGGCCCCACGGTGGGCGCCAAATGTCGGGTGGTAGGTGCGACATATGCCAACGGATGGCTTATCATAGTGGGAGCCAGTAAAATGTCGCTGGTGCCTGGAAACGGGATGAGGCGAAGACATGCACGCCGGCGAATCTTACCTGGGTTCGGGGCTCTCTGTGGAGATAACACCCCTAGTCCTGCTCTGCGGGGTCTCCGCATGATCACTAGATCAATACAAGTAGCTACAAGCGCTCCTTGAGCTGTTTGGCTAGAGGAAGAAGAACGGCAAGGCTAGCTCTCCTTTTCCCTCTATGTGGTGTGTGGAATTCTCTTAGATCAACCCTTTGCATGGGTGTCCCGGGGGGGTTTATATAGGCCTACCCCCCAGGGGTACAATGGTAATCCGGCTGGGCGCGGGTCCCAACCATCAGCGTCTATCCACGCCGGCTTCTCCGCCGGTCATTGGGGCCCGCCGACTGGTGGGTCCCGCCGGCTACCGGCCTCATGGCCGACAGGCTGGCCCCACCGCTTGGGGGCTTTGTCGGTGGCTGGTTACTATTGCCTCGCCTCTGATGACGAGAGCTTTGTTGAGGTAAGCGTGGCTACAGTGCCGCCGCCTTGCGGGCCCTCACTGTAGCCTTACCTCGTCTTGTCTCCTTAATGAGGCACATGTTTCGAGGGAGGGAGGTAGCCGGCTGTTAGGAGCCGGCCACACCCCTGGCCGACTAGAGGAGGCCAGGCCGCCTTCGGATGTCTCTCTGGCAAAAGGGGCCCGCCGCCTACGGGCCGTACTAGCGCCTGTCATGGGTGACATCGAGGTCAACACGGCTACAGTGCCACGCCGGACGGGGGATGGCTGGCCCGTACGGCGCCCTGTAGCCATGCCTGTTCCGGGATTCAGGGGTAGTGGGCTGTACTGCGGCCACGCCCCATCTTATCGCCGTTATGTGGGTACAGTCTTTAGTGGGTGCAGTCTTGGGTGGCTTCTGGGAGTCGGCTTCCCTCATGGCCGCTTCTGGAAGTCGGCCCTGGGGATAGCCGGCCGGGGGAAGGCGGCCATATGCTTTGTATGCTTGAAGGCTTGAATGGCCCGATAATTTTTCAAAGAGTCAGGGGGAGTAGGTTAGGCTACCCGTGGCCATTTACTCCGACAGTGGTGGCGGTAGTGGAGGCAGGCCAGCGTTTCCCTGGGGGCGTCCCTCACGAGGCTGGTCTCTCCAGGCATCCTCGCGAGGCTGGTCCTGCCAGCAGTCCTCGCGAGGTTGGTCACGCCACGCCTGAGGGGCCGCGGTCGTCCGAGCGTCCTCAACTGCGGCCTCCCCCATGGCCGTAGCTTCGGTCGTTGCGCTTGGGGCGTCGACTGAAGCACCCATCACGGATAGCCCTGAGCTCCTGATAGTCGTTGGTGTTGTGGCTGTGAACGTTGTGGAAGGCGCAGAACAAGTGGTTGGCCTTGTTCGACTCAGGGTGGTCACGGCCGCGCTTCATCTCCGGCTCTACCGCGAGCATGGCAGCCCCCTTGTGCTTCACATCCTTGGCCTTGGCCTTCTTGTCTTCCTGGTCAGCAACTGGGAGCTCAAGGAGGGAAAGGCGTCCCTCCTCAGCCCTTGCGCACTTGGTCGCCACGTTGAACATCTCCAGAGCCGTGCACATGTCCTCATGTATAGTGAGCTCCTCCATCATGTTGACGTCGCGGACACCATCGGAGAATGCTGAGATGATGGCCTCGTCAGTCACCTTGGGGATCTTGAGGCAAACACTGTTGAAAGGTTGGATGTACTTCTACAGGGTCTCCCTGGTTGCTTCTTGATGTGCCGCAGGTCACCAGCGGCAGGCGGGCGGTCGCGAGTGCCTTGGAAGTTGGCGACGAAGCGCTCGCCCATCTCACCCCAGGAGGATATTGATCCCATGGGCAGGTTCAGGAGCCACGAGCGCGTGCCGTCCTTGAGGGCCATGGGAAACCAGTTTGCCATGACCTTCTCGTTGCCCTTGGCCGCCTCAATGCTCAGCTCGTAGAGCTGCAGGAACTCAGCAGGGTCGGGGGTGCCGTCGTAGCGTGCAGGCAGGTCCGGCTTGAACTTGCCGGGCCAGACGAAGTTGCGCATCTCGGGGGTGAAGGCGTGGCAGCCCGTCGTGGTCACTGGAGCCCGTTGTGGAGGCGGCACCCGGTCCTGGTACCCTCGCGCTGCCGCCGCAGGCGGCTCACGGTCTTGACGTGGTGGTGCTGCGAGCGCGGGAGCGTTTTCTTGCGGCCGAGGGATTTCTTGCCAGCTTCCTTCTTCGTGTGTGGGTGGCCTGCACAGTGGGTCGCGCAGCGGGGCCGCGCGTCTTGGGGCAAGGGCGGCGTCTTGATGCGGAGGTGGTGGAGGCGCTCTGTGGGCTACGTCGCCCGTAGCTGGAGGTGGTCGAGGCACCGAGACAGACGGTGCAGGAGAGCCCCCAGCGGCGCTGACGAGCTCGGCGATGCGGTCCAGCCAGTCTTCGTAGAGGTCGTCGACCGGGCGGTAACGCAGGAGCTCGCGTGCCAGGAGCAGCGGGGCCTACGCGTCCGTGGGTGCACGACGAGCGTGGGACGACGAGCCGGCCGGAGTCAGCGACCGGGTGGCAGTGCATCCACCCCGCCACACGGAGGGGTGCAACGATGAAGCTTGCTGCTCGTTTCCAGCCGGGCCGGTGGCGGCGTTGGCAGCGGGTGATTGAGAACGGCGCGGAGGTCCGCCAACGGGCACCGTTTGAGCGACGCTTGCGGCAAGGGCAGCTCGGCGCTCAGCATGGGCTTGGCGAGCGTCAGCCATGCATGCGGCAAAGTAGTGGTGCGTCGATCGTTGGAAGAAAGGCTCCAGCGCACCCCTACCTGGCGCGCCAAATGTCAGATTTCGGGTTCCGGCAAACCCTTGAGGTTCGAACTCTGGGTTGCGCACAAAGAACACTCTCTTCCTAGCTCGCCCGCACATCGATCTCACAGCCTAGCTCGACAAACCCAAAGAACACGAGACACAGAGGTTTATACTAGTTCGGGCCACTGTGGTGGTTTAATACCCTACTCCAGTGTGATGGTGGTGGATTGCCTCGTGGGCTGAGGATGAACAAGTACAATGGATGAACAACCTCCTGAGGAGAGGTGTTCTTGAGCTTGGTGAGTTGTGCGTGTGAGGGTGGTCTGAATGATCCGTCCTCCTTCCCCTCCAATGGCGGTGGCTAGTCCTATTTATAGAGGCCTGGGTCCTCTTCCCAAATGTAGGCGGGAAGGGATCCCACAACGGCCAATTTTGAAGAGGGACAACTAGTACAAGCTATCCTAACAAAAGGTGGTCTTCGCATGCCAAAGGCTTTGGTGGTGATGAAGCTGTGGGGTCCGCGATGACCTCCATCCTATTAGTCTTGGTCGCGTTGCACCGATATGGAAACCTTTGCCTGATGCCTCGGGACTCCTCGCCTGCACCTGCCTTTTTATCACCAAAGAGTAAAACTGGTACACTACGCCCCATGGCGTCCGTCTGGCCTTGGTCATCATGGCTCACGTCACATGAAACTCGCGAGGTGCCCCTTGCATAGATATCTCCGCTCCTTGGTAGCCAGCCTAGTGAGACTGCCCCTGAGGAGGTCTTGGTGTCGTCCACCGCGCGAGGGTCTTGAGTGGTTGCTGCTGAAGATGGTCCGTACCAGGCCATTGGTGGAGCCACGCCATGGGCCGCTGGCTGGCAGGTCTGGGTACCCCCATTCCTAGAATGCCGACAAAGGCGATCCCAAGCTGTAATGGTGGCGCCTACCGCACGTTGAAGCAGAGGAAATACGTTGCCAAAGACGAGTAAGTACCTCATCTGCGTGATTTTATGAGTGATCTATCCTTTTCTGACAACTGATCTTCAGGGTTCCCTCGGCTGGAATGGCGAAATCTCCCGAGGTGCGGCCCTTACCGGCCACCGGCTCGTCATTGTTCTTGAGCTCTGCTTGCCGGACCACCATGCAGGGCCCGGGGCCCGCTTCGGAGGCGGACGTGTCAACCCGGGGCCTTGATACGTCTTTCCTAGCATCACTTCTTCGTGCTCCGGCCTGGGGCGCAGCCAGCGTGCCAAGGACTCCTTCGTTGGTCATCGCCGGTAGCTGGGCGTCCCAAGCATCGGCCTCTTCTTTAGGTGGGAGGTAGCGTCACCTAGCACCTTTGCTGGGGCCTGTGAGGCGGCGGAGAAAGCGCCGGCCTCGAGCTCCCTGCCGGGGTCAAGCAGGCCAGCTCGAACTTCCCCAACAACCCTTGACGCGGAGGACGGACTCGGCCGTGCCCTGGAGCTTGCGCATGGACGCGGTGTCATACGCCACGAGCTCTTGCAGGAGGCGATGGTTTCTCTGAGTAGCCTTGGAGGGGAGCTCGCAGCGGTTGACGCTCGCCTCGAGACGGAGGACCTCCGCCTGGCTTGTGAGTGGCACCAGTTGAAGGTCGCCATCAAACTTGGGCAGCTTCAGCATGAGCATGAAAAGGCAAAGGCCGCAATGGAACTTGCGGCCTCCCGCGAAGCTAGCGCTCGGGGCCCAGAGGAGGAGAAGGAGGCCGACCTCCGTCGTGAGGGTGCTGAGAAGCGGGAACACGCGCTCCTAGCCTTGAACATTGCCCTGGAGCAGCAGATCGAGGCACGCCGAACCATCTTGGCGTCGATGAGGGGAGTGCCCTCTGAAGAGAAGGAGATCCTAAAGCGTGAGGAGGCACTGGCGCTGGAGGCCTTGGTGCGTGGCCTGGAGCACGAGCGGCTGGAGATGAGGGAGCGCCATGTGGCCATGGCCGAAAATGTCGTATCCGCCCGTGAAGCCAGAATCCAGGAGAAGGTCGACTGTAGGGTGGCGAAGGCTCGCGCGGATCTCGCCAGGGAGCACGGCCTGGAGCTGAAGCTCTCGGAGGCCGAAGCTGAGGGCAGGGTTTCCGCCCTCAGGTCCAGGCTAGATAAGGCGGAGCAGCACGAGAGAATCGCTGTGGCAGCCCAGACTTCCGCCCAGGCCGACCTGGCCAAGGGTCGTGCTGATCTGCTTCCACTCCAGCAGCGGATTGATGGCGCCGCATCCCTTGCGCAGCAGAACAGGCAGGAGGCGTGCCGTCGGTAGATGTTGTAGTGCGAGCACGCCCCCATGCTCCAGTCCCTCAGGGTGAGGGCCAACCAGGCGTTGGGGAGCCATCTATGAAGAGCACGCCCCCCATCCCCACACAGAAGACTATGCCAGACATCTCCGCTTCTTTACCGACGTCGTGACGCGCCTGGAGGACCAGGCTGCGAGGGCTCGCGATCTTGTTGAACAAAAGAGCCGAGGCCTCCTCGGGCGCGCGGTCTCCCGCGTCTTCAGTCATCTCGATAACATCGATCCCCACTGCGACTTCGATGCCGCCATCGCCCAAGTGCCCGGGGCCATTCGGGACAACCTAGCACGCTGGGTGGACAATAACGTGGACACTTTGGTCAGGGCCTTCGCCACCGAGGACAATGCGGTGGTGGTCGTGGCGGACGAAGGCGGCACGGTTGATGACGGTGAAGACGACGCCAGCGACAGCGCCAGCAGCGTGTACGAGAGCGATTCGGACGATGCTGCGGGCGATATGTCCGATTGAGCCCACACTCCTTCGCTTTGAACCTGCACGCAAAGGCTTGGGCATGGCCCCTCAAGGTGTAAGAGCATTTTTGGGAGGGGGGGCCCCTCGTGTAAGCAGACTGATGTTCTATTTTTTAGGCCAGACTTGAAACGTGCTTCTGCGAGCTCACGAGCTCCTCCGTAGACTTGCTATTGTAACTTACCTTGGTACAAGCGGGCCTTGAGCTGGTTTTGTAGTTGCCGATGTGCTTTTCTCTTGAGGGGAGTCCTCTGTGGGCTCGCGTGGTTCTGGGCTTCCGAGGAGCATGCTAGTCCGCCCGAGAGGGCCTCGCGAGGAGTGAGTGCCAGACCATGGCAGGGTGTGCTTGCAGTGGTCCTGCGGGATTTGCCACCGCCCGGTCTGCCCGAGTGTGGTCGACGCACGCATACCACGCCCAGCCCCCGCTCGCGAGGTGCTCGCAAGGGGAGGGGTAGCAGGCGCGAGCCTCGAAACAAGGCACGGAACCAAAAAACACAAGAAATCAACACGAACGAGAAAAGACTCCCCCCACACTTGTCAACAAAAGTATGACTTCAAGTTTAGCTCAAAAAGGGCGGTGAATCTAGTTATAGGAAGCAGGGATAAAAGCAAATGGCTGTGTCCAGCACCTAGAGAGTCTTCGTGTCTTCCCACCAGCGCGGAGCTAAGTGCTTTCACTGGATGTGAGCATAGTCATTGGGGGACAGTGTCGACGGCCAGCGCGGAGCATGGTGCTTCCACTAGGACATGGGCGGGAGCCCCCGAGGCCTAAGGGCGGCACTCGGGAGACTCCGGGGTGTGTACAACCCCACTCATTATTACGTGAGAGTGTCATGAGCGGAGACCGTCACAGGCGCGAGCCTTGCTTCATATCGCCAGACGAGGGCCCCGCCCTACGCCTCCCCCGACCACCATTGGGGCGTCTGGAAACCAGGACGAGACCAAGGGGCAAGGATGCTAGCGGCGCCCTCGGCAACCACGGGCCCTCTTCCGGGGGGAAAGGCTCGTCAGCACCTTCCATGACAAAGGACATACCTCCGTGTAGCGCCTTGCTCCGTGCGGCGCGGAGGGGGCACTGGCTCCGGGCCTCTCCTGCGCAGCCCCCAGTTCACCGCTCTGGTCGGGGGTGGGGCCACCGCCATGGGGTCTCAGGCCGCTGCTGCGGTTTAGTTCACCTGCAGCCCATGGTTAGCGTAAACTTGCTCCTGAGACATAGGTCATACCCCGCCGTCATCGTCGCTGAAGGGGTCGGCGAGGCTCCCTGGTGACTAGTGGAAGGCCCCGGTCTCGAGTGCTCCGCCTTCCCATCCTGGCTCATGGAACGAATTGGAGCCTTCCCCCGGCGTGTACCCCAAATTCACCATGCGGAGACATAGGCGTCCTCAGCCACCTCGCCGGAGCCGTCGCATGGGTGCTCCATGCCTTGAGCCAGGACCCGGGGTGCCTGTGTCACAACCCTAGTTTAGCCTTTGCTTGTCCTTGGATCATCATCATGTCTAAATTAGGAAATTTGAATTGAGGGAATTTTCAAAGCCTCAGAATCCATTTAAAAATGGTCAACATTAAAATTTTCTCAAATAAGTCCAAACAAATGTTCCTGTTATTCTGTGAAAATATTGGAAAGAGGTAAAATTCAAACCAGTATTTTGGGAATCTCGGAAATATTTATTTTTGGAGTTTGAGTTAATCCAATAATTATTTGCATTGGACCTATATTTATTATATACTAAATATTGGTCCAATAATTGTGAAAGTTGGTATTTGGCTCTGGACTAGTTCCCTAAGTCCACATATTGAATTTCAGAAGTTTATAAAGTGATTTGGTAGTTAAACCAAATCAAACAAACTGAATAAATAAAAGACGGAAAGCACAGAGAGAGAGAGAGAGAGAGAGAGAGAGAGAACCTACCTGGCCCAGCTTACTGCACCTGTTGCAGCCCACCTGGTGGCCCAGCTGGACAGCCCAGTCCACCAGTGCCTCCCTGTCGCCTCCCTCCTCGTGCCAGTAGGCGAGGGCGTGTGCTCGTCGCGCGCTGGCCACGCGCCGGGCCACCTCCTGCTTCCCGCCGCTGCCTCGACGCCCAGGACAATGCCATGCAGCACCGTGGACCCCCTCGACCGCTCCCCTCTCTCCCTGCCTCGCCTCTCTCGCTCTCTCTCCCGAAGCCAAGCGGAGCCGTCGCCGACGTTCACTGCCACCACGGCCATCGGCCAGCCCAAGCCCCATGGACTTGTCCCCGAGCTCCGTTTCTAACCTCTACGTCCTCCACACCGAGCCACGCATCACGGGAGGCCCTAGAACATTGCCATCGTCGTCATCATCAACCTCTGCCCTGACGATCGCCGCCTTTAGATTCATCGCCGTCCGGCCTCCCCCGAGCCCGCCGAGCATCTCTTCGTGAATGTGGTGAGCTCCCGGTCATTTCTCCCCTAACCCCGCTTCTGTTTGGTCGCAGTAGCCGTCGCCCCTTGCTTACCGTAGCCGCCGCATGGGCTCGTCGCCGTCGAAGCCCCAGTGACCTTTTGGTTCTGTGCGTGTGTCCGTTGCACTCGCAACGTCCCGTAGAGCAAAACTAGCGCAACAACCGGCTCGTTTCAAGCAACAGCGCTAACCCCGCACCCACCCGAACTCCGGCCGCCGCCTCACTCGCCGCCGTTGCTGTTTCTGACCGCCCCGGCACCGCCCACGGCCACCACCCGATGTGCCTCATCGCGCCGCAGCCGTAGAGCCCAACCCCACCTCCTCCCGTCGTCGGAGTCGCTGGAATGAGCGACGCCGCCGCGGTCTGTGGTCGCCGGCGGCCTAACCCCGGCCATGCTGACGTGGCGTCGTCATTAGGGGCTAATGACGCCACTAACTAACCCCCATGCTCACTGACACACGGGCCCCACGCCCTTAATTAACCTGGATTAGTTTCTGTTTAGGATTAGATTAAGTCCAGTGGGCCCCGGCTGTCAGGTTTGACCTGCCCAGTCAGCATTCACCTGGCCCCACTGGTCAGCCTCTGTTCCTGCCTTGTCACACTGACATGTGGGACCCACGCATCAGGTTTGACCTGGACCAGGTCTGTTGACCTACTGAGGTCAGCATGACGTAATGCTGTCGCAGTAAACTTTTTCTGCGATTTTAAATAAATCAGAAATGATTTATGAATTCCAGAAAATGCTATAAACTTATAAAAATCATAGAAAATCAACCGTAACTCCAAATGAAATAATTTATATATGAAAAATTATCAGAAAAATCCAAAGAATCTGTTTATGGAATTTTCATGCATGTTAGAAAAATTTATGACTACTTTTTAGGGCAAACCAAATAAATGACATTTGAATATCCACATGTGGAGTTTGGATTTGAACCATGGGTTCAATCCAACTTCATTTAATCTGGTTTCTAGTTGCATTAGCTCAAACACAAGCATATTGCCATGTCATGATCATGCATCATATTGTTGCATTGCATTGATTGTGTTCTTTCTCTGTTGCCGGTGTTTGTCCCCTCTCAGTAGACGTGGTACCGACGATGAGTTCGATGACACCGATGAAGAGCTATCCTATCTTCGGAAGTGTCAGGCAAGCAAAACACCCTTGTTCATTCTGATACAATCCCACTCTCTTGCTCCTGCTCTCTTTTACTGCTCTAGGACAACAACGACTCAACTGTTACATGCTACGGTAGTTGAACCCCTTTTCCTCTGCATGACCTGTCATTGCCACAGTAAATAGATGAAACCCACTAGCATGAGTAGGAGTTGTTTGAGCCCTGATGTGCCTACTCATTCATTCTTGTTTGTCATGCCTGCTACTTCTTAGAATTGAGTCAGGTCTGATTCATTGGGGATGAATTGGAATGGTGATGAACGTGTCCTACTGTGTGTGAGCTAAGTGTGTGAACACGATTTGGTAAAGGTAGCGGTGAGAGGCCATGTAGGAGTACATAGTGGGTTGTCTCATTGCAGCTGTCCTCAGGAACTGAGTTCTGTGTTTGTGATCCATGAACAGCCACTACCACGCATTGGAATGCTTAAGTGCCCCTCTCGACTTATTTATCGCCTTGATCTCTCTCCAGCAGTTGCAAGGTTTCTGGTGTTTGTAGGATATGTGTTGGGGGTCGTGCGTAGCACTGACCCTAGGGGTGGGCTATGATACGGTAGAGACACGAGGCACGGTGTACCGGTACCCCCGTTTGGTGCCTCGGGAACCCTGCTCTCATCGTTTGGGGCCGTGAGCAACACCCCGGCCGGATCTCCTTGCGGATGGAACCCGAATAGGCGATAAACCTGGACAAGAGACATGTGTGGTTAGTCAGGTCGTGGCCGACCCCCTTGCCAGGCTTCCGCTTGAAGGTTGCCGAGATACACGACGTGTACATGGTGGTAAGTGGTGAGAGCGTGTGTGAAGAAGTACACCCCTGCAGGGTTAACATCACCTATTCGAATAGCCGTGTCCGCGGAAAAGGACTTCTGGGTTGACTGTACAGTTCATAGACAACTGAAAGTGGATACTCTAAAATGCGCAAGATAAGCGTGAGTGCTATGGATGGCCTTCTCGTAGGGAGACGGGAGTAGATCCATAGTGGTGTATTGATATGGTGAATATGTGGACTCATGTGCGCCACCTCAAAAGAGTTACTTGCAGTCATAGTTTAGGATAGCCACTGAGTCGAAGCTGGCTTGCTGCAGTCAAACTCCACCGCCCCCTTTGTTGATATTGATGCATATGTAGCTAGTTCTGATGTAAGTCTTGTTGGGTACATTTGTAATCACGTTTGCTTATTTGATGTTTTGCAGAGGGACTTCAGTCTCGCTAGTAGTTCCGCGTGGACTTCAACGTTTAGCTTGCTACCTCAGCTACGATCTTGTACCCTTGGTAGGGTCTTGTAGATAGTCAGGCTCTCAGCCTTTTTCATTTGTAGTTGTCTGTACTCAGGCATGTTTATGCTTCCGCTTGATGCTTGTATGCTCTGGATGTTGGGTCATGAGACCCATGTTTGTAATACTTGGCTCCTCGGAGCCTAATGAATAAATACTCTGAGTCGTAGAGTCTTGTCGTGATGCCATGTTGTATTTGCACGTATCGAGCATATTGTGTGTATGATTGAAATGCTTGATATGTGTGGGATCCAACAATCTAGTTGTTTATGCTTGGTAGCCTCTCTTATGGGGAAATGTAGTCTGGTGCTTCCACTGAGCCTTGGTAGTCCACTACAGCCCGGTGTGCCGGAGTCCTGTTAGCCCAGCACTACTGCTCCGAAACACTTAGACTGGTCGGCATGTGATTCACTTCATTCCTGTGTCTGTCCCTTTGGGGAAATGTCACACGGTGACATCCGGTGTCCTGCTAGCCTGCTACAGCCCGGGTACCCGGAGTCCCGTTAGCCCAGTTGCTACAGCCCGGATTCACACGCTGCTGACCGACATGCTTGATGTTGATTCATGTATGCCTGTCCCCATAAGTTAGCGCCACTTTGGGTTCACGACTAGTCATGTCGGCCCGGGTTCTCTATCGTATGGATGCTAGCGATGCTATCATATACGTGAGCCAAAAGGCGCAAACGGTCCCGGGCCAGGTAAGGTGGCACCCGTGGGAATACCGTGCGTGAGGTCGCAAAGTGATATGATGTGTTACATGCTAGATTGGTGTGACTTAGGATCAGGGTCTTGACAGCTTTGGTATCAGAGCATGACTGCGTGTAGGATTACCAAGCCAACTGGTCGAAGTTGAGTCTAGAAATTCTTTAGTTATATGTAAGGGAATTGATTGTGGGAAGGGACGTATGGCTCTTTTTACTCCTTTACCTTATGTCCTTCTGATCTGAGTCACCCTCTTCTCTTCTACGGGGATTAAGAACTAGGATTCTCATCTCTCTTTCAGGTTCACGTGTTACTAATCCGTAGAATCTTAGGATTGTTGGTTCCAGGCCTCAGTTCAGTTTCTACTACTTTAGTATGTTGTCAGTTGAACCAGAACCTTGATATGATGTTGTTGAGTGACTATGCAAATCCTTGTGAATGTCTCAAATCTTTTTCTGAGCATTTACATCCGTTATGCTATCCGAGTCATCCCAGGTTTCTAAATAGTCTGATGCATTTGCAAATCCTTTCTTTCCGTTCCCGATGGCCCTTTGGGCCAATTCAACCACAATAATCGGTGAGTTGAGGTACTCTGTTGCCTCGACATATATGTTGGAGCTATTATTATGACCCTAGGTGTCTTAGAGAACCACTCAGTAATCTAGCAATGCTTTGTATCCTCCGTGTGATGATTCTGGCCATTATTCTCGAAGCATCTCGTGGTGCCATTTAGTTAGTAGGTATTCTATTCCTGGGTTTTGAACCCAAGATTCACTCCACTCACCTCCTGTTGATAGTGTTTGCTATTTCCTTTATGATATTAGTAACCTTTGCGATAGTCCTCGAGGTTCGTGGTATTTCCTTCTTCCAAATACCATGAAATACTTATGGCAGAAGTTCCTCGTTGAACCAAAAGATCACAACAAGAGTGCTTGTGGTGAGTGCTCCATTCCATAATTGTGACTCTGCCAGTTCTACCTTTCTGCATAGGTTATCCGGAAGAAATATGTTGAGCTTTGTTCGACATACTAATCTTATGCATCCACAACTCAGAAAGTGATATGTTCCTTTGAGTTGTCCCTTCTTAGTTGTATTCTGACCCTCTTGTGTCAGTTGATAGTCAGGAGTAGTTGTGCATTCGTGTTATCGATGCCTATTATTCTTGTGGTCTGTCAAGCCGTTCTATTTTAGAATGACTAGGAAAAACAAACTCCAGTACCTCATCCATTTCTAGGATTGGGTCAAAGTAGTTGTATCCCGCAGATCAAAATGTCAATCCATCTTTTGTTCTGTTCTACCTCGGAGTATCACCCTCTTTCATAACAAGAGTATCGTGAGAATTGCACACACCCTCAAATGAATTCCTGATGTAGTGATACTTCTTGCCATCATCTTTCATTCCTCGGTTCCGTGTTGTCGCAACCGGAATGCCGACAAGTGAACCATGATGTGTGAAATCAATACTCCTAGCAACCGTGTTGCTTGGTAGTTAATGGACACTAATATCATTCTTAGCGTGTTGGTTATCGAATCACTATTCTAGGATTGATCGTGCTACCTTGTCCTTATTTCTGGTGCACTCTTCGATCTTTGAGTTAGGATTGTATCAATCCCTCTCTTATTTTGGTCATATCATCCTGCTTCGAAAGCAAAAATGTACTTGAGCTTAATAACATATCGGTGGTTCGTGATATTCCGAATATCTTCTCAAAGGTATTACCGGTTTGTTCCTTGACCGCTATGTTGAGTTCGTGATCAAGTTGTTTTCTTGTAACCAACCCTTCTCCAAGAATCTGTGTTGCATACCCCTGAGCTAGTTGGCTAATCTAAACAACAACTTCGAGAGTTGGAAGATAAAAGCTTGTCTGACCTAGCTCATCACTAAGGGATATCTTGTATCTGTGTTGAAGAAGGATGGTATTCTTCATCCATTGGTCCTCGTGATCAGTTATTGGACCTATCACCTTATCCAATCTTTGATTTGACTATGGGTTATCGTCAAATCAAATCAGAACCGGCGATATTCATAATGTTGTCTTACTCGTGGTTGTTTCCACGGGCATACACCATTATATCCTTTGGGTCTGACCAATGCTATCATCTTGTTCACATAATTGTGGAATTCCACTTATATGGAAGCCTGGATGGATTGTTGTTGAGCCCATTGACAACATTTACATCTTCTCCATGATTCGTGTCGAACATCTAGTTAGTGTTGGAAACTTTTATAAGCATTATCTTCATGTCCCGCTCATGAAGCATATGTTTGGATGAAAGTAGTGACTTCCTCTAAGATCACGTGCATTCGATGCAAGTTGCCACCATGAATTCGAGAAAGTTTATTTTTGCCTCCTCTGGAATCATCCCAGGTTAGTCAAGCATATGTGCGAAGTATTCTGTGGTTTGGAGACATGCAACCTTCATCCCATATGTATTCCCTAGCACCCCAAGCCACTGACTGATTTGCTCGCAGAAAAGGAGTTGAAGTGCGAATAATAGTCATGCACAAGATTCCAATATCCTCGATGATGGTTCCCGACCAGAACTCGGTAGTGTTTTGTTGTAAGACTTCCATGTGGTCATGCTTGTCTTGGACAACGTGTTCACATGTGTGTAGCAGAGCCAGGTCATATTTTGGAGCTTGCTATCGTAGTTCATTTCCCGATAATCTCGCAACATTTTCTCGTCAATTTGTGTTGCAACCCTTCTTTTGAGACATGTTGAGTCTGATGTATCCTGTTTCTAGCCAGATCTGAATCTCAGGCAGATATGATGGTTGGAACATTCCCAACATATGCACTTTGTTCCCAGCTTGCACCCCATTGTCCCAATTTCATGGGCTGCCCTCCTTGGTAATTGCAGTCTAGAGTCATCTTGAATAGTGGACTCACCATGGGACCCATCCATTTCGGGAGATAAGCAAAAATCATCCATTGCGTTGTCTTCGACAAGGTAGTCCACATCATCCATTCTAGTATGAGTATGCCATCCTTTCGAACTCTTTCAACAAATCAATTGTGATTTGCCTTAGGCTATAGAGAGTTTCAATGATCTCTGTATCAAAAGTAACTCTTTTGCCACTTAAGGGAATATTTCTATGAGTCACCTCCCCCAAGGTGTCCCGTTATGGAGTCATGGCAATCATCTCCTCGCTACTTTGAAACCTATCAACCATCTTGTTCAAGCGTGGAATTATTGCCTAACAAATTGAACCTTTGTCATCAGCTCCTTACAATCCCCCCCTGAGGAGTGTTTTGCCTCTCAGCTCCAAAGATGTTCCATGTCTCATTCCATGAATTGATCTTGTGATCTTTGAGATGATCCTAAGTTGCTCGAATCTCAAGAAGATCGATTCTTCTATAATTCTGCCTTTCTTCTCGTTGTCGTGTTGGATGAAGATCTCAAAAGCAAAGACATCAAGATCATTTTGAAGCAATGAATCAACATCTTCAAGAAGGGCAATTGGATCATGAAGATCGTGTCGGCTTTGTGTCCCCTCTGTCTTCTTACCTCACGTCTTGAATCTTGGGATGAGATTCTTGTTTAGTGGGGGTGAGTTGTCACAACCCTAGTTTAGCCTTTGCTTGTCCTTGCATGATCATCATGTCTAAATTCTGAAATTTGAATTGAGGGAATTTTCAAAGCCTCAGAAACCTTTTAAAAATGGTCAACATTAAAATCTTCTCAAATAAGTCCAAAAAAGTGTTCCTGTTATTCTGTGAAAATATTGGAAAGAGGTAAAATTCAAACCAGTATTTTTGGAATCTCAGAAATATTTATTTTTGGAGTTTGAGTTAATCCAATAATTATTTGCATTGGACCTCTATTTATTATATACTAAATATTGGTCCAATAATTGTGAAAGTTGGTATGTGGCTCTGGACTAGTTCCCTAAGTCCACATATTGAATTTCAGAAGTTTATAAAGTGATTTGGTAGTTAAACCAAATCAAACAAACTGAATAAATAAAAGACAGAAAGCAGAGAGAGAGAGAGAGAGAGAGAAAACCTACCGGGCCCAGCTTACTGCACCTGTTGCAGCCCACCTAGCGGCCCAGTTGGATAGCACAGTCCACCAGCGCCTCCCTGTCGCCTTCCTCCTCGCGTCAGTAGGCGAGGGCACGTGCTCGTCACGGGCTGGCCACACGCCGGGCCACCTCCTGCTTCCCGCCGCTGCCTCGACGCCCAGGACAACGCCACGCACCACACTGGACCCCCTCGACCGCTCCCCTCTCTCCCTGCCTCACCTCTCTCGCTGTCTCTCCCGATGCTGAGTGGATCCGTCACAGCTGTTCACTGCCACCACGGCCACTGGCCAGCCCTAGCCCCATGGACGTGTCCCCGAGCTCCGTTTCGGACCTCTACATCCTCCACACCGAGCCACGCATCACGGGAGGCCCTAGAACATCGCCATCACCGTCATCATCAACCTCTGCCCCAACGATCGCCGCCGTCAGATTCGTCACCGTCTGGCCTCCCCCGAGCTCGCCGAGCATCTCTTCGTGACCGTGGTGAGCCCCGGTCATTTCTCCCCTAACCCCGCTTCTGTTTGGTTGCCATAGCCGTCGCCCCCGTGCTTACCGTAGCCGCCGCCGCACGGGCTCGTCGCCGGCAAAGCCCCGGTGACCTTTTGGTTCCACGCGTGCGTCTGTTGCACTCGCAACGTCCCATAGAGCAAAACTAGCACGACGGCCGGCTCATTTGCAAGCCGCAGCGCTAACCCCGCACCCACCCGAATTCCGGCCGCCGCCTCGCTCGCCGCCGTTGCTATTTCTGACCGCCCCGGCACCGCCCACGGCCACCACCCGATGCGCCTCATCGCGCCACAGCCGTAGAGCTCAACCCCACCTCCTCCCGTTGTAGGAGCCGCCGGAACGAGCGACGCCGCCGCAGAGTGTGGTCGCCGGCGGCCTAACCCCGGCCATGCCGACATGGCGTCGTCATTAGCGGCTAATGACGCCACTAACTAACCCCCATGCTCACTGACACACGGGCCCCACGCCCTTGATTAACCTGGATTAGTTTCTGTTTAGGATTAGATTAAGTCCAGTGGGCCCCGTATGTCAGGTTTGACCTGCCCAGTCAGCATTGACCTGGCCCCACTGGTCAGCCTCTGTTCCTGCCTTGTCACACTGACATGCGGGACCCACGCGTCAGGTTTGACCTGGACTGGGTGTGTTGACCTGCTGAGGTCAGCATGACGTAATGCTGACGCAGTAAACTTTTTCTGCGATTTTAGATAAACCAGAAATGATTTATGAATTCCAGAAAATGCTATAACCTTCTAAAAATCATAGAAAATCAACCGTAACTCCAAATGAAATAATTTATATATGAAAAATTATCAGAAAAATCCAAAGAATCTGTTTATGGAATTTCATGCATGTTAGAACAATTTATGACTACTGTTTAGGGCAAAAAAATAAATGACATTTTAATATCCACATGTCGAGTTTGGATTTGAACCTTGGGTTCAAACCAACTTCATTTAATCTGCTTTCTAGTTGCATTAGCTCAAACACAAGCATATTGCCATGTCATGATCATGCATCATATTGTTACATTGCATTGATTGTGTTCTTTCTCTGTTGCCGGTGTTTGTCCCCTCTCAGTAGACGTAGTATCGACGATGAGTTCGATGACACCGATGAAGAGCTATCCTATCTTCGGAAGTGTCAGGCAAGCAAAACCCCCTTGTTCATTCCGATAAAATCCCACTCTCTCGCTCCTGCTCTCTTTTACTACACTAGGACAACAACGGCTCAACTGTTACAAGTTGTGGTAGTTGAACCCCTTTTCCTCTGCATGACCTGTCATTGCCACAATAAATAGATGAAACCCACTAGCATGAGTAGGAGTTGTTTGAGCCCTGATGTGCCTACTCATTCATTCTTGTTTGTCATGCCTACTACTGCTTAGATTTGAGTTAGGTCTGATTCATCGGGGATGAATTGGAATGGTGATGAACATGTCCTACTGTGTGTGAGCTAAGTGTGTGAACTCGATTTGGTAAAGGTAGCGGTGAGAGGCCATGTAGGAGTACATGGTGGGTTGTCTTATTGCAGCTGTCCTCAGGAACTGAGTTCTGTGTTTGTGATCCATGAACAACTACTACCACGCATTGGAATGCTTAAGTGCCCCTCTCGACTTATTAATCGCCTTGATCTCTGTCCAGGATTTGCAACTAGTTTCTGGTGTTTGTAGGATATGTGTTGGGGGCCGTGCGTAGTGCTGACCCTAGGGGTGGGCTATGATGCGGTAGAGACACGGGGCACGGTGTACCGGGACGCCCGTTTGGTGCCTCGGGAACCCTGCTCTCATCGTTTGGGGCCGTGAGCGACACCCCGGCCGGATCACCTTGCTGATGGATACCGAATAGGCGATAAACCTGGACTAGAGACTTGTGTGGTTAGTCAGGTCGTGGCCGACTCCCTCGCCAGGCTTCCGCTTGAAGGTTGCCGAGATACACGATGTGTACATGGTGGTAAGTGGCGAGAGCGTGTGTGAAGAAGTACACCCCTGCAGGGTTAACATCATCTATTCGAATAGCCGTGTCCGCGGAAAAGGACTTCTGGGTTGCCTGTACAGTTCATAGACAAGTGAAAGTGGATACTCTAAAATGCGATAGATAAGCGTGAGTGCTATGGATGGCCTTCTTGTAGGGAGCGGGAGCGGATCCGTAGTGGTGTATTGATATGGTGAATATGTGGACTCGTGTGCACCACCTCAAAAGAGTTACTTGCATTTATAGTTTAGGATGGCCACTGAGTCAAAGCTGGCTTGCTGCAGTCAAAGTCCACCACCCCCTTTGTTGATACTGATGCATATGTAGCTAGTTCTGATGTAAGTCTTGCTAGGTACATTTGTACTCACGTTTGCTTATTTTATGTTTTGCATAGGGACTTCAGTCTCGCTAGTAGCTCCGCGTGGACTTCGATGTTTAGCTTGTTACCTCAGCTACGATCTTGTACCCTTGGGAGGGTCTTGTAGATAGTCAGGCTTGTCAGCCTTTTTCATTTGTAGTTGTCTATACTCAGACATGTTTATGCTTCCGCTTGATGCTTGTATGCTCTGGATGTTGGGTCATGAGACCCATGTTTGTAATACTTGGCTCCTCGGAGCCTAATGAATAAATACTCTGTGTCATAGAGTCTTGTTGTGATGCCATGTTGTATTTGCACATACCGAGCATATTGTGTGTATGATTGAAATGCTTGATATGTGTGGGATCCGACAATCTAGTTGTTTATCCTTGGTAGCATGTCTTATGGGGAAATGTAGTCTGGTGCTTCCACTAAGCCTTGGTAGTCCGCTACAGCCCAGTTTACCGGAGTCCTGTTAGCCCAGCACTACTGCTCCGGAACACTTAGACTGGCTGGCATGTGATTCACTTCGTTCCTGTGTCTGTCCCTTTAGGGAAATGTCACGTGGTGACATCCGGAGTCCTGCTAGCCTGCTACAGCCTGGGTTCCCGGAGTCCTGTTAGCCCAGTTGCTACAGCCGGGATTCACACGCTGCTGACTGACATGCTCGATGTTGATTCATGTATGCTTGTCCCCGTAAGTTAGCGCCAGTTTGGGTTCACCACCGGGGTCCTGACAGCCTGATCCTGGTGGCCGCTGGGTGGCACCCCTACGCGTCCCCGCGGCGGCCAGCCAGCACTTGTCCTTCCTGGTGATGGCGCTGTCGAGGCAGGACGGCCCACGCCAAGGCCTACGTTCGTGTCGTCGGGTCCCCCTGACGCCCCAGGGGGCGCGCGAGCTCGCCGGGGCCTCGCGCGTGCTTCTGCCACAACCTGAGGCATGGTCAAAGAGCAGAAGGGCGGCGTACCTCTGCAGGCAGCGTCCAACAGCTCGGCGAGGCACTCCAGCAGGGCATCACGGCCGCTCTCCACCAACCTGCATCGCAGCAGTTCCTGCGCCACGATGAGTGCGGCTCGCATGTTTGACTGCTCCCGTCGGGTGTGTGGTGCCGTTGCCGCAGCGTAGCCTGTAGATGGTGCGGTACCGCGCGTGCGCCGCAGCGCGAGGGCGGTGGGTGCTGGCCTGCGGGCCGCCTGGAGTGCGGAGTTGAGGTCTTCTTGGGCGGTCGGCAGCGCCTGGGCGGGCCATGTGACCGAGTGGTCGGCGTGGGTCCTCGGATTGTCAGACATTGGATCCACGGGGCGATGGAAGGTCAACCGGTGGGGGAGAAAGCTTTGGCGCACCCCTACCTGGCGCACCAAATGTCGGATTGTGGGTTCCGGCAAACCCTTGAGGTTCGAACTCTGGGGTGCACACGAAGAACTCTCTCCCCCTGGTTCGCCCACTCAACGATCTCACGGCCTAGCTCGACCAACTCAAAGAACGCGGGACACAGAGGTTTATACTAGTTCGGGCCACCGTTGTGGTGTAATACCCTACTCCAGTGTGGTGGTGGTGGACTGCCTCGAACGCTGAGGATGAACAAGTACAATGGATGAACAACCTCCTGAGGAGAGGTGTTCTTGAGCTTGGTGAGCTGTGCATGTGAGGGTGGTCTGAATGATCCGTCCCCTTCATATGGTGGTGGTTAGTCCTATTTATAGAGGCCTTGGTCCTCTTCCCAAATGTAGGCGTTAAGGGATCCCACAACGGCCAATTTCGAAGGGAGACAACTAGTACAAGCTATCCTGACAAAAGTTGGTCTTCGCCTGCCAAAGGCTCTGGTGGTGATGCAGCTCTGGGCTCTGCGATGACCTCCGTCCTGCCATCCTGCGGGTCTTGGCACCGATATGGAAACCTTTGCCTGATGCCTTGGGACTCCTCGCCTGCGCCTGCCTCTTTAGCACCGAAGAGGAAACTGGTACACTACACCCACTGGCGCCCACCTGGCCTTGGTCGTCATGGCTCACGTCACGTGAACCTCGCGAGGTGCCCCTTGCATAGATATCTCTGCTCCTCGGGAGCCAGCCTGGTGATTGGTACTCAATGTAACTATGTGATCATGCAATTGATGATGGCCATTGTGATCATTATGTATGAATATGCCATCAAGAAAGATCACAACAAATTTGCTAAGGAAATGCACAAGCTCATGCATCATGGATGACATAAAGATACAAGATGCAACAAGGCAATCATAATGTGAGTCAATCCATGCATAAGATGCAAATTTGTTATGGGTGGTGTTGTGATGCAGCTTGAAGCTACGTTGGTATTTCCCCAAAGAGGAAGGGATGATGCAGCACAGCGGCTGTAGGTGTTTCCCTCAGATGTGAAACCAAGGTTATCAAACCAGTAGGAGAACCAAGCAACACAACATCAACAGCACCTGCACACAAATAACAACTTCTCGCAACCCGACGTGTAAAAGGGGTTGTCAATCCCTTTCGGGTAGCGGCGCCTCAAGATAGGCAAACAGACGTAAGATACAATTGTAGTAGATTGATAGATTGAACGCAAAATAAAATAAATAAGAATAATTTGCAGCAAGGTATTTTTGTATTTTTGGTTTAGTACATCTGAAAATAAAAGGAAAGGAAAATAGATCGCAAAGGCAAATAATATGAGAAAGAGACCCGGGGGCCGTAGGTTTCACTAGTGGATTCTCTCGAGAAAAATAGCAAACGGTGGGTAAACAAATTACTGTTGGGCAATTGATAGAACTTCAAGTAATCATGAAGATATCCAGGAAATGTTCATTACATAGGCATGACGTCCAAGATTACTAGACCGACTCCTGCCTGCATCTACTACTATTACTCCACACATCGACCACTATCCAGCATGCATCTAGTGTATTAAGTTCATGGAGAAACGGAGTAATGCAATAAGAACGATGACATGATGTAGACAAGATCTATCTATGTAGAGATAGACCCCATCGTTTTATCCTTAGTAGAAACGATACATATGTGTCGGTTCCCCTTCTGTCACTAGGATCAAGCACCGTAAGATCGAACCCACTACAAAGCACCTCTTCCCATTGCAAGATAAATAGATCAAATTGGCCAAACAAAACCCAAATATTGGAGAAGAAATACGAGGCTATAGGCAATCATGCATAAAAGAGATCGAAGAAAATCAAATACTTTCATGGATATAAAAAGATAGATCTGATAATAAACTCAAAGTTCATCCGATCCCAACAAACACACCGCAAAAAGAGTTACATCATATGGATCTCCAAGAGACCATTGTATTAGGAATTCAGTGAGAGAGAGGAAGCCATCTAGCTAGTAACTACGGACCCAAAGGTCTACAAAGAACTACTCACGCATCGTCGGAGAGGCACCAATCGAGGTGGTGAACCCCATCCGAGATGGTGTCTAGATTGGATCTGGTGGTTCTGGACTCTGCGGCGGCTGGAATTTATTTTCGTCAACTCCCCTAGGGTTTCGGGAATATTGGGGTATTTATAGAGCAAATATGCGGTCCGAGGGGCACCCGAGGTGGGCACAACCCACCAGGCATGCCCTGGTGGGTTGTGCTCTCCTCGGAGCACCCCCAGGTGCAGCCTTGGCCCATTAGGTGTCTTCTGGTCCAAAAAAATCTCCGTAAAGTTTCTTTGCATTTGGATTCCGTTTGATATTGATTTCCTGCAATGTAAAAAACATGCAGAAAACAGCAACTCGCACTTGCCATTATGTTAATAGGTTAGTACCAAAAAATGATATAAAATGGCTATAAAATGATTATAAAACATCCAATATTGATAATATAACAGCATGGAACAATAAAAAATTATAGATATGTTGGAGACGTATCATGTTGTACCATGGCTCAACTTGAATGTCCATCGGCTCCATCTCCAATGTCGGTCCTCCATCCAATAGATGTATCATGTAGACAAGAAGAAGGAAACAACAATGAAAGAGTGACCCATCCAATATGTGTATGTGAGGATGGCTCAAAGGGAAGGAGGTCACCTTTAGGAGTTTCTCAAGGATGTTGGAGTTGCGCATCTTGTATGCCTTCACATAACCAATATGTCTCGTGATGGTACCGCCTTGTGAATCCTTCAAAATGCAAGAACATGACAAACACTCGCAAAAACAAATGAGGTTAGTGCAAATGCGACACCTATCACTCGTGTCGTGAAATACCCAACAAGTGTTTTCATCATTCTTATCATTAGAAAGGACAAGGTGTGGTATCGTATGAAAGCATATTGCAACTACAACCAAAGACATTAGGCTCAAGTAAACAAGCAAGCTTCACGAGTAATATGTCCAAGTCTCCAAGATCGATAAGCATAGCATGGTTGCACTCACTACAAGTGATGAGAGATGCAACTATTGGAGGCAAGCTACGATGATCAAGATATATCACGTGAGAGGCATGAACATATATGTCATCAACCCAACAAAGCGAGTTAGGATGGAACATGGGTGATGCGACAAAGCAAGCAATCATAGTGATCAAGTCAAGCAAGCTAGTTGTGCGAAGATGCAACGTACTAGAAGGAATCATGGCAAGCATGTCATGTGTGTACATAGTGGACATACATAATGCACATGACATAGCTCAAGCATGAAAGCAAGATATGCGTAACGTATCATCATTGTCTTGGCGAGAGTCCATACATAAATAGCAATGGGACATCATGACTCTCCCAACACAACAAGCATCAATAGCATGTGGCACAAAGAAATCATGGCAAGAGCTACTACCATCTCCACCAAGCATGCAAATACACATAGAAGTAGTATAATGGTGAATCACATGTAAGTGCAAGCAAGGGTCACAATTGCATGGCAAAGGCATATAAAGAGGCATAACATGCAAAGTGAACACGGTAAATTGCACATAAGGTGACAAGTGGTACATAGCCCATGGCCGTGTCAGAGCCAAGTAAAAGAGATGCGCGAAGTCCTTGTGCGAATGGAATAGTGGGAAGTGTAATCCACAGGATCCCAAATCATGATTGCTCTCAACAGCTCGTTTTGTCAACTCATGGGATTGTGAAGTTCACAAGTATTCATGACTTCCTACACAAAACAAAGACAAAGGAAAAATTGTGTGCGCGTGGTATATGTACACATCATCCATTATGATGCGGACGTGCAAGTGTTGGTTAGCACAAAATAGCCAATTCTCAAATAAATGAGATGTGTGATATAGAAACATGTCATTCATCATGATGGGTTTGTTGTTATGTATAGCATAATGGAGACTCAAATTATGTAATGCATCACGAGAAATATGTAGAGCATTGTTATTCATGGAATGCATATAGTGCACACAATCATGGGAATCATGCAAAGTATGGAATGCATCAAAATGTCCTAATATGTATGAGGAAACTATGGGGGTCTCCTCATGATCATTAGTGGAAACACCACATGGAGAATATCAACAACATCCAAAACAATGCATAACCTAAGCAATGTGTTCATGGCATGGCATAGTAATGAATTGTGCAAATCATATAAAGGAAGCATGGCAATATCATCACATGAAAAACAAAAGCCAATGACCATCATCTCGTCATCTTTGCCATAAGTGCAAATAGGATTTATCTTAATGGGGCATGCATAGTTACTATGTTGAGATTGTAATGATGCAATATGGGAGATCTCACTTGTGAGGACCCCGATCCTAGGTCACACCGATCTAGCATGTAACACATCATATCACTTTGCGGCCTCACGCACGGTATTCCCACGGGTGCCACCTTACCTGGCCCGGGACCGTTTGCGCCTTTTGGCTCACGTATATGATAGTGTCGCTAGCATCCATATGACAGAGAATCCAGGCCGACATGACTAGTCGTAAACCCAAAGTGGCACTAACTTACAGGGACAGACATACATGACCCAGCAACGAATGTGTCGGTCATGAGCGAGTGAATCCGGACTGTAGCAACTGGGCTAATAGGACTCTAGAGAATCCGGGCTCAGGCTGACAGGACTCCGGTAGACACCGCGTGACATCTCCCCGAAGGGAAAGACACAGGAACGAAGAAGGACACATGCCGGCCAGCCTAAGTGTTCCGGAGCAGTAGCAAGCTACCATGGCTCAGTGGAAGCACTAGGAGACATTTCCCGGTAAGAGAGGCTAACAAGGATAAACAACTAGGTTGTCGGATCCCACAGATACCAAGCATTTCAAATCATACACACAATATGCTCGATATGTGCAAATACAACATGGCATGTGTAACACCCACGATGCGGCTATATCTCCCACGTGTCGAGGCACGACTTAGAGGCATAACCGCATTGTGGGCGTTACAGTTGGTAATCAGAGCCATTCCCGACTTAGGAGCCCCCGGCTTGATCGAATCGCTGGCGTTGTTGAGTCTAGAACAAAAATGTTTTGAGTCTTAGGATTATATATATCGGAGAGTAGGATTATTTTTACTCCTCAGTCCCTTCGTCTCTCTGGTGAGGCCTCCTGACGTAGAAGTTTTGACTCTTCTCTCCTAAAATTTCACTAAATTTTTTTTTAGGATCACGCGGGTATCTTGGAATCGTTCCGATGGTTTTGTGACGAGAACATTGTTCTTGGTGCCTCCTGACATTTAGGGGTTGTGGCAGTGTCCTGGGGAGTTGAGCTCCGAGGTGTTGTCGTCACAATTTTATCGTTGCAGTTTTGGAATACCTGAGTTTCGCCGACATCGAAATCTCTTTTATGCAGTCGTTGGTGAGATCACCTCGACGCCACCCAGTACTGGGCGGGAGTTCGGGAGTATTCCCATAACTCGTATAATAGATGCTTTTCGAAGGTTGAGGTACACGATTTCCGAAGGTTTCTTGGTTATGTGTTGACGGATGGATACAGCTGGATCTAGGGATTGCTAGTTTGGGTGATATATTTTGTGTCCCCTGTATCCCCAACACCAGATTGCATAACCAGAAAGTTTCGGGAGTTTATAAGTGGGAATTCAAGTAGCTCCTAGGATATCTTTCCGACAGACGCAGGATATGAGATTGGGTTTCGAAGTCTAGTGGTCCTCCTTTCCATGGTTGGTTTTACAGTGGTCTCGTAGTGTCTTAAAGAGTGCTTGGCTATGGCGACTCGGGGATGCTTCGTATGTCATGTGCACTGCCTTGTACATGATGGTGCTGTACGATCGAGCCTGTGTGCGCCCCACCACGAAAACTTCGGACGAAATCTCTATCATATGTTTGTTCCGTCTTATTCTGCAAGCCAATACTTTGTTTTGTTTTGAATTGTGGTATTCAAGTTGCTTCGAAGTCAAATGTTGATTCCATACCTTTTTTTAAGTGGCTTCTCAACTTAATGGAAGTGTGATGATTTACTATGGAATTCATTCGTTCATCCTCGTTCGAATGTTTGTTGTGAAGACTATATGTTGCAATTTCTATCCGTTGATTCAATTTGCCTATCTGTCTATCAAGATGCTAACGGATGTCACCCTCTTCAAGATGGCTCCGCCAATGCGTCAAAATTCGGAACGCAATGAAGGGAGTCAGGCGAACCCTCCGCCACCACCTCCGCCTCCAGAGGCATGGCAAGCTATCATGGCAGCCACCAACGCCAATGCTCAGATGATTCTGCAACTCTTGCAAGAACGCACCCAAGGCAAGGCAATCAAGGAAATCAAGGCCAAGGCAACAATCAACCTCACTTTGCTACCCTCAACCAGTTTCTCGGAAATCAGCCCAAGTCTTTCAGCTACTGTGCCGAGGCCACAGATGCCGATGATTGGCTCGTGGACATCAACAAGCATTTTGAATGTAGCAATGTCAGGCCTGAGGACTATGTCAAGTTCGTTTCTTTTCAGCTCAAGGACCAAGCTGCTGATTGGTATCAACAATACAAAGATTCTAGAGGAGGTCGTGTGATCACTTGGAGTGACTTCTGTCGGGACTTCAAAGCTCACCGCATTCCACAAAGTGTTGTTGAGAGTAAGCATGAGGAGTTCCGCAATCTCAAGCAAGGCAACATGTCTGTGTATCAATTCAACATCCAGTTTCAGAAGCTTGCTCGCTTCGCTAAACAAGATGTTCCTAATGAAAAGAGCATGATCTATCACTTCAGAGGTGGCCTTAGAGAGGATCTGCAGTTAGCTCTCGTTCTTGTTGAGCCTACTCAGTTTGATCAATTCTATAATATGGCACTGAAGCAAGAGGCTGCTCAGCTCAAGTGTGAGGCTTCTAAGAAGAGAGTCAGGGACGCTGTTCAGTCTTCTTCTTCCTCACTAGTGGCTGCTAAGCAACAGAAGTTCTGGTTTCCTCCTCCTCCGTTTCGTCAGCCTTACCGGCAGAAGAACAAAGGTGGCCATGGATCTTCCCACTCTTCCAACTCTGGCTATCAGAACAAGTCTCAGAATCAAGCTCCAAAGTCGAATGCTCCTTATCATCGTCCACTCTCAGAGGTGACTTGCAACAAGTGTCAGCAGAAAGGTCACTATGCTAACAAGTGCTTCAACCAAAGGCGTCTTCCGCCTCCTCCTCCTGTGAGATCTTCCTGCAATGCAGTGGTCAAGCATAATCCCAAGTCTGCTAAGGTGAACATGATGAATGCAGCTCAAGCGGAGGAATCTACTGATGTGATAATGGGTAATCTCTCAGTTAATGATATTCCTACAAAAGTCTTATCTGATACTGGTGCATCTCTTTCTTTCATTTCAAGACCTTTTGTTGCCAAGCATGAGTTTGTGACAGAAAAGATTCCTATCCCGTTGAAGATTGTGTCCCCGGGTAAGCAAATGACATCTAATAATTGTGTCCCGGATGTTTCCACCAAGATGGGGAACTATAAATTTCTGGCCAAACTTGGTGACTCGGATATTGATCTTATTCTCGGTATTTACTGGCTTTCTAAGCACAAGGCTCAACTTGATTGTGCTGCCATGGAAATTCAATTGACACACTCTTCTGAGGATGTGATTATTTATGCCGCTCGTGATGAAACCATTCGGTTGTTTTCTCTCAATGAGAAGGGCGAATTGAATGCCATCTCTCAAATTCCAGTCGTTTGTGCGTACCAAGATGTCTTTCCAGAAGAGCTTCCGGGTATGCCTCCTCACCGGCCAGTTGAGTTCGTTATCGATCTTGAGCCGGGCACGGAACCCATTTGCAAGCATCCATACAAGCTTGGACCCAAGGAGCTGAAGGAATTGAAGAAACAGCTCGATGAACAAGAGTGTCTGGGTTTGATCAGGTCGAGTTCATCTCCGTGGGGTTGTGGTGTTCTTTTTGTCCAGAAGAAGGATGGCACGGACCAGCTTTGTGTCGACTACCGTCCATTGAACAAGAAGACAATCAAGAACAAGTATCCACTTCCCAACATCAATGAGTTATTCAAGCAACTCAAAGGTGCTAAAGTATTCTCCAAGCTTGACCTTCGTATGGGTTATCATCAGATTCGCATTCGTGAAGAAGATATTCCCAAGACAGCATTCAGAACAAGCTCTGGTTCTTATGAATATACTGTCATGTCTTTCCGCCTTGTCAATGCTCCTCCAACATTCTCTCGGATGATGAATTTCATCTTCAACCCTATACCAATGAATTCGTCCTGGTGTATCTCGATGATATCTTTGTCTTCCCCAAGAATAAGAAGGATCATGCCAAACATTTGCGATTGGTGCTCGACAAGCTCAGAGAGTATCAATTCTATGCGAAGTTTTAAAAATGTGAGTTTTGGCTTGATGAAGTTCTTTACCTTGGTCACATCATCTCTGCCAAGGGCATCGCTGTTAATCCCGAGAAGGTGTCCGCAATTGTGAATTGGGAACCTCCACAGAATGTCAAGCAGCTCCGCAGTTTTCTTGGTCTTGCAAGCTATTGCCGAAGATTCGTTGAGAATTTCTCTAAGATTGCAAAGCCTCTTTCCAACCTCCTCCAGAAGCATGTGAAGTATGTCTGGTATCCTGAGTGTGACGTTGCTTTCAACACTCTCAAAGAGAAACTCGTCACAACTCCTGTCTTAACTCCTCCTGACGAATCCAAGTCATTCGAAGTTTTCTGTGATGCTTCTCTCCATGGTCTCGGTGCTGTGTTAATGCAAGAGAAGAAAGTTGTGGCCTACACCTCTCGTCAGTTGAAGCCCAACGAAAAGAACTACCCCACTTACGATCTTGAGTTGGCGGCAGTTGTCCATGCATTAATAACATGGAGACATCTCTTGGTGGGAAGAAAAGTGGACATATTCACCGATCACAAGAGTCTCAAGTACATCTTCACTCAGCCCAACCTCAACCTCAGGCAGACTTGATGGGTCGCAATGATTCAAGAGTACAATCCGAGTATTGAATATACTCCAGGAAAAGCCAATGTCATTGCAGATGCTTTAAGCAGGAAGGCTTATTGCAACAGCTTAATTCTCAAGCCATTCCAACCGGATCTTTATGAAGCTTTCCGCAAGCTGAATCTCCAAGTTGTTCCTCAAGGCTTTCTTGCCAACCTCGTAGTCTCTCCTACTTTGGAAGATCAAATTCGTGAGGCACAACTCCTGGATACCACGGTGAAGAAGGTGAAACGTGGTATCGACAAGGGTCTTTCCAAATACAAGTGCTACCGCATTGATGACAGAGACACTTTAGTCTTCGAGGACCGGATTGTGGTTCCTAAAGGTGATCTAAGGAAAGTCATTATGAACGAGGCGCACAATTCTCTTCTTTCCATTCATCCTGGAAGTACGAAGATGTACCATGACCTCAAGCAGTCGTATTGGTGGACTCGAATGAAGCGAGAAATCGCTCAATTCGTGAACGAACGTGATGTCTGTCGAAGGGTGAAAGCAGAACACCAACGACCAGCTGGTCTCCTCCAACCTCTTGCTATCCCAGAATGGAAGTTTGATCATATCGAAATAGACTTCGTGACTGGTTTTCCTAAGTCCAAGCGTGGAAATGATGCTATCTTCGTTGTCATTGACAAGCTTACTAAAGTGGCTCATTTCCTTCCAATCAAAGAATCTATCACTGCGGCTCAGTGGGCAGAGCTATACACCTCTAGGATTGTCTCTTTGCACGGCATTCCACAATTGATTTCTTCAGATCGTGGAAGCATCTTCACTTCTAAGTTCTGGGACTCCTTCGAGAAGGCCATGGGCACTAACATTCACTTCAGCACAGCTTTCCATCCTCAAACTAGTGGCCAAGTCGAGCGAGTCAATCAAATCCTTGAAGATATGCTCAGGGCTTGTGTCATTTCCTTTGGCATGAAATGGGAGATTGTCTTCCATATGCCGAGTTCTCCTACAACAACAGCTTCCAAGCGAGTTCGGGCAAGGCCCCATTCGAAATTCTCTATGGCAGAAAGTGCCGTACTCCTCTCAATTGGTCAGAGACTGGTGAACGCCAACTTCTTGGCAATGACTTAATCACAGAGGCTGAAGAAATGTGTAAAGTCATCCATGAAAATCTCAAAGCCGCGCAATCGCGTCAGAAGAGTTATTATGATAGTAAGCACCGTGATGTGGCTTTCGAGATCGGAGACCATGTCTACCTCCGCGGCTCTCCAATGAAAGGCACTCGTCGCTTCGGTATCAAAAGGAAGCTTGCCCCTAGATACGTGGGTCCTTTCAAGATCATTGGTAAAAGAGGCGACCTCGCCTATCAACTTGAGCTTCCTCGCAACTTCGCGACCGTGCACGATGTGTTCCACGTGTCACAGCTTCGCAAGTGCTTCAAGACTCCTGAGCGCACCATCAACTTCGAAGAGATTGACCTCCAAGAAGATCTGTCTTATCATGAGCACCCCGTTGCTATTCTTGAAGAAACTGAGTGCAAGACTCGCAACAAGTCAATCAAATTCCTGAAAGTGAAGTGGTCGCACCATTCCGACCGAGAAGCCACCTGGGAGCGCAAGGACCACCTCCGTTCCGAATATCCGGAGTTCTTTCAGTCTTAGATCTCAGGACGAGATCCTCTCGTAGTGGTGGAGTGTTGTAACACCCCGGATGTAACTTTCCATATTTGTAACTCCGACTCATGCCATTTTCGGCTATGTGTTATGATATTCCCTTCGTGGTCGGGTTTTGTTTTTTGTTTTGCATTTTGTTCATGTCATTCATCCCCTATCATGTCATCATGTGCATTGCATTTCCATACGAGTTCGTCTCATGCATCCGAGCATTTTCCCCGTTGTCCGTTTTGCAATCTGGCACTCCCACGCGCACCGGCGCATCCCTCTTGTTTATTTTCGTGAGCGGGTGTTAAACGTTCTCGGAATGGACCGAGGCTTGCCATGGCCTTGGTATACCACCGGTAGACCACCTGTCAAGTTTCGTTCCATTTGGAGGTCGTTTGGTGCTCCAATGGTTAACCGGGTAACCGCAAAGTCCTTTTGTGTGTTGCAGCAAAACCCCCTTCAAACAGCCCAAAACCCCTCTAAGTCTCTTGCATGCTCTAGGTCGTTCGATCGCGATCGTGTGGGCGAAAACCGCACTCCATTTGAAGTCTCCTAGCTCCCTCTACCTATAAAAATACCTCCCCCCTCCAAAATCTCGGGCAAAAACCACCCTAACCCTAGTCCCCTTCACCTCTCCGCGGCTGGACGCGTCCGCCGCCGCCGGACGAACCAGCACCGCCGCCCCGCGCCAATCTCAGCGTGCCACGTGGCCGAGCCCGCCGCCCGTACGCCGCCGGCCCGCGAGCCCGCGTCGGGCCCGCCGAGCCCGCGCCTCGCCCGTGTCTCGCCCGCGCGCCCGCGCCTCCGCCCTCGGTTCCCCGCGCCGCCGCCGGATCCCGTCGCCCCGCCGCCTCGCCGCCGTCCTCCGTCGCGCCTCATCACCGGCCGCCGCCGCCGCGAGGTCCGGCGCGCCCCGTCGCCTCCGCCGCCCTCGTCGCCGGTCGCCGCCGCCTCCCTGGCTGCGCGTCCCTCCGGCCACTCCTCCTCGCCCTCTTCCTCCTCTTCCCCGAGCTCCGGCCGCTCCGCCCCGAGCTCCGGCGAGCAGCACTCCGGCGAGCCTCGGGCCCGATCCGATCCAAACGCAGGGTTGACTTTCTTCTCCTCTTCCCCGATTTTTCTCTTAAGTCATGAAGTTTTTACTTTATATGCCCCTGTTCATTGCATCATAACTCTCTGCATATAGCTCTGTTTCGTGCGTGTAATATATCGAAACGTTTGCCTCGTGATGCTCTTCATTTTATTCCATTGTGCCATGTTCATTTGAGTCCATCTTGATGCCCAAATCTCTGGTGCAAGAGTGCTAGTTGCTGTTAACTGCTGTTACTTATCAGAACATGAGGATTTGTTATTTTTGTTGCTATTGATGTGTGCATCTTATGGGCATGAACTCCGCATGTGTTTTGATGTAAGCCATGCCATCTTTACAGAGATTTATGCCATGTATTTTTGTGGTCTCTGTGGTGACTCGCACAAGCATGCAAACTAGGCTTCGTGATGTTTCTGATTTCAGGGACTTAGTAATTTTGCCAAGTCTGTGACTGCTGTTATTTTGTTGCTATGTATCCATGTGGCTACAGAGAGATCCATACTCCTTTTTGTTATGTTCAGTAAGGATATTTTGTAGTTATAGTTGTGATCTATCCATCCATGCCCTTGTTTGCAATTATGGAGTGCCCTAGCACGAATCAGTCTTGATCTACTTTTGCTATAAAATATTTCTGGCAGATTGTTAACATGATATTCAATTTTTCCAAGCTCGTTGTAGTTGTTCGTTTCATGCTATGTATTTTCTCTTGCCATGGATTGTTTCATAAACATGCCATCTTGCTGTAGGTATTCTTTTTTTGTCATGCATTGCTTTGTGATGAGTGCATCAAGCTCACAAAGATGCCCTCATAATGTCTGTTTCTGCCATGCTCTGTTTTCTGCTAAGTCTGTAACCTGTTAACGAAACTTGCTATGTTTACATGGTTTCCATCATATCTTCTGGTCCTTTTTGGCTTATGGTCAGTAAGGCACTTTTGTCACATGCATTTATTAGATTCATGCCATGTCTTGTTTTGCCATGTTAAGTTCCTGTAGCATGCGTTTAGCTTGCTCTGAACATTGATACCTGATGCTGTTTCAGCCATGTCCAGTAATTTCACCAACTCTGTGAACCTGATATCTTTTGCACTTTTGCCATGCTTGTTTGAACCTGCTCTGTTGTGATCTAGCTGTAGCTTAGTGTTCATCTTTTGTCAAGCATCTCCTGTAGATTACTGTCATATGCTTTGTTGCTATGTTGGGGTGCTGTAGCATTGTTACTTGATGTATTCTATGTACTATCATGCTGTTAATCGCAGATTCGTGTCATTCTTGTTTTGCTTGCCATTTGCAAACCGTGCATCCGTTTTCGTTGATCTTTGTATCGATTTCGACCGAAATCATCTCACCTTTACAGTGGCATACTTGGTTTTCCAAGTTACTGCCTTGTTCATCATTTTTCTTCCGGAGCACGCATATCATATCTTGCATATCGTTCATGTATTGCATCATGTTGCTTGAGCATTTCCCGTGATTGATTGTGGTTCCGTTTTCTTGTGTTCTTGTTTTGGGTAGAGCCGGGAGATGAGTTCGTGAACGAGGAACTTGTTGAGTACACTTACGAGGATCAAGCTTTCGACAACTCTGAGAACCTTGCAGGCAAGATGACCATACCCTCGAAATCACTTCTATCTTTGCTTTGCTAGTTGTTCGTTCTATTGCCATGCAGCGCTACCTACCACTTGCTATATCATGCCTCCCATATTGCCATGACAGCCTCTAACCATCCTTTTCCTAGCAAACCGTTGTTTGGCTAAGTTACCGCTTTTGCTCAGCCCTTCTTATAGCGTTGCTAGTTGCAGGTGAAGATGAAGTTTGTTCCATGTTGGAACATGGATATTTTTGGAATATCACAATATCTCTTATTTAATTAATGCATCTTTATATTTGGTAAAGGGTGGAAGGCTCGGCCTTATGCCTGGTGTTTTGTTCCACTCTTGCCGCCCAAGTTTCCGTCACACCGGTATTATGTTCCTTGAGTTTACGTTCCTTACACGGTTGGGTGATTTATGGGACCCCCTTGACAGTTCGCCTTGAATAAAACTCCTCCAGCAAGGCCCAACCTTGGTTTTACCATTTGCCACCTAAGCCTTTTCCCTTGGGTTTTCGCGAGCCCGAGGGTCATCTTTATTTAAACCCCCGGGCCAGTGTTGCTCTGAGTGCTGGTCCAAACTAGAGCCACTTGTAGCGCCACCTTGGGGAAACTCGAGGATTGGTTTTAGTTGTACGTAGTGTTCATCCAGTGTGCCCTGAGAACGAGATATGTGCAGCTCCTATCGGGATTTGTCGGCACATTCGGGCGGCTTTGCTGGTCTTGTTTTACCATTGTCGAAATGTCTTGTAAACCGGGATTCCGAGACTGATCGGGTCTTCCTGGGAGAAGGTTTATCCTTCGTTGACCATGAGAGCTTATAATGGGCTAAGTTGGGACACCCCTGCAGGGTATTATCTTTCGAAAGCCGTGCCCGCGGTTATGAGGCAGATGGGAATTTGTTAATGTCCGGTTGTAGAGAACTTTTCACTTGACTTAATTAAAATACATCAACTGCGTGTGTAGCTGTGATGGTCTCTTCTCGGCGGATTCCGGGAAGTGAACACGGTTTGAGTTATGCATGAACGTAAGTCGTATCAGGATCACTTCTTGATCATTTCTAGCTTCGCGACCGCTGCATTGCTTCTCATCTCGCTCTCACTTCCGTATGTTAGCCACCATATATGCCTAGTGCCTGCTGCAGCTCCACCTCATTACACCATTTTTTTCCTATAAGCTTAAATAGTCTTGATCTCGCGGGTGTGAGATTGCTGAGTCCTCGTGACTCACAGATTCTACCAAAACAGTTGTAGGTGCCGACCATGCCAGTGCAAATGATGCAACCGAGCTCAAGTGGGAGTTCGACGAGGAACGTGGTCGTTACTATGTGTCCTTTCCTGATGACCAGTAGTGGAGCCCAGTTGGGACGATCAGGGATCTAGCATTTGGGGTTATCTTATTTTCATTTGGTTTTGACCGTAGTTGGTCTATGTGTGGATTTTGGATGATGTATGAATTATATTTATGTATTGTGTGAAGTGGCGATTGTAAGCCAACTCTCGTTATCCCATTCTTGTTCATTACATGGGATTGTGTGAAGATGACCCTTCTTGCGACAAAACCACAATGCGGTTATGCCTCTAAGTCGTGCCTCGACACGTGGGAGATATAGCCGCATCGTGGGCGTTACAGCATGACAACAAAACTCTACAACTCAAAGTATTTATTCATTAGGCTCCGAAGAGCCAGATATTACAAACATGGGTCTGAGGACCCAGCATTCAAGTCATACAGGCAACAAGCACAAGCGGAAGCTTAACTTGTCTGAGTATAGACAACTACAAATGAAAAGGCTGAGAAGCCTGACTATCTACAAGACCCTGCCGAGGGCACAAGACCATAGCTAAGGTAACAAGCTAAACGTCGAAGTCCAGGCGGAACTACTAGCGAGACTGAAGTCTCTCTCTGCAAAAACATAAACTAACCAAACGTGAGTACAAATGTACCTAGCAAGACTTACATCAGAACTAACTACATATGCATCAGTATAAACAAAGGGGGTGGTGGAGTTTAACTGCAGCAAGCTAGCTTTGACTCGGTGGCTATCCTAAACTACAACTGCAAGTAACTCTTTTGAGAAGGCATATTCACCATATCAATACACCACTATGGATCTGCTCCCGTCTCCCCATGAGAACGCTATCCATAGCACACACGCTTATCTTGCGTATTTTAGAGTATCCACTTTCACTTGTCTATGAACTGTATAGGCAACCTAGAGGTCCTTTACCGCGAACGCGGCTATTCAAATAGATCATTTATAACCTTGTAGGGGTGTACTTCTTCACACACGCTCTCGCCACTTACCGCCATGTACACGTCATGTATCTCGGCAACCTTCAAGCGGAAGCCTGGCGAGGGTGTCGGCCATGACCTGACTAACCACACAAGTCCCTCAGGTTCCATCCGCAGGGAGTCCGGCCGAGGTTTCCACATACGGCCCCGAACGATGTGTGCAGGGTTCCTGAGGCACTAAACGGGCGACTCGGTACATCGAGCCACGTGCCTACCGGATCACAGCCCACCCCTCGGGTCAGCGCTGCGCATGGCCTCCAGCATATTACAAACACCAGAAACTACTTGCAACTCCCAGACAGAGGACTGGGGCGGTTAATAAGTCGAGAGGGTCCATTGGTTTCGGGCCCAACGCGTGGTAGTAGCTGTTCATGGATCACAAACACGGAATTCGATTCCTGAGGACGGTTTCAATGACACAACCGACCATGTACTCCTACATGGCCTCTCACCGCTACCTTTACCAAATCGTGTTCACACACTTAACTCACACACAGTAGGACATGTCCATCACCATTCCAATTCATCCCCAATGAATCAGACCTAACTCAACTCTAAGCAGTAGCCGGCATGACAACAAGCATGAATGAGTAGAGACATCAGGGCACAAACAACTCCTACTCATGCTAGTGGGTTTCATCTATTTACCGTGGCAATGACAGGTCATGCAAAGGAAAGGGGTTCAACTACCGCAGCATGTAACAGTTGAATCATTGTTGTCCTAATGCAGTAAAAAAGAGCAGGAGCGTGAGAGTGGGATAGTATCAGAATGAACAAGGGGGTTTTGCTTGCCTGGCACTTCTGAAGATAGTATAGTTCTTCATCGGTGTCATCAATCTCATCGTCGGAACCACGTCTACTGAGAGGGGACAAATACCGGCAACAAAGAAGAAACACAATCAATGTGATGCAACAATATGGTGCATGAATGTGACATGGCAATATGCTGTGATTTGAGCTAATGCAACTAGCAACGAGTTAAATGAAGTTGGTTTGAACTCAAGGTTCAAAATCAAACTCCATAAGTGGTTAGTTAAATGCCATTTATTTGTTTGGTCCAATCCAGCAACTTTAAGTTGCTCCAAGATGCATGAAAATGGTACAGATGGAAAGACTGAATTGTTTTAATCATTTTTCATATATAACTTATTTCATTTGGAGTTACGGTTGAATTTCTATGATTTTTCAAAGTTTGCAACATTCTCTGAAATTTCCTGAATTATTTTAAATCCAGAAAATCCTTTACTGCGTCAGCATGACGTCTGAGTGATGCCAGCAGGTCAACGGGTCGGTCCAGGTCAAACCTGACCAGTGGGACCCATATGTCAGTGTCTAACTAACTAACTAACCTAAGTTAATTAGCACTAATCTAATTCTAATCTAGATCAGTTAAGGCCGTGGGCCCACATGTCAGTATTAGCAGGGCTAATTAAGTTTAATTAATAGTTAACCCAAATTAGTAGGGGCCTTGACCCACTTATCAGCGACCCAGGGGAAACGGACCTCCTACAGTCGAAACGGGGATGGTTGAACAGTAGCCGGTGGAGGAGCGCGCGGTGGAGGCTGGATGAACAGGAGCCGGTGGATGAACAGTCGCAGGTGGAGGCTGGAGGAGGTCGACGGTGGATGAACAGGAGCCCATGGAGGCTGGAGGAGGTCGACGGTGGAGATGAACAATATCCCGTGGAGTCCCGTTTTGCGGTACGCCACACCCCTCCCGATGAACAAGACCCCTGTTTCGACCATAGCAGTCCAACACAAGTCCGTTTCCTTCGTTTTGCGGTATGCCACACCCCTCCCGATCAACAGGACCTCCGTTTCGACCGTAGGAGGTCCGTTTCCTCTGTTTTGCGGTATGCCAGACCCCTCCCGATGAACAGGATCTCGTTTCGATCGTGGCCGGTCGAACACAAGGCTGTTTCCTCCGTTTTGCGGTACACCAGGCCTCGTTTCCATCGGTTGTTCCGTCCAAGCCGGTTGGCTCCCGATGAACAGCACGCATTCCGTTGCCTCCCGATGAACACGACGCATTCCGTTGCCTCCCCATGAACACGACGCATTCCGTTGCCTCCCCATGAACATGACTCATTCCGTTGCCTCCCCATGAACACGACGACGACGCAGTTTCTCCGTTCTGACCCAGCCACAGCCATGTACACGAGCCCTGGCCGTACGTATGCGCGAGTAGGCGTTCGAGACCCCGCCCGTATGTATGTACGTGCCCGTATTTACTTTCTTGCACCCTGGCCGCTGTATGTACGTGTACATGCTACGTGCGCGCCTCTACTACCACACGTGCATGCCTCTACTACCACACGTGCCCTTCCTTACACGACCACAGTTCATCGCTGCAGCCTGCAGACAGACCGATCGACCAGTATGTACGTGCACGTTCGCGACCACAATGACAATGCTACGTACGCTTCGATCAGGTGGGTCCCGACTGTGAGGCACTTCCTTGCGTGCGAATATGTAGCTGGTGGGTCCCACCAGTCAGGGGGCGAATCGTTTTTTTTGGCCTGTAATATGGACGCACTTCCTTCCATGCGAAGATGTAGCTGGTGGGTCCCAGCAGTCAGGGGGTGAATCATTTTTTTTGCCCATAATATGAACGCACTTCCTTGCATGCGAAGATGTAGCTGGTGGGTCCCAGCAGTCAGGGGGAAACGTTTTTTCATGGAATATGGTGGCCCGTCCAGTGGGTCTCTGCTGTCAGGTGGAGGAATAATTATTTTCCGCGTAATAAGGAGGCACTTCCTTGCTGTGGCTATGGACCCAGCTGCTAGCCTCTCCCCGTACAGTACTCTTCGGATGGAAGTCGGTCGTTGACCACACTGACCACGCCGCACCGAGAGCACCAAGGCAGTGGACGATGGCGAGGCCTAGGAAGGGGACGACGCGGAGCCGGGGAAGATGCGGCAGTGGATGCCCACGCGGAGAGGAGTACGAGCGTTCACTGGTTCGGCTGCTGTGTGAGGATGCCATCGCCGCAGGGCCTGGCTAGCGGTGGGAGTGATAGGGGGAGGTGAGGCCTCCGCGGCAGCACAGCCAGCCACGGGAGGCAGGAGCAGGCGGCACGACCGGTGCTGCTTTGGGCGGCTGGAGCAAGGAGAACAGAGGTTGAAGAATCACAACGGCCGTTGGGTGGACATCGTATGGTCACTGCAGCTAGAATCGTTTATATTGACTAAGTTGACAAAGCCCTTGGTACGCGTCAACTTAGTAGGCCCACAGGTCATCCTCCGAAACGGTGCGCCCCAGATGTCAGGGGAGGAATCATTTTTGGCGGCTGAAGCTAGAATATCCGAGATTGAAGAAGAAGCACGACATCCATTGGATGGACATCCAACGGACACTGCTGTTAGAACCGTGTGTTGACTATAAGTTGACAAAGCCTTGCATACGCGTCAACTTAGTAGGCCCACAAGTGTGTGGCAGAGAACTTATAGCCCATTTGCGACTTGTAAGAATGCACAACCCATTTTTGAATTCTAGCGGAATTTACTACAGCCCATTTATAGTTTGTTAAAATCACAACCCATTTTCTAGCTAGGACAACGATTAATAATTTCAACCAACCGTTCAAAACAGAATTCAATAAAATTTCGCACATTTTGATAGGATCCGAAATATTTTTGTCCTGAAATTTCTAATCAGATTAAATACAATTTCAATATAAATTATATAAATTTGTATTATGTAAAAATCCAACGAAACATTGCGTGCGCAACAATTAGTGAAATTAAAATTCTCAAAATCCAAAAGTAATGTTTTATAACTAATTACGTGTTTGGTGCATTTTTTTTATAGTTACTACCCAGTTTTTATAATTACATCCTATTTATTATTTCTTGAAGCCCATTTTCTTGTTAAGCCTAATGCATTCCTCCTAGGAAAGATTTGTAGCCCACTGGGGCGGAGAATAACAAGTTTACCCGGATTATATACAACCGTCGGCCCAGTTGCATTGCTGATGTTGAAAAAAAAGGCCTGTGTAATACAGTACAACCATACATGGCTACTCAGCCCACATTCAGCGACGCTCGAAAGGCCCAAACAAGGCTTCTGTATAGCTTTTTGAAGTCACTGAGCTCAATTAATAACTTAAGAAAAAGTTAGAGTATAGTGGAACCTAATTAAAAGCTGTCACGAGCGAAGAAATAATTCAACGGGTCCCACTTGTGTGTGTGTGTGTGAGACCCATCGGTCGATGCTCGTAAATACATCTTTCAGCCATATGCATTGATGATGCTCAGTAAAAACTTATATAGTTGACACAATCATATAGAACATCATAGCACACTAAACTTGCATACAAAAACTTCACGCAGGCGGTAAAATCAGGGTGGAAGCAGTGGATCGCTACAGGTAGGGCTATGTTGAAAGCAACGAACTCGTCATAACGGTTCATTGTCTTTATCAATGATGGGGAAATATCTTGAATGTTGTGCAAAGAGAACAGACAAACAACACAATATATAAGTTCTGCTAGAACATTAAGTTGACGTATAGCCCTTTCTATAAAAAGTTCAGGTAAAAAAATAGAACAGGTCATCTGACAAGATTCAGTTGTTACCTCAAATCAGAGCACATCCAGGCAGCCAGCCCTGCCTCTTCTCCCAAATAAGCAGTGGCCTCCGCCGTGCGATGGAGTAGGCCCTGTGCCATCCATCGTTCTGAGGAACACGAGGAAAGTCTGACGTTGACTCCTGTAATGGACGTCGTCGATGGACCCGGGCACCAGCGGCGGCGGCAGGACTTCGATTTATGGATTGATCACTTCTTCGACATGCACGAACACTCAATACAGGTACATCCCTAACGTGGTCCTCGGCGGCCTTGGTGGCGACGAATAGGACAACCCCGGTTCCTGCACCGGTATCTCAACACCAATCACCTACGGTATGGTGGACGACTTCTTCATCCATGCCATAACCGTCAGAGCCCAGCTGTCTGGAGGAACAAACATACTTACGAGCTCACCTCCAAGGTGGTTGATAAGCTCATTCATGGACTCGCTGTTCCAAGCACTTCGAGGCATGCCGTGGAAGGTAAGCTTTGTTAAAAACTCAAACTCAGAGGGCACCGAGCCCCATCCTGGGTGCCATCGCTCAAAGCTCACCAGCGCGCCATCGCAGAACAAACGCCGGGAAGATTCGAACACACGACTGCATTTGAAAGTTGTCCGGAACCTGACGAAGAAATCAGCCGGTGGCGGACAGACTTCGATGAGCAAGTCACTTATTTGGATGCCGTGCGCAATGCCAAGAGTTTTGACAAGGTCGTCTGGCGAGACGGGAGGCCGGTCGCCGTTGATGGTTACCATCAGCACTTTGCTGACAAACTAGTTGTCAAGCGTCGCCATGCCACTGTTGAGCGACAACACGCAGCGCCAGAAGGCAGGACGGACCTCAGGATCTCCGCCTCGGAGATCCCCGTTGACCGGCGACATGATAGTGCGTTTGAGTACAGGGAGTACAGGAGGGGGATTAGGGGGAACTGGAGTAGGAATCGAGATTCCAGAGATGGGGGAGGGGCGGTTGATTGGGGATGAAAAGGTAGCATGAATTTCGAACACGCGCCAATATGCTCTCGGCGCACAAGCGCACAAAAACACAGGTGGCGCCCACATGTCGGCCTAAGAGTCCCTATTCTTTCTTTTTTTGAGAGCCCGACCTTTTTTTAGGATCTTTTGAGAGCCCGGCCTGAGAGTCATAATTGACCTATTTGGCATTGTGTTACTACTCGGTCCATATTCAACGACACCTCACTGGCCCAAACAAGTGTACATCATCAAAAAGACACTGAGCTCAAATTATAACTTGAAAAAAGGAGATATACTCTGAACACTTGAGAATGGTGATGCCCTTATTTAGCCCACCAGTAGTTCGAGACAATAAATTGTTCGAAACAATGGTATATACAACATTCAAACAGTGACTAGTGACTACTACTCACATAAACAGCAAGACATGATGGTTCATAAGAAGTCTTGCTACACCACCAAAACGCACCCATCTGCAGCGCTCAGACTCTCGTGATCCAGATGAGAATGACATTCTAAATAGAGGCAACTATTACATAATAAGAGTGACATAGACGAGGATGACCAAATGAGAAGGAATATGCATAACAAAAGAGAGAACTACCCATCCACAACAAGCAGCAAAGACAACAGGTCATTTGAAGAGGGATGATCCAACACCATCATAATTTGCAGCCCCGGTTCAGCCACCAGTGATCCGTAGAAACCAGTACTCCACCCTTTCGACGCAACTTGAATCACATCACTGCCTGTCGGACTGGACACATCCAAGGATCAAAGTTAATCCAGATGCCTTCGTCATTCTCACCTTCTTTTGGCTGCAGGCTATATCGTTGACAATCAGGGGAGTTTGCTCCCGAACTCCTAGGGCTCGCCGTGTAGACACAGTTTTCCATAGCAAACAGAGCCTCTCTGCCATCAAGGTCCTTGCCAATGGTGATCTCTTGGTTAATCGGATAATTGAGTCCAAGAAACTGAGAGTATGAACCAAGGCTGTTTACCCGCCTCCAACTCAAAAATCTTGCAGGCCCCAACAAGCTGGTATCCTGCTCATAGATGTAACAGCCACTGTCCGGAAACTAACGTATTTCACGGTGTTTGCATACAGTGTTGTTTTTGCAATATAACTTTTCCGGCTCATGTGTTCGAATGATCATCAGTCTTTTGTCGTCCTCTGATCGAGCGAGGAACCAGTTGTGCTTCCCTGTTTTTGGCCGTGGTGTGCTTACAAAGGGCAGTAACTGTAGGGCCACTGCATCATATTAAAAAGGACAGGCATTGTTAATGTAAGATCAGCATTGTTCAGAGTATGAGTAGGATAATGCAAGAAACAACATTGATATGTCCCTGTTGGAACTGGGAGGAAAATACAGGGAAATGTATACTAGGTTCGAAAATATAGAAGTGCCATGCATGGTTATACTCATGTTATCTCACAGTCGATTCTTCACAGGAAACTACCATGTCATGCATGTTATGTAATCATGTTCTGTCCTCACAAACAAATTCTTCAAGGAAACTAACAGACCATGCATTGTTATATACTCATGTTCTGTGGGCAAAATTTTTGTGAGCATATTATTCTAGCTATTGATTGCTGAAGGGCGAACATAGGTATGTACACATGGTAAGCATTACAGGATTTCACTACTTCAAAATATAGAGTTCTCCATATGCACATTTACTTCCCTAATGTATGGTTAGATGAAATCAATAGTGTGATGCATGTTTCTACATCATGAAAATGAGGAAACTAACATGGCCATTAATACACACTCATATTTAGTAGTATATAGATTACTATAAAATAAGGACAATGTCAATATCTTCCTAACAGTTTGATTATTCAGGGGTACAAATTGGCTGTAATGACATGGTCACAATCGCATGAATTAACTCATTCGAAATATAGCTGATTTACGGCGTCTCTAATACATTGCCATAGTTCTACTCAAAATATGCTAAAACAGGGATATGTCAATCATCACAAAAAGTTCAAACAGTGTCATGGCGTCATCATTAACATCAGACGGAAACAACTTACACGCGCCGTCCCAGCAATACGTGGTGCCATCTGCTTTGTCGATCGCATAGATGATGCCATTGTGTTCAATAGCATCATAGAAGTGTGTATCAGCTTTGACGACGATCTACAGCGAGCTGAGCTCTCTCCAGCTAAAGAAGGCACCGTCGGAAAGATAGGCGAGTCCCTTGTCGAACAACGCAATTAGCTTGAAGTCTGCGTAATCCGCATGTCGTGTGGGCACTCGGCAGATTACAATCTTCTGCACAACAAGGTGTGTCCAACTGACGACGCAATCTAGGTGACTTCGACTGCGAAGGTAAAACTCTATATTATCCAACGGAGGAAGGATAATCTCATGGGAGGTCTGGAAGTTCACGAGCACCAACTTTTCCCCGTCTTCTCTGACGGCAGCCATCCAGTGGGAGTTCATGCCGACCCAGTACATACCTGCAAGAAGTTTCGGACGATTGTGATCGGATCGAAGTCAAGGGAAATGATGTACGACGACCCACTACATACCTGCAAAGAAGTTTCGGCTAATGCAGGTCGGATTGAAGTCGAGGGGCATCATGTACGCCTCCATATCATGGTGAGAAAATCTCGCAAGACCAGATAGCAGCAAGCAGGGTGTCTTGAAAAGCTTAGGCCTCGCTTCGACGATGGCCATGGGCATGCCCCTCGAGCATGCAGCCAGCCGCAGGGCGCTCAACATATCCATACACGAACAACTGAGGTCGAGGACGTCACTGGGAGATTGCTCCAATCGCGGCTCATATGGATGCTGCGCGGTTCGCGTTCGGCCATGGTGGAGTTTGGAAGGTGGGGTTTTGTGGGGCTTGATTTGCCGGCCATAGTGGTAATGGGGGAGGCGAGCGAGGCGAGGGTACGCGGGGGCCCAGTGAGATGATGAAGAGTGACCTCAGGATCTCCGGGGAGACGGAGATGGAGATGGAGTGGTGCTAGGGGAGAGGGAGACGAGGCGAGGTATGCTATACAACGGCGGTAACAGTGACTGCACAGTGCACAAGGTGAGGCTGACTTTGGTAACCTGGACACGCCGCCTAGACTGGTGTCACCTCGGGCGCAGGGTCTTGTCACTTCACTATGAGGACCGTATGAATAATAGTATTTTAACCATCAAGTGTACCACAGTTGTACTACTACTAGTAGTAGGAGTAGTAGGAACATGAGTAGTACTCCCATGCTAGCATGCCTCTCGGTTCACTTCATCCTCCAGGTATCATCCATATTGCGAGCAGAACCAAATTCTGGTGCATGCGGAAGCGCGAAGAAGAACTTTTCTTTTTTGAGGATAACCACATATTCCTTAACTAGAGAATGTTGTGTCTCCCATGCACGCGCCAATATCCATCCGAACCAGCTACAACACATTTTTTATTCGTTTGCATAGGTCCCACCTGTCAGGAGGGGTGCAGAAATAAAAAGGAATCATAGAATGTCTCGCCACGGTGATTCGAAAGAGTGAACTCAACTAGCCAGTGGCACGTGTTGCACTAGAAGGATGGGCACGTACAGGGACAGGCCCCACTCCTCAGTCTACACGCCTAGCCTTTTCGTTTAGTCTACCTAGCCGTCTAATCAACTACCTGCAGGCCACTTCTCCCATTTACTTCTCCATCGGGAACCGATTTTCCTCGGCTTCTTCACTACTCCTTGATCTTCATTTGCATCCAAACCACACTGCATTCACATTGTTTTAACCTCTTCACATCCTCCCGGAGTAATTCCGAAGCCCCTATAAATAATCATCTTCTTCAGTTAGACTAGCCATCTAATCCTAATTCTCCAAACCATAGCCCTCCGGTCCAGCGGTTCCAAATGGAGAAAGAGATCGAGATGCAGGATTTTAGCGGCCAACATGTCCTCGTCGAAGGCTCGTTGAGCATAGTTGCCACAGTCACCGACCACCCAAGGATTGTTCGGAAATGGATCAACAATGTATCCAACTCCCTCCAAAAGGTGGAGACGAATGTCATCGGTCTCGACGGAGAGTACATGGAGCATGGCACTGGGAAGATCCAACGCGCTACCGTCCTTAAGATGTGCCTCGAAGATGATGTTTTGGTGTACCACATCATACACGCGCCCTCCATGCCAGGTGAGCTTCACGATTTCTTGTCTCAAGAGGACATATACTTCTGTGGGGCAGCCATCGCAGGGGACAAACAGAAGTTGCAGCCGTACAACCTTGATTTGAAAAGCATCACTGACCTACAAACCAAAATAAAAATTGTTGTAGAAGATTGTGATAAACCGACACCATCCCTATTCGACGTAGCAGATTTTGTGCTCGGAACAAATCTTCAGAAGGGTGACAAGACGCTAGCATTAAGGTCGCCTATATGGGAGAATTATCCCTTGACGTACATGCGGATAAAATATGCTGCCCTCGATGCCCGTGTGATTTTCGAGATAGCTGCAAGGTCCAGAGAGCTTGATGTCAAGCCGTCTCCCACAGAAAATGAGAACAAGAAGACGAAGAAGAAGAAGAAGAAGAAGATGCTGCACCAGCAGTAGGGCATTATGGATGGATGAACTATTTCCTCTCTTGTAAAAAAACATTCCCTCTCTATGTATATTGATATAGATAGACTATTTCGATGGTGTGCATGTCTTTGGAATAACTAGTAGCATGGGTCCGCTTGACTATAAGGAACTATTTATCCGCCTAGATTTCTCTACTACTCCTTCCAGTGATCGGTATGCAATGCATGTGTCTCTAGACATGACAACTTGTCCATGGAAGTTCAACTACGGCGACCATCACATTTCATCCAATGCCACTCGCGATTCCCACGATGTCGCTCCAACCCACGGCACCACGTCCCCCGACATGCACCTCACCCCTCTCGGCCGCACCGCCCCTCTACATTTGTGTGCATGACATGTCGGCCAACTAAAATGCGGCGAGCATCAAGTTTCTACCACAGCCACACGCGATTCCCACGACGCCGCTCGAACCCATGACACCACACGTCCCCGACCTGTGGCTCACCCCTCTCGGCCCCACTGTCCCTCTGCCTTCGGGAGCATTACATGTGGACCAGCCACCTATCGGGTCCACATGTTATTGACTCAAAGACAGGTGTCGTAAGGCGCTGAAGCTCAGACCCGAGGGCCCCGAGAGGTAAATGTAACTCCTGCGCCAGGCCTTGTGGTGCTACTGCTGCACGAACTCGTGGCAAACTCGAGATTTGTTTCTTTACTATACGTGCACGTAACGATTTAATGTACATCGTAATCTCAACATGTGATGGGGAGCTCTAAATTTGAATTTGAAACTTATAAAATGAAAAAATTGAAAACAAATAAACTAGGAGAGAGGGAGTATACCGTTGGATGTGTCCCATGCGAAAAAAGTCCCCTGGTTTGCACAGCGTCTTCGTACTCGTACGGCAACAAATCGGCCACAGACAACATCGTCCACCTGTGACTGCCATGTGCAAGGTTCGTGCTATCTTCTTCAATCTCACCATGGTTCCATCGTACCAATTCAGGCGGTGGCCCATTGCATGGCTGATCCCAATGTTGAATAAAGGTTCTACGGGAACGGTGTCATCGTTGTAAATGTTGTGCAAATTGATGTTGGTACCCTCCCGTACATATGCAAGCTAATCTCCACTCGCACCAAGCCTAACCTGTGAAGCAGTGGGTAGTGGGAGAATTAGGAAATGGACATGGAAGTAGTCTTTACAATGCATTTACTACGTGATCAAACTCATCTTACCTGCTCATCGGACAAAATCCGAGTGCCCCTCAACGTCGGCATCTCAAGGGGCCTCAACTTGCAACTATGGCCATGCTGCGCTGGAGAGACCCCCAAGGAAACATCCTCGTCCGTTGCACAGAACATCAAGATGCATTTGTATGAGTAGTTTATCTTGTGAGAGAAAAGGATAAACGAGGGAAGGCCTTATTTGCAAATGTGGAGAGGGATGTATGTTTCTTTTTGCAAAACTGCCACAGTTTTCTTCCTATCCATCAGATATAAATCGGACGGCCTATAAAAATGCAGAGTTGGTGATGATGGTGTGCCTGCCATCCTGCAATATGGGTCGTCCGATCTATATCTAACAGATAGGAAGGAAACGATGAGAATTTACCCGCACTCCTCTCCACATTTGCAAATAAGGCCTTCCTTCGTTCATCCTTTTCTCCCACAAGATTGTCAGTGTGGAACGACACCTATGGGATCACAAGAATCCCTACTACGGTTGCCAAGGCGCGTGGTTGCGAGAAGAGCAGCGCTAGTAGACAGCACAAGGATCGTTTACCCAGGTTCGGGCCGCGAGGATGCGTAAAACCCTAGTCCTGCTTTGGTGGGTGTATTTCAGAGAGTTCTTGAGCTCTCGAACTAGCTGTGGCCAGTGCGTGGTTCGAAAGAGCCAAATCCTTCTCCAGTATGCCATGGGCCTCCTTTTATAGTCGGAAGGGGCTGCCACAGTGGCACGCAGGAGGTGGAAAGGCGTACAGTGCCCTGAGCTTATCGCTCGTATTAAAGGACAAGACGCATTTAGTGCGTAGCTTAGGTGTCCCCTTGCTTTATTGGGGATGGGGGCGAGGCCCGTCTCGTCCGTCGGTGCTCCTCCTCGCCTTCACACGCGCCCTGGCCAATGAGGTGCGTGGTGCCATGTAGGCAGGCAGGCAGCTTAGGTGGCGTAGTGGCGGAGCCTTCATGAAGATCTGCATGCCGCCACGCAGGCGCTTGATGAGTTGGCCTAGGAGCTGCATGTTGCCACGCAGGTGCCCGCCCAGCTGGTTGGGCTGGCAGCTGCATGTGAACAGTGGTGGAAGCTTGGTTGGTGCGGGCCTGGCGGTGGCCCCGTTGGCGTCCTTGGCGAGGGCCTTGCCGGGTGGCCCGGCAAGGGTCTTGCCGTGGCGCGCTGTCGTCCCCGGCAAGGGCCTTGCCGGTGGTCTGGTGGCCTTCATCGGCAACGATCTTGCCGTGAATCGTCGTCTTCTAATCCTCATCTGATCTTGAATATGTCTTCACAAAGATCTGCATGGCACCACGGAGGTGCCTCCTGAGCCCTGGCCCAACATGATGTTGGAGACCGTGGGCTCAAGGGTGGCCCGCTCTGTTGGTGTGGGGCAAGCTATCCCGGCAAGGATCTTGCCGGGGCTGCTGAGGTTGCCCCGACAAGGGTCTTGCCGGGGGAACCTACTCCGTCCCTCTGCTCTTTGTGGTCTTGGCCTTGGCGTTGCTCTGATTATCTTGGGCTTCGGTCTTACCTTGGCTCACCTCCCCTGCTCTGCTTGGTGTGACCATGGGCGCGGCTCCGACTACCCGTGCACAGGTAAAGGGGTACAAAAGCGTGCCCCTCTTTTTGTACACCGACAAAGATCTTGATGTTCCGTGCAACGCACGGGCATCTTGCTAGTATAAGAGGGGTGTGGGTATTTTTTGCAAAATTGCCATAGTTTCCTTCCTAGCCGTCAGATATAAATTGGACGGCCTATACTGCAGGATGGCAGGCACACCATCATCAACAACTTTGTTTTTTTATAAGAGTAGAGTAGAGCTAGATATAGAGACTACTACTACCAATGTGTTGGCCCGTGCGTTGCAATGGATCCAAAGTAGCAGAATAATACTTGTTCATGGGCTTGAAATATAAACACTCTAGTTTTGATATACATATATCAGTAAAAGTAAATCATGCTTCACACAAAATATATTCCTTTTCTCACACAACATAAACTACTCATACAAATGCATCTTGATTTTCCGTGCAATGCATGGGCATCTTGCTAGTTATGAATAAATAACACTCTATCAAGGATCCCCATCAGACACCAAATTTCTTGGCTTCCGTGCTACAGCTAGATCTTCCCCTCGTTTCTGTTTTCCAACTCGGCGGCGGGCAGGGTGCGGTTTGCCAATGGTTGGTTTGCTCAACGGTGGTCCCACATGAAAGTGAAAATGCTAGGCAACACGCCTTCCCTAGCTATGTGGTGTGCCGGACGGGCCGTGGAGTACTCCCGATTCCCGGGCGTGTGGGGGTGTGACGCGAACGCGGCAAGCCTTTTCCTTTTACTGGCAACGTGCCCGTGCATTGCGACGGATCCAAAGTAGTAGAATAGTAGTACTTGTTCACAAACTTGAAAGAACTCACTCTTGTTTTGATATACTCCTAATATATTACTTTTCACTCAAAATATATTTCTCAGGCTGCTTTGATGAGGTGAGGGAGGGATGTGGTTGCTTTCAATATTATAAGGGGTTTCTGCAAATTGGAGCAGAGAAGTGGGCTATTGTTGCAAAAATGCCACAAACTTACCTCACAGCCGTTAGATGCAGATCTAATGGTCAGAAACGACGGATGGCAGACACACCACCATCACCAACTGAGTCTTTTATAGGAGTAGGAGTAGAGAAAAATGTTTAAATTGTAACATTTGGTTCTGCTCCTTGGCATGATCGGTAGATAGAAATAACAATTGGAAACGCTAGGGCGGGGCTATTTCCGCCAGATAAGCAGGGTACGTAGTAGCTAGGTTGATGCATCATCAGTTTGGTCACATGCGGTCCGTCATGTTCTAGTGTTTCTAGCAAGATGCCCGTCCGTTGCACGAAGTTGATGGAAAAGGTAAGCACAACTTATTAATTGACGGATGGAGTACTAGTTACAGTGATGCATACAATTAAGAAAAGGGATCGCACATGTCGGTATTGACTGGAACAAGAATGCAATAGCACAATAAGAATTAAGGCCACAATGATGCGATCGCAGTGGTGGTTATAGGAGGCAAGAAGAAAGATGCATCCATCAACGTACGACCTCCTCCTCCTAAACTTAGTGCGCCGGTACACCGACCGGCGGCTAAGGAGCGGCGGCTTTTGTGGCGTGGTCAAGGTGCTTCTCAGCAAAGGCATCTAAGGCTTCCAGCCGGTTGAGGAAGGCCAACATCGTAGAATCCTCAATGGCCTTGTAGATACCTATGTACACGATTTGCTCGTACATGTGGATGTGTAGGTCGACGAATTCTTGCAGCGCGAGGTGCCTCACAGCGAGCGTGACCTCCAGGTGCAGATTCTTCGTGGCGTCGGCGGGCAGTCGCAGAGCCACCGGTGCTTGAAAGAGGTTCCGGCCATGGAGGCCGATTAGGGTGCAGGTAATGAGGAGCCCGGGGGCGCGCGCTGGAGGAGTACAGCGATGTCGTCCCCGAGCTTCTTGAGGACGGTGAACTTGTTGGTGGTGGCAACGATCATCTAGTCCAACCGAGAGTCATAGTTGGCGTCGATGGCGGCCATCCACTAGCCGGTCCCGAATACCGTCTGGCCATCCACTAGCCGGTCCCGAATACCGTCTGGAGACGATCCTCGGCGCCATACCGCAGGCCGGCGTCATGGACCATCTGGCACAGCCGCTTGTCGTTCACGCGCATCGCTGCCATGGGTCTGTAGTGAGCACTTTTGCGCTTAGTGTAGGTGCTTAGGCAAATTCTTAGGTGCGTACGATGTGGTAGATGCATTGGAATGGAGGGGCCCATTTATATGAGTGCAAACTGCATTGCGTTCACATCATGCAGCCTCTTTTCCCGATCCTCCTCCCATTACATCCCTCATGCATGCATGATGCTAATTGAAGGAGGATGCATCATTGGCCGTTGAACATTTCGGGAACCGCTACCCCTCCCTCGTCTGCATTAAAGCCGTATCGGGAACTGCACCGCTCGCTGTCAAATCGAATAGTACTATGGCGCCTGCTGCACGCCCGGCTGGACACGCCTCCTCGCCTCCATCAAACCCCTCCATTAAACCTGCATGCAAACCGAGAAACCTACTCCGGCCACATGTCCGTTCATGAGCGTGCCGGAATTAAACGCAACACCGGCCGAGCTCCTCCCGTCGGCCCTTAGTTTAAACTAGGCCAGACGCCGGCCAAGCTCCTACCATCCGCCCTCTATTTAAACGAGGCCAGACATACAGCAGGCAAGAATCGCACCCCTCCGCCGCTCCCCCATCTCCTCCACCATTTTCTCCACTCTTCCGATGGCTTCCCAGGAGCTATTCTTAGGCACACTACCCGACTGGGTGGCCCGCCGAGCCCTCCGGATACGGGTGAGGCCGCTCGGTGCTTCATCAACCTCGCTTCGCCCGACGGAGCCAGTTGCCGCCCCAATCTGGCGCGTGGTTCAGCAAATCGCCGCGCTAGTTCAGCTCGATGAGGAGTGGCGAGTTGCTCCACGCCAGCACGGCGGCGAGCACGCCGGTACGGCATCGTCGCTGCTGCATCATACCGCGCCACCAGTGTTTGTAGTGGCCGTGCCTCCCGTGTCTGTTGGCGTGCCTCCCGTGCCTGCGCCAACGCCATACAGGCAGAGGCAGAAGCCGGGTGTGTGGAGAGCGATGAGTCGGTGGCCAGCTTCTCCGTGTCCGCCGCCATCATCGAGGAGAAGTAGAACACGGGAGGCCGCCGCCACTTGGGTTCCATGAAGGCCACCGCCGAGGCGACGACTGCGCATTCATGTGGTTTCTTTGCTGCTTCATCTCTTCCGAGGACCTTCGTCCACCCCGCAAGTGTCTGCCGGACATGAGGAAGACAATGGGATCCGCGGGCGGCCATTTAGATTATGTACTCCCTCTCCTACTGGCGGGAAATATTTGTTCTAAGAATGGATAAACTGGATGTGTCGATAACTAAAATAAGTCTAGATACATCCATTTCTAGGAAAAGTATTTCCGGACGAAGGGTGTATTAATTATACCAAGAGAGCCGGATTAGCACCGCTTAGTTCATGTAAATGTAATGAAATCCATCATGTTTATATGAAGATCCGGTTTATTTATACGAAATCCTGCATGCTTATATGAAAACAGTCCATGTTTGCACGAATTTCATCTGGTTGGTTAGAGTTGTGAAAATGTATGCCGCTGGCGATTGATGTCGTCCTCCGCGGAAGGAAGCGGGAGGAAATTTGCCGGCTGCCATTGGAGATGCTCTTATGCTGGAAATAATAGAGTCACATCCAATCCATTTGAGTTAATTGCGTGTATGATTCTCCCTCTATAAAAAGTTAATTACATGTACAGTGTACATGTGACTTGCAGGGTGGCTACAGCTTCGTACAGAAAGTTATAAAGAAACAAGTCCATCCTTAATCTTGTAATCTAAGTACTTTGTGGGTTCCACCGTCAGTACAGTAGCGAAAGAAGTATATATTAAATAAGTAATATATAATATAAAAATCTAAAGTTAAAGACAGAATTCAAACTCAGGTCGTCGCGTTGCGAGCATCCGGCGCTAACCAGTCCAGCATATTTTTTTGTAGACCATGCTGGAGATATATCTCCATGTCTACTCTTATACTCCATCTGTTCCTAAATATTTGTCTTTTTCATATTTCAAATGGAGTAACACATACGGATGTGTATGTAGACATATTTTAGAGGGTAGATTCACTCATTTTGCATCGTATGTAGTCACTTGTTAAAATCTCTAAAAAGACAAATATTTAGGAATGGGGGGAGTAGAAAACAGAGTTGGTGATGATGGTGTGCATGCCATCCTGCAATATAGGCCATCGGATTTATATCTAACGGATAGGAAGGAAACTATCACAAATTTGCAAAAAGATACCCACACCCCTCTCCACGTTTGCAAACAAGGCCTTCCCTCATTGATCCTTTTCTCTAATCTTACTAGCAATGTGCCCGTGCGTTGCCACGGATCCAAAATAGAATAATACATGTTCACAAACTTGAAAGAAAAACACTCTAGTTTGGTGTATATATCAGTAAAAATATACTCGTATTAGGTTTCACTCAAAATATATTACTTGTGGCTGTTTTGACAAGGTGGGGAGGGATGTGGTTGGTTTCAAGATACTAAGGGGTTTCTGCAAATTGGAGCAGAGAAGTGGGGTTTTGTTGCAGAAATGCCACGACTTACATCATAATCGTTAGATGCAGATCTGATGGTCAGAAATAATGGATGGCAGACACACCATCATCACCAACTGAGTCTTTTATAGGAGTTAGAGAAAAGAACAGAGTTGGTGATGATGGTGTGCTTGCCATCCTGCAATATAGGCCGTCCGATTTATATCTGACGGATAGGAAGGAACTATGGCAATTTTGCAAAAAGATACCCACACCCCTCTCCACATTTGCAAATAAGGCCTTCCCTCGTTCATCCTTTTCTCTCACAAGATAAACTACTCATATAAATGCATCTTGATGTTCCGTGCAACGCATGGGCATCTTGCTAGTCTCTCACAAGATAAACTACTCATACAAATGCATCTTGAGGTTCCGTGCAACGGACGGGCATCTAGCTAGTTTCTTTTAAAATAGTTACTGCGATAATTGGGTTGAAGTGATATATTATATGTCTGCCCCGAATGATTTTAGATTCACTAGTAGTAACAAAGAAAAGGTTGTCTTGTTAATTAACAGAAAACAGGGTGAAAACTATCACATGAGGCCGGTGAAAACAAGGCACACTGGGTTTAGCGTCATTGTCACTACAGCTGTGCGCGCGTGAGAAGTCTACATATGGAGGGGGGTATGGAGGAAAAGACGTATCTCATGTGTTTGAGCGAGGCACAAAGACACAATGTTTGAGAGAGAAACCGATTGACAGATTAAGATCAGATCGAGTTGTCACCCTTCTTCTGTCATTGCTGGGGTTGGGGTGGGGAAGGGGAGGGAGAGAAAGACGTATCGAGAGTGTGTGCGGTAGGCCCAGAGGCACAACTAGCGAGTGTGTGTGTGTATCTGTGTGTGTTTGAAAGAGGAGTAGATAGATTACTATCAAGATCGAGGTGCCACCCTACTCCTTCGGTGTCGGGGTGTGTGTGTGTGTGTGTTTGAGAGAGAAGCCAGTCGATAGATTAGTATCAAGATTGTGGTGTCACCCTACTCCTTCGGTCTCGGGAAGTGTGTGTGGGGGGGTGGGTGGGGGGGGGCAGTGACACTTACATATCTCTACTCTTATAAAAACATAGTTGGTGATGATGGTGTTCCTGCCATCCTGCAATATCGGCCATCCGATTTATATCTGACGGATAGGAAGGAAACTATGGCAATTTTGCAAAAAGATACCCACACCCCTCTCCACATTTGCAAATAAGTCATTCCCTCTGTAGCGATCTGACCTCAAACGGTCAAATCTCTGTGCATAAGTGTCATCCCTGGATCGGTAATGCTGACACACACAGTACTTGAAGGATTTATAACAGAGTGCAATCACACACTTATTACATCGAATGTCTCACAAGACAACTTATTACAATAATATGGCTTAAGGCCATCTAAATAAGATAACTGCAGAAGCATCGAAGGTAAATGAGTCCATCAACTCCATCGGCATAGCTGAGTGCACGACAACGACCTAGCGCACCTTACTCTTCATCTGAAAAGTCTGCAACATAATACGTTGCAGCCCGAAACGGGTCAGCACATGGAATATGCTGGCAAAATAACACTGTAGGGCAATGAACACGATACAAGCTAACACTACATGCATATATGGCAGGTGGAGGTTCTATGGTTATCATGTTTTTGCGAAAAGCCAATTTTTTCCTACAACAAAGGAATATATTTTATTTAACTACAAAGTTTGTTGATAAACATTGAGAAGGTCCCTCCAACTCAATCTCAATTAAACAGTATTAATAACCCAACAAATTAATTAAAAGAGGGATGAGATCAAATCAATAATTTAAGTACCAGATACTCAAGATGTCCATAACCGGGGACACGGCTGCACACGGAAGTTTCTAGCATGAATAATCTTATGATCCCTTTGAGCCTGGGTGGCGAACCATAGGATGATCACACGGGTACTTTGGGATATCCCAGGACAGCGCTGCATTACTCCAAGTGCCCAGACAACCACTGGGTGCTCCAGGGTGCCTCAACCAATCCACCGAGATGTGTATTAAAGTAGCCACCTTAAGTTAACCATTAATTAACAACTCTCACATCTGTTATGGATACACTCAACCAATCCACGTCTACGAGCATAGCATAGCAGTATAAGCATAACGTAGAAGTAACTCCCAGGGTTTTGATATAAAAGGCAATAGGTTCTACCTCATCATCTATATTCCCAAAAGCCACATGTTAACAACTCCTACTCATGCAATGTTTGAGGATTGGACTAATGCATAAAAACTGGGTAATAAAGGGGTATGATCAAAGTGTTACTTGCCTTGCTGACGATTTGCAAACCCTACAGACTCGTAGTAGCACGCTTCGCACTCCGCAAATTCTATCGCAAACAAACAATAGCATACATAAGCACTCAAGCATAGATTCAAGGGTAAAACTCATATGAGAAAGTCCAAACTGAGAGTTCAACTAAAGAGCTTCGATTTGCAAAAAGAATCAATCAAATCGGAGCTACGAAACGCAAACTACGATCAAAAGAAATTCGAAATCAAAACTACTTGAAACCAAATTTTAAATTGTCAAAATCACGTTCAAGTTGATTAACTAGAAAGAGGAAGATTTTGGCGTTGGTTTCACTAGATTTCTAGGATCAAAACTAAAATGCAAATAAAAAAATTGATATGCATATGATGACCTATGTATAACATCCAAATTGAAAATTTGGGATGTTACACCCTCGTTCATCTTTTTCTCCCACAAGATAAATTAAACATACAAATGCATCTTGATGTTCCGTGCAATGCATGGGAATCTTGCTAGTAGGGAGAATGAGTTTGTGTGACCCATATCTATATTAAGGGATAGGTAGATAGGATGTGTGCGAGGCATACTTAAAGCATCACGGAGATAAACAAACGGTGTGCATGCAAGTGCCGGAAAAAATGAAGCGATAAACAATGTCTACACATGTGTGTGTGAGAGAGAGAGAGATAGAGAGAGAGAGAGAGAACGAGATCTCAAAACAAAGGTGCTCTGCTGGAATCCCATTGTATGTATTCATATGGTTCCGAAACTCGAGTTAACCTTAGGCATATGTGTGAGAGACATAATTATCCTTTGAGACATTAGTGGCTGTGGGTGGGCGGAATTAAAGGGGTGGGCATGTTCGACAGAGAGAGCATGTGTGTTTCTATGTGAGAGAGTTGTAGGACGGGGTAGAAAGACGAATTCTAACCTTGACGAAGGGAGAGAAATACACGAAGTGCGCATGTGTGATTCCGATGCCCACGGGGAAATGAGATATGTATGCATGTGAGAGAGATTGCACAATTCATTCACGTATCACTATCTAGCGATCGTTGATGTGCATCGCTTGAACATAAATCGTATCTACTTCATCTCGTGGCCAAAGGTACAATATCGATTCAACGCTATAAATATTGGACACTCACATATCACATTTTTTCATCTAAATAAACCTTTTCAATTGTGCATGCCAAAGTTACAGTGATGTTTCTTCAAACAACCAATCTAGCTATCATGTACATGCACCATTGTTACTCTTGCATTCAAATTCATTAGTCTTGGATGATTCAAGGTTCTATTATGAAGTAATATATGTAATATTCATATATGAATTCAACGGGTACGCAATTTATGAAATGGAGGCTATGTAATCATATGAGGTAACACTTTTAAGTAGCGGACTACAATATCCATTCCTTTTGTGGGACTACAATATCCATTTCTTTTTGTGCACCTCTACACTAACACGTCAATGCATTATGTTTAAAGTAAATAAGCAATGACACTAAATTATCTATTTACACGAGAAATACATAGGCTGAGCGTTTGATCCCTTTTCTATGAACGCGCCTCTACAACCATGCGATTGGCCACGCCCATGTGAACGTCCAAGTTATCGGCGCATCATCCCAAGTTATTGTCTTTTTTCTGGGGTGGACTTCACACCAGTTATTAACTGCTGACGCGTGCCCCGTGTACAGAGTCTCGCATGACCTTCCCGCTAGCACGGTCCAAAATTAGTTAAAACGGGATACGAACGATCCCGCGGGCGGCAAAATCTCCCGCCTCCTTCTAAAATTTCTGCCACCTATTCTATATCTTGTGAAATTCCCCTTGTGTCCTTGGTGCACGGAGAGCAACAATAACAATACCGCCCTCATCTACATAATAGGTCGGGGCTGCTTTGGTAACTTCCGGTTCCCCCCACAACACGGCACTTCCCCATTTCCTCTCACCCTCCCGCAAAAACGACTAACTCCACAGCACCAGAGCATCTTACATCACGTCGTCCGTACTTCATCGGACTTTCTATTCCTCGCCTCTCAAAACCCTAGACTGCTCATCCACCGGCGTACCAGAGCTCATTCACTGCCAGCGGCGTCCACCTCGCCGGATCTGCTTCTGCGGCCGCATCTACCCCTCCCACCTCCACTAGAAACAAGTAGACTGCTCATCCACCACTGTACCACAGCCCATTCAGTCCCGGCCTTGTCCACGGCGCAGGATCTGCTTCGCCGGTACTCTCGTCAACCGCAGTGCATCTTTCAGCGGCTCATTCATACTCCCCACCGGAGACGCTTCATACACACCCACCCCGGAGCCGCCCCATCGACAGCCTCTGATCCTCTTCGCCGACACCTTCCTCAACCCTACCGGAGCTGCTTCGCCTATACCATTCTCAACCCTTCCGGGGCCGCTTTGCCAACTCACAAGTCCACGGCCACAGATCCGCTTCGTCGCACCCTCATCCAACCTACCGGAGCAGCTTCTGACGCCCCATCCATGGCCGCAGATCCGCATTGTCGACACCATCCTTAACTCCACCACCAGAGCAGCTTCACCGATGCCCTCGTCCACGGCCACAGATCCGCTTCGCCCACACCGTAGTCCACCCTACCCGAGCCGCTCCACAAACACCCTACTCGACGGTTCTAGATCTCCTTACCGGACCCCGACAGCCAGCGCAGCGTCATCACCCTTGACGTTTCTAACCTGATTCCCACCGTCTGGCAAGATGCCAACCACGCGCCACGGCCTAGGTACTTGTCACCTTTAAACCCATCCAGCATCACCTGCCTGATGTACTTCAAATATACTAACAGGTTGCTGTTACCATTATGCAGCTGGCAAAAACTACAAGGACGATGTTTCTTCTGGATCTAACAGCTTGGCCAACCAAGATCCTGGACTGAGGCATTGCTATGATCTTGTAAGTGCGTCTCTCTCTCTTGTATTGTTGTGTGCTTGCCAGCATGCTTTGCTAGGATTTTTGACCAGTAATCCCTTTGTGCAGACAATGATTTCTACTATTGGCTGCTAAATTAGATATGTAGATATCATACATGATACTACCTCGTACCTCCGTTCCTAAATATAAGTCTTTCTAGAGATTCCACTATAGGCTACATACCGAGCAAAATGAGTGAATCTACACTCGAAAATGCATCTATATACATCTGTATGTGGTACATACTGGAATCTCTACAAAGACATATACTTGGGAACAGAGGCAATACATTACACAAAATCGTAGGTGGCCTGTAGGAATTCCAGTGCACTACATTACGCACCCTTAGACTGCCTTCTAGTCCAGCACAGAGAGTCATGGCTAGTTTATGCTACGCACACAATCATTAATAGGTGGTTTAAATATGCGCAAGGGATATGCAATGTATTATCATGTAGAGATGTCTGAAATTAGCCGTGTCAACTTGCAGATAGGGTTACACAATGAAGAATTACAAGATGTATGTGGCAATTTCATGGAACATCGTAAAAAAACGAGAGGCAGCGGTGAGCCTATACAGTGTGCTATGGTAGGTCACTCCTCCATTGCAATCATCGTGACATGTTATTTGTATGTCAGTTCTATTGGCCAAGTTTCTTAGGGACAGTTATTACGAGTTATCCTAAGAAAATAAGCACCTGTGAATAGAGCTCCAGGTAATAAGCCAACCAGTTCTTTTCATTGCCTTCCTTTTCAACTTATCTTTGGTACGATCAGTGAAAAGTCTAGATTGCATTATATTTTTTTCATTTTGCTGCCCATATGAAAATTAATTTGACTTGCAAGCATCACAAATTGAACCCAGTGTAGTAATTAATATGATAGGAAAACAGACCATCACTATTTGTTCAAAATGCAAATACAAGGATACCATCTACTTGGCAGAATCTACTTTGGTCAATGTATTCCATAGAGATCCCATTGCCTAATTTAAACGAAGAACGCATGACCCACATTTAAATGGAGAACATTTATTTATTGAAATTCGATGGTACAAGTGGCTGGTTATTATCATATAGCAGCACCACCTGAAAGCATCATGTAGCAGCAGCAACAGCTCATAGCAACTCATCATACAGCAGCAGCAGCAATGTGCAATTCATCGTATACCAGCAGCAGCTCATAGCAATTCATCATATAGCAGCAGCAGGAGCAGCTCATAGCAATTCATCATATAGCAGCAGCAGGAGTAGCTCATAGCAATTCATCATACAACAGCAGCAGCAGCAACTTATAGCAACTCATCATATAGCAGCAGCAGCTCATAGCAATTCATCATATAGCAGCAGCAGCTCATAGCAATTCACCATATAGCAGCAGCATGAGCAGCTCATAGCAATGCATCATATAGCAGCAGCAGAAGCAGCTCATAGCAATTCATCGTATAGTGGATCAGAATGAAAATTTGGCAAAAAATCAGAGGAGATCCTCACCTTGTTGGATGAGCTCATCCTTCAACAGCACCTCAAGGCCATGGCCTGGGAGGAGGGGTGGGGGAATAAGGTGCCTTCTGCTGTAGTGTGGCATTAGCCATAGTTGTGCGGCGCCCGCCGGAGTAGTGCGTTGGATGGACCACAGTGGAGCAGCTGCTGGAGACCATGAGAATGAGGGGCAGTGCCAGAGGGAGGAGCAGCTAGGGAGATTTGCCCCTACCTGCCGGCCATGTAGCCTAGCTGGACAGAGCATCATCGAGGACCAGGCCAGATGGGACCAGAGGCGACGGCTCATTGGAGGAACCCTAGGGCTGCAGACAGGGGATCGAGGTAGAGGGAAAGGGGAGAGGAGATGCAAGCGGGCATGGAAATGAACGGTTGCGTGTTTGTTTTTACTTGAGGGTCAGGTGTGACGCGGGCGTGAGCAGTTGCATTTTGAATGTAATATGGGCAGACAACAGAGTCACTTCACTATTCTTCTTCCCTTCAATTTTTAGTGACCTTCTACCAGAAATACCCTCCTCCAAAGCGAAATAAGTTAAGCCCAAGCCCATAACTCAAAAATGACTTCTTTACATCTTTTATGCCTTATTTTGACAATAAGCCCTGAAAAGGCCGAATCAAACTGGCCCTTAACCTGCAATCCAATTGTGCATGCAATGATGAATCACTCCTGCCTGCTATAGTGTACATTTAGGCATCATCATACATGGCATAACCTAATACATGTCCATTCCATTGTAGAATCTGGAATATGCAATGCTTATGTTAGTTCATACGTTGCACATGATGTTTAAATGCCCCTTAAATTTGGTCAGTCAAGTGATGGTCTTTAAGCCTCCTTATTTGCTTCTTTTCTTGATATGTAAGATTTGCTCACACATCTGTTCAATTGTTATTTGCATCAGCCAGCCATACTAGGACTGTTTGCTTTGATTACTTGTTGTTCTTGACCCAACACTCTAACAGAGCTTGTCAATGATTTAAACACTAAGGGCTGCTGTAGTGGGGCCTTGTCTAACTCATAGGTGACATAAAGGTTTGGCTGTACACTAAAGTAGGCTCTCCAAGAGTACCTGGAGATCCAGTTCGAAGGTATGCCTAGTTTTTACATAGTGCAGACATAGTAATGATCATTTCATTGTGTGCAAGTGCAAGAGATGTGGCATGTTTCATTATGTGGTATTGTTTTGTTATAATCTCATCCTTTTGTGTTGTTCACAGACAGGAAAGTATGCATATTTATCTTCCAAGGAAATGAGTAACTAGTTTGTGTCACCTTGCAGAGGTGGTGCAATGAAGATAAGATTGAGGATTTCCAAGTACAAGATGTTAGGAAGGTGCCTTGCAAGAGAAGTAGGAGCTACACTGAGCCTGTTCAACCAGTTAAGGTAAGTCACTGTATCCAACTCAACAGTTCAATTCCTTGTTTGTTCAGGCATAGTTAATTTGCTCTTTTCAATTGCTTTATTTGTCCTCAGTTAATGAGATGCCCAAATAATGATGCCTGATGTTGGGTACTTGTATAACTATTAGTTGACATAATTAAAGGCCTTACCATTTAATTACTCTGGCGAAGTGTGCCTGAAGCTTTGAAATCTATTAACCAACTATTATTGCATGAGGCTCACAATCTAGTTTATACTAGGCTAATGATTGCATAGTTTTGCTTGTCGTAGTAGGTTTGTATGAATCCCACTGCTGTTCATTATGCTCCCTAAGACTTTAATTGAGCTACAGAATGGCCAACTGCTTGCTTACTTATATGCAATGTGTTGTCTAAATTTGCAACTTGTCTGTGTTTTGGATTGGGCCCCAACATCATGCTCCTCTGGTGAGCTAAGAGAGATTTCTGTATGCAGGCTGCATAGACGACCTTCTTATAATTTTTAAAATATCACCTGAGCTTCATGATGTGTAACATTATTGTTAGTCCTATTTTGCCATGTACAAAATAGTCTGTCTTCCTCGCTTCACTGTTGTAACTATATTTTTGCCCTAGTCATGTGTACTTACAGAAACATTTCAGGATGAAGTGACATCAACACAAAGATCTGCGAGCAGTGCGGCATGGCCGTTACCGAATGATTATGGATTGGAATTGGAATGTGCTTATGTTCTCGAGCATCAACTAGAGGTGGCAAGACAACGTGTACATGACTTTCAACGTACAATCAACAAGTTGATACTGGACATGCAGGTATTAGATGCAGGAGTCAAAAAAATGAAACAAGACACTGAGGTAACCACGAAGGAATTGGAGATTTTGCAGACTGAAATTTGTGCCATCTGAATCCGGGCAATCCTTTTTTCTGAAGAGATTATACTTCAAATGGTACGTTCTGTTGATGTGTGTCCATGATGTATGAGCTTTATTTGCCCAGTTTATGTAATTTGTTGTTTGTGTACGCTTTATAATCACTCGTGCCGAACTATAATGCCCAGTGGGTATATTCGGCTGTAATTTCTTTATTGTATAGTGTAGGATTATTCTTCGTTTCTATATTTTTTATTGTATAGTGTATGTTTTTTAGAGGCGATAGTATAGAGTAGGATATTTCTTGAATATGCTATATCGTTGAAATGGGGGCCAACACGCCCAAACATTTCCTGGACGCCATACAAATGAACAAACATGTGCAGTCAAAGCGGGCCTTAATTGGGCTGGGCAAAATAATATTAAGTGGATCCCAAATGGGCCCACCGTAACAATGGCTCTTAGCAGGCCGTCAACAGGCCTAAAGCTCGATAGGGCCGTATAAATGGAAATGGCTTGCGGGCCTTTAGCAGGCCGAAATAAATGTCAATTTTGTCTCCACCCTTTTACTTTACGGGCCAGTAAGAGGCCGAAAGTGTTATGGGCCAAAGGAGGACAATTTGCAAACTAGGCTTTTAACAGGCCGAAAGTCGCGTTGGGCTGAAATGATGCACGTAAAGTTGAAGGCCCAACTGTTGTGTGGGCCCTTAACAGGCCAAGAGACAAAATGGGCTAAGAGTTGTTCCATTTACGGAATGGGCCGAGGACAGGCCTAAAGTCACAGCGAGCTAGAATTGGCCCAACTCCAGAATGGGCCGAGAAAAGACCGAAAGATGTTCCGGGCCGTTAACGGGCTGGAACTGATGATGGGCTGCTAACAGGCCGAAAGAAGCTCGGGCCGCAATTGGGCCCAAAAACGTAGCGGGCCGTTAACGGGCTTAAACTGACGATGGGCTGGAAATTGCCGAATCTAGAATGGGCCTTTGATGGGCCGATTCTATGTAACTTGTATGGGCCGTACTTGTAAATGGGCCTTACTCAAGTAGGCCGCTAATGGGCCGGCCCGCTTATTTTGACAAGCCCGTCCTTTTCACCGGAATGGGGCTCTGTTGGGCCATGCCACGTGTCGACGTATCATAGGCGCCTCCTGTCCAATGAGTGGATGACATCTGTCCGAACGTTGAGCCGACACGTGTTTCCTCCGGCCAATGAGAATTTTACACATCGAAAATTCCCATTGGTCCGGGCTGTTAACGGGTTATTGGATCCAAAACCGGACCAGATAGCTTAACGGCGTCCCTTTACGGTGGATGCCACGTGTCGGTCACCCTTGACGAAAGCACTATATGACACGCGATTTATCGTCATGGAAGTGGACACTTCCGTGGTGATAATTTTCGTAATGTCATGGAACACTTCTACGACAGCACAGGTATGACTATCTTGATTCTGTCATAAATTTGTCATGGATGTACATGCATGACAGAAAACGTGACCTACTGTGACAAACACGTATCATCACGAAAGTGTATTTTTTTGTAGTGATGGTGAGGTAGCAACCAAGTCCAATGGATATTCATGTAAATCTTGAAGAGGAGCGGGTTCACCTTAAGTCCGGTAGGTCCACTTGGGGCTTGAGGTGCTATGAAGGTGTACATGGAGATGGCTGTGGGATGCTCCGCATCAGATTCGTTCCAAGATTAACGTGCGGTTCCCAAGACTATTAAGGAGCTGTACACCTTGGTGGACAAGTGTGCTTGGATGGAGGAAGGAAGGAAACTACCCGGGGAAGAGGATTGCGTCAATATCGACTCAGAGGATGACGACAAATCCACCAGTCGGAAGAAGAGCAAGAAGTGCAGCAACAGGCGCAAGGATAAGGCAGCAATGACTGCCGAAGGATCATGCACACCTAGTACCGGCAAGAAGGCTAAAGCGGAAAGTCCTGGCAAGGAGGCTGCCGTGTGCGCTGACTGTCGGGAGACTGCGGCTGCCGAGAAGGCCGAGAAAGGCGATGGACCATACTGCAAAATTTATCATACCAAGGGACATGATCTTTAAGAGTGTCATCAGGTTGAGCAGCTTGTTAAGAAGCAGAGGGCAGAATATGAGAAGCGTGATAAGGAAAAAGTCAGAATACCGATGGTAGTAAGGGCCAAGGTGGTGAAGGAAATCGCCCCGGCAAACCCTTCTGGAACCAAGGAAAACCCACCAGGGGTCGAGAGAAGGAAACTTGCGATGATGAGAGTGATGGAGGGGATGAAGAGGAAACTAGCGAGCAGGAGTTCCAGAAGGCCACTGATGCCCTGTGCATTGACGGGGGTGCATCCCTGCACTCCTCTCACCGCCAACTCTAACGGTGGGCACATGAGGTCAATGTCGTGGAACCAATGGCAGAGGCTCGGAAGCCGCTCAAATGGTCACTCACGCCCATCATCTTTGACATGGAGGACCATACCGACCACACCACTGCGGTATGATGTTTGCCATTGTTGGTCTCTCCAACAATTCGCAACCTCAAGGTCACAAAGATGTTGGTGGACGGCGTGGCCAGGTTGAATCTGATTTCCCCAAAGGTCATCAGCACACTTCAGATAGCAGAAGAAGAGCTAAAGGTCACCGGTGTCGGATGTGGGGTTCGGGCAAACCCTTAAGGTTCAAACTCTGGGATGTGCGCGAAATCTTTCCCTCCTACCGATCTACGCCCTAGCTCGCTAAGATCTCGCGGACGAACTCGACGAACTCGCAACACAGAAAGACACGAGATTTATACTGGTTCGGGCCACCGTTGTGGTGTAATACCATACTCCAGTGTGGTGGTGGTGGATTGCCTCTGGGGCTGATGATGAACAGTACAAAGGAAGAACAACCTCCTGAGGTTGAGGTGTTCTTGTGCTTGTGTAGTTGAGGATGATCTGAATCGGTTCGAGATCAGTTGCCCCCACTGTGGTGGCTAGTCCTATTTATAGAGGCCCTGGTCCTCTTCCCAAATATCGAGCGGGAAGGGAGCGAACAAAGGCTGGCCAATTTGAAGGGGGACAGCTAGTACAAGCTATCCTGACAAAAGCGGTCTTCGCCTGCGAAAAGCTCTGGTGGTGACGCCGTCTTGGGCTCCACGATGACCTCCGTCTTGCCGTCCTTCTGGTCTTGGTCTCGTTGCACCGATATAGCAACCTTTGCCTGATGCCTCAGTACTCTTCGCGTGCGCTGGCCTCCTTAGCACCAAAGAGGAAATAAGGACGCTGCGCACGCTGGCGCCTGCCTGGCGCCCTCCTGGTGCCGTTCATCATAGCTCACGTCACAAGAGCCTCGTGAGGTTTGCCCCGCCTTGATATCTCCGCTCCTCGTGAGCCTGCCTGGCTAGGCCACTCCAGAGGAGGTCTTGTGTCGTCCGCCTCGCAAGGCTTGGACCCTCGCGACGGTCTTGGATGCCTTGTTGATGAAGATGGGCCGTACGGCCTGCTGTCTTAGCCACGCTGTGGGCCGGAGGCAGGCAAGTCTGAGGACCCCCGTTCCCAGAACGCCGACAACCGGCACATTTCAAGGAGTTAATCCCGGCAGGAGTCATCCTAAGGGAAACATCACGTTGCCAGTGACATTTGGAGGGAAGCTGAACTATCGGACCGAGAAGATTGTGTTCGATGTGGTCGACCTCCCCCTGCCGTACAATGGGATCCTTGGACGCCCAGCCCTGGCTAAATTCACGGCGGCATCCCACTATCCCTACAACACCTTGAAGATGCCCGGGCCGGTAGGAGTCATTTCCATCCCGCCAGATGAGAAGGACACAATCATTTGTGTGGACAAGATGTACCGGGACGCAGTCGCGGCAGAGGCAGCGGCAGCAACAGTTCTTGCCAAGGAGGTCGGAGGAAAGAAGAAGGATAGCAGGGACGCTGGCAAGGAATCCGGGAAGCGTACCTCTACAGAGTGCGCTGCGTGTTGATGACTTGCCGGAGAGTTCTAGCAGCAAAAGATCCAAGGTTGCTGCACCACAAGTAAAGAATGTCCCGGTAGGGCTGGTTGGCGTTGACGGTACCTTCACTATCAGCGCCGCCCTTGATGACAAATAGGAAAGCGCGCCCGTTGCCTTCCTGCGGGAGAATATCAATGTGTTTGCCTGGCAACCATCTGATATCCCTGGTGCTCCCAGGGAGGTAATCGAGCACCACCTAGCTGTCTGCCCACACGCCCGACTTGTCAAGCAGAAAGTCCGGAAGCAGGCCTTGGAGAGGCAGTAGTTTAGTGCAAAGGAGATTAAGAAGCTTGAGGCAGCTGGTTTGGTCAGAGGAGTGCTGCATCCAACATGGTTAGCAAATCCAGTGGTTGTTCGCAAGGCTAACGGGAAATGGAGGCTTTGCATAGATTTCACAGATCTCAACAAGGCTTGCCCGAAGGACCCATTTCCCTTGACGCGCATCGATCTGATTGTGGATTCCACTTCAGGTTGTGATTCGCTCTCCTTTCTAGATGCATACTCTGGGTATCATCAAATCTTCATGTCCAAGGAAGACGAAGAGAAGACCTCCTTCATCACCCCATGTGGTACGTACTATTTTATCTGCATGGCATTCGAATTAAAGAGTGATGGGTCTACTTTTGGAAGGGCAGTCCAGATTGGTTTTGAGCCAAAGTTGCATAGAAACATGAGGCTTATATGGATAATATTGTGGTCAAAACCAAGGACAGAGCAACCCTCATCCAGGACTTGGAGGAGCCGTTTGCCAATTTGCGCAAGATCAACTAGAAGCTCAACCCGGAGAAGTGTGTGTTTGGCGTTCCCTCCGGTAAGCTACTTGGGTTCTTTGTATCCCATCGAGGGATCGAGGCCAACCCACAGAAGATCAAAGATATCGAGCAGATCCAGGCGCTAAGGACAGTCAAGGATGTGAGGCGTCTGACAGGGTGCGTTGCCACTGTAAGCAGATTCATTTCAAAGTCTGCTGAGCGCGCCCTACCGTTCTTCAAAATCCTGAAGAAGGCAGGACCCATGAAGTGGACCCCGGAAGCAGATGCAGCTTTGCAAGAGTTGAAGGCCTACTTATCCTCTGTGCCAACCTTGGTTGCCCCTAAACCCCAAGAGTCATTGCTGCTATATTTGGTGGCAACCAATCAAGTGGTTAGTGTGGCCTTGGTGGCACAGCGGGAAGTGGAAGAAGCGGAAAGTGAGCAAGGACCAGCAAACCTAGATAAGGATCAGGACAGAAATAAGCACGGCAGCGAGGGCGACCCCAAGGACGCAGCAAAGAAGAAAGTGGTGCAGCGCCCAGTGTACTTCGTAAGTTCCCTGCTGCAAGGAGCTAGATCAAGGTACTCTCGTGTGCAATAATTGATCTTTGGTCTCATCATAGCCTCAAGGAAACTGCACCACTACTTCCAAGCCCATGAAGGAGAACTGAGCCTACCGGGCAAAAAATAAAGGGACCATCCCCCGCCAATCTCTTTTCTCCAAAGGCCACTACGACCATCCTGGCTGAAGCAATGTTCAAGTCCGGAGATGGGAGCACCTGAGTTTCAAAGAGTGGTGAGGTTTTCTCATGCACAAGTTTCAGCTCATAGAACACTTATGGAAAAGAGTTAAAACTTATCTGTTTGGCTTGCCTGAGATCGTAGCGTTGGTCCATCTTCCTAACTCCCTGTAGAGGCCAAGCCCACGGCAGGAACTTGCAGCCTTATGCAGATGGGAATGATGCAAGATGCGATCCTATCTATATGCATATGCAATGTTCATGAAATGCAACTCTGTCGGGGGCCCCGTAATGCCCTTTCTTGTCCCTTTCCTCCTAGGCACGGCGGCAGAAGGCGAAGGGGGCAAAAGGAGCGCCTGGGCGGACAACCAGCCTGGCCCTGTCGGGCTCCAGGAGAGGTAGCCTGGCGGGGATGGGAAGACGCCGACGAACGCGTTGATGGAGCGCATGGCGAAGGCGACCCGTCAACCGCCACCACCAGGGCCAGCAGGACTCAGCAAGGCTAACGGAGCCGCAACCCATGAGGAAGGTTGCCGGGGCCCAGCTGGAAGGCTGCCGAAAGAAGCTGGGAAGCACCATCCCCACCTGTGCATCCAACTCCCCGGTGTCGGTGCAACAAACCCTGGGCAAGATCGAAGCACCAGCCAAGTTAGAGTTCAAAGGACCAAGAGATTCGAAGGACCAACATGCAAATCAGAAGGATCAAGATCAAGCCAAACAAGTAGAACATCACCAAGAGAAAAGCCTCCCTTGCTGGGCAGGCGAGCCCGGCAAGGGGCAAGGTCACCCCCAGAAGCAGGCGACCAAAGCGCCCCGGCAGGGCCTGCCGGGGCTCACGGAGGCAAAACCACCTCACCAACCACTCCATCATGACCCACATCGTCGATCAGTGTGGTGTCAAGCTGCAAAGTTACTGAGTGGCAGTCATTCACCACATGGCTGCCTCTCCTTACAGGGAAAACCACAGACGAGACCCGTCCTGCGACCTGTCAAGCAAACAGGTGCGGAGCTGGCAAGATAGTCGGGCAACCAGCGATGTGACACTAAGTTGTGCATTTAATGCGCCCTATCAGCCTGCAGAGTTAGGTATGATAGCACTGTTTGCTATCATATCAGTGCATAGTGACTACTTTGCCATTATGGTGACCCCTTGATCTATAAAAGGAGGCCTGTGGCAACTGTAGAAAGGGTTAGAAGGTTGGATAACTCACACCCCCATACGCGCGTAGTCGCTACTGCCCCAAGGCAAACCCTGCCGGGCAAGTGAACTATGCTCACCACCACCTTTTCCACCATCAATCCATCAAAGCAGGAGTAGGGTTTCACTACTGTAGGATGCTGCTAACGCGACACTATGATCAGGGACCTTTCAACGAAACTATGTGTGATGCCATAATCGCAAATAGTGGTGTAAAAAACCGTCAAAAACGTGTAAAACATTTGCGATGGAGGATGCATCAAACACGGTTTAGATTTTAGTTGCGTGTGCGATGCAAGGCATACGGTTCAGCTCAATTAACTGTTTGTGATGAGGAGGAACAAAAGAAACGAGCAGCCAGATGAAGGTGTGTGCGATGTACAGCATGCGGTTCATTCGGATGAACTGTTTGTGATTAGGAAACACGAAAGAAACGGTCAGCTAGATCAAGGTGTGTGCGATATACGGCATGCGGTTCACTCGGATGACCTGTTTGCGTTGAGACATGAGAACAGAAACGGTTCAACTGAAGAAGATGTGTGTGATACGTGACAAACAAGTCTGTAATCAGAAATGTGTGCGAAGACCAATAACAACATAGGCGATTACTGCTAACAAGCTATGTGTGTTGTGAGCAAACGATAGCTGGTATACAATTGTGATTGATTGATGAAAACATCACCGACGGGTTCCATTGTTTGGTCCGTGTGCGTTGTGATTTTCTTTGTCCACACAACATCTATGCTGTGTCTATAGAGCATCAACATATATACTTAAAAAGACAGCATTGCATAACCAAATTAAGCATACAATTACACAAGTGACTACACACATAACATTTCCACACACCAAAGTAAGCATTTACATGCATACTAAAGTAGGAGAAACGAGGATCTAATCATCTACTTATTGTTGTGACGACGCTTGCCATTGCTCTGCTTTCGGTTGGATGCCTGGCCATTTTGGGGAAGGAGGCACTTCCTCATGTCAACGATCCTCCTGTACATGTCGTAGCTCGTATACGCCTCCTTGGCCACGTACACGACGTGAGCTTTGTCGAGTTTCTCCATCCAGTCCGAGTGCCAGGCACGCTTGCCCTTGTTGCACGAATCCTTCATGTCTCTGTAGTAGGGGTCGATGATGGCCTCGGCGAGGTGAACTAGTGAGTCCTTCTGATGCTCCTTGCTGCCCCAGATCTTGTATTGGCCCTGGCTGTCGACAAGATTCTGGCAGGCGATGCCCGAATTCTCGAGCGCCTTTACATCGTTGGTGATGTCCACCGTAGCGAACATGTAGTAGGGGTTGTTGACAAACCTGGCGAAACGCTCGCAAGGCCTTGTGGCCAGGCAGTAGTGGTACCGAGGACGTGGTGGCGCACGCACATCTGGGTGACGGTGACCTTGGGACGAGACCTGACACGAGCGTGGGTGTACTCGAGGTCGAACCCGACCACCTTGTACTTCTCCTCGGCAAGCAACAGCTCCATGATGTGGACGGAGTGCTTCACCCAGACCGGGTCGTTGGTGTACACCACCGAGAGGTATGAACCTTCTATGGGTGTCCAACACGGCACGCATGGTGAACTGCTGCTCATCGTCGGCAACCGCTCAAAGCGCCATTGGAGCTGCGCAGGATACCCTCTAAGAATTTCTCGTGGTGGGTGTACTTCTTGCAATGTTGGGGCGTGATCGAAAGGTTGAAGAGACAGAAGGGTTAAATGTCCGCTGTAATAAATGGGGGCCGGCCGGCCAGTAATCAATACGTCTTGTCACGGCGTTCATAGCGGAGGATTCCAATGCACGCTTGACAACACCGCACCGCACGCGTGGGCTCGAAGAGGCACCAAATGTATCATCGGTGAGCCTATTCCCGCTCTACCGTGTTGTTTACCATGCAAGCTTCCCGCCCGGCTAGTTTGGCCAAGCGTCAACTAGAAGAGGGACAAATCCTAGGCATTTATTGGCAAAAAGCTTTGTAAAAATAAAGTGTGTGGAATGACTTCGGTCATAAGTTTCCTCGTGGGTGATGAGGTCAAAGTTACGCAGAAGGGTGATGATGGACACTCGAGTGCGATAATTAATTCTGCGCTCTACAGTGCACACGGTGGAAGAAACCAATTGTGTGCAATAATGTCGAAGGTCGCAGTTGAGTTAGCTATACAGTTCGTGTGCTGTGAGATCGACAAGGTAAACAGATTCGAGAATGGTTAATAAAATCTAAGACCATTGCATATTAAGGTCAAAATAGTACTAGCAATATACGAGTCTGATACGATGCCATTTCAATGATTGTACCACAAAAGCTCGAAATGTTACAAGGTTACAATTCCAGAGTTATATGGCTCAAATTCGAAGATTACAAGGTTCAAACTAATATTAGAAATGAAATTCAGCTCATCAGCTGCAAAAGCTCGCACTGATCCGCTGAACATGGATATCAAAGAGGTTCAAACTAATATCACCGCTTCTAAGTCTGGTTTCGAAACCTCACAATTTTTGCAAAGGAGTCAGCCACTGAGAAGTCATGTATGGGGTTGACACGGTGACTACTATCATCTGAAGTTCCAAAATGAAATTCAGCGTTTTTGGAGCCTACTCCATTCTGGCGCAAGCGCCGATCAACAAACCATTAATTTTTGCGAAATAAATGTAGGGCAAACCTCATTTCCTTCAGCACCCTTGCTCTTAGAACAAAGAACCTGGCGAATAGAATCCCCGGTAAGGTCCCTCGGTAGGAGTTCAAATTAATTTCTGAGAGATGCAGATCTAGGCATTCGACGTGATTGTTATATTGTATCACATTATCCACCACTGGGCCTAATCTTATCTGCAAAAGAAGAAAATGTGTTAGTGCCTACATGCAGTTTTGAACATTACTACAGGCCTATTTGGTTTGCAGGATTTGTAAAATGCACTAACATGCCATCTTCGATCTGACATGATTAACATGGGCATTTGATTACATTCTAGAAAAATGTAGCCTTCTTCACAAGAGGTTGGAGTGGATGAAAAGTTCCCTAAGAAAACTAGTACAGATGAATCCTTAGGAGAAATGCTTATTGATTGTAACCATATGGATCAAGCAACCAATATGGGGGGTGGAACATGTATGTACTGAAATCCTCCAAAAGAATCCTTCATAAGTCGTAGTACATTGTCATTGTAAACTTGGAAAAATGTGTCACAAATTGAACTCCCTTATTGTTAACATTTAACAGGAAAGGAACATCACATCGATATATAGCTTCTCCAGGCATGGAAAGCATCTCAGTAAACTGACAACTTGCTCCAGGTTGGGGCCGATAGATTCTAGTGCCAAGACCTTCACTGTGCGCAGTTTTGGGGTCAAGCTTGTCGGAATCATTTTCTGAATGACAGACGAACAAACATCTTGAAAATTAGAAATAATGTTAATTTGTTGAAGGAGAGGTAGAAGGCGGCTGTTGTACCTGAATGGGTGTGGATCCAATAACAAGTTTGGAGTATTTGTGAGACGAGTAGCCCACCACTGTCAATTTTGGCGCAGAAATGTCATTGATTCTTGTTGGACATTCTTGATCAACTACAAGTAATCTCTCAAGTGCAGGTGTGTCCTCCAGGACCATACCATGGCACACATCTTGTGATGTCTTCCTGCCGCACCAGCAATACACATAAATAGTCCGGAGAGTCATGGAGGTGATGTGGAAGGTACTCAACCCATTGATCGCCTGAAGAAAAAGGTACTCGAGTGCAGTACAGCCATGGAGCAGGCGCTCCATGTCACCATTTGAGAGGCAGACGGCGACGAGCTCAAGGTGCTTCAGTCGTGGTAGAATAAGAGCGGGCCCGTCATTAAGGGGGGATGGCAGTTCCTGAACTTGGCGACATGCAGTGTGGGCACGAGGCGGAGTGCGGACGTTGGCAGCGCCCGCATATGCCCATCATCAAAAGTGAGCTCCTCGAGCTGATCTAGGGCGGGGATCGGAACCAGTCATCAAGCTTGGCTCGGTCCTTGCCGTTGGAACGGAACTTGCCCATTCTAAGGCCTTTGGTTGGGCCAAGGTGACTGCCGAGGATCTTGGAGAATGCATCCAAGCTTTTGCGATAGCCATGGCGGAGCTCGTGGGTGTCGTTGAGGTCGAGCGGGCTGGAGTTCCATAGGGGGCGCCACCGTCGGGAAAGGACGGCTGTCCGTGCCCCATATTTGATTGGGAGGAGGGAGATGGTGACTATCAACCTATCATCGGGGAGGCTGCTGATGAAGTCTAGGCCTGCTGGAGTCGCTTGCGGTTCTAGCTCGCCCCGCCTTTGCTTGTTGGCAGCCCCGTTCTCCACCTCTGGAGTCTCCTTGTCAGCGGCGCTTTCTGATAGAAATGGGAGTACATGGAATATTTAGTTAAAAGAGGGCAATAAAAAAGTGTATTGGTAACTAGAAGTTATTAGGTAGGAATATAGTAAGAAAAGGGAATAACAATTGGTTGCTTAAATACTACACAATTCATTTGACATTGCTGGGTAAGTCAAAATGCAGATAGTTGAAAAGAAAACTTACTTCAAACAAAGTCTGGACGGATGATTTTGTCGGGGAAGTTAGCATATATCTCATGACCAGGCCCTTTTATGTGCAGGGCAATTTTAGTGCCAGCTTTCAGTACATAAAACATAGAAATTTCTTTCCAAAAGCCAGTGCCAAAATAGGAGTCACCACGTTCATCAAGTCTTACAGTAGCAATGATTGTAAATCCATGGTTCTGTGTAGTATGACATCCGTGCAGCCTTGATCTATGTAAAGGGAAAAATTGTGCACTACATAATCTGTTGCATAGCATGGAATGTGCTGCAGAAAATGGTAGGATTGTTAAAGAAACTATGGTAATATGCAAATATGGGCCCAAATTGAAAGAACTGTACAGCAGTTGAAATCGAAGGACAAAAATCTATAATTAAACATATAGGGTAAACATGATGTCATGGAAATATGAGAGTACTCGAAAGAACAATACATGATTAATTTGCCTAATATAGAAAGAAGAGGGGGAAAATCCCCTTTCACGTATAATGTGCATGTGGCACCTTTTATCCAAATGTAGCAACATTTAGAATATGTTCAGGAAAGTAGGTCATGCCAACCGATTTAGGGTGAGATTGAACATACCGCGCGCGTCCTCAAGTTATTTGGTACGGTGAGACGGAACCTCTAGTGGAGGTCGCAAAGTCCTGAAGTGTCGGTGCACTGTACATTCTATGAATGAAAGAAAACCCTCAAATCAGCTCGAATAAAATGAATTCACGGTGATTTCCGCCGGGTGATTAAAGGAGGCAGATGAACTGGGATAAGAGATGAGATAATATCTCATTAAATTAGTTACCTTATCGTCCATGAGAAAGAACCCTCAGTACGGCAGATTCCCCAACCGAGCGGAGCTGGGTCGACCGCGAGTAGCGTCGAGAAAGTCGATGGCGATAGGCGGCGGCAAGCAGAAGTGGCGTAATGTGGTGGGCTTTGCCAGCAGCCTGGCGGCGGCGGCAAGCGTCGTGCTAAGTGGTTACCGCCGCGATAGGCGGTGCCATGGCATAGACGCGGAGGAGCTTGTGTAGGTGTGAATGGGGAAAGTACCGGAGGGGGTGGTGGGCGGGGTGAGGGTTTTTGTGACGTGGGGATGGTGAGGGTTTTCTTTTTTCTTTTTTGAATTGGGTGGTGAAGGTTTTCTGTCCCACAAAGAATTTTGGGGGCGACGGTTTGCTAGAGCGAACCGTGTGTGATTGATGCAACAGGCAAAATGAAAGTCATTGCACACGGTTCCAATTTTGGGAATCATGTGTGATTGACGTCCTACCTCCGTCCTGGTTTATTGGTCCCCCTTTGTGATTTTTACCAAATATTTAACATACTCAGACATAGATAATAAGCGTACATGTACATAAGCATAGTTCAACCATAAGTATATAGTTCAACCATCATTAAGCATACTGAAGGGTACATAGTTTGATCCATCCCACATCTCATCTCACATGTCGGAACGATCCTGAAGCTTCTCCAGGTACTCGGCGTACACGCCGTGCGCCACCCTGCGAGAATACTTCTGCTTGAAGGAGCCAACAGCCCATCCTCTTGCATGCGCTAGAACACTTAGATACGCGTCATGAAGCGTCTGGTTGCAAAATGGGCATCCATAGCCGCCGTTCCAGGTCCTAATACGCCGGTTATGCATTCCCGCATAAAGCTCCCTCAGGATTTGTCTCTTATACCTTCTCTGGCCATCTTCATCCTCGCTGTCCACATCGTCAGACAGCACCTATACAAATAGTAAAACAAATTTGGCATCAAATCAATGATTACATGTCTTGAACTAGGATTAGGAATTTATGGCTAATTATTTATACATATCCAGAGATTATGGTTTGATTTTTAAGCACAGTCTTCTATGTACAGAACAATCTTGAAGAAAATAATGGCACAAACATATGTAGGTCATTCAAAATCAATTCCCAAGTCCTGGCTAGGAATTATTAGCATCAACACTAACCCTAAGTCGGATTACTAGCAGAAATCATTTGCACAGATGAAACAACTAATCACTTAACTTGTACCATTCAAACAATCAATACACTACACGGATCTAACGAAACTTACTCAGATTTCATGGAATGGGAGAACATAACCATAGGATTTCTATTCCAAAAAGGGGGAGGTAGGAGTAACCAGAGAAACCATATGATCTATTTGACACATAAATGGGTATACATGACTGACCAGTTGTCCATCATCGTCTGAGTCATCGCCGGAGTGGTCGTCCGAGACATTGCTGGGGTCGTCACTAGAGTCGGTGTGGAACTCCGCCTCCGGCTGTGGAAGCTCGAAACCGTCGATGACGTCAGGGTGCAGTGATAACTCACCGGCGGTGACGGCAACCTCTGTCTCCATCTCCAGGCCGTGCTCCGGTGCTTTAGCAGCCCCGGCGTCGCCACTCCCTCCGATGGGGCGCTTCAGTGGCATCCTCATACATTGACGGCTTTGAGGACTAAGAGCGGCGTCGAGGATGCAAGCAGAGAGAGAGAGGATTGTGTGTGTGTGGCGAGAATGGGGCGTGCGCCGCTCGGGAGCACCATTAATATGGAGTATTTGGAGTTGTGGGAGAGAGGCGGGCGGCGGTCAAACTGATGGCTCACCTCCCGGTGAGCCTGCGCACCCGACAGTTGGCATTCCTACCAAAGTTTCACACAGCTACTCGCACGCCTCCCAATTACACTGCAACGAGCACGCCTCCGTCAATTCACACACCTGCACGCATGCCTCCCCGTCTGCCTGCGCGGCGGACTGCTCGCATGCGTCCCGTCAACTCACGCCTACCCGCACGGCACATAGGTCGCGTGGCGGCACGTATATTGTCTTTCTATTTGGATGATTAATGCAGCCACTTTATTGCTTAACTGAAGCATGGCACGTATCCATTGTTGGTCTAACACTCACGGTTCGAATAAATAATCTGTTTGGGATATTGGTTCCTAATTATTAATAATCTCCCATTTGTAATTAGATAAAGATTACATCAAAACTGGTTTCAAATTTGACTCCAAAAAGTACAATGCCACTTTGTATTGGTGTCCATATGACAACACGATAAGTTTCATGAACTGTAAATAAGTTTTGGATGTACTAGAATTTAAAAATCAAGATTCTCAATGTTTGAAATTTGTTGCACAGGGAGTAAACATGCAGCCAGTGAGACACATGTGTTTTTGCAATCCATTTAGGTGCACTGTCACGTGTGCACGTAGCTCAAATTTGATTTTTGCACATTACACCCGTAGAAAAACAATCAGTTAATGTACTAAAATGTCTTAATGATCTCTATGTTTTTTTTGAAATTAAAACATCCCTCCTTTGGTAACATATGTTCACCGCGGGATAATTAATTTAACATGGATCGTAGTTGTGGTGGATTCGCGGTGTGTGTGTAGGTGTGTGCATCTGGGGGTGGCGGGTGGCTCGCAGTATACTACGAGTTGTAAGCCACCGTGTGGGTTGGACGTTTTTTTAGGCAGACCGGTGCCACATCAGAGTCGTGAAATTGTTATTTAAAACATTACAGAACCCTTTCACACATACATGTTTTGGCCACATGCAGTCGATGCTTGTCCTCCACGACACTCGATACTCGCGCGTGACGCTTTCTGTGGGCCCGCGAGGTTGTCGTCCATCACTTTGACGAACAGCTGGCAGTGAGGTTAATTTGACCAGCAAGGTAGAATCTTTTTTGTTTGTGTTATGGTGGTATATAGTACGCGTTGAAGAGGTGGGAGGGGACTAGCATATATACTATATGTACGGGTCCGTGAACAACTACACCTCACTTAGTGTCGGGACTTTTTGGTTTCCGAGGCACGTGCCACATCAAAATTTTGAAATTGGCTATTCAAACATCACATAACACATTTTTGGGCCACATGCATGCACGCGGTGCTTATCATAGCTAGGACACTCACGTGTGACGCTTCCATCTGTGGGCCCACGAGGCCATCATCGATGCATGCATGCATCACTTTAACCTACATCGGGAGAGGTTAATTAATTTCACCGTCGATGAGGATTCTTTTGGGTTGTACATATATTACGGCAGGAGCATATAGTATGCAGTGAATAGGTGGGAAGGGGACCATCATATGTAGTACGCTTCATGAAACCTCGCTCTGTGTGGGTGCATGGTTTACGGTTTTTGAGGCATGTGGCACATCAAAGTTGCATTTTGGGTATTCAACATATATATGTTTGGCCCACATGCAAAGCGGTGGTGGTTGTCCTCTCGCACCCACTTAAGCGGTTATCAGCGATATCGATGCTTTCCATCTGTGGGCCCGCTTGGTCCATCTCTACTTTTTGCTTGACAACAAGAGAGATTAATTTAACTTAGGAGGGGATTATTATTTTTGCTCTGGGATGACATGCATGATACAGTTTGAGCACACACACACATGCATGTGTACGCATAAATCCCTCCCATCGAGTCGAAGTGGCTAGTACAATGACACATCATGAACCGATCTCGCTCTGTGTGGGGAGCTAGTGTATGATTTTTGATGCACACGCCACATCAATGTTGTGAAATGGTATTCAAACATGCATGCACGCATCACCTCCATACATATGGATGTAGTGGTTTCCTTCGAACGGTACGCTCCCTCGCGTGGTTATCGGCGGCAAGCCTATATATTCGTGGGTCCGCGTGGACATCCATGAGCACCTTGACCAACAACACGATAGGTTACCATGGCGGATTCTTCATTTGGTTCGTGTTATCGTAGTATAGGTCATGGTGAGATTCAGACCTTAAGTTTGAGCGCATATACTATGCATCGTCCACCTAACCCTCACTCAGTGTGGGGATTTCTAGTTCAAAATCACGATGCCACATCAAAGTTGTTCCATTGTTACTCAAAAACAAACCTCTCCATACATATGTTTGGGCCACATGCATGCAGTGGTTGTCTTTGGGACTAGCTACTTGCATGATTATTTGCGAGCTAGCCCATCTCCAGGGTCGCATGGACGGCCTTCACTTTGACCAACAACAAGAGAGAGGTTGTATGACCAAGGTGGATTATTCTTGGTCCATTTTACGATCCATCTTGGTGAGATATGCCTCTCTGTCCCGCCGACTGAAAGTGTGTGGGGGGTTGCTATTTCGCACTTTGCTAGGTGAACCTCGGTTGGGGGGCAATGCATTCATAGCTTAGGATTCCCTTCGTGGTGACATGAGGGGGCTGCTAGCTACTCTGCACTTTTCTAGGTGAACCTCGGTTGGGGGCATGCATTCATAGCTTAGGATTCCCTTCATGCCGACACGAGGGAGGGGGGCTGCTAGCTACTTCTCACTTCGCTAGGTGAACCTCGGTTGGGGGGGGCATGCATTCATAGCTTAGGATTCCCTTCGTGCCAACACGAGGGAGGGGGCTGCTAGCTACTTCGCACTTTGCTAGGTGAACCTCGGTTGGGGGGCATGCATTCATAGCTTAGGATTCCCTTCGTGCCGACACGAGGGAGGAGGGGGGCTGCTAGCTACTTCGCACTTTGCTAGGTGAACCTCGGTTGGGGGGAGGCGGCATGCATTCATAGCTTAGGATTCCCTTCGTGCCAACACGAGGGGGGGTGGGGGCAAGCAATACCGTGCACTTTGCGAGAGAGGTGCCACATCGAAGTTGCATTTGGTATTTGAAAATCAAACCACCCTTTCATACATAAATTTGGTCCACATGCAAGTGTGTTCATGTTCTGACCCTCTCCCGCGTCATTTTTTCACCAAATTTATGAACATTAGACAAGTCCGATGACGCAACAGACACGATTCACTCAAACTAATCGTGTGCCACGCGGGTGCCCCTGTTACACACACATCCGCACAGTACATTGGGCTCCACGAGGCTCCCCCTCCCAAAAATATCTGCCCGCCTCGAGGGTTTTTCTGTTTCATAACACACGGTTGTTATCTCCGGACCATGTGCGATGTTTCTTGTTCCCAATCCCGCCTGCATCCCTAGAAAATATTTGCCCGCCTCGACGATTTTTCTGTTTCATAACACACGGTTGTTATCTTTGGACCGTGTGCGCTGCACTATCATCAAAATTTTCAATAGCCCGGCATTTCACTCCCGCGTTTGACTCCCTCGTAGTAAAATTTTCAGTACCCGCATCATTTCCTCAAACACCCCCCTCCACACACACACACACACACAGACACACCAAAACCTCCTCTGGCGTGCGCACACACACACACTCCCCCTCCCTCGCTCGAAACCCTAGAAAGGTTCCCGCCGCCGCTGCCACCACCGCAAGGCCTCCATTGTCAACATCTGCCAGTTTGCCCATGCAGCTTACCCACCGATCTCCATACCCAGGCCGCAGTGAGTTTCTTAGATGACGCCTGCCAAACGCCCCCTTTCCCACAGATCCCCATCCCCCACTCCAGAGCGTCGCAGCCTAAGCCCGGCTATGCTTCCCGTGGAGCTCGAGAGCGACTGGCCCAAAAGAGGTGTATAGCGGTCTCTTCGCCCGACATCGCCGAGGAAGCTGGTATACAATTGTGAATGATTGATGAAAACATCACCGACGGGTTCCATTGTTTGGTCCGTGTGCGTTGTGATTTTCTTTGTCCGCACAACATCTATGCTCTGTCTATAGAGCATCAACATATATACTTAAAAAGACAGCATTGCATAACCAAATTAAGCATACAATTACACAAGTGACTACACACATAACATTTCCACACACCAAAGTAAGCATTTACATGCATACTAAAGTAGGAGAAACGAGGATCTAATCATCTACTTATTGTTGTGACGACGCTTGCCATTGCTCTGCTTTCGGTTGGATGCCTGGCCGTTTTGGGGAAGGAGGCACTTCCTCATGTCAACGATCCTCCTGTACATGTCCTAGCTCGTATACGCCTGCTTGGCCACGTACACGACGTGAGCTTTGTCGAGTTTCTCCATCCAGTCCGAGTGCCAGGCACGCTTGCCCTTGTTGCATGAATCCTTCATGTCTCTGTAGTAGGGGTCGATGATGGCCTCGGCGAGGTGAACTAGTGAGTCCTTCTCATGCTCCTTGCTGCCCTAGATCTTGTATTGGCCCTGGATGTCGACAAGATTCTGGCAGGCGATGCCCGAATTCTCGAGCGCCTTTACATCGTTGGTGATGTCCACCGTAGCGAACATGTAGTAGGGGTTGTTGACAAACCTGGCGAAACGCTCGCAAGGCCTTGTGGCCAGGCAGTAGTGGTACCGAGGACGTGGTGGCGCACGCACATCTGGGTGACGGTGACCTTGGGACGAGACCTGACACGAGCGTGGGTGTACTCGAGGTCGAACCCGACCACCTTGTACTTCTCCTCGGCAAGCAACAGCTCCATGATGTGGACGGAGTGCTTCACCCAGACCGGGTCATTGGTGTACACCATCGAGAGGTCCATGAACCTTCTGTGGGTGTCCAACACGGCACGCATGGTGAACTGCTGCTCATCGTCGGCAGCCGCTCAGAGCGCCATTGGAGCCGCGCAGGATACCCTCTAAGAATTTCTTGTGGTGGGTGTGCTTCTTGCAATGTTGGGGCGTGATCGAAAGGTTGAAGAGACAGAAGGGTTAAATGTCCGCTGTAATAAATGGGGGCCGGCCGGCCAGTAATCATCACGTCTTGTCACGGCGTTCATAGCGGAGGATTCCAATGCACGCTTGACAACACCGCACCGCACGCGTGGGCTCGAAGAGGCACCAAATGTATCATCGGTGAGCCTATTCCCGCGCTACCGTGCTGTTTACCATGCAAGCTTCCCGCCCGGCTAGTTTGGCCAAGCGTCAGCTAGAAGAGGGACAAATCCTGGGCATTTATTGGGAAAAAGCTTTGTAAAAATAAAGTGTGTGGAATGACTTCGGTCATAAGTTTCCTCGTGGGTGATGAGGTCAAAGTTACGCAGAAGGGTGATGATGGACACTCGAGTGCGATAATTAATTCTGCGCTCTACAGTGCACACGGTGGAAGAAACCAATTGTGTGCAATAATGTCGAAGGTCGCAGTCGAGTTAGCTATACAGTTCGTGTGCTGTGAGATCGACAAGGTAAACAGATTCGAGAATGGTTAATAAAATCTAAGACCATTGCATATTAAGGTCAAAATAGTACTAGCAATATACGAGTCTGATACGATGCCATTTCAATGATTGTACCACAAAAGCTCGAAATGTTACAAGGTTCCAATTCCAGAGTTATATGGCTCAAATTCGAAGATTACAAGGTTCAAACTAATATTAGAAATGAAATTCAGCTCATCAGCTGCAAAAGCTCGCACTGATCCGCTGAACATGGATATCAAAGAGGTTCAAACTAATATCACCGCTTCTAAGTCTGGTTGTGAAACCTCACAATTTTTGCAAAGGGGTCAGCCACTGAGAAGTCATGTATGGGGTTGACACGGTGACTACTATCATCTGAAGTTCCAAAATGAAATTCAGCATTTTTGGAGCCTACTCCATTCTGGCGCAAGCGCCGATCAACAAACCATTAATTTTTGCGAAATAAATGTAGGGCAAACCTCATTTCCTTCAGCACCCTTGCTCTTAGAACAAAGAACCTGGCAAATAGAATCCCCGGTAAGGTCCCTCGGTAGGAGTTCAAATTAATTTCTGAGAGATGCAGATCTAGGCATTCGACGTGATTGTTATATTGTATCACATTATCCACCACTGGGCCTAATCTTATCTGCAAAAGAAGAAAATGTGTTAGTGCCTACATGCAGTTTTGAACATTACTACAGGCCTATTTGGTTTGCAGGATTTGTAAAATGCACTAACATGCCATCTTTGATCTGACATGATTAACATGGGCATTTGATTACATTCTAGAAAAATGTAGCCTTCTTCACAAGAGGTTGGAGTGGATGAAAAGTTCCCTAAGAAAACTAGTACAGATGAATCCTTAGGAGAAATGCTTATTGATTGTAACCATATGGATCAAGCAACCAATATGGGGGGTGGAACATGTATGTACTGAAATCCTCCAAAAGAATCCTTCAGAAGTCGTAGTACATTGTCATTGTAAACTTGGAAAAATGTGTCACAAATTGAACTCCCTTATTGTTAACATTTAACAGGAAAGGAACATCACATCGATATAGCTTCTCCAGGCATGGAAAGCATCTTAGTAAACTGACAACTTGCTCCAGGTTGGGGCCGATAGATTCTAGTGCCAAGACCTTCACTGTGCGCAGTTTTGGGGTCAAGCTTGTCGGAATCATTTTCTGAATGACAGACGAACAAACATCTTGAAAATTAGAAATAATGTTAATTTGTTGAAGGAGAGGTAGAAGGCGGCTGTTGTACCTGAATGGGTGTGGATCCAATAACAAGTTTGGAGTATTTGTGAGACGAGTAGCCCACCACTGTCAATTTTGGCGCAGAAATGTCATTGATTCTTGTTGGACATTCTTGATCAACTACAAGTAATCTCTCAAGTGCAGGTGTGTCCTCAATGACCATACCATGGTACACATCTTGTGATCTCTTCCTGCCGCACCAGCAATACACATAAATAGTCCGGAGAGTCATGGAGGTGATGTGGAAGGTACTCAACCCATTATTCGCCTGAAGAAAAAGGTACTCGAGTGCAGTACAGCCATGGAGCAGGCGCTCCATGTCACCATTTGAGAGGCAGACGGCGACGAGCTCAAGGTGCTTCAGTCGTGGTAGAATAAGAGCGGGCCCGTCATTAAGGGGGGATGGCAGTTCCTGAACTTGGCGACACGCAGTGTGGGCACGAGGCGGAGTGCGGACGTTGGCAGCGCCCGCATATGCCCATCATCAAAAGTGAGCTCCTCGAGCTGATCTAGGGCGGGGATCGGAACCAGTCATCAAGCTTGGCTCGGTCCTTGCCGTTGGAACGGAACTTGCCCATTCTAAGGCCTTTGGTTGGGCCAAGGTGACTGCCGAGGATCTTGGAGAATGCATCCAAGCTTTTGCGATAGCCATGGCAGAGCTCGTGGGTGTCGTTGAGGTCGAGCGGGCTGGAGTTCCATAGGGGGCGCCACCGTCGGGAAAGGACGGCTGTCCGTGCCCCATATTTGATTGGGAGGAGGGAGATGATGACTATCAACCTATCATCGGGGAGGCTGCTGATGAAGTCTAGGCCTGCTGGAGTCGCTTGCGGTTCTAGCTCGCCCCGCCTTTGCTTGTTGGCAGCCCCGTTCTCCACCTCTGGAGTCTCCTTGTCAGCGGCGCTTTCTGATAGAAATGGGAGTACATGGAATATTTAGTTAAAAGAGGGCAATAAAAAAGTGTATTGGTAACTAGAAGTTATTAGGTAGGAATATAGTAAGAAAAGGGAATAACAATTGGTTGCTTAAATACTACACAATTCATTTGACATTGCTGGGTAAGTCAAAATGCAGATAGTTGAAAAGAAAACTTACTTCAAACAAAGTCTGGACGGATGATTTTGTCGGGGAAGTTAGCATATATCTCATGACCAGGCCCTTTTATGTGCAGGGCAATTTTAGTGCCAGCTTTCAGTACATAAAACATAGAAATTTCTTTCCAAAAGCCAGTGCCAAAATAGGAGTCACCACGTTCATCAAGTCTTACAGTAGCAATGATTGTAAATCCATGGTTCTGTGTAGTATGACATCCGTGCAGCCTTGATCTATGTAAAGGGAAAAATTGTGCACTACATAATCTGTTGCATAGCATGGGATGTGCTGCAGAAAATGGTAGGATTGTTAAAGAAAATATGGTAATATGCAAATATGGGCCCAAATTGAAACAACTGTACAGCAGTTGAAATCGAAGGACAAAAATCTATAATTAAACAGATAGGGTAAACATGATGTCATGGAAATATGAGAGTACTCGAAAGAACAATACATGATTAATTTGCCTAATATAGAAAGAAGAGGGGGAAAATCCCCTTTCACGTATAATGTGCATGTGGCACCTTTTATCCAAATGTAGCAACATTTAGAATATGTTCAGGAAAGTAGGTCATGCCAACCGATTTAGGGTGATATTGAACATACCGCGCGCGTCCTCAAGTTATTTGGTACGGTGAGACGGAACCTCTAGTGGAGGTCGCAAAGTCCTGAAGTGTCGGTGCACTGTACATTCTATGAATGAAAGAAAACCCTCAAATCAGCTCGAATAAAATGAATTCACGGTGATTTCCGCCGGGTGATTAAAGGAGGCAGATGAACTGGGATAAGAGATGAGATAATATCTCATTAAATTAGTTACCTTATCGTCCATGAGAAAGAACCCTCAGTACGGCAGATTCCCCAACCGAGCGGAGCTGGGTCGACCGCGAGTAGCGTCGAGAAAGTCGATGGCGATAGGCGGCAGCAAGCGGAAGTGGCGTAATGCGGTGGGCTTTGCCGGCAGCCTGGCGGCGGCGGCAAGCGTCGAGCTAAGTGGTTACCGCCGCGATAGGCGGTGCCATGGCATAGACGCGGAGGAGCTTGTGTAGGTGTGAATGGGGAAAGTACCGGAGGGGGTGGTGGGCGAGGTGAGGGTTTTTGTGACGTGGGGATGGTGAGGGTTTTCTTTTTTCTTTTTTTGAATTGGGTGGTGAAGGTTTTCTGTCCCACAAAGAATTTTGGGGGCGACGGTTTGCTAGAGCGAACCGTGTGTGATTGATGCAACAGGCAAAATGAAAGTCATTGCACACGGTTCCAATTTTGGGAACCGTGTGTGATTGACGTCCTACCTCCGTCCTGGTTTATTGGTCCCCCTTTGTGATTTTTACCAAATATTTAACATACTCAGACATAGATAATAAGCGTACATGTACATAAGCATAGTTCAACCATAAGTATATAGTTCAACCATCATTAAGCATACTGAAGGGTACATAGTTTGATCCATCCCACATCTCATCTCACATGTCGGAACGATCCTGAAGCTTCTCCAGGTACTCGGCGTACACGCCGTGCGCCACCCTGCGAGAATACTTCTGCTTGAAGGAGCCAACAGCCCGTCCTCTTGCATGCGCCAGAACACTTAGATACGCGTCATGAAGCGTCTGGTTGCAAAATGGGCATCCATAGCCGCCGTTCCTGGTCCTAATACGCCGGTTATGCATTCCCGCATAAAGCTCCCTCAGGATTTGTCTCTTATACCTTCTCTGGCCATCTTCATCCTCGCTGTCCACATCGTCAGACAGCACCTATACAAATAGTAAAACAAATTTGGCATCAAATCAATGATTACATGTCGTGACCTAGGATTAGGAATTTATGGCTATTTATTTATACATATCCAGAGATTATGGTTTGATTTTTAAGCACAGTCTTCTATGTACAGAACAATCTTGAAGAAAATAATGGCACAAACATATGTAGGTCATTCAAAATCAATTCTCAAGTCCTGGCTAGGAATTATTAGCATCAACACTAACCCTAAGTCGGATTACTAGCAGAAATCATTTGCACAGATGAAACAACTAATCACTTAACTTGTACCATTCAAACAATCAATACACTACACGGATCTAACGAAACTTACTCAGATTTCATGGAATGGGAGAACATAACCATAGGATTTCTATTCCAAAAAGGGGGAGGCAGGAGTAACCAGAGAAACCATATGATCTATTTGACACATAAATGGGTATACATGACTAACCAGTTGTCCATCGTCGTCTGAGTCGTCGCCGGAGTGGTCGTCCGAGACGTTGCTGGGGTCGTCACTAGAGTCGGTGTGGAACTCCGCCTCCGGCTGTGGAAGCTCGACACCGTCGACGACGTCAGGGTGCAGTGATAACTCACCGGCGGTGACGGCAACCTCTTTCTCCATCTCCAGGCCGTGCTCCAGTGCTTTAGCAGCCCCGGCGTCGCCACTCCCTCCGATGGGGCGCTTCGGTGGCATCCTCATACATTGACGGCTTTGAGGACTAAGAGCGGCGTCGAGGATGCAAGCAGAGAGAGAGAGGATTGTGTGTGTGTGGCGAGAATTGGGGGTGCGCCGCTCGGGAGCACCATTAATATGGAGTAGTTGGAGTTGTGGGAGAGAGGCGGGCGGCGGTCAAACCGATGGCTCGCCTCCCGGTGAGCCTGCGCACCCGACTGTTGGCATTCCTACCAAAGTTTCACACAGCTACTCGCACGCCTCCCAATTACACTGCAGCGAGCATGCCTCCGTCAATTCACACACCTGCACGCATGCCTCCCCGTCTGCCTGCGCGGCGGACTGCTCGCATGCGTCCCGTCAACTCACGCCTACCCGCACGGCACACAGGTCGCGTGGCGGCACGTATATTGTCTTTCTATTTGGATGATTAATGCAGCCACTTTATTGCTTAACTGAAGCATGGCACGTATCCATTGTTGGTCTAACACTCACGGTTCGAATAAATAATCCGTTTGGGATATTGGTTCCTAATTATTAATAATCTCCCATTTGTAATTAGATAAAGATTACATCAAAACTGGTTTCAAATTTGACCCCAAAAAGTACAATGCCACTTTGTATTGGTGTCCATATGACAACACGATAAGTTTCATGAACTTTAAATAAGTTTTGGATGTACTAGAATTTAAAAATCAAGATTCTCAATGTTTGAAATTTGTTGCATGGGGAGTAAACATGCAGCCAGTGAGACACGTGTGTTTTTGCAATCCATTTAGGTGCACTGTCACGTGTGCACGTAGCTCAAATTTGATTTTTGCACATTACACCCGTAGAAAAACAATCAGTTAATGTACTAAAATGTCTTAATGATCTCTATGTTTTTTTTGAAATTAAAACATCCCTCCTTTGGTAACATATGTTCACCGCGGGATAATTAATTTAACATGCGGTGTGTGTGTAGGTGTGTGCATCTGGGGGTGGCGGGTGGCTCGCAGTATACTACGAGTTGTAAGCCACCGTGTGGGTTGGACGTTTTTTTAGGCAGACCGGTGCCACATCAGAGTCGTGAAATTGTTATTTAAAACATTACAGAACCCTTTCACACATACATGTTTTGGCCACATGCAGTCGATGGTTGTCCGCCACGACACTCGATACTCGCGCGTGACGCTTTCTGTGGGCCCGCGAGGTTGTCGTCCATCACTTTGACGAACAGCTGGCAGTGAGGTTAATTTGACCAGCAAGGTAGAATCTTTTTTGTTTGTGTTATGGTGGTATATAGTACGCGTTGAAGAGGTGGGAGGGGACTAGCATATATACTATATGTACGGGTCCGTGAACAACTACACCTCACTCAGTGTCGGGACTTTTTGGTTTCCGAGGCACGTGCCACATCAAAATTTTGAAATTGGCTATTCAAACATCCCATAACACATTTTTGGGCCACATGCATGCACGTGGTGCTTATCATAGCTAGGACACTCACGTGTGACGCTTCCATCTGTGGGCCCACGAGGCCATCATCGATGCATGCATGCATCACTTTCACCTACATCGGGAGAGGTTAGTTAATTTCACCGTCGATAAGGATTCTTTTGGGTTGTACATATATTACGGCAGGAGCATATAGTATGCGGTGAAGAGGTGGGAAGGGGACCATCATATGTAGTACGCTTCATGAAACCTCGCTCTGTGTGGGTGCATGGTTTACGGTTTTTGAGGCATGTGGCACATCAAAGTTGCATTTTGGGTATTCAACATATATATGTTTGGCCCACATGCAAAGCGGTGGTGGTTGTCCTCTCGCACCCACTTAAGCGGTTATCAGCGATATCGATGCTTTCCATCTGTGGGCCCGCTTGGTCCATCTCTACTTTTTGCTTGACAACGAGAGAGATTAATTTAACTTAGGAGGGGATTATTATTTTTGCTCTGGGATGACATGCATGATACAGTTTGAGCACACACACACATGCATGTGTACGCATAAATCCCTCCCATCGAGTCGAAGTGGCTAGTACAATGACACATCATGAACCGATCTCGCTCTGTGTGGGGAGCTAGTGTATGATTTTTGATACACACGCCACATCAATGTTGTGAAATGGTATTCAAACATGCATGCACGCATCACCTCCATACATATGCATGTAGTGGTTTCCTTCGAACGGTACGCTCCCTCGCTTGGTTATCGGCGGCAAGCCTATATATTCGTGGGCCCGCGTGGACATCCATGAGCACCTTGACCAACAACACGATAGGTTACCATGGCGGATTCTTCATTTGGTTTGTGTTATCGTAGTATAGGTCATGGTGAGATTCAGACCTTAAGTTTGAGCGCATATACTATGCATCGTCAACCTAACCCTCACTCAGTGTGGGGATTTCTAGTTCAAAATCACGATGCCACATCAAAGTTGTTCCATTGTTACTCAAAAACACACCTCTCCATACATATGTTTGGGCCACATGCATGCAGTGGTTGTCTTCGGGACTAGCTACTTGCGTGATTATTGGCGAGCTAGCCCATCTCCAGGGTCGCATGGACGGCCTTCACTTTGACCAACAACAAGAGAGAGGTTGTATGACCAAGGTGGATTATTCTTGGTCCATTTTACGATCCATCTTGGTGAGATATGCCTCTCTGGCCCGCCGACTGAAAGTGTGTGGGGGGGTTGCTATTTCGCACTTTGCTAGGTGAACCTCGGTTGGGGGGTAATGCATTCATAGCTTAGGATTCCCTTCGTGGTGACATGAGGGGGCTGCTAGCTACTCCGCACTTTTCTAGGTGAACCTCGGTTGGGGGCATGCATTCATAGCTTAGGATTCCCTTCATGCCGACACGAGGGAGGGGGGCTGCTAGCTACTTCTCACTTCGCTAGGTGAACCTCGGTTTGGGGGGGCATGCATTCATAGCTTAGGATTCCCTTCGTGCCAACACGAGGGAGGGGCTGCTAGCAACTTCGCACTTTGCTAGGTGAACCTCGGTTGGGGGGGCATGCATTCATAGCTTAGGATTCCCTTCGTGCCGACACGAGGGAGGAGGGGGGCTGCTAGCTACTTCACACTTTGCTAGGTGAACCTCGGTTGGGGGGAGGCGGCATGCATTCATAGCTTAGGATTCCCTTCGTGCCAACACGAGGGGGGGTGGGGGCAAGCAATACCGTGCACTTTGCGAGAGAGGTGCCACATCGAAGTTGCATTTGGTATTTGAAAATCAAACCACCCTTTCATACATAAATTTGGTCCACATGCAAGTGTGTTCATGTTCTGACCCTCTCCCGCGTCATTTTTCACCAAATTTATGAACATTAGACAAGTCCGATGACGCAACAGACACGATTCACTCAAACTAATCGTGTGCCACGCGGGTGCCCCTGTTACACACACATCCGCACAGTACATTGGGCTCCACGAGGCTCCCCCTCTCAAAAATATCTGCCCGCCTCGAGGGTTTTTCTGTTTCATAACACACGGTTGTTATCTCCGGACCATGTGCGATGTTTCTTGTTCCCAATCACGCCTGCATCCCTAGAAAATATCTGCCCGCCTCGAGGGTTTTTCTGTTTCATAACACACGGTTGTTATCTTCGGACCGTGTGCGCTGCACTATCATCAAAATTTTCAATAGCCCGGTATTTCACTCCCGCGTTTGACTCCCTCGTAGTAAAATTTTCAGTACCCGCATCATTTCCTCAAACACCCCCCCTCCACACACACACACACACACACACACAGACACACCAAAACCTCCTCTGGTGTGCGCACACACACACACACTCCCCCTCCCTCGCTCGAAACCCTAGAAAGGTTCCCGCCGCCGCTGCCACCGCCGCAAGGCCTCCATTGTCAACATCTGCCGGTTTTCCCATGCAGCTTACCCACCGATCTCCATACCCAGGCCGCCGTGAGTTTCTTAGATGACGCCTGCCAAACGCCCCCTTTCCCACAGATCCCCATCCCCCACTCCAGAGCGTCACAGCCTAAGCCCGGCTATGCTTCCCGTGGAGCTCGAGAGCGACTGGCCCAAAAGAGGTGTATAGCGGTCTCTTCGCCCGACGTCGCCGAGGAAGCTGATGACCATTACTGGCGGCAGGCACTCAAGCAGCGTTCTAGAGTATGCGGGCATTTCTCGGCCGCCGGCTACAACATCGAGGTCATCGATAACGACGGCCTGAGGCGGGCTATGTCACGGGTTAAGTGGCCCACCCCCAACCCCTCGGGTTTAACCGCCCTCAATATCATCCATGGCCCCACCGCTGATCTCCTCTAGCTCGATGTCAACAATTTGCCATTCTACATCGCCATCGAGCCCCTTTTGTCATTTCTGAAGGACACATTCTGCGATGCTGGCTTGGGATCCACAGCTTCCAAGTCGGACCTCAGCGACGGCGCCCACGAGGAGGGCACCCTGTCTGGCTCTTCCAAGGGGAAAGAGCACATCTGCTCTTCCAAGGGGAAAGCCCCCGTGCTCTTCCAAGGGGAAGGAGCCCATCTCCGACAACATGGAGCGCATCCAGGGTCCGTGCTCTTCCCACGGGAACGAGCCCATCTATGACTAGTGAGGAAACCCATGATTTGTTTTGTCGTGCCTCTTCACATGGGGAAACCCATGATTTGTTTTGTTGAGTCCCTTTTCTAGTGTAGCGAGAATATGTCCAGTTTTAATTGCTATATATGGTTGTTTGCAGTATGCCTTGTTTATTTCAGTTGTTCACAATGTGATGCTCTATATGTGCAATTATTTACTATGCAGTACATTTCATCAATCCGGTTTTAAACATACCGATAGGAATGCATATATTTGCTTGATGTTAAGCCTGTTATAGCTAGCATATGCCTCTTTTAAAGTTTTTTGATTGTTCGGTTGTTTGTAGTTAGCATATGTCCAGTTTCAAATGCTATATTTGGTTGTTCGTAGTATGCCTTGTTTATTCCAGTTATTCACAGCGTGTTGTTCTATATGTGCAAGTATGAACTGTGTAGTTCAATTTCATCAGTACCAGTTTCAACAATACCACTATGAATGACTACATTTGGTTGCTGCATCTTGTAGTTAACACGCCTTTCCATTTTTATTTAACAATAACCAGTGTACTTAGACCGGGACAATACCAGTTTGAATGACTATGTTTGCTTGTTGTTAAATGTTAGGCCTGTTGCAGTTAGCACGCCTTTCCACTTGTTTTGCTTTACTAGCATGCTTAAACTTGCACACTCAAGCTATCTTTTGGAGATTATTTTGTCTGCCATGGATAATTTTTGTTGATGTTTAGCCTGTTGTGCTTAACATGCTTCTCGATGTACCTACACGGGACAATTATGGGAACGACTGTTGTTTTCCATCGAGGTTAGTTTCATCCCATGGCTTATATCTGCTCACTGTTTAGGATGTCGGTAGCTGGTACCATATAGGCCGGCGACTGTTAAGGGACTAATCGATGAATCGGACTTTTAACTGAATATATCTGCAACCCATTAATCGTTAGGTTAACTAGGGCAATATGTACTATATCTGAGGCTACATAGCAACATGCACTGTACTTAATGTCTAAATATGCAATCCTAGGCTACATAGCAACAAGCAAGAGTGTTACATTAATGTTCTAATGATGTCTAGATATACGCAGAAGAACAGCACCAGCAACAACAACAAAAACAACAACAACAACAACAACACAAACCTGTTTGGACACTCAACTTAGCTAGTGGTTAGAGTTAGTTTCTAGCTCATGACTAACCCTGAACTAACTCCATCCAAAGAGTTGTTTGGATGGCAGGGTTAGATTGACAATAAATGCACTAGGAGAACTAGCTCCAATTAGCACCTCTTGGGTTGGATAGTTTTTTTGCGTGGGTTATAGATGCAACTAGCTCAAACTAGCCCTCATGTTTAAATATACTTTAGGGCTATTTGAGCCCGAACTAGCTCAAACTAACTGTAAACCATGGATACAACAACAGTTAATCAGCCGATAATTTGTAAGAATGCACTAAAGTCCTTCCGACCCATAATATAAGATGTTAATTCATCTAATATGTGAGTATATTGGATGTTATAAGATACTCCCTCCGTTCCTAAATATTTGTCTTTTTAGAGATTTCAAATGGACTACCACATACGGATGTATATAGACATATTATAAAAGAGTGTTGTACTACATCATTGTGCAATTGTTATTTAGCTTCTAATATTAACTTGGTGCTTTTAGGTACATATGTCATTGGTAAAGATCTGCGCTTCGACCCTTTCTGCGTATGGGGCAATGAGATATCGATGAACCAGCATCAAGTGAGGAAGCTGATAAAGATTGTTTGTAAAATGGGTCCAAAGATGGCAATTAAACTATTTTTTCACACTTTATCCAAGACAACTGCGAACTGCAGGATGGTAAGTAAGAACTCTGCAGCCTTCTTTTTACTGCCCATAATGAGTTGTGTTCGGTGACAATGTCTGAATCTTGTTTGTTTGCAGTGGTTGCCAAAGCAGTTTACTCAAGATTACCTCTCAAACTACATGGTTGGTGGGCATGCAAAGGTTAAAGTATTTCTACCAGAACACGATGATTATCTAGATGTTGACCGTGAAGGATGGGCGGTCGAACATCACAAGGGGTTGGACTAGAGTCGTGCGTGCCTTCTACATGGAGGAGGGCACAATATGGGCATTCCGCTTCACCTTGTTCAGCAACCAGAATATATTTCGCCTCTTTCTTTACCGTCTTTAATAGTACAAGTATACAACTGTGGTTCATCATTCTTTATTTGGTTCTTATGTAATTCTTGAACATATGTACCTATGAATCGAATAATGCATTGGTTGTTTGAACCTGATGGATATGAATAAAGTTGTAGCATACATTCAAATTCAAATTCAAATCCGGTACAATTTGAAATAGCAGCAGTTAAATTACGGTGAAATTACGCTCTCCAGGTTGTTTCGGCACACACGGTTGGTAAAACACAAATATTTGCGATATACACCATAATCCGAGATGGTTCACAGAGAGGAAACGTGTGCAAGCATGCACACAGTTGCCATTTGCAAAGCGTGTGCGATGTCACACAATATCACAAACGGTGCGGGCAAACTAAACACTTGTGTTAGTTGCCTTATCGTACATGATTCGCAACCATGAACTGTTTCTGATGAAGTATGCATCATAAACGTCGCACCACAGAATAGCATGTGTGATAGTTGTCGTGTACGACGATGTTACAATGGTCCGACGTTTCGTAATCCTGTCCGACACTCGTACGACGATTAGCTAATCTTCTTAACGGTGAACCGTTTATGATGGGTCGCGCATCATAAATGTTGTATAATAGTGAGCCATTTTTGATGGGCCGCGCATCGTAAACGTAGCACCACAGAATACTGACTGCGATGGCAATGCGAGCAGAAATGAGTAGGAGTATTGTAGGTTCCCTATCCCCGACGGTTTCTGGGTCTTGTGGGAAGGACCCCCTATTGCCCACACTCACTTGGCGACGGTTCCAAATGCCGTCACGGAAAGGGGTCAAAAACCGTTTGTTTAGCACCGACACGCACCAGTGTTTTATGCCTCGCGGCGGCCCGAACCTAGGTAAATTGCTCGTGTGATCCCTGCTCGTCTGCTCTTTGTGCAACGCTTCGCCCCCTGCCGAACCAGCAAGGGGCATCTTGGTCCCATAGGTGGCCGTGGTTTCCCGCGACACCTTTGGCGCGCCAGGTAGGGGGCTCGCTTGTGCGAATCTGAAGGCGTGCGCAGCGCGTCGACTTCATCTCCATCTTCGTCTTCAATGACACCGTCGACCATGGTGCCCAAGAAGAAACCCGGTCCTCTGGCTCATCCATCCACCTCGAAGGCTCCGCCACCCACGGCCTCTAACGCTGCAGGGAGTGCGGGGGCACACGAGTTCACGGACGCTGCTGGGGATGTGGTCGGAGCAGGTGGCACCGTCACCACTTCCCCCGCAGCCGAAGCAGGGGTAGGAGGCACCGGAGGAGAGCAGCATCGGCAACACCTCGACAACCACACTCCCCAAGGTACGGGCAAGGGGGTTACTCCATCTATGCCCCTCTCTCCCGACGACGGGCACAACCATAGCAACAGCGCCCGGACCGGGGCGAACCGCCGCCCTTCGGCTGCCCCTGCCACAGTTGCGGTCGCAGCGCGTGCACCTCCCTCGGGACGGGCCGACCAAGCCGCTGCGCCTGACAGAGCCACTGGCCCTCGAGCACCTTCACCACACCACCTCCAGGTGGTCGCCCCGCTGCGAAAATGGGGCACAGTACTACCTCTACTGGCACCGTCAAGAGCCGCGGGACGGTATGATTGACTTCATCGACATCCATGCCAAGTACAGCCTCAAAGGCCATGGCGCGAGCTCAGCTGCTGCTGAGGTTTCCGCCAGTGGCCTAGCAGATGGACGAATGGCGTGCCACCATCCAAAGCCTGCTCATTTTCGCTGAAGCTGGGGGCTCACGGCGAGCTGGCCTGCCAGGACCTCCCCAAGCAACAGCAAGAGCTCATGTTGCTGACCGCACAGAAGGGGCAATCCCCATGGTGTAGCCCCCACCACGGCAGCCAGCGCGAGCGCAACAGAATCAAGATCACAACGACGTCTCGATGGCCTCTTATGATCCTCGAGTACTGATACGTCCATTTTGCATCATGCTTTTATATCGTTATTTACTGCATTATGGGCTGTTATTACACCTTATGTCACAATACTTATGCCTATTCTCTCTTATTTTACAAGGTTTACATGAAGAGGGAGAATGCCGGCAGCTGGAATTCTGGGCTGGAAAAGGAGTAAATATTATAGGCATATTCTGCACAACTCCAAAAGTCCTGAAACTCCATGGAAGTTATTCTTGGAAATAATAAAAAATACTGGATGAAGAAAATACCAGAGGGGGGCCACACCCTGGCCACGAGGGTGGGAGGCGCGCCATACCCCCATGGGCGTGCCCCCTGCCTCGTGGGCCCCCTGGTGGCCCTCCGGTGCCAATCTTTTGCTATATGAAGTCTTTCGTCCGAGAAAAAAAATCATAAGCATGCTTTCGGGAAGAAACTCCGCCGCCACGAGGCGGAACCTTGGCGGAACCAATCTAGGGCTCCGGCAGAGCTGTTCTGCCAGGGAAACTTCCCTCCGGGAGGGGGAAATCATCGCCATCGTCATCACCAACGCTCCTCTCATCGGGAGGGGCCCAATCTCCATCAACATCTTCACCAGCACCATCTCCTCTCAAACCCTAGTTCATCTCTTGTATCCAATCTTTGTCCCAAAGCCTCAGATTGGTACATGTAGGTTGCTAATAGTGTTGATTACTCCTTGTAGTTCATGCTAGTTGGTTTATTTGGTGGAAGATCATATGTTCAGATCCATTATGCATATTCATACCCCTCTGATTATGAACATGAATATGCTTTGTGAGTAGTTACGTTTGTTCCTGAGGACATGGGAGAATTCTTGCTATTAGTAGTCATGTGAATTTGGTATTCGTTCGATATTTTGATGAGATGTATGTTGTCTCTCCTCTAGTGGTGTTATGTGAACGTCGACTACATGACACTTCACCATTGTTTGGGCCTAGAGGAAGGCATTGGGAAGTAATAAGTAGATGATGGGTTGCTAGAGTGACAGAAGCTTAAACCCTAGTTTATGTGTTGCTTCGTAAGGTGCTGATTTGGATCCATATGTTTCATGCTATGGTTAGGTTTACCTTAATACTTCTTTTGTAGTTGCGGATGCTTGCAATAGGAGTTAATCATAAGTGGGATGCTTGTCCAAGTAAGGGTAGCACCCAATCACCGGTCCACCCACATATCAAATTATCAAAGTACCGAACGCGAATCATATGAACGTGATGAAAACTAGCTTGACGATAATTCCCATGTGTCCTCTAGAGCGCTTTTCTCTATATAAGAGTTTGTCCAGGCTTGTCCTTTGATAGAAAAAGGATTGGGCCATCTTGCTGCACTTTATTTACACTTGTTACTTGTTACCTGTTACAAATTACCTTATCACAAAACTATCTGTTACCTATAATTTCAGTGCTTACAGAGAATAACTTGCTGAAAACCGCTTATCATTTCCTTCTGCTCCTCGTTGGGTTCGACACTCTTACTTATCGAAAGGACTATGATAGATCCCCGATACATGTGGGTCATCAAGACTCTTTTCTGGTGCCGTTGCTGGGGAGTGAAGCGCCTTTGGTACGTGGAATTTGGTAAGGAAAAATTTATATAGTGTGCTGAAATTTACTGTCACTTGTTACTATGGAAAGTAATACTTTGAGGGGCTTGTTCGGGGTATCTTCACCCTGACCGGTAGAGCAAATAGTTGCTCCTCAACCTACTGAACATATTGAAATTTTTTACTTTGAAATTCCTTCGGGTATGATAGAGAAACTGCTAGCTAAGGAGATGGAACATTGCATCCCGATTTACTCTTAATCTATGTGGATGAAGTTTGTGGATTATTTAAGCTTGCAGGTATGCCCAATGATGTTATTAAGAAGAAGGTCTTCCCTTTATCTTTGAAGGGAGATGCATTGACATGGTATAGGCTATGTGATGATATGGGATCATGGGACTATAAGCGATTGAAATTGGAATTTCATCAGAAGTTTTATCCTATGCATCTTGTTCATCGTGATCGTAATTATATATATAATTTTTGGCCTCGCGAAGGAGAAAGCATCGCTCAAGCTTGGGGGAGGCTTAAGTCTATGTTATATTCATTCCCCAATCATGAGCTCTCAAGAGAAATGATTATTCAAAAAATTTATGCTCGGCTTTCTGACAACAATCGCTCCATAATCGATACTTCTTGTACTAGTTCTTTTATGATGAAGACTATTGAATTCAAATGGAATTTATTGGAAAGAATTAAACGCAACTCTGAAGATTGAGATCTCGACGAAGGTAGGGAGTCAGGTATAACACCTAAGTTTGATTGTGTTAAATCTTTTATGGATACCGATGTTTTCCGTAAATTTAGCACTAAATATGGACTCGACTCTGAGATCGTAGCTTCTTTTTGTGAATCTTTTATGAAGTGGTTTAAATATCATCCTCCCATATAAGTAAAAGTAGTTGAACCTATTAAAGTTGAAGAAAAGGCTATCATTTATAATGATCCTATTGTTCCTACTCCTTATGTTGAAAGACCACCTTTCCCTGTTAGGATAAAGGATCATGCTAAAGCTTCAACTGTGGTTCGTAAAAGCAATATTAGAACCTATACACCTCCTGAGCAAGTTAAAAAACCTAATATTGCTATGGTTAAAGATCTCTTGGCTGATAATATTGATGGGCATGTTATTTATTTCTGTGAGGAAACTGCTAGAATTGCTAAACCTGGTGCTAAAGATAAACATAGACCTATGGTAGGCATGCCTGTTATTTTTGTGAAAATAGGAGATCATTGTTATCATGGCCTGTGTGATATGTGTGCTAGTGCTAGTGCAATACCTATTTCTTTATACAAAGAAATTATGCATGATATTGCACCCGCTGAGTTAGAAGATATTGATGTTACCATTAAACTTGCCAATAGAGATACTATTTCACCGATTAGGATTGTTAGAGATGTAGAAGTCTTGTGTGAAAAAACTAAATATCCTGCTGATTTTCTTGTTCTTGGTTCCCAGAAGATAGTTTTTGTCCCATTATATTTGGTAGACCCTTCTTGAACACTGTCAATGCTAAGATAGTCTGCGAAAAGGATGTTGTTACTATTGGTTTGGATGATATGTCTCATGAGTTTAATTTTTCTAAATTTCGTAGACAACCCCGTGATGAGGAATTGCCTAGTAAGGATGAAATTATTGGTCTTGCTTCTATTGCCGTGACTCCTAATGATCCTTTAGAACAATATTTGCTAGACCATGAAAATGATATGTTTATGAATGAAAGAAGGGAAATAGATGAAGTATTCTTTAAACAGGGACCTATTATGAAACACAACTTTCCTGTTGAAATCCTAGGGGTCCTCCTCCACCCAAGGGTGATCCTGTCTTTGAGCTTAAACCATTACATGACACTCTTAAATATGCTTATCTTGATGAAAAGAAGATATATCCTGTTATTATTAGTGCTAACCTTTCAGAGAAGGAGGAAGAAAAATTATTGAAAACTCTGAAGAAGCACCGTGCTGCTATTGGATATACTCTTGATGATCTTAAGGGCTTTAGTCCCACTCTATGTCAACACAAAATAAATTTGGAGAAAGATGCCAAACCGGTTATTGATCATCAACGACGGTTAAATCCTAAGATGAAAGAAGTGGTAAGAAAGGAAATATTAAAGCTCCTTGAGGTAGGTATAATTTATCCCGTTGCTGATAGTCAGTGGGTAAGTCTTGTTCATTGTGTCCCTAAGAAGGGAGGTATTACCGTCGGTCCTAATGATAAAGATGAATTGATTCCGCAAAGAATTATTACAGGTTATAGGATGGTAATTGATTTCCGTAAATTATATAAAGCTACTAAAAAAGATCATTAACCCTTGCCATTCATTGATCAAATGCTAGAAAGATTATCCAAACATACACATTTTTGCTTTCTAGATGGTTACTCTGGTTTCTCTCAAATACCTGTGTCAGCTGATGATCAAGCAAAGACCACTTTTACTTGCCCTTTCGGTACTTTTGCTTATAGACGTATGCCTTTTGGTTTATGTAATGCACCTGCTACCTTTCAAAGATGCATGATCGCTATATTCTCTGATTTTTGTGAAAAGATTTGTGAGGTTTTCATGGACGATTTCTCCATTTATGGATCCTCTTTTGATGATTGCTTGAGCAACCTTGATCGAGTTTTGCAGAGATGTGAAGACACTAACCTTGTCTTGAATTGGGAGAAGTGCCATTTTATGGTTAATGAAGGTATTGTCTTGGGGCATAAAATTTCTGAAAGAGGTATTGAAGTTGATAAAGCTAAAGTTGATGCTATTGAAAAGATGCCGTGTCCCAAGGACATCAAAGGTGTAAGAAGTTTCCTTGGTCATGCCGGTTTTTATAGGAGGTTCATTAAGGACTTATCAAAAATTTCTCGGCCTCTGACTAATCTATTACAAAAAGAGATTCCTTTTGTCTTTGATGATGATTGTGTAGAAGCATTTGAAATACTTAAGAAAGCATTAATTTCTGCACCTATTGTTCAGCCTCCTGATTGGAATTTACCCTTTGAAATTATGTGTGATGCTAGTGATTATGCTGTAGGTGTTGTCCTAGGACAAAGAGTTGATAAGAAATTAAATGTTATTTAATATGCTAGTAAAACTCTAGACAGTGCCTAGAGAAATTATGCTACTACTGAAAAGGAATTCTTAGCAGTTGTTTTTGCTTGTGATAAGTTCAGACCATATATTGTTGATTCTAAAGTAACTATTCACACTGATCATGCTGCTATTAAATATCTTATGGCAAAGAAAGATGCTAAACCTAGACTTATTAGATGTGTTCTTCTACTACGAGAATTTGATTTGCATATTATTGATAGAAAGGGAGCTGAGAACCCCGTTGCAGACAACTTGTCTAGGTTAGAAAATGTTCCTGATGAACAATTAAATGTCATAAATGCTTCTCGTACTGCTCCATGGTATGCTGATTATGCTAATTACATTGTCGCTAAATTTATACCACCTAGTTTCACATACCAGCAAAAGAAAAAGTTTTTCTATGATTTAAGACATTACTTCTAGGCTGACCCACATCTTTATAAAGAAGGAGTAGATGGTGTTATTAGACGTTGTATACCTGAGCATGAATAGGAACATATCCTACGCAAGTGTCACTCTGAAGCTTATGGAGGACACCACGCTGGAGACAGAACTGCGCATAAGGTATTGCAATCCGGTTTTTATTGGCCTACTCTCTTCAAGGATGCCCGTAAGTTTGTCTTATCTTCTGACGAATGTCAAAGAATTGGTAATATTAGTAGACGTCAGGAAATGCCTATGAATTATTCACTTGTTATTGAACCATTCTATTTTTGTTGCTTTGATTATATGGGACTGTTTCCTTCCTCTAATGGGTATACACATATTTTAGTTGGTGTTGATTACATTACTAACTGGGTAGAAGCTATTCCAACTAGTAGTGCTGATCATAACACTTCTATTAAGATGCTTAAAGAAGTTATTTTTCCGAGGTTTGGAGTCCCTAGATATTTAATGACTGATGGTGGTTCACATTTTATTCATGGTGCTTTTCGTAAAATGCTTGCTAAGTATGATGTTAATCATAGAATTGCATCCCCATATCACCCACAGTCTAGTGGACAAGTAGAATTGAGTAACAGAGAGCTCAAATTAATTTTGCAATAGACTGTTAATAGATCTAGAAAGAATTGGTCCAAGAAACTTGATGATGCATTATGGGACTATAGAACTGCATATAAAAATCCTTCTGTTTTCAGTAAGCTTGCGACACCTAAACCTGCTTCTGCTATTAATTCTGATATGTCGCATATTATTGATGATGCCACTTCTGCTATGCATGATACTTATGATGAAGCTACTTCTATGCTTGATACTACTGTGCCACTTGGTGAATTTCTTGATGAACAACTTGCTAGGGCTAGAGAGAATGAAATTATTGAAATTGATAATATTGATGAAAGTGATGATGAAGACTCTCCCAATAAATATGAATTGCATGTTGTGCCTGAGGGCTATGTTATGGATGAAGAAACTGCTAGAGACTTTCTTGCTTGCAATGATAGAAGTGATCTTAAGAAATTTAGCTAAGCTTAAACAAAAAACTCTGAATGCTAGAATGAAATATGATCCTGCTTATGCTACTTCACCTATCTTTGTTACTGATAAGGATTATGAATTCTCTGTTGATCCTGATATAATTACTTTGGTTGAATCTGATCCTTTTTATGGCTATGAATCTGAAACTGTTGTGGCACATCTTACTAAATTAAATGATGTAGCCACCCTGTTCACTAATGATGAGAAATCTCGCTACTATTATATCCTTAAGATATTTCCGTTCTCATTAAAGGGTGATGCTAAGATATGGTTTAATTCTCTTGATCCTGGTTGTGTGCGTGGTCCCCAGGATATGATTTATTACTTCTCTGCTACATATTTCCCCGCTCATAAGAAACAAGCTGCTTTAAGGGAAATATATAATTTTGTGCAAATTGAAGAAGAGAGTCTCCCACAAGCTGGGGGGAGGCTTCTCCAATTACTTAATGCTTTGCCTGATCATCCTCTCAAGAAAAATGAAATACTTGATATCTTTTATAATGGACTAACCGATGCTTCCAGAGACCACCTAGATAGTTGTGCTAGTTCTGTTTTCAGGGAAAGAACACCAGATGAAGCTGAAATTCTATTCAATAATATGTTGACCAATGAAAATAATTGGACACTTCCTAAGCCAACTCCTGAGCCTATTCCTAAACCAACTCCGAGGAAAAGGGGTGTTCTATTTCTCAGTCCTGAAGATATGCAAGAGGCAAAGAAATCTATGAAAGAAAAAGGTATTAAAGCTGAAGATGTTAAGAATTTACCTCCTATTGAAGAAATACATGGTCTTAATTTACCGCCTGTTGAAGAAATACAAGGTCTTAATTCATCACCTATTGAAGAAACACATGGTCTTGATGACCCGACACAGGTAGTAAAGGTAAATTCTCTCTATAGATATGATAAAGCTGAAATCCCTCCTACTAAGTTTGCTAGCCAATGTTTGGATGAGTTTGATACCTTTATGGTTAAGAAAGAAGATTTTAATGCTTATTTTGGTAGACAATTAAAACAAAATGCTTATATGATTGAACACTTGGGTGATTATATGTCTAGAGTTAAAGGTGAACTTAAACTCATTAGTAAACATGCTTCTATGGTTACCACTCAAGTAGAACAAGTACTTCAAGCTCAGAACGATTTGCTCAATGAATTGAATAATAAGAATAATGACTATGCTGTTAAAGTGGCTACTAGAACTGGTAAGATGACTCAGGAACCTTTGTATCCCGTAGGCCATCCTAAGAGAATTGAGTAAGATTCTTAGAGAAATAATATAGATGCACCTAGTCCTTCTAAAAAGAAGAAAAAGAAAAATGATAGGACTTTACATACTTCTAGTGAACCTATTGCTGAACCACCTGAGAATCCAAATGATATTTCTATTTCTGATGTCGAAACACAATCTGGTAATGAAGATGAACCTAGTGAAAATGTTAATGATGATGTTCATGTTGATGCTCAACCTAGCAATGATAATGATGTAGAAATTGAACCTGCTGTTGATCTTGATAACCCACAATCAAAGAATCAACGTTATGATAAGAGAGACTTTGTTGCTAGGAAACACGGTAAAGAAAGAGAACCATGGGTTCAGAAACCCATGCCTTTTCCTCCCAAACCATCCAAGAAAAAGGATGATGAGGATTTTGAGCGCTTTGCTGAAATGATTAGATCTATCTTTTTCGTATGCGATTAACAGATATTCTCAAAATGAATCCTTATGCTAAGTACATGAAAGAAATTGTTACAAATAAAAGAAAGATACCGGAAGCTGAAATTTCCACCATGCTTGCTAATTATACTTTTAAGGGTGGAATACCAAAGAAACACGGAGATCCAGGAGTACCCACTATACCATGCTCCATTAAAAGAAATTATGCCAGAACTGCTTTATGTGATCTTGGAGCCGGTGTTAGTGTTATGCCTCTCTCTTTATACCATAGACTTGACTTGAATAAGTTGACACCTACTGAAATATCTTTGCAAATGGCTGATAAATCAACTGCTATACCTGTCGGTATGTGTGAGGATGTTCCTGTTGTGGTTGCAAACGTTACTATTTTAACGGACTTTGTTATTCTGGATATTCCCGAGGACGATAGTATGTCTATTATTCTTGGAAGACCCTTTTTGAATACTGCAGGGGCTGTTATTGATTGCAACAAAGGCAATCTCACTTTTTATGTTAATGGCAATGAGCATACGGTACACTTTCCGAGGAAACAACCTCAAGTCCACGGTATCAAGTCTATTGGGAAAATTCCATTGATTATCTTTGGAGGCTTTGAATTTCCTCTTCCTACTGTCAAAAAGAGATATCATATTCTTATTATTGGGGATGTGCATATCCCCGTTGAGGTAACATAGTGTTATTCAAAATTTCTCCGGTTTCATGTTATTCGAAATGAGTTTATTAACAAGACCTGATCAACCTTGTTAGTTGATTCCTTTTGAGGAGCATGAGATGGATGAAGTTAGAAGGCACAACCTTCTGTACCCGTCTTTTACTTTCTGTTATTTAGTTGAAATAAAGTAAAATTAGTATTTTTCTGTCTGTTTTCTGAATTATCCGTGCAATATAAAATTACCCCGAAAATACAAGTTCTCCAAATGCCCTGCCAATTTAATATGATTTTTTCTGGAATATTTGAGAATATTTGGTACTGAGAACACAACAGGGGGAGCAAGCACCTGGGCACGAGGGTCCAAGGCGCGCCCACCCCCCTGGGCGCGCCCCCTGCCTCGTGGGCACACGGTGGCTCCCCTCCACTTATTCCTGCACCCACACACTTCTTCTTCCTCCCAAAAAAAATCACCAACCAGCTCACGCATGAGTTCTAGCTCATTTTGCTGCGATTTTCGATCTCCTTGCTCAAAGCACCTCTCACAAAACTGCTTTGGGGGATTGTTCCTTGGTATGTGACTCCTCCATTGGTCCAATTAGTTTTTGTTCTAGTGCTTTATTCAATGCAAATTTGTGCTGCCTAGGTGACCATGTTCTTGAGCTTGCATGTCAAATTTATATGGTTCCTAGTAGTTCTAATGCATGATATAGGCCCTAGTTACTTGTAGGAGTAGTTGCTATCAAATTTTGTTGAGCTTGGTTCACTTTTATTTGAAGTTACTAAAAATTTCAGAAATTTTTCAGAGGAAGAAATATGTTTAGGAAAATGTACCAAGGTGGTTCTCCAAGGAAGCAAGGACCCATGCTTGCAATGCGCGATGCTGATGGTGAACCACCAAGGGACGCTCCAGTGCGGCCTTGTGTTTGGCCTTCAGAGGACTTCATGGATCAAGCAGGAATCAAGGAAGAATTTAATGCATATTTGCATAACGCTGATCTTGTGAGCTTCGTGGCAGACAAGTGCCGTCAGTACCACTATCTCACTAGTTCCTTTGTGAGGAGGTTTGAATTTTCATCTTCACGCAAATCTCAAACTGTCCTGTTTGATCTTTATGAAAATTATTATACTATGGACTTAGAGGATTTTACCACTGCTTGCAAACTTCCACAATGGGGTAGTGCTAGTGAACCTCGCAAATATGAATTTAGAGATTTTCTTGCTAGTATAACTGTGGGGGACTCTAGAGACATAGCACAAGCTACCATAGGGAGCATTCATTTTCCTGCTATACATTATTTTGCTCTCTTCATAGGTAGGTGCATAAATGGTAAGGATGAAGCATGTCACATGTGTGTCCTTGACCTCAGTGTTCTCAGGAGTGCTGTGTTAGAAGATAAAAATTATAATTTGAGAGCCATTGTTGCACATTGGTTGCATAATAATAGATTTAATGGAGATTTCTTTGGTGGAATTTATGCAACCCGTTTAGCTAATTTTCTTGGTGTAACTGTACGTGAGGATGATATTGAGTTGCCTCCTGCTTATTTAGATTATGAGGCTATGGTTCATCATCAGTTTGTTGAGAGGAACGATCAGTTCCTCCAGTACCGACTAATCTTTTACAGACGACGCACCTATCACGTCGCTCTCCCTACTTCTACTTTCTTTTACTTTCAGGCAAAGGGGAGATATTTCATAACCAGAGATGAGGCGGATGAGTATAAGAGGAGGGCTGAGATAGCCCGCCTCGAAGCTGCAGCCCACATTGCAATGACTGTTGCATCTTAGTACGACCCCAACTACAACTTTGAATATCCGCGAGGCCATCCGTGGCAATAGACCAACTTAGGCCAAAAGCCTAAGCTTGGGGGAGTACGGATCTCTCACCGACATTACATTTATGTCCACACACTCATTGTTAGATGTCGGTGGTCATACTTTTTCACTGTAATATCCATGCTAGTTTATTTTCCTTTTTGATAAATCTTAAGAAAACAAAAAAAACTAGTAGTAGCTTTTAGCTAGTTTACTTTTCTTGATGTAGTAGTACTAACTAAAAGAAAACCCAAAAAGATTTCATGTTCTTCTTTTGCTTGTTGGGAGCTTTCCTGTGTAAATAGTTCTATTTCTTTTCTTTTCTTTGGGGGTCGATAGGAGAAGACCATGATGAAATTGTTGAAGTGGCTCTTATATGCATTATTGTTGATTTAACCAAGAGTCCATATTGCCTTGTCTTCTCTTGTTTATTGAGTGCTCGCAGATTCCAGCTTAGTCCAATGCACGTGCACTATTATTATTCACATCGTTCGGTCGTGCAAGTGAAAGGCAATAATGACGATATATGATGGACTGATTGAGATGAGAGAAGCTGGTATGAACTCGACCTCTCTTGTGTTTGTAAATATGATTAGTTCATCGTTCCTGATTCAGCCTATTATGAATAAACATGTTTGCAATGACAATTAGAGATTATAGTTGCTTATGCCATGCTTAATTAGCTAGGAGCTTATAATGGTTTACCTTGCGTGCTAACATGCTATTAAAATGGTTGTGATGTGGTATGATAGGGTGGTATCCTCCTTTGAATGATTTAAGTGACTTGACTTGGCACATGTTCACGCATGTAGTTGAAACAAATCAACATAGCCTTCACGATATTTACGTTCATGGTGGATTATATCCTACTCATGCTTGCACTCAATGTTTATTAATTTTCATGCATGTTCATGACTGTTGTCACTCTCTAGTTGGTCGCTTCCCAGTCTTTTTCTAGCCTTCACTTGTACTAAGCGGGAATACTGCTTATGCATCCAATCCCTTAAACCCCAAAGTTATGCCATATGAGTCCACCATACCTTCCTATATGCGGTATCTACCTGCCATTCCAAGTAAATTTGTATGTGCCAAACTCTAAACCTTCAAATGAAATTCTATTTTGTACGCTCGAATAGCTCATGTATCAACTAGGGTTGTCCGTATCTTCCATGCTAGGTGGGTTATTCTCAAGAGGAGTGGACTTCGCTCCTCACTCACGAGAAAATGGCTGGTCACCGGGATGCCCAGTCCCATGCTTTATGCAAATCAAATCAAATTAATTGCAAACAAAACTCCCCTGGGACTCTTGTTAGTTGGAGGCACTCGTTGTTTCGAGCAAGCCATGCATTGATGCTTGTTGGTGGAGGGGGAGTATAAACTTTACCATTCTGTTTGGGAACCGCTTATAATGTGTGTAGCATGGAAGATATCGCCATCTATCGGTTGTTATGTTGACAATGAAAGTATGCCACTCAAAATATTATTTATCTCTATTTTAAAACCGAGCTCTGGCACCTCTACAAATCCCTGCTTCCCTCTGCGAAGGGCCTATCTTTTTACTTTTATGTTGAGTCATCACCCTCTTATTAAAAAGCACCAGCTGGAGAGCACCCCTATCATTTGCCTCCATTACTATTAATTTATATTGGGTATGACTATGACTGGATCTCTTTTACCATGAATTACAGTGTTTAGTCAGTCCTTGATCTTTAAAGGTGCTCTGCATTTATGTTTTGCGGTCTCAGAAAGGGCTAGCGAGATACCATCTTGTTATATCATATTATGATTGTTTTGAGAAAGTGTTGTCATCCGAGATTTATTATTATTGCTCGCTAGTTGATTATGCCATTGACATGAGTAAACATGAGACCTAAGAGTTATTGTGAATATGGTTAGTTCATAATCTTTGCTGAAAACTTGAATGCTGGCTTTACATATTTACAACAACAAGAGCAAACAGAGTTTGTAAAAGTTTTTCTTTATCACTTTCAGTTTATCAACTGAATTGCTTGAGGACAAGCAAAGGTTTAAGCTTGGGGGAGTTGATATGTCTCCGTCGTATCTACTTTTCCAAACACTTTTGCCCTTGTTTTGGACTCTAACTTGCATGGTTTGAATGGAACTAACCCGGACTGACGCTATTTTCAGCAGAAGTGCCATGGTGTTATTTATGTGCAGAAACAAAAGTTCTCGGAATGACATGAAACTTCACGGAGATTATTTTTGGAAATAATAAAAAATATTGGCGAAAGAATCAAGGCCAGGGGCCCAAACCCTTTCCCCTTTGTGTAAACCACTTTTCACGTAGTAGATTTGTTTTCTTTTTTTAACCATTTTGCCATGTATAATAAAATTTCTTTCATGTAGCTACCAATCTTCATAATCACGTCAACAAACGACCACACGATATTCATAATCACATCAACAATCAACCATACAGAATTAATTATTCAATCGGCGTGAGCAACCCAAAATGGCCAGCAATATTATTAATGTGTAATGCCAAAGCATATATAGTTTCGGAATCTAGCTGTTCAGTTCAGGTGTATACAATTAGAACTTCTAATAAAAGTTTACAGAGGCAACCTGGAAAAATAGTGTGAAAGCTACTACATCCAGACAACATTAAAATTCTCCAGGAGACAATCTTCATGCCACTGGCCTTTCCAGTCACCAGGGCGTAGCAACCAGCAATGTACATCCCACCTTATATATCATCCAATGCTTCACCTTCACATTGTTCGAAATAATTAAAAATATTGGCGAAAGAATCAAGGCCAGGGGCCCACACCCTTTTCCACGAGGGTGAGGGGCGCGCCTGCCCCCCTGGGCGCGCCCCCTGCCTCGTGGGCCCCCTGGAGCTCCACCGACCTCAACTCCAACTCCATATATTCGTGTTCGGGGAGAAAAAAATCAGGGAGAAAGATTCATCGCGTTTTACGATACTGAGCTGCCGCCAAGCCCTAAACTCTCTTGGGAGGGCTGATCTGGAGTCCGTCCGGGGCTCCGGAGAGGGGAATCCGTCACCGTCGTCATCATCAACCATCCTCCATCACCAATTTCATGAAGCTCACCGTCGTGCGTGAGTAATTCCATCGCAGGCTTGCTGGACGGTGATGGGTTGGATGAGATTTATCATGTAATCGAGTTAGTTTTGTTAGGGTTTGATCCCTAGTATCCACTATGTTCTGAGATTGATGTTGCTATGACTTTGCTATGCTTAATGCTTGTCACTAGGGCCTGAGTGCCATGATTTCAGATCTGGACCTATGATGTTTTCATGAATATATGTGAGTTCTTGATCCTATCTTGCAAGTCTATGGTAACCTACTATCTGTTATGATCCGGCAACCCCGAAGTGACAATAATCGGGACCACTCCCGGTGATGACCGTAGTTTGAGGAGTTCATGTATTCACTATGTGTTAATGCTTTGGTCCGGTACTCTATTAAAAGGAGGCCTTAATATCCCTTAGTTTCTATTAGGACCCTGCTGCCACGGGAGGGTAGGAAAAAAGATGTCATGCAAGTTCTTTTCCATAAGCACGTATGACTATATTCGGAATACATGCCTACATTACATTGATGAATTGGAGCTAGTTCTGTGTCACCCTATGTTATGATTGTTACATGATGAACCGCATCCGGCATAATTCTCCATCACCGATCCAATGCCTACGAGCTTTTCACATATTGTTCTTCGCTTATTTACTTTTCCGTTGCTACTGTTACAATTACTACAAAACCCAAAAATATTACTTTTGCTATCGTTACCGTTACTTCCATACTACTTTGCTACTAAATACTTTGCTGCAGATACTAAGTTATCCAGGTGTGGTTGGATTGACAACTCAACTGCTAATACTTGAGAATATTCTTTGGCTCCCCTTGTGTCGAATCAATAAATTTGGGTTGAATACTCTACCCTCGAAAACTGTTGCGATCCCCTATACTTGTGGGTTATCACACGGGCGCTAAGACCAAGCTCCACCTCCAAGGCGAGCCCCGGTGACCACGGCCGGCTGTCGCGCCTTCACTCCTGAGCTGCATAGAGTCGCCTGGCCGGGCAAGTTCAAGCCAGATCTGCCTCCTCGCTACGACGGCACCCCCGACCCCGCGGAGTTCTTGCAGCTCTACGAGCTGAGCATCGAGGCGGCCAACGGCGACGAGAAAGTCATGGCGAACTGGTTCCCCATGGCTCTCAAGGATGGCGCCCGCTCCTGGCTCCTGAATCTTCCGCCAGGCTCGATCTCCTCCTGGGATGAGATGCGCAACCGTTTTGTTGCCAACTTCCAGGGCACGCGCGACCGCCCGCCGGCCGTGGGTGACCCGCGCCGCGTCAGCAACAACCAGGAGAGACCCTCCAGAAGTACATTCAGCGCTTCAACAACGTCCGCCTCAAGATCCCCAAGGTGACGGACGAGGACATCATCTGCGCGTTCTCTGATGGCGTCCGCGACATCAAGATGAAGGAGGAGCTCGCTATCCACGAGGAGTTGTGCACGTCTCTGGAGTTGTTCAACCTGGCGACCAAGTGCGCCAGAGCTTAGGAGGGGTGCCTCTCCCTCCTCGAGCTCCCGGCTGCGGACCCGGAGGAGAAGAAAGCCAAGGCCAATGACGTGAAGCGCAAGGGAGTAACAGTGCTCGCGGCGGAACCAGACACCAAGCGCGGCAGAGACCTGCCCGAATCATCCAAGAGCAGCCGACCGTTCCGCACCTTCCATAACCTGCATACCCACAACACCATCGACTGTAAGAGCTCAGAGCCATTCGAGAAGGACGCTTCGGTCGACGCCCCGAGCGCAGTGACCAGGGCTACGACTGAGGAGGAGGACGTGGTGGCGGACGCTGGGACGACCGTGGCCCGCGCCAGGAGTGGCGCGACCGGCCTCGTGAGGACTGTCGGTGTCAAAACCGGCGGATCTCGGGTAGGGGGTCCCGAACTGTGCGTCTAAGGCGGATGGTAATAGGAGGCGGGGGACACGATGTTTACCCAGGTTTGGGCCCTCTCGATGGAGGTAATACCCTACTTCCTGCTTGATTGATCTTGATGATATGAGTATTACAAGAGTTGATCTACCACGAGATCATAGATGCTAAACCATAGAAGCTAGCCTATGGTATGATTGTTGTTGTCCTACGGACTAAACTCTCTCGTTTATATAGACACCGGAGGGGCTAGGGTTACACAGAGTCGGTTACAAGGGAGGAGATCTACATATCCGTATTGCCAAGCTTGCCTTCCACGCCAAGGAGAGTCCCATCCGGACACGGGACGAAGTCTTCAATCTTGTATCTTCATAGTCCAATAGTCCGGCTAAAGTATATAGTCCGGCTATCCGAGGACCCCTAATCCAGGACTCCCTCAGTAGCCCCTGAACCAGGCTTCAATGACGATGAGTCCGGCGCACAGATTGTCTTCGGCATTGCAAGGCGGGTTCTTCCTCCAAATACTCCATAGAAGATCTTCAACACAAGGATAGTGTCCGGCTCTGCAAAACAAATTCCACATACCACCGTAGAGAGAATAATATTTCCACAAATCTAATCTGCTGACAACTTTTCATAACGTGACATCACACCACGGCCTGGTCATTATTCAAACCGTTTTTCTCAACCAGCTACTGCACAAATTGCGAGGCGGTTTTCTTGGCACGTCTTGTCGAAGCAGAGATCGTGTCCCCTTATCACGGGATTCTCATCAATATGGGTGTGGGTAACCCAACCGCGCCATCAATTACGGTGCTTGGGGAATAAGCGAATTTACCAGGCAAGTGGGGAGGCGTATAGTTTCTTCCGCCCTTATAAAGGGACAAGGATTCCTCTTTTTCACCCACACCTTCTTCTTCCTTGCTCATCCATTCTTGCGCACTCGAGCTCCAGCACCCAAGTTCGTATTTTCTTCTCAAACTATTCCAAGCATGTCCGGAGCAGGAGGGAAGTGGATGGTCTCGTCCCTTACGGAGGAGAACATCACAAAGCTACGGGGAGCAGGATATCTGGCCGCGGATATCGCACACCGGCTGCCAGATGCGGGGCAGATCGTCCCTACTCCCGAACCTTATGAGAGGGTGGTTTTTCTTACCCACTTCGTCCGCGGACTGGGATTTCCCCTCCACCCGTTTGTCCGCAGGCTCATGTTTTAGTACGGGCTGGATTTTCATGATCTGGCCCCCAATTTCATCCTCAACATCTCGGCGTTTATCGTCGTGTGTGAGGCCTTCCTCCGCATCAAGCCCCACTTCGGCCTGTGGCTGAAGACCTTCAATGTTAAACTGAAGGTGGTGGTCGGCCAGCAAGCGGAGTGCGGAGGCGCCATGGTGGGCAAAATGCCTAACGTCACCTGGCTCGAAGGCTCCTATGTGGAGACCATAAAGGGGTGGCAATCGGGGTGGATCTACATCACCGAGCCGCGCGACACCAACTGGGTGTCGGCCCCCAAATTTCGACCCGGAATCCCCACGCAGCTCACCTCCTGGAAAGAGAAGGGCCTATCCTGGGGTTCATCGATGGAGGTGACCGGACTCCAGAAATGCATCAGAAACATGATGAGCAAGAAAATCAAGCTCGTCAATGTGGTCCAGGTCATGCTCTTCCGCCGGATCCTCCCATGTCAATGACGGGCATTCAATTTGTGGGAGTTCGACCCGGCCGAGCACCAGACGCTACAAGAGCTCTTCGACACGACGCACAAGGGCGTCTGGAAGGTGCTGTTCAAGGGCGCCGAGGTACCTCATCCCCTTACCGAGGACCGCGGACTCAGCGCAAAGTGCCCTGCCAATCCGATAAGTCTTTTATATCTCATAAGGTGTTCATTTTCCCCAGCTTTTACCATGCGTGCGATCTAAACCTCCACGCCATTTCACAGGACTGGGTAGCGACAGCGGAGCTGATCGATTGTCTAGCCCCCCTGCCCGAAGATCCAGTAGATGCTCTCTTAACGGAGATGCTGGTTCCGGCGCCTTACGAGGTGCCGGCGAAGAAGGCCAAGAAGAAGGCTACGGGGACCAGGAAGGGTCTTCGGCCCAAGGTTATATCAGACTCATCCTCCGAAAACACTGAGGCGCACTCCTCCCCCGAAGACGAGGAGGAGGAAGAAGAAAGTTCTCCTCCTCCTGCCGGGGGAGACAAGAAAAGGAAGGCCGCCCCATCCGGGGAGGCCGAAGTGTCCAAGAAGGGAAGGACCCTCCTCCCGGACTACTCCACGACGGCCGCCTATAGCAACGACGAGTGGTTGCCCAGGGACAAGCCCCTGGTGAAGTCGTAAGTATCTGGATACCATAATAATTCTTGGTACGTCTTATTGTACCGTTTCTTATCATGCTGCCAGTGATTATGCAGCCCCTCCCGAGCCCGCATCGACGTATCTTCGTCGGATGATTCTTTGGGCCCGTCGGACCTGAACAACGATTCACTTCCGACCGCCTCCTCCCCTCGCCCTATGGACAATGTCGAGGTGTTGTCTCAAAGGGCATCGAACCAAGGGGAGGTAGTCCTGGAGGCGCCTCAAGGCGGCATTCCGGACACTAGGCGTAAGGGGAGCAAGACTCCCATGGGCTCCGATGACGGGGGCAGCAAATTCGGCCCCCAGCCGAATACTGCGCAGGAACCTCCAGTGGTTCCAGACTCTGCCAGGCGACCCCCCGCTAAGAGGGGCAAGCCGCCTATGCCGATGGCCTCTGTCCATCCAGAGGCATCGGACAATTTGCTGGAAGTGCTTCGCGGCGCTTCCATCGACGAAGAGCACCGCACTATCATGAGTGCGGTGATCGAGAAGGTTCAGTCCGCCAAAAGCAGACTGACTGAAGCCTGTGCCAGCCTCCTAACAGGTTTTCAGGTAAGTAATCAAATTATAAGAAAATGTTACAGCATAGACAGTAGCCCCTGATACTCTATTAGGCGTTCGCGAAGAAAGGCCGAATAGAGGATCAAATAATAACCGCAGGAGTCTAATCGGAATATGTCTATGTGCATATGCAGGCTTCACTGGTGGTTGCTGCCGCACGTACTGCGGAGGTCGCCGCACTAAAGCAGGACCTTGAGCGGTCCAAAGAAAAGCTCAGCCTTACCAAGAGGCAGCTCGAAGAGAACGAAGGTAAGTGGTACCCCGTCTGTAAATTGATAAAGAGAAACGTGGCTTTGGAATGATAGGATCGTCAAGAATTTTGCTAGGGGCCATGACCGAAGTGGCGGCCCTGAAGAAGGCGCTATCGAAGGCCGAAGACAAAGCGGCCAAGGAGCGCACCGAGCGCGAGAAACAAGAGGCCTGGGTTGGCGAGGTGCAGCAAGAGCTCCAGGTTCTCGCCAAAAAACACGAGTCCTTGGAGCTTGACTCTAAGACGCAAGAGTCCGAGCTTGCGAAGGCCCTCGAAAGCGCACAACATGCCAAGGCCGAAGCCCAAAAGGCCCTCCATGAAATTGAGGCGGTTGAGAAGATAGCAGCGGGTAAGGCATTCATTATGCAAAGCAAGCATGTGAAGGAAACTTTCCTTTTACTTACCCGAGTTCGGAGCTCTCCAAGAGCGTTCGCAGATCTTCCCCGCAGTGTGTCGGACGCCGTGGAGTTCTACCAGGCTGAGGAGGGGAGCTCGACGCAGAAGTTGTTCTGGTCTCAGTATACTGGGACCGAACACCCAATGCCCTTGAGCGACCAGCTGACGCAACTGGTCGAGCTCCACAAGGCGGCCGAACAGGCCATGAAGGGTCTTATAGTCCGGATGTGGCCTGGCGAGCCCTTGCCTGATAGCTATTTCGGTCTGGTGAGGCGGCTTGTGAATGCCTGCCCATGGCTCGAAGTCATAAAGCGGTCTGTCTGCATCGAGGGTGCGCGCAGGGCTTTTGCCCGGGCGAAGGTGCACTGGGCGAAGCTGGACGCCGTAAAGCTGGTGAGGGAGGGGCCGCCGAAGGGCAAGGAGCATCGCCACCCCGAAATGTATTATGACAGTGTCCTGAAGGGTTCTCGCCTTGTGGCGGAGGAATGTGCCAGGAATGTAATATTCGAATGAATGTACTCATGTGATCCTGTAAGATGAAACGAGTTCATTTGCACTATACCACGCTTGTTAATTTAAAATATTACCTTATGTACGACCGTTTATGAAATCTGAGACTTGGCCAGTCGTCGGCTTCTGCCCCCATGTAACTAATACTGGGGTGTTCGGGATAAACCTAAGCACTCTTTATCCCAATTTTGGGTCCTTCGAAGGAGGTGTTCAGCACAGCGAACCAGGCAATCAGACTATAAAGCTTTATCACTCTCACTTAGCCATAGAAGTCTACAATTTTAAATTTTGGCGAAGCCCCTAGTATTCGGAGGGCCGAATTTGGGGCGCTATATATGCCTAAGTCGGGCAAGGCCGACTCCTCGCCCGAAGCGGAAAAGACTTTAAGGACTTGAGACCTCTCGAACAGCTACCAGCTCTTGCCTCATCATGACAGTCAGTTTTCGGCTTTCTCTACTGAGGTGCTCGTCCGGAAGAACCGGGACACAATCACAGTAGTTCTGCCAGCGCTACCTTAGCCGATATTGCGGAACATAAGGTACCAAAACATGGGAGCCGGGCAAACCCAACTATTGACCCAAGGCATGATTCGGAGGTGATGCATATAATGCTATAAGTTCGGGGTGCCGCACTGTCGAAAGCGTTTGGACTTCTCACGCCGTATTATGGGGTATACTGAAGCCCCTGGTGTACTAGTCGTACCAGAATGTACGGGTGCAATCTGTCGTAAATAGGCAGACAAGGAAAAGAAAAAGAACAGGAGAATGCAATAATAGGCTAATGCTATGCATTATTATTAAATAGTACGCCGAAGCGTACGGATACAAGTAGTGTAATAAGCAAAAAAATAGGACTATTTGACATGTCCTATCCAAGGGCAAGCTGCGTTTGGGATGTAAAACAAGTATATCGGTCGTTATCAGAGACCACCTGAGGATTCCCTTGTACGTTAGACCGTCTTGCTTCCTTGGTATTCCCTTACCGCCATGAGTTCGACGATTAGACTGCCAGAAAGGGCTTCCACAGAATAAGGTCCTGAAAGAGAGAAAAATGATAAAGGTAGATAGCCCTGGGGCGGTTGAGCCGCACTGTGGGACATGCCGTAGTGGTGCCTCTGCATATGCCCATGGTATCTTGAATGCGTAATTATGTACATGTGGCTCGAATTTCGCCACTTGACTGGGACTAGGACGGAGGCCGAATTGCTAGTCGAGCTCAAAACGTGCCTGTCGATCCGCTTGCGGGGTACTCCGGACTCGCTTGAAGGTGTCCGGGGTCTTTTTCGCCGAATTGGCGGTTTGCCTAATAAGGCTGCTTTGCGCTTCTGCTGCGAGGGCCGCAGTGTGCTCCTCCGTTGTCACGACCGGTTTTCCAATAAAAATATTTATTGAGAAACCGATCCCTTTTACGGACCAGTAGAGAAGAATCCTTCTCACTGGTAGACAATTTCTTGATCACAGAAGAAAAACCAGGAGTACTAAATATAATACAAGGTTGAGCGGAGACTGCTCAACAATTTATTACAAGCACGCCGATATTACACATAAAGGCGGATAGGGTGGCTTAACTACTGACTCACAATAAAAGCGGTGGTGGATATGTCACAGTGAAGTGGGTGACATGACTCCTGCATCTAACAGCTCATCGAACGTCAGAGTAAGGCTCGAGGATTCTTATTGAGGGTGGCGGAAGTGTATATATTACAAGTGACCAATATCCAGGATCGGACGGGACTGACTGGGACTCCTCTAGGCGTCGGACTCACTATCAAACTCTTCATCCATGAGATCGCCTTCGTCAACATCTGGCCAAATCAACAAGTCAGGTGAGTACTATGAAAGTACTCGCAAGACAGTTCGGACATAAGATATAACAAATGTAAACATGATGCATATGAACAGATTAATAGAGCGTACTCAGACAATGAGATAGCAATGCATGGGAAATAAAAGGCAAGTCGGGCGGTAGTCCTCCCGAAATCCCAATGTAGTACTGAAGGCCAATCGAGTGTCTGAATGACTCCTCGAAAGGATACAAATGAAATAACAATCCCGCAGTCGGGCGTCAAGGCCACACCACATAAAGGGCTTATAATGGAATATAAATGACAGTGCGTGCCACAGTCGGACGTCTGAGCGACATCACGTAAAGGGCTTATATCAAAAGTAAATAACGGGCGTGCCACAGTCGGACGTCTGAGCGACATCACATAAAGGGCTTATATTGAAAGTAAATGACAAGAGTGCCACAGTGGGACGTCTGAGCGACATCACATAAAGGGCTTATATTGAAAGTAAATGACAAGAGTGCCACAGTCGGACGTCTGAGCGACATCACATAAAGGGCTTATATTTCATAACTTAATATTTCAGTAGCTCATGAATTTAAATCATTTCAAGGGGATATTCAGGTATGAAATAATAAACCGGTTAGTCCATCCACAGGAATAACATTCAACAGAGTTTACCACTCAAGCTTGTTTACCGGGGATTTCCACGGAAACTGACACGGGGACCGACATGAATGTGGATATGTTGGCCACGGTCCTTGACCATGGACATGATGACTCGGAAGGATTTGACTCTGCAGAGTTTGTACTATTTAACCACAGCCAACGAATTTCATTAGTCACAAGGGACTAGTTCCGTTTACGGTGTTTTATGAGAAACACATCTAACCAGTACACACCCATTTAACATTCCGATGCCAGGAATCACCCTCGGCAACGTTCAAGAAAAACTTTGAGACGGGGAGGCTACAACCTCGCGTAGCATGGGATCAAATTTATACCGCGCGCTCTAAGGGGTGCCCCCCTCTCGGTCCCAACCGGAAACACCCATGCCCCCTAACTGGATGACTGGCTTTAATCCAGGGCCATGGAACCCTCATCCCGGCCCCTCTATTTGATGTGTACAAGGAAAGAGGTTAGCAACATACTAAACCGTACTCTTTGCAGAAAACATGTGGCAGCACGAAAGGGGAAGAACGGTAACGTGGCTCAGTCCACGTTAACGTCGGAGTTTACCGGATGACGTAAGACTTGCATGCTACAACAATACCATCTTTCTACCTTTCATGTCACCACATGATCAGGTCATCTCTCATCAAATATCACAGTAACTTCGAAACACATGGTTAGTTGCCTTGCATGCAACGTAATACTCACCGATGCTCACATGCCATGCACAAACCATTCAAGCAACATGCAAAACACCTATCATATCAAAGGTTCAAACATGCTTGCCTGGTTCGGAGAAGTCGGAGTCTAGCTCGGCGAAGTTCGCGGCTCCGTCACCTCCTCCGGAACCTACGGTATAACGAAACCGTATACTAACGTGAAAATCGTTGCGTGCATAAAAATTGTTCCAAATTTTTTCCAAATAAATACTATAAAAAACTAGACAAAAATATAAGACTGACAGAAAAAGAATCAATCAAAAAGCATCTTTTATTTAAAAGATATAAGGGTTTTAGTCCAAGGACTAATCTATGATGAAACAGAAAAGATCCAGGGACTTGTTTGAGAAAACAGAAAACGGTTCGGTATGAAATACGCCAGCCCAGAGAGAAAACACGTTTTGCCCGAAGGCGCTTTCAGAAAACGGTTCGAAGGGGAAAAGAAGAGAGGCTGGTGGGGGGGTCCCACCCGTCAGGTTCAAAACTCCCAACGGAGCTCGCCGGCGCTCGAAGGCTGCGGTGGTCGCCGGCGTTGAACCACGGGGAGGCAGAGTGATCGGAGGGTACCTACAGGTTCAGGGTGTTCTTCCGCATCGGTGGGTGGTGGACTTGGCCGTCGGAGAGCACCACGTCGACGGCGACACTATCTCCGGCGGACGGCGGTTCGGGCGATGTTGGAATGCTCCAGTGGGTGCTGCAAGCTTCAAATTGATGCGCGGGTCAGAGATGTGGATGTACTAGGAGGCTACTGGCAAGAGCTGAGGGGTAGGGGTGCATGCACGGGAGTGAATCGCGCTTGATCCCGAAGCGGGTCGAGGCGGCCGGAGTTGGGGAAGAAGACTCCCTCGGGGCTCTCCCAGTGGCTTGGCGTGGTACTGGTGGTGTGTATAGGTGGTGCGGGTTCGAGTTCGAGCTCGGGGCCTCCTTTTATAGGCGATCCGAGGGGATGGCCGTGAACGGGATAGCTCCGGCGAGCAATTACGGCGAGGCAGAGGTTGGGTAGGGGGTTTAGGTGGCTAGGCACCATCAGGGAGGATCACTGGCGCCGTTTCTCTGCTCAAACCTCGGTCGGGCTTGCGTAATGCACTGGCCCTCGACGGAACGGCCGTACGGGCACGGCGGCGGCAGGGAGCGCGCTCCGCGCCTACCAGTTCACGACGACGGACCTGCGGCGTGCACGGGTGAGTGGATGGCCACGCGGTGGCCTCTGGTGGCTTGGGCGGCGCTGGACGGCGCCGTCCAACGCTGCGCCTCTCTGGCAGCCGCAAAGGGCGCTGCTGCCGTCGCTCACGGGGTGGCGCACCTCCTCCTGCTCGTCGCAGACGCCCGCAAGCTTCCAGGCGATCGTGCGGCGCAGGGAAAGAAGGAGGCACAGGGCGCACGGCGCCACCGTGGCTACTGGCGAGATCGAGAAGGGGTTCTGAAGAAAACGACATCGGCCACTGAAACTGTATCTCTGAACTCCTGAACTTTGACAGTAACAGTGCCCTTCAGGTGTTCGACGAAATGATTTGGCCTGAAGAAAAAAAATTTGGAGCTGGGACTAGGTGAGGTGACCTCTCAATGCATCCAGAGGCTGCCTGAATTTTCTCAGATTTTTAGGAGGAGAAAACAAATGGATTTCATCAAATTTGTTAAATATGGTCCAAACTTGCAGCAAGCACAATTTGAAATTGTTGAACTGGAGACCAGTGGATCATCATGGATCTTGGTTGAGGGCTCTAAGGACTAGCCAGGGAAAATGGTTTGGAGGCAAAACTCAAAGGAGAAAAGGTAGTTCCTTTGTAAATCTCCAAGAGCCAAAGTAGAAGGCAGAAAATATTTTTGATAAGAAATAAATGGAAGGAAAATCATGGGGAAGTTCAACTTGCTGGATTTGAAGTATATCTTGATACAAAGATGGGAGATGGCTTTTGGGAGGGGATTTCCACTCATGTCATGGCAAGAGGAGTTTCTGAAAGGGAAAAGGATCACTCCAAATGCCATAGGCTATTTTAAAAAGATTTTCAAAAACTTTCCCCAAATGAAAAACATTTGTGATGAGTCCACATAAGATGGAAAAACCTCTAAGACCAAAAATCAAGTCTTGGGTGAATCCAAACAAAATACTTGTCATAAAATAAAATCTTTGAGAGGGAGAGTTCTTTAGAAGAAAATTTTAAATACCCTCCTTCAAATCAAATAAAGATTTTGATAAAACCAAAATAAAAATTTTGGGTGTCACAACACCTACCCCCTTAGGAAAAATCTCGTCCCCGAGATTTCAACTGATCCTCAAATAGATGTGGGTACTCTGCCTGAAGAAAATCTTCCCTTTCCCATGTAGCTTCATCCTCGGTGTGATTGCTCCACTGAACCTTGAAAAATTTAGTTGTTTTCTGACGAGTCCTGCTTTCAGACTCTTCCAATATCTTTACTGGCCGCTCTCTGTAGGTGAGGTCTGGTTGCACATCAATGCTCTCATGAGATACATGCTTCTCCGGTTGCTCACACATTTCCTCAACTGTGAGACGTGGAACACGTCGTGGACGTCTGACAGCTCTTTGGGTAGGTCTAGCTGGTAGGCTACTGTGCCTCTTCGTGCAACTATACAGAAGGGTCCAATAAATCTCGGGGCTAGCTTCCCTTTAATTTTGAACCGTTCCAGGCCCCTCATAGGAGACACTCGTAGGTATACATATTCACCGGGTTCAAAGCTGACCTCATGATGTTTTTGATCGTAATAGCTCTTTTGTCGGCTTTGAGCTGTCTTGAGTCTGTCCCTGATCTGTTTAACTTTCTCCTCGGCTTCCTTGAGCATGTCTGGGCCGAAGATACGACTGTCACCTGTCTCTGACCAATTTAGTGGGGTACGACACCTCCGTCCGTACAATGCTTCAAAAGGTGCCATTTGTAAGCTGGCTTGGTAACTGTTGTTGTATGCGAACTCGGCATACGACAAACTTTCTTCCCAACTGGATCCATAGGTGAGCACACAGGCTCTCAGCATGTCCTCTAGGATTTGGTTCACGCGTTCAGTTTGTCCATCAGTCTGGGGGTGGTATGCTGTACTGAATGCTAGTTGAGTGCCCAGAGCTTGTTGTAAGTGATCCTAGAATTTAGAGACAAATTGAGTGCCTCGGTCGGATATTATAGTCTTTGGGACTCCATGCAGGCAAACTATACGGGAGAGATAAAGCTTAGCAAGCCTTTGAGTGGAGTAGGTCGTCTTCACGGGAATGAAATGTGCTACCTTGGTTAGCCTATCTGTGATGACCCATATGGCATCATTTCCGCGTTGCGATCGAGGTAGTCCGACGATGAAGTCCATCCCAATTTCATCCCATTTCCACTCAGGTATCCTGTTTGGCTGTAGTAGCCCTGCTGGCTTTTGATGCTCGGCTTTAATGCGCTGACATGAATCGCAACAAGCAATGAATGCGGCTATATCCCTTTTCATACCATGCCACCAAAATCTTTCCTGAATGTCTTTGTACATTTTGGTTCCTCCAGGGTGGATCGAATATGGGGCGGTGTGGCTTTCGGTTAGGATTTGTTGCTTGAGTTCCTCAATGTTTGGTACGCAAAGTCTGTCCCCATACCATAATATTCCCTCATTGTCTGTGACGAACTCTGAAGCCTTGCCAAGGCTCATTTTTCTCTTTATACCTTCGATGCTGGGATGTCCCTGCTGAGCCTTCTTAATTTGTTCCTTTAGGGTGGGATGTATCTCCAGATTTGATACGTTGCCCTCAGAGACTAACACCATGTTGAGTCTAGCGAACTCCTGCTGAAACTCAGGCCTCAAGTTCTGTGGACTGTCGTTGCCCGGGCTGGGGTTCCGACTAAGAGCATCTGCCACTACATTTGCTTTCCCTGGATGGTAGTGAATGCCGACATCATAGTCCTTGACCAATTCCAACCAGCGTCGTTGTCGTAAATTTAGCTCTGGTTGCGTGAAAATATATTTAAGGCTCTTATGGTCCGTATATATTTCACAACGATTTCCCAACAGAAAGTGCCTCCACTCTTTGAGTGCATGGATGACTGCTGCTAGCTCCAAGTCATGAGTAGGATAATTTTCCTCATGCTTCCGTAGTAGCCTGGAAGCATACGCGACAACTTTGCCATCCTGCATCAATACACACCCGAGGCCCTTCCGGGATGCGTCACAATACACTTCAAAACTCTTGTGTATGTCTGGCACAATCAAAACCGGTGTTGTTGTTAGTTTCTTTTTGAGTTCTTGGAAGCTTTTCTCGCACGCTTCCGTCCATACAAATTTCTTGTCTTTCTTGAGCAACTGTGTCATTGGTTTTGCCACAGTGGAGAATCCTTCAATAAATCTTCGGTAATATCCAGCCATTCCTAGGAAACTCCGTACATCAGTTACGTTGGCTGGTGGTTTCCAGTCAAGTATGGCTTTGACTTTTTCTGGGTCTACGGCCACGCCTTCTTGGGTCAATATATGGCCTAGAAAACCAACTTGTCTTAGCCAAAATTCACACTTGCTAAATTTGGCGTACAATTGATGTTTCCTTAATTCTCCCAATACAATTCTGAGATGTTCAACATGTTCTTCTGGTGTCCTTGAGTATACCAGAATATCATCAATGAACACCACAACAAATTTGTCCATAAATTTCATAAACACTTTGTTCATGAGGTGGACGAAATATGCGGGGGCATTCGTCAGTCCAAACGGCATTACTGTGAACTCATATAATCCGTATCTGGAGGTGAATGCTGTCTTAGGGATATCTTCTGTCCGTACTTTTAATTGATGATATCCCGATCTTAAATCAATTTTTGAGAACACCTTGGCTTGTGCGAGCTGGTCAAACAAATCATTTATCCGTGGCATCGGATATTTGTTTTTGATGGTGACCATATTGAGAGCTCGATAGTCTATACACAATCTCAGTGTCCCATCCTTTTTCTTGGTGAATAATACTGGCGAACCCCAAGGTGAGGAGCTAGCTCGAATAGATCCTTTGTCCAGTAATTCCTTTATTTGCTTCTTCAATTCTACCAACTCTGAGGGTGCCATTCTATAAGGTTTCTTATAGATGGGGGTGGTGCCAGGTGCTAGTTCAATGCTGAACTCTATCTCTCGGTCTGGTGGCATGCCTGGTAGTTCTTCGGGAAATACTTCGGGAAACTCGCACACCACTGGAACTTTTCTCAATTCTGAAATGTCCACTTTGTTCAACTTTGGTTGTCGTGACCGTGGTCTCTCTTGAGCTGTAACCATTATTGTCTTGCCATGATGGTGAGTGAGGATTACAGTCCGATTGAAACAGTCAATAAATCCCTTGTTGGTGGTCAACCAGTCCATCCCTAGGATAACATCCAGTCCTTTATTTTCCAACACGGTGAGATTAGCCTGAAACCTTAGTCCTTCGAATTCAATAATCACTCCTTGGCAGTAACTCTGAGTGATCTGCTTATTCCCGGGGGACTTGATGATCATAGATTTTTCCAAAGGAAGTATCGGAAAACCATGTTGTAAAACAAAACTCTTCGAAATGAACGAGTGAGAAGCTCCAGAATCAAACAAAACCGTGGCAGGTATTGTGTTGACAGGGAACGTACCGAGTACGATGTCTGGGGCATTCTGTGCTTCTTCCTTGGTCACATGGTTCAGGTGACCCTTCCTGTGATTGTTGTTGGGATTGAAATTGTTACGCTTGGGAGCTGGATTGTTCCCACCATTGTTCGGCTTGGGGGCCGAGTTCCTCGGCTTTGGGCACTGCTCGGCATAGTGACCTTCCTCTCCACAAGCATAGCAAGTGACCGCTGGGCGGTATGTAAAGTCCTTGTCCCTTGAATGAAACTGTCTGCTTGGCCTTAGAGCAGTAGTCGTGGATTTTCTCGCTTCATTCCTCTGAACATCAGTCTTGCTCCGGTTGTTGCGAGCAAGAGTTGTCTTGTCCCTTTTTCTCTTACGAATATCCTCCAGACTGCGGCGCTCATTCTCCAAAGTAATGGCCTTGTCAACCAGAGTTTTGAAATCTGGGAAAGTGTGTACGACTAGTTGGCATTTTAGTGCTGGCGCCAGGCCGTCCAAATTTTTTTCCATCCTTTTGTTCTCAGTCATATGCTCATCGTAGGCATAACGAGATAGCTGGGTAAACTGACTGTTGTATTCCGTCATTGTCATGCCTCTCTGCTTGAGATCATCGAACTCCCTTTTCTTGATTTTTATGATGCTCCTGGGGATGTGTGCCCCACGAAAGTCTTCCTTAAACTCTTCCCAGGTGATGTTATGTTTACTGGGGTGCATGTGTAGGAAATTTTCCCACCATGCGGCAGCTGCTCCAGTGAGGTAGTGAGGTGCATAAAGCACCTTCTCATGATCTGAACATTGAGCAATAATCAATTTTCTTTCGATGTCTCGAAGCCAATCATCGGTTTCAAGTGGCCTATCAGTGTGAGCGAATGTTGGAGGGCGTGTCTTCTGCAGTTCAGACAACTTGGAGTGCGGTTGGTATGGCTCATGGTGGTTTCCCATATTGATGACGTGATTCATCATTTCTTGGTGTTGCTGTTGGCTTTGTTCGAAAAGGCGGCATACTTGAGATAAGGCTGCCTCGCTGTCCTGTTTACTAGACTGCCCCTGTGTGAAGTTGTTGCTTGTCTGTGTTCCATAAACTTCTTCGGGTGGATTTGGCATGGAACCAGTCCACGGACGAGACATTTTCCACTCTGGGGTATTATTTTGCAAAACTCATGAGAAGAACTGTGTGGCAGAAGGAAAATTTTGCAAGGCAATTTTTTTTAAAAAGACCTCAAGATTTTTCAAGAAAAAATTTGATTGCGCACGGAGAAGGACTGCTCAGCACATACTTTACACGCGATACGCAAACATACGATACATCACTCAAGATGTGCGTACACACTCCTGACATGTTATTTAGGCTAGCACACTCCTCATGGATCCTACATGAAGCGCACACAACTACTACAAGCTTATGTACATATAAAACATATCATACAAGCAGACACATTGCGCGGCTACTAGGCGCACTCAGTCGGAGATGGTGAAGATGTCCTTCTGCCTGCCGAGGGTAAGACCCAGCGGTGCAGGGGACTCAACCTCCACCTCCTCCCTAATAGGCTCCAGGCGCGTAGCACTGCGCTGAGGAGATGGCGCGGGTGCGACAGGCGGTGGTGTGGGTGCGGTAGGCGGTGCAGCTCTGACTGGAGTAGGAGCAATGACCTGGTCGAACTCCTCAGTGGTAGGCAGATGACGAGCAGTGGCCAAAATGGCAGGTGAATAGGATGCTGAGGACGAGACGAACCTTAGTGGCGGTGCCATGTGGAGAAGCTCCCTCCTGTTGGCAGAACAGCCCCGAACTAAGTCCATGCGGGCAGCCACAAGATCGTCCACGAGGTTGTCGAAAGCTGCCTCCAGAGCTTTGAGATACTCAACAAGCATCTCGATAGCTTCATCTCGCTCTCCCCTATGGCAGGCGAATGCATAGTGACAAGTATATGGCACATGGCATGGGAGGTAGTGGTAGCGACGAGTCTTCATTGAAGGAAGAATATCCCGAAGGCGAGCTATCGCCTCACGGGCGGCCATCTGCATGGCATGCCTCTCCGTAGGCATGGCCCTCCCCACAAAACGGAAGTGGCGAGACGCAGAACGTCCTCCCTTGAATTGCACCATGGCCTGGTGCATAGACACGTCGTCACCGAGCTTGTGCTGGTAAAACGTGAACTCCGGACGAGTCGCTGGCCCGATCGTGAGCTTGGTGATGGAGACGAGGAGTTTGACAAACCCCTCGGGCACATTAGTGAACACCCGAGTCTCGCAGTCGCTGCCAGCCATCTACAGAAGTAGGCAAAAATTCTGAGTAGTCAAATCATAAATTTATGATGACAAACAGAAAATAGCTACATTTGCATAATGCGGAAAAAGCACTAAAGACGCTAATAACCGAATAGCGATCGCACCTAGTGGCTTCCTACAGTCAGCCTGGCTCTGATACCAAGCTTGTCATGACTGGTTTTCCAATAAAAATATTTATTGAGAAACCGATCCCTTTTACAGACCAGTAGAGAAGAATCCTTCTCACTGGTAGACAATTTCTTGATCACAGAAGAAAAACCAGGAGTACTAAATATAATACAAGGTTGAGCGGAGACTGCTCAACAATTTATTACAAGCACGCCGATATTACACATAAAGGCGGATAGGGTGGCTTAACTACTGACTCACAATAAAAGCGGTGGTGGATATGTCACAGTGAAGTGGGTGACATGACTCCTGCATCTAACAGCTCATCGAACGTCGGAGTGAGGCTCGAGGATTCTTATTGAGGGTGGCGGAAGCGTATATATTACAAGTGACCAATATCCAGGATCGCACGGGACTGACTGGGACTCCTCTAGGCGTCGGACTCACTATCAAACTCTTCATCCATGAGATCACCTTCGTCAACATCTGGCCAAATCAACAAGCCATGTGAGTACTATGAAAGTACTCGCAAGACAGTTCGGACATAAGATATAACAAATGTAAACATGATGCATATGAACAGATTAATAGAGCGTACTCAGACAATGAGATAGCAATGCATGGGAAATAAAAGGGAAGTCGGGCGGTAGTCCTCCCGAAATCCCAATGTAGTACTGAAGGCCAATCGAGTGTCTGAATGACTCCTCGAAAGGATACAAATGAAATAACAATGCCGCAGTCGGGTGTGAAGGCCACACCACATAAAGGGCTTATAATGGAATATAAATAACAGTGCGTGCCACAGTCGGACGTCTGAGCGACATCACGTAAAGGGCTTATATCAAAAGTAAATAACGTGCGTGCCACAGTCAGACGTCTGAGCGACATCACATAAAGGGCTTATATTGAAAGTAAATGACAAGAGTGCCACAGTGGGACGTCTGAGCGACATCACATAAAGGGCTTATATTGAAAGTAAATGACAAGAGTGCCACAGTCGGACGTCTGAGCGACATCACATAAAGGGCTTATATTTCATAACTTAATATTTCAGTAGCTCATGAATTTAAATCATTTCAAGGGGATATTCAGGTACGAAATAATAAACCGGTTAGTCCATCCATAGGAATAACATTCAACAGAGTTTACCACTCAAGCTTGTTTACCGGGGATTTCCACGGAAACTGACACGGGGACCGACATGAATGTGGATATGTTGGCCACGGTCCTTGACCATGGACACGATGACTCGGAAGGATTTGACTCTGCAGAGTTTGTACTATTTAACCACAGCCAACGGATTTCAATAGTCACAAGGGACTAGTTCCGTTTACGGTGTTTTAGGAGAAACACATCTAACCAGTACACACCCATTCAACATTCCGATGCCAGGAATCACCCTCGGCAACGTTCAAGAAAAACTTTGAGACGGGGAGGCTACAACCTCGCGTAGCATGGGATCAAATTTATACCGCGCGCTCTAAGGGGTGCCCCCCTCTCGGTCCCAACCGGAAACACCCATGCCCCCTGACCGGATGACTGGCTTTAATCCAGGGCCATGGAACCCTCATCCCGGCCCCTCTATTTTATGTGTACAAGGAAAGAGGTTAGCCACTTACTAAAACGTACTCTTTGCAGAAAACATGTGGCAGCACGAAAGGGGAAGAACGGTAACGTCGCTCAGTCCACGTTAACGTCGGAGTTTACCGGATGATGTAAGACTGGCATGCTACAACAATACCATCTTACTACCTTTCATGTCACCACATGATCAGGTCATCTCTCATCAAAGATCACAGTAACTTTGAAACACACGGTTAGTTGCGTTGCATGCAACGTAATACTCACCGATGCTCACATGCCATGCACAAACCATTCAAGCAACATGCAAAACACCTATCATATCAAAGGTTCAAACATGCTTGCCTGGTTCAGAGAAGTCGGAGTCTAGCTCGGCGAAGTTCGCGGCTCCGTCACCTCCTCCGGAACCTACAGTATAACGAAACCGTATACTAACGTGAAAATCGTTGCGTGCATAAAAATTGTTCCAAAATTTTTCCAAATAACAACTATAAAAAACTAGACAAAAATATAAGACTGACAGAAAAAGAATCAATCAAAAAGCATCTTTTATTTAAAAGATATAAGGGTTTTAGTCCAAGGACTAATCTGTGATGAAACAGAAAAGATCCAGGGACTTGTTTGAGAAAACAGAAAACGGTTCGGTATGAAATACGCCAGCCCAGAGAGAAAACACGTTTTGCCCGAAGGCGCTTTCAGAAAACGGTTCGAAGGGGAAAAGAAGAGAGGCTGGCGGGGGGGTCCCACCCGTCAGGTTCAAAACTCCCAACGGAGCTCGCCAGCGCCCGAAGGCTGCGGTGGTCGCCGGCGTTGAACCACGGGGAGGCAGAGTGATCGGAGGGTACCTACAGGTTCAAGGTGTTCTTCCGCGTCAGTGGGTGTTGGAATGCTCCGGTGGGTGCTGCAAGCTTCAAATTGATGCGCGGGTCAGAGATGTGGATGTACTAGGAGGCTACTGGCAAGAGCTGAGGGGTAGGGGTGCACGCACGGGAGTGAATCGCGCTGGATCCCGAAGCGGGTCGAGGCGGCCGGAGTTGGGGAAGAAGACTCCCTCGGGGCTCTCCCAGTGGCTTGGCGTGGTACTGGTGGTGTGTAGAGGTGGTGCGGGTTCGAGTTCGAGCTCGGGGCCTCCTTTTATAGGCGATCCGGGGGGGTGGCCGTGAACGGGATAGCTCTGGCGAGCAATTACGGCGAGGCAGAGGTTTGGCAGGGGGTTTAGGTGGCTAGGCACCATCAGGGAGGATCACTGGCGCCGTTTCTCTGCTCAAACCTCGGTCGGGCTTGCGTAATGCACTGGCCCTCGACGGAACGGCCGTACGGGCACGGCGGCGGCAGGGAGCGCACTCCGCGCCTACCAGTTCACGACGACGGACCTGCGGCGTGCACGGGTGAGTGGATGGCCACGCGGTGGCCTCTGGTGGCTTGGGCGGCGCTGGACGGCGCCGTCCAATGTTGCGCCTCTCTGGCAGCCGCAAAGGGCGTTGCTGCCGTCGCTCACGGGGTGGCGCACCTCCCCCTGCTCGTCGCCGACGCCCGCAAGCTTCCAGGCGATCGTGCAGCGCAGGGATAAGAAGGAGGCACAGGGCGCACGGCGCCACCGTGGCTACTGGCGAGATCGAGAATGGGTTCTGAAGAAAACGACATCGGCCACTGAAACTGTATCTCTGAACTTCTGAACTTTGACAGTAACAGTGCCCTTCAGGTGTTCGACGAAATGATTTGGCATGAAGAAAAAACTTTCTGGAGCTGGGACTAGGTGAGGTGACCTCTCAATGCATCCAGAGGCTGCCTGAATTTTCTCAGATTTTTAGAAGGAGAAAACAAATGGATTTCATCAAATTTGGCAAATATGGTCCAAACTTGCAGCAAGCACAATTTGAAAATTTTGAACTGGAGACCAGTGGATCATCATGGATCTTGATTGAGGGCTCTAAGGACTAGCCAGGGAAAATGGTTTGGAGGCAAAACTCAAAGGAGAAAAGGTAGTTCCTTTGTAAATCTCCAAGAGCCAAAGTAGAAGGCAGAAAATATTTTTGATAAGAAATAAATGGAAGGAAAATAATGGGGAAGTTCAACTTGCTGGATTTGAAGTATATCTTGATACAAAGATGGGAGATGGCTTTTGGGAGGGGATTTCCACTCATGTCATGGCAAGAGGAGTTTCTGAAAGGGAAAAGGATCACTCCAAATGCCATAGGCTATTTTAAAAAGATTTTCAAAAACTTTCCCCAAATGAAAAACATTTGTGATGAGTCCACATAAGATGGAAAAACCTCCAAGACGAAAAATCAAATCTTGGGTGAATCCAAACAAAATACTTGTCATAAAAGAAAATCTTTGAGAGGGAGAGTTCTTTAGAAGAAAAATTTAAATACCATCCTTCAAATCAAATAAAGATTTTGATAAAACCAAAATAAAATTTTTGGGTGTCACATCCGTGCGGAGCGAGCGCTCTGTGTTTCCACTGACTGTTATTACCCCACGAGGTCCTGGCATTTTGAGCTTGAGGTATGCATAATGCGGTACCGCATTGAATCTTGCAAATGCGGTTCGCCCGAGCAGTGCGTGATAGCCACTGCGGAACGGGACGATATTGAAGATTAACTCCTCGCTTCGGAAGTTGTCCGGAGATCCGAAGACCACTTCCAGTGTGATTGAGCCCGTGCAATGGGCTTCTACACCTGGGATGACGCCTTTAAAGGTGGTTTTAGTGGGTTTGATCCTCGAGGGGTCTATACCCATTTTATGCACTGTATCTTGATAAAGCAGGTTCAGGCTGCTGCCGCTGTCCATAAGGACTCGAGTGAGGTGAAATCCGTCAATGATGGGGTCGAGGACCAATGCGGCAGATCCGCCATGACGGATACTAGTGGGGTGGTCCCTGCGATCGAAGGTGATCGGACAAGAGGACCATGGGTTGAACTTTGGGACGACTGGCTCCATCGCATAGACGTCCCTTAGTGCACGCTTCCGTTCCCTCTTGGGAATGTGGCTTGCGTATATCATGTTCACCGTTTTCACTTATGGAGGGAACCTCTTCTGTCCTCCCATGTTTGGCGGCCGGGGCTCCTCCTCGTCGTCGCTATGCAGCCCCTTATCCTTGTTTTCGGCATTCAACTTGCCAGCCTGCTTGAACACCCAGTATTCTCTGTTGGTGTGATTGGCTGGCTTATCGGGGGTGCCGTGAATTTGACACGAGCAATCGAGTATGCGGTCCAAACTGGACAGGCCCGGAGTACTTCTTTTGAATGGCTTTTTCCGCGGACCGGATTTAGAGCCACTGAATCCGGCATTGACTGCCGTGTCTTCGGCATTATCGCCGTTGTTGCGGCGCTTGTGTCTGTTACGACGTAGTCTGCCGTTAGTGTCTTTGGTATCTGAAGTGCCAGGATTCCTTGATGTGTTGTTGCTGCGAGCCAGCCAGCTATCCTCGCCCGCGCAAAAGCGGGTCATGAGTGTCGTGAGGGCTACCATAGACTTCGGCTTCTCCTGGCCGAGGTGCCGGGCGAGCCACTCGTCACGGATGTTATGCTTAAATGCCGCTAAGGCTTCTGCATCCGGACAGTCGACAATTCGGTTTTTCTTAGTTAGGAACCTGGTCCAGAATTTCCTGGCCGATTCCCGTGGCTGCTGAATTATATGGCTCAAGTCATCAACATCTCGTGGCCTCACATAAGTGCCCTGGAAGTTGTCAAGGAATGCATCTTTCAAATCCTCCCAACTGCCAATGGAGTCTGCTGGCAAGCTATTCAGCCAATGCCGAGCTGGTCCTTTGAGTTTTAGTGGGAGGTACTTGATGGCATGTAGATCATCACCGCGAGCCATGTGGATGTGGAGGAGGAAATCCTCGATCCATACCGCGTGATCTGTTGTACCGTCATATGATTCAATGTTTACGGGTTTAAAACCCTCTAGGAATTCATGATCCATTACTTCATCAGTGAAGCATAGGGGGTGTGCGGCGCCTCTGTGCCGGGCTATATCACGGCGCAGTTCGTACAAGTCTTGTCTGCTGTATTCGGCCCGACCGGATTTGCTTTTAGTATATCCGGCGTGACGGTCATCGTCCCGCGTTGGGGCGCGCCCCCGTGATCCGTAGATCGATCTTGCATGTTTTGCTTTGTTTTCCAATACGTCTCGCAGGTCCCGCGTGTTGCCCCGAGCCTTGGTATTTTTGTTTGAGTGGTGGCGGGGTGCAGGCTGGACTTCGGCCTGGTATGCCTCTTTGTCTCGGCCACGGGGTGGCCGCTCAGCCGCACCATATGCTGGATATGTAGGTTTCAATGCTTCCTCCTCGAGTTGGGGTAGCAACCTGCGCTTTGGATAATACTTGGTTGGGCGTTCGAGTTCGTATTTCTCGGCCGCAAGGACTTCAGTCCATCTGCCCGCTAGCAGATCCTGATCAGCTCGAAGTTGTTGTTGCTTTTTCTTTAGGCTGTTTGCTGTTGCTATAAGCCGGCGCTTGAAGCGCTCCTGTTCGACGGGATCCTCAGGCACGATAAATTCGTCTTCGCCGAGGCTCACCTCGTCTTCGGAGAGAGGCATATTACTGTCATCCTCCGATTCTCCGTCTGCTGCATGTTCCAGAGGGCTAGCTTGTTCATCCTCTCGCTCTAGGTCTGGCTGGAGGGGATTGTCATCGTCTTCGGCACTATCCGGAGCGTTATTGTCTCTTGTGCCGGTATCACTGCTTTTGCTATGGCGGGACTTAGAGCGGCGCCGCTGACGTCGGTGCTTGGATTGCTTCTTGGGGGATTATCCTCCGCTGTCTTATCGCCATCGCCTTCTTTGGGGGTGTCCACCATGTATATGTCATATGATGAGGTGGCAGTCCAGCGCCCTGTGGGCGGTGGTTCTTGTTCGTCTCCTGCATCGTCGTCCATACCGTCGATGTCTTCGGAGCCGAAGTCGAGCATGTCGGTTAAGTCGTCGACAGTGGCTACTAAGTGGGTGGTGGGTGGGGAGCGAATTTCTTCGTCGTCCGCATCCCAATCTAGCCGGACATAGTTCGGCCAAGGATCTCCTGACATGGAGAGCGACCTTAATGAATTTACCACATCGCCAAAAGGCGAGTGCTGAAAGATATCCACGGAGGTAAACTCCATGATCGGTGCCCAATCGGATTCGATAGGCACGGAGGCAAGCGGCTCGGAGCCCGTGGCCGGGGACGAATCCAATGGTTCGGCAACACGGCTCTCGTAGGAGGTGAAGGCAGTATTCGGGTCTATCGCAACTGAGAGTGCGGACTCTGTGGCGGGGTTTATCCACCCGTCCTCATATGGCGCAATTTATTCCGGATTGAGGGCCAGAGTAGTTGCAGGTGTGATCTCCTGAACACTGTCCGACGGCGGAGTTAAGTCATGCTCGTCGTGATTGTGCGGCACACCTGACATGGGCTCGAATCCGTCGAAGATAAAGTCTCCGCGGATGTCGGCAGTATAGTTCAAGTTTCCAAACCTGACCTGATGGCCATGGGCGTAGCTCTCGATCTGCTCCAGATGGCCAAGCAAGTTGGCCCGCAGTGCGAAGCCGCCAAATACGAAGATCTGTCCGGGGAGGAAAGCCTCACCCTGGGTCGCATCATTGCCGATGATCGAAGGAGCCATCAAGCCTTACGGTGACGGCACAGTGGAACTCTCAATGAAAGCACCAATGTCGGTGTCAAAACCGGCGGATCTCAGGTAGGGGGTCCCGAACTGTGTGTCTAAGGCGGATGGTAACAGGAGGCGTGGGACACGATGTTTACCGAGGTTCGGGCCCTCTCGATGGAGGTAATACCCTACTTCCTGCTTGATTGATCTTGATGATATGAGTATTACAAGAGTTGGTCTACCACGAGATCGTAGAGGCTAAACCCTAGAAGCTAGCCTATGGTATGATTGCTGTTGTCCTACGGACTAAACCCTCCGATTTATATAGACATCGGAGGGGGCTAGGGTTACATAGAGTCGGTTACAAGGGAGGAGATCTACATATCCGTATTTCCAAGCTTGCCTTCCACGCCAAGGAGAGTCCCATCCGGACACCGGACGAAGTCTTCAATCTTGTATCTTCATAGTCCAATAGTCCGGCTAAAGTATATAGTCCAGCTGCCCGAGGACCCCCTAATCCAGGACTCCCTCAAGGACCGCTGGCAGGATCAGCCTCGCAAGGGCGCCTGGAGGGACCAGCCCCGTGAGGATCGTCCTCAGGGCAACGCCGGACTCTCTCCACTACCGCCACCGCCAAGAAGGAATGACGACCACCATCAAGACGAGGGGGCTGGGGGCTTCCACGAGCCGCGCGCTATCGCTTGCATCTTGGGTGGAGCTCAAGCCCCAGCCTCACAACGTATCTTCAAACAATTTGCTCGCGAAGTGAATGCAGTCCTCCCCAAGCTCAAGGCCACACGCCCGCTCAGGTGGTCCAAGTGCACCATCACCTTCAGTTCGGCAGATCAGCTCAAGTGTGCGGCTACTGCAGGTGCCCTCCCGATGCTCTGCTCCCCAGTCATCACCAACATGCAAGTCACCAAGACCCTCATCGACGGTGGTGCAGGGCTCAACATCCTGTCCGTCGACACGTTCGACAACCTCCAAGTTCAATATGACCAGCTTCAGCCCACCAAGCCTTTCTTAGGAGTGGCCGACGGTTCCACCACACCGATAGGGCAGGTCCGCCTCCATGTCACCTTTGGAGAACGCAACAACTACCGCACCGAGCTCATCGACTTTGACGTCGCCTACATCCGCCTGCCATATAATGCGATCCTCGAGTACCCAGCCCTGGCCAAGTTCATGGCGGTGACCCATCACGGCTACACTGTCCTCAAGATGCCGGGAAGCGGCGGAATCATCACGGTCCCATGCGATGAAAGGGGATCTGAGCAAGGCAAAGAGAAGCCATGAAGGCAAGCACTGTCTGCGCCAGCCTCTTGTCAAGTCTGGCAGTTGCCGAGGCAGCGTGGGGAAGCGGAGTCGCCCACGTCCAATCAACCGCCACGCGTCGACCAAGGCCGCAGGCTATTGGGGCCCGCGGCGCTCCGTACTTGACCTTTGGCTTCGCCTCGAAGCCAAGCCCGAGCGCGCCTTGGGCCCGGGGGCTACTGTCGGCGTGCTGGGAATGGGGGTCCCCAGACTTGCCTGCCTACGGGCCGCAGTGTGGCTTTGCTAGCAGGCCCGTATGGCCCACCTTCACCAACAAGGCATTCAAGACCCTCGTGAGGGGCCAAGCCTTGCGAGGTGGATGACGCAAGACCTCCTCGGGAGCAGCCTCGCCAGGCAGGCTCGCGAGGGGCAGGGAGATCAAGGCAAGGCAAACCTCGCGAGGTTCACGTGACGTGAGCCATGATGATCGACACCAGGTGGGCAATAGGCGGGCGCCAGCGCGCGCAGCGTCCTTGTTTCCTCTTTGGTGCTAAGGGGGCAAGCGCAGGCGCGGAGTACCGAGGCATCAAGCAAAGGTTTGCACATTGGTGCAACGAGACCAAGACCAGCAGGACGGCAAGACGGAGGTCACCATGGAGCCCAAGGCGGCGTCACAACCAGAGCCTTTTGCAGGCGAAGACTGCTTTTGTCAGGATAAGCTGTACTAGCTGTCCCCTTTCAAATTGGCCATTGTTGGCTCCCTTCCCGGTCAATATTTGGGGAGAGGACTAGGGCCTCTATAAATAGGACTAGCCACCATAGTAGGAGGAATCTCATCTTGAGTAATCCTCACGCACACAAGTTCGCCAAGCACAAGAACACCTCAACCTCAGGAGGTTGTTCTTCCCCTTGTACTGTTCATTATCAGCCCAAGAGGCAATCCACCACCACCACCACACTGGAGTAGGGTATTACACCACAACGGTGGCCCGAATTAGTATAAATCTTGTGTCCCTTGTGTTGTGAGTTCGTCGAGCTCGTTCTTGAGATCTTAGTGAGCTAGGACGTGGATTGGTAGGGGGAAACTTCGCGCGCACCCCGGTGTTCGAACCTTGAGGGTTTTGCCAGAACCCGTGATCCGACAGCATCCACGCCATCGTACTCTGACTTGGCCCCTGCCACCCGCCTTCTACATATTCCCTCACTTTCTCCTCACCACCGCTGCTCCCAAGAAGCACCAAGACGCCAGTCCGGCGCTCTCCCCGGGAAGACGACGAGCGGCCAAAACGGCCAGGGGCCTCGAGGCGCACCACTCCCCTCATTGGCAGGCAGGAAGGCATGCCTCTCATCGACATCAGTCCCAAGACCTCCGGGAGGGGTAGTGCTGGGATTACCAATGATCTCCAGCCCTGCCTCCCGGACGAGCTTCCAAAAAACCAAGAAGTTTGCCACAGCAAGGACCAGGCTCACTCCCCGAGCATCAGCACTAGCGTGTGACGACATTGGCCCCAACCAAGAGCCCGGGGGCTGGCCCCAGGCTTTTATCTTCAACATGGCCAGCGGAAGCAGAAGACAGAGGAAGAAGCATGCGAGGTTGAATGACTCAACCCTCCTCCGCCCCTCCTTTTATAGGCGGGGTGGGGAGGGGGGCTGCTCCATCAACGGGCGGCCACCGTCCTTCTCCACCAATTCAAGATGACCGGGCCCTCGCCTTGATGCTCTCCCTCGCCACGCGCCTCCGTTCCTACCCCGCGCGATGCATGCAGCATACGTGGCCAAGGATAAGGGCGTGGTGGGAAGATTGAATTGGCAGTTTCTACCCCGTGCGTTAAAGTCATTAACGGGCCATTAATGGTGTGGCCCCACCACTATTGGCTTTACACGACGCGTCGGGAAACCGGAAATTGGCCCAGAATCAAGGCTAACAAAGAAGCAGAGGAGACCTCGAGAGACCGGCCTCTACAGCAATCCTGCATGTGCACTTACTTGGCCCTACCCCAACGACGCTCGGCAACGCGTTCGGGGCAGGCCCGGGGCTTCTGTCGGTGCAACAAACCCTGGGTCTATTGCCCAGACTGTGCACAGGCACAAGATCAAGATCGAAGCACCAGCCAAGTCAGAGTTCAAAGGACAAAGAGATTCGAAGGACCAACATGCAAATCAGAAGGATCAAGATCAAGCCAAAGAAGCAGAACATCACCAAGAGAAAAGCCTCCCTTGCCGCGTAGGCTAGCCCGGCAAGGGGCAAGGTCACCCGCAGAAGCAGGCGACCGAAGCGCACCGGCAGGGCCTGTCGGGGCTCACGGAGGCAAAACCACCTCACCAACCACTCCATCACGACCCACATCATCGATCAGTGCGGTGTCAAGCCGCAAAGTTACTGAGTGGCAGTCATTCACCACATGGCTGCCTCTCCTTACAAGGAAAACCCACAGACGACACCCGTCCTGCGACATGTCAAGCAAACAGGTGCGGAGCTGGCAAAATAGCCCGGCAAGCCTTGTCGGACAACCAGCGATGTGACACTAAGCAGTGCATTTAATGCGCCCTGTCATCCCGTGGAGTTAGGTATGATAGCACTGTTTGCTATCATATCAGTGCATAATGACTACTTTGCCATTGTGGTGCCCCCTTGATCTATAAAAGGAGGCCCATGGCAACCGTAGAAAGGGTTAGAAGGGTGGATAACTCAAACCCCCATATGCGCGTAGTCGCTGCTGCCCCAAGGCAACCCTTGCCGGGCAAGTGTACTATGCTCACCACCACCTTTTCCACCATCAATCCATCAAAGCAGGAGTAGGGTTTTACGCCTCGCAGCAGCCCGAACCTAGGTAAATTGCTCATGTGATCCCTGCCGCGCTGCCCCACGGTCGTCTTCTCTTTGTGCAATGCATCGCCCCCCTGCCGAACCAGCAAGGGGCCTCTTGGTCCCATAGGTGGCCATGGTTTCCTGCGACACCTGGCAAATCGCCTTGTTGGGAAGGAGATGCAGGTGCAGATGATGGTGCTGCCGCCTGATAAAGATGGTGCGGGCGACGCTCAAACGGAGTCAGAGTCGTTGCCCTCCCGGTCGCCACCGTCATCATCGCCGTCACTGTCCTCGTCGTCGCTCTCGCTCGAAGAGGAGCTTTTGTCTTTGATTGAGCTCTCCCCGCAGCACCCTAAGCGACCTCCTGAGCGACCAAAGATCTTGACAGAGAGTAGGCCACTCTCCATTAATTTAAACTAGAGAATGTGCCCCTCTGACAAGATATGGGCACGAGCAAAGGTCTTCCAACCACGGTGGAGGTACATAACATGGGGGGCAGGGAAGTCAACATCCACCCACATGCCGCCATTCCCACAGCCCCTTGATGTCGCTTGAAGCTACGTCGGTATTTCCCCAAATAGTAAGGGATGATGCAGCACAGGGGCGGTAGGTATTTCTCTCAGATATGAAACCATGGTTATTGAACCAGTAGGAGAACCAAGCAACACAACGTAAACAGCCCCTGCACATAGATAACAAATCCTCGCAACCCGACGTGTTAAAGGGGTTGTCAATCCCTTCTGGGGTACGGCGCCTCAAGTAGGCAAACGAACGTGAGATAAATTTGTATTAGGTTGATAGATCGAATGCCAAATAAATTAAATAAGAATAACTTGCAGCAAGGTATTTTTGTATTTTTGGTTTAACAGATCTGGAAATAAAAGCAAAGGAAAAGGTAGATCGCAAAGGCAAATATATGAGAAAGAGACCCGGGGGCCGTAGATTTCACTAGTGCCTTCTCTCGAGAAAAATAGCAAACGGTGGGTGAACAAATTACTGTTGGGCAATTGATACAACTTCAAATACTCATGGCGATATCCAGGCAATGACCATTATATAGGCATCACGTCCAAGATTAGTAAACCGACTCCTGCCTGCATCTACTACTATTACTCCACACATCGACCGCTATCCAGCATGCATCTAGTGTATTAAGTTCATGGAAAAAACAGAGTAATGCAATAAGAACGATGACATGATGTAGACAAGATCTATCTATGTAGAGATAGACCCCATCGTTTTATCCTTTGTAGCAAGGATACATACGTGTCAGTTCCCTTTCTGTCACCTGGGATCAAGCACCGTAAGATCGAACCCACTACAAAGCACCTTTTCCCATTGCAAGATAAATAGATCAAGTTGGCCAAACAAAACCCAAATATCAGAGAAGAAATATGAGGCCATAAGATATCATGCATAAGAGAGATCAAAGAAACTCAAATACTTTCACGGATATAAAAAGATAGATCTGATCATAAACTCAAAGTTCATCGATCCCGACAAACACACCGTGAAAGAGTTACATCATATGGATCTCCAAGAGACCATTGTATTGAGAACTCAGAGAGAGAGATGAAGCCATCTAGCTACTAACTATGGACATGAAGGTCTACAAAGAACTACTCATGCATCATTGGAGAGGCACCAATGGAGGTGGTGAACTCCATCTGAGATGGTGTCTAGATTGGACCTGGTGGTTCTGGACTCTGCGGCGGCTGGATAAATATTTCGTCGATGCCTTTAGGGTTTCTGGAATATTTGGGTATTTATAGAGCAAATAGGCGGTCCGGGGGGCACCCGAGGTGGGCACAACTCACCAGGGCGCGCCTGGGACTCCTGGCGCGCCCTGGTGGGTTGTGCCTCCCTCGGGGCACCCCCCAGGCGCAGCCAGGGCCCATTACGTTCCTTCTGGTCCGAAAAAATCTCCGTAAAGTTCCGTTGCGTTTGGACTCCATCTAATATTGATTTCCTGGGATGTAAAAAACATGCAGAAAATAGCAGTTGGCACTTGGCACTATGTCAATATGTTAGTACCAAAAATGATATAAAATGACTATAAAATGATTATAAAACATCCAAGATTGATAATATAACAGCATGGAACAATCAAAAGTTGTAGATACGTTGGAGACGTATTAGCATCCCCAAGCTTAACTCCTACTCGTCCTCGAGTAGGTAAGTGACAAAAACAGAATTTTTGATGTGGAATGCTGCCTATCATGTCATATCATATTCTTTTCTCTAAAGCATGGACATTTGGACTTTTATGTTGTTCAAAGCAATAGTCTAGTTCTGACATGATAATTTAAATACTCAAGCATATCAACAAGCAACCATGTCTTTCAAAATATCAACGCTAAAATAAGTTATCCGTAGCCCATCATGCTCAACCATTGATACAGTAATGAAACACACTCGCATATTAGTTACACCCAATACTTAAGTACGATCATATTGCCTCCTAGTTGGTGCTTTTATAAGAGAAGATGGAGACTCAAATAAAAATAAAAATTGCATAAAGTAAAAGAAAGGCCCTTCGCAGAGGGAAGTAGGGATTTGTTGAGGTGCCAGAGCTCAAAGCGAAAAACTTAGAGATAAAAACATTTTGGGATGTGTATCCATCCCACCAACAATAACGACTTAGAGTTCCCAACACTTTCCATGCTAGATATATCATAGGCGGTTCCCAAGCAGAAAATAAAGTTTATTCCTTTTTCAACCATACTTTCACTTTCCATGGCTAGCCGTATCCACGGTTGCCCTCCATACCAACACTTCCCATGGAATTTATTATTTGACAACATAAAGTAAATTCATTTTCAGTTCGGGACTGGGCATCCCTAATACCTTTGCCTTACTCTCGTGCAATGACAAGTGAAACACTCACCTTGAGAATAACACATCTAGCATGGAAAATATTAGCCACCCCACACCGCTCCGCGAGCAAAAAAAGACACAAGAGAGAAGTTATTTTGAAAATTAGAGATGGCACATGCAAATTTGCTTAGAACGGCAAAAGATTACCGCATATAGGTAGATATAGTGGACTCATGTAGCAAAACTGGTTTAAAGGTTTCTGGATGCACAAGTAGAGATCATACTTAATTCAAAATGAAGGCTAGCAAAAGATTGAGAAGCGACCAACCAAAAAACGAATAATCTCATAAGCAAGCATTAAGCATAAATAACACCGAATAATGCACCACAAGTAGGATATAATTTCATTGCATGACTGTTGACTTTCATACTTGCATAGGGAATCACAAACCTTAACACCAATATTCTTACTAAAGCATAATTACTCATCAACATAACTCACATATCACATCATCATATCTCAAAACTATTACTAAGAATCAAGTTTATTTTGTCCAATGATCTTCATGAAAGTTTTTATTATATCCTTCTTGGATATCTATCACTTTGGGACTAATTTTTATGTGTTGCTTTTCATAAGCTCAAACAAATATAAGTGAAGATCATGAGCATAAGTTTTCTTTCTCTCAAATTAATTTAAGTGAAGCAAGAGAGAATTTCTTGAAAATTTTACTAACTCTCAAATAAATCTAAGTGAAGTAAGAGACAATTTCTTCAAAAACAATAAAGCACACAGTGCTCAAAAAGATATAAGTGAAGCACTAGAGCAAGTCCATTGCTCATAAAAATTTAAGTGAAGCATAGAGAGCAATTCTAACAAGTCATGACATAATTTTGGTTCTCTCAAATAGGTGTGTCCAGCAAGGGATCAAGACTTAAAACACAAAATAAAACAAGCAAAGACTCATATCATAAAAGACGCTCCAAGCAAAACACATATCATGTGACGAATAAAAATATAGCTCCGAGTAAATTACCGATGGTCGTCAGAAGAAAGAGGGGATGCCACTTGGGGGCATCCCCAAGCTTAGTTGGTTGCTCATTTTTGGATACTAGCTTGGGATTCCGGGGCATCCCCAAGCTTAGGCTCTTCTATCCTTTATTACTTCATCCATCGTAAGATAACCCAAAACTTGAAAACTTCAATCACACAAAACTCAACAAAACCTTCATAAGATCCGTTAGTAAAAGAAAGCAAATCACTACTATAAGTACTGTACCAAACCAATTCATATTTTGTTTTTGAATTATATCTACCGTATTCCAACTTTTATATGGAAAAAACTCCTCAAAGAAAACCATAGAGCCATCAAAATAAGCACACAACGCAAAGAAAACAGAATCTGTCAAAACAGAACAAGTCTGTAGCAATCCGAATATTTTGAAAACTTCTGGAACTCCAAAAATTCTGAAAAAATAGGACGACATGAGAAATTTGTATATTAATCTTATGCAAAAAGAATCAGGGCAAAACCAGTTTGTGGTAAAAAAATGATAATTGTTTTCGTGAGTGCAAAATTTTCTGTTTTTCAGCAAGATCAAACAACTACCACCCAAGAAGATCCTATAGGCTCTACTTGGCACAAAAAATAATTAAAATACAAAAAACACAATAATAACAGTAGCATAATTGTGCAAACACTCAAGAACAGAAATCAAAAAGCAAAAACAAATTTTATTCATTGGGTTGCCTCCCAACAAGCGCTATAATTTTACGCCCTTAGTTAGGCATAAAGAAAGGATCTAAGTTTCGTCATCTTTGGTTCGAGAGCCATAAGGTTCCCTCATGATTGATTCATAATGTGGCCTAATTCTTGTTCTAGGGAAGTGTTCCATACCCTTCCTCACGGGAAATTGGAACTTAATATTGCCTTCTTTCATATCAATCACGGCACCGATAGTGCGTAAAAACGGTCTACCAAGAATAATTGGACAAGACGGATTGCAATCAATATCAAGAACAATAAAATCTATGGGCACATAATTCCTATTTGCAAGAATAAAAACATCATTAATTCTTCCCATAGGATTTTTAATAGTATAATCCGCCAAGTGCAAATTTAAAGAACGATCTTCAAGATCGGTAAAACCAAGCACGTCACATAAAGATTTCGGAATTGTAGAAACACTAGAACCCAAGTCATACAAAGCAAAACATTCATAATTTTTAATCTTGACTCTAATAGTAGGTTCCCGCTCATCATGCAATTTTCTAGTAATTGAAACTTATAATTCCAATTTTTCTTCAAAAGCTTTCGTCATAGCATCAACAATATGTTTAGTAAAAGCTTTATTCTGTTCATAAGCATGGGGTAAATTTATCATGGATTGCAACAAAGAAATAAAACAAATCAAAGAGCAACTATCATAATTAAAGTCTTTGTAATCCAAAAGAGTGGACACATCACTAGTTAAAGTTTTGACCTCTTCAAACCCACTTTCATCAATTTTCTCAACAAGATTTTCACACTCCGAAATATTGGGAAGCCTTCTACCTAAAGTTGACTCTTCTCCAGTCCCTTTTTCATCAATCTTAACTTTATTGAACAAGGAATCAATAGAAGAAACACCAATCATTTTAAGATCTTCATCACTTTTGCGAAAGAAACCACTAGAAAACGTCTTTTCTAAAAAAATCTCTTTTAGCTCTAAGCATAGCGGTTCTTTTCTTACTTTCATCCATAGAAACATAAAGAGCTTTAATTGATTCATCTACTTTAGGCAAAAAAATCATCTTGAGATTTTCCACATCATGAGCAATTCTATGAACACTTCTAGAGAAATCGTCAATCTTACTCAACTTTTATTCTATGGAAGTGTTGAAAACTTTTTGTGTGTTGATAAATTCTTTAATATTATTCTCAAGATAAGAGGTGTTCCTATTATTATTATAAGATTGATTTCCATAGGAATTGCCATAATTATTAGAGGAATTACTAGGAAAAGGCCTAGGATTAAAATTACCTCTATAAGCATTGTTGTTGAAATTATTTCGAGATATAAAATTCACATCTATGGCATCACTATTTTGCTCAATCAAGGTAGACAAAGGCATATCATTAAAATCAATAGGAGCACTTTTACTAGCAACCAAATTCATAAGAGCGTCAACTTTTTCACTCAAAGAAGAAATGTCTTCAACCAAATTAACTCTTTTACTAGTAGGAGCTCTTTCGGTATGCCATTGTGAATATTTTGCCATGATATTATCAAGCAATTTGGTGGCTTCACCCAAAGTAATTTCCATAAAAGTACCACCCACGGCGGAATCAAAAAGATTACGAGAAACAAAATTCAATCCCGCATAAAAATTTTTGTATGATCATCCAAATATTTAACCCATGAGTTGGGCAATTCCTTAGCATCATTTTCATCCTTTCTCAAGATTGTGCAACATGCTCATGTTCAAGTTGCTTGAAATTCATGATCTGGGTTCTAAGGGAAATAATTTTTGTGGGAGGAAAATACTTAGTGATAAAAGCACCTTTGCACTTATTCCAAGAATCGATACTATTGCGAGGCGAGAACCAATTTTTTGCAGAATCACGCAAAGAAAACAGAAATAATTTCATCTTCACGACATCATTGTCCACATCTTTTTTCTTTTGCATATTGCATAATTCCATGAAGGTATTAAGATGGGACGCGACATCCTCATTAGGAGTACCGGAAAATTGATCTTTCATAACAAGATTCAGCAAAGCAGTATTAATATCACAAGACTCCACACTAATGGCGGGAGGAAGAATCGGAGTGCCGATAAAATCATTGTTGTTGGTATTTGAGAAATCACACAACTTTGTGTTCTCTTGAGACATGATGAATACGCAACAAGATTGCACTCAATAATAGATCCGGCAAGAAAACGACGAAAGAAAAAGAGAGGCGAATAAAATGGCAAATTTTTGTGAAGTGGGGGAGAGGAAAACGAGAGGAAAATGGCAAATAATGTAAATTGCAAGGAGATGACATTTTTGATTAGGAATCTGGTATATGTTGAAGATCCTCCCTGGCAACGGCGCCAGAAATTCTTTTTGATGTCGCTTGAAGCTACGTTGGTATTTCCCCAAAGGGGAAGGCATGCTGCAGCACAGCGGCGGTAGGTATTTCCCTCAGATATGAAACCAAGGTTATCGAATCAGTAGGAGAACAAGCAACACAACGTAAACAGCCCCTGCACACAGATAACAAATCCTCACAACCCAACGTGTTAAAGGGGTTGTCAATCCCTTCCAGGGTACGGCGCCTCAAGTAGGCAAACGGACGTGAGATAAATTTGTAGTAGTTTGATGGATCGAACGCCAAATAAAATAAATAAGAATAAATTGAAGCAAGGTATTTTTGTATTTTTGGTTTAATAGATCTGAAAGTAAAAGCAAAGGAAAAGGTAGATCGCAAAGGCAAATATATGAGAAAGAGACCCGGGGGCCGTAGGTTTCACTAGTGGCTTCTCTCAAGAAAAATAGCAAACGGTGGGTGAACAAATTACTGTTGGGCAATTGATAGAACTTCAAATACTCATGACGATATCCAGGCAATGATCATTATATAGGCATCACGTCCAAGATTAGTAGACCGACTCCTGCCTGCATCTACTACCATTACTCCACACATCGACCACTGTCCAGCATGCATCTAGTGTATTAAGTTCATGCAAAAAGGGAGTAATGCAATAAGAACGATGACATGGTGTAGACAAGATCTATCTATGTAGAGATAGACCCCATCGTTTGATCCTTAGTAGCAATGATACATACGTGTCGGTTCCCTTTCTGTCACTGGGATCAAGCACCGTAAGATTGAGCCCACTACAAAGCACCTCTTCCCATTGCAAGATAAATATATCAAGTTGGCCAAACAAAACCCAAATATCGGAGAAGAAATATGAGGCTATAAGAGATCATGCATAAATGAGATCAAAGAAACTCAAATACTTTCATCGTTATAAAAAGATAGATCTGATCATAAACTCAAAGTTCATCGATCCCAACAAACATACCGCAAAAGAGTTACATCATATGGATCTCCAAGAGACCATTGTATTGAGAATTCAGAGAGAGATGAAGCCATCTGGCTACTAACTACGGACCCGAAGATCTACAAAGAACTACTCACACATCATCAGAGAGGCACCAATGGAGGTGGTGAACCCCATCCGAGATGGTGTCTAGATTGGATCTGGTGGTTCTGGACTCTGCGGCGGCTGGATGAATATTTCATCGATGCCTTTAGGGTTTCTCGAATATTGGGGTATTTATAGAGCAAAGAGGCGGTCCGGGGGGCACCCGAGGTGGGCACAACCCACCAGGGCACGCCTCGGCCTCCTGGCACGCCCTAGTGGGTTGTGCCTCCCTCGGGGCACCCCCAGGCGCAGCCAGGGCCCATTACGTTCCTTCTGGTCCAAAAAAATCTCCGTAAAGTTTCGTTGCGTTCGGACTTCGTTGGATATTGATTTTCTGCGATGTAAAAAACACGCAAAAAACAGCAACTGGCACTTGGCACCTTGTCAATAGATTAGTACCGAAAAATGATATAAAATGATTATAAAACATCCAAGATTGATAATATAACAACATGGAAAAATAAAAAATTATAGATACGTTGGAGACGTATCACCCCTCATGTGCAACCTCAGAGCGTGTGGCTATTCAAGCTCCATTTCCCTTCGAATGGAGTAGGGAGACGAAGGTTGCTGCACGGAGGTTTGTACAGCCTGATGATGAACTCTCGAGGTTGATCTCCAACGTGGCCTTCCATCGGTGGAGGGTGTCATGCCCAATATGTGATCCTAACCGAGAGGAACTCGAAGGTCCCACCAAGGATAGAGCCTCATATTGAAACGCTTTTGCAATGTGGATATCATTACATCGTACCATTACATAATAGTTGGGGATACATACAAAGGCATACAAATGCCACAAGAATACATCAAACAACATACATAAGAACAACATCCGGCTACGGATGAAGCACAAACGGAAACTCAAACGACATCCACCGTGCTAGCCTAGGCTGCCGACCAGGAACCTATCCACTGAACGAAGGAGAAGCAGAAGAACTCTAAAACAAGTAAACATCGCTCTCACGTCATGATCATTGCATTACCTGTACCTGCAATTATTGTTGTAGTAAACTGTGAGCCACGAGGACTCAGCAATCCCATTACCAAGTGTATCAAGACTAGCAAAGCTTAATGGGTAGGAAAGGGTAAGTGGTGAGGTTGCAGCAAGCGACTAAGCATTGTATGGTGGCTAACTTATGAATCAAAAGTAAGATGAGAAACAACACAAATGGACGCAAACTACTAATGATCAATAAGTGGCCCTCGAAAGATTAAACTATGTAGGGGTGTCCCAACTTAGCCCATGATAAGCTCACGATCCGTGGAGACAATCCTCCATCGCGGGACATCCGATCAGACTCGGGATCCCGGTGCACAAGACATTTCGACAATGGTAAAACCAAACCAGCAAGACATCCCGACGTTCCGACACCCTGATTGTAGCCGCGCGTATCTCATCTCAGGCCACGATAGGATGAACACTACGTACGGCAACCAAAAACCCCAGGTGAAGGGGTGGCACCGCAAGTGGCTCTGTTTTGGACCAACACTCATGAGGAGCACTGGCCGGGGGTTGATTAAAAGAGCTCGGGTGCTAGCCGGTCCCTATGCAAGTTTTAGTTGTTATCTATTATATATAAAAAGTACTTTACGTGCTAACCAGAAAAAAGAAATTACTCTAGAAATTACCACAAAAATTAGATACATCTAACCATTAATTTAATAGTCCAGAAAAATATGCCCATTAGATTAGATTTGACTTTAAAATTACCCACCATTGCCATTATGTTATAAGATATGGTGGGAAAAAAACTTCCCTCATGTCTACCATTTTTTCCTTTAAAAAATCTTAACCTACCGAGGCCAACTTACGAACAGAAGAAGCGATCTAACAAAATCAGAAGAAACCTACGCTCAGGAACCCTAGCTTGCCTAAATCATCTTCACCGACATTGCCTTGGCAAAATACCACACGAACGATCCAGGCTTCCACGTATACATGCTTCCTCCTCTCAGGTCAGCAATCTAGGCTTCCACCCCTACGTCTTTCCTCCTATCTCAGGTCTTTTTTTACTCAAGCAAATAGGACTGGCAGGCACATATCGCCCGTCCAAGGTGGCTCACACAACAATATACAGCATGAGCAACAGCCAAAGCGATGATAGGTATGTTAATCGCTTCTCCCAAACAATCCAACCCTGCACTGATCATTTGCATGTATTCTCTTTTGTTTTTGTTTCCAATACCATATACACTAATCTCACGATCAATCTTACGACCTATCACATATTCTTTACACCAATCTCACAATCAATCTCATGATTCCATAGATAAACTCATGATAGGTTAGACTTGTACCCATCATCATGTTGCTATTACAGTTACTCCAAATGAATATATACCACCATGATGGCTTTCCCTCAAAGAAGAAAAGGAACTCTCACAAGCAAGTTCCCCCAATATCCTCAATTGCGCCATCGGCCGAGCGAGCCTCCAGTAAGTACCATCTGCACAGATCATGTAGAAATGACATATAGTTTAATCTTTTCTCAAAAGCACCAACAGAAACAAAAGGTATGACAACATAATCAAATAAGCTTTTCTGTCATGTCCTAAGTTCCCTTTGTGATTGTTCGGTGGTTATTGCACATCAACTTTGCATCCTAGATTACAATCTTATCTTATTCTTACAGTTCAATCTTTTCCCAACAGCAAGAACAGAAACGACAGTACAATGCACACCTAAAAAATCTCTTATTTCTACTATGGTATTTATGCTTATGCAGGGCAAGTAATACAACAGAGATAGCTAGAGATGTAAGACTATATAGGAAAAGAAAAATACAAAGAAAGAACAATCCAGAACCAGTGACAAAAACAAAATCAATAATCAGTCAGGCTGGTATGACTAAGAGGTAAGTATCAAGGAAGTTCAATCAAGATCTACAATTTGGACATTCAAGAACCTGGTATTTCTTTTAGGGGCGTGTAAACAACTAAAAATAACACAAAGTGTATGACAGAAAAAACAAGGATAGAGAACAAACCACCAAATATGTAAGTTCTATCAAGTTTGTTTCAGTACCAACAAGAACAACTAGACAGTATGAATTTTAAATTGATGCTGAATTAGGAAACTTGAACAGGACATTGGAGAGGGCAGATATGGAAAATTGGAACGTAAGAAACCCAAGTTGCAACTGAGTGATGTGATGCAATTTTCTGGTACGAAGAAAGAACTTCAGGTAGAGCGAGAACATGCCATCTTTCAGATTATGCTACCAACAGGCAAGGTTGACTTGCCACTATTGAGAGAGCCGCTGGATAACACCAAATTGCTAAGGAAACACAATGGAAATAGGTGGAAAAACGACATGAAAAAATTCAGATTGTACAAGTCCATGTTCGCTTTCATATCAACGGGAGGAAAGGTAGACATAAAAATAAACAATGGTCATGGACCTTATGTATTTGGAATGAATGGCTAAAATTACCACAAAATAGGAACACTACTACCTGAAGGTAAAAATAAAAAGACACAGCGCAGTTATGCACCTATGACCCTACAAATGAGGTAAAAATAGGATTAACGCGTCAGCATCAGAATACACAAGGGAGTCAACCAATCGTCATACTGTCGAGGGCCTTAAAAATATGTTGGATAGAGATAATAGACTAGCAAAAACACTCAGAATGGCAACCAAACTTGCAGGCTTGATTGTGAATGATACAATAGGGAATAGAAAAGGATGTCATATCATTGTTCAGTACAAAGAGATAAGGCGGAGAAGAATATCAAAGAACCATTCATAATTCGCTATGTAGTATCCATTATTATTACCCTACACAGAAGATATAGAGGAAATATACATTACATATTAAGGTAAGGTGCAAAATGCAAGAGAAAGCATGTAACAATTTTGGAATACTATGAGAGTCATATACAACACCATACTAATCAATCAAAACACTTCCTTGTGTGTCAAAAGCTTAAACTATAGTTCAGTGTGGATGCCCTTGCATGCATTTTGCAGTACAAACTGGACTGGATCAAAAGACACCAAGGAAACCTAAGAACGAAATTATATGCTGGCTTGCAAGAGGCAATAGAAAGAGAAGATACAAGAGGTGAGCAGGTATGAAAGAGAATACTACTGCCATGTGCCATCCAGCTTCATAGATAGCCCAAGATACAAAGCACAAAACTACCAAGATGTTATGCCAATATGTCAGTGGGCTGGATACGCATACCTATTTGTGACATTCATGTTGAACGCAGCTTGGCCGGAGATACAGTCTATGCTACAGGAAGTAGGCCAAGCTGCATCAGAAAAACCTGATATTTTTGTCCGAGTGTTCCACATAGTTCATGAGATACATAAGAGAAAGGGGGTACTCAAAACACTTGCAGTTAATAACATGCTGACTTGATCAGACCTGCTATTTTCTTTTCTATAGAAAATGAACTAATAACAAGGATAACCATAAGTAGATGGAAAATTAGTACAGTGCGAGCTATCCTAAAAATAAAATTGGATTTTCTATGCTAACATGAGATGGCAGAACAAATATGATCTACTACTCCTAGAAGTATTGGAAACATGCATGAACATTCGATCGAAATAGCACAATAATACCAATTGTCGACTCTATATATTATCTAATATTTAAACCTTATTCTATTGTACAAGTCAATAGCGACAACATCCATAGATCGTCATAGCTTATATGTAAAATGCAATAGCACCCATTTTCATGTTCACTTATTAAAATTAATACTATCTTTGGAAAATAGTAAAACTATACCTAATTACAAATGAACTTATTAATTTCTTAATTTTTTTAAATATGAATGGGGACAAGGGGCCTAACACTTCAGATGCCACTCCCAAGTACGGAAAAAGTGTATGGGGCATAAATAGATTTACATATTTCACTAACAAGTCGTACCTTAATGTACATTATATGAAACCAGAAAAAAATATACGAGTATGAGATAGGCTGGAAAGGAAGAAGGGGGGACCTGCAGGTGAAAAATGAGCCGCCGAAGTAGGATGAAGATGACCTGCCGGGGCGCCTCGCTCCGGGACGGCCACGATGCGATGGAAGACACGCCGCCAGCATCCTCACAATTGAGGTGGATTCAAGCTGGATGTGCGAGACGAAATCAGCGCCCGCGTCACCTCCCAGGACGCCGACGACCGCGGCACTTCAAGATCGACAAGCTCGCCTCCTTCATTGCGCAGTTTCTCATCGAGCCCTGCTAACCCTCCATCGCCGTTCGGCCTAGCAGATCGAGGAGGCGTACAGGGAGCCAAATTAGGCACACGAGATGGCCACCCCGTGCGTGCAGTTGTGTAAGAGCAAGGTCACGGCAAGGAATCAAGAGGGGAAACTGAGGTGGTGTTGGGAATTAAATCCGCAGCACTCGGGTGGAACAAAATTTGTATAGAGGGGATAGAACAAGATGAAAAGGGGATCAGGCAAGAGCACCGTGTCAGACTAATTTTTTTCTTGAGCGGTGAGACTAATTTTTTTAAGGAATGGTGAGACTATGAGGTGTGTGATGTGTATGTGCGAGAGAAGTGATCTTATTGGGCTTCCACCAGAAACAATGCGTGCACGCTGTCTACACTTGAAACACCCACTTGGGCTTCCACCAGAAAAAAAAATCATTTTTTCTAGAAAAAACCAAAATTTCCTACTATTAAACATTGATTGCGTACAGTATTGTACACCCCTAAAAACAGGTGGAGTTCACATAAGTGCGCTCAGACTAAATACTAAATTATAGTCTAATTTTCTATGCAGCAAAATGTTCTGAACAAATTAAATATATATTACATGATCATAAAGAAAACATATTAAACCTGTACCAATCATTGATATTTGAAGTATGCATATGAAAGTACAATTTCATGTCAAGTCGGTACAAACTATCAACAAGATCCTACGGCCACATCCGGCAAACCCACGGGCTGGGGAGGTGCTCCCAAAGAATTCGATGAGAAAGTCTTCACCCAATATTTCCAAAAAATGAAAGAGAAATTATTCTCATCTTATCATGAATAAAATACCAAACAAATGTCTAAGGGTAAAATCATGTTTACGATCATCCTTGACAAACAAACGATAATAATGACAAATGATTATAAATGTCATCACACTTGGTTCCAAATTTTCTTTACACAAATAAAATAATTTGTTTTAATTATTAAACTTCAAAGAATTCTAGCCCGCACATCGAGCGGGCCACTTTGCTAGTTAGGCAAATGGTAAAACCAATGTTGGGCCTTGCTAGAAGAGTTTTACTCAAAGCGAACTTTCAAGAGGGGCCCAGAAACCCTCACCGTGTTAGGGACGCAAGATCAAGGAACATAACACCGGTATGACGGAAACTAGGGCGGTAAGAGTGGAACAAAACACCAGGCAAAAGGCCGAGCCTTCCACCCTTTACCAAGTATATAGATGCATTGATTAAATAAGAGATATTGTGATATCCCAAGAAATCCATGTCCCAAAATGGAACAACCTACAACTAGCAACGCTATAAGAGGGGCTGAGTAGAGCGGTAACGTAGCCAAACAACGGTTTGCTAGGATGGTGGAAAAAAAGATTAGAGGCTGACATGGCAATTTGAGAGCCTTGATAAACAAGTGCTGGGTAGCGCGACATAGCAATAGAATCGAGACAACTAGCATAGCAAAGATAGTAGTGAGATCCAAGGTGATGGTCATCTTGCTAAAATCCCGCTAGAAAGAAGATCAAGCCCATGAAGAAGACGAACCCACATAGTCGAACGAATCCTCACAATCGCAACGTTACCAGAACTATCGAGAAGGAGCACAACCGGAAAGAAGCAAAAAACATGGTAAACACGCAACACATAAACATGACATGATGCTCAACCAAGTATGATGCATGACAAGGCTACATGATGCCACTCATGGCAAGAGATGATGCATACAAGAACAACACATCAAAGCACGTTTAAATGAGGATAGAAACAACATACAACAACTCCGGTAAGTCCTCATACGCAAATTTCGACATTGGTCCAGATCTTAATAACACATTATGTTGAAGTTTTTAAATAGCAAGTTGAAGTGCACCATGATAATATACACGCTTTTCTAATCAAGTTACATATAAAGTTCATTTAATTCGGAGCTACGGCCTAGAAGATATGAGCAAAACAAGTTAAACATGGTAGTGGTGCAAATGCAGGCAAAACATAATCACAATCACTCCAGAACATGGATGCAACAAGGTAATATGAAACTACATGCCAAACCAAGCAAGATTTATAGAGCACGCTCAAAACGGAGCAACGGTTCAACATATACACACGAAGCAAATTTCAAACACAAACTGCCCCAAACAGCCACTAGGCACTTTTCAATCAAGGAAACAACATGGTAAAGGAAACATATGAGCACAAACATGATATGCACTTAAAGTACAAATTGCATGCCTCAGTTATCATCAAGATTCAGGTTCATAGGCGTCAAAATCAATCCAACATTATCAAAGCAAAATGCAACTTTATAACACAGGTTATGACTTTGTGAAAACAGGGCATACATGTGAGCAGGAATAACATGTTGACATGTTGGAGGCATGAAACGATGATGCTACAATGCAATATCATAGAAACCAAAAGCACGGAATTAAATTCCAGGTTATACATGGCAAAACATGATATTAATAATCTCCATATAACCCCTAGATCAATGGCATTCATCAAGACAAGATTGCAAGTCATAACAGATTCTCAGACTTGGTGAAAAACAGAAGGCTGAAAACAGATTCATGATGCATAGTTTGAGACAACAAAAGTATATGCAACAGGAATATTTCATGGCATCCAAGGGCATGGTAAGCATGCACAGGTAGAGCACTATAAAACAGATCACTGAGCTACTGCTAAAAACCAATAGAACATGCTCAAATCATCATGGAAAAAATGCAAATGATAACAGATTCACAGACTGGAATTTACTGGACATGACAGAAACAGCGACAAGTAGACATGTTTGCAAGCTTTGTTAACTGAACATAAAGCATATCGTGGCAAGTGAATGTACCCAATAGCACGAAGGCATATTTTTGCAGCTACTCATGGCCAGAACATGGTCATAGGATGCATATAACACTAGGTATTCACATGGAAAAACTGAACTTACTGATAACAGGCTGACAGAAACATTATTTATCAATTTTAGAGCATGGTAATGATAAGCTACAGCAGGCCATAATTGCAAACAAGGGCATGGATTGATAGAGCATAACAAGATTTACTAGTATCATCAAGTTAACATGGCAATATAATGTAGCAGGTTCAGACAGCAGAAATCACAAGGTCACTAAAATCAGCAACAACAAGTACCCCACTTTGCAAGCTTGTTTTAATCAACACATGGAATATCATGAAGAATGGATTGCACCACTACAAAGATAGCATTATTATGCTTCTAAAACATGTTGGCATGATGCTCAAAAGAAAATCACACAAAATGTTATGAAAAAGACAAATAGGCAACTTATAGCAGTTTTCAGCAGGTTGTAACATTTAGCACTTTCGCAACGAGGATTAAGGCATCAAGATGAACAGTAACATGCAAGCAAACTAGACCACCATGTAGAGCATCAGGAGGTGAACAATTTGACATATCATACAAGCAAAATGGAGCTGCATGCACAAAGTTATAGCAATTCAAACATGCACACATCATGCTAAAATTCTGGGAAAGAATTTGACCTCGGGGAAAGTGGATGACGCGGATCGGGACGGCGAGATCCAGGGCCCCCAGGGCGCGTTTGGTTCGGGGTTCTGGGGTGGACGTGCCAGATTGGGACGGGGTGGTCCCGACCGAGCTCATTGCCGGCCATAGCGGGGTCGAGGGAGGTGGCGGGCGCAGCTCCGGCGAGGGGCTGTGTCGGTCTCAAAACCGGTGGATCTCGGGTAGGGGTCCCGAACTGTGCATCTAAGGTCGATGGTAACAGGAGACAGGGGACACGATGTTTACCCAGGTCCGGGCCCTCTCTATGGAGGTAATACCCTACTGCTTGATTGATCTTGATGAATATGAGTATTACAAGAGTTGATCTACCACGAGATCGTAATGGCTAAACCCTAAGAGCCTAGCTTGTATGACTATGGTAATGAGTATCTCCCCCTCTCCGGACTAAGTCCTCTGGTTTATATAGACACCGGGAGGATCTAGGGTTACCCAAGGTCGGTTACAAAGAAAGGAATCTACATATTCGGTCGCCAAGCTTGCCTTCCACGCGAAGGAGAGTCCTATCCGGACACGGGTGCAGTCTTCGGTCTGTGTATCTTCACAGCCCATCAGTCCGGCCCATGGCGAACAGGCCGGACGCCCGAGGACCCCTTAGTCCATGACTCCCTCGGATGCCCCCGAACCAGGCTTTAATGACGAGGTGTTCGGCGCGCAGATTGTCTTTGGCATTGCAAGGTGGGTTCCCCCTCCGACGGCTTCAAAGTAATGTATTCGACTTTTAATTCAATGCTGCACCCCTCGGCTTCTGTGCATCGATGACTTCAATTTCCATGTGTCGGGCGAGAGCGGACAGTCGGGGTATTTTTTGCAAATAACACACTGGCCATGCAAGAAAGAATGTCTATTTAAAGAGATTGGGTCCCAGATCCATTCGGCACTACGTGGAGAAAATCCTCAGAGATTGCCAGGAAAGACCATTCCAATATGGCTACCATTCCCAGCTCCTCCCCCCGTTCCGACCCAGAGAAAGGTGAGTGGGAGAGGTGCTCTGTGTCCCACAATCAATTGGCGAAGTTGCAAATGCAGGGATTTCTCCCCCTGCGGATCTGGTCCCTGTTCGAACAGGGTTGGCCTCCTTCAACGGCAAAACCCAGGCGGAGGATTTCCCCAATCCATCTGCGGGGGAATGAGTGGGCTTCGTCCCCTATCTGCTGAGGGGCGTCGGATTTACAATTCACCCATTCCTCCAAGGGTTTCTAGAGTATTATGGCCTCCAGCTGCACAATTTTACCCCAGCCTCCATTCTGCACATTGCGGGTTATGTCTCTTTATGCGAACAATTCCTGGGTTGTGAGGCCCATTTTGATCTATGGAGAAAGTTGTTTTGTTTTTTCCCGCGCAACCACGAGGGATCGATATTTGAAGTGGGCGGGGCCAAAATATGGCGTATTGCTGAGACCGGATACCTATCCGGCACACCGAAGAAAGCTTCCGAAGAGTGGACCTCTGAGTGGTTTTACATTGATGACGTCGTACTTCCAGATCCAGTCCGGAGAGATCTCCCCGAGTTTGCAAGTGTTCCTCTGAAAAAGCGCCACAGCTGGCGCCCTCGGAGCCCCGAGGAGGAAGATAGTGCGGAAGTTCGCCAACTCCTGAGCAAGATCAGGACGCTTGCCCAGTCCGGGTATACGATAGTTGAAGTGATGGCGACCTCTGATACGTCTCCAACGTATCTATAATTTTTGATTGCTTTATGCTATATTATATTCTGTTTTGGATGATTAATGGGCTTTGTTATACACTTTTATATTATTTTTGGGACTAACCTATTAACCGGAGGACCAGCCCAAATTGTTGTTTTTTGCCTATTTCGGAGTTTCGTAGAAATAGAATATCAAACGGAGTCCAAACGGAATGAAACCTTCGGGAACGTGATTTTCGGAACAAACATGATCCAGAGGACTTGGAGTCTACGTCAAGAAATCAACCAGGAGATCACGAGGCAGGGGGCGCGCCTACCCCTCTGGGCGCGCCCTCCACCCTCGTGGGGCCCATGTTGCTCCACCGACGTACTTCTTCCTCCTATATATACCTACGTACCCCCAAACCAACAGAAGCATCCACGAAAACCTAATTCCACCGCCGCAACCTTCTGTACCCGTGAGATCCCATCTTGGGGCCTTTTTCGGCGTCCTGCCGGAGGGGGCATTGATCACGGAGGGCTTCTACATCAACACCATAGCCTCTCCGATGATGTGTGAGTAGTTTACCTCAGACCTTCGGGGCCATAGTTATTAGCTAGATGGCTTCTTCTCTCTCTTTGGATCTCAATACAAAGTTCTCCACGATTCTCGTGGAGATCTATTCGATGTAATCTTCTTTTGCGGTGTGTTTGTTGAGACCGATGAATTGTGGGTTTATGATCAAGTTTATCTATGAACAATATTTGAATCTTCTCTGAATTCTTTTATGTATGATTGGTTATCTTTGCAAGTCTCTTCGAATTATCAGTTTGGTTTGGCCTACTAGATTTATCTTTCTTGCAATGGGAGAAGTGCTTAGCTTTGGGTTCAATCTTGTGGTGTCCTTTCCCAGTGATAGCAGGGGCAGCAAGGCACGTATTGTATTGTTGCCATCGAGGATAACAAGATGGGGTTTATATCATATTGCATGAGTTTATCCCTCTACATCATGTCATCTTACTTAAAGCATTACTTTGTCCTTTTGAACTTAATACTCTAGATGCATGCTGGATAGCGGTCGATGTGTGGAGTAATAGTAGTAGATGCAGGCAGGAGTTGGTCTACTTGTCACGGACGTGATGCCTATATACATGATCATACCTAGATATTCTCATAACTATGCTCAATTCTATCAATTGCTCAACAGTAATTTGTTCACCCACCGTAATACTTATGCTCTTGACAGAAGCCACTAGTGAAACCTATGCCCCCCGGGTCTATTTTCCATCATATTAATCTTCCAACACTTAGCTATTTTTATTGCCTTTTATTTTACTTTGCATCTTTATTATAAAAATACCAAAAATATTATCTTATCATATCTATCAGAACGCACTTTCCTAAGTGACCGCGAAGGGATTGAAAACCCCTTTATTGTGTTGGTTGCGAGGTTTTTATTTGTTTGTGTAGGTGCGAGGGACTTGAGCGTGGCCTCTGTTGGGGATCATAGCAGAAATTTAAAATTTTCTACGCATCACCAAGATCCATCTATGGAGTTTACTAGCAACGAGAGGGAAGGAGTGCATCTACATACCCTTGTAGATCGCGAGCGGAAGCGTTCAAGTGAACGGGGTTGATGGAGTCGTACTCGTCGTGATCGAAATCACCGATGACCGAGCGCCGAACGGACGGCACCTCCGCGTTCAACACACGTACGGAGCAGCGACGTCTCCTCCTTCTTGATCCAGCAAGGGGGAAGGAGAGGTTGATGGAGATCCAGCAGCACGACGGCGTGGTGGTGGAAGTAGCGGGGATCTCGGAAGGGCTTCGCCAAGCACAGCGAGAGGGAGAGGTGTCACGGGAGGGAGAGGGAGGCGCCAGGGGCTGTGGTACGGCTGCCCTCCCTCCCCCCTATTTATAGGGGTCTTGGGGGGCGCCGGCCCCCTGGAGATACCATCTATGGGGGGCGGCGGCCAAGGGGGGAACTTGACACGCAAGTCAAGTGGGGCGCCCCCCACCCCCAGGGTTTCCAACCCTAGGCGCAGGGGAGGCCCAAGGCGGGCGCACCAGCCCACGAGGGGCTGGTTCCCCTCCCACTTCAGCCCATGGGGCCCTCTGGGATAGGTGGCCCCACCCGATGGACCCCCGGGACCGTTCCGGTGGTCCCGGTACAATACCGGTGACCCCCGAAACTTTCCCGGTGGCCGAAACTGGACTTCCTATATATAATTCTATACCTCTGGACCATTCCGGAACTCCTCGTGACGTCCGGGATCTCATCCGGGACTCCGAACAACTTTCGGGTTTCCGCATACTAATATCTCTACAACCCTAGCGTCACCGAACCTTAAGTGTGTAGACCCTACGGGTTCGGGAGACATGCAGACATGACCGAGACGACTCTCCGGTCAATAACCAACAGCGGGATCTGGATACCCATGTTGGCTCCCACATGTTCCTCGATGATCTCATCGGATGAACCACGATGTCGAGGATTCAATCAATCCCGTATACAATTCCCTTTGTCAATCGGTACATTACTTGCCCGAGATTCGATCATCGGTATCCCAATACCTTGTTCAATCTCGTTACCGGCAAGTCACTTTACTCGTACCGTAATGCATGATCCCGTGACCAACCACTTGGTCACTTTGAGCTCATTATGATGATGCATTACCGAGTGGGCCCAGAGATACCTCTCCATCATACGGAGTGACAAATCCCAGTCTCGATCCGTGTCAACCCAACAGACACTTTCAGAGATACCTGTAGTGCACCTTTATAGTCACCCAGTTACGTTGTGATGTTTGGTACACCCAAAGCACTCTTACGGCATCCGGGAGTTACACGATCTCATGTTCTAAGGAAAAGATACTTGACAATTGGAAAAGCTCTAGCAAACGAACTACATGATCTTTGTGCTATGCTTACGATTGGGTCTTGTCCATCACATCATCCTCCTAATGATGTGATCCCGTTATTAATGACATCCAATGTCCATAGTCAGGAAACCATGACTATCTGTGCATCAACGAGCTAGTCAACTAGAGGCTCACTAGGGACATGTTGTGGTCTATGTATTCACACATGTATTACGATTTCCGGATAACACAATTATAGCATGAACAATAGACAATTATCATGAACAAGGAAATATAATAATAACCATTTTATTATTGCCTCTAGGGCATATTTCCAACAGTCTCCCACTTGCACTAGAGTCAATAATCTAGTTACATTGTGATGAATCGAACACCCATAGAGTTCTGGTGTTGATCATGTTTTGCTCTAGGGAGAGGTTTAGTCAACGGATCTGCTACATTCAGGTCTGTATGCACTTTACAAATATCTATGTCTCCATTTTGAACACTTTCACGAATGGAGTTGAAGCGACGCTTGATATGCCTGGTCTTCCTGTGAAACCTGGGCTCCTTGGCAAGGGCAATAGTTCCAGTTTTGTCACAGAAGAGAGTCATCGGGCCCGACGCATTGGGAATCACCCCTAGGTCGGTAATGAACTCCTTTATCCATATTGCTTCCTGTGCTGCCTCTGAGGCCGCGATGTACTCCGCTTCACATGTAGATCCCGCCAGAACGCTTTGCTTGCAACTGCACCAGCTTGCTACCCCTCCATTCAAAATGTACACGTATCCGGTTTGTGACTTAGAGTCATCCAGATCTGTGTCGAAGCTAGCGTCGACGTAACCCTTTACGACGAGATCTTCGTCACCTCCATATACGAGAAACATATCCTTAGTCCTTTTCAGGTACTTCAGGACATTCTTGACCGCTGTCAAGTGTTCCATGCTAGGATTACTTTGGTACCTCCTACCAAACTTACGGCAAGGTTTACATCAGGTCTGGTACACAACATGGCATACATAATAGACCCTATGGCCGAGGCATAGGGGATGACACTCATCTTTTCTCTATCTTCTATCGTGGTCGGGCATTGAGCCGTGCTCAATTTCACACCTTGCAATACAGGCAAGAACCCCTTCTTGGACTGATCCATATTGAGCTTCTTCAATATCTTGTCAAGGTACGTACTCTATGAAAGACCAATGAGGCGTCTTAATCTATCTCTATAGATCTTGATGCCTAATATATAAGCGCTTCTCCAAGATCCTTCATTGAAAAACACTTATTCAAGTAGGACTTTATACTTTCCAAGAATTCTATATCATTTCCCATCAATAGTATGTCATCCACATATAATAAGAGAAATGCTACAGAGCTCCCACTCACTTTCTTGTAAACACAGGCTTCTCCATAAGTCTGTGTAAACCCAAACGCTTTGATCATCTCATCAAATCGAATGTTCCAACTCCGAGATGCTTGCACCAGCCCATAGATGGAGCGCTGGAGCTTGCATATCTTGTTAGCATTCTTAGGATCGACAAAACCTTCCGGCTGCATCATATACAATTCTTCCTTAAGAAAGCCGTTAAGGAATACCGTTTTGACGTCCATTTGCCAAATCTCAAAATCATAGAATGCGGCAATTGCTAACATGATTCGGACAGACTTCAGCTTCGCTACGGGTGAGAAAGTCTCATCGTAGTCAACCCCTTGAACTTGTCGATAACCCTTAGCGACAAGTCGAGCCTTATAGATGGTCACATTACCATCCGCGTCTGTCTTCTTCTTAAATATCCATTTATTTTCTATGGCTCGCCGATCATCGGGCAAGTCAGTCAAAGTCCATACTTCGTTTTCATACATGGATCCTATCTCGGATTGCATGGCTTCAAGCCAATTGTTGGAATCCGGGCCCGCCATCGCTTCTTCATAGTTCGAAGGTTCACCGTTGTCTAACAACATGATTTCCAGGACAGGGTTGCCGTACCACTCTGGTGCGGAACGTGTCCTTGTGGACCTACAAAGTTCAGCAGTAACTTGATCCGAAGCTTCATGATCATCATCATTAACTTCCTCCCCAGTCGGTGTAGGCACCACAGGAACATCTTCCCGCGTTGCGCTACTTTCCGGTTCGGAAGGGGTGACTCTCACCTCATCAAGTTCCACTTTCCTCCTACTTATTTCTTTCGAGAGAAACTCTTTCTCCAGAAAGGACCCGTTCTTGGCAACAAAGATCTTGCCTTCGGATCTGAGGTAGAAGGTATACCCAATAGTTTCCTTGGGGTATCCTATGAAGACGCATTTCTCCGACTTGGGTTCGAGCTTTTCAGGTTGAAGTTTCTTGACATAAGCATCGCATCCCCAAACTTTTAGAAACGACAGCTTAGGTTTCTTCCCAAACCATAATTCATACGGTGTCGTCTCAACGGATTTCGACGGAGCCCTATTTAAAGTGAATGCGGCAATCTCTAAAGCATAGCCCCAAAATGAGAGCGGTAGATCGGTAAGAGACATCATAGATCGCACCATATCCAATAGAGTGCAATAACGACGTTCGGACACACCATTTCGCTGAGGTGTTCCAGGCGGCGTTAGTTGTGAAACGATTCCACATTTCCTTAAGTGTGTGCCAAATTCGTGACTCAAATATTCTCCTCCACGATCTGATCGTAAGAACTTTATTTTCCTTTCACGTTGATTCTCAACCTCATTCTAAAATTCCTTGAACTTTTCAAAGGTCTCAGACTTGTGTTTCATTAGGTAGACATGCCCATATCTACTCAAGTCATCAGTGAGAGTGAGAACATAACGATAGCCACCGCGAGCCTCAACACTCATTGGACCGCACACATCAGTATGTATGATTTCCAATAAGTTGGTTGCTCGCTCCATTGTTCCGGAGAACGGAGTCTTGGTCATCTTACCCATGAGGCATGGTTCGCACGTGTCAAATGATTCGTAATCAAGAGACTCCAAAAGTCCATCTGCATGGAGCTTCTTCATGCGTTTGACACCAATGTGACCAAGACGGCAGTGCCACAAGTATGTGGGACTATCGTTATCAACTTTACATCTTTTGGTATTCACACTATGAATATGTGTAACATCACGTTTGAGATTCATCAAGAATAAACCATTGACCAGCGGGGCATGACCATAAAACATATCTCTCATATAAATAGAACAACGATTATTCTCGGATTTAAATGAGTATCCATCTCGAATTAGACGAGATCCTGATACAATGTTCATGCTCAAAGCTGGCACTAAATAACAATTATTGAGGTTTAAAACTAATCCCGTAGGTAAATGTAGAGGTAGCGTGACGACGGCGATCACATCGACCTTGGAACCATTCCCGACGCGCATCGTCACCTCGTCCTTCGCCAGTCTCCGTTTATTCCGCAGCTCCTGTTTTGAGTTACAAGTATGAGCAACAGTACCGGTATCAAATACCCAGGAGCTACTACGAGTACTGGTAAGGTACACATCAATTACATGTATATCACATATACCTTTGGTGTTGCCGCCTTCTTGTCCGCTAAGTATTTGGGGCAGTTCCGCTTCCAGTGACCACTTCCCTTGCAATAAAAGCACTCAGTCTCAGGCTTGGGTCCATTCTTCGGCTTCTTCCCGGCAACTGGCATACCGGGCGCGGCAACTCCCTTTCCGTCCTTCTTGAAGTTCTTCTTACCCTTGCCTTTCTTGAACTTAGTGGTTTTATTCACCATCAACACTCGATGTTCCTTTCTGATCTCCACCTCCGCTGATTTCAGCATTGAATATACCTCAGGAATGGTCTTTTCCATCCCCTGCATATTGAAGAAGTTCATCACAAAGCTCTTGTAGCTCGGTGGAAGCGACTGAAGGATTCTGTCAATGACCGCGTCATCCGGGAGATTAACTCCCAGCTGAGTCAAGCAGTTGTGCAACCCAGACATTTTGAGTATGTGCTCACTGACAGAACTGTTTTCCTCCATCTTACAACTGAAGAACTTGTCGGAGACTTCATATCTCTCGAACCGGGCATGAGCTTGGAAAACCATTTTCTGCTCTTCGAACATCTCATATGCTCCGTGTTGCTCAAAACGCTTTTGGAGCCCCGGTTCTAAGCTGTAAAGCATGCCACACTGAACGAGGGAGTAATCATCAGCACGCTGCTGCCAAGCGTTCATAACGTCTTGGTTCTCTGGGATGGGTGCGTCACCTAGCGGTGCTTCTAGGACATAATCTTTCTTGGCAGCTATGAGGATGATCCTCAGGTTCCGGACCCAGTCCGTATAGTTGCTGCCATCATCTTTCAGCTTGGTTTTCTCTAGGAACACGTTGAAGTTGAGAGCAACATGGGCCATTTGATCTACAAGACATATTGTAAAGATTTTAGACTAAGTTCATGATAATTAAGTTCATCTAATCAAATTATTCAATGAACTCCCACTTAGATAGACATCCCTCTAGTCATCTAAGTGAAACATGATCCGAGTTAACTAGGCCATGTCCGATCATCACGTGAGACGGACTTGTCAACATCGGTGAACATCTTCATGTTGATCGTATCTTCTATACGACTCATGCTCGACCTTTCGGTCTTCCGTGTTCCGAGGCCATGTCTGTACATTCTAGGCTCGTCAAGTCAGCCTAAGTGTATTGCGTGTGTTCCGAGGCCATGTCTGTACATGCTAGGCTCGTCAACACCCGTTGTATGCGAACGTTAGAATCTATCACACCCGATCATCACGTGGTGCTTCGAAACAACGAGCCTTCACAACGGTGCACAGTTAGGGGGAACACTTTTTTGAAATTATTATAAGGGATCATCTTACTTACTACCGTCGTTCTAAGCAAATAAGATGTAAAACATGATAAACATCACATGCAATCAAATAGTGACATGATATGGCCAATATCATTTTGCTCCTTTTGATCTCCATCTTCGGGGCGCCATGATCATCTTCGTCACCGGCATGACACCATGATCTCCATCATCGTGTCTTCATGAAGTTTTCACGCCAACGATTACTTCTACTTCTATGGCTAACGTGTTTAGCAATAAAGTAAAGTAATTTACATGGTGTTATTCAATGACACGCAGGTCATACAAAAATAAAGACAACTCCTATGGCTCCTGCCGGTTGTCATACTCATCGACATGCAAGTCGTGATTCCTATTACAAGAACATGATCAATCTCATAGATCACATATATCTCATTCATCACATCCTTTTGGCCATATCACATCACAAGGCACATGCTGCAAAAACAAGTTAGACGTCCTCTAATTGTTGTTGCATGTTTTTACGTGGCTTCTATAGGTTTCTAGCAAGAACGTTTCTTACCTACGTAAAACCACAACATGATATGCCAATTTCTATTTACCCTTCATAAGGACCCTTTTCATCAAATCTGTTCCGACTAAAGTGGGAGAGACAGACACCCGCTAGCCACCTTATGCAACTAGTGCATGTCAGTTGGTGGAACCTGTCTCACGTAAGCGTACGTGTAAGGTCGGTCCGGGCCGCTTCATCCCACGATGCCGCCGAAACAAGATAAGACTAGTAGTGGCAAGAAAAATTGACAACATCTACGCCCACAACTGCTTTGTGTTCTACTCGTGCATAGAAACTACGCATAGGCCTGGCTCATGATGCCACTATTGGGGATCGTAGCAGAAATTTAAATTTTTCTACGCATCACCAAGATCCATCTATGGAGTTTACTAGCAACGAGAGGGAAGGAGTGCATCTACATACCCTTGTAGATCGCGAGCGGAAGCGTTCAAGTGAACGGGGTTGATGGAGTCGTACTCGTCGTGATCCAAATCACCGATGACCGAGCGCCGAACGGACGGCACCTCCGCGTTCAACACACGTACGGAGCAGCAACGTCTCCTCCTTCTTGATCCATCAAGGGGGAAGGAGAGGTTGATGGAGATCCAGCAGCACGACGGCGTGGTGGTGGAAGTAGCGGGGATCTCGGCAGGGCTTCGCCAAGCACAGCGAGAGGGAGAGGTGTCACAGGAGGGAGAGGGAGGCGCCAGGGGCTGTTGTACGGCTGCCCTCCCTCCCCCCTATTTATAGGGGTCCTGGGGGGGCGCCGGCCCCCTGGAGATCCCATCTGTGGGGGGGGGGGGGGGCGGCGGCCAAGGGGGGGACTTGCCGCCCAAGTCATGTGGGGCGCCCCCCCACCCCCAGGGTTTCCAACCCTAGGCGTAGGGGAGGCCCGCCAGGGGCTGGTTCCCCTCCCACTTCAGCCCATGGGGCCCTCCGGGATAGGTGGCCCCACCCGGTGGACCCCCGGGACCCTTCCGGTGGTCCCGGTACAATACCGGTGACCCCCGAAACTTTCCCGGTGGCCGAAACTGGACTTCCTATATATAATTCTTCACCTCCGGACCATTCTGGAACACCTCGTGACGTCCAAGATCTCATCCGGGACTCCGAACAACTTTCGGGTTTCCGCATACTAATATCTCTACAACCCTAGCGTCACCGAACCTTAGGTGTGTAGACCCTACGGGTTCGGGAGACATGCAGACATGACCGAGACGACTCTCCGGTCAATAACCAACAGCGGGATCTGGATACCCATGTTGGCTCCCACATGTTCCTCGATGATCTCATCGGATGAACCACGATGTCGAGGATTCAATCAATCCCGTATACAATTCCCTTTGTCAATCGGTACGTTACTTGCCCGAGATTCGATCGTCGGTATCCCAATACCTTGTTCAATCTCGTTACCGGCAAGTCACTTTACTCGTACCGTAATGCATGATCCCGTGACCAACCACTTGGTCACTTTGAGCTCATTATGATGATGCATTACCAAGTGGGCCCAGAGATACCTCTCCGTCATACGGAGTGACAAATCCCACTCTCGATCCGTGTCAACCCAACAGACACTTTCAGAGATACCTGTAGTGCACCTTTATAGTCACCCAGTTACGTTGTGACGTTTGGTACACCCAAAGCACTCTTACGGCATCCGGGAGTTACGCGATCTCATGGTCTAAGGAAAAGATACTTGACAATTGGAAAAGCTCTAGCAAACGAACTACACGATCTTTGTGCTATGCTTAGGATTGGGTCTTGTCCATCACATCATTCTCCTAATGATGTGATCCCGTTATCAATGACATCCAATGTCCATAGTCAGGAAACCATGACTATCTGTTGATCAACGAGCTAGTCAACTAGAGGCTCACTAGGGACATGTTGTGGTCTATGTGTTCACACATGTATTACGATTTCCGGATAACACAATTATAGCTTGAACAATAGACAATTATCATGAACAAGGAAATATAATAATAACCATTTTATTATTGCCTCTAGGGCATATTTCCAACGGCCTCCTACTGGATTGATACCTTGGTTCTCAAAAACTGAGGGAAATACTTACGCTACTTTACTACATCACCCTTTCCTCTTCAAGGGAAAACCAACGCAGTGCTCAAGAGGTAGCAACAAGGATTTCTGGCGCCGTTGTCGGGGAGGCTTACACCAAGTCAAGTCAAGATTTGATTTCCCATCAACGAGCCATTTCTGGCGCCGTTGCCGGGGAGTCTACGCAAAAGTCAACATACCAAGTACCCATCACAAACTCTTATCTCCCGCATTACATTATTTGCCATTTGCCTCTCGTTTTCCTCTCCCCCACTTCACCCTTGCCATTTTATTCGCCCTCGCCTTTCCGTTCGCCTCTTTTTCTCTCGCTACTTGTTTGCTCGTGTGTTGGATTGCTTGCTTGTCACGATGGCTCAAGATAATACTAAATTGTGTGACTTTACCAATACCAGCAACAATGATTTTCTTAGCACTCCGATTGCTCCCCTTACCGATACTGAATCTTGTGAAATTAATGCTGCTTTGTTGAATCTTGAAATGAAAGATCAATTCGCCGGCCTTCCTAGTGAAGATGCCACTACCCATCTAAATAGCTTCGTTGATTTGTGTGATCTGCAAAAGAAGAAAGCTGTGGACAATGATATTGTTAAATTGAAGCTATTTCCTTTTTCGCTTAGAGATCGTGCTAAAGCTTGGTTTTCGTCTTTGCCTAAAAATAGTATTGATTCTTGGAATAAGTGCAAAGATGCTTTTACCTCTAAGTATTTTCCTCCCGCTAAGATCATCTCTCTTAGAAATGATATTATGAATTTTAAGCAACTTGATCATGAACATGTTGCACAAGCATGGGAGAGGATGAAATTAATTATACGTAATTGCCCTACACATGGTTTGAATTTGTGGATGATTATACAAAAATTTTATGCTGGATTGCATTTTGCTTCTAGAAATCTTTTAGATTCGGCCGCGGGAGGCACTTTTATGGAAATCACTTTAGGAGAAGCTACTAAATTCCTAGATAATATTATGGTTAATTATTCTCAATGGCACACTGAAAGGTCTACTAGCAAAAGGTGCATGCGATAGAAGAAATTAATGTTTTGAGTGGAAAGATGGATGAACTTATGAAATTATTTGCTAATAAAAGTGTTTCTTCTGATCCTAATGATATGCCTTTGTCTACTTTGATTGAAAATAATAATGAATCTATGGATGTGAATTTTGTTGGTAGGAATAATTTTGGTAACAACGCGTATAGAGGAAACTTTAATCCTAGGCCGTATCCTAGTAATCCCTCTAATAATTATGGTAATTCCTACAACAATTCTTATGGAAATTTTAATAATATGCCCTCTAAATTTGAGACTAGTGTTAAAGAATTTATGAATTCGCAAAAGAATTTCAATTCCTTGCTTGAAGAAAAGTTGCCTAAGATTGATGAATTGGCTAGGAACATTGATAGAATTTCTCTTGATGTTGATTCCTTGAAACTTAGATCTATCCCACCTAAGCATGATATCAATGAGTCTCTCAAGGCCATGAGAATTTCCATTGATGAGTGCAGAGAAAGAACCGCTAGGATGCGTGCTAAGAAAGATTGCTTTTTGAAGGCGTGTTCTTCTAATTTTTATGAGAATAAAGATGAAGATCTAAAAGTTATTGATGTGTCCCCTATTAAATCTTGTTTTCCAATATGAATCTTGATAATGATGGGACTGATTATGAGCCACCTTTACCTAGAAGGCGTCCCAAAAATTCAGAGTTTTTAGATCTTGATGCAAAAATTGGTAAAAGTGGGATTGAAGAGATCAAAACTCTAGATATTAATGAACCCACTATTTTGGATTTCAAGGAATTTAATTATGATAATTGCTCTTTGATAGATTGTATTTCCTTGTTTCAATCCGTGCTAAATTCTCCACATGCTTATAGTCAACATAAAGCTTTTACTAAACATATCGTTGATGCAATCTTATGAAGAAAAACTTGAGTTGGAAGTTTCTATCCCTAGAAAACTTTATGATGAGTGGGAATCTACTATTAAAATTAAAATTAAAGATCATGAATGCTATACTTTGCGTGATTTGGGTGCTAGTGTTTCCACGATTCCAAAAGCTTTGTGTGATTTGCTAGGTTTCCGTGAATTTGATGATTGTTCTTTGAACTTGCACCTTGTGGATTCCACCATTAAGAAACCTATGGGAAGAATTAATGATGTTCTTATTGTTGCAAATAGGAACTATGTTCTCGTAGATTTTATTGTTCTTGACATAGATTGCAATCCTTCATGTCCTATTATTCTTGGTAGACCTTTCCTTAGAACGATTGGTGCAATTATTGATATGAAGGAAGGAAATATTAGATTCCAATTTCCGTTAAAGAAAGGCATGGAACACTTTCCTAGAAAGAAAATTAAACTACCATATGAATCTATTATGAGAGCCACTTATGGATTGCCTACCAAAGATGGCAATACGTAGATCTATCCTTGCTTTTATGCCTAGCTAGGGGCGTTAAACGATAGCGCTTGTTGGGAGGCAACCCAATTTTATTTTTAGTTTTTTTGCTTTTTGCTTCTGTTTAGGAATAAATCTTTGATCTAGCCTCTGGTTAGATTTTTTTTATGTTTTAATTAGTGTTTGTGCCAAGTTAAACCTATAGGATCTTCTTGGATGATAGTTATTTGATCTTGCTGAAAATTCCAGAAACTTTCTGTTCACGAAAACAATTATTAAAAATCACCAGAACGTGATAAAATATTGATTCCAATTGCAGCACATCAATAAGAAAATTGTCTAGGTCTTCCTATTTTGGTAGATGTTTTGGAGTTCCAGAAGTTTGCGTTAGTTACAGATTACTACAGACTATTCTGTTTTTGACAGATTCTGTTTTTCGTGTGTTGTTTGCTTATTTTGATGAATCTATGGCTAGTAAAATAGTTTATAAACCATAGAGAAGTTGGAATACAGTAGGTTTAACACCAATATAAATAAAGAATGAGTTCATTACAGTACCTTGAAGTGGTGTTTTGTTTTCTTTCGCTAACGGAGCTCACGAGATTTTCTGTTAAGTTTTGTGTTGTGAAGTTTTCAAGTTTTGTGTAAAAGATTTGATGGATTATGGAACAAGGAGTGGCAAGAGCCTAATCTTGGGGATGCCCATGGCACCCCAAGATAATCTAAGGAAACCAAAAAGCCAAATCTTGGGGATGCCCCGGAAGTCATCCCCTCTTTCGTCTATTTCCATCTGTAACTTTACTTGGAGCTATATTTTTATTCACCACATGATATGTATTTTGCTTGGAGCGTCTTGTATGATTTGAGTCTTTGCTTTTTAGTTTACCACAATCATCTTTGCTGTACACACCTTTTGAGAGAGACACACATGATTCAGAATTTGTTAGAATACTCTATGCGCTTCGCTTATATCTTTTGAGCTATATAGTTTTTGCTCTAGTGCTTCACTTATACTTTTAGAGCACGGCGGTGGTTTTGTTTTATAGAAACTATTATTCTCTCATGCTTCACTTATATTATTTTGAGAGTCTTAAACAGCATGGTAATTTGCTTAAATTGGGAAATTAATCCTAATATGCTAAGTATTCAAGACTAGTAAAAACTTTCTTATGAGTGTGCTGAATACTAAGAGAAGTTTGATGCTTGATGATTGTTTTGAGATATGGAGGTAGTGATCTTAAAGTTGTGCTAGTTGAGTAGTTGTGAAATTGAGAAATACTTGTGTTGAAGTTTGCAAGTCCCGTAGCATGCACGTATGGTAAACGTTATGTAACAAACTTGAAACATGAGGTGTTCTTTGATTGTCTTCCTTATGAGTTGCTGTCGGGGACGAGCGATGGTCTTTTCCTACCAATCTATCCCCATAGGAGCATGCGCACAGTGCTTGGTTTTTGATGACTTGTAGATTTTTGCAGTAAGTATGTGAGTTCTTTATGACTAATGTTGAGTCCATGGATTATACGCACTCTTACCCTTCCATCATTGCTAGCCTCTTCGGTACCGTGCATTGCCCTTTCTCACACTGAGAGTTGGTGCAAACTTCGCCGGTGCATCCAAACCCCGTGATATGATACGCTCTGTCACACATAAACCTCCTTATATCTTCCTCAAAACAGCCACCATACCTACCTATTATGGCATTTCCATAGCCATTCCGAGATATATTGTCATGCAACTTTCCACCGTTCTATTTATCATGACACGTTCATCATTGTCACATTGCTTTGCATGATCACGTACTTGACATCGTATTTGTGGCAAAGCCACCGTTCATAATTTTTCATACATGTCACTCTTGATTCATTGCCTATCCCGGTATACAGCCGGAGGCATTCATATATAGTCATACTTTGTTCTAGTATCGAGTTGTAATCATTGAGTTGTAAATAAATAGAAGTGTGATGATCATCATTCATAAAGCATTGTCCCAATAAAAAAAGAGAAAGGCCAAATAAAAAAAGGAAGGCCCAAAAAAAGAGAAAATAAAAAGGGACAATGCTACTATCCTTTTTTCCACACTTGTGCTCAAAGTAGCACCATGATTTTCATGATAGAGAGTCTCTTGTTTCATCACTTTCATATACTAGTTGGAATTTTTCATTATAAAACTTGGCTTGTATATTCCAACAATGGGCTTCCTCAAATGCCCTAGGTCTTCGTGAGCAAGCAAGTTGGATGCACGCCCACTTAGTTTCTTTTGTTGAGCTTTCATGCATTTATAGCTCTAGTGCATCTGTTGCATGGCAATCCCTACTCCTTGCATTAACATCAGTCGATGGGAATCTCCATAGCCCGTTAATTAGCCGCGTTGATATGAGACTTTCTCCTTTTTTGTCTTCTCGACATAACCCCCATCATTATATTCTATTCCACCCATAGTGCTATATCCATGGCTCACGCTCATGTATTGCGTGAAGGTTGAAAAAGTTTGAGATTACTAAAGTATGAAACAATTGCTTGGCTTGACATCGGGGTTGTGCATGATGAGAGCATTCTTGTGTGACCGAAATGGAGCATTACTAAACTATATGATTTTGTAGGGATGAACTTTCTTTGGCCATGTTATTTTGAGAAGACATAATTGCTTAGTTAGTATGCTTGAAGTATTATTGCTTTTATGTCAATATTAAACTTTTATCTTGAATCTTTCGGATCTGAATATTCATACCACAATTAAGAGGGTTACATTAAAAAATTATGCCAAGTAGCATTCCGCATCAAAAATTCTGTTTTTATCATTTACCTACTCGAGGAAAAGTCGGAATTAAGCTTGGGGATGCTTGATATGTCTCCAACGTATCTATAATTTTTTATTGCTTCATGCTATATTATATTCTATTTTGGATGATTAATGGGCTTTGTTATACACATTTATATTATTTTTGGGACTAACCTATTAACCGGAGGCCCAGCCCAAATTGCTGGTTTTGCCTATTTCAGAGTTTCGCAGAAAAAGAATATCAAACGGAGTCCAAACGGGATGAAACCTTCGGGAACGTGGTTTTCAGAACAAACGTGATCCAGCGGACTTGGAGTCTACGTCAAGAAATCAACCAGGAGAGCATGAGGCAGGGGGCGCGCCCTCCACCCTCTTGGGGCCCATGTTGCTCCACCGACGTACTTCTTCCTCCTATATATACCTACGTATCCCCAAAACAACAAAAGCATCCACGAAAACCTAATTCCACCGCTGCAACCTTCTGTACCCATGAGATCCCATCTTGGAGCCTTTTCCAGCGTCCTGCCGGAGGGGGCATTGATCACGGAGGGCTTCTACATCAACACCCTCGCCTCTCCGATGATGTGTGAGTAGTTTACCTCAGACCTTCGGGTCCATAGTTATTAGCTAGATGGCTTCTTCTCTCTCTTTGGATCTCAATACAAAGTTCTCCATGATTCTCGTGGAGATCTATTCGATGTAATCTTCTTTTGCGGTCTGTTTGTTGAGACCGATGAATTGTGGGTTTATGATCAAGTTTATCTATGAACAATATTTGAATCTTCTCTGAATTATTTTATGTATGATTGGTTATCTTTGCAAGTCTCTTCGAATTATCAGTTTGGTTTGGCCTACTAGATTGATCTTTCTTGCAATGGGGGAAGTGCTTAGCTTTGGGTTCAATCTTGCGGTGTCCTTTCCCAGTGACAGCAGGGGCAGCAAGGCACGTATTGTATTGTTGCCATCGAGGATAACAAGATGGGGTTTATATCATATTGCATGAGCTTATCCCTCTACATCATGTCATCTTACTTAAAGAATTACTCTGTTCTTTTGAACTTAATACTCTAGATGCATGCTGGATAGCGGTCGATGTGTGGAGTAATAGTAGTAGATGCAGGCAGGAGTCGGTCTACTTGTCACAGACGTGATGCCTATATAAATGATCATACCTAGATATTCTCATAACTATGCTCAATTCTATCAATTGCTCAACAGTAATTTTTTCACCCACCGTAATACTTATGCTCTTGACAGAAGCCACTAGTGAAACCTATGGCCCTCGGGTCTATTTTCTATCATATTAATCTTCCAACACTTAGCTATTTTTATTGCCTTTTATTTTACTTTGCATCTTTATTATAAAAATACCAAAAATATTATCTTATAGTATCTATCAGATCTCACTCTCGTAAGTGACCGTGAAGGGATTGACAACCCCTTTATTGCGTTGGTTGCGAGGTTTTTATATGTTTCTGTAGGTGCGAGGGACCTGAGCGTGGCCTCCTACTGGATTGATACCTTGGTTCTCAAAAACTGAGGGAAATACTTACGCTACTTTACTGCATCACCCTTTCCTCTTCAAGGGAAAACCAACGTAGTGCTCAAGAGGTAGCAACCTCCATAGTACGGGGAGTCCAGCCACTCCAATACATAATACTTCCCATGTGGAACTACAATGGGGAAGATGACACCTCCCGCTGCAGCAGGAAAGGTCAGGACACCCCTGCGGCCATAGCCAAAATATTGGCCGAACTGTTCAAGGGTGAGGAAGAGGAGTTCCTGCGCATCACTCACAGAGAAGGATATTCCATGTACAGTCCTCCTAGCTGGGTGAGCCCCCAACTCTTTTGCTCTACTCATTCCACTCCCTGAGCTTTGTTCAATGAAATATTAACCCGTCCATTTATAACAGCACTGGCAAAGACTTCCGAGGGGCTTCACAGCCCCGCCCCGCAGCCCGAGGGCCACAATTGGGACCTTGACCCCGGATTCGTAGAGGATCCGGATATATTTGTGGTGCTTGAGAATGGGACGTTTTACCAAACGAGCTATGACGGCACAGAGGTGGCCATCATCGCCGACTATCCCGGTCTTCTCCCTGCTTCGCAGGTAAGTAATCAGGAGACACTTTGTCCGAGAGGGTTTTTCTGATACTTCCTCACCCACCGCACCATCCTGTGCTCAGAAGGGGAGGCGTTTGGCGCGTCGTGCTGCCCCAGGGGCATCTCCAAAGAGAGCAGCTCCCACGCCGGGCAGGCCTTCGAAGAGGAAGGAAAAGAGAGATACGGTTGGGCCTTCCTTGAAGAGGTATGGGTTCGCAACTATGCTCTTTTTAGTAGTCGCGTCCAACTGTGACTGATATGTTCATTTTGTATCAGGAGAAAGGTTCGACGGACTGTGTCCGGGGACCCGACCAGTCGTACTCCTAATAACCAAGATTCGGTCCCAGCTGAAGAGACGGGGCCTGACATGGGAGTGGTGCCGGACTGTCCTTATGCCGAGGGTTCGGACAATATGTCCGTCACCAATTCGGAAGTGGAGAGTGCCCTGAATCACCGGCGCTGGAGGGCCATTTTACGAGATCCTTGCTTCTCAAAAGAGGCGTTCGGTGCCTTCAGCTCGGCTGATGCATACATCCAAGCTGCTCGAGATGGGCTTAACAGAGCCACCGAGCAGCATTTGAAAGATGTGCAGGTAAGTTTACCTTGTGCGAATTTGATAACCATGTGCGAGTAGCCCCCGAGACTTGAAGCAGTTGGGACAAATGTTTTAAGGATCGTTGCATAACCAGGTTCTTACGGAGAAGAACAACCTGCTAGCCGAAGAGCTGGAGCAGTGCCGGACACAGCTAACTGCCGCTACCATCGAACTGGAAAAGTTCAAGAAGGCGTCCTCTGGTAATATTGTCCTCCATCGAGAAACGAAAAATTATATGCCAGCTGTCTTAAAACTGCTGCTTGTCTCATAACAGGATCATTGGACCAACTGGAAGAGGAGCTCAAACGAGCGAACAAGAGGCGAAGAGACAACATGCCACAGGTGAGCGTGTTCTGACCCGAATCATTGAGGAGAAAAACAAACTCCAGGATTCCAACACCAAACTGAGCAAAGAACTAAAAGATGCGCGAGCCCAGCTAGTCGACTTGGTGAAGGAAAACAAAAAGCTGCGAGGCGGCATGTTTAGTATGTGGCCGAATTTATCTTATGACCATTTGGAGGGGAAATTAGTTGATATAGCTATGATTGCAGGTATGTTGATGGGCCGTCCTGAAGAGGAGGTGTCCGGATCATCAAGTGATCTTCTGCAAGGGTTATCGCATTTGCACGAGCAAGCTCGGCAGGCAATGCGGAGTGTAGCCAAGGCCTTATGGCCATTTGCCTCCCCTCCAGGAAGTATGGAGAAACTTGTAGAGCTGTTCAAGGGAGCGCGGCAGCGTGTCCGACTATGGAAGACATTGGCATGCCGAGAGGGTGCGCGAGAGGCCTGGGCCATGGTAAAAACGCGGTATGCCAAGCTGGATCCGAATCACATGGCCCGAGTCGGACCGCTAGCACTACTGGAATCAGCTATTTTGCCGTCTGCCACGGCGGACGGCAAAGGCACGAACGGCGGACGGCAAAGGCCTTTGCCTTCAGCCGCGGACGGCAACAGGCTCCGACAAAGTAGGCTACGGTAAACAGCTACTTTGCCGTCTGCTTCCTGGCGGCTGACGGCAAAGGCCCTTTGCCGTCCGCCGCGGATGGCAAAGAGGGCGGACGGCAATAATTGTGCCTTCAGTCCGTTAAGTGGCTAACGGCAGGCCTTTGCCGTCCGCCGCAGACGGCAAACTTTCTAGTGCCTTTGCCGTCTGCCATATGATGTCATCTACACGTCACTACATGGCAGGCCTTTGCCGTCCGCCGCTGACGGCAAACTCTTTTACTCTTTTACTCTTTTACTCCTTTTCTTCCTCTTCTTCTTTTTTCTTCTCCTCCTCCTCTTCTTCTTCTTCCTTTCCTTTTTCCTCTTCTTCTTCTCCTCCTCTCCTCTTTTTTCTTCTTCTTCTTCTTCCTCTTCTTCTTTTTTCTTCTCCTCCTCCTCTTCTTCTTCTTCTTCCTTTCCTTTTTCCTCTTCTTCTTCTCCTCCTCTCCTCTTTTTTCTTCTTCTTCTTCCTCTTCTTCTTTTTTCTTCTCCTCCTCCTTATCTTCTTCTTCCTTTCCTTTTTCCTCTTCTTCTTCTCCTCCTCTCCTCTTTTTTCTTCTTCTTCTTCCTCTTCTTCTTTTTTCTTCTCCTCCTCCTCTTCTTCTTCTTCCTTTCCTTTTTCCCCTTCTTCTTCTCCTCCTCTCCTCTTTTTCTCTTCTTCTTCTTCTTTCCCCAAACTAAACTAAACCTAAAACTAAACCTAAAACTAAAACTAAACTAAAACTAAACCTAAAACTATAACTAAAACTAAATCTAAACTAAAACTATAACTAAAAAGGAAAAAATAGAAAAAACAGAAAAAAACAAAAAAAGGAGGGGGGGCTCACCTGGGGCGCGGGGCGGTGGGGGGCCGGGGCGCGGGGGGGCCGGGGCGGGGGGGGGCGACGGGGCAGTGGGGCGGCGGAGAGCCGGGGCGGCGGGGCGACAGGGCGGCGGGGGCGACGGGTGGTGGGGCGACGGCGGGCGACGGGCGGTGGGGCGGCGGGGGCGACGGGCGGTGCGGTGGCAGGGCCCGGGGCGGCGGCGAGTGGTGGGGGTGGCGGCGGCCGCGGCGGGGTGGGAGGAGAGAACGGCGAGAGAACAGAGTAACGGGCGGGGGGGTACGGGCCGTTAGGTAGTGCAATCTTTGCCGTCCGCCTCTCTTTGCCGTCCGCCCTTTTGCCTCTTTGCCATCTGCTGGCAGACGGCAAAGAGGTGGCCGTTAAGTTTTTTCCAAACGGGCGGGGGGTGGGGGCCACCTCTCTCTTTGCCGTCTGCCAGCGGACGGCAAAGATTCTTTGCCGTCTGCTGGCAGACGGCAAAGAGCCCGCAGATGGCAAAGAGCTTCTTTGCCGTCTGCCGTTTCTTTGCCGTCTGCTTTTGGCTAGCTGATGGCAAAGAGCTTCTTTGCCGTCAGCTAGCAGACGACAAAGAGCTGGCAGATGGCAAATTAGCTGATTCCAGTAGTGTAGGGTCAAATGGTGAAGAAATTTTCGTTAGTTTAGTATATGGCCAAGTAGAGGTGGCTGCTAGATACTCCCAACAGGATTGTAAATTAGACCGCCTGTTGGACGGTATAGAGGAGGAAGTTTTTAAGTCCTAAGTGACTATGTATTTTCCTTCTAGCTGGATTGTAAAACGATTGTCATGGCCGACCTTTTCGCCTCGATCTCTCGGCCCGAAGGTGCGGAGTGTTTCCGAATACCTGAGTGGCAAAATAAGCCGGGGTATGCATGGAAACCAGGCGTAGGGGTCATAGGTGCTTGAACAGACAAGTTGTATCCGGCTAGTTATGATAATAAAAATTGTAAGAAACATCTTTTAGAGAGAATAGTTCCGTTAAGGGTTCCTTTCCCTGGGTGTGCATGCATTTATGTGCATGTCCAAACTGTGATGAAAAAATCACAGTGTGTATAACTTCTGGGGGTTAATAATGGAACGAGTGCAAAAACATCTTTAGTTCACCGACCAAATATTCCCTTAAGAATGCTAGCTTTCGGCTTCACCCAGTCTGAGGTACACATCCGGATGACCCGGCAGTAACAATTGCAGAGGTGCTCCCTTTATGCCCTAGCTGAACTAACGGGAATGTAGGGCATAAGCACAGGAGCCAGGCAACCCAGCTTGGCCAAAACTTAAGTCATATCGATGCATATAATGGCAAAGAAAAGGTACATATGGGAGAAAACGCATATGTGATGAGCTTTATGCTTGGAAAATAGAAATAGCAAGCTTCTGTCCAAGAAGTCCCCAGGTATGATAGACGTACATACTTGAGGATGTATGCGTCGGGGGTGCACGGTCTAACCGCACGAAAGCCTTTAAGGCTAAGGAGAAAAAACGAAAAGAGAGAAAAAAATGATGAAAACAATAAGAGGAAGGAGACGAACAAAGAGTTCGGCGCTAGGGATAGAATCTTCGGAGTCTGGCCGCGTTCCAGGGGTTCGGCTCTAGTCGATTGTCTGACGCATCACGCAAGCGGTACACCCCTCCGGTGAGAACTTCGTCGATGATGAAGGGGCCCTCCCACTTGGGCGTGAGTTTGTCCTTTTTCTTCTCCGGCAGGCGTAGAACGAGTTCACCGATGTTGTAAGTTTTGGCCCGCACTTCTCTGCTTTGATACCTGCGAGCCTGCTGTTGATAAAATGCGGAACGAGCTTTTGCGACGTTGCGCTCCTCCTCCAGGGCATCTAAGCTGTCCTGCCGATCGAGCTCGGCCTCTCTCTCTTCATACATGCGCACTCGAGGTGAGTCATGAATAATGTCGCAGGGTAGTACTGCCCCTGCGTGGTACACCATGAAAAAAGGTGTGTATCCGGTAGTGCGATTGGGAGTGGTCCGCAGCCCCCAGAGTATGGAGTCGAGCTCCTCAACCCAGTGCTTGTCTGATTCCTTCAAAGACCACACTAGTCTAGGCTTAATGCCGCTCATAATAAGACCATTGGCTCATTCGACTTGGCCGTTTGTCTGTGGATGATAGACAGAGGCGTAATCGAGCTTGATGCCCAGATTAGCGCACCAGGTTTTCACTTCGTCGGCTGTGAAATTGGAGTCGTTATCAGTGATGATGTTGTGCGAAACAACATAACGGTGTACGACGCCGGATATAAAGTCTATTACTGGTCCAGACTCGGCCGTTTTAACTGGTTTGGCCTCTATCCACTTGGTAAATTTATCCACCATGACTAGCGAATATTTTTTCTTATGGCTTCCTCCTTTAAGGGGTCCAACATCCAGTCCCCCGACTGCAAAAGGCCAAGTGATGGGGATTGTTTGTAGGGCGGTGGGGGGCATATGGCTTTGGTTGGCGAAGAGTTGGCATCCAACGCAACGTTGGACAAGGTCCTCTGCATCCGCTCGGGCCGTCGGCCAATAGAACCCTGTACGGAAGGCCTTGCTAACAAGGGCTCGAGCTGCGGCGTGGTGCCCGTCGAGACCGGCATGAATCTCAGCCAGGAGCTGCCGCCCCTCCTCCTCGGAGATACATCTTTGAAGGACTCCGGTAGCGCTTTTCTTATAGAGCTCTCCGTCATGAACCTTGTAGGCCTTGAACGCCGGACAATGCGGCGAGCCTCATTCTGGTCCTCAGGAAGCTCCTTCCTATTAAGGTAGGCCAGGAAGGGTTCGGTAAATGGGGCAATGACTGCCATGATGAGATGCGCCGACGGTGTTATTTCGGTGGCTGAGCCTCCGATGATGTCGGTGTTTTTGGAATCTGGGGTTATGTTCCTTTTTCCCCCTGCCACACCACGGATGGCTTAAAAAGCCTTTCCAGAAAGATATTAGGTGGGACGGGGTCGCGCTTAGCTCCGATACGAGCAAGAACATATGCCGCTTGATTACTTTCTCGAGCCACATGATGGAACTCAAGCCCCTCGAACCGAGCCGACATTTTTATGACGGCATTACGATAAGCTGCCATCTTCGGATCTTTGGCGTCGAAGTCTCCATTTATTTGAGATATTGCAAGGTTTGAGTCCCCGCACACTTCCAAGCGTTGTATGCCCATGGAGACAGCCATCCGGAGACCATGCAATAAGGCCTCGTATTTGGCCGCATTGTTGGAGTCTGTGTATAGTATTTGGAGTACGTACTGAACGACGTCTCCAGTAGGGGACTTTAAAATGACACCCGCCCCTAGCCCTGCCAGCATTTTGGAGCCATCGAAATACATAACCCAATTGGAATATGTGTCATACTCTTTAGGGAGTTCGGCCTCTGTCCATTCGGCGACGAAGTCAGCCAGTACTTGGGATTTAATAGCTCGACGTGGTTTGTATGTAATATCAAATGGAAGGAGCTCAATGGCCCATTTGGCAATCCGGCCCGTGGCATCGCGGTTGTTTATAATGTCGTTGAGTGGTACTTTGGAAGCAACTGTGATCGAACACTCCTGGAAGTAGTGACGGAGCTTTCGGGATGCCATGAAGACCGCGTATGCTATCGTTTGATAATGGGGGAACCGGGATTTGCATGGTGTAAGGACAGTGGATACGTAGTATACTGGCTTCTGAAGCGGGAATTTGTGTCTGTCTTGTTCTCGTTCAACGACGAGCACGGCCCTCACCACCTGATGTGTTGCCGATATGTATAATAACATGGGTTCGCCGACATTTGGCGCGGCCAGGATTGGGTTGCTCGCTAGAAGGGTTTTTATTTCCTCCAGTCCGGCTGTTGCCGCGTCCGTCCACTCGAAGTGATCGGTTTGCCGTAGAAGGCGATAGAGTGGCAGTGCCTTTTCTCCCAATCTGGAGATAAAGTGGCTTAGAGCTGCCACGCAACCCGCGAGCTTTTGGACTTGTTTAAGGTCTGTTGGCGTAGCCAATTGTGATAGAGCTCGGATTTTGGCTGGATTTGCTTCGATTCCTCTGTTGGAAATGATGAAGCCCAGCAGTTTTCCAGCAGGGACGCCAAAAACGCACTTTTCTAGATTGAGCTTAATGTCATACGTGCGGAGGTTATCAAATGTGAGACGTAAATTGTCTATTTGTGTTTCCACGTGCCTAGTTTTGATGACGACGTTGTCCACATAAGCTTCAACTGTCTTGCCGATCTGTTTCTCCAGGCATGTTTGAATCATGCATTGGTATGTGGCGCTGGCGTTCTTGAGCCCGAAGGGCGCGGTGTTGAAGCAGAATGGCCCATATGGGGTAATGAATGATGTTGCAGCTTGATCGGACTCCTTCATTTTGATTTGATGGTATCTGGAATATGCATCAAGGAAACACACTGAGTCGTGTCCTGCGGTAGCATCAATGATTTGATCAATGCAGGGGAGGGGAAGGGATCCTTAGGGCAAGCCTTATTGAGGTCTTTAAAATCGACGCACAACCGCCAGGATTTGTCCTTCTTTGGTACCATCACCAGGTTTGCCAGCCAGTCCGGATGTTTTATTTCTCTGATGAATCCGGCCTCGATTAGCTTGGCTAGCTCCTCCCCATAGCTTGGCATTTGGGTTCGGAAAAGCGCCGCAGTGCTTGTTTGACTGGTTTGTATCCCTTTAAGATATTAAGGCTATGTTCGGCCAGCTTGCATGGGATTCCAGGCATGTCAGAAGGGTGGCAGGCGAATATATCCCAGTTTTCGCGAAGGAAATCCCTTAGTGCGGCGTCGACCATTGGGTCTAGTTGTGCTCCAATAGATGTCGTCTTCTTGGGGTCCGTTGGGTGGACCTGGAATTTGACTATTTCTTCTGCCGGTTTGAAGGAGGTGGAGTTGGGTCGTTTTTCTAAGATCACATCGTCCGTATCCACCATGGAGCGCAGTGCAGTTAATTCTTCGGCCGCGAGGGCTTCAGATAATGCCTCAAGGGACAGGGTGCGGTTTTGTTTTCGGCGTGGAGTGCTATGTCCGGATCACTGACAAGAGTGATTATGCCGTTTGGTCCGGGCATTTTGAGCTTCATGTACCCGTAATGAGGTATATCTTGGAAGCGTGTGAAAGCATCTCGCCCCAACAGGGCGTGGTGTCCGCTGCTGAAAGGAGCCACTTGGAAGGTTATTTCATCGGACCGATAATTCTCCGGCGTGCAGAATACCACGTCAAGTGTGATTTTTCCCGCACACCGCGCCTCCCGACTGGGAATGATTCCTCGGAAGGTCGTGCTGCTTTGCTTGATGCAGCTTCTATCTATTTCCATCTTGTGGAGTGTATCCTCATAGATGAGGTTTAGTCCGCTGCCGCCGTCCAGGAGGACCTTGGTGAGTCGAAAGCTGTTGAATGCTCATGAGAGCGCTTATGTCTGGGTGGGTGGGTGGAATTGAATCCGGACCCTGACCCGATCGATGATCCGGAGTCTGAAGGTTTTCTGGACGTAACAGTCCGGACTCCAGAGTATCTTCTAGTTGCTTATGCCCGTCGTCCGATTCTATGTTCGGAAGGCCGGTCACCTCCTTTTGCTGGTGGGGATCCGACTCTGTTGGGTTGGCGATCCGGACATAGTCCGTCTTCAGTATAGGGGAACAGTCGCCGTCTTTCTTCTCGATTACCGCTATCTGGTGGGTGACCGGTGGAGATTTGATTTCTCTTTGGTCGGGTTTAAGCCCGACCCGATCGTAATCTGTGGCGATTCCCAGGGCGGCGATGCGATCAAGGAGCTCGTTTAAAGATGTTGGATCCATCTGCTTGGAGTGTTTGGAGTTGATACGAAGGGGATTTTGGATGGCCCGAGAGGTCATCGTCGACTTAACGGCCGTACGGGCGGTCATGGTAAAGCTGCCCAGCCGGAGGGTTTGGCCTGGGGCCAGTCCTCCTCTGGCGGTGATATTGTCTTTAAGGACGAGGCGAGTCATCGATCCTGTCGTCGACGGCACAGTGGAACTCTCACTGAAAGCACCAATGTCGGTGTCAAAACCGGCGGATCTCGGGTAGGGGGTCCCAAACTGTGCGTCTAAGGTCGATGGTAACAGGAGACAGGGGACACGATGTTTACCCAGGTTCGGGCCCTCTCTATGGAAGTAATACCCTACTTCCTGCTTCATTGATCTTGATGAATATGAGTATTACAAGAGTTGATCTACCACGAGATCGTAATGGCTAAACCCCAAAAGCCTAGCCTGTATGACTATGGTAATGAGTATCTCCCCCTCTCTGGACTAAGTCCTCCGGTTTATATAGATACCGGGAGGATCTAGGGTTACCCAAGGTCGGTTACAAAGAAAGGAATCTACATATTCGGTCGCCAAGCTTTCCTTCCACGCCAAGGAGAGTCCTATCTAGACATGGGTGCAGCCTTTGGTCTTTGTATCTTCACAGCCCATCAGTCCGGCCCATGGCTAACAGGCCCGACGCCCGAGGACACCTTAGTCCAGGACTCCCTCAGGCTGCAGGACCTGAAGAAATACCTCTCCTCTACACCAGTACTGGTTGCGCCCAAACCACTACAGCCGTTGCTGCTGTATCTGGCGGCGACGAATCAAGTGGTCAGCGCCGCGCTGGTGGCACAGAGGGAGGTCGATGAAGAGGCAGTGGCAATGGCAGGGCCGGCGGATGGCGAGCCAGAGATCCCCCCGGCAGGGCCAGGTGCCGGCAAGGCAGGGCCCCAGGTAGGTTTTGACGTCGACATGACAGAGCCTACGCGATCGAGAGAAGTGATGCAGAGGAAGAAGATGATGCAGCACCCGGTTTATTTTGTCAGCTCCCTCTTGCAGGGGGCTAGGTCAAAATACTCCGTTGTGCAGAAATTGCTCTTTGGCCTCCTTATGGCCTCGAGGAAGCTACATCATTACTTCCAAGCACACGAGGTCACTGTCGTCACCCGCCTCCCGTTGCAACGGATATTGCATAATCCAGACGCAACCGGGAGGATTGTGGAGTGGGCCTTGGAGCTGTCGAGCTTTGGTTTGAAGTTTGAAAGTACTTAGTGTTGGGGAACGTAGCATAAATTCAAAATTTTCTATGCATCACCAAGATCAATCTATGGAGTATCTAGCAACGAGGGGAAGGGGAGTGCATCTACATACCCTTGTAGATCGCGATGCAGAAGCGTTGCAAGAACGCGGATGAAGGAGTCGTACTCGTAGCGATTCAGATCGCGGTTGATTCCGATCTAAGCGCCGAACCACGGCGCCTCCGCGTTCAACACACGTGCAGCCCCGTGACGTCTCCCACGCCTTGATCCAGCAAGGAGAGAGGGAGAGGTTGGGGAAGACTCCGTACAGCAGCAGCACGACGGCGTGGTGGTGATGGAGGAGCGTGGCAATCCCGCAGGGCTTCGCCAAGCACCGCGGGAGAGGAGGAGGAGGGAGAGGGGTAGGGCTGCGCCGAAAGAGAGACGTTCTCATGTCTATGGGCAGCCCCAAACCTCAACTATAAATAGGGGGGAGGGGGCTGCGCCCCCTCTAGGGTTCCCACCCCAAGGGGTGGCGGCCAGCCCTAGATCCCATCTAGGGGGGCGGCCAAGGGGGGAAAAGAGGGGGGCGCCACTAGGGTGGGCCTTAAGGCCCATCTGGACCTAGGGTTTGCCCCCTCCCACTCTCCCATGCGCCTTGGGCCTTGGTGGGGGGGGCGCACCAGCCCACCTGGGGCTGGTCCCCTCCCACACTTGGTCCACGCAGCCTTCTGGGGCTGGTGGCCCCACTTGGTGGACCCCCGGGACCCTCCCGGTGGTCCCGGTACATTACCGATATCACCCGAAACTTTTCCGGTGACCAAAACAGGACTTCCCATATATAAATCTTTACCTCCGGACCATTCCGGTACTCCTCGTGACATCCGGGATCTCATCCGGGACTCCGCACAACATTAGGTAACCACGTACATACTTTCCCTATAACCCTAGCGTCATCGAACCTTAAGTGTGTAGACCCTACGGGTTCGGGAACCATGCAGACATGAGCGAGACGTTCTCCGGTCAATAACCAACAGCGGGATCTGGATACCCATGTTGGCTCCCACATGTTCCACGATGATCTCATCGGATGAACCACGATGTCGAGGATTCAATCAATCCCGTATACAATTCCCTTTGTCTATCGGTATGTTACTTGCCCGAGATTCGATCGTCGGTATCCCGATACCTTGTTCAATCTCGTTACCGGCAAGTCTCTTTACTCGTTGCGTAACTCACATCATCCCGTCATCAACTCCTTGGTCACATTGTGCACATTATGATGATGTCCTACTGAGTGGGCCCAGAGATACGTCTCCGTTTACATGGAGTGACAAATCCCAGTCTCGATTCGTGCCAACCCAACAGACACTTTCGGAGATACCTGTAGTGCACCTTTATAGCCACCCAGTTACGTTGTGACGTTTGGTACACCCAAAGCATTCCTACGGTATCCGGGAGTTGCACAATCTCATGGTCTAAGGAAATGATACTTGACATTAGAAAAGCTCTGAGCAAACGAACTACACGATCTTGTGCTAGGCTTAGGATTGGGTCTTGTCCATCACATCATTCTCCTAATGATGTGATCCCGTTATCAACGACATCCAATGTCCATGGTCAGGAAACCGTAACCATCTATTGATCAACGAGCTAGTCAACTAGAGGCTTGCCAGGGACATGGTGTTGTCTATGTATCCACACATGTATCTGAGTTTCCTATCAATACAATTCTAGCATGGATAATAAACGATTATCATGAACAAGGAAATATAATAATAACTTATTTATTATTGCCTCTAGGGCATATTTCCAACAGTCTCCCACTTGCACTAGAGTCAATAATCTAGTCCACATCACCATGTGATTAACACTCATAGGTCACATCACCATGTGACCAACATCCAAAGAGTTTACTAGAGTCAACAATCTAGTTCACATCACTATGTGATTAACACTCAATGAGTTCTGGTTTGATCATGTTATGCCTGTGAGAGAGGTTATTAGTCAACGGGTCTGAACCTTTCAGATCCGTGTGTGCTTTACGAATATCTATGTCATCTTGTGGATGCTACCACGCGCTACTTGGAGCCATTTCAAGTAATTGCTCTACTATACGAATCTGGTTTACTACTCAGAGTCATCCGGATTAGTGTCAAAGTTCGCATCGACGTAACCCTTTACGACGAACTCCTTTTCACCTCCATAATCGAGAAAATTCCTTAGTCCACTAGATACTAAGGATAAGTTCGACCGCTGTCATGTGATCCATTCCCGAATCACTATTGTACCCCTTGACCAACTCATGGCAAGGCACACTTCATGTGCGGTACACAGCATAGCATACTGTAGAGCCTACGTCTGAAGCATAGGGGACGAACTTCGTCCTTTCTCTCTCTTCTGCTGTGGTCAGGTCTTGAGTCTTACTCAATACTCACACCTTGTAACACAGCCAAGAACTCCTTTGCTGATCTATTTTGAACTCTTTCAAAATCATGTCAAGGTGTGCGTTCTTTGAAAGTATCATCAGGCGTCTTGATCTATCTCTATAGATCTTGATGCCCAATATGTAAGCAGCTTTATCCAGGTCTTCATTTCAAAAAACTCCTTTCAAACAACCCTTTATGCTTTCCAGAAATTCTACATCATTTCGGATCAACAATATGTCATTCACATATACTTATCAGAAATGTTGTAGCGCTCCCACTCACTTTATTGTAAATACAAGTTTCTAACAAACTTTGTATAAACCCAAAAACTTTGATCACTCCATCAAAGCGTATATTCTGACTCCGAGATGCTTGCTCTAGTCCTTGGAAGGATCGCTGGAGCTAGCATACCTTTTAGCATCCTTAGGATCGACAAAACCCTTCTGATTGTATCACATACAACCTTTCCTTACGAAAACTGGTAAGGAAACTTGTTTTGACATCCATCTGCCAGATTTCATAAATGCAGCTAATGCTAACTGATTCCGACGGACTTAAGCATCACTACGGATGAGAAAAATCTCATCGTAGTCAACTCCTTGAACTTGAGGAAATACTCTTTGCCACAAGTCGAGCTTCATAGACGGTAACATTACCGTCCACGTCCGTCTTTTCTTAAAGTTCCATTTATCTCGGATTTCATGGCTTCTAACCATTTGTGGGAATATGGGCCCACCATCGCTTCACCATAGCTCATAGGTTCATCGTTGTCCAACAACATGACTTCCAAGACAGGATCACGTACTACTTTGAAGTATTACGCATCCTCGTCGTCCTACGAGGTTTGGTAGTGACTTGATCTGAAGTTTCATGATCACTATCATAAGCTTCCACTTCAATTGGTGTAGGTGCCACAGGAACAACTTCCTGTGCCCTGCTACACCCTAGTTGAAGTGACGGTTCAATAACCTTATCAAGTCTCCACCATCCTCCCACTCAATTCTTTCGAGAAAGGACTCGTTTCTAGAAGCAATTACTTTTGCTTCCAGATCTGAAATAGGAGGTACACCCAACTGTTTTGGGTATTCTATGAAGATGCATATATCCGCTTTGGGTTCGAGCTTATCAGCCTGAAACTTTTTCACATAAGCATCGCAGCCCCAAACTTTTAAGAAACGACAACTTAGGTTTCTCTAAACGGTGTCATCTCAACGGAATTGCGTGGTGCCCCTTTTAAAGTGAATGCGGTTGTCTCTAATGCCTAACCCATAAACGATAGTGGTAATTCGATAAGAGACATCATGGTATGCACCATATCCAATAGGGTGCATCTATGATGTCCGGACACACCATCACACTATGGTGTTCCAGGCGGTATTAATTGTGAAACACTTTCCACAATGTCTTAATTGTGTGCCAAACTCGTAACTCAGATACTCATTTCTATGATCATATCACAGACATTTTATCCTCTTGTCACGACGATCTTCAACTTCACTCTGAAATTACTTGAACCTTTCAATAATTCAGACTTGTGTTTCATCAAGTAAATACACTCAGCATCTACTCAAATCATCTGTGAAGTATGAACATAACGATATCCACTGCATGCCTCAGCACTCATTGGACTGCATACATCAAAATGTATTACTTCCAATAAGTTGCTCTTCTTGTTCCATCTTACTGAAAACGAGGCCTTTCAGTCATCTTGCCCATGTGGTATGATTTGCATGTCTCAAGTGAATCAAGTGAGTCCAAACGATCCATCTGCATGGAGTTTCTTCATGCATATATACCAATAGACATGGTTCGCATGTCTCAATCTTTTCAAAAACGAGTGAGTCCAAAGATCCATCTACATGAAGCTTCTTCATGCGTTTTATCCCAATATGACTCAAATAGCAGTGCCACAAGTATGTGGTACTATCATTACTTTTGGCATGAACATGTGTATCACTACGATCAAGATTCATTTTAGGTGCAAGACCATTGAAGGTATTATTCAAATAAACAGAGTAACCATTATTCTCCTTAAATGAATAACCGTATTGCGATAAACATAATCCAATCATGCTCAACGCAAACACCAAATCTCGATGGTAGAGGGAGCATGCGATGCTTGATCACATCAACCTTGGAAACACTTCCAACACATATCGTCATCTCACCTTTAGCTAGTTTCCGTTTATTCCGCAGCTTTTATTTCGAGTTACTAACACTTAGCAACCGAACCGGTATCTAATACCCTGGTGCTGCTAGGAGTACTAGTAAACTACACATTCATATAACGTATATCCAATATACTTCTGTCGACCTTGCCTGCCTTCTCATCTACCAAGTATCTAGGGTAGTTCCGCTTCAGTGACCGTTCCCCTCATTACAGAAGCACTTAGTCTCGGGTTTGGGTTCAACCTTGGGATTCTTCACTAGAGCAGCAAACGTCTTGCTGTTTCATGAAGTATCCCTTTTTGCCCTTGCCCTTCTTAAACTAGTGGTTTTACTAACCATCAACAATTGATGCTCCTTCTTGATTTCTACTCTCGCGGTGTCAAACATCGCGAATAGCTCAAGGATCATCATAACTATCCCTGATATGTTATAGTTCATCACAAAGCTCTACTAGCTTGGTGGCAGTGACTATGGAGAACTATCACTATCTCATCTGGGAGATTAACTCCCACTCGATTCAAGCGATTGTGGTACTCAGACAATCGAGCACATGCTCAACGATTGAGCTTTTCTCCCTTACTTTGCAGGCTTAAGAAACTTGTCAGAGGTCTCATACCTCTTGACATGGGCACTAGTCTGAAATCCCAATTTCAGTCTTCGGAACATCTCACATGTTCTGCAACGTTTCAGAAACCGTCTTTGGTGCCACAATTCTAAACCGTTAGCATTACGCACTGAACTATCACGTAGTCATCAAAACGTGTATGTCAGATGTTTCGTAACATCTACAGACGACGCTGAGGTTCAGCACACCGAGCGGTGCATTAAGGACATAAGCCTTCTGTGCAGCAATGAGGACACTCCTCAGTTTACGGACCCAGTCCGCATAATTGCTACTATTAACTTTCAACTAAATTTTCTCTAGGACCATATCTTAAACAGTAGAACTAAAGCGTATGACATAATTTGCAAAGACCTTTTGACTATGTTCATGATAATGAACTTCATCTGATTATGAAATGAACTCCCACTCAGATAGACATCCCTCTAGTCATCTAAGTGATACATGATCCGAGTCAAACTAGGCCGTGTCCGATCATCACGTGAGACGGACTAGTCATCATCGGTGAACATCTCCATGTTGATCGTATCTACTATACGACTCATGTTCGACCTTTCGGTCTCTTGTGTTCCGAGGCCATGTCTGTACATGCTAGGCTCGTCAAGTCAACCTAAGTGTTTCGCATGTGTTCCGAGGCCATGTCTGTACATGCTAGGCTCGTCAACACCCGTTGTATTCGAACGTTAGAATCTATCACACCCGATCATCACGTGGTGCTTCGAAACAACGAACCTTCGCAACGGTGCACAGTTAGGGGGAACACATCTCTTGAAATTTTAGTGAGGGATCATCTTATTTATGCTACTGTCGTTCTAAGCAAATAAGATGCATAACATGATAAACATCACATGCAATCAAATAGTGACATGATATGGCCAATATCATTTTGCTCCTTTGATCTCCATCTTCGGGGCACCATGATCATCTTTGTCACCGGCATGACACGATGATCTCCATCATCATGATCTCCATCATTGTGTCTTCATGAAGTTGTCACGCCAACGATTACTTCTACTTCTATGGCTAACGCGCTTAGCAATAAAGTAAAGTAATTTACATGGCGTTATTCAATGACACGCAGGTCATACAAGAAATAAAGACAACTCCTATGGCTCCTGCCGGTTGTCATACTCATCGACATGCAAGTCGTGATTCCTATTACAAGAATATGATCAATCTCATACATCACATATATCATTCATCACATCTTCTGGCCATATCACATCACAAAGCACATGCTGCAAAAACAAGTTAGACGTCCTCTAATTGTTGTTGCAAGTTTTTTTTACGTGGCTTGTATAGGTTTCTAGCAAGAACGTTTCTTACCTACGTAAAACCACAACCTGATATGCTAATTTCCATTTACCCTTCATAAGGACCCTTTTCATCGAATCCGTTCCGACTAAAGTGGGAGAGACAGACACCCGCTAGCCACCTTATGCAACTAGTGCATGTCAGTCGGTGGAACCTGTCTCACGTAGGCGTACGTGTAAGGTCGGTCCGGGCCGCTTCATCCCACAATGCCGCCGAAACAAGATAAGACTAGTAGCGGCAAGAAGAATTGGCAACATCTACGCCCACAACTACTTTGTGTTCTACTCGTGCATAGAAACTACGCATAGACCTAGCTCATGATGCCACTGTTGGGGAACGTAGCATAAATTCAAAATTTTCTACGCATCACCAAGATCAATCTATGGAGTAATCTAGCAACGAGGGGAAGGGGAGTGCATCTACCTACCCTTGTAGATCGCGATGCGGAAGCGTTGCAAGAACGTGGATGAAGGAGTCATACTCGTAGCGATTCAGATCGCGGTTGATTCCGATCTAAGCGCCGAACCACGGCGCCTCCGCGTTCAACACACGTGCAGCCCGGTGACGCCTCCCACGCCTTGATCCAGCAAGGAGAGAGGGAGAGGTTGGGGAAGACTCCATCCAGCAGCAGCACGACGGCGTGGTGGTGATGGAGGAGCGTGGCAATCCCGCAGGGCTTCGCCAAGCACCGCGGGAGAGGAGGAGGAGGGAGAGGGGTAGGGCTGCGCCGAAAGAGAGACGTTCTCATGTCTATGGGCAGCCCCAAACCTCAACTATATATAGGGGGGGAGGGGGCTGCGCCCCCTCTAGGGTTCCCACCCCAAGGGGTGGCGGCCAGCCCTAGATCCCATCTAGGGGGGCGGCCAAGGGGGGAAGAGAGGGGGGCGCCACTAGGGTGGGCCTTAAGGCCCATCTGGACCTAGGGTTTGCCCCCTCCCACTCTCCCATGCGCCTTGGGCCTTGGTGGGGGGGCGCACCAGCCCACCTGGGGCTGGTCCCCTCCCACACTTGGCCCATGCAGCCTTCTGGGGCTGGTGGCCCCACTTGGTGGACCCCCGGGACCCTCCCGGTGGTCCCGGTACATTACCGATATCACCCGAAACTTTTCCGGTGACCAAAACAGGACTTCCCATATATAAATCTTTACCTCCGGACCATTTCGGAACTCCTCCTGACGTCCGGGATCTCATCCGGAACTCCGAACAACATTCGGTAACCACGTACATACTTTCCCTATAACCCTAGCATCATCGAACCTTAAGTGTGTAGACCCTACGGGTTCGGGAACCATGCAGACATGACCGAGACGTTCTCCGGTCAATAACCAACAGCGGGATCTGGATACCCATGTTGGCTCCCACATGTTCCACGATGATCTCATCGGATGAACCACGATGTCGAGGATTCAATCAATCCCGTATACAATTCCCTTTGTCTATCGGTATGTTACTTGCCCGAGATTCGATCGTCGGTATCCCGATACCTTGTTCAATCTCGTTACCGGCAAGTCTCTTTACTCGTTCCGTAACTCACATCATCCCGTCATCAACTCCTTGGTCACATTGTGCACATTATGATGATGTCCTACCGAGTGGGCCCAGAGATACCTCTCCGTTTACACGGAGTGACAAATCCCAGTCTCGATTCGTGCCAACCCAACAGACACTTTCGGAGATACCTGTAGTGCACCTTTATAGCCACCCAGTTACGTTGTGACGTTTGGTACACCCAAAGCATTCCTACGGTATCCGGGAGTTGCACAATCTCATGGTATAAGGAAATGATACTTGACATTAGAAAAGCTCTGAGCAAACGAACTACACGATCTTGTGCTAGGCTTAGGATTGGGTCTTGTCCATCACATCATTCTCCTAATGATGTGATCCCGTTATCAACGACATCCAATGTCCATGGTCAGGAAACCGTAGCCATCTATTGATCAACGAGCTAGTCAACTAGAGGCTTACCAGGGACATGGTGTTGTCTATGTATCCACACATGTATCTGAGTTTCCTATCAATACAATTCTAGCATGGATAATAAACGATTATCATGAACAAGGAAATATAATAATAACTTATTTATTATTGCCTCTAGGGCATATTTCCAACACTTAGACGATCCAGAGCAGAGTCCTGGCGGAGTTCATTGCGGAGTGGACCTCAACGCCCAACGAAGAAATCCACGAGACCGCTCTCCCCAGCAAGGAAGCGAGTCGCGAATGGATCATGTACTTTGATGGGGCTTTCTCGCTGCAAGGCACCGGTGCCGGTGTGCTGCTTGTCGCACCCATCGGAGAGCACCTCAAGTATGTAATCCATATGCACTTTCCCAAGGAGATATCCACAAACAACACTGCCTAATACGAGAGGCTGCTTGCCGGTCTAAGGATCGCAACAGACCTCGGGGTTAAGAAGCTCATCATCATGGGTGATTCACAGCTTGTCGTCAGACAAGTCAACAAGGATTATCAGAGCCCGTTGATGGAGGCCTATGTAGATGAGGCGAAGAAGCTGGAAGAGCGCTTTGACGGTATACAAGCAGAGCACGTTCCCTGAGCAGAGAACAACATCGCCGATTACCAATCAAAGCGCGCTGCCTTCAAACTGCCTGTGGAACCAAGTACTTTGGTGCTTCGGCTAACTCAACCATCCGTCGAACCATCAACGGGGCAGAACAAGTGGAGGAAATCAGGCCCCGCCAAGTACTTTCCTGCCGAGCCCCCTGGGGCCACCGGCAGGTATAATGCAGTGGGTACTGAGCCTGCCGAGGGGCAGCTGGCTCCGGCAGGGTGCCAAGCCCTGGCCGTAGAGACGGCCGCCCCCATGGCAGAAGAGATGCCTTTGGTCCTTGCCGTCAAGCCCCAGGCTCCGGCATAGGCACAACATACCGTCCGTTTCCTCTAGACAGGGGAACTTCCTGAGGAGCAGGAAGATGCGGAAAAAGTAGCCCGTCGGTCTGCCTTGTACCAGTTCGTCGACGATGTCCTGTACAGAAAAAGACCGAACGGTGTGAAATTGAAGTGCATCCCCCGGGAGGAAGGACTGGAGCTGTTGGCAGAGATACATGGAGGCATATGTGGCTCGCCCATAGGGTCGAGGGCCCTTGCCGGCAAGGCATTCCGGCAAGGCTTCTTCTGGCCCACCGCCCTCCAGGATGCGACGGCACTAGTAACCAGGTGTGAAGCGTGCCAGTTCCATTCGAAGAAGCTTCATCAACCAGCTCAAGCCCTTCAAACAATCCCTCTCTCCTGGCCTTTTCGGTCTAGGGCTCGGCATACTGGGCCCTTTCCCTTGCGCTGTCGGGGGCTTTGAGTACTTGTACGTTGCAATCGAGAAGTTCACAAAGTGGCCGGAGGTGGAGGCAGTGAGGAAGGTTACTGCACAGTAAGCCATCAAGTTCTTCAAAGGGCTAGTCTTCCATTTTAGTGTGCCAAACAGAGTCATCACCGACAACGGCATGCAGTTCACAAGCCACACCTTCATGCAATACATCCAAGACCTCGACAGCAGTTGGGGAACGTAGTAATTTCAAAAAAATTCCTACGCACACGCAAGATCATGGTGATGCATAGCAATGAGAGGGGAGAGTGTTGTCCACGTACCCTCGTAGACCGAAAGCGGAAGCGTTAGCACAACGCGGTTGATGTAGCCGTACGTCTTCACGATCCGACCGATCAAGTACCGAACGCACGGCACCTCCGAGTTTAGCACACATTCAGCCCGATAACGTCGCTTGAACTCCGATCTAGCCAAGTGTTGAGGGAGAGTTTCGTTAGCGCGACGGCGTGGTGACGATGATGATGTTCTACCGACGCAGGGCTTCGCCTAAGCACCGCTACGATATTATGGAGGTGGACTATGGTGGAGGGGGGCACCGCACACGGCTAAAAGATCAATGATCAATTGTTCTGTCTCTAGGGTGCCCCCCTGCCCCCGTATATAAAGGAGCAAGGGGGGGAGGCGCGCCAGTAGGACTCCCTCCCTTTTCCTTGTTGGATTAGGAGAGGAGAGGGAAGGAGAAAGAGGGGGAAAGGAAAGGGGGGGCGCCGCCCCCTCCTTGTCCAATTCGGACTTGGGGGGAGGGCGCGTGGCTGCCCCTTGGCCGCCTCTCCTCTTCCACCAATTGGGCCCATGAGGCCCAATAACCTCCGGGGGGGGTTCCGGTAACCCTCCGGTACTCCGGTATATATCCGATAACCCCTGGAACCATTCCGGTGTCCGAATATAGTCGTCCAATATATCAATCTTCATGTCTCGACCATTTCGAGACTCCTCGTCATGTCCGTGATCACATCCGGGACTCCGAACTATCTTCGGTACATCAGAACATATAAACTCGTAATATAACTGTCATCGAAAATTTAAGCGTGCGGACCCTACGGGTTCGAGAACTATGTAGACATGACCGAGACACGTTTCCGGTCAATAACCAATAGCGGAACCTGGATGCTCATATTGGCTCCCACATATTCTACGAAGATCTTTATCGGACAGACCGCATAACAACATACATCGTTCCCTTTGTCATCGGTATGTTACCTGCCCGAGATTCAATCGTCGGTATCTCAATACCTAGTTCAATCTCGTTACCGGCAAGTCTCTTTACTCGTTCCATAATACATCATCCCGCAACTAACTCATTAGTTGCAATGCTTGCAAGGCTTAAGTGATGTGCATTACCGAGTGGGCCCAGAGGTACCTCTCTGACAATCGGAGTGACACATCCTAATCTCGAAATACGCCAACCCAACAAGTACCTTCGGAGACACCTGTAGAGCACGTTTATAATCACCCAGTTATGTTGTGACGTTCGGTAGCACACAAAGTGTTCCACCGGTAAACAGGAGTTGCATAATCTCATAGTCATAGGAACATGTATAAGTCATGAAGAAAGCAATAGCAACATACTAAACGATCGAGTGCTAAGCTAACGGAATGGGTCAAGTCAATCACATCATTCTGCTAATGATGTGATCCCGTTAATCAAATGACAACTCATGTCTATGGCTAGGAAACATAACCATCTTTGATCAACGAGCTAGTCAAGTAGAGGCATACTAGTGACACTCTGTTTGTCTATGTATTCACACAAGTATTAAGTTTCCGGTTAATACAATTCTAGCATGAATAATAAACATTTATCATGATATAAGGAAATAATTAATAAATTTATTATTGCCTCTAGGGCATATTTCCTTCAGTCTCCCACTTGGACTAGAGTCAATAATCTAGATTACACTGTAATGATTCTAACACCCATGGAGTCTTGGTGCTGATCATGTTTTGCTCGTGGAAGAGGCTTAGTCAACGGGTCTGCAACATTCAGATCCGTATGTATCTTGCAAATTTCTATGTCTCCCCCTGGACTAGATCCCGAATGGAATTGAAGCGTCTTTTGATGTGTTTGGTTCTCTTGTGAAATCTGGATTCCTTCGCCAAGGCAATTGCACCAGTATTGTCACAAAACATTTTCATTGGACCCGATGCACTAGGTATGACACCTAGATTGGATATGAACTCCTTCATCCAGACTCCTTCATTTGCTGCTTCCGAAGCAGCTATGTACTCCGCTTCACACGTAGATCCCGGCACGACGCTTTGTTTAGACCTGCACCAACTGACAGCTCCACCATTCAATGTAAACACGTATCCGGTTTGCGATTTAGAATCGTCCGGATCAGTGTCAAAGCTTGCATGGACGTAACCATTTACGACTAGCTCTTTGTCACTTCCATAAATGAGAAACATATCCTTAGTCCTTTTTAGGTATTTCAGGATGTTCTTGACCGCTATCCAGTGATCCACTCCTGGATTACTTTGGTACCTCCCTGCTAAACTTATAGCAAGGCACACATCAGGTCTGGTACACAGCATTGCATACATGATAGAGCCTATGGCTGAAGCATAGGGAACATCTTTCATCTTCTCTCTATCTTCTGCAGTGGTCGGGCATTGAATCTTACTCAACTTCACACCTTATAACACATCCAGGAACCCTTTCTTCGCTTGATCCATTTTGAACTTCTTCAAAACTTTGTCAAGGTATGTGCTTTGTGAAAGTCCAATTAAGCGTCTTGATCTATCTCTATAGATCTTGATGCCTAATGTATAAGCAGCTTCACCGAGGTCTTTCATTGAAAAACTCTTATCAAGTATCCCTTTATGCTATCCAGAAATTCTATATCATTTCCAATCAGTAATATGTCATCCACATATAATATCAGAAATGCTACAGAGCTCCCACTCACTTTCTTGTAAATACAGGCTTCTCCAAAAGTCTGTATAAAACCAAATGCTTTGATCACACTATCAAAGCGTTTATTCCAACTCCGAGAGGCTTGCACCAGTCCATAAATGGATTGCTGGAGCTTGCACACTTTGTTAGCTCCTTTTGGATCGACAAAACCTTCTGGTTGCATCATATACAACTCTTCTTCCAGAAATCCATTCAGGAATGCAGTTTCGACATCCATCTGCCAAATTTCATAATCATAAAATGCGGCAATTGCTAACATGATTCGGACAGACTTAAGCATCGCTACAGGTGAGAAGGTCTCATCGTAGTCAATCCCTTGAACTTGTTGAAAACCTTTCGCTACAAGTCGAGCTTTATAGACAGTAACATTACCGTCTGTGTCAGTCTTCTTCTTGAAGATCCATTTATTCTCAATGGCTTGCCGATCATCGGGAAAGTCAATCGAAGTCCACACTTTGTTCTCATACATGGATCCCATCTCAGATTTCATGGCCTCAAGCCATTTTGCGGAATCTGGGCTCACCATCGCTTCTTCATAGTTCGTAGGTTCGTCATGGTCCAGTAACATAACCTCCAGAACAGGATTACCGTACCACTCTGGTGCGGATCTTACTCTGGTTGACCTACGAGGTTCAGTAACAACTTGATCTGAAGTTTCATGATCATCATCATTAACTTCCTCACTAATTGCTATAGGTGTCACAGGAACCGGTTTCTGTGATGAACTACTTTCCAATAAGGGAGCAGGTACAGTTACCTCATCAAGTTCTACTTTCCTCCCACTCACTTCTTTCGAGAGAAACTCCTTCTCTAGAAAGATTCCGAATTTAGCAACAAAAGTTTTGCCTTCGGATCTGTGATAGAAGGTGTACCCAACAGTCTCTTTTGGGTATCCTATGAAGACACATTTTTCCGAGTTGGGTTCGAGCTTATCAGGTTGATGCTTTTTCACATAAGCATCGCAACCCAAAACTTTAAGAAATGACAACTTTGGTTTCTTGCCAAACCAGAGTTCATAAGGCGTCGTCTCAACGGATTTCGATGGTGCCCTATTTAATGTGAATGCAGCCGTCTCTAAAGCATAACCCCAAAACGATAGCAGTAAATCAGTAAGAGACATCATAGATCGCACCATATCAAGTAAAGTACGATTACGACGTTCGGACACACCATTACGCTGTGGTGTTCCGGGTGGCGTGAGTTGCGAAACTATTCCGCATTGTTTCAAATGAAGACCAAACTCGTAACTCAAATATTCTCCTCCACGATCAGAACGTAGAAACTTTTTTTCTTGTTACGATGATTTTCAACTTCACTCTGAAATTCTTTGAACTTTTCAAATGTTTCAGACTTGTGTTTCATTAAGTAGATATACCCATATCTGCTCAAATCATCTGTGAAGGTGAGAAAATAACGATATCCGCCATGAGCCTCAATATTCATTGGACCACATACATCTGTATGTATGATTTCCAACAAATTTGTTGCTCGCTCCATAGTACCGGAGAATGGTGTTTTAGTCATCTTGCCCATGAGGCACGGTTCGCAAGTACCAAGTGATTCATAATCAAGTGGTTCCAAAAGTCCATCAGTATGGACTTTCTTCATGCGCTTTATACCGATATGACCTAAATGGCAGTGCCACAAATAAGTTGCACTATCATTATCAACTCTGCATCTTTTGGCTTCAATATTATGAATATGTGTATCACTACTATCGAGATTCAACAAAAATAGACCACTCTTCAAGGGTGCATGACCATAAAAGATATTACTCATATAAATAGAACAACCATTATTTTCTGATTTAAATGAATAACCGTCTCGCATCAAACAAGATCCAGATATAATGTTCATGCTCAACGCTGGCACCAAATAACAATTATTCAGGTCTAAAACTAATCCCGAAGGTAGATGTAGAGGTAGCGTGCCGACCGCGATCACATCAACTTTGGAACCATTTCCCACGCGCATCGTCACCTCGTCCTTAGCCAATCTTTGCTTAATCCGTAGTCCCTGTTTCGAGTTGCAAATATTAGCAACAGAACTAGTATCAAATACCCAGGTGGTACTGCGAGCATTAGTAAGGTACACATCAATAACATGTATATCACATATACCTTTGTTCACCTTGCCATCCTTCTTATCCGCCAAATACTTGGGTTAGTTCCGCTTCCAGTGACCAGTCTGCTTGCAGTAGAAGCACTCAGTCTCAGGCTTAGGTCCAAACTTGGGTTTCTTCTCCTGAGCAGCAACTTGCTTGCTGTTCTTCTTGAAGTTCCCCTTCTTCTTCCCTTTGCCCTTTTTCTTGAAACTGGTGGTCTTATTGACCATCAACACTTGATGCTCCTTCTTGATTTCTACCTCCGCAGCCTTTAGCATTGCGAAGAGCTCGGGAATCGTCTTATCCATCCCTTGCATGTTATAGTTCATCACGAAGCTCTTGTAGCTTGGTGGTAGTGATTGAAGAATTCTGTCAATGACGCTATCATCCGAAAGATTAACTCCCAGTTGAATCAAGTGATTGTTATACCCAGACATTTTGAGTATATGCTCACTGACACAACTATTCTCCTCCATCTTGCAGCTGTAGAACTTATTGGAGACTTCATATCTCTCAAATCGGGCATTTGCTTGAAATATTAACTTCAACTCCTGGAACATCTCATATGCTCCATGACGTTCAAAACGTCGTTGAAGACCCGGTTCTAAGCCGTAAAGCATGGCACACAGAACTATCGAGTAGTCATCAGCTTTGCTCTACCAGACATTAATAACATCTGGTGTTGCTCCTGTGGGAGGTCTGGCACCTAGCGGTGCTTCTAGGACGTAATTCTTCTGTGCTGCAATGAGGATAATCCTCAAGTTACGGACCCAGTCCGTGTAATTGCTACCATCATCTTTTAACATTGCTTTCTCAAGGAACGTATTAAAATTCAACGGAACAACAGCACGGGCCATCTATCTACAATCAACATAGACAAGCAAAATACTATCAGGTACTAAGTTCATGATAAATTTAATTTCAATTAATCATATTGCTTAAGAACTCCCACTTAGGTAGACATCCCTCTAATCCTCTAAGTGATCACGTGATCCAAATCAACTAAACCATGTCCGATCATCACGTGAGATGGAGTAGTTTCAATGGTGAACATCAGTATGTTGATCATATCTACTATATGATTCACGCTCGACCTTTCGGCCTGCGTGTTCCGAGGCCATATCTGTTATATGCTAGGCTCGTCAAGTTTAACCTGAGTATTCCGCGTGTGCAACTGTTTTGCACCCGTTGTATTTGAACGTAGAGCCTATCACACCCGATCATCACGTGGTGTCTCAGCACGAAGAACTTTCGCAACGGTACATACTCAGGGAGAACACTTATACTTTGATAATTTAGTGAGAGATCATCTTATAATGCTACCGTCAATCAAAGCAAGATAAGATGCATAAAAGATAAGCATCACATGTAATCAATATAAGTGATATGATATGGCCATCATCATCTTGTGCTCGTAATCTCCATCTCCGAAGCACCATCATGATCACCATCGTCACCGGCGCGACACCTTGATCTCCATTGTAGCATCGTTGTCGTCTCGCCAATCTTATGCTTCTACGACTATCACTACCGCTTAGTGATAAAGTAAAGCATTACGGGGCGATTGCATTGCATACAATAAAGCTCCTGCCAGTTGCCGATAACTCGGTTACAAAACATGATCATCTCATACAATAAAATTTAGCATCATGTCTTGACCATATCACATCACAACATGCCCTGCCAAAACAAGTTAGACGTCCTCTACTTTGTTGTTGCAAATTTTACGTGGCTGCTACGGGCTTAGCAAGAACCGTTCTTAACTACGCATCAAAACCACGATGATAGTTTGTCAAGTTGGTGCTGTTTTAACCTTCGCAAGGACCGGGCGTAGCCACACTCGGTTCAACTAAAGTTGGAGAAACTGACACCCGCCAGCCACCTGTGTGCAAAGCACGTCGGTAGAACCAGTCTCGCGTAAGCGTACGCATAATGTTGGTCCGGGCCGCTTCATCCAACAATACCGCCAAACCATAGTATGACATGCTGGTAAGCAGTATGATTTATATCGCCCACAACTCACTTGTGTTCTACTCATGCATATGACATCTACGCATAAAACCAGGCTAGAATGCCACTGTTGGGGAACGTAGTAATTTCAAAAAATTTCCTACGCACACGCAAGATCATGGTGCTGCATAGTAACGAGATGGGAGAGTGTTGTCCACGTACCCTTGTAGACCGAAAGCGGAAGCGTTAGCATAATGCAGTTGATGTAGTCGTACGTCTTCACGATCCGACCGATCGAGTACCGAACGCACGACACCTCCGAGTTCAGCACACGTTCAGCCCGATGACGTCCCTCGAACTCCGATCCAGCCGAGTGTTGAGGGAGAGTTTCGTCAGCACGACGGTGTTGTGACGATGATGATGTTCTACCGACGCAGGGCTTAGCCTAAGCACCGCTACGATATTATCGAGGTGGACTATGGTGGAGGGGGGCACCGCACACGGCTAAAAGATCAATGATCAATTTTTGTGTCTCTAGGGTGCCCCTGCCCCCGTATACAAAGGAGCAACGGGGGGAGATGCAGCTGGCCAGGAGGAGCACGCCAGGAGGAGTCCTACTCCCACCGGGAGTAGGACTCCCTCCCTTTTCCCCGTTGTATTAGGAGAGGAGAGGGAAGGAGAGAGAGGGGGAAAGGAAAAGGGGGGCGCCGCCCCCCTCCTTGTCCAATTCGGACTTGGGGGGACGGGCGCGCGGCTGCCCCTTGGCCGCCTCTCCTCTTCCACCAACTGGGCCCATGAGGCTCAATAACCTCTGGGGGGTTCCGGTAACCCTCCGGTACTCCGGTATATATCCGATAACCCCCGGAACCATTCTGGTGTCCGAATATAGTCGTCCAATATATCAATCTTCATGTCTCGACCATTTCGAGACTCCTCGTCATGTTCGTGATCACATCTGGGACTCCGAACTATCTTCGGTACATCACAACATATAAACTCATAATATAACTGTCATCGAAACTTTAAGCGTGCGGACCCTACGGGTTCGAGAACTATGTAGACATGACCGAGACATGTTTCCGGTCAATAACCAATAGCGGAACCTGGATGCTCATATTGGCTCCCACATATTCTACGAAGATCTTTATCGGTCAGACCTCATAAAAACATACGTTGTTCCCTTTGTCATCGGTATGTTACTTGGCCAAGATTCGATCGTCAGTATCTCAATACCTAGTTCAATATTGTTACCGGCAAGTCTCTTTACTCGTTCCGTAATACATCATCCCGCAACTAACTCATTAGTTGCAATGCTTGCAAGGCTTAAGTGATGTGCATTACCGAGTGGGCCTAGAGATACCTCTCCGACAATCGGAGTGACAAATCCTAATCTCGAAATACGCCAACCCAACAAGTACCTTCGGAGACACCTGTAGAGCACCTTTATAATCACCCAGTTATGTTGTGACGTTTGGTAGCACACAAAGTGTTCCTCCGGTAAACGGGAGTTGCAAAATCTCATAGTCATAGGAACATGTATAAGTCATGAAGAAAGCAATAGCAACATACTAAACGATCGAGTGCTAAGCTAACGGAATGGGTCAAGTCAATCACATCATTCTCCTAATGATGTGATCCCGTTAATCAAATGACAACTCATGTCAATGGCTAGGAAACATAACCATCTTTGATCAATGAGCTAGTCAAGTAGAGGCATACTAGTGACACTCTGTTTGTCTATGTATTCACACAAGTATTATGTTTCCGGTTAATACAATTCTAGCATGAATAATAAACATTTATCATGATATAAGGAAATAAATAATAACTTTATTATTGCCTCTAGGGCATATTTCCTTCAGCAGCAAGGTCTGTTTCGCTTTCGTGGCACATCCACGGAGCAACGGCCAGGCGGAGAGGGCAAATGCTAAAGTGTTGCGAGGCCTGAGGACAAAGACTTTTGACAGGTTGCACAAGAGTGGAAGGCGCTAGATTGATGAGTTGTCGGCGGTTCTTTGGTTAATCAGAACGACGCCAAATCGAGCCACCGGCCAGACACCCTTTGCCCTGGTATACGGGGCAGAAGCAGGTCTCCGCACGGAACTCACATACGGGTCACCTCGAGTGCTCGCTTATGACGAGCTTGAGCAAGAGCAATTGCAGCAAGATCACACAACGCTCCTTGAGGAAGATCGTCTTCGGGCAGCTGTGAGAGCAGCACGCTACTAGCAAGCCTTGCGCCGCTACCAGAGCCGCAAGGTTCATGCCTGAAGCTTTGAGGAAGGCGACCTTGTTCTTCGGCACGTTCAGTCGGCCAAGAATTCCAACAAGTTGACGCCGAAGTGGGAAGGCCCTTATCGGGTAATATGAGTCTCCAGGCCCGGCGCAGTCTGCCTGGAGACCGAAGATGATGTCCCAGTGAGCAACTCCTGGAACATCGAACATCTTCGCAAGTTTTATCCATAAGGCACGGTTGCCGGGCCTCCTGGCAAGCCACCTTTTGTACAAGCTTTGTCGGCAAGGCATGTAACCCTCTGTACAAAGCTAGGCGCAGACCCTGAGCATAAATAAACGAAGCGCTGGCACCCTAAGTTTTAGCATGAATGCTAGGTTAAGTCTCTCCCTCGGTTAGGGTTGATAGTGCTTAGCGGCGGCTAACCCCTAGCCTAGAGGTCGAGTATGCGTCTTTCTGTCCTCTTTGGTTCGCAGGGCACGTGGACACTTCTGCTGAGCCGCTTGGGAGAAAGAGGACGAACCGGGGCCCAGGCCCCGGCAAGCCAGGACTGCCGGGGGCTGAAGACACAAGGATCTAACCACGGCAAGCCAAGGTTGCCAGGGGCTGCGGATTCAGATAAGTCCTTCATCCCCTATTGTGCATTTCCGTATGGAACTGGGACAAATGAAACCTCGTTTTACTCCGAGACCACCCTGCTCCCCCTTCTTCTTGTACCCATTCCCTGGGACAGAACCGGGTCATAGACGCGGTGGCAAGGAAATAAACGAGGGGCCTAACTCTACTTCGCCTCTGCCTCCGCTAAAAGCGTGAGAATGGTTGACTAAAGTCAGGGGACGGCAAGGCCTGTTGCCGGGCGACAATGTTTATCCTAAAAATAACAAGGATTCATTCCTTAGCATGGGCCTCGCTCACGCACAAAGAACCCGGTAGACACCCTTTTTCATTAAAAACATCCCATATAGGTACAGTTCATACGGAATTAAAAACATGAGCAAGGGGATTACAAGTCTTAAAATTAACAAGCTCCCGCAGGCTTACAAACAAAAAGAGATAAGGTGCCCGTATTCCCTTTCTTGTCCCTCTCCTCAGAAAGTGGAACAAGATAGCAGGAGGGCAAAAAGAGTTCCTACGCGAGGTGCGAGGAGCAGAAGGTGCCAAGAGAGCATCTCGGTGCCGACAGGAGAGCTGGAAAACGAGGCAGCGGGCCAACAGTACGCGACGAAGGCGTCGGTGCCACCATACTCCGACCTCACGGCCGCCACCCGCCTTCTTCACCTTCTCCGGCCCTCCTACACCAGCCGCCCAAGGAGACGACGAGGAGCGCCCCGATGGAGAGCTTGACGAGGAAGGCCCTCGGCAGGGCGCGTGGCCGAGGGAAGGGCGACGTGGTCAGTCGGAGTCGGCGTCCCGCAGCTCGACTCCCTCGTCGCCGCTTTCGCTGTCCTCCTCGTCACTCCCGCTTGAGGAGGAATCTTCATCGTCGGAGGAGCTCTCCACGCAGCACTTTAGGCAAGTTCCAAGGTCTCCGAAGACCTTGACGGAGAGTAGGCCGCCCTCCATTAACTTGAAGTAGAGGACGAGCCCTGACGTCAGGCTGTGGATGCGAGCAAATGTCTTCCATCCGTGGTGGAGGTACATAAAGTGAGGAGCGGGGAAGTCGACGTCGACCCGCGTACCGCCGTTCCCGCAGCCTCTCATGTGCAATCTGAGGGTCTGGGGCGGATCGAGCTCCATTTCGTGAGCAAATGGGGTAGGGAGACGGAACCGACGACGCGGTGGCCGGCGCAGCCTGATGAAGAACTCCCGAGGCTGGTCCCCGACGTGGCCCTCCATCACGGGTGGCATCGCTGGCAGAGGCACGGCCAGCGCGCCGCCTCGTCCCCTCTCCCCCGACCGCCGCGGCGACCTCGACCTCGCCCCTCCCCCTTCCTCTGGCCGGCTCCGCCGCCGCGAGCTCGTGGGAAGGAGGAACGCGCTGCCGAGCGGCGACCCTCGCCCCCACCGTTGAAGGGCCTGCGCCCCCTCTCGCCATGACGGGTGGAAGGAGCGGAAGTGGAAGAAGATGGATGCTGGGAGAACGTTGGATGACATCCCCCTCCCCCTCCTTATAAAGGAGCGGGGTCGAGGCTCGGCCGCCCCACTCCACCAATCCAGCCATCGGAGGCGCAGGGAATCAGGACCGACCCGCTGCCACAATGAGCGACGACCCGGTTTCCCATCTCCACCGCCTGCCACCTGCATGGGGGACGCGTGGCGAGTGAGCAGGATCAAGGGGACGGGTGAGGCGACCGTTCCCCACCCCGTGATCATGGGGCGGCAGTGCCTTGAAGACCGCGACCCGAGTCCACTTAGTAAATGAGCCACGCCTCTGCGCCTCCCTCTTTTTCTTATGGGGAAGGTGCAAGCCACCTCTTTACCGCGATGTGACGCATGCGTGCGGGAACCACCCCACGCATGACCCCCACATCACACATGACCCTCCATGTCGTGCGTTCAACACGGGTCGTGGGGAAGCACAGCGGACGAAACAGTTACTACGGTAAAAATCCGCCCCACCTGCCCGCGCACCGTTCTGGGCCTGGCCCAACAACGCGTCGCGCTTATGTGTGGCACAGACCCGGGGGCTCCTATCGGTGTACAAAAGTAGGGGCTCTCCTTTTGACCCCTTTACTTGTGCACGGGCAATCAGAGCCATGCGCCGCGGCCACACTTAGCAGGGCAGAGGAGGGAATCCAGAGAGAAGCCAAAGCACAAGACAACCAAGGCAACGCCAAGACCAGGAACACTGGAGAGCAAGAGGGCGAGGTAGGCTCCCTCGGCAAGATCCTTGCCGAGGCAGCCTCTGCAGTCCCGACAAGAGCCTTGCCGGGGCAACCTGCCCGATGCCAGCGGAGCAAGACACCCTTGAGCCCATGGGTCCCAACACCACCAACTACATTGGAACCAAGGCTCGGGAGGCGCCTCTGTGGTGGCATGCAAATCTTCGTCAGGATCATAAACATGTGAGATCAGATGAGGACCAGAAGACGACGACCCTCGGCGGGATCCTAGCCGAGGAAATCCACAAGACCCCTGGCAAGCGCCTTGCTAGGGACGACTGCAACACCACGGCAAGACCCTTGCCGGGCCCCCGGCAAGACCCTTGACGAAGGCATCAGCAGGGCCACTGCCAGGCCCGTGCCAGCCAAGACTCCACTGCCGACCCCAAGCAGCTGCTAGCTCAACTAGCTGGGCAGGCACCTGCGTGGCGACGGGCGGCCTCTACACCGACTCAGCAAGCACCTGCGTAGTGGCATGCAACCCTTCGTGAAGGCTCCACCACCACGCCAGCCCAGCAGCCAGCCAACATGGCGCCACGACGCCTCGTCAGCTCGGACGCGTGTCAAGGCCAGGCGAGGCGGCGACAGCTGGGACGTGCTTCCTTGCCGTCCCCGATAAAGCAAGGGGGACACATCGGCAGCACATTAAATGCCTTTGTCCGACGGTCCCAGAGGATAGGCTTATCAACTGTAGACCTTTCCACCTCCTGTGTGCCACTGTGGCAACCCCCTTTTTCCTATAAAAGGAGGCCCGAGGCGACCAAGAGAGGGATTCGGCTCTTTTGGGCAAGTTGCACCCCGTAGCTAGCTCAAGAACACAAGAACACTCAATACATCCACCAAAGCAGGACTAGGGTATTACGCATCTTCGCGGCCCGAACCTGGGTAAACGACCCGTGTGCTTCCTATCAGACCTGCTCTTTGCACAACCTCGCGCCCGCCGACCGTAGAAGGGATCCCAGTGACCCCATAGTTGTCGTTCCCACCGACACCATGCTGCGAGGGCGAGATGGGCCCTGCGATGCCTCATACGGTACGCTCCATATTGGAAATCGACCCAAGTCTCCCTGATACACCTTCTTCCAGTGATGAACATCAGTGTACATCGGTAGTACAAGGAGGGGCCTTGAGACATTCCAATCTCTATTTTTGTGCAGATCAACTAAAATTAAGCACCCCAGTTTGTAGAAACGCTTAAAACATTAACAATGGGACTAGTTGATGAAACATATACTAATGAAGAGAAGCACTTTCTTTAGCTACATTGGAAATGAAATGATAGAGAGGACACTCGCTCTATTTTAACTGTATTATTACTTCATTTTATCAGTGGCAATAAGGTCGAGCAGGTGGCAAACGAGGTGTACCGTGCGTCGCAAGGATGGAGGCCGGTGGTGCTTAGACTGGGATGCTAAAGCTGGCTCTATCTCCCCCCCTGATGTTTCTGTGGTAGCATTTGAGTTGTAATCCAAACTTGGTCAAGCTGGTGCTGCATCCCCCTACCTGCCTAGCTTATGTGGCGAACTTGTCTCCTGCTAGCGCTCAGTCCGTTCTAGTAGTAGTTGCATAACTGCCCGTTGACATTGAGATGTTGTCAGATAATGGTTGTCTATGGTAGGGTTTCTTTAATGAAATCGGAGGAAACCCCCTCTTTCGATATATAAAAAAATCAGTGGCACTAGCGGTGCCAAAACATTGCCTCAAATTAATAGTGCCACTAGATTAAGGTGCAAAATAATACATTACTGCTTTATCACGGCAGTGCTAAAACAGTAGCAAAAGAGCAGACTCAACATGCAGGATCTTTGGCAAACGGTCAGACAAAAAAGGAACATACCTCGTGATGGGAACCATATCTGCAGTCAACACCATCGTAGAAGGGATGACACCAGTCACCAACATGGATGATTCAATTCATGGGACCTTTTGGTGCAGTTCACCTAAAATGAAGCAATGTCCCATGAGCTATCAGCTTCTTCTTAATTTTTTTAAGAAAAGGGCTCCAGCCCCGATTCCATTTCCATCAGAAAATGAAACCCACAGAGCTTCTTCTTCATTAGTTGCAATAAAATTGAGCAACATCAAGGTTGGTTGTGAAGCTCCTGGAATGTTCAACTATAATTTGGATATCATTTGTGCAGTTCAACTAACATCAAGCGTGAAATGTATATCTCTGTTTGCACAAAAAAGGTGGAAAGGAGGGTGACTAATAAGTGATGAAACATACATCAAATGAAAAGAACACTACAAAAAATAAGACACTTCCGTGATGATACGTTTTTGTAATAGTAGGTCATGTTTTCTGTCATGCATGTACATCCATGACGATTTTATGACAGAATCAAGATAGTCATACATGTGTTGTCGTAGAAGTGTTCCATGGCATTACCAAAATTATCATCACGGAAGTGTCCACTTCCATGATGATAAATCGCGTGTCATGGAAGTGCTTTCGTCAAGGGGGACCGACATGTGGCATCCACCGTAATGGGTCGCCGTTAAGCTATTGTGTCCGGTTTTGGATCCGATAACCCGCTAACAGCCCGGACCAATGAGGATTTTCCACATGTAAAATTCTCATTGGCTGGAGGAAACACGTGTTGGCTCACCGTTGGGACAGATGTCATCCATTCATTGGACAGGAGGGTGCCTATGATACGTCGACACGTGGCACGGCCCAATAGAGGCCCATTCCGGTGAAAAGGCCGACCCATTTGACTTGGTCAAAAGGTAATGGGCTTGCCCACGGAAAACCTGTTAACGGCCTGTTCGTATATAGCCCATTTACGGCCCGCTAACTCACGACCCGTTACCGCCTATCGGAATTAAGCCTAGTAGCATCATCTGGGCCGTCCAATATGATTCCAGCCCGTTGTAACTTCCGGCCCATGTATGGCCCATGATGTCTTTCGGCCCATATAAGGCCATTTGTAACTCTTGGCCCATTAATGGCCCGTGGTGAATCTGGCCCGCAATGAACAGTGTACCCCTTTATACCCATTAACGACCCATTATTACATTGGGCCGTTTCCAACCCCTGTTATCTTTCGGCCTTCTCAGGGCTCATTTACAGCATTCGGTTACTTACGACCCGTTATTGGCCTTTTCTCCTTGTGGGCCAAATTCAGCCCGCGGTTACAATCGGCCCGTTTGCGGCCTGTTAATCCGTTGGGCCGTTTTCATAGCGTAATCAAATACGGCTGATTAACGACGGCCCGTTATTGTCGGCCCATGAATGGACGATTCCAAATCTAGCCCATTTACGGCCCATAATGCGGTCTGTTATTAGCCCATGTTTGGCCTATCGATCATACGGCACGTAGAAGGCCCATTGCTGTTACGGCTCATAGAAGGCCCATTGTTTCTATGGCCCTTAGAAGGCCCATTGTTTCTACGGCCCATAGGAGGCCCATGGTAACTACAGTAAATATGTAGCCCATGGTTATTGTGGCCTAGTTTTAAAAAATAGGTTATTGCGGCCACTAGCAAACCGCGGAAAAAGAACTGCACTGACTACAAGCAAACAAATAAACAAGACAACAAGGAAATAAATAAGCAAGCAACTTACACTAGGCTATCACGGCTATTACACATATTACATACACTGGGCATCAAAGTTCGCCACCAGTGCAAATATAGGGAACAAAGCAGCATATCATATACACTGGTTGTCAAAGTTGGCGACCAGTGCTAATAAACGCCGCAACAAAACAAGTCCAGAACTGAAACCACTTCAGAAGAGCTCAAGAAACAATATCCTGGGTACTCATAATGCTGGCAAGATGCTTAGCAAGCTTATTAACTTTCTCTTGTTTGGCGCATAAATCCTCCAGCACTTGCTGTTGCACCAGAAAGTATGCATCTGAATTCTGCAGGGACTTCCTCAGTCCTTCGGCTTCCTATCGCATAACATCTGATTGATGTCTTTCAACTTGAAGTTGAGACTCAAGAAGCCGAACTGATTCAGGCAGCGAGTTCGAAGAGCTGGTGCCAGCAGTAGTAGCCAGTAACTCGAACACTACATCAAGACAGGACTTTGGGGTTGTCTCAGTGTCTTCAATACAGTTTTATCAGCTTTCTTGGAGGCCAACAGGGATGTCTCACTATCTTGAAACTTATTTGCCTTACTTCCTTTACCATTGCATAATGGGGTACTCTTCTCCAATATTTTATCCGCGTTCTAAAAGAGAAACAAACAAACAAACACATCATAGGTTTACAATGTAGTATATGAAACTCATTTGGGTAAACCAGTTCAGTAGTAAGCTGAACAGGATAACAACATGAAACAAACATATATCTATGTAGTATGGTCACTGTATGGTCTATATCATTCTATTTTATGTTGCCAAATCAAGATAGATACAGTTTGAGTCATATCTATTTAAGACAAAGCAGCATAGACAGAATATAAGTGTGGGAAACTACACAGCAATAACAACACTTGTAATGTGCATGGCATGAGAACATAACTATTTATTCAATTGAAACTGAAATCAACATAGAGCAAGTTACAACAAAAAACACATTGAAGAAACAGGTTTAAAACATACCTGTTGCTCCATTGGAGTTTCAATTGCATCCTTCAAATTTGAAATTAGTTGGTATGAGTAAATACAGTGATGCAAGAGCAAAGTAGTATGAACCATAGCTACGGAACCTGACCTGAGAACAATTCTTCTTCTTCTTTAAGCGTTGACTTGGGGTTCGGAGTGGTGGTCGTCATGCTTTGGGCACTGTAGTTGCCTTAATAACTGCTTGTGTTCGGGTGCTCTATGGTGGAGACGGTGTTGTGTCAACTGGAACTGGGTTACTATCTGCTGGGGTTGGGGTTAGAAGGGGTGTAGCTAGTTCTCTGTCCAACTAGGTAGGGGTACAATCTGCGTGAGTTTGGGTTATGTGTGCTGGGGCTGGTTCTTGGGCAAGTACAATCGTGGTTCTATCTGCATCGACAGGTAGCACGATCTTTTCTGAAGACCGTGTTTTACTCTCACAGATACTGCCATCACCCCCTCCAATTGAAATGGTTGATAAACAAGAAAAGTAATTGAATGTACAGACATTGTAAGATAGACAGGTGCAATGGATAGTAGGGAAGAAAACAGGGCATGAAATAATTCACATTTATGTTGTCTAACCAAACAGAATAGCAGGACATAATATCGCATATATGATGGCTAATTAAACAGGATAGCATGACACAATTTCACATGTATGATGGCTAACTAAACATGATAGAATTACATACTTCAAAATATGATGAATATGTAAATAGGATGACATGATATAACTATACGATGTGTCTATTAAAGTGGTTGGCATGCCATAAATCACAAACATGCTGTTGATGGAAACATGATGGCATGATATAATTCATGGATAGAATGACATAATTCAAAATATGCTGAAGATGAGATGATATAACTATATTATGTCTTTAGAAAATGGGCTGGCATGCCATAATTCAGATACATGCTGTCTATGTAAACATCTTAACATGATACAATTCAAATATATGATTTATATACTAAGCAAGTGAGCAGAGGGCAATCACAAACATGATGTGTCAACTAAGGAGATGACATTCAATATTGTGTCTATGATGTAAAAACTAAGCATTGCAATACAACATATGCATGATATGAGTAATATAACCCTGCCAAGTTTGAGCATACACCTCAGGGGGATAATAGGACTGGTCATCTGCCTCCGAATCCTCCTTTGAAGAGCTATCTGCAACCGGCAAGATATCTGCTTCAGCAGGTAGCATTATCTGCTCTGAAGACCTTGTTTTCACTCAGATTTCTCCATCACCAATTCAAATGGTTGATGCACAGGAAGAGTAGTTGAATATACAAACATTGTCGACAAATGCAACGATAAATACAAAAAAAGGACGGCATGATATAATTCACATATATGACGCTTGGCTAAACAGCATGGCATTGCATAATTCACATATATAATGCCTTGCAACAAGATAGCATTGCATAACTCACATATATAATGTCTTGCAACAAGATGGCATCACATAATTCACATATATGGTAAATAGACACTAAACAGGTGGCATTCACACAAAGCATGTCTCAACTAAGCAAATGACATCGCAATGCAAGATACCATACGCACGATATGAGCAACATAACCCTGCCAAGTTAGAGCATGCACCTCGGGGGGGGGGGATAGGACTGGTCATCTGTCTATGAATCCTTCTCTAAGGAGCTATCCGTAACCAGCAAGACATGCGCTTTGTCAGATAGCATTGTCTGCTCTGAAGATCTTGTTTCCACTTCAGATGTTTCCATGACCGTGCCGAATGGCTGATGCAAAGGAAGAGTAATTGAATGTACTAAAATTGTTGACAAATTTAACACGTAATAAAAATGATGGCATGATATAATTCACATATAAGATGACTGGCTAACCAGGCTGGCATTGCAAAATTCACATATATGATGCCTGGTTAAACAAGATGGCATTGCATGATTCACATATACGATAAAGAAATTAAACAGATGGCATTGACACAAAGCATGTCCAAACGAAGCAGATGACATATTTGATGTATACAGTAAGCAATGCAAGGCACAATATGCATGATATTACCAACATCAGCATGCCGAGTTAGAGCAAAGACCTCAGGGGGTAAATAGGAGAGGTCTTGTCCTTCTGAATCCCCGTCAGAACAGTTATCTTCCTCTTGATTATGATCCAAAATGGGTGGAGGGGGCTCCCTTTGCGCCCACCATGGAGCGACGTTTGCATGAAATTTTATTGCCACGCAAGGCTCGAATCTTTTGCTCTACATGTTCAGTTCCATTGTGTACAATAACTGACATGCATAAGAATAAAACATAGTGAGATTATGTAAGGAGTGCATGCACAAATCCAGAGTGATGGTAGCAAATTGTGGATAGACCCAAAACCAATGATAGCAGGCAGATAATAGCTTTAGTTAAAAAATACAGATAATGGCTCTTTTAATGTTTGTTTGCACCCAACATGAAACTCATAGTAGACACCCAAGATTAACCAGATAGTACTGATTGCTCCCCCAATATGTACACCACAACCATTTAAAAACTCAAGTTTCAGCATTAGTTTGGACCTGACTCGGAGTCTAATAGGTGAACACGACGATAAAGTAGCATGTCATCATATTAAGCGATGCATAACGTAAGCAGACACGGAAGATTGTGACCTCTCTTGCGGACCCGTGTAGTCCTCAAGGTCATCTGGTCAGTAGATGATGGTAATGCAGTTGTCTTGGCTGCCGGCGGCGGGGAAGAAGATCTGAAGCGGCGAAAGACAGTCTGGAGAGCGGATCCCTGCTGCCGTGAACCCTTTCGTCGTTGGAGCAGCTGAGCTGGGGTGGAACACAACGCAGCAGGAGCAGGACAAACCACACAAGGTTTTCTTTGACACATATCTGTAACAGAAGTAATTGTGTAAGGGCTTGTTTGAATTTGAGGATTCTAACAATGCAGGGATAGGAAATAGACAGGAATAGGATAGGAATGCACGTGCAAAATAGAGAATTTAAAAACACATGATTTCTGCCAATCTGGGTGTTTGATTCACAAGAATTGGAAGATCATAGGATGCAAAGAAGCATGGTGAGATTAAGTCAAACCACAAGAAAATGTACGGTTATAATGCTATTATGCTACTATGTCTTAGTCTTGTGCTTCATGAATAGGAATTTGAAAAGGAGGACAAGTGGAAATTAAAATTCTTACATTTTTTCTTTCAAGGAGACACTAAAGGAACAAATCCTACAGTTTTCCTTTGCTCCATTCCTTTGAACAAAATTCATGAATAGTAGTACCATAGGAAACTTTCCAATTCCTCTGTTTTTCCTTCACTTTTCCTTTCAAGCATTGGCGATTCTAGTAGGCAGGCTTGATCAAGGGAAAGCCTACATTAAAAAAATGTTTTTGTGCTACTTCTATTAATTTGGACCCAGGCCACTGCCCTACTAGCTCAAATCCCAGGCCCATTGACAAATGCACAGCTCAAACGAGCAGAGATGAATAATGATGGCGTTCAAGAGAGTCCATCACGGATAGCTAAGTTGCCTGGTACCTCACTTCTTGTCATATAGTAGGATAAAATAATCGTATTTCATGTTACTACGTGTGCTTAGTGGACAATATATATAACATGTAGAGTAAAAAAGAGATACAACAAGTGTACAACCTCTTTGGCGAAGCCATGTCGATCTCAGCGTGATTTTTTTGGTCGGCGAGGATGCTCCGGCTGACTTGGCTATTGGAGGAGGGGAAGAAGATCTTAGGCGTCTGGAGATGGAGCCCGGGGTACTGCTCCGCTGTGATGGAGGGTTTTGTCGTTGGAGCAGCTTGGGTGAGCTGTACGACGCCGAGGCTGAAGCAGGACAAGTGAGACAATGTTAACCTGAGTGGAATTTTAATAGCATCTCCAATAGATGACGTAAAATACATAACCACAAAGTGCTAGATGTAAAATACATCAGCCGCTCATCTCTGAACTTAACTGTCGAAACTGAATTTAACTGTCGAAACTAAATTTTGTTGTCGAAACTGAATTTTACTGTCGAAACTGAATGCACTAGTAGCAGAAAAGCAGTAGCAGCAACAGCAGCGCGTCCGAGGGCCGGGACAACTGGTGGTGTAGTAGCATCAGGTGAGGCTACACGTCAGCCGACTGACTTTTTCATCTCTGGTCAGTCGATTTTCCAGTCATTGGATACGAAATCAAGGGCCTGCAGTTTATCTTCAACCTCCACCCCCCTGAGCCGCCAGCCACCACTGGCCAAACAGCCGCCCCCACTGCCCGCGGCCGGCGGTGCGCCGCCCCGCCCGGCCCGAAACCACTCCCCACCGCCGGTCCGCCGCCGCCCCGGCCATCCCTCTAGCCCCCCCGTGCCGAGCGTTTTCTCCGGCGATCCCCACGCCACCACCCCACCACCTCCGGCGACCACCGCCTCCACCCTGAACCCTAAAATAGATAGTGGGGTACCTCTCTGGCGAGCCACCCTCCCCGCTGCGGCTGATTCTTCCTTAACTCTGGCAAGCCCCCACCCCCTGAAAATCGAGTGACCCAAAAGTCGATTCAGTCGACTGATGTGTAGCTAAATCGGAGCAGCATCGCAAGCAAGAGCAAGAGCGAGAGCAGTAGCGCGAGCAAGAGCAATAGCAAGAGCAGACCAAGCAGGGGACCGAGAGCAACAACAGAGCAGCAGCGCAAGCGAGAGCTAAAGCAGCAGCAGCTCCTACTGATGTGGACGTCGCCGCCGAGGGAGCGACGCCGTGGAGGAAGCGGTTGACGACGCCGCCGTGGATGGAGCCGCGCCGTGTCGGCTCGGGACCAAGCGCCAGCAGCACCGTGAGATCGAATCAAGAAGAAAATGCGGCGATTAGTGTACAACCTCTTTGGTGGCGCTGATTAGGCCTCATATTCATCTGAGGAAACTGTGATGATGATGCTCTTCCGGCGGTGCAGGTGAAGACCGCGGTGTGGGAATGGAGGTGGCGCGAAAGACGAGGGGAACATCGGGTCAGGATACAACTAAAGAGGGACAAGTCAAAGGAACATATGTTTTTCTGAGTTGTGGATGCATAGATTAGTATGTCGAGCGAAGCTCAACCTTTCTTCTGGATAACCCATGCGGAAAGGGTAGAACTGGCAGATTCACAATATAGAATGGAGAACTCATCAAGAGCACTGTGGTCGTGACCTTTTGGTTCAAAAGAACTCCTGCCAAGAATGGTTCATGGTAACTGGAAGAAGGATGTACCATGAACCTCGAGGACTATCGCAAAGGTTACTAATATCCTAAAGGTACGAGCAACACTATCAACACGAGGTAAGTAGAGTGAATCTTGGGTCAAGAACCCAGGAATAGAATACCTACTACTAAATGGCATCACGGGATGCTTTCGAGAATGGTGGCCAGAATCATCACACTGGGGATACAAAACATGGCTAGATTACTAGGTGGTTCTCTAAGACACCTAGGGTCATAATAGTAGCTCCAACATATATACTGAGGCAATTGAGTACCTCAACGCACCGGTTAGTGTGCTTATTCTGACCAAAAAGGACATCGGGAATGGAAAGAAAGGATTTGCAAATGCATCAGACTATTTAGAGACCTGGGATGACTCGGACAGCATAACGGCTGTAAATGCTCAAAAAGATTCGAGACATTTTTCAAATAGTGGCGTAACCACTCAGAAGCACAATATCAAAGTTCCGAGACCAACTATGAACACACGGAAGTAGTAGAAACTGAACTCGGGCTTAAATCCGTCAATCCTATAAGTCTCTATCATAGTAACTCATCATCCTGATAGATAGATGAGAAGGCCTAGTTCTTAATCCCCGTAGAAAGGACGAGGATGACTCAGATCAGAAGGGCATAAGGTAAAGGAGTAAAAAGAGCCTTACGTTCCCTTCCACAATCAATTCCCTTATATAACTAAAGCATTTCTAGACTCGACTTCGACCAGTTTGGCTTGGTAATCCTATAGGCAGTCAGGCTCTGATACCAATGTTGTCAGGACCCCGATTCCAAGTCACATCGATCTAGCCGGTAACACCTCATATCACTTTGCGGCCTCAGGCACGGTATTCCCACGGGTGTCGCCTTACCATGGCCCGGGACCGTTTGCGCCTTTTGGCTCACGTATATGATAGTGTCGCTAGCATCCATATGTCACAGAACCCGGGTCGACATGACTTGTCGTGAACCCAAAGTGGCACTAACTTACGGGGACAGGCATACATGAATCAACATCGAGCATGTCGGTCAGCAGCGTGTGAATCCGGGCTGTAGCACTGGCTAACAGGACTCCGGGAACCCGGGCTGTAGTAGGCTAGGTAGGACTACGGATGTCACCGTGTGACATTTCCCCGAAGGGACAGACACAGGAACGAAGTGAATCACATGCCGACCAGTCAAGTGTTCCGGAGCAGTAGTGCTGGGCTAGCAGGACTCCGGTGAACCGGGCTGTAGCGGACTACTATGGCTCATGGAAGCACAAGACTACATTTCCCCATAAGAGAGGCTACCAAGGATAAACAACTAGGTTGTCAGATCCTGCACATACCAAGTATTTCAATCCTACACACAATATGCTGGATATGCGCAAATACAACATGGCATCACAACATGACTCTAGAACTCAAGTATTTATTCATTAGGCTCCGAAGAGCCAGATATTACAAACATGGGTCTGATGACCCAGCATTCAAGTCATACAAGCAACAAGCACAAGCGGAAGCTTAACTTGTCTGAGTACAGACAACTACAAATGAAAAAGGCTGAGAAGCCTGACTATCTACAAGACCCTGCCGAGGGCACAATATCGTAGCTGAGGTAACAAGCTAACGTTGAAGGCCACGCGGAACTACTAGCGAGACTGACGTCTCTCTGCAAAAACATAAAATAGGCAAACGTGAGTAAAAATGTACCCAGCAAGACTTACATCAGATCTATCGACATATGCATCGGTATCAACAAAGGGGGTGGTGGAGTTTGACTGCAGCAAGCCAGCTTTGACTCGGTGGCTATCCTGAACTATGACTGCAAGTAACTCTTTTGAGGTGGCGCACACGAGTCCACATATTCACCATATCAATACACCACTATGGATCCGCTCCCGTCTTCCTATGAGAACGCCATCCATAGCACTCACGCTTATCTTGTGCATTTTAGAGTATCCACTTTAACTTGTCTATGAACTGTACAGGCAACCCAGAAGTCCTTTACCGCGGACACGGCTATTCGAATAGATCATTTATAACCCTGCAGGGGTGTACTTCTTCACACATGTTTCCACCACTTAGTGTCTGCACATGACATGTGCTCGGCAGACTTCAAGCGAAAGCCGACGTGGGTGTAGACCACGACCTGACTAACCACACAAGTCTCTAGTCCAGGTTTATCGCCTATTCGGGTTCCATCCGCGAGGAGATCCGGCCGGAGTTTCGCTCACAGCCCTAAACGATGTGTGCAGGGTTCCCGAGACACCAAACGGGCGCCCGGTACACCGTGCCACGATGTATCTACCGCATCATAGCCCACCCCTAGGGTCAGCGCTACGCACGGCCTCCAACACATATCCTACAAACACCAGAAACTAGTTGCAACTCCTGGAAAGAGGACAGGGGTGGTTAATAAGTCGAGCGGGGTCATATTTCAGGGCCCAACGTGTGGTAGTAGCTGTTCATGGATCACAAACACAGAACTCGGTTCCTGGGGACGGTTTCAATGAGACAACCCACCATGTACTCCTACATGGCCTCTCACCGCTACCTTTACCAAATCGTGTTCACACACTTAGCTCATACACAGTAGGACATCTTCACACATTCCAATTCATCCCCGATGAACCAGACCTAACTCAACTCTAAGCAGTAGCAGGCATGACAAACAAGCATGTATGAGTAGGCACATCAGGGCTCAAACAACTCCTACTCATGCTAGTGGGTTTCATCTATTTACTGTGGCAATGACAGGTCATGCAGAGGAAAGGGGTTCAACTACCGCAGCATGTAACAGTTGAATCATTGTTGTCCTAATGTAGTAAAAGGGAGCAGGAGCAAGAGAGTGGGATTGTATCGGAATGAACAAGGAGGTTTTGCTTGCTTGGCACTTCTGAAGATATTATAGCTCTTCATCGGTGTCATCGAACTCGTCGTCGGAAGGACGTCTATCGAGAGGGGAAAAACACCGGCAAACAAGAGAGAACACAATCAATGCAATGCAACAATATGATGCATGAATGTGACATGGAAATATGCTGTTGATTGAGCTAATGCAACCAGCAACGATTTAAATGGAGTTGGTTTGAACACTAGATTCAAATTTGAACTCCACATGAGGCATTCCAAATACCATTAATTCAAATTGTCATATACAATGGCTGTAAGTTGTTCAAACATGCATGAGAATGCCATAAACAGGTTCTTCATATTTTTCTGATCATTTTTCATATATAATTTATTTCATTCTGAGCTAGGGTTGATTTAATATGATTTTTAGAAGTTTTGGGTATTTTCTAAAAATAAAAAATCATTTCTGATTTAATTCAAAATTCCAGAAAATAATTACTGCGTCAGCCTGACATCATGAAGATGTCAACAGGTCAACAGGGCTGGTCCGGGTCAAATCTGACAAGTGGGGCCCACAGGTAAGTGACAAAGAGTCAATTACAGAGGCTGACACGTGGGTCCCGGTCAATGCTGACGTGGCCAAGTCAAAGGTGACAGGCGGGGCCCTCTGAGATTAGCACTAATCTAACAGAGAGGTTAAACTAATTAACTTAGGCACTGGGGCCCACTTGTCAGTGAGAGCTGGGGTTAATTAGTGCTAACGGTGGGGTTTATCCGGCGACTAATCGCCGGCGCTAAGCACTGCACGGCAACGATCACCAGCCGGCCGTTTCCGGCCACGGCTGGTCGCGCGGGTGGGTTCTACGTGGTCATGGGAGTGAGCCGCGTCCAACCGTGCCATCAGTTGGTCGCGGGGTGGCCGGAATCATCGACGGTGTCGAGCTGGGCGGCGGTGGCGCTCGGGCACATGCGGGAAGTGGTGCTACGGGGCACGTCGAGCTAGAAAAAAGGGCTGGACGGCCTCCTGGAGGCACTAGGAGCTCATTGCCATGCCCAGCAACGATGGGCGCGGGCTGCAGTGGCGGCGCACGACAAGGCAGGCGGTGGCGAGCTTCGGCCGCGGTGGCCAGCGGGGTTAGAGGAATAAATCGAGTGGGAGGAGAGAGGGGTTGGGAGCAGAAGCTCACGGCGATCACGTAGGGAAGGTCAGCGAGCTCGGGGAGGCGCCGGAGCGAGCGGGGCGGCGAGGCGGATCTCCGATGACCCGAGGAGGAAGAAGGCGTCAGGGACGGCGATGCGGTGCTTCCCCAGTTGCTTGGCTCGGCGTGGACGAAGAGGATCACGATGCGGAGCTTCTTGGCGCGTCGGCGGAGCGTGGGGTGCACGGTGGCTGCGCTAAACGGTGTCGGCGGCGACGAGCTCCGCTCGGGCTACACGGGAGAGAGAGCAGAGGAGGGGGGAGGAGCACGGGGAGAGTGAGAGGCGGTCGAGGGGGTTGCATGGCGTCCATAGCGACGTACGGGAGGCGGTAAGCAGGCAGGAGGTGGCCGTGGCGTGTGGCTGCGCGCGTCGGGCACGCGCCCTCGCCTACTGGCGCGAGGAGGAAGGCGAAAGGAGAGCGCCTGGTGGGCCGGGCCGCCAACTATGCCGCCAGGTAGGCTGAGGTAAGTTTCTGCTCTATTTTAATTTTTGGTTCTGTTTTCCTTTATTTAATCACTTTGCCATTGTTTTTAAATTCCAGTAAATGTAAAAACAGTGACAACATTCCTCTGAATATTCTTATATTGCACAATGGAATTATCCAAAGGCACATAAATTATTTCAGAGTTATCTAAAATTATATTCCATATATTAAGAATATAAAACCAAATCCAAATACAATACTGATTTAAATTCAATGCCCAAAGTAATTCCTTAAAAATGTTCATTATTTTTGGTTAGGATCAAAGCCCTTGCCAAAAATACCGAATATCAATAAAGATCATTTTGGTTTCATTGAATGCAAATTTTAGTTGAACCTAGTTTGATTCAAGTGATCATAGGGTTTGAACATCCCCCTTTCAAGATTAATGGAAATTGAAAATGATGCATGGATGCAATGCCACTAATTACAAGAAGATTTCTAGGGCTGTGACAGGGTGTGGGGCTTCGCCGGTTTTCGCGGCCTCGGTGTATCAATGGGTGGGCAGATGGGATGGGAGTGGGGAACCATGGCTTAGGGGTATCTAATGAGAGTACCCCCACCGATTTGAGCTAGGCGGTTCTTTTGGTTCAGGGGTATCACGGGCATTTCGCGTGTCGGGATTTTACAGGAGGTGGGAGTTTTCACGCGCGTTGTAATTTCGGAATAGCAAGGCGCGGGTTGAGATGGAGGGAGTTGTCGGAGCACAACGAGACAAAGATATATCTTAAGGGGTAACAAGGCGCAGGTTGAACGGGCGGGAGCTTCGCGGCACGATAGACACAGACGCTAGCTTGAAATTTCGGCATAACAAGGCGCGGCTTGAAATTTCGGGAGAACAAGCTTAACGTGTACCAAAAAAGAGACAATTCGCACCTCATCACTAGAGAGCGCCATGTCCTGTTTTACTATATTACTAGAAATGCATTCAAATACAACAAACAAACTAAAAAATCGGGACAACAAACATAATGTGTACAGTACCAAAACAATCTGCACTTCCCACAATAATAAAAAAACAATGTATGTTGTCTAGCATATGGACTAAATTTGAGTACATTTTCCCTGTTTGAATGGGATTGTACTCGGGTTAGTTATACAACCATCTCAAATTCAAATATGACATGAATATAGGAGAAGTAAATTCCTATATAAATATGAACTACATGTACATACGATCTCAAATTCAAATATATGTATCCATCTTATGCTGAATTCAAATCATGGTACATGTATGCTCTAGCTAGATGTTTGCAATCTAAACCATGTATGATATACTACGTACAACATGTCTAACAAGCACAACAAACACACAAACACCATTTGGACTAGTAAGGTACACGTGCATTGCACGCATGAGATTTGGCAACCAAATTATGAATAAATACCACATTATAGCATGTAACCTTTGAGTCATATATGCATAATGTAGATGTTCGTTTAATTCTTATAGTTCATTTCATTCAAAATCATCTAGTTTTTATAAGAAAGCTAATCTATTTTAAGATTCATGGAATTGTGCGTTGTAAGGCATAAAGTAAAAAAAATGGCAAATCATGTAGAAAACATTTGGGGAATTCTGATACGGAAGATTCTAGAACAAAGAAGAAGTTCTTGTTTTTTGAGGTTTGTGCATTATGATTAAGTTCAACCATGGAGTCTTCTAGATTGCACATGTGGCAAAATATGGTGGAATCTAGATGATATCCAACGGCTGCTCAAATTTCCATCTCTGCACCATCGGATTTGCCTCATCCAACGACCATCTTTCAAAGTTAAAATTATCCGCACACTATATAAAAAATAAAAAATATAAGATATATAGGGGTATAGATATAAATATGTGATGCAAAAGCCACCCATCATCTCCAATTAGAATAGTGTGTCCATGCACAGATGCAATGTGGCCAAAAGATGTCTGCCATCGATATCTCAAATTCAAATTAGTCTGCCCTAGTTCAATGTGTATATAGTACAACATGCTCGTTTCCAAACCACACCGCGCATATCTCAGTTATATTCATGCATGCATGGGTTTCAAACATCATGATCTCTTATTCAAATATTTGAATTCAACTTTACATTGATTATGACCTCACCTAGTCTTTTACACCCACACAGTCACCTTATCTTTTATAATTGTACCACTAACTTTCTCTCGTGCATGCATGCACACATAGTACCAGTCGGCATTATCAATCGCACACATGCAATCTTTTTCTTCAGGTCGGTCTCCCATGCATGCACACACACACATACCTCCCCCTCTCCATCATATCGGGCATTCTTTATCTCTCACGTGCATGCGCAACGATCGATGTTCCTCTACGTGTGTGTGTGTGTATATATATATATATAGCTAGGTCTTTCACAGTTTCCCACACAAACCGATCAATCTATTTATCTAGTGAGGTCTCACCCTCTTTCCCACATCCACATCGATCAATCTATACCTCTCTATATAGGATTACATAGCTAATACACACACATTAATTATATATCCAACGTCCCCCTCTCATCATCCATGCCTTCCGCTTCATCTCTTAGACGCGCGCACAGTGGCGAAGACAGGGGCAGCAAGGGCCCAGCCCCCATAACATCACTATATATCGAGGCTAATATGAATGTGATCATTAGACAATTGCTTGTAAAATGGTTTAAGTTGATGGATTGGCCCTCCTCATAAAGGATTAGCAATGCTTGGCCCCCTAGTTCATTTATTTTTCATGGCTCCGCCACTGCGCGCAACAACGCACGTTCTCACCCCTCTCTTTAAATATCGATCTCGCACTTGTGCACTCCTTCATAGTCTCCCTCCACTTGGCCCCTCGCACCATCTACTAGCCCCCCACCGGGTTCTGCCACATGTACAATCTAGCAGACTCCATGGTTGAACTTAAGCATAATGCACAAGCCTCAAAACACCAGTGCTTCTCCTTTGTTCTAGAATCTTCCGTATCATAACTGCCCAAACTTTTTTTCTAGTTGAGTTGCCATTATTTTTTTCTACTTTACGCTTTACAATGCACAATTCTATGAATCATAAAATAGGTTAGGGGCTTCTTTGATTCAAAGGATTCTCAAAAGAATTTTGGAGGATTCTAATCCTTAGGGATTTTTCCTATCTTGGTTGGTTGATTCATAGGATTGTAAACCATAGGATTTTTTTCCATAGGATTCATTTCCACTAGATTTCATAGGAAACATCCCATCTACTCAAAGCTCTTTGAAAGAATCCTGCCTTTTTTCTATGCACAATCAAACACTCGTACAATCCTGTAGGATTCAAGACGACATTCCACTCTAATCCCATGTTTTTCCTATTCCCGCATCCTGGAAATCCTATGAATCAAAGAGGTACTAGCTTTTTTATAAAAACTAATTTATTTTGAATGAGATGAACTATAAGAATTAAACAAAGGTCTACATCAGGCATATAAGACTCAGAGCTTACATGCTATAGTGTGGTATTTATTGTCGGTGTACAAAGTAGGGGTCCTTTTTGTACCCCTTTACTTGTGCGTGGGCAGTCGTCGTGCTTGCGGCTGTGCTTGGCGGGGCAGAAGAAGAAGCGAAGACACAAGACTACCAAAGCAACGCCAAGACAGAGGCGCGAGGAGCAAAGGGACAAGGTGGGCTCTCCCCGGCAGGAGCCTTCCCGGGCAGCTTACGTAGCCCCGGCAAGGGCCTTGCCGGGGCAACTTGCCCAACACCCTTGAGCCGCCACCCTTGAGCCTAAGAGTGCCGACACTGTCGACAACATTGGAAAGGCTCGGGAGGCGCCTGCATGGTGGCATGCAGATCTTTGTAAAAACCAAGAACGTACAATACTAGATGAGAACCAGAAGATGGAAACCCCCGGCAAGACCCTTGCCGGGGACGCCTGCGAAACCCCGGCAAGGTCCTTGCCGGCCTTGCCGGGGACATCTGCGGGGCCACAACCAGGCCCCTACCTGCCAAGGCTCCACCGCCGTTCCAACACAGAAGTCAGCTCGCCAACAAGGCAGGCAGCTGCGTGGCGACGTGCAGTGATACGTCTCCAACGTATCTATAATTTTTGATTGCTCCATGCTATGATATATTCAGTTTCGGATGTTTAATGGGCTTATTTATACACTTATGTATTATTTTTGGGACAAACCTATTAAGCCAAGGCCTAGTGCAAATTGCTGTTTTTTTGCCTATTTCAGTGTTTCGCAGAAAAAGAATATCAAATGGAGTCCAAACGGAATGAAACCTTCGGGCGCGTCATTTTTGGAACAAACGTGATCCAGAGGACTTGGAGTGGACGTCAAGAAACTTACGAGGAGGCCACGAGGCAGGGGGCGCGCCTACCCCCCTGAGCGCGCCCTCCACCCTCATGGGCCCCTCGTGGCTCCACCGACCTACTTCCTCCTCCTATATACATACCAACGTACCCCGAAACCATCGAGGAGCACCACGAAAACCTAATTCCACCACCACAACCTTCTGTACCTGTGAGATCCCATCTTGGGGCCTTTTCCGGCACTCTGCCGGAGGGGGCATCGATCACAGAGGGCTTGTACATCAACACCATAGCTTCTCCGATGATGTGTGAGTAGTTTACCATAGACCTTCGGGTCCATAGTTATTAGCTAGATGGCTTCTTCTCTCTCTTTGGATCTCAATACAAAGTTCTCCTCGATCTTCTTGGAGATCTATTCGATGTGACTCTTTTTGCGGTTTGTTTGTCGAGACCCGATGAATTGTGGGTTTATGATCAAGATTATCTATGAACAATATTTGAATCTTCTCTGAATTCTTTTATGTACGTTTGGTTATCTTTGCAAATCTCTTCGAATTATCAGTTTGGTTTGGCTTACTAGATTGATCTTTCTTGCAATGGGAGAAGTGCTTAGCTTGGGGTTCAATCATGCGGTGCTTGATCCCAGTGACAGTAGGGGAAATGACACGTATTGTATTGTTTCCATCAAGGATAAAAAGATGGGGTTTATATCATATTGCTTGAGTTTATCCATCTACATCATGTCATCTTACCTAATGCATTACTCTGTTCTTATGAACTTAATACTCTAGATGCATGCTGGATAGCGGTCGATGTGCAGAGTAATAGTAGTAGATGCAGGCAGGAGTCGGTCTACTTGTCACGGACGTGATGCCTATATACATGATCATGCCTAGATATTCTCATAATTATGCACTTTTCTATCAATTGGTCGATAGTAATTTGTTCACCCACCGTAATACTTATGCTATCTTGAGAGAAGCCACTAGTGAAACCTATGGCCCCCGGGTCTATTTTCCATCATATTAATCTCCCGTCAACTAGCTATTTCTGTTACCGTTTATTTTGCTTTCTTTACTTTCAGTCTTTATCATAAAAATACCAAAAATATTATCTTATCATCTCTATCAGATCTCACTTTTGCAAGTGGCCGTGAAGGGATTGACAACCCCTTTATCACGTTGGTTGCAAGGTTCTTATTTGTTTGTGTAGGTATGAGGGACTTGCGTGTGGCCTCCTACTGGATTGATACCTTCGTTCTCAAAAACTGAGGGAAATCCTTACGCTACTTTGCTGCATCACCCTTTCCTCTTCAAGGGAAGACCAACGCATGCTCAAGAGGTAGCATGCAGCTTCCAGGCCAACTCAGCAAGCACCTGCGTGGTAGCATGCAGATCTTTGTGAAGACTCTGCCACCACACCAACTCAGCAGCCAGCCAGCCAGCGTGGCGCTGCACGCCTAGTCAGCCTGGACACGCGTCGGAGCGCGACGAAGCGGCGACGGACAGGACGAGTTTCCTTGCCGTCCCTAATAAAGTGAGAGGGCACATCGGCAGCACATTAAATGCGTTTGTCCTACAGTGCCAGGCGATAGACTTGTATACAGTGCAAACTATCCACCTCCTCTGTGCCACTGTGGCGACCCCCTTCGGCTATAAAAGGAGGCCCGAGGCATACTTGAGGAGGATTTCGACTTTTTGGACCCTGCACGCTTTGTAGCTAGTCCAAGAACACCAGATAAACACAAATCAGCAGGAGTAGGGTATTACACATCACTTGTGGCCCGAACCTGGATAAATTCCCCGTGTTGATCTTCTAATCCCGCTCTTTCCGCAGCCCCGCGCCCGCCAACCGCAGAAGGGATTCCCCGTGATCCCATAGGTGTCGTTTCCACCGGCATCTTTGGCGCACCAGGTAGGGGACACACGTTGTGAAAATCCGGTTTTGGAGTAAACTTACCGACTCCCTCGTCGCGATGGCCCGAGAAGAGAAGGCGACGTCAATCAGCCGCACTCTGGTGCCGTCCGCGACTGCAACGACCATCCGCGTGGCCGTAAAAAGCTAAGTCACGCACAACTTTGAGCATTCTTCTTAATATAAGGTTATTCTCCTCGAAAGATCTTGCTCTTTGTACAGAAAACCTGCACGCAATGGGACCCTTCCGCTATTGGAAACGCCCTTGTTCTGTTTCGAGTCTGCTCAATAGTTCAAGCGGCTGCACTGAGGACGGCAATGTGGGCTGCATGCTATTAGCAACTCCCTTGCTCTGTTTCGAGTCCACTCAACAGTTTAAGCGACCGCGCTGAGAATGGCAAGGTGGTTTGTCCGGCAGCAAGCGCCCCCCGGCGGGCTGCTAAGGATCCGTCCACAAGGCGCCATAGCATGGGTTTACGCGCCGACAAACGTATCCTACTAGGCGTAGGGTGCATATTTACAAAGAAAGATCAATACAGGAAGATAGCATGTTTTCATCTTAAAGTACTGCAGAGTTATATTACATTAATTGTTGCTGCGGTTCTAACTTAAGATAAAATCATCTTGGTCATGAACTCGCAGCGGCAATGAGAAATGAGGTGCCTAGTCTCGGCGCTGGCCCTCCACCCTCCTGACTCCGTCGACCCGGCTGATGATGGGCTCGATATGCTCTTCCAGCGCCGCGAGGTCCACATCCTCCGGCAAGCTCTCCAGCGTGTCGGCAAAGTTGACGTTGGGGTTCTAGTATGCCACCTTGGTGAGGACCTTGGTCAGGGCGCCCCCGCAGAGCTTCCGGGCCACATTGGCCAGAGAGGTCGCTCGGTTGGAACGGAACTGCTCCACGGCGTCGAGGACGCCCTCGAAGAACATGGTCAGCCTGGCGTTGGGGCTCACATTCGGCTCCTGGGAGTACCTGACGTTCGGCATTGCCTTGGCAGCCAGCTTCGTGGTGATCTTGCTGGCGACGTCGACGAGGCGGCCGATCCAGAGGTTTACGCCCTTCACGTACTCCTCATACTCGGCGGCGCCATCCTTCCGCAGCCGTCTCTCATCCTCCAGGATCTTGTTCAGGGTCTCCTCACAAGCACCAGCCTCCGAAAGCTTCCCCTCCAAGCCGTCCAGCTTCAATTTCAGATCGTTGATGGAGTCGTTGGCCTCGGAGAGCATCTTACCCTTGTCAGAGATGGTGACCTGCGCATCCGCCAGGGTGCGGTTGGCCGCGTCCCTCTCCTCGGTCAGCGCCGAGACTCTCTTCTTCAGCTCCTCCCACTCCAGCTCCAGCTCCTTCACCTTGCCGGCATGGACTAGGGCCTGAGCATCGAGTGCATCCTTGGGCCTCTGCTCCAGCTCCTGGGTCCGCTGCGTGGCAAGCTTCTCGACATCCACATCCTTGCCACGTAGTGTGGCAGCGAGCGCCTCCTCACGGGCGGCAAGCTCCTCCTCCTGGGAGTTCAGCAGAGCCTGGTGCTGTTACCGAGCGGCCTCGTCCTTGGCGGCCTGTTCCTTCGCCACCTCCTGGGCCTTCTTGAGGTCAGCGTGCTTCAGGATGAGCTCCTGTTTGTGCTCAGCCAGCTCACCCTGGGCAGCCTTCAGTTCTTCCTGAGCCTCACGGAACCAGGCCTGCATCTGAGCGACGTGCTCCTCAAGTTCCGCCTCCGCCTTGTCCGCTGCCGCCATCGTGGATTTCGCCTTGTCTAGGCGGGCACGGTGAAGCGTGTGGAGCTTCTGGAAGTTGACGCTCATGGCCCGGACAAGCTGCTCCTCTTAGGAACCACCACCGCCAGCACCTGGTTCATCAACAACCTAAAGCCCGGCGGTGGCGAGCACCTCGTCGTTGAACACCTCCCCGTCGGTTGGCGCCGTGGTGCTCGCCATCCCTGGGAGGTGGACGAACAGGTCGTCGCCCACCTTCAAGTACTTGCCCGGGCCAGGGGCTGTAGGGGAGCAAGGTTGGTCGTTAGCCACCCCCTCCCCGGCAGGCCCCTTGGCGGCCTCCTCAGCGGCGGTCTTGGCGGCCTCCTTGGCAGCAATCTTGTCGGACTCGGCCTCCTTGGCGACCTCCTCGATGACGGTATCAATATCCTCCTGGTCCGCCGAGGGAGGATCTAGATACCAAGAAGGAGAATGAGACGGGGCCAAAATCAAGGTTCAAGAAGAAGAAGAAAAGAGAGGGACAGGAGGCAGACTATGTACCCGTGCCAGGCTGGGAAGAAGTGGTTCCCTCCCCGCCAACGTTGGTTGCCGGGATGGAGCCACTGCCACCCAAGTTCACCTCCTCCTCCTCCTCCTCCGTGCGTGTGGGCTCGGTGCTTGGTGCCCTTGTCGGGGATGCCCCTCTGGGCGGCATGGTTGACGGGGGCGGCGTGTTGGGGGTGGCCCTCAGCGGCTCCTCCTGCTGCCGCTCTCCTCCTGCGAACCCGACAAGATCAGCACCAGGGGATCGTGCCCCAACACACACCGACGGGAAGTGAGTAGTGAACTCACGGTGGGGGCTAATGCGGGGGCTGTGTCGGGGGCTATCGTCCGGGCTGATCACCACCAATTTCGGCGTGCGTGGAGTGCTTGCTGGGAGCTTGTCGCCCATCGAGGCCCTGGCCCTCTTCGCCACCCTCTAGGCCAACGTCTCCATATCGCTGTGAGGATAATATCAAGTTAAAGGAGGATAGCACAGGCGTGGGGTCAGGAGATGATGGAGGGCGAAGTGCTTACTCGTCCTCCGCCTCCTCTTCCACTAGCCTCCTCTTCCTCTTCGGACTGAAGGACCCGAGGTCAAAATTATCCTCTGAGGTGCCATCCAAAGGAGGAGGAGAAGGGGATGGGGTCCGGCGCCGCTTGGATGAGGAGGAAGCGGCCGCCTTTTTCTTCTCTACCACGGTTTTCACCGCCTTCTTTGCTACCGCGGCCTTCGTCGCCGCGGCTCTCGTCTGGCACACGGACTGCTCCTGGACATGCTGCCGCTGTGCGGTCCTGCCGGGCCGGACCGGCTCGCTCGAGCGGGCCCACCGCAGGACGCGCCTCTTCCCTGTGGCCGAGGGGTCGAAAGCATCGGCCTCTTCTTCGGCCGACTCCTCAACCACGTCTTCGATGAGGGGGGCCCCGGCACCGACGCTGCTGGCCTCCCCAGCAGACTCCGCCCATCCGGCGAGCTCTGTCTCCTCCGCGGCCGCGTCGGCCTCGTCCTCCACGGTGCTAGTGCTGCCAGCCTCCTTGGCGAGCACCGCATCTGCCGCCCTGGCGGCGATGTAGTCCAGCTCCTCCTTGGCGGTGTCACGGATGAGCAGCGGCTCATCGCGGACATAATTCTCCGACAAGTTGTAAAGAACGCCTGCACCTCCTCCGCTTCTGGCTTGACCCATAGAGGACCGAGGCCGCGTGCGTTGAAGTCCAGCATCATGGCAATGATGGTGTCGCCATCCTGGGAACGGGGGTCCCCAGACTTGCCTGCCTGCGGCCCACAGCGTGCCTCCGTTAGCGGCCCTGTACGGCCCATCTTCACCAGCGAACACTCAAGACCCTCGTGAGGGGCCAATCCTCGCGGGGCGGATGACACAAGACCTCCTCGGGGACGGCCTCACCAGGCCGGCTCGCGAGGGGCGGAGAGATCAAGGCAAGGGACACCTCGCGAGGTTCCTGTGACACAAGCTATGACGACCGTGGCCAGGCGTGCACCAGGAGGGCGCCAGCGCGTGCAGTGTCCTCATTTCCTCTTTGGTGCTAAAGAGGCAAGCGGAGGCGAGGAGTCCCGAGGCATCATGCAAAGGTTTCCATATCAGTGCAATGGGACCAAGACCAGCAGGACGACAGGACGGAGGTCACCGTGGAGCCCAAGACGGCGTCACCACCAGAGCCTTTGGCAGGCAAAGACCACCTTTAGTCAGGATAACTTGTACTAGTTGCCCCCCTTAGAATTTGGCCGTTGTTGGATCCCTTCCCGCTCAATATTTGGCGAGAGGACCAGTGGATCTATAAATAGGACTAGCCACCACCATAGGAGGCATCTCACCTGGTCTTGGGGGATCATTCAGATCATCCTCAACCACACAAGTCCACAAAGCACAAGAGCACCTCTCCTCAGGAGGCTTTTCTTCCCTTGTAACTGTTCATCCTCAGCCCAAGTGGCAATCCACCACACCACACTGGAGTAGGGTATTACACCACATCGGTATCCCGAACCAGTATAAACTCTTGTGTCTCTCATTCTTTGGGTTCTATGAGCTAGGCCTTGCGATTGTTGCGAGAGAGATCTAGGGAGAGGGAGATCTTCGTGCACACCCCAGTGTTCGAACGTCAAGGGTTTCGTCGGAACCCGAAATCCGACATTTGGCGCGCCAGGTAGGGTTGCGCCGAAGCTTTCCTCCCGCGGATCCGCGTCCCTTCGCTTTGTCGCATCCATGGCGGACGCCCGTCGAGCCCGCGCTGAGTGCCGGGCCGCCCTCGCCGCCCGCGTCGCTCAGACCGCTCCTGTCGGTGGGCCTCCCCATTGTTCCCCGTCGCCCGGCGCCAACTCCGCCACCGGCCCGGTGGGAAACGAGGAGCAAGCGTCCTCACTGCATCCCTCGGTGCGGCGGTACGGTCGCACTGCCACTCCATCGCTAACCCCAGCCAGCTTGTCGTCTCACGCTCGTCGCGCTCCCACGGACGCGCAGGCCGCGCTGCTCATGGCACGCGAGCTCCTGCGTACCGCCCTGCGGACAACCTCTACGAGGATTGGCTGAACCGCATCGCCGAGCTCGTAAGCGCCAAAGGGGGCTCCCCCGCGCCATCCCTCTCGCTGCCTCGCCCTCCGCCAGCTGTGGGCGACGTGGCTCACGGAGCGCCTCGACCACCTGTGCACCAAGACGGTGCTCTGGCACCAAGGCGTGCGGCCCCCTGGCGCGACCTTCCACGTCAGGCGCCCGCGCGAGAAGAAGGAAGCTGCCAAGAAGTTCCCCGGCCGCAAGAGAATGCGCCCGCGCTCCCAGCGCCAACGCGACAAGACCGTGCGCCGCTTGCGGCGGTGGTGCGCGGGCATCAAGGGCAGGCTCCGCGTCAGCAAAGGGCCCCAGTGGCCACCGCAGGTTGCCGCGCCTTCACTCCTGAGCTGCGTAGCGTCGCCTGGCTGGGCATGTTCAAGCCAGACCTGCCTCCTCGTTACAACGGCACCCCCGACACCGCGGAGTTCTTGCAGCTCTACGAGCTGAACATCAAGGCGGCCAACTGCGATGAAAAAGTCATGGGGAACTGGTTCCCCATGGCTCTCAAGGATGGCGCTCGCTCGTGGCTCCTGAACCTGCCCCCGGGCTCGATCTCCTCCTGGGACGAGATGCACGACCGCTTCATCGCCAGCTTCTAGGGCACTCACGACCGCCCTCCGGCTGCGGGGGACCTGCGCCGCATCAAGCAACAGCCAGGAGAGACCCTGCAGAAGTACATCCAGCGCTTCAGCAACGTTCGCCTCTAGATCCCCAAGGTGACGGACGAGGCCATCATTTCAACGTTTTCTGATGGCGTCCGCAATCTCAAGATGAAGGAGGAGCTCGCCATCCACGAGGAGGTATGCACGGCTTTGGAGCTGTTCAACCTGGCGACCAAGTGCGCAAGAGCTGAGGAGGGGCGCCTTTCCCTCCTCGAGCTCCCGGCTACCGATCTGGAGGAGAAGAAAGCCAAGGGCAAGGACGTGAACCGCAATGGAGTAGTCGTGCTCGTGGCGGAGCCAGATACGAAGCGCGGCCGGGACCATCCCGAGTCGTCCAAGAGCAGCCAACCGATCAGTGCCTTCCACAAAGTACACAGCCACAACACCAACGACTGTCAAGAGCTCAGGGCCATTCAAGATTGACGCTTCGGTCGATGCTCCGAGCGTAACGACGGAGGCTACGACCGAGGAGGTGGACGAGGCGGAGGACGCTGGGATGATAGCGGCCCCCACCAGGAGTGGCACGACCGGCCTCGCGAGGACCGCTGGCAGGACCAGCCTCGTGAGGGCGCCTGGAGGGACCAGCCTCGCGAGGACCGCCCTTAGGGCAATGCTGGTCTTCCTCCGTTGCCGCCACCGCCAAGAAGGAATGATAGCTGGCGCCCTCCCGATGCTCTGCTCACCCGTCATCAGCAACGTACAAGTCACCAAGACCCTCATCGACGGTGGCGCAGGGCTTAACTTCCTGTCCGTCGAGACGTTCGACGGCCTCCAAGTGCCATACGATCAGCTTCAGCCTACCAAGCCCTTCTCGGGAGTGACCGACGGCTCCACCACCCCGATAGGGCAGGTCTGCCTCCCTGTCACCTTCGGATAGCGCGACAACTACCGCACCGAGCTCATCGACTTTGACGTTCCCCACATCCGTCTGCCGTACAATGCCATCCTCGGGTATCCAGCCCTAGCCAAGTTCATGGCGGTGACCCACCACGGCTACAACGTCCTCAAGATGCCAAGAAGCGGCGGGATCATCACCGTCCCCTGCGAAGAAAGAGATGCAGTGTGCTCCCTCGAGCGCGCCTTCCAAGCCGCAGCGATCTAAGTCCACGACAACAATGGTGCGCAGTACCCTCCTGAGGCCGTCCCCAAGAAGAAGAAGAAGCTACTCCGCACAGGGCCTCAGGGGAGCGGCGCCTCTGGCGGTGCAACATTAGGATCGGCGCCCGCGCCTGGGGCGCCTCCCTCCCTCGCATAGGAAGGCGCGCCCGACGCCCTCCTTGGGCAGGGCTCGGGGGCTCTCTTCTGGAGGGCCTCAGACCTAGCCAACATCACGAGGGAGGCGCTCGGGCACCACATGGAGGCGTGCTTTGCGGCACGTTTCCCTCAGGAGGACACCGGGCGAGGATCGCCCGGCGCTCAGGAGTTCATCACCAAGGCCACGCAGGAGCTGCAGGATGCAAGAGCCATGCGCAGCGACCGCCGCCCACCTGGCGCAGCTCCCCATCCAGGCGAGGATGGCAGGCTGCGCGTCTGTGTCGACATCCCAGGGCTCAACAGGGCCGCATCTCAGGAGCTCTTCTGGCCTTCGCGCGTGGGACGTTGCGAGGGCCCACCTCACAGCTATGTTCGCATGCCATTCGGCCTACCGAGCGCGGTAGCCGCCTTCCAGCGTAACCTGCGGAGCATTCTGGCGGCTCAGGAGGCCAGGCATCACGCAGTCCTAGTGGAGGTGGAGACGGTCCTCGAGGAGTCGCCTGGACCCCCAGAGCCTCCCGAGGCTCGGGGCCCCGGTGGCTCATGAAGAGCAACCCCTTCGCTACGCATCTTCAGCTACCCCAACATCCCTTCGACAACGGAACCAGGTGACATTTTCCAAGTTTATTTAGCTGGGAGCGCCCCCTGGGCTGCATAATTCCTAGGCTGCGTGGGCCTGTCCCTGCGGCATGTATCCTTTTACGCCTCTAGCTTACTCTGCTGGGGGCGCCCCTCAGGCTACATCATCCCAGGCCGCTCGAGTCCGACCCAGCGGCATGTATCATTCTTGCATTTACCTAAGCTAGTTCGCTTTCCATGCATGATCTATCTATGGTTATCACTTGCTTGATTGTCACCCACCACGGGAGCCGCGCGCCGATTGTCTTTCTTCAGGACCCTTCACATAAGAAGGCTAGGCACGACGTCTGTGCTCGGGCCCGTCCCTGCAGCGTCGATAAATCCAACGGCTGAGCTCTGCCTGGCGGGCCGGTCCCCTTCACATCACCTCCTGGGGTCGTTGGTGCTTGGCCTTCTCATGCGATAACCTCAGGAGATTCATTCGGCGCAGGATTGCCTAACCATCTCGCAGGAACGCCACAGCTAACAAGAACCAAGACCAGGCGCAACCCGCCTTGAGGTAGGGCCTCGTGAGTCCCGCGCTGGCTCACGAGTCCCCAGACACACCTCCTCTAGCCCTGCCATGCAAGCCACGTGTCAGGGTGGGGCTGTACACGCCCCGGGGGCTCCACTCAGAGGGAGCCCTCACCCACGCACCAGTGGAAGCACCATGCTCCGCTGGCAGTTGACACTATCGAGGAGCAGTTATGCCCATGCAAGTGCGAAAGCGCTATGCTCCGCGCTGGTGATAAACAACTAAGGGCGGCCTCATGGTCGTATCAACCTCAGGGAGCCCTTGAGCTCAGTGTCTGGCCTCATCGCAACACCTTACCTCAGGAGAGTTGCGCGAGGGGGCTGGGCATGGGAGCTGCGCAAGGGTCACGCCCAAGCGTACGCCACCCTGCCAGGTCCCCCGGACCTGGTCGTCACGCGCCCCTCCCGAGCCGAGCCTTGGCGAGGGAAAAGGTACGAAGGTCGTTTGAGTGTCAAGGGGGACTCCTGAGCATCGCGACTAAGAAGCCTAACTGGGCATGTAGCCCCTCACTCCTTGGTCTGGTCCTAGTGATCCGGACGACCCAACGGCGGTTGAGGTATGCGCGGGGTTGGGCCCTGCCGACGTAGAACACTAGACCTATTCCTGCATTTCCTTTCCATAAGCTGTTTGCGCATCAAGGCGGACTCCTAAGCATCGCGATTCAGGAGCCTAACTGGCCACGTAGCCCCTCACCCCTTGGTCTCGTCCTGTTGATCCGGACGACCCAACGGCGGCTGAGGTACGCGTGGGGTCGGGCCCTGCCGACGTAGAACGCAAAGCAAATGGGAAGGAAATCGCAAAATCTCAAGCAAATATTACAAGACATAGTGTTCTCCCAATACCAAACTGTCACATCCGTAGCTTTTGGAAATGCACTAGGCTAACTTCAAGTGTGCATCATGTTTAACTCTTCTGAAATTGGAAATGGGGATGACATAAACCCCTAGCACCTTGAAAATTCAACTAGGGTTTACTAAAAAAATCTTTTTCAATGAACCAGAAATGCCCTTCTAAAATGTTCATCATCTTTGCCTTGGTCTAGAACCTCTGACAAAAATGGTGCAGACTTTTCTAGGACATCATAAGGTCACTGGATTAAATCATATGTTATTTGCATTTGGACATTTAAATGCTATGAAATATTTTAAATGTCCAAATAAACATATACTAAAATGTTCACTGTTGGAAATATTCCAAACAGTGAGCATGAGTAGTTTCATGATTTTTGAGAATGGATAGGTATTTTTAATAAAGCCACAAAGTTACAGAAGAAAAAGAAAAAGAAATCTGAAACAAAAGGAAAGAGAGCTTACCTGTAACTTACCAGGCACTCCTGTAGCCCCGCCCAGCTGGACGGCCCAGCCCACCTACTAGCCCGTCATCTTTCCCGCGCCTACTGGCACTGTGCGTGGCGCGCGCACAGCTGAGCCGCGGCCACCTCCTTCTAGCCACGCAGCTGCTCCCCCTCAACCCACTCCGCCGCCCTGGACCGCCTCGGACCCTCTGCACCTCTCCCCTCTCTCTCTGGATCCCCTACCCCTCCTCTGGTCTCTCCCCGCAGCACCACCGAGCATGCCCGTCGCCGCCGCTCGTTGTTGCCACAACCACCGCCTCCCCCTTGCTTCTCTGACCTGCCCACGAGCTCTGCCTAGACCCTTAGCACCTCTCCGCCGACCCACGCAAGGCTAGAGGACCCCAAGACGACGCCGCGAACTTTCTTCCCCGTCCATGGCCACCGGATGCCGCCGTCCGATTCGCCATCTCCGCCGCCTCCCTGAGGCCATTGAGCTGCTCTACTACCTCGCTGTGAGCTCCTACGCCACCCCTGTCTCTCGCCGTGTTCGATTTCGCCGCGTAGCCGTCACTTCTGTCGAACCGAGAACCCGTCGCCACCGACCGTGTCGCCACCGTGGCTAGAGCTCACGCACATCGCGTCTGAGCATACCACCATGCTCAGCGCAATGCCAGAAGACCAAAACCCCCAGCAACTGCTCCTCCCGTTCGCTGTAGCGTCGTTTTCGCCAACGCCCGATCTCCGGCCGCCGCCATAGCTCATCTCTGTCGAGTTTCCGGCCACCCCGCGCCCTCCAGCTTCTTCGGTTGGCTGCGGTCGAGCACGAGCTCCCTCCTGGTGCCCTGAGCGCAACCAGCCGCTGCCCCTAGCGCCAGGCCGGCGAGTCACCGCCGCACTAGATGGTCGCCGGCGGCCCAACCCTGGCCGTGCCGACGTGGCACCATCATTAGAGGCTAATGATGCCACTAACTAATCCCCTAGCTCACTGACAGACGGGCCCTGCCCCTTAATTAACCATAGGGTTATTCCCTGTTTAAATTAAGCTAATGCCCGTGGCCCCACCGGTCAGTTTGACATTGCCACCTCATCGTTGACCTGGCTCCACTAGTTAGCCTTTGCTGCTGACGATGTTACACTGACCGCGGGACCCACAGGTCAGGTTTGACCTGGACCGCGCCTGTTGACTTGCTGATGTCACACCGACGTCATGCTAACGCAATAAGTCATTTCTGGATTTAGTTTAAATTAGAATAACCAGGAAATTCCAGAAAATGATTTAAACTTCCAAAATTCATAGAAAATAAACCGTAACTTCAAATGAAATAAGTTATATATGAAAAATGATAAGAAAAATCCAATCTATCCATCTGTACCATTTTCATGCATGTTAGAACAACTTATAGCTGCTGTTTAGGACAAATCATATAAATGGCATTTGAATATCCACATATGGAGTTTGAATTTGAATCTTGGATTCAAACCAACTTCATTTAACCTGTTGCTAGTTGCATTAGCTTAAATCACAGCATATTGACATTTCATGATCATGCATCATATTGTGCATTGCATTGATTGTGTTCTTCGTTTGCCGGTATTTGTCCCCTCTCAGTAGACGTGGTTCCGATGATGAGATCGATGACGTCGATGAAGAACTATACTATCTTCAGAAGTGCCAGGCAAGCAAAACCCCCTTGTTCAATCTGATACAATCCCACTCTCTCACTCCTGCTCTCTTTTACTGCATTAGGACAACAACGATTCAACTGTTACATGCTGCGGTAGTTGAACCCCTTTCCTCTGCATGACTTGTCATTGCCATAGTAAATAGATGAAACCCACTAGCATGAGTAGGAATTGTTTGATCCCTGATGTGCCTACTCATTGATGCTTGTTGTCATGCCTGCTACAGCTTAGAGTTGAGTCAGGTCTGATTCATCGGGGATGAATTGGAATGTGGTGAACATGTCCTATTGTTGAGAGCTAAGTGTGTGAACACGATTTGGTAAAGGTAGCGGTGAGAGGCCATGTAGGAGTACATGGTGGGTTGTCTCATTGCAGCTGTCCTCAGGAACTGAGTTCTGTTTTTGTGATCCATGAACAGCTACTACCACGCATTGGAATGCTTAAGTGCCCCTCTCGACTTATTAATCGCCTTGATCTCTGTCCAGGAGTTGCACCTAGTTTCTGGCGTTTGTAGGATATGTGTTGGGGGCCGTGTGTAGCGCTGACCCTAGGGGTGGGCTATGATGCGGTAGAGACACAAGGCACGGTGTACCGGGACGCCCGTTTGTCGCCTCGAGAACCCTGCCCTCATCGTTTGGGGCCGTGAGGGACACCCTGACCGGATCTCCTTGCGGATGGAACCCGAATAGGCTATAAACCTGGACTAGAGACTTGTGTGGTTAGTCAGGTCGTGGCCGACTCCCTCGCCAGGCTTCCGCTTGAAGGTTGCCGAGATACACGACGTGTACATGGTGGTAAGTGGCGAGAGCGTGTGTGAAGAAGTACACCCCTGGAGGGTTAACATCATCTATTCGAATAGCCGCATCCGCGGTAAAGGACCTCTGGGTTGCCTATACAGTTCATAGACAAGTGAAAGTGGATACTCTAAAATACGCAAGATAATCGTGAGTGCAATGGATGGCCTTCTCGTGGGGAGACGGGAGCGGATCCATAGTGGAGTATTCATATGGTGAATATGTGGACTCATGTGCGCCACCTCAAAAGAGTTACTTGCAGTCGTAGTTTAGGATAGCCAATGAGTCAAACCTGGCTTGCTGCAGTTTAACTCCACCACCCCTTTGTTGATACCGATGCATGTGTAGCTAGTTCTGATGTTAGTCTTGCTGAGTACATTTGTACTCACGCTTGCTTAATTTATGTTTTTGCAGAGAGACTTCAGTCTCACTAGTAGTTCCGCGTGGACTTCGACGTTTAGCTTGTTACCTCAGCTACGATCTTGTACCCTTGGTAGGGTCTTGTAGATAGTCAGGCTTCTCAGCCTTTTTCATTTGTAGTTGTATGTACTCAGACATGTTTATGATTCTGCTTGTTGCTTGTATGCTCTGTATGTTGGGTCATCAGGCCCATGTTTGTAATATCTGGCTCTTCGGAGCCTAATGAATAACTACTTTGAGTTGTAGAGTTTTGTTGTGATGCCATGTTGTATTTACACATATCGGGCATATTGTGTGTATGATTGAAATGCTTGGTATGTGTGGGATCCGACAACCTAGTTGTTTATCCTTGGTAGCCTCTCTTATGGGGAAATGTAGTCTAGTGCTTTCACTGAGCCATGGTAGTCTGCTACAGTGTAACACCCACGATGCGGCTATATCTCCCACGTGTCGAGGCACGACTTAGAGGCATAACTGCATTATGGTTTTGTCGCAAGAAGGGTCATCTTCACACAATCCCATGTTATGAACAAGAATGGATAAAGAGTTGGCTTACAATCGCCACATCACACAATACATAAAAGAATTCATACAACATTCAAGATACACACATAGGTCCGACTACGGAACCAAAATAAAAGAAGACAACCCAACTGCTAGATCCCCGATCGTCCCAACTGGGCTCCACTACTGATCAACATGAAAAGAAACATAGTAACGACCAAGGTCCTCGTCGAACTCCCACTTGAGTTCGGTAGCATCACTTGCACTGGTATCCTCGGCACCTGCAACTGTATGGAAGTATCTGTGAGTCACGAGGACTCAGCAATCTCACACCCGCGAGATCAAGACTAGTTAAGCTTATAGGAAGGAAAAGGGTTAATGAGGTAGAGCTGCAGCAAGCACTAGCATATATGGTGGCTAACATACGCAAATAAGAGCGAGAAGAGAAGCAACGGAACGGTCGTGAACTAGCAATGATCAAGAAGTGATCCTGAACTCCTACTTACGTCAAACATAACCCAGAAACCGTGTTCACCTCCCGGACTCCGCCGAGAAGAGACCATCACGGCTACACACGCGGTTGATGCGTTTTAATTAGGGTCAAGTGTCAAGTTCTCTACAACCGGATATTAACAAATTCCCATCTGCCACATAACCGCGGGCACGGCTCTCGAAAGTTTATACCCTGCAGGGGTGTCCCAACTTAGCCCATTATAAGCTCTCACGGTCAACGAAGGATACACCTTCTCCCGGGAAGACCCGATCAGTCTCGGGATTCCGGTTTACAAGACATTTCGACAATGGTAAAACAAGACCAGCAAAGCCGCCCGATGTGCCAACAAATCCCGATAGGAGCTGCACATATCTCGTTCTCAGGGCACACTGGATTAGTCAAGCCACGAGTAAAACCAGACCTCGAGTTTCCCCGAGGTGGCCCCGCGGGTTGCTCGGTTCGGACCAACACTCGAAGGAGCACTGGCCCGGGGGGGTCTAAAATAAAGATGACCCTTGAGTCTGCAGAACCCAAGGGAAAAGGGGATAGGTGGTAGCAAATGGTAAATCCAAGGTTGGGCCTTGCTGGAGGAGTTTTATTCAAAGCGAACTGTCCAGGGGGTCCCATAAATCACCCAACCGCATAAGGAACGCAAAATCAAGGAACATAACACCGGTATGACGGAAACTAGGGCGGCAAGAGTGGAACAAAACACCAGGCATAAGGCCGAGCCTTCCACCCTTTACCAAGTATATAGATGCATTAATTAAAATAAGAGGTATTGTGATATCCCAACATAAACATAATCCAACATGGAGCAATCTTCATCTTCACCTGCACCTAGCAACGCTATAAGAGGGGCTGAGCAAAAGCGGTAACATAGCCAAACAACGGTTTGCTAGGAAGGGTGACAAGGTTAGAGGTTCATGGCAATTTGGGAGGCTTGATAAGCAAGTGGTAGGTAGCGCGACATAGCAATAGAGCGAAACAACTAGCAAGCAAAGATAGAAGTGATTTCGAGGGTATGGTCATCTTGCATGAGATCCCGCTAGGAAGAAGAACGAGTCCATGAAGAAGACAAACGGACGAAGTCGAACGAATCCTCACAACTCCGGAACGAAACCGAAGGTAACGAGAGAAGCAACCCGGAAAGAAACAAACAACATAGTAAATAATCATCACGTAAACATGGCATGATGCACAAACAAGTATGATGCATGTCCGGTTTAATGAGGCATGGCATGGCAAAGAGCATAAACAGTACTACAAATTAAATGGAGCTCAATATGCAACGAGTTGCATATTGACGAAAAACCACATTCAAGTTATTTAGTTCGCTCTTGTTTATGTACCCAACAATATTAAATGTTGATTAACATGGCAAGAGGTGAGGCATATGAAAACTACCTATCTAGGCAAATTTAAATGAGGCCGGAACAAGAAACAACAATTCCAGAAAATCCCCATATGCACATTTTGAATTTGCTACTGTTCTTCCATAAACACAATTTTAATTTTGTTAAACAGCAAAATAAAGTGCACCATGTTAAACTAGGCATTTTCCTACCCCATTTACATATAAAGTTTAATAAAATCCGAGCTACGGTTATTTAGTTATGAAATAAATCATTATAACATGGCAATCGAGCAAATTTAAACAAACAACATTTTAAACATTTTAAACATGGATGAGAGCAGCATATTATTAATCTACACAAAATTCTAAGCATTTTACATGTTTAAATCATTTTAGTCCGATGCACGGTTTATTAGTTATTAAATGCATGAAGAACAGGGGGTTTCTGTAAAACTGTAAACTCCTGGATAATGTCTAAATTCGCAGCAGGGAAAAGAACACCTACGGGCCGAATCTTGCTGGGTCAACAGTGCACATGAGAGGGCACTGGATGCTGCTCGCCATGGGCCAAGCCCAGTTCGGTGGGGAGGAGGCTGGGCAGGCCGCGAAGGGGCGCGCCTGGCCTGGTAGCTGGTGACGGGCGACGCGGTCAACGCGGGCGCTGCCCTCGCTCGATGCAGAGGAAGCAGACAGGGAACTTGGCGCTGGCGTCTCCCGGCGATGGACGGCAGCGAGCGGAGCTTGACCAGGCGGCGTCCGAGGCGACGAACTGGAGGAGGTGCTCGAGCGGCTCGGCGGCTTGGCGAGGGGAGAGGTCAACGCGGGCGAGGCGCCCGTTCCGCTCGCATACAGAGACGAGTGGGCGAGGCAGACGCAGGGCACGACGCGGCAGCGGGGACATGAGGCAGGGCCGGCAGGCGCGGGAAGCGGCAGGTCGACGAGTTCGAGCAGAGGCTGGACAGGCGCGGAGCGATGGGATGGGCGCGGGGAAGCTCTCCGGCGAGGCCGCAGCTGGGCTCGTCTGGTTCCTGTCCCTGACGAAGAGAGACAGAGAGAGGTGAGACAGAAAGAGGGGGGATGGAAAGGAAGAGAGGGCGCGAGGGAGGCCGGCCTGAGGTCGAGGTGGCGGAGCTTGGCGAGCTCGGCGTCGAGGATGGAGCAGAGACGCAGAGGCGGGGCGAGGGACTGGCGAAGAACCCGGCAGTGCAGACGAGGCGCATGGCGGTAGGGACGGCTGGAGGCGGAGGGAGGCAGACACGGCAGCGGCGGCGCGGGCGTGCGCTCGATGCAGAGCTGCTGCATCCAACTGCAGGAGAACTGCAGCGGTGCCATGGCGGTCTCCTGTGAGCGAAAACAGAGAGAAGGAGGGGAAGATCGTGAGACAGAGAGGTAGAGAAGCAGGAGGGGGAAACGAGCGGGGCTGTCGGGGCACTCATCTCCGGCAGGCCGACGAGGCAGGGTCGAGGGTGATGGGGAGCTGCGGTAGGAGCTCGGGCAGAGGCAGGTGCTCGAGGAGGGATCAAGCGGGAGGAGCTCGGGCCTCGGATGCGGGATTGGGTGGATCGAGGGAAGGAGGTGGTTGGCCCGATCGGGAAATCGAGGGAGAGAGGGTGGATCTGGAGGGATCCTGAGGTGGGAGATGCTGGCGGCGGCGGGATGGGACTGATGGGACAAGGCTCCTAATTTCTAGGGTTGGACAAATATATATCTCATGGGATTAGATTAGAGGCTATTTGGGCCCTCCGATTTAAATCGGACGATCGAGAAAAAATAGGCTAGGAGAGTCCAACAAAGAAAACGGTGATGTTATATAGATGTTTGGGGATGATCCGGACCCAATGGTGATGACTGAGCGGGTCGGGTTCGGGGCAGTTTCGAACACGGGCAAGAGGTTGATGCACCATACAGAGAGACTCCGGGTTTTGGCAAGAGGGCAAACGAATAACAAGGTTTGACTCGGAACGGTCACCGAAAGCAAGGGGGAACGCGGCAACTACGAGCGGATGCATGTTTTTAAAAAACAATGACGGCAACGAGGTGCCGACGCAATGCGGATGATGCGATGATGAATGCAACAAACAATAAAACACACGACGGTCACACAAAACATGGCAGGCGCCTGGAGCGTCGGTCTCGGGGCGTTACATATAGCCTGGTTTACCGGAGTCCTGCTAGCCCAGTTATTACTGCTCCGGAACACTTAGACTGGCCGGCATGTGACCCACTTTGTTCCTGTGTCTGTCCCTTCGGGGAAATGTCACGCGGTCACTTCCGGAGTCCTGCTAGCCTGCTAGCCCGGGTTCCCGGAGTCCTGTTAGCCCAGTTGCTACAGCCCGGATTCACACGCTGATGACCGACACGTTCGATGCTGGTTCATGTATGCCTGTCCCTGTAACTTAGTGACACTTTGGGTTCACGACTAGTCATGTCGGCCCGGGTCCTCTGTCATATGGATGCTAGCGACACTATCATATACATGAGCCAAAAGGCACAAACGGTCCCGGGCCAGGTAAGGTGGCACCCGTGGGAATACCGTGCGTGATGCCGCAAAGTGATATGATGTGTTACATGCCAGATCGGTGTGACTTAGAATCGGGGTCCTGGCAGGTTTGGTATCAGAGCCTGACTGCCTGTAGGATTACCAAGCCAAACTGGTCGAAGTCAAGTGTAGAAATTCTTTAGTTATGTAAGGGAATTGATTTTGGAAGGGAACGTAAGGCTTTATTTACTCCTTATAGCTTATGCCATTCTGATCTGAGTCAGCCTCTTCTTTTCTACGGGGATTAAGAATTAGGCGTCTTGTCTTTCTATCAGGATCATGTGTTACTAATCTGTAGACTCTTAGGATTGTTGGTCTCAAGGCTCAGTTCTGTTCCTACTACTTCCGTATGTTCATAGCTGGCCTCAGAACCTTGATATTGCGATGTTAAGTGGTTATGCCACCATTTTTGCACGATGTCCCAAATATTTTTGAGAATTTACAGCCGTTATGCTGTTTGAGTCATCGCAGATTTCTAAATAGTCTGATGCATTTGCAAATCCCTTCTTTCCGTTTCTGATGGTCATTTGGGCCAGATTAATCACACAAATTAGTGTGTTGAGGTACTTCGTTGCCTCGGCATATATGTTGGAGCTATTATTGTGACCCTATGCGGCTTAGAGGATCACCTAGTAATCTAGCAATGTTTTGTATTCCCAGTGTGATGATTCTGGCCATTATTCTCGAAAGCATCCCGTGATGCCATTTAGTTAGTAGGCATTCTATTCCTGGGTTCTTAAGCCCAAGATTCACCCTACTTACCTCATGTTGATAGTGTTGATAGTGTTGCTAGTTCCTTTAGGATATTAGTAACCTTTGCGATAGTCCTGGAGGTTCGTGTTATTTTCCTTCTTCCAAATACCATGAACTACTTATGGCAGAAGTTCTTTTGAACCAAAAGATCACAACCAGGGTGCTCTTGATGAGTTCTCCATTGTGCATTGTGAATCTGCCAGTCCTACCTTTCTGCATGGATTATCTGGAAGAAATATGTTGAACTTGTTTGACATACTAAATCTATGCATCCGCAACTCAGAAATCCATATGTTCCTTTGAGTTGTCTCTCTTTAGTTGTATTCTGACCTCTGTCTATCAATTTATAGTCAGGACTAGTTGTGCATTCGTGTTATCGATGCCTATTATTCTTGTGGTCCGTCGGTCCGTTCTATTCCAGAATGACTAGGAGAAACAAACTCCAGTATCTTATCCATTTCTAAGAATGGGTCAAAGTAGTTGTATTCCGCAGATCCAATGCCAATCTAGCTTTTGTTCTGTTCTACCTTGGAGTATTACCCTATTTATGTCAAGAATATCATAGGAATTGCACCATCTCTTATGGATTCTTGATGCAGTGATACTTGTCACCATCATCATTCATTCCTCGGTCCTCGTGTTGTTGTAACCGGAATGCCGAGAAGTGAATTGTGATGTGTGAAATCAATACTCCGAGCAACTCATTGCTTGGTAGTAAATGGACAATATTTTCATTCTTAGCATGTTGGTTATTAAATCATCATCCTAAGATTGATCGTCGTACCTAGTCCTTATTTCTGGTGCACCCTTCGATCCATGAGTTAGGATTGTGTCAATCCCTCACTCTTTTGATCATATCATCTTGCCCTGGAAAGCAAGGTTGTTCTCGAGCTTAGAAACATATTGGTGGTTCGTGATTTTCCGAATATCTTCTCGAAAGTATTACTAGGTTGTCCCCTGACTGTTATGTTGAGCTCGTGATCAAGTTGGTTTTCCTCTAAACCAGCCTTTCTCCAAGAATCTGCGTTAGATACCCCTGATCTAGTTGGTCAAGCTAAACAACAACTTGGAGAGTTGGAAGATAGAAGCTTTGCCTAACTTAGTTAAACTAAAGAGGATATCTCTGTGTGTGTGTGTCTGTTTAAGAAAGATGATATCTTCATCGATTGGTCCCCGTGATCAATTGTTGGAGCTATTGTCTTATCCAGTCTTTGATTTGTGTATGGGCTATCGTCAAATCAAATCAGAACCAATGATGTTCGTAATGTTGTCTTACTCGTGGTTGTTTCCTCGATCGTACACCATTATATCCTTTGGGTCTGACCAATGCTATCACCTTGTCCATATAATCATGGAATTCCATCTTCACGGAAATTTGGATAACCTGTTGTTGAGCCCATCGGCAATATTTCCATCTTATCCATGATTCATGTTGAACATTAAGCTAGTGTTGGAAACTTTTGAAAGCATTTCTTCATGCTAGCTCATGAAGCATATGTTTGTATGGAAGAAGTGGCTTCCTCTAATTCATGTGCATTTGATGCAAGTTGCCGCCGTGAACTCGAGAAAGTTTGTTTTTGCTTCCTCTGGAATCATCCCAAGTCAGTCATGCATGTGCGAAGTATTCTATGGTCTGATAGACTGATCATCTTCATTCCATATGTATTCCCTAGCACACCAAGCCACTGATTGAATTGCTCAAGGAGAAGAAGCTCCTTCTTAAGAGCTAACCCGGGCTTATACAAGGACTTCGATATCCCCAATGATGGTTCCCCATCTGAACTCGGTAGTGTTTTTATTGTAAGACTACTATGTGATCATGCTTGTCTTGGACAGCGTGTTCACAGGTTTGTAGCAGAACCAACTCATATTTTGGAGCTTGCTATCATAGTTCATTTGCCGGGAATCTCGCAACCTCATCTCGTCGATTTGTGTTGCAAACCTTCATTTTTCTCTCTAGACTAGATGAGTCTGGAATATCCTGACACCAACCAGATCTGAATCTCAGGCAGATATGATGGTTGGAACGTTTCCCAAGTACTGTAATATTGGTCTCTGTGTAACCGGTAAATTGGAAGTCGTGGCCAACACACCCAGCCGGAAGACCTATTATTGTAGTATCTTGATTGAGGAATTTGGCCACCTCCCCATAAGGATTTCGTAGGATTTACTTCCGTAGTTGTTCCTTATGGATTTTTGTGCTCCCGAAGTTCGACCTTTTACTTGATGTTCTAGATACCAAACCATATCTATGAATGGGTTACGCTAGCACATCAAGGAGAACATTAGAAGCCGAGTGCTAAATGTCTCTCGGTCGATTATCCAGATTTTGTTTGCTTGGCCTCGCTAAGGTGAAACCTGAGAAGATGTTATCTTCCTTTGCATCTGCATCGTCCATCACTATTCATAATGGTAGTATGTTGTGTTGCCAGGATCCTTGACATGGATGTTGGTAGAACATTGATGAATATGGAAATGCCCAAGTTCTTGAGAGCACGCGCAAGCAAAATCATCCCTTGCATTGTCTTCAACAAGGTAGTCCACATCATCCATTCTAGTCTGGGTATGCCATCCCTTCTTACTCCGCCAAACGATTGTTGGGAATTTCCTTAGGCTGTTATAGAGAGTTTCAATGATCTCTGTATCAAAAGTAATTCTTTTTGCCACTTAAGGGAATAATTTTACGAGTCACCTCCTCGAAGGTGCCCTTTATGGGATCATGAAAATTATCTCCTCCCTACTTTGAAACCTTGCACCATCTTATTGAAGCGTGGAATTGTTGTCTACCTAGTGAACCTTCGTCATCTGCTTTACTCCATCCCTTTGGATGTGTGCTTCGTGTCTCAGCTCGAGAGTTGTTGCTATGTCTTATTCCGTGAGTTGTTCGTCAGTTGTTCGATCCTCGAGAAGATCAATTCTTCTAGAGTTTTCCTTTTTCTCTCGTTGTCGTGTTGCTTGAAGTTTCCGAAGCAAGAAGTCGAGACATAGATGGTGACGATTCAACGTTCTTACGAAGTGCAACCTGGATCGTGAAGATTGTGTTAGTCTGCGTCCCCCCTTCTTCTTGCCCTCCGCTTGAATCTCGGGACGAGATTCTTTTTTAGTGGGGGTGAGTTGTCACATCTCTAGCTTCTGGAAATGCACTAGGGTAGCTTCATGTGTGCATCATGTTTAAGTCTTCTGAAATTGGAAATGGAGATGACATAAACCCCAAGCACCTTGAAAATTCAACTAGGGTTTACTAAAAAAATCTTTTTCAATGAACCTGAAATGCCCTTCTAAAATGTTCATCATCTCTGCCTTGGTCTAGAACCTCTGACAAAAATGGTGCACACTTTTTTAGGACATCATAAGGTCACTGGATTAAATCATATGTTATTTGCATTTGCACATTTAAATGCTATAAAATATTTTAAATGTCCAAATAATCATAAACTAAAATGTTTACTGTTGGACATATTCCAAACAGTGGGCATGAGCAGTTTCATGATTTTTGAGAATGGATAGGTATTTTTAATAAATCCACAAAATGACAGAAGAAAAAGAAAAAGAAAACTAAAACAAAAGGAAAGAGAGCTTACCTATAACTTACCTGGCGCTCCTATAGCCCGGCCCAGCTTGACGGCCCAGCCTACCTACTAGCGCGTCGTCTTCCCTGCGCCTACTGGCACTGTGTGTGGCGCGCACACAGCCGAGCCACGGCCACCTCCTGCTAGCCACGTAGCTGCTCCCCCTCAACCCGCTCCGCCGCCCTGGACCGCCTTAGACCCTCTACACCTCTCCCCTCTCTCTCTGGACCCCCTACCCCTCCTCTGCTCTCTCCCCACAGCACCACCGAGCGCGCCCGTCGCCGCCGCTCATCGTTACCGCAGCCACCGCCTCCCCCTCGCTTCTCTGACCGGCCCACGAGCTCCGCCTAGACTTCGAGCACCTCTCCGCCGACCCACGCAAGGCCGGAGGACCCCAAGACGACGCTGCAACCTTTCCTCCCGTCCACGGCCGCCGGATGCCACCGTCTAATTCGCCGTCTCCGCCGCCTCCCTGAGGCCACTGAGCTGCTCTACTACCTCACTGTGAGCTCCTACGCTGCCCTCTCTCTCGCCGTGCTCGATTTCGCCGCGTAGCCGTCACTTCTGTCGAACCGAGAAACCGTCGCCGCCGGCCGTGTCGCCGCCGTGGCTAGAGCTCATGCACATCACGTCTGAGCATACCACCGTGCTCAGCGCAATGCCAGAAGCCCAAAACCCCCACCCACTGCTCCTACCTTTCGCTGTAGCGTCGTTTTCGCCGACGCCTGATCTCCGGCCGCCACCATAGCTCGTCTCCGGCGAGTTTCCGGCCACCCCGCGCCCTCCAGCTTCTTCGGTTGGATGTGGTCGAGCACGAGCTCCCTCCTGGTGCCCTCAGCGCAACCAGCCGCTGCCCCTAGCGCCACCCCGGCGGGTCGCCACCGCACTGGATGGTCGCCGGCGGCCCAACCCCGGCCGTGCCGACGTGGCACCATCATTAGCGGCTAATGACGCCACTAACTAATCCCCTAGCTCACTGACAGATGGGCCCCGCCCCTTAATTAACCACAGGGTTATTCCCTGTTTAAATTAAGCTAATGCCCGTGGCCCCACCGGTTAGTTTGACCTTGCCACCTCAGCATTGACCTGGCCCCACTAGTCAGCCTCTACTGCTGATGCTGTTACACTGACCGCAGGACCCACATGTCAGGTTTGACCTGGACCGCGCCTGTTGACTTGCTGACGTCACACCGATGTCATTTCTGGATTTTGTTTAAATTAGAATAACCAGGAAATTCCAGAAAATGATTTAAACTTCCAAAATTCATAGAAAATAAACCGTAACTCCAAATGAAATAAGTTATATATGAAAAATGATCAGAAAAATCCAATCTATCCATCTGTGCCATTTTCATGCATGTTAGAACAACTTATAGCTGCTGTTTAGGAAAAATCATATAAATGGCATTTGAATATCCACATATGGAGTTTGAGTTTGAATCTTGGATTCAAACGAACTTCATTTAACCTGTTGCTAGTTGCATTAGCTTAAATCACAGCATATTGACATGTCATGATCATGCATCATTCTGTGCATTGCATTGATTGTGTTCTTTGTTTGCCAGTATTTGTCCCCTCTTAGTAGAGGTGGTTCCGACGATGAGATCGATGACACCGATGAAGAACTATACTATCTTCAGAAGTGCCAGGCAAGCAAAACCCCCTTGTTCATTCCGATACAATCCCACTCTCTCACTCCTGCTCTCTTTTACTGCATTAGGACAACAACGATTCAACTGTTACATGCTGCGGTAGTTGAACCCCTTTCCTCTGCATGACCTGTCATTGCCACAGTAAATAGATGAAACCCACTAGCATGAGTAGGAGTTATTTGAGCCCTGATGTGCCTACTCATTCATGCTTGTTGTCATGCCTGCTACTGCTTAGAGTTGAGTCAGGTCTAATTCATCAGGGATGAATTGGAATGTGGTGAACATGTCATATTGTTGAGAGCTATGTGTGTGAACATGATTTGGTAAAGGTAGCGGTGAGAGGCCATGTAGGAGTACATGGTGGGTGGTCTCATTGCAGCCGTCCTCAGGAACTGAGTTCTGTGTTTGTGATCCATGAACAGCTACTACCACGCATTGGAATGCTTAAGTGCCCCTCTCGACTTATTAATCGCCTTGATCTCTGTCCAGGAGTTGCAACTAGTTTCTGGCGTTTGTAGGATATGTGTTGGGGGTCGTGTGTAGCGCTGACCCTATGGGTGGGCTATGATGCGGTAGAGACACGAGGCATGGTGTACCGGGACGCCCGTTTGGTGCCTCCGGAACCGTGCTCTCATCGTTTGGTGCCGCGAGCGACACCCCGGCCGGATCTCCTTGCGGATGGAACCCGAATAGGCGATAAACCTGGACTAGTGACTTGTGTGGTTAGTCAGGTCGTGGCCGACTCCCTCGCCAGGCTTCCGCTTGAAGGTTGCTGAGATACACGACGTGTACATGGTGGTAAGTGGCGATAGCGTGTGTGAAGAAGTACACCCCTGGAGGGTTAACATCATCTATTCGAATAGCCGCGTCCGCGATAAAGGACCTCTGGGTTGCTATACAGTTCATAGACAAGTGAAAGTGGATACTCTAAAATACGCAAGATAAGCGTGAGTGCTATGGATGGCCTTCTCACGGGGAGACGGGAGCGGATCCATAGTGGAGTATTGATATGGTGAATATGTGGACTCGTGTGCGCCACCTCAAAAGAGTTACTTGCAGTCGTAGTTTAGGATAGCCACCGAGTCAAAGTTGGCTTGCTGCAGTTTAACTCCACCACACCTTTATTGATACCGATGCATGTCTAGCTAGTTCTGATGTAAGTCTTGCTGGGTACATTTGTACTCACGTTTGCTTAATTTATGTTTTTGCAGAGAGACTTCAGTCTCACTAGTAGTTCCACGTGGACTTTGACGTTTACCTTGTTACCTCAGCTATGATCTTGTACCCTTGGGAGGGTCTTGTAGATAGCCAGGCTTCTCAGCCTTTTTCATTTGTAGTTGTCTGTACTCAGACATGTTTATGCTTCCACTTGTTGCTAGTATGCTCTGTATGTTGGGTCATCAGACCCATGTTTGTAATATCTGGCTCTTCGGAGCCTAATGAATAAATACTTTGAGTTGGAGAGTTTTGTTGTGATGCCATGTTGTATTTACACATATCGGGCATATTGTGTGTATGATTGAAATGCTTGGTATGTGTGGGATCCGAAAACCTAGTTGTTTATCCTTGGTAGCCTCTCTTATGGGGAAATGTAGTCTAGTGCTTCCACTGAGCCATGGTAGTCTGCTATAGCCCGGTTTACCGGAGTCCTGCTAGCCCAGGTACTACTGCTCCGGAACACTTAGACTGGCCGGCATGTGATCCACTTCGTTCCTGTGTCTGTCCCTTCTGGGAAATGTCACGCGGTGACTTCCGGAGTCCTGCTAGCCTGCTACAACCCAGGTTCACGGAGTCCTGTTAGCCCAGTTGCTACAGCCTGGATTCACACGCTGATGACCGACATGTTCGATGCTGGTTCATGTATGCCTGTCCCCGTAAGTTAGTGCCACTTTGGGTTCACGACTAGTCATGTCGGCCCGGGTTCTCTGTCATATGGATGCTAGCGACACTATCATATACGTGAGCCAAAAGGCGCAAACGGTCCCGGGCCAGCTATGGTGGCACCCGTGGGAATACCGTGCGTGAGGCCGCAAAGTGATATGATGTGTTACATGCTAGATTGGTGTGACTTAGAATCGGGGTCCTGGCACAAACGCAAGTTTAAACGCCTCCACAAGGCATGGTGCATTTTGCATAAACTAAAAGGAGTCGCCAGTAAGTCATCTCGTCAGCCCCGGACATCTCCTCCATCGCCCGCAAGGGATGCTTCTTCTTCAACGGCGTTTCCCTCACCTGCACCACCCGCCGGAGTCGCAGGATCAGCAGCACCGCCAGTCGAGGGCGCAGGATCGAGGCGCGGAACTTCTTTAGCAAGGCTTCCACCTGACCCTTCACAGCTTCAGCAGCAGCTGCGCAGCGCTCGGCGTCCACGGGCTCCAGCAGCTCGTCAAGATGGGCGATGGGATCGCGAAGATAAAGGTGGCTGAAGACGCGCGTCAGCGCGGCCGAGGAAAGAACGTGGGCTTCCGCCTCTGCCAAGGGGCCGATACCGCTCACGACTTCCTCAAGCGCCTCGACCAGATTAGGAAGCAGCTAGACGGGGCCCTCGTTGGCGGTAGCCAGCGGCTCCTCCAAGCCCTTCTCATAGAGCGACCGCAGCGCCTTGCGAGACCTCTCCTCGAGGAGCTCGAAGGCCGCGCGGTCCTCAACCAGGACCCTCGCGTTGGCGTCAAGTTCGGCCTTCTCCGCTTCCACCTTCTGCTCCAGCTTCTCCAGCCGGCTGCACTCCGCGGCCTGCGCCTTTGCCAACTGCTCCTGCTCAGCGTCGCAACCCTTGATGGCGTCCTCCCAGGCCTTCATCTTCTCCTCCTCCGCCTTGCGGCTACGAGCTTCTTCTGCACGCTCGCTGCGCAGAGTCCTCAGTTCGTCCTCCAGCACCCGACAGCGATCCTGGGCGGCCTCAACATCTTTCAGCGCTTCCTCGCGAGCGGCCGAAGCCGGAGCAGCGACCTGCTTGTCCTTCTCGGAGGTCGCTGCCGCCTGGCTCAGCGCCGCTCGAACAGACACGTCTGAGTGAAGGCAGCCAGAGACCAGCTCCAAGTGCCCGGCTACCAGGTGGGGGTCGGCACCCTGAAGATCTTCTCGCAGCAGGGTCATCGCGGAAAGAGCGCGCTCCAGGACGTCAGGGGAGGCGGAAGGACCTGGAGATAGCAGTGCGGCAGAAGTGGGAGGAGGCGACGTCGTCACCATGGCCTGGGAGCCCGGAAGCTCCTGAGCTCCGGGGACCTCGGCGACCAAGCCGGGCGCTGACACCTCCGGAGCCATCAGCGCCACGGGGGCTAACTCCTCTCAGGGGTGCTCCCCCAAGCCTCGCGAGGATGATCAGGCTGGAGAAGCACGAGCGACGTCACTGCCCTTACCCATGGAGAGGGGTGCGGCCACATGAGGCGATCTGGTTTCGAGCAGTACCACCTCGTCCTCCTTCCTCTTCTACGCCGCGGGCGTCGGCCTAATTACACAACGGAGAAGCATCAAGGACGACCAGGAGAAGCAAGAACAAAGCAGGACAAGAACAGTTACTGGTCCACCGCGGTGTAGTCCCTCCGCTTCTTAAGCTTGAATCCTGAGAGCATCGCAGCCTGAGGCATAGGTGCGCGGGCTCCAGGACCGGAAGAAGGGGCAACAGATGGCCCGGAAGCAGCTCCAGGCGGTGTCGAAGCAGAAGCATCGTCGCTGGAGATCATTGCTGACCTTCCCCTCATCGGAACCTCGGTCGGTGGCTTCCTCTGGGGGCTGGCCTTGGACCTCGAAGAGCCCCCAGCCACGGATGGCTCCCCTTTCTCTGGGGGGACATCGGCCTCGTCATCGTCATTAGGCAAGGTGCAGAGGATGTCGGCCTTGCGCAAGGGAGAGGTCTCCCCTATCCCCTCGGGGGTAGCCTCCGAGTCGCGCTCCTCGTCCTCCTCCTCTTCCCCCTCCCAGCGGGAATTGCCAGAAGACACGACCACCGACGCCGTCGCCGTCTGGACCCCAGGAGGCGCCGGCGACACTAGCCCGCGCTCGCCGAAGGTGGGCATGGGGGCCGCGACCTGCGCCCCCTCCTTGCGAAGGAACAAGGGAACAAAGGGACTCGGCGGATATTCCTGGTCATCCCCGACCAGGAGGCGGAGAGCCACAGCCATCTCTTCTCCAGACAAGGCCTCCGGACTCAAGCGAAACTTATCTTCCTCGCCCCGAGCGTCCACAAGGGGCATGAACGCGCCTGGAGCAGAGCCACACACAGCATCAGGAATTCCCTCAAGAGCATGGCCCCCGTCAACTTCGCCGCCTTCGTGTTGCCCGGCTTCAGGTCGGCGGTCATCTTCTCTAGCACTGCCTTTGCCCGGTCGTCAGTAAGCTTCGCGCAGAGCCACCCCTCGTCGGACTGGGGCATCTCCGTCGGCAGCATCAACCGTGGGTGGACACACTTGGCATCCATCATGACCCACTTGCTCCTGAAGCCATCGACCTTCTTTCCGGCCTTCGAGATTGCGTTGGCCTTGCCGGCTGCGACGAAGTCCGCGCACCGTGAGGTGTGGCCGTTGTTGATCTGGAGGAAGAAGAAGTGGCACAGCAGAGCCACGGACGGCATCACCCCGACATACGCCTCGCAGTAGAAGGCGAAGATTGACAAGAGGAGAACAGATTTGGGACGGAGATGAAGGGCATGCAGCTTGTAATGGCCGAGGACAAGGACACTGCTCATGAAGAAGGGGTTGAAGGTGCTCCTCGAAGCCTCCGGCTCGGCGGAGCCGGCCCGGAGCTCGGTCTTCCCCTTCTTGTTGTTCTCCCCCGCCGTCAGCAGATGAGTGGCAGCGAGGTTCTTCTCCGAGACATTGGGTGCATCCACACCCGGCTCGTACCAGGCGGGCGATGAAGCAGCCTTGACCTTCCGGGGCGCCATTGGTTGCTGGTTCGTAAGGGAATTGAAGCAGATCGGGAGACTTCGAAAGCAAGGGGCGAGAAAGGGGATCTGGAGCAAGACAAAGGAAAGCAATGAAGGTAAGCGTTTCCAGCGCCAGCCTTTTGTCAGACGGGCAGTTGCCGAGGCAGCGTGGGGAAGCGGAGACGCCCACGTCCAACCAATCACCATGCATCAAGTGGGGCCGCAGGCTGTTGGGGCCCGCGGCGCTCCGCACTTGCCCTTTGGCTTCGCCTCGAAGCCAAGTCCGAGCGTGCCTTGGGCCCGGGGGCTACTGTCGGCGTCCTGGGAACGGGGGTCCCCAGACTTGCCCGCCTGCGACCCATAGCGTGCCTCCACCAGCGGCCCTGTACGGCCCATCCTCACCAGCAAACACTCAAGACCCTCGCGAGGGTCCAAGCCTCGCGAGGCTGACGACACATGACCTCCTCGGGGGCAGCCTCACCAGGCTGGCTCCCGAGGGGCGGAGAGATCAAGGCAAGGGACACGTCACGAGATTCCTGTGATGCAAGCCATGACAACCGGAGCCAGGCGGGCGCCAGCGCGCGTAGTGTCCTCGTTTCCACTTTGGTGCTAAAGAGGCAAGCGCAGGCGAGGAGTCCCGAGGCATCAGGCAAAGGTTTCCATATCGGTACCACGAGACCAAGACCAGCAGGACGGCAGGACGGAGATCACCGTGAAGCCCAAGATGGCGTCACCACCAGAGCCTTTGGCGGGCGAAGACCACCTTTAGTCAGGATAACTTGTACTAGTTGTCTCCCTTCGAATTTGGCCGTTGTTGGATCCCTTCCTGCTCAATATTTGGGGAGAGGACCAGGGCCTCTATAAATAGGACTAGCCACCACCATAGGAGGCATCTCATCTTGGATCGGAACCATTCCATCCATAGCCACACACAAGTTCACCAAGCACAAGAACACCTCCCCTCAGGAGGCTGTTCTCGATCCCTTGTAACTGTTCATCCTCAGCCCAAGAGGCAATCCACCACACCACACTGGAGTAGGGTATTACACCACATCGGTGGCCCGCGCCAGTATAAACTCTTGTGTCTCTTGTTCTTTGGGTTCGTCGAGCTAGGCCTTGTGATTGTTGCGAGTGCGATCTAGGGAGAGAGAGATCTTCATGCACACCCCAGTGTTCAAAGCTCAAGGGTTTTGCCAGAACCCAAAATCCAATAGACCCAGACAAGGTCCTTGTCGGGGACATCTGCGGGGCCACAGCCAGGCCCCCACCAGCCAAGGCTCCACCGCCGTTCCAACACAGAAGTCAGCCCGCCAACAAGGCAGGCACCTGTGTGGCGATGCGCAGCTTCTAGGCCAACTCAACAAGCACCTGCGTGGTGGCATGCAGATCTTCGTGAAGACTCTGCCACCGCACCAACTCAGCAGCCAGCCAGCCAGCGTGGCGCTGCACGCCTAGTTAGCCTGGACACGCGTTGGAGCAAGGCGAAGCGGCGGCGAACGGGATGAGTTTCCTTGCCGTCCCCAATAAAGTGAGAGGGCACGTCGGCAGCGCATTATATGCATTTGTCCTATGGTGCCAGGCGATAGACTTGTATACAGTGCAAACTTTCCACCTCCTGTGTGCCACTTTGGCGACCTCCTTCGGCTATAAAAGGAGGCCCAAGGCATACTGGAGGAGGATTTGGACTTTTTGGACCCTGCACGCTTTGTAGCTAGTGCAAGAACACCAGATAAACACAAATCAGCAGGAGTAGGGTATTACGCATCACTTGCGGCCCGAACCTGGATAAATTCCCTGTATTGATATTTCCACAGCCCCGTGCCCGCCAACCGCAGAAGGGATTCCCCGTGATCCCATAGGTGTCGTTTCCACCGACATTTATTCATAATTTGGTTGCCAAATCTGATGCATGCAATGCACGGGTACCTTAGTTGTACTTCGAGTATGTGCAAAACACGTCAATTAGAATTCCAATGGCACGCTACACAGTGTCTCTCTTACCGTTCATGAAGCCACGTGGCACATGTGGAGGCGTTGTTGCGAACTCCTTGTGTGGATTGGTCACAGTGACGTGCTGGTTGTTCCAGAAGAATGTACTCGTCCTCTCTGAGCCATGCCGGCGGTACATGCACGAAGCGAAGATATGCACGCACGCCACACACGCCACGCACGAACTCATTCCCTCGCACGCACACGTGGGTACACGGGGGGACACATTTTTGTACAAAGATCCACCCCATGTGATAATTTGACACGTGTAAAGTCCTTCACTTCATTGATGGTCAATTAATACAGCGCATGCAAATTGAGTCGACGTGAGGGTGGAAGAAAGACATTACTACTCCACTGCGCGCATGCGAGTAGTTAGATCATGGGTTACTAGTACTTCCATTGGTGTCCTTCGTATTTTGTGCCAATTTTTGACCATATTTGTAAGTAACATAATATTTATGCATGTCATAAAAAGTGGCACAAAAAAGGGGGCCAATAAACCAGGATGCAGGCAGCATGATCAATTTTTGCCATGGCTACTGTTGGTGGCCTTTGTATTTAAATATGGACGGAGTGGAGTAGTACTATCTTTATCTTAGCCTCGTAGGGCTCTCCCAGCGCCTAGGCTCGCCTCCCCGCCTCGCCCACCAGATCCCGCCATGGATAATCCCTTAGATCCCAGAATCCCGCGGGCTGCCCTCTCGCTGCGGCCCACAGCACTGCCGCCTTTGAGCGAAACCCACATGTCTTTTAGAGGGGATCCATTGCTCTGGAATCATAGATCTGTGGCGCCGGAGGACATGCCAGGGCTGCGTTTCAGCCTTTCAGGTGGTGCGCAGCAAGGGCAAATCGGATCGAGGAAGCATCGCATCAATTGGAGAGAAGTTCCAAGGAGCTGCGCCTGGCGCAACACAAGGCGGAGGCGCAAGTCGATCTCAGGGGAGAGATGCTGAGGGATATCAGCATCTGGCGACGTCGCGTTGATTTTGAGCTAGGGCTAATGGCAGAGATCATATTCACGGAGTCGACTGCAGAGGAAAGAACGCTCATGCCTGCACAATGGCATGAGCAGTCGGTGCAACTGTTCAAATGGGAAGTAGGAGAAGCCAAATCCCGAGACCAGTTGAGGCGGCTCCGCAGGGCATGCATCATAGGCGAGGTGAGCTGCCCTCCTTCCCCGCCAGCGATGCAGTGACCTAGTCGATTGCTGCTGCAGTGAACTTGCAACGCCATGTCGGTTTGCAACCTTGACAATCACTCCATCTATATGTATTGTATTCCTTTGAAAATACTTAGTCGTTTGGAAAAAGATGGTAATTGATTTATCACTAGTTTTAGAATGCTTGGTCGTGACAATCAACCGAAGCCACAACCAGAAGTCTCCATCGCGTAATACTTTACGGTCGGTCGCACCAACAGATTGTCGGTCGGACCCGTGTCTCACTGAAGGGGCACACATTGGCTTGGTCTGACATGTACGACTTGTTACATCACTGACTTGTGCGACCGCATTTGAGCAGTGTAGTACTCCCTCTATGTTAGTTTACAAGTCTTGCACGTGTACCTAGGTTGTTAATTTGACCAACTTAATAAGAGGCATACATTACGAAAAATATATCATTACAAACTTCAAATATTCTATTTTTAATGATATATTTTCTATGTTAAACAATTTATTTTATATAAGTTACATTGACAACCTAGATACATGTGCAAGCCTTGTAAACTGAGATGGTGGGAGTACTTGAAATTTATGTTCCACTAAACTCATCGGGAGCCGTTCCGGGGCACGACACCAAAACCATCAACTAATCTTTACCTTGTTACCATCACATTCCAAAGTACCAGTGCTACAATTAAGTGCAGGCCTGCTCACACCTACTAGTACGTACCAAACCTGAACGTGTTCCCACTATGCAGGTTTTAGTACTAGTGCTAGTATTTAGGTTATAAAAGGGGAACTACCTAACCGAAAATTACTCTACCTTCCTCCTCATAAGTCCTTCTTCTTCGTTCGTCCTTGCCATGGCCGGTGTGCACAGCTCCAGGTCTAGAACTACTCGTAACAACGGAGCGGCAACCAAGGCTGCAGAAAAAAAGAGGGCTCGCCACCACGTAGAGACCTCGAAAGATCTCTCACGGGCAGGCGATGGCTCCCAGGAGCGCCCTAGCCGCGGAGGCGAACATGCCGAGTTGGCGCGCTGGAGTCGTTATCCCTCGACGGCATGCCTGATTAGCTCAATAAGCACCTCAATAAGTAGAAGGAGTTCATCCATGGCTTGGTGGAGCTGCTGAAGGAGAGCCTCGACGACATGCCCGCTGAGCTCAATGAGCAGGGGGAGTTGGCCGCCGTCTTGGTGATGCTGCTGAAGAAGAACATTGCCTCGGAGAAGAAGGTGACCGGCGAAATCCTGCAACTTGAGGAGGACAAGGCGAAGCTCTGCCACGAGCTCGACCAGCTGAAGGAGGATAACGCCGGCTGGAAGAAGCTGCATGAGAATAGTAGTTCCTCGATGAAGATGCTGCAGGCCCTCGTCAAGGAATAGAATGAGGAGTTAGTGAAGCTCCGCATGGAGCACCCGACAGCTGTCAAGGTACGTAATGCGGCCGTGGAACAGATGATGAACGCTCGCGGAGGCAATGAGGAAGCAGTTACGACTCCGGGGCCAGCAACCCTTCATGTAGTAGAGAGCAGCGCCCCAGACTTGTGTGTGCGTCTTCCTTCTTGTTTTGGGGTGATAATCTTCCTTCTTCTTTTCCTCCTGTGTTTCTTCTTTTGCTTCGGGTGTTTCGCCGCACGTGTCACGTTCTCTGCGAGGCATGAATAGAACAATGCTAACAATGAGATCACTAGCAAATTAAATCATTTTTTATCACCATATGGCACTGGGCTGCCGTGTTTGTTTCGTGCTCCTCTGTCATACTACTCAAGTGGAAAACATGAGTATACCACATGGTTCTTTGCTCCTCCTCAGGTCGTCGGCACATTTATACGAGCAGTCAAATCACAAGGGCCCGCCTTCCAGCAGTAATGAGCCGTCAAATCACAAAGGCCCTCGCCTCTCTTGAAACCGACCAAGCTAGACTGCCCCACCCTCTAGCCTTTTAAAAAATGTATACTTTTGTACATTAGTAGTATCGATGGATTGCGCCATGGAGCAAAACTAACAAGATGAAATTAAATAAAAAAGGTGGTACATATAGAGAGTGCTTGTCGCCAAATTATGCATATAGTACTATTAAAAATGCTAGTACATGCTTAAAAGGGTGCTAAATTATATTAAAGAAATTAGCATACCTATTTAATTCTTGGGTTCTTATTATTTATGCCACTAGTTGTGTATCACTACTCAGTTTTGCCATTAGAAGTTACAACTACTAAAAAATGCCATCGATCCGTGAGATGCCTGCTCAAAAGTGCAATTAGATATCTAAAAAATGCCATCATTAAGTTAGATGTTTGCTAAAAAATGCCATTAGACATTGTTATTTTCACGTCAAACCCGTTGACCATGTTATATGACAAAAATAAGCCGATTCTCACAATGATAAGTGTGGCCCCGCTTGTCAGGACTAACCAAGCGAATAATTTTACAGGGAAATACGAACGCTGTTGGGATCAAGTAGGGCCCACACTTTATTTTACTGTAGTGAGATAGAGGGAGACCTGGCATGTTGGTCCATCGATATTTATGTCATTATAACAAGGCCGAAGAGATTTCAGTCACAATAATGGTGTCTAGCACAACACACCCCTCAAATAAAAATAAGCACCCTGAAATTCTTTGACAACTAAACTGTTGGCTATATGACGTTGGCCATATATATTGTACGCATATAATGTGAAGAAAGGAGTGGTAGTACTATACCAACTAAAATATGAACTGTAAGAAATACTAGTATGTACGTACTGAAGAGTTAAAGTAACGAGAAGGAACATAACATAGTTCTGCTGGGGGCTCAGCACAACATACCCCTCAAATAAAACTAAGCACACCTGAAATTAAACTAAGCAACTAATCTGGTAGACACTGCATTAGAACCACCATGAGCAACAACACTGCCACCTTACTCGGACACCTCGTTTATGTGCTCGACTTTGTCCTTGTCCCTCTTCCTCTTGGGCGATACTTATTTGCTTGAACCGCACACTTGGCTCTTGCTCTTAATCCAACCCTTGTAGATATTGAAACAAAGGTAGCCATCCATTGCAGCGTAGTGGATGTGGTCTATATATAGTACATTCCACTCCCATGCATGATGAAACTTGAACGGAGATTTCTTCAGTGTACCGTACGAAGGATGAACCATGGCTCCTGCCAGGACCAGCATTGAAGGCTGATCACGGGAGGGCACCAGCCCTTTCTTCTGGAGCTCGAAGGGGTTGCCTACAACGAGGCCTATCTGATCCAAGACATCCCTGTCATTCCTAAAGTCTGCAGTAACGAATTTGACTCGGCCGCCCTTGAGGAAGTTCTTAAATTCCTCACACTCAATGTCGGCATGGCATATGTGGTAGACCAAGCATAAGTCATGCACACAAACCTGGATCACGGAAGACTTCTTCTTCTCTTCCTCCTTTAGATTCTTCTCGCTTTCCAGGACTGTGGTGTACTCAACATCTAGCCCAGCGACACACTCATCCTTTGAGTTTTCAAACATGCGTCTGAAGCGAGCAAGGCATCGTTTCACCGTCGCGGAAGAACGGGTTTAGATAACGTTGAACTCATCGCCGGTGATGGTTCTAACCCTGTACTCGCCGTTGATCATGGAGATTTGGGATGCCATGGATTTGGGAGGAGGGTTAGGATTAGTGGAACCGCCGTAATGTGAATGGACGGGACGACTAGGAGCGAACTGCCGTAATGTTAAAGGACGTCCGGGGACGAGCAGGAGCGAAATGCCAGCGGTTTTTGTAAAAATGCTGAGTGGGGCGTGCGAACGGCATGGTAGTGGCTTGCCTGGTGGATAAATGGATTCATGCACAGTACTATGGGGGCCCAATTAGATGTCATGTCTACTCGACGCCCAATTAAATGGCTTTCGATGTCATGTCAAGCGTCGGGAAAATTATAGGTGATACGAAGGTTTCTATTCTCCCATGATACGGGCTTCCGAGAGCCCTTGGATCTGAGATCAAACGGTTGCATGGCGTGATTCTAGACCTATGGGTGAATATCCTATCTTGGGGGGTTATTCTGCAAATTTTCAGCAACTTAGCATGCGACCGTGTGATCTCAGATCCAAGGGCTGCCAGCAGCCTGTATCATGGTCGTGTCTACCACGACCGCCACCTCGGTCGGGCGGTCGCGCCCTTGGAGATTTAACACGGTGTGTTAGGCTATCTAATGTTGGCATGTCGTACATAGTCATCACTTAGTCACTCCTACAACAAGGTTAGATATAAGGTTGGCTATAAGAGTTTTTTTTTACTTCTCTCTATCTCTTTCTTCATAGTATTTATTGCATTTGCCAAGGAGTGACTTCTTCAAATGAAATGGTAGTCTCAAGTCATTAAAAGCATGCACACCCCACATCTCTTATTGGTTGATATGTCAAGAAACAAGACACGATGTACTCCCTCCTTTCCGGTTTATAGGGCTTATCTCAAATTTTTTGTTTTTCCAATTTATAGGGCTCATCTCCATCTCATTTTGAGTTTCTGAGACGCATTAAATCTTTGCATGTAAGAGTTAAAAAGGAACACACCAATGCATTTAATGTTTCTACTTATCTAGTGGCCAAGCATGCATGCACTGCAATTAATCCAAATTAATGCATAAGTTTAATTGGGGTAGTTTTGTAAAGTACGAGATACATTCCTCCACTCACAAAATGCCTTGATTGATGAGATTTCAGATTTGAGCTTTATAAACCGGAAAAGAGGGAGTAGAAGTTAATGCACCGCGCCTAAGTGTTTTCGGATTATTTGGTTTTTGTAAGATGACTTGCACACCTAGAAGGAGGGAGTAATTAACTTGCCACATCAGGCTTTATGCCTATGTGGCAGGCTTAGCACCGGTGCGAGCAAGTACAATAGTGGGCTATAAGCCCGCTTGTCGGTGTCAAAACCGGCGGATCTCGGGTAGGGGTCCGAACAGTGCGTCTAAGGTCGATTGGAACAGGAGACGGGGACACGATGTTTACCCAGGTTTGGGCCCTCTTGATAGAGGTAATACCCTACTTCCTGCTTGATTGATCTTGATGAATATGAGGATTACAAGAGTTGATCTACCACGAGATCATAATGGCTAAACCCTAGATGTCTAGCCTGTATGATTGCGATTGCCTCTACGGACTAAACCCTCTGGTTTATATAGACATCGGAGGGGCCTAGGGTTGTGCAGAGTCGGTTTACAGAGGAAGGAATCTTCATATCTGAATGTCAAGCTTGCCTTCGATGCAAAGGAGAGTCCCATCTGGACATGTGTGGAAGTCTTCTGTCTTGTATCTTCATGGCCCATCAGTCCGTCCCACGTCACATAGGCCGGACGCTCGAGGACCCCTTAATCGAGGACTCCCTCAGTAGCCCCTGAACCAGGCTTCAATGAGGATGTGTCCGGCGCTTAGATTGTTTTCGGAATTGCAAGGCGGGTTCCTCCTCCGAATATTTCAAAGCAGCCCTCAAACATAGAAAACGAGTCCGGCTCTGCAAAACAAATACCACACACAACCGTAGAGAATATAATATTTTACGAGTCCCATCTATTAACAACTTTTGTAGCGAGACATTACGTCCCTGCCCGGTTATTATTTCGAACCATTTTTTAGCATCCCGCTCCGCGTTTCGAGAGGCGGTTTCCATTGGCACGTCTTGTCGAAGCAAAGATCGTGTCCCCTTATCACGGGATCCTCCTTAATATGGACGTGGGTAATCCAACCGTGTTGTTGGTGATCCCTTGGGAATAGGCGAGTTTTAAGGCCTGTGAGGAGGCATTCGATATTCTTCGCCTTTATAAAGGGGTGTAGACCCGTCTTTCTCCCCCCACACCTACCTCTTCCTCAACCTTCCCAACCTCAGGCTCCAGGGCCCAGGATACGATTTCTTCCATTGTTACCAGGCCTTCTAGCTATGTCCGGATCCATCTCCCAAGGTAGGTGGGCAGCCTCCTCGGTCACCAAGGAGGATATCGCGAAGCTTCGGAAGGCGAGGTACCTGACAGCGGAAATCCCCCACAGGCTCCCTACTAAAGGGCAGGTCATCCCCACACCAAAATCCGGTGAGAGGGTTGTATTCATCTCCCACTTCCTCCGTGGGCTAGGGTTTGCTCTTCACCCCTTCGTTCGCGACCTCATGTTCTATTATGGGCTAGATTTTCACGATCTAGCTCCGGACTCTTTTCTCCACATCTCGGCGTTCGTCGTCGTGTGCGAAGCTTTTCTCCGCATCCCCCACACTTCGGCCTATGGCTCAAGACTTTCAATGTGAAGCCGAAGGTAGTTAACAGGGAGCAAGCGGAGTGCGGCGGTGCTATGGTGAGCAAGCTTGCCAACACTATCTGGCCAAAAGGCAACTTCACGAAAACCTCCAACTCATAGCAACAGGAGTGGTTCTATATCACCGAACCCCGCGGCACCAAATGGGCAGCCGCACCTGTGTTCCGATCTGGCCCTCCATTGCGGCTCGCATCATGGATAAATAAGGGGCTAGAATTGGGATCAGCTGATGAAGTACCTACGCTGCAAAGTCGTATCTGGAGTATCCTCGAAAGGGACATTGGCCTTATTAACGTGATTCAAGTGATGCTAGTCCGCCGGATCCTCCCGTGCCAGCGACGGCCTCTCCGTATGTGGGAGTTCAATCCGGAAGGACCGCGGACCCTTCAGCAATTCTTCGGCACAACACACGAAGGGATGTGCAAACTATTCTTCAAGACTTGAAAGCAGTGGCCGGTCACATCAGAGGACATCGGTCTCGACTGCAACCATCCTATATGCTTGCAGTTTGGCCCACAGTCCACCCCGACAGTCCTCCTCATCAGGGGACTTATCTTCGGGGATGATGGAAAGCGAGACGCCTTCTCATGCTTCCTCACCTCTTAGGGCTGATGACTTCGAGGTGTCATCTCGGAGAATCTCCCCTGACCATCAAGCGGCGTGGGGCACGATGAAAACAACGCCCAAGGGTGGTACTTCTATCAACAAGGGTCCAGGGGGCGCAGCCCCTACGGGGGCCAGCAATGAAGGCCCCGAACTATCTGGCTTACGGTCGAAGACGACTCTAGGGTCGAGCCGATGTACCCCTTTGAAGGGAATGCACACTCCCGCAACAGCCTCCAGGAATCCGGAGGTGCCGGAGACTCTGATGAGCACATTACAAGGTGCGTCCATCTTAGAGAAACATCGTACCTTAATGGGTACAGTAGTTGAAAGGGTTTTGTTCGTGAAAAGCGGATTGAATGAAGCTTTCATGGGCCTGTTGAGAGGCTTCGAGGTATGCAATGTAATAACTTAACTATTTTTACATGCACAATGCGCCCATGTAGAGATAGTAGCCCCTGAGGCTCTGGTCGGCTTCCATAGGGATACGATCAGAGGATCAAAAAGATATGCTCAGGGAGTAATCGAATTAATTCGAACATAGGCTGTTACGTCCATCGCAACCGCCCATGCCACGGAAGTTGCATATCTAAAGCAGAAACTTGAGTTAGCGGATGAGGACATCACTGTTATTAACAGGCGGCTCGACGAGGCACAAGGTATGTGTTGGGGCAGCTTTTTTATGCATGTATACTAGTATAAGCACGAGGCTGAAAATCATATACTGTGATATCCATAACTGTAGATGGTGCTGCCGCGGTTGAAACCCTTCGGGCTAAACTTTCCCGGGCCATGGAGTAGGCCAGAGTGAGCGATGCGGCTGCTAAGAGGGCGGCTGCGGATTTAATGGCCGAACAGGCCGCTCAACACCAGTGCCAGGAGAGAATATCTACCATGGAGCGGGAGCTGAAGGATGCCACTAGCAGGTGCAAATCTCTCGAGGAGGATAACAAAGCCAAGGCAGCCAAACTCGACAAGGCCTTACAAGGGGCGAAACAAGCGCGATCCGAATCTAGAGCGGCTCGGGAGGAGATCCGACAGGCTAGGGAGATAGCGGCTGGTAATCCCTTTCTTTTACAGACTAAGTTCGGCGACCCAAAGTATGCTCCGCTTAACCAAATGTGGAGCTCTCTAGACGCGTAGTTGGATCTGCCGAAGAGTGTTTCCGACGCGGCGTAGTTCTTCCAAGCACAGGAAGGATGTGCTGCAGAGAGGCTTTTCTTGTCGCAATTCAACGTGGCAAGGTGTCCGGTGCTTCTGAACGAACAGATGGCCTAGTGGGCCGAGCTACACAAGATGCCGGAGCTGCCATGAAGGATGTCGTGGTTCGGTTATGGCCAACCGAACCTGTTCCGAGCAGCTATTTCGGTTTGGTGCAACGGATTGTTGATGCAGTGCCGCATATTGACGGCGTCAAGCGGTCGGTGTGCATAGAAGGTGCCCGGGTGGCCTTCGCCCACGTCAAGATGTACTAGGCAGAGATGAAGGCCATCGATGTTGCAACCAAGGGTCCGCCTGGAGGCAAGGACCATCGCACGCCGGAGAATTATTTGGAGGATGTCCTAGAGGGTGCCCGCTTGATAGAGGGTCAGTGCTCGAAGGATATTATATTTGAATAAATGTACCGGAATTGTGCAAACAATATTATGACACGTTAAAGCTGTGTTATATACCTTTGCCATTATTTCCTTCTGTGTGGCCATTTCTTATAACCTGAAAGTTTGCCAGTCGTCGGCTTCGGCCCCCTCGCATATAATACGGGGGTGTTCGGAATATCACCTGATCACTCTTAACCCAACGTCTTGGTCCGGAACGGAGGTGTCAGTGCGGCGAACTAGGCAATCGGACTACAGGGCTTTAACACCTTCACTTAGCCATAGGAATTTTACGATGGGTCTACGATGTAGCCCCTGGTATGTACCCAGTTATCCGAATACGGTTGCATTACATAAGTGACCAGAAAAATGGTCCTTCGTGTAATACGAAAGAAATCGTAAAAGATTCTGACAAGTCACCGAGTGGTTGACTAGCTCTTGCCACATCATGATAGTCAGTTTTCGGCTTTCTCTACTGAGGTGTTTGACCAGGTGAAACGGAAACAACATCGTAGTAGTTCTCCCTTTACTACCCTAGCCGATAAGACGGAACATAGGGTAGCAAGCACAGGAGCCGGGATTCCAACTATTGACCAAAGACATGATTCGGAGCTGATGCATATAATGCCAAACTCGTGACGCTGAAGTATGCTATAGAGTTGTTCGGACTTTTTCGGCAACCTATATGTTGTCGTGTCAAGCCCCTGGCAATTTGTGCCGAGGTGTCTGCGTGAAACAGCCGAAGAAGCAAGGTATGTTTGTATGCGGAAAAGCAAATACTGAGGACGGATTATGTTCACTAAAATATGATTGATACATCGAACGTAATCTTATAGATTATGACACCACCACCCAGGCCATTTTACGTGCCAGGGGTCAAGGGGTGAGGAAAAAGGCTCTTACAGGCTTCAAATAGAGTTTTTGGTCTACAAAAAATCTTTTGGACCTCCTGTCGCACGTCTGCGCTGCCTGTGCTTCCATGACAAGGTTTCCTTAAAGGAAGCAATCCCCAGTTATTTGTAGGAAAGTCAGGCTCATAAAGAGTCCTTTCAAGTCCATAGGACAGACAGGTATTGATTCACCTGTGGCAAAAAGATAAGAAAGTAGTTAGGAAAAAGAGAAAAGGTTAATGTCCGGACGAACCGCTTTGTAGGCCTGTCCGTATTGTGCTTCCGCCGATGGCCAAGGTATTTTGAGTGCATAATAATGTATGCACGGTGCAAACTCCGCGGGTATAAGAGGCGAACGACGGAGGCGGAGCTGCTAATCCAGCTCTAAAATTGATAGGTCCTGTGCAGTAGAGGCCGACGGTTTAATGACCGTTGAGATATGCGGCTTGAGGAGGCTGCTTTGTAATTTGGCTGTGATTGCCACTGTATGCCCCTCAGTGCGGAGGGAGCATTCCGTGTTTTCGTTGACCGTTATGGTGCCGCGTGGACCGGGCATCTTAACCTTTAGATAGGCGTAGTTTGGGACCGCATTGAAACGAGCAAAAGCAGTTCGCCAGAGCAGTGCGTGGTAGCCAATTCGGAATGGGACAATATCGAAGATCAAGTCTTCGCATCGGAAGTTTTTTGGTGAACCGAAGACGACTTCCAGTGAGATTGAGCCTGTGCCGTGAGCTTCTACGCCGAGTATTACTCCCTTGAAGGTAGTTGTGGTGGGCTTGATCCTTGAAGGGTCAATGCCCATTTTGCGGATGGTGTCTTGATAGAGTAAATTATGACTACTTCCGCTATCCATGAGGACTCGCGTGAGATGGAGTCCGGCGATAATTGGATCGAGGACCAGACCTACCAAACCTCCGTGACGGATACTGGTTGGGTGGTCCTTGTGATCAAAAGTGATCGAGCAGGCCGCCCACGGGTTTAATTTTGGGGCGTCCGGCTGTATGGTGTGGTCGTCTCGTAGTTCGTGCTTGCGCTCCCTTTCAGAGGTATGTGTCACGTATATCATGTTTACTATTTTTACTTCGGGGGGAAATTGCTTCTGTCCCCCAGTGCTCGGTAGGTGAGCCTCCTCTTCTTCAATTTCACTGGGCGGCCCCTTCCCTTTGTGTTCGGCATTGAGCTTGCTGGCTTGTTTGAAAACCCAACAATTTCTGTTGGTATGGTTGGCGGGATTGTCGGGGCTGCCATGGATCTGACAGGGCCGATCTAGTATCTTGTCTAGACTAGATGGACCATCTCTGATTGACTTAATGGCTTCTTTCGTTGACCAGTTTTGGAGCCACTAAATCCGGCATTGACCATTGTGTCTGGGGTTCCTGCATTATTGTTGCGACGCTTGTCTTTATTGTGTCGTGGCTTGCCGTTGCAGTCCCTGACTTCGGAGGTGCCAGGATCGCTCGCGCTATTACTTCTATGAGTGAGCCAGCTATCTTCTCCCGCGCAAAAGCGCGCCATTAGTGTGGTAATAGCTGCCATGGATTTTGGCTTTTCTTGGCCGAGGTGGCGGGCGAGCCACTCGTCGTGGACGCTATGTTTAAAGGCCGCGAGTGCTTCGGCATCCGGACAGTCGACAATTTGGTTCTTTTTAATTAGGAACAGAGTCCAGAGTTTCCTGGCTAATTCTCCGGGCTGCTAGAGGATGTGACTGAGGTCATCGGCGTCCGGAGGCTGGACATATGTACCTTGGAAATTGTCATGAAAGGCGTCTTCCAAGTCTTCCCAGCTACCAATGGAGTTCTCTGGGAGGCTGTTTAGCCAGTGTCGGGCTCGTCCCTTTAATTTTAGTGGGAGATATTTGATGGCGTGGAGATCATCACCGCGGGCCATGTGGATATGGAGAAGAAAATCCTCAACCCATACTGCGGGGTCAGTTGTTCCATCATATGATTCAATGTTCATGGGTTTAAACCGTTCTAGGATTTCGTGCTCTATTGCTTCATCAGTGAAGCAGAGGGGGTGTGCGGTGCCTCTATATCGGGCCAAGTCGCGACGTAGCTTGGATGGAGTCTGTCTGCGATTTTCGGCCCGGACGTGGTTATGTTTGTCACGTCCAGCTAGATAGCCGTCATCGCGCGCCGGTGCACGCCCCCGCGATCCGTAGATCGATCTGGTCTAACCTGCTCTATTTTCCAGGTCCTGCCGCAGGTCATATGTATGTCCCCGAGCTGTTGTGTCTCTATCTTTACGGTGAGGTAGTATGGGCTGGTGTTCGGGTTGAGTTGCCGTTTTGTCCCGGCCACGTGGTGTTCAGTCAACCGCATTACGCGCTGATGGTACGGGCTCTAGCGCCTCGTCGTCGAATTGAGGTAGCAGCTTACGCTTCGGGTAGCTTTTGGTTGGTCGTGCAAGGACGTATTCCTCGGCTTCCAGGACATTAGTCCATCTATCGTTGAGCGTATCCCGTTCGGCTTGAAGCCGTTGCTGCTTCCTTTTCAGGCTCCTCATGGTTGCGATGAGCTGTTGCCTAAAGCGTTCTTGCTCGAGGGGCTCCTCTGGCATGATGAAATCTTCGTCACCGGGGCATATGTCTTCTTCGGAGGGTGGCATGTAATTGCTGTCCTCTGAGTCCTCGCTTCCGGCTGGATCGTCAAGGTTACCCTGCCCCTCCTTCCTATCATCATGTTTGGGTGTTGGTTCGACGGGGGCATCTGGGTCTTCGGCGTTCTCCAGAGTGTTATTGTCTCCATTGCCGGTATTCCTTTCCTTGCCATGGCGCGATTTTGAATGGCGTCGCTCATGTCTCTTCTTTGGTGGTTTACCATTGTTTTTATCCTTGATTGGATCCTTACTACCTTCACCGCCCTCCTCTCTTAGCGTATCTACCATGCGTACGTTGAATATGGAGGTGGCCGCCCAGCGTCTGGTATGCGGCGAGTGTTGGCTTTGTTCGTCTCTGGCATCAATGTCCATACCGTGGATGTCTTCGGACTTACGATCAAGCATGTTGGTAAGGTTCTCGACAGTGGCTATGAAGTGGGTGGTGGGTGGGACGTAAAATTCCCCGCTCTCAGCCCCTAGTCTGGGTTGGGCGTAGTTCGGACGTTGCACCTCTGTAATGACGAGGGATAGCATCAAATCCAGAGCCTCGCTTAAAGGCAAGGTTTGGCTAGGGAGAAGAGAGTCCGTGGAGTACGGCGGGAAGGATACTCCTTGGCCGAGCTCACATGATGCTGACTCCGAGGGTTCGGGGCCAGTGTCCGGAGAATGGTCCGGCATCATGATGGTTGCCAGCGGCACTACTTCCTCCGGATCTCCCGTATTGGGCTTAGTGGTCGCAGATAGTCTGGCGGGCTCAGGAATCCCGTCTTCGGACCTGGCGATGCGCTCCGGCTCTAAGGCCAGAGCGGAGGTTGGGGTCGTGAACCCTTGGAAGATCAAGTCTCCTCAGATATCAGCGACATAGTCCAGATTTCCAAAACTAATCTGGTGACCTGGGGCATAGCTGTCGATCTGCTCTAGATGGCCAAGCGAGTTGGCCCGCAGTGCAAAGCCTTCGAATACGAAGATCTGGCCGGGGAGAAAAACCTCCCTCAGGGCAGCATTGTTGTACATGACTAATGGAGCCATCGAACCTTCTAATGACTACACAGTGGAACTCTCAATGAAAGCACCAATGTCGGTGTCAAAACGGGCGGATCTCTTGTAGGGGGTCCGAACTGTGCATCTAAGGTCGATGGTAACAGGAGACGGGGGACACGATGTTTACCCAGGTTTGGGCCCTCTTGATAGAGATAATACCCTACTTCCTGCTTGATTGATCTTGATGAATATGAGGATTACAAGAGTTGATCTACCACGAGATCGTAATGGCTAAACCCTAGATGTCTAGCCTGTATGATTGTGATTGCCTCTACGGACTAAACCCTCCGGTTTATATAGAAACCGGAGGGGCCTAGGGTTGTACAGAGTCGGTTTACAGAGGAAGGAATCTTCATATCCGAACGCCAAGCTTGCCTTCCACACAAAGGAGAGTCCCATCCGGACACAGTTGGAAGTCTTCTGTCTTGTATCTTCATGGCCCATCAGTCCGGCCCACGTCACATAGGCCGGATGGCCGAGGACCCCATTAATCCAGGACTCCCCCACCGCTTACATGGCATTTTTTTCATATGTGGAGGAAAGAGGCAAGGAAAAAGTGGAGGAGTGGGCTCTCATGCAAGAGCCAGCTTCTATATGGTGGAGCATTGGGAGAGGCACCTGTATACCATGGAGGTGTTCAGGAATCAGGAGACTCACGCCGGTCGTAGCGCCGCAGTTAAAATGATAAAACGGCAAGTCAAATCATGGGGCCCCACCTGTCCAGCAGTAACTCGTTGTCAAATCACAGAGCCCTACGTTTGGAGCAGCCTACTCCCTCATCTTCTCGCGTCTCTATCGAACCGACTAGGCGGAACTGCCCCACCTACCGCGCGGGAAAAGCCGCGCCCTCGACTTTTAAATAGTACAGTATACTAATATTGTATCCATGGGTTGCGCCATGGAGCAAAGCCTCAAGAAAACGGCGTTACACTTGTACGGAGTATACAGCACGCCTGTCCCGTTCGCGTGGCACCCCAGACGGTCGGTCGGTCTGCACGCCGCTCTCCGAATGGAACGCACGTCATATTGTGTTTGCACACACATGTGGGACCGCAATCAAGAACCGACCATAGGCACACTCCCTGGCCCCGCAAGTCGGGTGAGTTAATAGAAGAGAGAGACGAGCGATAGTACTAGAGAAATGTTGTACAGACGTTGGTGCCTGGACGATCCCTGCATGACACGGAAGATCAGTTCGTCCATGCATGTGACCAGACTCCAGCAGAGACGCCTGGATTGGCTATCGCCTACAAATCGTGTAGGCTGTGTTGTACAGGGCTGTATTTCGGATGAGAAATCTAAAAAAAGGTTTCTTGTCATCTTGCAATATTAGGTGTCATGTGCTTCGGATCACTGCGAGGGTTCAACAGCGACAACTGAGTTCCTCCAAGGCGCTGGTAATTGGGGGCACATGCACGAAGACTACTCGGCTGCCATCTAGGTCAAGCCGGCTATGTTAATTAGGACATGTATCGACATACCCCTTTTCTACAAGTTTATCTTTAATTTGAACTTTGATGCTCGTCTAGTTTGTCCATCGGGATTCATGTTGTCTCCTTTGGGCAGTGAGGTTATGGTTTCTTGTCATGTGGCATTTTTTTGTGTTATATGTTATAATCCGGTGCTTCAGATCAAAATGACCAATACTGCGCCTCCGGGGCACGTGCATGAAGACTTCTCGACATTCATTGACGTGGTCAAGCCGGCTCTGGTAGACAAAAGAAAACTAGTACTCCACTATATAGGCAGGAGCCTCCGTGCTTGCTTGCTAGTGTTGCTCTCTTCACACTGTCTCGTCCTCTCCAGATCTAAACACGATAGCGGTGGCCACACTCTGTCTCTTCTCTCACCGCTGGTCAGAGATCTAGCCGGATCCCCTCCGCCAGGGAAGGTGAGAAGGTGCAACATTCACGCGGTCGTCCTCGGTGATGACTCTTAGCCACTGCCGGAGCGTCCCGAACAGCGTGCCTTGCGGTTCTCTCCCAAGCACCGCTGGCTAGGGAGGGCCTCCGACCCCTTCTTCCTTGCTGCCGTAGTGTGGGCAGATCCGGCCTCCTGCCGCCCACCTAGCAACATCCCAGCGACCCTCAGGTATAACTTCCTTCGAAACCGGCTTTCCTCTACTTCCCGAGCTCCTGACGTGGCTGCATTTGTATCTTTTACTATTTCCCAGGCTCCCTCGTAGATAGGATCGATCGGCTGTTCGAAAGCCACCTAAATTTTGACTATTAAGAGGTAAACCTAGTTCATGCACTCGAATCAAGTACTACTTGGTTCAAACAAGGAAGAAAGGGGGTGGGGTGGGGGAAGATCTATTACCTGAATCTAGGACTTGGTCGAAAGAGGAAATAATGGGGGCGAAAAGTAGCACAGACCGGCTATCCAACTGGTCTCTTGGTCTAATAGGGAAATAGAGGGAAACGCAGTACAAACTCAATATAAACCAGATCTATTGGTTGAAAAAGGAAATAAAGTGGGGACCGGGGGACATGTCAACAGAGTAAGTCCAGCACTAGATTTGCTAGCCTCACACAGTATAAGGTGGCTATACCGAACAAAAATGGGACCAACCCAGATATCCTGTTCTGATGTTTGTTGCCCCGAGGCACTCTTATGTAATGCCACTGGTAAAATGTAGCAGTCGCACTGTTAAAAGTAAGGACACGTTAAACCAATGTTTTTTCAATGTAATGCCTCCAGTAATATGAATCGATGTCACTTTTTTCATGTCCTGCTAAATTTCCCATTAAGATAAGTTGCTTCTTTTCGTTAGAAATGCAACTGTCCTGGTCCGCCTACTCTCCCGTGCCCAAATACTGACTCTGTAGCAGCTGTGAATGTAATGTTGCTGGTAAAATGAAGCAATGGCACCATTAAAGTAATGTTGTATTTAACGATTGTCATAGTTAATCCTAATGCCCACACTAATATCGAGCAATGCCGCTGCTTTAGAAATTGCCACTGTCCTTGTAGAATTTCCATTCAGATAAGGAACATGCTTCTTTTCATTTGATGTATGTTTCATCACTTGTTTGTCACCCTCCTTTCCACCTTTTTTGTGCAAACAGAGACATACATTTCACGCTTGATCTTAGTTGACCTACACAAATGTTTTCCAAATTATAGTTGAACATTCCAGGACCTTCACAACCAACCTTGCTATTGCTCAATTTTATTGCAACTAATGAAGAAGAAGCTATGTGGGTTTCGTTTTCTGATGGAAATGGAACCGGGGCTGGAGCCCTTTTCTTAAAACAAAAATGAAGAAGTAGCTGCTAGCTCATGGGACATTGCTTCATTTTAGGTGAACTGCACCAAAAGGTCCCAAGAATTGAATCATCCATGTTGGTGACTGGTGCCATCCCTTCTACGATGGCGTTGACTGCAGATATGGTTCCCATCATGAGGTATGTTCCTTTTTGGTCTGACCGTTTGCCAAAGATCCTACATGTTGAGTCTGCTCTTGTGCTACTGCTTTGGCACTGCCACGATAAAGCAGTAATGTTATTATTTTGCACCTTAATCTACTGGCACTATTAATTTGAGGCAATGTTTTGGCACCGCTAGTGCCACGGATTTTTTTTATTTATTGAAAGAGGGGGTTTCCTCCTATTTCATTGAAGAAACCCTACCATAAAGAACCATTATCCGACAACATCTCAGTGTAAACGGGCAGTTATGCAACTACTACTAGACCAGACTGAGTACTAGCAGGAGACAAGTTTGCCACATAAGCTAGGCAGGTAGGGGGACGCAGCTCCAGCTCGACCAAGTTTGGATTACAACCCAAATGCAACCACAAAAACATCAGGGGGAAGATAGAGCCAGCTTCAACATCCCAGTCTAAGCACCCCCGGCCTCCATCGTTGCGACGCACGATACACCTCGTTTGCCACCTGCTCGACCCTAGTGCCACTGATAAAATGAAGTAATTATAAAGGTAAAATAGAGCGAATGTCCTCTCTATCATTTCTTTTCCAACGTAGAAAAAGAAAGTGCTTCTCTTTGTTAGTATATGTTTCATCAACTAGTCCCATTGTTAATGTTTAAGCGTTTTTGCAAACTAGGGTGCTTAATTTTAGTTGATCTGCACAAAAATAGAGATTGGAATGTCTGGAGGCCCCTCCTTGTACTACCGCTGTACACTGATGTTCATCACTAGCAGAAGGTGTATCGGGGAGACTTGGGTCGATTACTAGTATGAGGCGTCGTAGGGCCCATCTCGCCCTCGCAACATGGCATACTATGATACTATCACAATATTTTCTTTTATTTATTAGTGTATGTTTCATCAACTAGTGACACTATAATGTAATCACGCTTTTTCATTATCTGTGCAAACAGGGTTATTTAGCTGCCGGATGGAACCGACATATATGCAGAGTGCGAGGTGCCAATTAAAAATTACCGACACCAACCCTGCTCCATCTAAGCATTGGCATCCACCACCACCAGTGGGATGTGTGGCGCTCACTGTGGACGGATCTTTCTCGGCAACAAATCCTCTAACCAAATACTAGTAGCTTAGACTTAAAAAAGAAACACTAGTAGCTTATAGCAGTTTTCTAGGGAGTACTCTTTTCTGAAAGAAGCACCAACCTATTTTTCTTTATTTGTACACAGTGTCACAACTTTGACACAAAGGTCCAGAGCTATTTTAGGGTGATTAGCATAGTACTCGGAGACTGATTGTAAGCATGATTTTTATTAGCTGTCACACTGATTGTAAGCATGAGCAGATGGAAGATTAGGTTAGTGTGAAGCTTACCTTAAACCCTACTGATGCCGTTGAAATGAGGCAGGCGTCGAGGGAACCAAGGAGAATGGCGGGGAAGCCACATCGCGCCATCTGGCCTCCTCTTGCGGTGGTAGAACGAATACTCATGTGGCTCCGGCTGGCTCTGCACCCTCACGAACGGCACACCGTACCCGATCGATTTGTTATCCTCTGGGTGCTCGACTTTCGACCTGTACGCCCACCACCTTCGCCTGACTTTCGCCTCGTGCAAATCTGTCTGCTCCATCGCCCAGAGGAGATACACGATGAACTCGAAGGACTGCGGCGTGACTGCCGCCAAGGAGTACATCGCCGCCCTCATCGCCGCTGTCTCACTCTTTCGCATACATTGCCACATGGCCCTCACCGTCCTTGAAATCTCCCACTCATTGTCGAACCAAGTAAGGATCTCCTTCAACCTGGCTAACTTTGGCTGGTTGCCGCCGGTGGTTTGCCTGATTCGTTGCTGCATCCTCTCCATAGATGTCCTTCTGAGTGGTCCGGTGCTAGCTTTGGAAGATGGGAGGAGAGACGATGGTCTTGCAATAGAGAAGAGGGAGAGGCGAGACGGTGGTTTTGGAATGCAGATAATGGAGAGGAGAGGGGGTGTTTTTGCAATGGAGAAGAGGGTGAGGCGAGACAGTGGTTTTGGAATGGAGATGATAGAGAGGAGAGGTTTGCCTGCCTTTCGGTCGCTGATAGGTGGGCCCCATGCTTTGTGGGACCCATGTGTTAGTCCCTCAATGGCAGGATGGGCTACGTCAGGGGATCCTCATCCGAGGAGAGAGGATATGGTTTTGCAATGGAGAAGAGGGAGAGGCGAGGCGGTGGTTTTGGAATGGAGATGATGGAGAGGAGAGGAGGTGGTTTTGCAATAGAGAAGAGGGAGAGGAGCATGCGGCAGTGATTTAGGATTGGACGAGAGGGCCGGCGCGCTGTGACTGGATCAAAATCAAAATCAATTTACCCTTCAATTAAGAAAGCGACCCCACATTAACTAGTCTCCCTTTTATTCTGGGTCATAATTGACCATGATTTTCACAAATAAAATATATGTTATACGTTGCAAGAATAATATAATTTGAAAGTACATTCAGATACAAACCAAACGATAAATTTTTTGGTGACATGCATTCACATTTTGCTTGTCAAATTCAGTACGTGGTCAAACTTTGACCCAAAATACGCAAAATGAAAAAGCACCGACGGCGAGTGAAGGTGCTGTGGAGAAGTAGATCGATGGAGGAGTACAACCGAGACGTGAGGATCGTAGACAGCGACCCTGTGAAGCTAGCTAGGATGTTGGAGATACAGTCTTGGTTTGACAACAAGGACCAACTAGTAGCGACGGCGACATCCATGGCCAAATATCTGCAACAGAGCGAAAAGGCGGCGATACTCCCGAAGGGAGTCGCGCGGGAGTACATACAACTGCTCCTCTGGGTCATGGAGCAAACATATTCACCGAATCCGACCATGAGGGAGCGATGGTGGGAGTATCGATCCCAGATGGAGCATCCACCAGAGATTGAAGGATCGAGCATCTACAGGGTGCCGTTTGTGACGGTGTCATGCTAGAGCGAGCCGGTGGAGTCTTCGTCGACCGAACCCAACTCCAAGAGGAGAAAAGCAGTTGGCCCGATGACGCTTCCCCGCCATCCTTTCCCTCGCCGTTCACATCATCTCACGGGGCGGCTGTCTGCCGCCGGGGAATAGGATGGGACTGCCCCCAGCCCAATGATCGGGCAGGTTGTGAATTGTCAGGAGGAGCTTAGGGTTGTCAGTATTTGCAGGTTGTGAATTTTGTTTTGTGTTGTGTATTTTGAGAGTACTTTCAGATATGAATGTCTTTTGAATTTCAGATTTGCAGTATTTAGCCTATGAAGTATTTTATTAATTCTAGAGATCTATTTTTAGCAGTTAAAAAATGTAGTTTCATAGGAGTATAAAAGTGCAGACAATGTGATTCTCAGAGAAGAAACTGCAAGTTTCAGTTTCAGATAAGAAAGTGCAAGTTCAGTTTAAGATAAGAAACTGCAACTTTCAGAGGCAGAGCATTTATATTAACACGGCCTTTTCAAACAAGGTTAACATCATGTTGGAAGTTTTATTCATGGTCGAAAATGGAACTACCAGCCAGTTAACATCATGCTGATCAAAATTCATGCATAGCACATCTTCATATGATGCACAATCAAAAAGTTATGCTATTTTCAAAATGCCCACACAATGTCGAGTGAGCGAAAAATAGAGAAAACGAGGGACGAAGTTTTGGTAAGTGTTGGACATGGTGTGCATAGATGACAATGGGGACCCACATGTCAATAATGGGAGAGGCAAAAAATTTGGAGATATTTTCCCTGCATCAGGTGGAATCGAACCCGGGCGGAACAGGTGTCGGGTAGTGTCACTTGGCCACTGGGCTAGTTCAGTACTTTCGTTATAAATAAGGCACTGCCTCAGGTGGTCTGATCTCCTCCTGCGCCTCTGTGCGCTCGCTGTGGTGCCGCTGTCTGCCGTTGTGAACATGCTGAACAAACGAGAGGAATCTGGAGATGACTGTACGTGGAGAGGCAGACAGTCGGGACCCACCAGGTCTATGGCCGTACGCAAGCAAGTGCCTCATCAAAAAAAATACTTCCTCCTAATGCTATACTGTAGTTGGGGCCCACGGGTTTGTCAACATAGTTACATTTTTAAGGTGCTTCAACGTAGTTACTATAGGAGATAAATTCACAACGAAGCCGGGGAGCTGGCAGGTATCATTTATTATCACTAGGGCAGCAAGTATCAGCTAGGTTTTGGGCTGCCCCGTCTAGGCTTTCTTTTTTAACATGCGCAGCCCACGACATGCCGGTTTGTGTTTTCTTGAGGGCCGTCATGTATCGACCGGCCTATGGACCTCCCATCAAAGGTTTTATTTTTCCTAAAACATCGGCAACCCAATCTATGTATTTTTATGAAGAAAACGCAGAGGTCTGTTCTATTTTTCTATATAAGAATAGGAATGCCTGGTCCAACTTATGTTTCCCTGCTAACTATATTATATATATTTAAATTATTTTATATGTTATTATATATTATTGTTATTGTCGTCATATATTTAACACATACTTACATATGTAAGAACACAACATCCCACATCTTATTAACTTATAAAAATAATTTCTTAACAATAAAATCCTGTATTTTTTGGCAACGAAAATCCTGGTGATTGTGTACAAAAGCTTGGTAAGATTTAAGGACCAATGTAATAATAAATCACTTATTATTTAAATATATTTATAACAAAATGCTCAGCCCCTGTTTATTTTTTGATAACGTTGCTGCACTCAACCCAACATTATAATTAGAATCAGCCCAGCAAAATCATATATTTTGATAAAGTGCAAATGGCCTATAATTTTTTAGGAAAAAAATAAATGGGCCGCCTGGATGAGGGAGTGCTGGATTAAGGGGTCCTCGGGTGTCCGGCTTGTTGGACATGGGCCGGACTGATGGGCTGTGAAGATACAAGACTGTAGACTCTCACCCACTGTTCAAGATATCTTCCGATATTCCGATAAATCGGCCGATTTATCGCTTTTCGTGGTCTGACGGCTAAGATAAATCGGCCAATAAATCAACCGATATGGCGATAAATCGGCCGATATGCCGATAAACTAGCCGATTTACCCCTTATTGTAGGTCGACCGATAAGTTCCCGATAAGCGATATCCCCAACATTGCTCTCACCCGTGTCTGGATGGGACTCTCCTTGGCATGGAAGGCAAGCTTGGCGCACGGATATGAAGATTCCTTTCTCTGTAACCGACTTTGTATAACCCTAGTCCCTACCGGTGTCTATATAAATCGGAGGGCTTAGCCCATAGGGGCAAGAATCATAATCATAGTCATACAGGCTAGACTTCTAGGGTTTTAGCCATTATGATCTCGAGGTAGATCAACTCTTGTAATACTCATATTCATCAAGATCAATCAAGCAGTTAGTAGAGGCACGCACGTGTCGTAGTAGAGGCGCACACGTAGCATGTACAAATACGTAGAGTGGCCAGGGTGCAAGAAAGTAAATACGGCCACGTACGTACATACGGGCGGGTCTGGAACGCCTACTCGCGCATACGTACGGCCAGGGCTCGTGTACATGGCTGGGTCGGAACAGAGAACCTGCGGCGTCGTGTTCATGGGGAGGCAACGAAATGTGTCGTCTTCATCGGGAGGCAACGGAACGCGTGCTTTTCTTCGGGAGCCAACCGGCTTTGACGGAACATCCAATGAAAACGAGGCCTGGCGTACCGTAGAACGGAGGAAACGGCCTTGTGTTCGATCAGCCACGGTCAAAACGGGATCCTATCATCTGGAGGGGTCTAGCGTACCGCAAAACGGAGGAAACGGACCTCCTTCGGTCAAAACGGGGTCCTGTTGATCGGGAGGGGTGTGGCGTACCGCAAAACGGACGAAACGGACTTGTGTTGGAGGGGTATGGTCAAAACGCGGTTCCTGTTCATCGGGAGGGGTGTGGCGTACTGCAAAACGGGACTCCACGGGATACTGTTCATCTCCACCGTCAACTGCCTCCACGAGCTACTGTTCATCCACCGTCGACCTCCTCTAGCCTCCACCTGCGATTATTCATCCACGGGCTCCTGTTCATCCAGCCTCCACCGCGCACTCCTCCACCGGCTACTGTTCAACCAGCCCTCTCCACGGTGTCCTGTTCAACCACTCCTCCATGGGCTACTGTTCAACCAGCCCTCCACGGGGTCCTATTCATCTAGCCCTCCACGGGGTCCTGTTCATCCACCGGCTCGATCGATCAGAGTCCTGTTCATCCAGCGGCAACGGCCTCTACTACCACGGGGTCTTGTTCATCCAACCCCCCACCGGGAACTGTTCATCCACCCCCCCCCCCCAACAACGCTCACTCTTCATCCAGAGGCAGCATCGATCGGCTTCAGTTAGCAGCAGTAGCAAATGAATCACTCGGGTTCAGTTAACAACAAGGGATCGATCGATCGCTCAGGTTCAGTAATGTGTAGCCTGCAGTGCAATCGCTCGGGTTCAGTTAGAGCCCAATGCCTCCCTCGGGTTCAGTTAGAGCGCAACGCCTCGCACACACGCACGTACGTACGAGAGAAACGCGCATCGCTCGGCCCACGACCACCCACCATAATCGGGAACTCCCCGATATTTTCCTCGCCCTCGTTTCTACCATGGTTTTTTCCGTCATGGACGGCCCAAAGAATGTCATGCAGCTGCGTCTCCGGCCCGCCCAGGACGAAAAGCCCATTTTCTGTCATGATTTTTTGTCATAGAAGTAGGAGCCCACCACATCTATGATGGTACCGGGTTTTGTCACAATTATCGTCATAGAAGTGTCATAAGTATGACAGATTTTTGTTTCATTCAGCCCAAAATGTCACGGATGTGTCTTTTTTTTGTAGTGGAAGCATGTTCCTTATCTGAATGGCAATCTTACAAGGACAGTAGCAATTTCTAAAGTAGCAGCATTGCTAGATATTAGTGTGGGCATTAGGATTAACTATGACAACCGTTAATACGACATTACTTTAATGGTGCCATTGCTTCATTTTACCAGCAACATTACATTAATAACTGCTACAGAGTTGGTATTTGGGCACGGGAGAGTAGGCGGACCAGGACAGTTGCATTTCTAACGAAAATGAGCAACTTATCTTAATGGGAAATTTAGCAGGACATGAAAAAAGTGCCATTGATTCATATTACTGGAGGCATTACATTGAAAACAACATTGGTTTAATGTGTCCTTACTTTTAACAGTGCGACTGCTACATTTTACCAGTGGCATTACATAAGAGTGGCTCGGGGCAACAAACATCAGAACATGATATCTGGGTTGGTCACATTTTTATTCGGTATAGCCACCTTATACTGTGTGAGGCTAGCGAATCTAGTGTTGTACTTACTCTATTGACTTGTCCCCAAGTCCCCACTTTCTTTCCCTGTTCAACCAATAGATTGGGTTTATATTGAGTTTGTACCGCGTCTCCCTTTATTTCCCTATTAGACCAAGAGACCAGTTGGATAGCCAGTCTCTGCTACTTTTCGCCCCCATTATTTCCACTTTCGACCAAGTCCTAGATTCAGGTAACAGAACTTCCCCCACCCCCACCCCCTTTCTTCCTTGTTTGAACCAAGTAGTACTAGATTCGAGTGCATGAACTACTTTTACCTCTTAACAGTAAAAATTTAGGTGGCTTTCGAACAGCCGATCGATCCTATCTATGAGGGGGACCTGGGAAATAGTAAAAGATACAAATGCAACGACGTCAGGAGCTTGGGAAGTAGAGCAAGGCCGGTTTCAAAGGAAGTTATACCTGAGGGTAGCTGGGATGTCGCTAGGTGGGCGGCGGGAGGCCGGATTTTCCCACACTTCGGCAGCGAGGAAGAAGCGGTCGGAGGCCCTCCCTAGCCAGCGGTGCTTGGGAGAGAACGGCAAGGCATGCTGATCAGGACGCACCGGCAGTGGGTAAGATCCGTCGCCGAGGACGACCGTGTGAACGTTTCACCTTCTCACCTTCCCCGACGGAGAGGATCTGGCTGGATCTGTGACTAGGGCTGAGCAGAGCGAGAGAGTGTGGCCACCGCTGTCATGTTTAGATCTGGAGAGGACGAGACAGTGTGAAGAGAGCAACACTAGCAAGCAAGCGCGGAGGCTCCTGCCTATATAGTAGAGTACTAGTTTTCTTTTGTCTACCGGAGCCGGCTTGACCTCGTCAATGACTGTCGACAAGTCTTCATGCACGTGCCCCGGAGGCGCAGTTGTCGTCATTTTGATCTGAAGCACCAGATTATAACATATAACACGAAAAAATGCCACATGACAAGAAACAATAACCTCACTGCCCAAAGGAGACAACATGAATCCCGACGGACAAACCAGACAAGGATCAAAGCTCAAATTAAAGATAAACTCGTAGAAAAGGGGTCCATCAATAGATATCCTAATTAACATAGCCGGCTTGACCTAGATGGCAGCCGAGTAGTCTTCGTGCATGTGCCCCCAATGACCAGCGCCTTGGAGGAACTCAGTTGTCATTGTTTAAGCCTCGCAGTGATCCGAAGCACATGACACCTAATATTGCGAGTTGACAAGAAACCTTTCTTTAGATTTCTCATCAGAACTACAGCCCCGTACAACACAGCCTGCACAATATGTAGACGATAGCCAATCCAGGCGTGTCTGCTGGAGTCTGGTCACATGCATGGACGAACTGATCTTCCATGTCATGAAGGGTCCGTCCAGGCACCTACGTCTGTACAACACTTCTCTAGTACTATCACTCGTGTCTCTCTTCTATTAACACACCCGACTTGCGGGGCCGGGGAGTGTGCCTATGGTCTTTTCTCGATTGCGGTCCCACATGTGTGTGCAAACGCAATATGTCGCGCGTTCCATTCGGAGAGCGGCGTGCCAGACCGACCGACCGTCTGGGGTGTGACGCGAACACGACGGGCATGCTGTATACTCAATACATGTGTACCGCCGTTTTCTTGAGGCTTTGATCCATGGCGCAATCCATGGATACAAAATTAGTATACTGTACTATTTAAAAGTCGAGGGCGGGGATTTTCCCGCACGGTAGACGGGGCAGTTCTGCCTAGTCGGTTCGACAAATACGCGAGAAGATGAGGGGGTAGGTTGTTGCAAACGTAGGGCTCTGTGATTTTACAGCGAGCTAGTGCTGGACAGGTGGGGCCCCGTGATATGCTTCCCATTATCATTTTAACTGCGGCGCTGCGACCGGCCTCAGTCTCCCGATTCCTGACCACCTCCATGGTATACAGGTGCCTCTCCCAATGCTCCACCATGTAGAGGCTGGCTCTTGCATGAGAGCCCACTCCTCCACTTTTTCCTTGCCTCTTTCCTCCACATATGCAAAAATGCCATGTAAGCGGGCTTATAGCCCACTATTGCACTTGCACGTACAGGTGCTAAGCCTGCCACATAGGCATAAAGGCTGATGTAGCAAGTTAATTAGTAAGAAGAGAGAGAGTAGTTTAGTGACCCCAGGAAGAAACGGTGCTAAGCGCGTGTACCTAGGTGAAAAGACAATTTTGATTCTATAGCTAATTAAATGAAGCAAACTTAGCAACAAAAAACTAAGCACCTATGCATTGGGGACTTGAGTTGCTAAGCCATTTAATGCCCTTAGCATCTCATCTAAGCACCATTTCATTGGAAGAGGTCACTACCTGGCAAATGCAATAAATACTACGAAGAAAGAGATAGAGAGAAGTAAAAAAATACTCTTATAGCCAACCTTATAGCTAACCTTATTGTATGAGTGACTAAGTGATGACTATGTATGACATGCCAACATCAGATAGCCTAACGCACCGTGTTAAATCTCCAAGGGTGCGACTGCGCGAGCGAGGCGACAGTCGTGGACTCGTGGTAGGCGCGACCATGATACGGGCTGCCGGCAGCCCTTGGATCTGAGATGGAACGGTCGCGTGCTAAGTTGCTGAACATTTGCAGAATAACCGTCCAGGATAGGATATTCACCCATAGGTCTAGAATCACGCCATGCAACCGTTCGATCTCAGATCCAAGTGCTCTCGGAAGCCCGTATCATGGGAGAATGGAAAGCTAAGTATCACCTGTAATTTTCCCGACGGTTGACATGACATCGAAAGACATTTAATTGGGCGTCAAGTAGACATGACATCTAATTGGGCCCCCATAGTACTGTGCATGAATCCATTTATCCATCAGGCAAGCCAGTACACTGTCGTTGGCATGCCCCACTCAGCATTTTTACAATTGACAAACCACTGGCAGTTCGCTCTTACTCGTCCCCGGACGTCCTTTAACATTACGGCAGTTCGCTCCTAGTCGTCCCGTCCTTTCATATTACGGCAGTTCAACTAATCCTAACCCTCCTCCCAAATCCATAGCGTCCCAAATCTCCATGATCAGCGGTGAGTACAAGGTTAGAACCATCACCCACGATGATTTCAACGTCATCTACACCCATTCTTCCGCAACGGTGAAAGGATACCTTGCTCGCTTCCAAAGCATGTTCGAAAACTCAAAGGTTGAGTGGGTCACTTGGCTAGATGTTGAGTACACCATAGTCCGGGAAAGCGAGAAGATTCTAAAGGAGGCAGAGAAGAAGAAGCCCGCCATAATCTAGGTTTGCATGCATGAATTATGCTTGGTCTACCACATATGCCATGCCCACGTTGAGTGCGAGGAATTTAAGAACTTCCGCAAGGGCGGCCGAGTCAAATTTGTTACTGTAGACTTTAGGAATGACAGGGATGTCCTTGATCGGATAGGCCTCGTCGTAGGCAACCCCTTCAACCTACAGAAGAATGGGATGGTTCCCTCCCGTGATCAGCCTTCAATGCTGACCCTGGCAGGAGCCATGGTTCATCCTTCGTACGGTACACTGAAGAAACCTCCGTTCAAGTTTCATCATGCATGGCAGTGGAATGCACTAGATATAGACCACATCCACTACACTGCAATGGACGGCTACCTTTGTTTCAATATCTACAAGGGTTGGATAAAGAGCAAGAGCCAAGTATGCGGTTAAAGCAAAGAAGTATCGGCCAAGAGGAAGAGGGACAAGGACAAAGTCGAGCACGTGGACGAGGAGTCCAAGTAAGGTGGCAGTGTCGTTGCTGAGGGTGGTTCTAATGCAGTGTCTACCGAATTAGTTGCTTAGTTTAATTTCAGGTGTGCTTAGTTTTATTTGAGGGGTGTGTTGTGCTGAGCCCCCAGCAGAACTATGTTATGTTCCTTATCGTTACTTTAACTCTTCAGTACGTACATACTAGTATTTCTTACAGTTCATATTTTAGTTGGTATAGTACTACCACTCGTTTCTTCACATTATATACGTACAATATATATGGCCCACATCATATAGCCAACAGTTTAGTTGTCAAAGAATTTCAGTGTGCTTAGTTTTATCTGAGGGGTGTGTTGTGCTGGACACCATTATTGTGACTCAAACCTCTTTGGCCATGCTATAATGACATAAATACTGATGGACCAACATGCCAGCTCTCCCTCTATCTCACTACAGTAAAATAAAGTGTGGGGCCTACTTGATCCCAACAACGTTCTTATTTTCCCGTAAAATTATTCGCTTGGTTACTCCTGACAAGTGGGGCCACACTTATCATTGTGAGAATCGGCTTATTTTTGTCATATAACATGGTCAACGAGTTTGACGTGAAAATAACAACGTCTAATGGCATTTTTTAGCAAACATCTAACTTAACGATGGCATTTTTGAGATATCTAATTGCATTTTTTAGCAGGCATCTCACAGATCGATGGCATTTTTGAGTAGTTGTAATTTCTAATGGCAAAACTCAGTAGTGATACACAACTAGTGGCATAAATAATAAGAACCCAAGAATTAAATAGGTATGCTAATTTCTTTAATAGAATTTAGCTCCCCATTTAAGCACGTACTAGCTTTTTTAATAGTACTATATGCATAATTTGGCGACGAGCGCTCTCTATATGTACCACCTTTTTTATTTAATTTCATCTTGTTAGTTTTGCTCCATGGCACAATCCATCGGTACTACTACTGTACAAAAGTATACATTTCTTAAATGGCTAGAGGGCGAGGCAGTCTAGCTTGGTCGGTTTCAAGAGAGGCGAGGGCCTTTGTGCCTTGTGATTTGACTGCTCGTATAAATGTGCCGACGACCTGAGGAGGAGCAAAGAACCGTGCGGTATACTCAAGTTTTCCACTGGAGTAGCACGACGGAGGAGCACGAAACACGACATCCTAGTGCCATATGGCGATAAAAAATGATCTAATTTGCTAGTCATCTCATTGTTAGCATTTTTCTATTCATGCCTCGCAGAGAACATGACACATGCGGCGAAACACACAAAGCAAAAGAAGAAACACAGGAACAAAAGAAGAAGGAAGATTATCACCCCAAAAAAAGAAGGAAGACGCACACACAAGTCTGGGGCGCTGCTCTCTACTACATGAAGGGTTGCTGGCCGCGGAGTCGTAACTGCTTCTTCATCGCCTCCACGACCTCCATCTCCTTGCGCGTCTCCTCCTCCATCTTCTTCATTGTATCCATGACGCGGGATTTCTCGACGCGAGCCTTCATCATCTATTCCATGGGCGCATTACGTACCTTGACAGCAGCCTGGTGCTCGATGCAGAGCTTCGCCAACACCTCCTTCTGTTCCATGACGAGGGCCTGCAGCATCTTCATCGAGGAACTACTATTCTCATGCAGCTTCTTCCAGCCAGCATTCTCCTCCTTCAGCAGGTCGAGCTCGTGGCAGAGCTTCGCCTTGTCCTCCTGAAGTTTTAGGATTTTGCCGGCGCCTTCTTCTTTGAGGCAATGCTCTCGTTCAGCAGGATCACCAAGCCGACGGTCAACTCCCCCTGCTCATTGAGCTCAGTAGGCATGTCGTCCCTTCAGCAGCTCCACCAAGCCGTGGATGAACTCCTTCTGCTTATTGAGGTGCTTATTGAGCTGACTGGGCATGCCGGCATGTTCGCCTCCGCGTCTACGGTGCTCCTGGGAGCCATCGCCTGCCCGTGAGAGATCTTTCGAGGTCTCTGCGTGGCAGCGAGCCCTCTTTTTTTCCGCAGCCTTGGTTGCCGCTCCATTGTTACGAGTACTTCTCGACCTAGAGCTCTCCACACCGGCCATGGCAAGGACGGACGAAGAAGGACTTATGAGGAGGAAGGTAGAGTAATTTTGGGTTAGGTAGTTCCCCTTTTGTCACATCCGGTTTTTCAATAAAATAATTATTGAGAGACCAATCCCTTTTACGGACCAGCGAGGAAGAATTCCTTCTCACTGGTAGACAATATCTTGGTCACAGAAGAAAAATACCAGGAGTGATAAATATAATACAAGGTTGAGCAGAGACTGCCCAACAATTTATTACATGCACGCCGATGAAACAAGACGGTGGGTAGGGTGGCAAACTACTAACTCACGATAATAACGGTGGTGGAAATATCATCGCGAAGCGAGTGATATGATTCCAGAAGACTACAACTCTTCGAGCGTCGGAGTGAGGCTCGAGAAGGCTTATTGCGGGTGGCGGAAGCGTATACAATACAAGTGACCAAAATCCGGGATCGCGCAGGACTGACTGGGACTCCTCTAGGCATCGGACGCGCTATCAAACTCTTCATCCAAGAGATCGCCTTCGTCAACATCTGGCCAAATCAACAAGCCAGGTGAGTACTATGAAAGTACTCGCAAGACAGTTCGGACATAAGGTATAACAAATGTAAACATGAAGCACATGAACAAGTTAACCAGTGCGATCAGACATAGAGATAATAAATACTGGGTGCCAAGCGAGGGTCTGAATGACGCCTCGAGCGGAAACTGCAGAATAGTAATACTGGTGCCAAACGAGTGTCTGAAAGACTCCTCGAGCGGAAAATGCGGAATAATAATACAGGTGCCAAACGAGTGTCTGAAAGACTCCTCGAGCGGAAAATGCGGAATAATAATACAGGTGCCAAACGAGTGTCTGAAAGACTCCTCGAGCGGAATATGCGGAATAATAATACAGGTGCCAAACGAGTGTTTGAAAGACTCCTCGAGCGAGAAATGCGGAATAATAATGCGGGTGCCAAACGAGTGTCTGAAAGACTCCTCGAGCGGAAAATGCGGAATAATAATGCCACAGTCGGGCGTCGAGGCGACACCACCTAAAGGGCTTATAACAGAAAATAAAGACAGTGCATGCCACAGTCGGACGTCTGAGCGACATCACATAAAGGGCTTATATTTAAAGTGAGAAACGAGTACACGCCACAGTCGGACGTCTGCGCGACGTCACATAAAGGGCTTGTGATACAGCTCAATAATACAATAGTTCGGGAACATAAATTATCACAAGCATGCGACAAATATAAAGTTAGTCCATCCACAGGAATAAAAATAAAACTGGATTTACCACTTGAGCTTGTTCACCCGGGACAAGTTTTTCACACAGATGGATATGGAAATAATGTTTACACTACTTGATCATGGATACGGTGATTTGGAAAGAATTGACTCTGCAGAGTTTGTACTTAACCACAGCCAACGGATTTCAGTAGTCACGGGGACTAGTTCCGTCTACGGTGTTTTGGAAGAAACACATCTAACCAGTACACACCCAATTCAACCATCCAAAGCCAGGGATCACCCTCGGCAACATTCAAGAAAAACCTTGAGACGGGGAGGCTACAACCTCGCGTAGCATGGGATCAAATTTCTATACGCGCGCTCTAAGGGGGTGCCCCCCCTCTCGGTCCCAACCGGAAACACCCATGCCCCCTGACCGGATGACTGGCTTTAATCCTGGGCCAAGGTACCATCATCCCGGCCTCTCTGTTTGGTGTGTACACGGAAAGAGGTTACCAACTTACTAAACCGCATCCTGGCAATGAGACATGTGGTAGCACGGAAAGGGGAAAGAACGGTAACGTGGCTCCAACCACGTTAACGTCGGAGGAAGTCGGATGACGCAAGGCTGGTATGCTACAACAGTACCACCTTGCTGCCCTTCATGTCACCACATGATTTGGCCATCTCTCATCAGAGATCATCGCAACTTTGGAACATGCGGGAAAAGAACAATAACGTGGCTCCAACCACGTTAACGTCGGAGAAAGTCGGATGACGCAAGGCTGGTATGCTACAACAGTACCACCTTGCTGCCCTTCATGTCACCACATGACTAGGCCATCTCTCATCAGAGATCATCGCGACTTTGGAACAACTGCGTCGTTGCCTTAAAGGCAACGAGGTATTTACCGACACTCATATGCCACGCACAACCTTTCAAGCGAACATGCAAAAACACTCATCATATCAAATGTTCAAACATGCTTGCCTGGTTCGGAGAAGTCGGAGTCTAGCTCGGCGAAGTTCGCGGCTCCTTCACCTCTTCCGGGACCTACGGCAATCACGAAACGGGTACTAATGTGAAAACCAACACATGCACAGGAACTTTTCGAAATATTTTTCCAATAAATCCCATAAAAAACTAGACAAAATTTGAAGATTGTCAGAAAAAGAATCACTCAAAAATACCTTTTTATTAAAGAGTTATAAAGGTTTCGGTCCAGGGACTTATCTGTAATGAAACAGAAAAGTTCTAGGGTTTTAACTGAGAAAACAGGAAACGCTTCGGTTGGGAATGCGTAAGCGCAAAGGAGAAAACGTATTTGCCCGAAGGCGCCAACAGAAAACGGTTCGGAGGAGAATAGAATAGAGGCTGACAGGCGGGGTCCACTTGTCAGGTTTAAAAAGCTCGCCGGCGCCCGAAGACTGCGGTGGACGCCGGCGTCGAACCACGGCGAGTTAGGAGAAACGAAGGGTACCAAGAGCTTCAGCGTCTTCTTCCGCGTCGGTGGGTGGTGGACTCGTCCAACGGGGAGCACCACGTCGACGGCGACACTATCTCCGGCGGACGGCGGCTCGGGTGAGGATGGGGAACTCCGGTGGAGGGCTGCAAACTACGAATTGAGGCGCGGGTCAGAACGAGGGATGCAAGGGGAAGCTACTGGAAAGAGGATGGGGGCGGGGAAGCACACACAGGGGCGAATCGGGCTGGATCCGGTGGCGGGTCGCGGCGGCCAGACTCGAGGAAGGAGACCTCCTCGGGGCTCTACCAGTGGCTAGGCTTGCTCTAGGGGGAGTGCAGGGATGGTGGGTGCTCGAGTTGAAGCTCGGGGCCTCTATTTATAGGCAGATCGACGGGGTGGCCGTGAACGGAGAATCTCCGGAGAGCGATTACGGCGGAGCAGTGGATTGGCAGGAGGTTTGAGTGGCCAGGCAGCATCAGTGGAGGTTACTGGAGTCGTTTCACAGCTAAACGGGGTCGGTCTTGGCGTAATGGCGTCGGTCCACGGTGAGGTGACCGCACGGGCTCAACGGCGGCAGAGAGCGCGCTCCGCGCCCTGCGGTTCACGACGAGAGCGGCAGCGCGTTCGGGGGAGTGGAAGGCCACGCGGCGAGCTCCGGTGGTTTGGGCGGCGCTGGGTGGCGTCGTCGGCGCCGTGTCTCCCGCTGGCGTCCGCAAAGCCGCCGCCGGCGTCGGTCACGGGGCGGCGCACCTTCTGCTGCTCGTCGCCGACGCCCGCAAGGCGCCAGGCGTTCGTGCGGTGCAGGAACAAGAGGGCGGGGATGAGGAGCAAGTCGACGCAGTGGTACTGGCGAGATCGACGTCCTTCTCTGAAGAAAACGACAGCAAGCCACTGATTGAATCTCTGAATTTTCTGAACTTGACATAGACAGTGCACTGCAGGTGTTCGACAGAAATATTTTGCAATGAGATGAATTTTTCTGGAGCTGTAACTTGGTGAGGTGACCACTCAATGCACCCAGAGGCTGCCTGATTTTACTTGGAATTTTTGGAGAAGGTTTTGAATGAATTTCACCAAATTTGACAAATCTGGTCCAAACTTGCAGCAGGTGTAGTTTGAAAATTTTGAACTGAAGACCAGTGGATCTTCATGGTTCTTGATTGAGGGTTCAAGGGACTAGGAGGGGAAAAAGGTTTGGGGGCAAAAATCAAGACAGAAAGTGGAGTTCCTTTGCAAATCTCCAAGTGCTAGGAAAGAAGGCAGAAATTTATTTGAATAGAATATAAATGGAAATAATCACATGGGGAGGTTCAACTTGCTGGATTTGATGCAAATCATGATCCAAAGGTGAGGAAAGGGTTAGGAGAGGGGATTTGCACTAAGGCCATGGCAAGAAGGAATTATTGAAAGTGGCAAAGGATTTTCCAAAAGCCATAGTGCAAATTTCAAGGAGATTTTCAAAAGTCATTTCCCAAGTGAAAATATTTTGTCTTGAGTCCAAGTGAAAAGCAAGAACCTCCAAGACCAAAGACAAATCTTGGTTGAATCCAAATAAAACTTTTGCCATAAAGAAAAATATTTGAGAGTGAGAGTTCTCTTGAAGAAAAAATTAAATCACTCCCCTCAAGTCAAATAAAAATCTTTTGAAAAATCCAAATAAAAACTTGGGTGTCACAACACCCACCCCCTTAGGAAAAATCTCGTCCTCGAGATTTCTACTGATCCTCAAATAGATATGGATACTCTGCTCGAAGGAAATCTTCCCTTTCCCATGTAGCTTCATCCTCAGTGTGGTTGCTCCACTGAACCCTGAAAAACTTTGTTGTTTTCTGACAGGTCCTCCGTTCAGACTCTTCTAAAATCTTTACTGGCCTTTCTCTGTAGGTGAGATCTGGTTGCATATCAATGTCCTCATGAGGTACATGCTTTTCTGGGTTGCTCACACATTTTCTTAACTGTGAGATGTGGAACATGTCATGGACGTCTGACAGATCCTTGGGTAGGTCTAGTTGGTAGGCTACCGTGCCTCTTCGTGCCTTTACACAAAATGGTCCAATAAATCTTGGGGCTAGCTTCCCCTTAATTTTGAACCGTTGTAGACCCCTCATAGGAGATACTCGGAGGTATACGGAATCACCGGGTTCAAAGCTGACTTCACGGTGCTTCTGATCATAGTAGCTCTTTTGGCGGCTCTGTGCTGTCTTGAGTCTGTCCCGGATTTGTTTAACTTTCTCCTCGGCCTCTTTAAGCATGTCTGGGCCGAAGATACGGCTGTCACCTGTTTCTGACCAATTCAGTGGGGTACGACACCTCCGTCCGTACAATGCTTCAAAGGGTGACATTTGCAAGCTGGCTTGGTAACTGTTGTTGTAAGCAAATTCGGCATACGGCAAACTCTCTTCCCAACTGGATCCATAGGTGAGCACACAGGCTCTTAGCATATCCTCTAGGATTTGGTTCACACGTTCCATTTGTCCATCAGTCTGAGGGTGGTATGTTGTACTGAAAGCTAGTTGCATGCCCAGAGCTTGTTGTAGGTGATCCCAAAATTTGGAGACGAATTGGGTGCCTCGGTCTGATATTATAGTATTTGGGACTCCGTGCAAGCAAACTATACGAGAGAGATAAAGCTTTCCCAGTCTTTGTGTGGAGTAGGTAGTCTTCATGGGAATGAAATGAGCAACCTTGGTTAGTCGGTCTGTGATAACCCATATGGCGTCATTCCCACGTTGTGATTGGGGTAATCCGACGATGAAATCCATTCCTATTTCATCCCACTTCCACTCCGGTATCCTGTTTGGCTGGAGTAGCCCTGCTGGCTTTTGATGCTTGGCCTTGATGCGCTGACATGAATCGTAACAAGCAATGAATGTGGCTATATCTCTTTTCATACCGTGCCACCAAAACCCTTCCTGAATGTCCTTGTACATTTTGGTTCCTCCAGGATGGATTGAGTATGGAGCGGTGTGGCTCTCTGTCAAGATCTGCTGCTTGAGTTCCTCAATGTTAGGTACGCAAAGTCTGTCTCGGTACCATAATGTTCCTTCACTGTCGGTGACGAACTCTGAAGTCTTACTAAGATTCATTTTCTTCTTTATGCCTTCGATGCTGGGATGTCCCTGTTGAGCCTTCTTAATTTGTTCCACCAGGGTGGGTTGTATCTCCAGGTTCGATACGGTGCCCTCAGAGACTAACATCATGTGGAGCCTAGCGAACTCTCGCTGAAACTCAGGCCTCAAGTTTTGCGGACCGTCATTGTCCGTGCTGGGGTTTCGACTAAGGGCATCGGCCACTACATTTGCCTTCCCTGGGTGGTAGTGAATGCCGACGTCATAGTCTTTGACCAGTTCCAACCAGCGTCGTTGGCGTAAATTCAGCTCTGGCTGTGTGAAAATATATTTGAGGCTCTTATGGTCCGTATATATTTCACAGCGATTTCCCAACAGAAAGTGCCTCCACTCCTTGAGTGCATGTATGACTGCTGCTAGCTCAAAGTCATGTGTTGGGTAATTTTCCTCATGTTTTCGCAGCTGCCTGGAGGCATATGCGACAACCTTGCCATCCTGCATTAGTACGCATCCGAGTCCTTTTCGGGATGCGTCACAATACACCTCAAAGATCTTGTGTATGTCTGGCACAGTTAAGACCGGTGCGGTTGTCAGCTTCTTCTTGAGTTCTTGGAAGCTCTGCTCGCATGCTTCCGTCCATACAAATTTCTTGTCCTTCTTGAGTAACTGTGTCATAGGTTTCGCCACAGTGGAGAATCCTTCAATAAATCTCCTGTAATATCCGGCCATTCCCAGGAAACTCCGCACATTAGTAACATTGGCGGGTGGCTTCCAGTCTAGTATGGCCTTGACTTTTTCTGGGTCTACGGCCACGCCTTCTTGGTTCAGTATATGGCCCAAGAAGCCAACTTGTCTTAGCCAAAATTCGCACTTGCTAAATTTGGCGTACAACTGATGTTTCCTCAATTCTCCCAAAACAATTCTGAGGTTCTCAGCATGCTCTTCTTGTGTCCTTGAGTAAACCAGAATGTCGTCAATGAATACCACCACAAATTTGTCCATGAATTTCATGAACACTTTGTTCATGAGGTGGACGAAATATGCGGGGGCGTTCGTTAGTCCAAAAGGCATCACTGTGAACTCGTATAACCCATATCTGGAAGTGAAAGCTGTCTTGGGGATATCTTCTGTCCGTACCTTCAATTGGTGATATCCCGATCTCAAATCAATTTTTGAGAATACCTTGGCCTGTGCGAGCTGGTCAAACAAATCATTTATTCGTGGCATCGGATATTTGTTTTTGATGGTGACCATATTGAGGGCTCGATAGTCTATGCATAGCCTCAGTGTCCCATCTTTCTTTTTGGCGAACAACACAGGCGAACCCCAAGGTGAGGAGCTGGCTCGAATAAATCCTTTGTCCAACAATTCCTTTATCTGCTTCTTCAACTCCACCAATTCTGAGGGTGCCATTCTATACGGCTTCTTATAGATGGGAGCGGTGCCAGGTGCTAGTTCAATGCTGAATTCTATCTCTCGGTCTGGTGGCATGCCTGGTAGTTCTTCAGGGAATACATCAGAAAACTCGCATACCACTGGAACTTTTCTCAGTTCTGCAATGTCCATTTTGTTCAGTTTTGGTTTCTGTGATCTTGGCCTTTCTTGAGCGGAAACTCTTATTGTCTTGCCGTGATGGTGAGTGAGAATCACTGTCCGATTGAAACAGTCGATGAATCCTTTGTTGGTGGTTAACCAGTGCATCCCTAAAATGACATCCAGTCCTTTACTTTCCAACACGATGAGATTCGCGTGGAACTGTAGTCCTTCGAACTCAATGACCACTCCTTGGCAGTAACCCTGAGCGATTTGCTTATTTCCGGGGGACTTGATGATCATAGATTTTTCCAAGGGAAGTATCGGAAAACCATGTTGCGAAACAAAACTCTTTGAAACGAACGAATGGGGAGCTCCAGAATCAAACAAAACCGTGGCAGGTACTGTGTTGACAGGGAACGTACCGAGCACGATGTCTGGGGCATTCTGCGCTTCTTCCCTGGTCACATGGTTCAGGTGACCCTTCCTGTGGTTGTTGCTGGGGTTGAAGTTGTTGCGCTTGGGGGCTGGATTGTTTCCACCATTGTTCGGCTTGGGTGCCGAGTCTCTTGGCTTCGGGCACTGTTTAGCATAATGCCCTTGTTGACCACAAGCATAGCAGGTGACCCCTGGACGGTATGTGAACTCCTTGTCCCTGGCATGAAACTGTCCGACGGGCCTTGGCTCAGTAGTCATGGATTTCCTTGCGTCTGTCCTTGGGACCTCAGTCTTGCCTCGGTTGCTGCGGGCAAGAGTCGTCTTGTCCCTCTTCCGCTTACGGATATCTTCCAGACTACGGCGCTCATTCTCCAAGGTTATGGCCTTGTCCACCAGCGTCTTAAAATCCGGAAAGGTGTGCACAATCAGTTGGCATCTTATCGCTGGTGCCAGGCCGTCCAGGAATTTTTCCACCTTCTTGCTTTCTGTCATGTGCTCGTCGTAGGCATAACGAGACAGCTGGGTGAACTGACCGTTGTATTCTGTGACTGACATGCCCCTCTGCTTCAGGTCATCGAACTCTCTCTTCTTGATCTTTAGGATGCTCCTGGGGATGTGTGCCCCACGGAAGCCTTCCTTGAACTCTTCCCAGGTGATGTTGTGTTCCCTGGGATGCATGTGTAGGAAGTTTTCCCACCATGCTGCGGCTGCTCCAGTAAGGTAGTGTGGTGCATAAAGCACCTTCTCACGATCTGAGCACTGAGCAATAATCAGTTTCCTTTCAATCTCACGAAGCCAATCATCGGCTTCCAGCGGCCTATCGGTGTGAGCAAAAGTTGAGGGGCGAGTCTTCTGTAACTCGGATAACTTGGAATGTGGTTGATAGGGTTCACGGTGGTTTCCCATATTGATGACATGGTTCATCATCTCTTGGTGCTGTTGCTGGCTTTGCTCGAAGAGACGGCATACTTGAGACAGTGCTGCTTCGCTGTCTTGTTGGCTGGACTGACCCTGAGTGAAATTGTTGCTGGTCTGTGTCCCGTAAACCTCTTCTGGCTGATTGGGCATGGAGCGAGTCCACGGGCGAGACATTTTTCCAGTCTGGGGTATTATTTGCAAAACCCATGAGAAAAACTGTGTAGCACAAGAAAAGAAATCTTGCAAAGGCAACAAATTTAAAAGACCTCAAGGTTTTCAAAGAAACATAAACGATTTTACACGGAGAAGGGCTGCTTAACATAAAACTTACATGCGAAAAGCAAACACAAGATACAACACTCAGGATGCGCGTACACAATCCTGACATGTTATTAAAAACTAGCGTACTACTCCGGAAGGCAGCAAACACACCAATACAAACTAGCATACAGATAAAACAACACACCATACAGGCAGGCATAACACGCGGCTACTCAGTGCTCTCAGTCGGAGATGGTGAAGATCTCCTTCCCCTTGCCGATGGCAAGGCTCAGCGGTCCAGGAGAGTCAACCTCCACCTCCTCTCTAGCTGGCTCCTGGCGTGTGACGCTGCGCTGCGGTGATGGTGCGGGGGCGAATGGTGGTAGAGTGTGTGCGGCAGGCGGTGCGGCTCTGACTGGAGTAGGAGCGATGACTCGGTCGAACTCCTCAGTGGTAGGCAGACGGCGATCAGTGGCCAAAACGGCCGGTGCATAAGAGGCTGAAGACGAGACGAATGTCAGGGGCGGCGCCGTGTTGAGAAGCTCCTTCCTGCTGGCAGGACCGCCCCGGACTAAGTCCATGCGGGCAGCCACAAGATCATCTACGAGGTTGTCGAAAGACTCCTCCAGAGCCTTGAGATACTCCACAACCATCTCGATGGCTTCATCTCGTTCTCCCCGATGGCAGGCATACGCATAGTGGCTGGTGTAAGGCACATGGCATGGGAGGTAGCGGTAGCGATGAGTCTTCATCGTAGGAAGGATGTCCCGAAGGCGAGCTATCGCCTCACGGGCAGCCATCTGCATGGCATGCCTCTCCGTAGGCATGGTCCTTCCCACAAAACGGAAGTGGCGAGCAGCAGAACGTCCTCCCTTGAATTGCACCACAGCCTGGTGCATAGACGCGTCGTCACTGAGCTTGTGCTGGTAGAGTGTGAACTCTGGGCGAGCTGCTGGCCCGATCGCGAGCTTGGTGATGGAGACGAGGAGCTTGACAAACCCCTCGGGCACGTTGGTGAACACTCGGTTCTCACAGCTGCTGCCAGCCCTCTACAAAAGTAGGCAAAAATTCTGAGTAGTCATGTCATAAATTTATGATGACCAACAGAAAATAGCTACAATTGCAAAATGCTGAAAAAGCACAAAAGACGCTAATAACCGATTAGCGATCGCACCTAGTGGCTTCCTACAGTCAGCCTGGCTCTAATACCAAGCTTGTCATGACCGGTTTTTCAATAAAATAATTATTGAGAGACCAATCCCTTTTACGGACCAGCGAGGAAGAATTCCTTCTCACTGGTAGACAATATCTTGGTCACAGAAGAAAAATACCAGGAGTGCTAAATATAATACAAGGTTGAGCAGAGACTACCCAACAATTTATTACATGCACGCCGATGAAACAAGACGGCGGGTAGGGTGGCAAACTACTAACTCACGATAATAACGGTGGTGGAAATATCATCGCGAAGCGAGTGATATGATTCCAGAAGACTACAACTCTTCGAGCGTCGGAGTGAGGCTCGAGAAGGCTTATTGCGGGTGGCGGAAGCGTATACAATACAAGTGACCAAAATCCGGGATCGCGCAGGACTGACTGGGACTCCTCTAGGCATCGGACGCGCTATCAAACTCTTCATCCAAGAGATCGCCTTCGTCAACATCTGGCCAAATCAACAAGCCAGGTGAGTACTATGAAAGTACTCGCAAGACAGTTCGGACATAAGGTATAACAAATGTAAACATGAAGCACATGAACAAGTTAACCAGTGCGATCAGACATAGAGATAATAAATACTGGGTGCCAAGCGAGGGTCTGAATGACGCCTCGAGCGGAAACTGCAGAATAATAATACTGGTGCCAAACGAGTGTCTGAAAGACTCCTCGAGCGGAAAATGCGGAATAATAATACAGGTGCCAAACGAGTGTCTGAAAGACTCCTCGAGCGGAAAATGCCGAATAATAATACAGGTGCCAAACGAGTGTCTGAAAGACTCCTCGAGCGGAAAATGCGGAATAATAGTACAGGTGCCAAACGAGTGTCTGAAAGACTCCTCGAGCGAAAAATGCGGAATAATAATGCGGGTGCAAAAGTGTCTGAAAGACTCCTCGAGCGGAAAATGCGGAATAATAATGCCACAGTCGGGCGTCGAGGCGACACCACCTAAAGAGCTTATAACAGAAAATAAAGACAGTGCATGCCACAGTCGGACGTCTGAGCGACATCACATAAAGGGCTTATATTTAAAGTGAGAAACGAGTACACGCCACAGTCGGACGTCTGCGCGACGTCACATAAAGGGCTTGTGATACAGCTCAATAATACAATAGTTCGGGAACATAAATTATCACAAGCATGCGACAAATATAAAGTTAGTCCATCCACAGGAATAACAATAAAACTGGATTTACCACTTGAGCTTGTTCACCGGGGACAAGTTTTTCACACGGATAGATATGGATATAATGTTTACACTACTTCATCATGGATACGATGATTTGGAAAGAATTGACTCTGCAGAGTTTGTACTTAACCACAGCCAACGGATTTCGGTAGTCACGGGGACTAGTTCCGTCTACGGTGTTTTGGAAGAAACACATCTAACCAGTACACACCCAATTCAACCATCCGAAGCCAGGGATCACCCTCGGCAACATTCAAGAAAAACCTTGAGACGGGGAGGCTACAACCTCGTGTAGCATGGGATCAAATTTCTATACGCGCGCTCTAAGGGGGTGCCCCCCCTCTCGGTCCCAACCGGAAACACCCATGCCCCCTGACCGGATGACTGGCTTTAATCCTGGGCCAAGGTACCATCATCCCGGCCTCTCTGTTTGGTGTGTACACGGAAAGAGGTTACCAACTTACTAAACCGCATCCTGGCAATGAGACATGTGGTAGCACGGAAAGGGGAAAGAACGATAACGTGGCTCCAACCACGTTAACATCGGAGGAAGTCGGATGACGCAAGGCTGGTATGCTACAACAGTACCACCTTGCTGCCCTTCATGTCACCACATGATTTGGCCATCTCTCGTCAGAGATCATCGCAACTTCTGAACATGCGGGAAAAGAACGATAACGTGGCTCCAACCACGTTAACGTCGGAGAAAGTCGGATGACGCAAGGCTGGTATGCTACAACAGTACCACCTTGCTGCCCTTCATGTCACCACATGATTAGGCCATCTCTCATCAGAGATCATCGCGACTTTGGAACAACTGGGTCGTTGCCTTACAAGCAACGAGGTATTTACCGACACTCATATGCCACGCACAACCTTTCAAGCGAACATGCAAAAACACTCATCATATCAAATGTTCAAACATGCTTGCCTGGTTCGGAGAAGTCGGAGTCTAGCTCGGCGAAGTTCGCGGCTCCTTCACCTCTTCCGGAACCTACGGCAATCACGAAACGGGTACTAATGTGAAAACCAACACATGCACAGGAACTTTTCCAAATATTTTTCCAATAAATCCCATAAAAAACTAGACAAAATTTGAAGATTGTCAGAAAAAGAATCACTCAAAAATACCTTTTTATTAAAGAGTTATAAAGGTTTCTGTCCAGGGACTTATCTGTAATGAAACAGAAAAGTTCCAGGGTTTTAACTGAGAAAACAGGAAACGCTTCGGTTGGGAATGCGTAAGCGCAAAGGAGAAAACGTATTTGCCCAAAGGCGCCAACAGAAAATGGTTCGGAGGAGAATAGAATAGAGGCTGACAGGAGGGGTCCACCTGTCAGGTTTAAAAAGCTCGCCGGCGCCCGAAGACTGTGGTGGACGCCGGCGTTGAACCACGGCGAGTTAGGAGAAACGGAGGGTACCAAGAGCTTCAGCGTCTTCTTCCGCGTCGGTGGGTGGTGGACTCGTCCAACGGGGAGCACCACGTCGACAGCGACACTATCTCCGGCGGACGGTGGCTCGGGTGAGGATGGGGAACTCCGGTGGAGGGCTGCAAACTACGAATTGAGGCGCGGGTCAGAACGAGGGATGCAAGGGGAAGCTACTGGCAAGAGGATGGGGGCGGGGAAGCACACACGGGGGCGAATCGGGCTGGATCCCGTGGCGGGTCGCGGCGGCCGGAGTCGAGGAAGGAGACCTCCTCGGGGCTCTACCAGTGGCTAGGCTTGCTCTAGGGGGAGTGCAGGGATGGTGGGTGCTCGAGTTGAAGCTCGGGGCCTCTATTTATAGGCAGATCGACGGGGTGGCCGTGAACGGAGAATCTCCGGCGAGCGATTACGGCGGAGCAGTGGATTGGCAGGAGGTTTGAGTGGCCAGGCAGCATCAGTGGAGGTTACTGGAGTCGTTTCACAGCTAAACGGGGTCGGTCTTGGCGTAATGGCGTCGGTCCACGGTGAGGTGACCGCACGGGCTCAACGGCGGCAGAGAGCGCGCTCCGTGCCCTGCGGTTCACGACGAGAGCGGCCGCGCGTTCGGGGGAGTGGAAGGCCACGCGGCGAGCTCCGGTGGTTTGGGCGGCGCCGTGTCTCCCGCTGGCGTCCGCAAAGCCGCCGCCGGCGTCGGTCACGGGGCGGCGCACCTTCTGCTGCTCGTCGCCAACGCCCGCAAGGCGCCAGGTGTTCGTGCGGTGCAGGAACAAGAGGGCGGGGATGAGGAGCAAGGCGACGCAGTGGTACTGGCGAGATCGACGTCCTTCTCTGAAGAAAACGACAGCAAGCCACTGACTGAATCTCTGAATTTTCTGAACTTGACATAGACAGTGCACTGCAGGTGTTCAACAGAAAGATTTTGCAATGAGATGAATTTTTCTGGAGCTGTAACTTGGTGAGGTGACCACTCAATGCACCCATAGGCTGCCTGATTTTACTTGGAATTTTTGGAGAAGGTTTTGAATGAATTTCACCAAATTTGACAAATCTGGTCCAAACTTGCAGCAGGGGTAGTTTGAAAATTTTGAACTGAAGACCGGTGGATCTTCATGGTTCTTGATTGAGGGTTCAAGGGACTAGGAGGGGAAAAAGGTTTGGGGGCAAAAATCAAGACAGAAAGTGGAGTTCCTTTGCAAATCTCCAAGTGCTAGGAAAGAAGGCAGAAATTTATTTGAATAGAATATAAATGGAAATAATCACATGGGGAGGTTCAACTTGCTGGATTTGATGCAAATCATGATCCAAAGGTGAGGAAAGGGTTAGGAGAGGGGATTTGCACTAAGGCCATGGCAAGAAGGAATTATTGAAAGTGGCAAAGGATTTTCCAAAAGCCATAGTGCAAATTTCAAGGAGATTTTCAAAAGTCATTTCCCAAGTGAAAATATTTTGTCTTGAGTCCAAGTGAAAAGCAAGAACCTCCAAGACCAAAGACAGATCTTGGTTGAATCCAAATAAAACTTTTGCCATCAAGAAAAATATTTGAGAGTGAGAGTTCTCTTGAAGAAAAATTTAAATCACTCCCCTCAAGTCAAATAAAAATCTTTTGAAAAATCCAAATAAAAACTTGGGTGTCACACCTTTTTATAACCTAAGTACTAGCACTAGTAGTAAAACCTGCATAATGGGAACACGTTCAGGTTTGGTACGTACTAGTAGGTGTGAGCAGGCTTGCACTTAATTGTAGCACTAGTACTTTGGAATGTGATGGGAACATAAATTGATGGTTTTGGTTTCGAGGCTCGAAAGGGCTCCCGATGAGTTTAGTGGAACATAAATTTCAAGTACTCCCTCCATCTCAGTTTATAAGGCTTGCACGTGTATCTAGCTCGTCAATGTAACTTATATAAAATAAATTATTTAACATAAAAAATACTCTGAATATTTGAAGTTTGTAATGGTTTTTTGTAATGTATGCCTCTTATTAAGTTTGTCAAATTAACGACCTAGGTACACGTGCAAGACTTGTAAACTGAGATAGAGGGAGTACTACACTGCAGAAATGTGGTCGCACAAGTCATTGATGTAACTGGTCGTACATGTCAGACCAAGCCGATGCGTGTCCCTTCGGTGAGACGCGGGTTTGACCGACCGTCTGTTGGTGCGACCGACTGTAAAGTATTACGCGATGGAGACTTCTGGTTGTGGCTTCGGTTGATTGTCACGACCAAGCATTCTAAAACTAGTGATAAATCAATTACCATCTTTTTCCAAACGACCAAGTATTTTCACAGGAACACAATACATATAGATGGAGTGATTGTCAAGTTTGCAAACCGACATGGCGTTGCAAGTTCACTACCGCAGCAACCGACTAGGTCACTACATCACTGGCGGGGAAGGAGGGCAGCTCACCTCGCCTATGATGCATGGCTAGCAGCGCCACTACAACTGGTCCGGGGATTTGGCTTCTCCTACCGCCCACTTGAACAATTGCACTGGTGCTCATGCCATTGCGCAGGCATGCGCGTTCTTTCCTCCGCAGTTGAATCCGTGAATATGATCTCTGCTATTAGCCCTAGTTTGAAATCAACGTGATGCTGCCAGATGCTGACATCCCTCAACATCTCTCCCCTGAGATCGAGTTGCGCCTCCGCCTTGTGCTGCACCAGGCGCAACTCCTTGGAACTTCTCTCCAATCGATGCGACACTTCCTTGATCCGATTTGCCCTTGCTTCCCACCACTTGAAACATAGCCTTGGCATGTCCTCCGGCGCCACTGATCTGTGATTACAGAGCAATGGATCCCCTCTAAAACAAATGTGGGTTTCGCTCAAAGGCGGCAGTGCCGCGGGCCGCAGTGCCGCGGGCAGCAGCGAGAGGGTAGCCCGCAGGATCCTAGGATCTAAGGGATTATCCATGGCGGGATACGGTGGGCGAGGCGGGGAGGTGAGCCTAGGCGCCGGGAGAGCCCTACGAGGCTAATATAAAGATAGTACTACTCCACTCCATCCATATTTAAATACAAAGGCCAAAAACAGTAGCCCTGTCAAAAATTCATCATGCTGGCTGCGTCCTGGTTTATTGGCCCCCTTTTTGTGCCACTTTTTATGACATGCATAAATATTATGTTACTTAAAAATATGGTAAAAAATTGGCACAAAATACGAAGGAGACCAATGGAATTAGCAACCCATGATTTAACTACTCGCATGCATGCAGTGGAGTAGTAATGTCTTTCTTCCTCCCTCACGTCTACTCAATTTGCATGCGCTGTATTAATTGACCATCAATGAAGTGAAGGACTTTACACGCGTCAAATTATCACATGGGGTGGATCTTCGAACAAAAATGCGTCCCCCCGTGTACCTGCGTGTGCGTCTGAGGGAATGAGTCCGTGCGTGGCATGCGTGCACATCTTCGCATCGTGCATGTACCGCCAGTGTGCCTCAGAGAGGACGAGTACATTCTTCTAGAGCCAGCAGCGCGTCACTGTGATCAATCCACACAAGGAGGTAACGACAACGCCTCCACATGTGCCACGTGGCTTCATGAACTGTAAGAGAGACACTGTGTAGCGTGCCATTGGAATTCTAATTTATGTGTTTTGCAAATACTCGAAGTACTAGTAAGGTACACGTGGATTCCACGCATCAGATTTGGCAACCAAATTATGAATATATACCACACTATAGCATTTAAGCTTTGAGTCATATATGCCTGATGTAGACGTTCGTTTAATTCTTATAGTTCATATCATTCAAAATCAATTAGTTTTTATAAAAAAGCTAGGGCCTCTTTGATTCGTAGGATTTCCAAAACGCGGGAATAGGAAAAACATGGGATTAGAGTGGAGTGTCGTCTTGAATCCTACAGGATTGTACAAGTGTTTGATTGTGCATAGAAAAAATGCAGGATTCTTTCAAAGAGGTTTGAGTGGATGGGATGTTTCCTATGAAATCTAGTGCAAATGAATCCTATGGAAAAATTCCTATGGTTTACAATCCATCGAATCAAACCACCAAGATAGGAAAAATTCCTAAGGATTAGAATCGTCCAAAATTCCTTTGAGAATCCTTTGAATCAAATAAGCCCTTAATCTATTTTGTGATTCATGGAATTGTGCGTTGTAAAGCATAAAGTAAAAACAAATAATGGCAATTCAACTAGAAAAAAGTTTGGGCAGTTATGATACGGTAGATTCTAGAACAAAGGAGAAGCACTTGTGTTTTGAGGTTTGTGCATTATGCTTAAGTTCAACCATGGAGTCTGCTAGATTGTACATGTGGCAAAATCCGATGGGGGGCTAGAAGATAGTGCGAGGGGCCAAGTGGAGGGAGACTATGAAGGAGTGCACAAGTGAGAGATTGATATTTAAAGAGAGGGGGCGAGAACGTGCGCTGTTGCGCGCAGTGGCGGAGCCATGAAAAATAAATGAGCTAGGGGGGCAAGCATTGCTAATCCTTTACGAGGAGGGTCAATTCATCACATTCATATTAGCCTCGATATATAGTGATGTTAGGGGGCGGTAGGGCCCCTGCTGCCCCCTGTCTTCACCACTGTGTGCACGTCTAAGAGATGAAGTGGAAGGCATGGATGATGAGAAGGGGACGTTGGATATATAATTAATGTGGGTGTATTAGCTATGTAATCCTATATAGAGAGTGATAGGTTGATCGATGTGGGCGTGGGAAAGAGGGTGAGGCCTCACTAGATATATAGATTGATCGGTTTCTGTGGAAAACTGTGAAAGACCTAGCTATATATACACACACATACAGGAACATCGATTGTTGCGCATGCACGTGAGAGATATAGAATGCCCGATATGATGGAGAGGGGAGGTGTGCATGCATGGGAGACCGACCTAAAGAAAAATATTGCATGTGTGCGATGGATAATGCCAACGGGTAGTGTGTATGCATGCATGCACGAGAGAAAGTTAGTGGTACATTTATAAAGAGAAGACGACTGTGTGGGTGTAAAAGACTAGATGAGGTCATAAACAAATGTAAAGTTCAATTCAAATATTTGAATAGGAGATCATGATGTTCGAAACCCATGCATGCATGAATATATTTGAGATATGCGCAGTGTGGTTTGGAAACGAGCATGTTGAACTGTATACGCATTGAAAAAGGTCATACTGATTTGAATTTGAGATACCGATGGCAGGCATCATTTGGCCACATTGCATCCGTGCATGGACACACTATTCTAATTGGAGATGATGGGTGGCTTTCGCATCACAATTCTATATATACCCCTATATATTATATTTTATATTTTTATATAGTGTGCGGATAACTTTAATTAACTTTGAAAGATGGTCGTTGGATGAAGCCAATCCGATGGTGCAGAGATGGCAAATTTGAGCACTACTGGCCGTTGGATATCATCAAGATTCCACCAGATTTTTCCACATGTACAATCAAGAAGACTCCATGGTTGAACTTAAGCATAATGCACAAACCTCAAAACACAAGCACTTCTTCTTTGTTCTAGAATCTACCGTATCAGAATTTCCCAAATGAGCTTTCTACATGATTTGCCATTATTTGTTTTTACTTTATGCTTTACAACGCACAGTTCCATGAATCTTAAAATAGATTAGCTTTCTTATAAAAACTAGATGATTTTGAATGAAATGAACTATAAGAATTAAACGAACATCTACATCATGCATATATGACTCAAAGCTTACATGCTATAATGTGGTATTTATTCATAATTTGGTTGCCAAATCTCATGTGTGCAATGCACGTGTACCTTACTAGTCTAAATGGTGTTTGTGTGTGTGTTGTGCGTGTTAAACACATTGTACGTAGTATCCTAAATGGTTTAGATTCCGAACATCTAGCTAGAGCATACATGTACTATGATTAGAATTAAACATAAAATGGATACATATATTTGAATTTGAGATTGTATGTACATGTAGTTCGTATTTATATAGGAATTTACTTCTCCTATATTCATGTCATGTGTTGTGAAGATAATATTTAGATGGTTATATAACTAACCCGAGTACAATCCCATTCAAACAGGGAAAATGTACTCAAATTTAGTCCATATGCTAGACAACACACATTGTTTTTTTATTGTTGAGGGAAGTGCAAATTTTTTTGGTACTGTACACGTTATGTTTGTTGTCCCGATTTTTTTAGTTTTCTTTGTTGTATTTGAATGCATTTCTAGTAATATAGTAAAACGGGACATGGATCTCACTAGTGATGAGGTGCGAATTGTCTTTATTTTGGGTACACGTTAAGCTTGTTCTCCCAAAATTTCAAGCGGCGCCTTGTTATGCCGAAATTTCATGCTAGCATCTCTGTCTATCATGCTATTAAACTCCCGCCTCTTCAACCCGAGCCTTGTTACCCCAAAATATTTAAGATAGATCTTTGTCTTGTTGTGCTCCGAAATCTCCCTCCATCTCAACCCGCGCCTTGCTATCCCAAAATTACAACGCACGCGAAAACTCCCACCTCCTGCGAAATCCTGACATGCGAAATGCCCGTGATACCCCTGAACCGAAAGAACCGCCTAGCATAAATCGGTAGGGGTACTTTCATAACTTACCCCACATTTCGGACAAGCGCGTCCCTAAGCCATGGTTCCCCACTCCCATCCCATCATTCCACCCATTCGTACACCGAGGCTGCGAAAACCCGCGAAGCCCCACACCCTCCTCCGTCCGCCACCTGCCGGAGCCTCTTCCCCGACGACATCATCCACAGCAACACCTCGACGTCCCTCATCCACCGTATCAGATGAGGATCCGTCGTCGATCTCATCGTCCCACCGATTCAGTCACCCCGTCCTCCACCTCCAAGGAGTTGCCCCGACGTTCCCCTCGTCTTTCGCGCCACCTCCATTCCCACACCGCCATCTTCACCTGCACCACCGGATGAGCATCATCGTCACCGTTTCCTTGGATGAAGCCGAGGCCTAATCGGCGCCGCCAAAGAGGTTGTACACTAATCGCCGCATTTTCTTCTTGATTCGATCTCACGGTGCTGCCGGCTCTCGGTCCCGAGCCGACATGGCGCGACTCCATCCACGGCGGCGTCGCCGGCACCTTCCTCCACTGCATCGTTCCCTCGGCGGTGACGTCCACATCAGTAGGGGTTGCTGCTGCTTTAGCTCTCGCTCGCGCTGCTGCTCTGCTCTTGCTCTCGGTCCCCTGCCTGGTCTGCTCTTGCTATTGCTCTTGCTCTTGCTCTTGCTCGCGCTGCTGCTCTCGCTCTTTCTCTTGCTTGTGATGCTGCTCCGATTTGGCTACACTTCAGCCTACTGAATAGACTTTTGGGTCAGTCGATTTTTAGGGGGTGGGGGGCTCGCCGGAGATAAGGAAGAACCAGCCGCAGTGGTTAGGGGGGTCGCTGGAGAGGTACCCCACTATCTATCTTAGGGTTCAGGGTGGGGCGGTGGTCACTGGCGGTGGTGGGGCGGTGGCGTGGGGATTGCCGGAGAAAAAGCTCGGCACGGTGGGGGGGGGGGCAGAGGGATGGCCGGGGCGGCGGTGGACCGGTGGTGCAGAGTGGTTTCGGGGTGGGGTTTGGCCGGTGGTGTCAGTCGACTAATGCTGCTACACGACCAGCTGCCCCGGCTCTCACAAGCGCTGCTGCTGCTGCTTTTCTGCTACTAGAGCGTTCAGTTTCGACAGTAAAATTCAGTTTCGACAGCAAAATTCAGTTTCGACAGTTAAGTTCAGTTTCGACAATTAAATTCAGCTTCGACAGTTAAGTTTAGAGATGAGCGGCTGATGTATTTTACATCTAGCGCTTTGTGGTTATGTATTTTACGTCATCTATTGGAGATGCTATTAGAATTCCACTCAGGTTAACATTGTCTCTCTTGTCCTGCTTCAGCCTCGGCGTCGTACAACTCATCGGAGCTGCTTCAACGACGAAACCCTCCATCACAGCGGAGCAGTACCCTGGGCTCCATCTCCAGACACCTAAGATCTTCTTCCCCTCCTCCGACAGCCAAGTCAGCAGGAGCATCCTCACCGACCAACCCAATCACGCTGAGATCAACATGGCTTCGCCAAAGAGGTTGTACACTTGTTGCATCTCTTTTTTATTCTACATGTTATATATATTGTCTACTGAGCACACGTAGTAACGTGAAATACGATTATTTTATCCTACTATATGACAAGCAGTGAGGTACCAGGCAACTTAGCTATCCGTGATGGACTCTCTTGAATGCCATCATTCTTTATCTTTGCGCGTTTGAGCTGTACATTTGTCGATGGGCCTGGGAGTTGAGATAGTAGGGCAGTGACCTGGGTCCAAAGTACTAGAAGTAGCAAAAAAACATTTTTTAGTGTAGGCTTTTCCTTGCTCAAGCCTGCCTACTAGAATCGCCAGTGCTTGAAAGGAAAAGTGAAGGAAAACATAGGAATTGGAAAGTTTCCTATGGTACTACTATTCATGCATTTGGTTCAAAGGAATGGATCAAAGGAAAACTGTAGGATTTGTTCCTTTAGTGTCTCCTTGAAAGAAAAACCATAGGAATTTTAATTTCCACTTGTCGTCCTTTTCAAATTCCTATTCATGAAGCACAAGACTAAGAGATAGTAGCATAATAGCATTATAACCGTACATTTTCTTGTGGTTTGACTTAATCTCACCACGCTTCTTTGCATCCTGTGATCTTCCAATTATTGTGAACCAAACACCTAGATTGGCAGAAATCCTGTGTTTTTAAATTCTCTGGTTTGCACGTGCATTCCTATCCTATTCCTGTCTATTTCCTATCCCTGCATTGTTAGATTTCTCAAATTCAAACAAGCCCTTACACAATTACTTCTGTTACACATATGTGTCAAAGGAAACCTTGTATGGTTTGTCCTGCTCCTGCTGCGCTGTGTTCCACCCCAGCTCAGCTGCTCGAACGACGGAAGGGTTCACCACAGTAGGGATCCGCTCTCCAGACTGTCTTTCGCCGCCTCGGCTCTTCTTCCCCGCCACTGGCAGCAATGTCAACTGCATTACCATCAACAACTGAGCAGATGACCTTGAGGACTACACGGGTTGGTAAGAGAGGTCGCACTCTTCCGTGTCTGCTTACATTATGCATCGCTTAATATGATCACATGCTACTTTATCGTCGTGTTCACCCATTAGACTCCAAGTCAGGTCCAAACTAATGCTGAAACTTGAGTTTTTAAATGGTTGTGGGGTACATATTGGGCAGCAATCAGTACTATCTATCTACTATCTGGTTAATCTCGGGTGTCTAATATGAGTTTCATGTTGGGTGCAAACAAACATTAAAGGAGCCATTATCTATATTTTTTAACTAAAGCTATTACCTGCCTGCTATCATTGGTTTTGGGTCTATCCATAGTTTGCTACCATCACTCTGGATTTGTGCATGTGCTCCTTACATAATCTCGCTATGTTTTATTCCTATGCATGTCAGTTATTGTACACAATGGAACTGAACATGTAGAGCAAAAGAGACGAGCCTTGCGTGGGAATAAAATTTCGTGCAGACGTCACTCCATGGTGGGTGCAAAGGCAGCCCCCTCCACCCATTTCGGATTGTAATCAAGAGGAAGATAACTATTCCGAGGGGGATTTAGAAGGAGAAGACCACTCCTATTTACCCCCTGAGGTCTTTGTTCTAACTTGTCATGCTGATGTTGATAATATCATGCATATGGTGCCTTGCATTGCTTACTTTATACATCAAACATGTCATTTGCTTAGTTTAGACATGATTTGCGTCAATGCCATCTGTTTAGTTTCTTTATCGTATATGTGAATCATGCAATGCCATCTTGTTTAGCCAGGCATCATATATGTGAATTTTGCAATGCCACCCTAGTTAGCCAGTCATCTTATATGTGAATTATATCATGCCATCATTTCTTTATTACATGTTAAATTTCTCAACAATTTTAGTATATTCAATTACTCTTCCTGTGCATCAGCCATTCGGCACGGTCATGAAAACATATGGAATGGAAACAAGGTCTTCAGAGCAGACAATGCTATCTGACGAAGCGCATGTCTTGCTGGTTACGGATAACTCCTCAGAGGAGGATTCGGAGACAGATACCCAGTCCTCTTTCCCCCCCGAGGTGCATGCTCTAACTTGGCAGGGTTATGTTGCTCATATCGTGCGTATGGTATCTTGCATTGCTATGTCATTTGCTTAGTTTAGACATGCTTTGTGTGAATGCCACCTGTTTAGTGGCTAATTACCATATATGTGAATTATGCAATGCCATCTTGTTGCAAGACATCATATATGTGAATTATGCAATGCTATCTTGTTGCAAGGTATTATATATGTGAATTATGCAATGTCATGCTGTTTAGCCAAGCATCATATATGTGAATTATATCATGTCGTTCTTTTTTTGTATTTCTCGTTGCATTTGTCGACATTGTTTGTATATTCAACTGCTCTTCCTGTGCATCAGCCATTTTGGTGATGGAGAAATCTGGAGTGAAAACAAGGTCTTCAGAGCAGACAATGCTACCTGCTGAAGAAGATATCTTGCTGGTTACAGATAGCTCTTCACAGGAGGATTCAGAGGCAGATGACTAGTCCTATTATCCCCCTGGGGTGTATGATCAAACTTGGTAGGGTTATATTACTCATATCATGCATATGTTGGATTGCAATGCTTAGTTTTTACCTCATATATGCGATTTCCGTCTGCTCACTTGCTTATTATATAAATCATATATTTGAATTATATAATGCCATGGTGTCTACATAGACAACATGTATCTGAATTATGGCATGCCAACCCATTTTCTAAAGACATAATATAATTATATCACCTCATCCTGTTTACATCGTCATCATATTTCATTCTATCCTGTTTAGTTAGCCATCATACATGTGAAATTGTTTCATGCTATCCTGTTTAATTAGCCATCATATAAGTGAAATTATGTCCTGCTATTCTGTGTGGTTAGACAAGATAAATGTGAATTATTTCATGCCCTGTTTTCTTCCCTACTATCCATTGCACCTGTCTATCTTACAATGTCTGTACATTCAATTACTTTTCTTGTTTATCAGCCATTTCAATTGGAGGGGGTGATGGCAGTATCTGTGGGAGTAAAAACATGGTCTTCAGAAAAGATTGTGCTACCTGTCAATGCAGATAGAACCGCGGTTGGATTTGCCCAAGAACCAGCCCCACCACACATAACCCAGACTCACGCATATTGTACCCCTACCCAGTTGGATAGACAACCAACTACACCCCTTCTAACCCCAACCCCAGCAGATAGTAACCAAGTTCCAGTTGACACAGCACCGTCTCCACCACAGAGCACCCAAACACGAGCAGTTAGTAAGGCAACTGCAGTGCCCAAAGCACGAGGACCACCACTCCGAACCCCAAGTCAACGCTTAAAGAAGAAGAAGAATTATTCTCAGGTCAGGTTCCGTAGCTATGGTTCATACTAGTTTGCTCTTGCATTAATGTATTTACTCATACCAACTAATTTCGAATTTGAAGGATGCAATTGAAACTCCAATGGTGCAACATGTATGTTTTAAACCTGTTTATTTAACGTGTTTGCTCTTGTAACTTGCTCTATGTTGATTTCAGTTTCAATTGAATAAACAATTATGTTCTCATGCCATGCACACTACAAGTGTTGTTATTGCTGTGTTGTTTCCCACACTTATATTCTGTCTATGCTTCTTTGTCTTAAATAGATATGATTCGAACTCTCTCTATCTTGATTTGGTAACATAAATGAGAATCATATAGACCATACAGTGACCATACTACACAGATATATGTTTGTTTCATGTTGTTATCCTGTCCACCTTACTACTGAATTGGTTTACTAAAATGAGTTTCATATACAACATGGTAAACATGTGATGCGTTTGTTTGTTTCTCTTTTAGAATGCGAATAAAATATTGGAGAAGAGTACCCCGTTATGCAATGGTAAAGGAAGTAATGCAGATAAGGTTCAAGATAGTGAGACATCCCTGTTGGTCTCTAGAAAAGCTGATAAAAACTATATTGAAGACACTGAGACAACCCCAAAGTCCTATATTGATGTAGTGTTCGAGTTACTGGCTACTACTGCTGGCACCAGCTCTTCGAACTCGCTGCCTGAATCAATTCGGTTTCTTGAGTCTCAAGTTCAAGTTGAAAGACATCGATCAGATGTTATGCGATAGGAAGCCCAAGGACTGAGGAAGTCCCTGCAGAATTTAGATGCATACTTTCTGGTGAAACAGCCAGTGCTGGAGGATTTAAGCGCCAAACAAGATAAAGTTAATAAGCTTGCTAAGTGATAACCCACAAGTATAGGGGATCGCAACAGTTTTCGAGGGTAGAGTATTCAACCCAAATTTATTGTTTTGACACAAGGGGAGCCAAAGAATATTCTCAAGTATTAGTAGTTGAGTTGTCAATTCAACCACACTTGGATAACTTAGTATCTGCAGCAAAGTATTTAGTAGCAAATTAATATGGAAGTAACGGTAACGATAGCAAAACTAATATTTTTGGGTTTTGTAGTGATTGTAACAGTAGCAACGGAAAAGTAAATAAGCAGAGAACAATATATGAAAAGCTCGTAGGCATTGGATCGGTGATGGAGAATTATGCCGGATGCGGTTCATCATGTAACACTCATAACATAGGGTGACACAGAACTAGCTCCAATTCATCAATGTAATGTAGGCATGCATTCCGAATATAGTCATACGTGCTTATGGAAATGAACTTGCATGACATCTTTTGTCCTACCCTCCCGTGGAAGAGGGGTCCTAATGGAAACTTAGGGATATTAAGGCCACCTTTTAATAGAGTACCGGACCAAAGCATTAACACATAGTGGATACATGAACTCCTCAAACTATGGTCATCACCGAGAGTGGTCCCGATTATTGTCACTTCGGGGTTGCCGGATCATAACACATAGTAGGTGACTATAGACTTGCAAGATAGGATCAAGAACTCACATATATTCATGAAAACATAATAGGTTCAGATCTGAAATCATGGCACTCGGGCCCTATTGACAAGCATTAAGCATAGCAAAGTCATAGCAACATCAATCTCAAAACATAGTGGATACAAGGGATCAAACCCTAACAAAACTAACTCGATTACATGATAAATCTCATCAACCCATCACCGTCCAGCAAGCCTATGATGGAATTACTCACGCACGGCGGTGAGCATCATGAAATTGGTGATGGAGGATTGTTGATGATGACGACGGTGACGGATTCCCCTCTCCGGAGCCCCGAACGGACTCCAGATCAGCCCTCCCGAGAGGTTTTAGGGCTTGGCGGCGGCTCCGTATCATAAAACACGATGAATCCTTCTCCCTGATTTTTTCTCCCCGAACATGAATATATGGAGTTGGAATTGAGGTCGGTGGAGCGTCAGGGGGCCCCCGAGGCAGGGGGCGCGCCCAGGGGGGCAGGCGCGCCCCCACCCTCGTGGACAGGGTGTGGGCCCCCTGACGTGGATTCTTCTTCCAGTATTTTTAATATTTTCCAAAAAGATGTTCCATGGAGTTTCAGGTCATTCCGAGAACTTTTGTTTCTGCACATAAATAACACCATGGAAAGTCTGATGAAAACAGCGTCAGTCTGGGTTAGTTCCATTCAAATCATGCAAGTTAGAGTCCAAAACAAGGGCAAAAGTGTTTGGAAAAGTAGATACGACGGAGACGTATCAACTCCCCCAAGCTTAAACCTTCGCTTGTCCTCAAGCAATTCAGTTGATAAACTGAAAGTGATAAAAAAAAATTACAAACTCTGTTTGCTCTTGGTGTTGTAAATATGTAAAGCCAGCATTCAAGTTTTCAGCAAAGATTATGACTAACCACATTCACAATAACTCTTAGGTCTCATGTTTACTCATGTAAAATGCATAATCAACTAGCGAGCAATAATAATAAATCTCGGATGACAACACTTTCTAAAAATGATCATAATATGATATAACAGGATGGTATCTCGCTAGCCCTTTCTGAGACCGCAAAACATAAATGCAGAGCACCTTTAAAGATCAAGGACTGACTAGACATTGTAATTCATGGTAAAAGAGATCCAGTCATAGTCATACCCAATATAAATTAACAATAATGAATGCAAATGACAGCAGTGCTCTCCAGCTGGTGCCTTTTAATAAGAGGGTGATGACTCAACATGAAAGTAAATAGATAGGCCCTTCGCAGAGGGAAGCAGGGATTTGTAGAGGTGCCAGAGCTCGGTTTTGAAATAGAGATAAATAATATTTTGAGCGGCATACTTTCATTGTCAACATAACAACCAAGAGATGGCGATATCTTCCATGCTACACACATTATAGGCGGTTCCCAAACAGAATGGTAAAGTTTATACTCCCCCTCCACCAACAAGCATCAATCCATGGCTTGCTCGAAACAACGAGTGCCTCCAACTAGCAAAAGTCCCACGGGGAGTTTTGTTTGCAATTAATTTGATTTAGTTTGCATAAAGCATGGGACTGGGCATCCCGGTGACCAGCCATTTTCTCGCGAGTGAGGAGCGGAGTCCACTCCTCTTGAGAATAACCCGCCTAGCATGGAAGATACGGACAACCCTAGTTGATACATGAGCTATTCGAGCATACAAAACAGAATTTCATTTGAAGGTTTAGAGTTTGGCACATACAAATTTACTTGGAACGGCAGCTAGATACCGCATATAGGCAGGTATAGTGGACTCATAAGGAATAACTTTGGGGTTTAAGGGATTGGATGCACAAGCAGTATTCTCGCTTAGTACAAGTGAAGGCTAGCAAAAGACTGGGAAGCGACCAACTAGAAAGCGACAACAGTCATGAACATGCATTAAAATTAATAGACATTGAGTACAAGCATGAGTAGGATATAATCCACCATGAACATAAATATCGTGAAGGCTATGTTGATTTGTTTCAACTACATGTGTGAACATGTGCCAAGTCGAGTCACTTAAATCATTCAAAGGGGGATACCACCCCACTATACCACATCACAACCATTTTAATACCATGTTGGCACGCAAGGTAAACCATTATAACTCATAGCTAATCAAGCATGGCACAAGCAACTATAATCTCTAATTGTCATTGCAAACATGTTTATTCATAATAGGATGAATCAGGAACGATGAACTAATCATATTTACAAAAACAAGAGAGGTCGAGTTCATACCAGCTTCTCTCATCTCAGTCAGTCCATCATATATCGTCATAATTGCCTTTCACTTGCACGACCGAACTGTGTGAATAATAATAAGAGTGCACGTGCATTGGACTAAGCTGGAATCTGCGAGCATTCAATAAACAGGAGAAGACAAGGCAATATGGGCTCTTGGTTAAATCAACAATAATGCATAAAAGAGCCACTTCAACATTTTAATTATGGTCTTCTCCTATCGACCCCCAAAGAAAAGAAATAAAACTATTTACACGGGAAAGCTCCCAACAAGCAAAAGAAGAACAGGAAATCTTTTTGGGTTTTCTTTTCAATTATTACTACTACAGCAAGAAAAGTAAACTAGCTAAAGCTATTACTAATTTTTTTGGTTTTTCTTAAGATTTATCAAACACACAAGAAGAAAGCATAAAAAGGGAAAATAACTAGCATGGATATTACAGTGAAAAAGTATGAGCACTGACATCTAGCAATGAGTGTGTGAACATAAATGTAATGTCGGTGGAAAATACGTACTCCCCCAAGCTTAGGCTTTTGGCCTAAGTTGGTTTATTGCCATGGATGGCCTGGCGGATATCCATAGTTGTAGTTGGGGTCGTACTATGATGAAGAAGACTCTGATTGCCACTGGTTGGCAATCGTCTCCGGATCCCACTGGTAAGTAGACTGTCGTGGAGGTTCAAATTGTGGTTCCGGCTCCGTGGCTGGTGTAGGGTTCCGGTAGGCGTGAATGGCCGCCAGCGGAACGAGATACGGACCTGCAGATAAATTAAACAAGGAGGGAGCAGGCAAGGTAATAGTCTCAGGGTGATGTTTATCAAAGAACAATTTGTATTTAAGCGCCCCTTCCCTATTCTTAATAATAAAGTCATGCGCTACCATACTCTTATAATATAAATAAGCGTTGGGCAGCAATTTTTCTTCTTTTTCATAGTGCCTAATAGGTATGTTATAATGTGCAGCAAGGCGTGAAGCGTAAATACCTCCAAAGATGGGGCCCTTTGTACGGTTCAAACTTAACCGTTTAGCAATAATACCGCCCATACTAACAGTGTTATCGCAGAATAAACCATGGAACAAAATGATAATATCAGGAACACTAAGGTTTCCACAGTTTCCGCGACCAATTAAGCAACAACTAGCAAATATGGCAAAGTAGCGTAAAATAGGAAAATGTATGCTAGTGATTCTTGCATCGGAAACCTTCCTAGTTTCCCCTACAGTGATAGTATCAATGAACCCCTCCACATCTTTACGATGTGGTTCCTCTAAGCTACCCTCGAAGGGTATTTTGCAAACCTTGCAAAATTGATCTAGTGGCATCTTCTTAACCATATCATATAAATGAAACTCTACTGAAGGAGGTGATTCCTTAGGATAATAGTAGAAGTTTTGCACAAAAGTATTGGTGAGTAAGAGATACTATTTGCGTTGGTCGCGGAGGAAGTCGGTGAGGCCTGCATTCTTAGCCAATTCATAAAAATCATCATAAATCCCGGCCGCTCTCAAGAAATCATCGGAAGGCCACTCACATGGCCGAACCTTCGCGGTCCGAGGCAAATTATATTTGGGCCTCTATGCTTCTTCTCTCTGCTTTTCCTTCGAACTTCGGCTCGACGAGCCCCTCAAAAATCTCTTCATAATTTTTTGTAAAATTCTGAAATTTTAGTAACTTCAAATAAAAGTGAACCAAGCTCAACAAAATTGATAGCAACTACTCCTACAAGTGCCTAGAGCCTATATCATGCATTAGAACTACTTGGAACCATATAAATTTGACATGCAAGCTCAAGAACATGGTCACCTAGGCAGCACAAATTTGCAATGAATAAAGCACTATAACAAAAACTAATTTGACCAATGGAGGAGTCACATACCATGGAACAATCCCCTCAAGCAGTTCTGTGAGAGGTGATTTGAGCAAGGAGATCGAAAATCGCAGTAAAATGAGCTAGAACTCGTGCTTGAGCTGGATGGTGATTTTTTTTGGGAGGAAGAAGAAGTGTGTGGGTGGTGGAATAAGTGGAGGGGAGCCACCATGGGCCCATGAGGCAGGGGGCGCTCCCTATAGGGGTGGGCGCGCCCTGGACCCTCGTGGCCAGGTGTTTGCTCCCCCTGCTGTGTTCTCAGTTCCAGATATTCTCAAATATTCCAGAAAAAAACATATTTTAATTTCAGGGCATTTGGAGAACTTTAATTTTCGGGGTATTTTTATATTGCACGGACAAATCAGAAAACAGACAGAAAAATACTATTTTTACTTTATTTCAACTAAATAACAGAAAGTAGAAGGATGGTACAGAAGGTTGTGCCTTCTAGTTTCATCCATCTCATGCTCATCAAAAGCAATCCACTAACAAGGTTGATCAGGTCTTGTTAACGAACTCATTCCGAATAACATGGAACCGGAGAAATTTCGAATAACACTATGTTACCTCAACGGGGATATGCACATCCCCTATAATAAGAATATCATATTTCTTCTTGACAGTAGGAAGAGGAAATTCAAAACCTCCAAAAATAATCGATGGAATTTTTCGAATAGAATTGATATTGTGGACTTGAGGTTGTTTCCTCGGAAAGTGTACCGTATGCTCATTACCATTAACATGAAAAGTGACATTGCCTTTGTTGCAATCAATAACAGCCCCTGCAGTATTCAAAAAGGGTCTTCCAAGAATAATAGACATACTATCGTCCTCGGGAATATCAAGAATAACAAAGTCCGTTAAAATAGTAACGTTTGCAACCACAACAGGCACATCCTCACAAATACAAACAGGTATAGCATTGATTTATCAGCCATTTGCAAAGATATTTCTGTAGGTGTCAACTTATTCAAGTCAAGTCTACGATATAAAGAGAGACGCATAACACTAACACCGGCTCCAAGATCACATAAAGCAGTTTTAACATAGTTTCTTTTAATGGAGCATGGTATAGTTGGTACTCCTGGATCTCCAAGTTTCTTTGGTATTCCACCCTTAAAAGTGTAATTAGCAAGCATGGTGGAAATTTCAGCTTCCGGTATCTTTCTTTTATTAGTAACAATTTCTTTCATATACTTAGCATAAGGATTCATTTTGAGCATATCAGTTAATCGCATACGCAAGAAGATAGGTCTAATCATTTCAATAAAGCGCTCAAAATCCTCATCATCCTTTTTCTTGGATGGTTTGGGAGGAAAAGGCATGGGTTTCTGAACCCAAGGTTCTCTTTCTTTACCATGTTTCCTAGCAACAAAGTCTGTCTTATCATAACGTTGATTATTTGATTGTGGGTTATCAAGATCAACAACAGGTTCAATTTCTACATCATTATCATTACTAGGTCGAGCATCATCATGAACATCATCATTAACATTTTCATTAGGTTCATGTTCATTACCAGATTGTGTTTCAGCATCGAAAATAGAAATATCATTTGGATTCTCAGGTGGTTCAGTAATAGGTTCACTAGAAGCATGCAAAGTCCTATCATTTTTCTTTTTCTTCTTTTTAGAACAACTGGGTGCATCAATATTATTTCTCTGAGAATCTTGCTCAATTCTCTTATGGTGGCCCTCAGGATACAAGGGTTCCTGAGTCATTTTACCAGTTCTAGTTGCCACTCTAACAACATAATCATTTTTCTTACTGTTCAATTCATTGAGCAAATCATTTTGAGCTTTAAGTACTTGTTCTACTTGAGTGGTAACCATAGAAGCATGTTTGCTAATCAGTATAAGTTCACCCTTAACTCTAGACATATAATCACCCAAGTGTTCAATCATATAAGCATTTTGTTTTAATTGTCTACCAAAATAAGCATTAAAATCTTGTTGCTTAACCATAAAGTTATCAAACTCATCCAAACATTGGCCAGCAAACTTAGTAGGAGGGATTTCAGCTTTATCATATCTATAGAGAGAATTTACCTTTACTACCTGTGTCGGGTTATCAAGGCCATGAGTTTCTTCAATTGGTAATGGATTAGGATCATATATTTCTTCAACAGGCGGTAAATTAAGACCATGTATTTCTTCAATAGGAGGTAAATTCTTAACATCTCCAGCTTTAATACCCTTTTCTTTCATAGATTTCTTTGCCTCTTGCATATCTTCAGGACTGAGAAATAGAACACCCCTCTTCTTCGGAGTTGGTTTAGGAATAGGCTCAGGAGTTGGCTTAGGAATTGTCCAATTATTTTCATTTGTCAACATATTATTCAATAGAATCTCAGCTTCATCCGGTGTTCTTTCCCTGAAAACAGAACCAGCACAACTATCCAGGTAATCTCCGGAAGCATCGGTTAGTCCATTATAAAAGATATCAAGTATTTCATTTTTCTTAAGAGGATGATCAGGCAAAGCATTAAGTAATTGGAGAAGCCTCCCCCAAGCTTGTGGGAGACTCTCTTCTTCAATTTGCACAAAATTATATATTTCCCTTAAGGCAGCTTGTTTCTTATGAGCGGGGAAATATTTAGCAGAGAAGTAATAAATCATATCCTGGGGACTACGCACACAACCAGGATCAAGAGAATTAAACCATATCTTAGCATTACCCTTTAATGAGAACGGAAATATTTTAAGGATATAACGGTAGCGAGATTTCTCATCATTAGTGAACAGGGTGGCTATATCATTTAATTTAGTAAGATGTGCCACAACAGTTTCAGATTCATAGCCATAAAAAGGATCAGATTCAACCAAGGTAATTATATTAGGATCAACAGAGAATTCATAATCCTTATCAGTAACACAGATAGGTGAAGTAGCAAAAGTAGGGTCATGTTTCATCCTAGCATTAAGAGATCACTGCTTCCATTTAGCTAATAACCTCTTAAGATCACTTCTATCATTGCAAGCTAAAATAGCTCTAGCAGATTCTTCATCCAGAACATAACCCTCAGGAACAACAGGCAATTCATATTTATTAGGGGGAGAGTCTTCATCATCACTATCATCGATATTATCAGTTTCAGTAATTTCATTCTTTCTAGCCCTAGCAAGTTGTTCATCAAGAAATTTACCAAGTGGCACAGTAGTATCAAGCATAGAAGTAGTTTCAACATAAGTATCATGCATAGCAGAAGTGGCATCATCAATAACATGCGACATATCAGAATGAATAGCAGAAGCAGGTTTAGGTGTCGCAAACTTGCTCAAAATAGAAGGTGAATCAAGTGCAGAGCTAGATGGCAGTTCCTTACCTCCCCTCGTAGTTGAGGGATAAATTTTTGTTTTCTCGTCTTTCAAGTTCTTCATAGTGACCAGCAGATATAAATCCCAAGTGACTCAAAGAATAGAGCTATGCTCCCCAGCAACAGCGCCAGAAAATAGTCTTGATAACCCACAAGTATAGGGGATCGCAACAGTTTTCGAGGGTAGAGTATTCAACCCAAGTTTATTCATTCGACACAAGGGGAGCCAAAGAATATTCTCAAGTATTAGCAGTTGAGTTGTCAATTCAACCACACCTGGATAACTTAGTATCTGCAGCAAAGTATTTAGTAGCAAAGTAATATGGAAGTAACGGTAACAATAGCAAAAATAATATTTTTGGGTTTTGTAGTGATTGTAACAGTAGCAACGGAAAAGTAAATAAGCAGAGAACAGTATATGAAAAGCTCGTAGGCATTGGATCGGTGATGGAGAATTATGCCGGATGCGGTTCATCATGTAACAGTCATAACATAGGGTGACACAGAACTTGCTCCAATTCATCAATGTAATGTAGGCATGTATTCCGAATATAGTTATACGTGCTTGTGGAAAAGAACTAGCATGACATCTTTTGTCCTACCCTCCCGTGGCTGCGGGGTCCTAATGGAAACTAAGGGATATTAAGGCCTCCTTTTAATAGAGTACCGGACCAAAGCATTAACACATAGTGAATACATGAACTCCTCAAACTATGGTCATCACCGGGAGTGGTCCCGATTATTGTCACTTCGGGGTTGCCGGATCATAACACATAGTAGGTGACTATAGACTTGCAAGATAGGATCAAGAACTCACATATATTCATGAAAACATAATAGGTTCAGATCTGAAATGATGGCACTCGGGCCCTAGTGAAAAGCATTAAGCATAGAAAAGTCATAGCAACATCAATCTCAGAACATAGTGGATACTAGGGATCAAACCCTAACAAAACTAACTCGATTACATGATAAATCTCATCCAACCCATCACCGTCCAGCAAGCCTACGATGGAATTACTCACGCACGGCGGTGAGCATCATGAAATTGGTGATGGAGCATGGTTGATGATGACGACGGCAAGGGATTCCTCTCTCGGGAGCCCCGAACGGACTCCAGATCAGCCCTCCCAAGAGGTTTTAGGGCTTGGCGGCGGCTCCGTATCGTAAAACGCGATGAATCCTTCTCCCTGATTTTTTCTCCCCGAACACGAATATATGGAGTTGGAGTTGAGGTCGGTGGAGCGTCAGGGGGCCCACGAGGCAGGGGGCGCGCCCCCACCCTCGTGGACAGGGTGTGGGCCCCCTGACGTGGATTCTTCTTCCAGTATTTTTAATATTTTCCAAAAAGATGTTCCGTGGAGTTTCAGGTCATTCCGAGAACTTTTGTTTCTGCACATAAAGAACACCATGGAAAGTCTGTTGTAAACACTGACAGTCCGGGTTAGTTCCATTCAAATCATGCATGTTAGAGTCCAAAACAAGGGCAAAAGTGTTTGGAGAAGTAGATATGACGGAGATGTATCACTAAGCATCTTGCCAGCATTATGGGTACCCAGGATATTGTTTCTTGAGCTCTTCTGAAGTGGTTTCGGTTCTGGACTTGTTTTGCTGCGGCGTTTATTTGCACTGGTCGCCAACTTTGAGAACCAGTGTATATGATATGCTGCTTTGTTCCCTATATTACTGGTGGCAAACTTTGATGCCCAGTGGATGTAATATGCGTAATAGCCGTGATAGCCTAGCGTAAGTTGCTTGCTTATTTATTTCCTTGTTCTCTTGTTTATTTCTTTGCTTGTAGTGAGTGCAGTTCTTTTTCCGCGGTTTGCTAGTGGCTACAATAACCTATTTTTTAAAACTAGGCCACAATAACCATGGGCTACATATTTACTATAGTTACCATGGGCCTGCTACGGGTCGTAGAAACAATGGGCCTTCCCAGGGCCATAGAAAAAATGGGCCTCCTACGGGCTGTAGCATCAATGGGCCTTCTACGGGTCGTATGATCGATAGGCCAAACATGGGCCAATAACAGACCGCATTATGGGCCGTAAACAGGCTAGATTTGGAATCGCCCGTTCATGGGCCGACAATAACGGGCCGTCGTTAATCGGCCGTATTTGATGACGCTATGAAAAGGGCCCAACTGATTAACGGGCCGCAAACGGGCCGATTGTAACCACGGGCTGAATTTGGCCCACAAGCAGAAAAGGCCAGTAACGGGCCGTAAGTAACCGAATGCTGGAAATGAGCCCAAGAATAAATGGGCCTTGAGAAGGCGGAAAGATAACACAGGTTGGAAACGGCCCTATGGAATAAGGGGCCGTTGATGGGTATAAAGCGGTACACTCTTCATTGCGGGCCGGATTCACCACAGGCCGTTAATGGGCCAAGAGTTACAAATGGCCTTGTATGGGCCGAAAGACATCATGGTCCATACATGGGTCGGAAGTTACAACGGGCTATAATCATATTGGACGGCTATCGGTGTCAAAACCGGCGTACTCGGGTAGGGGGTCCCGAACTGTGCATCTAAGGTCGATGGTAACAGGACACGGGGGACACGATGTTTACCCAGGATCGGGCCCTCTTGATAGAGGTAATACCCTACTTCCTGCTTGATTGATGTTGATGAATATGAGGATTACAAGAGTTGATCTACCACGATATTGTAATGGCTAAACCCTAGATGTCTAGCCTGTATGATTGTGATTGCCTCTATGAACTAAACCCTCCGGTTTATATAGACACTGGAGGGGCCTAGGGATGTACAGAGTCGGTTTACAAAGGAATGAATCTTCATATCCGAACGGCGAGCTTGCCTTCCATGCAAAGGAGAGTCCCATCTGGACATGGGAGGAAGTCTTCTTTCTTGTATCTTCATGGCCCATCAGTTCGGCCCACGTCACATAGGCCGGACGCCCGAGGAGCCCTTAATCCAGGACTCCCTCAGTACCCCTGAACCAGGGTTCAATGACGATGTGTCCGGCGCGCAGATTGTCTTCGGCATTGCAAGGCAGGTTCCTCCTCCGAATATTTCAAAGCAGCCCTCAAACACAGAAAACGTGTCCGGCTCTGCAAAACAAGTACCACACACAACCGCAGAGAATATAATAGTTTACGAGTCCCATCTACTGACAACTTTTGTAGCGAGACATTACGTCCCTGCTCGGTTATTATTTCGAACCGTTTTTTAGCCTCCCGGCGGTTTCCATTGGCACGTCTTGTTGAAGCAGAGATCATGTCCCCTTATCACGGGATCCTCATTAATATGGATGTGGTAATCCAACCGTGTTGTTGGCGATCCCTTGGGAATAGGCGAGTTTTAAGGCCCGTGAGGAGGCGTTCGATATTCTTCGCCTTTATAAAGGGGTGCAGACCCGTCTTTCTCCCCCCACGCCTACCTCTTCCTCAACCTTCCCAACCTCAGGCTCTAGTGATACGTCTCCAACGTATCTATAATTTTTTATTGTTCCATGCTATTATATTATCTATTTTGGATGTTTATGGGCTTCATTAAACACTTTTATATTATTTTTGGGACTAACCTATTAACCCAGAGACCAGTGCCAGTTTTTGTTTTTCCCTTGTTTCAGTGTTTCGCAGAAAAGGAATATCAAACGGGGTCCAAACGGAATGAAACCTTCGGAAGAGTTACTTTTGGAACGGAAGCAATCCAGGAGACTTGGAGTACACGTTAGGGAATCAACGAGGAGAGCACGAGGCAGGGGCGCGCCCTCCACCCTCGTGGGCCCCTCGTGGCTCCCCTGACCGACTTCTTTCACCTATATATACCCATATACCCTAAAACAATCGAGGAACAGAATAGATCGGGAGTTCCGCCGCCGCAAGCCTCTGTAGCCACCAAAAACCAATCGGGACCCTGTTTCGGCACCCTGCCGGAGGGGGGATCCCTCACCGGTGGCCATCTTCATCATCCCGGCGCTCTCCATGACGAGGAGGGAGTAGTTCACCCTCGGGGCTGAGGGTATGTACCAGTAGCTATGTGTTTGATCTCTCTCTCTCTCTCGTGTTCTTGAGGTGATACGATCTTGATGTATCGCGAGATTTGCTATTATAGTTGGATCTTATGATGTTTCTCCCCCTCTACTCTCTTGTAATGGATTGAGTTTTCCCTTTGAAGTTATCTTATCGGATTGAGTCTTTAAGGATTTGAGAACACTTGATGTATGTCTTGCATGTGCGTATCTGTGGTGACAATGGGATATCACGTGATCTACTTGATGTATGTTTTGGTGATCAACTTGCGGGTTCAATGAACTTATGCATAGGGGTTGGCACACGTTTTCGTCTTGACTCTCCGGTAGAAACTTTGGGGCACTCTTTGAAGTACTTTGTGTTGGTTGAATACATGAATCTGAGATTGTGTGATGCATATCGTATAATCATACCCATGGATACTTGAGGTGACATTGGAGTATGTAGGTGACATTAGGGTTTTGGTTGATTTGTGTCTTAAGGTGTTATTCTAGTACGGACTCTATGATAGATCGAATGGAAAGAATAGCTTCATGTTATTTTACTACGGACTCTTGAATAGATCGATCAAAAAGAATAACTTTGAGGTGGTTTTGTACCCTACCATAATCTCTTCGTTTGTTCTCTGCTATTAGTGACTTTGGAGTGACTCTTTGTTGCATGTTGAGGGATAGTTATATGATCCAATTATGTTATTATTGTTAAGAGAACTTGCACTAGTGAAAGTATGAACCCTAGGCCTTGTTTCAACGCATTGCCATACCGTTTGTGCTCACTTTTATCTTTTGTTACCTTGCTGTTTTTATATTTTCAGATTACAAAAGCCTATATCTACCATCCATATTGCACTTGTATCACCATCTCTTCGCGAACTAGTGCACTTATACAATTTACCATTGTATTGGGTGTGTTGGGGACACAAGAGACTCTTTGTTATTTGGTGGCAGGGTTGTTTGAGAGAGACCATCTTCAACCTGCTCCTCCCACGGATTGATAAACCTTAGCTCATCCACTTGAGGTAAATTTGCTACTGTCCTACAAACCTCTGCACTTGGAGGCCCAACAACGTCTACAAGAAGAAGGTTGTGTAGTAGACATCAAGCTCTCTTCTGGCGCCGTTGCCGGGGAGGTAAGTGCTTGAAGGTATATCTTTAGATCTTGCAATCAAATCTTTTAGTTTCTTGTTTTATCACTAGTTTAGTTTATAAAAGAAAACTACAATAAAAATGGAATTGAGTTTGCCTCATACGCTTCATCTTTTTAATATCCTTCGTGAGAATGATGGATGGGAAAATTGTGCTCAAGTGCTAGAAGAAGAAATCTATAAAATGTTTGGCACTAAATATTTGAATGATGAGCATGATTGCAATGTTGTTAGTATGAATTCGTTGAATATCCATGATGCTAATGATATGCAAAGCCACAATCTTGGGGAAGCTATGTTCAATGAAGATGATATTTTTTGTCCCGCAAGCTTTGGTGAGCAAATTTACTATGATGAAAGCTTGCCTCCTATATATGATGATTATTGTGATGACACGTATGCTTGAAAGAATAATGATAACCATGAAACTTTTCATCTTGATCTTAATTTTCAATCACATGATAGTTGTTTTGTTGAGCTTTCTCCCACTACTATTCCGAATGAGAAGAATTTTGCTTATGTGGAGACTAGTAAATTTTCTATGCTTGTAGATCATGAAAAGAATGCTTTAGGTGCTGGTTATATTGTTGAATTCACTCATGATGCTACTGAAAATTATTATGAGGGAGGAATATATGCTTGTAGGAATTGCAATAATATCAAGTTTCCTCTCTATGTGCTTAAAATCTTGAAGTTATGCTTGTTTTACCTTCCTATGCAAGTTGATTCTTGTTCCCATAAGTTGTTTGCTCACAAAATCCCTCTGCATAGGAAGTGGGTTAGACTTAAATGTGCTAGTCATATTCTTCATGATGCTCTCTTTATGTTTCAATTCTTATCTTTTATGTGAGCATCATTGAAATCATCATGCCTAGCTAGGGGCGTTAAACGATAGCGCTTGTTGGGAGGCAACCCAATTTTATTTTAGTTTCTTGCTCTTTGGTTCTGTTTAGTAATAACTAATCCTTCTAGATTCTTTTTAGATGTGGTTTTATGTTTTAATTAGTGTTTGTGCCAAGTAGAACCTTTGGGAAGACTTGGGTGAAGTCTTTATGATCATGCTGTAAAAAACAGAAACTTTAGCGCTCACGAGATTAGCTTCAACGTTTTACTGGAGAGTGATATTTAGTTGACCCTTTTTGAATATGATTACTAGACAAATTCCTCAGGTCCACCAATTGATTATAGAATTTTTGGAGTTCCAGAAGTACACGTTTGATACATATTACTACAGACTGTTCTGTTTTTGACAGATTCTGTTTTCATTGTGTTGCTTGCTTATTTTGATGAATCTATGGCTAGTAAAATAGTTTATAAACCATAGAGAAGTTGGAATACAGTAGGTTTAACACCAATACAAATAAAGAATGAGTTCATTACAGTACCTTGAAGTGGTGTTTTGTTTTCTTTCGCTAACGGAGCTCACGAGATTTTCTATTAAGTTTTGTGTTGTGATGTTTTCAAGTTTTGGGTAAAGATTCGATGGACTATGGAATAAGGAGTGGCAAGAGCCTAAGCTTGGGGATGCCCAAGGCACCCCAAGGTAATATTCAAGGACAACCAAGAGCCTAAGCTTGCAGATGCCCCGGATGGCATCCCCTCTTTCGTCTTCGTTCATCGGTAACTTTACTTGGAGCTATATTTTTATTCACCACATGATATGTGTTTTGCTTGGAGCGTCATTTTATTTTCTTTAGCTTTGCTTGCTGTTTGAATAAAATACCAAGTTCTGAAATTCTTAAATGTTAGAGAGTGTTCACATAGTTGCATAATTATTCGACTACTCATTGATCTTCACTTATATTTTTTGGAGTAGTTTGTCGTTTGCTCTAGTGCTTCACTTATATCTTTTAGAACACATTGGTGGTTTTATTTTGAAGAAATAGATGAACTCTCATGCTTCACTTATATTATTTTGAGAGTCTTTATAACAGCATGGTAATTTTCTTTGGTTATGAATTTTGTCCTCATATGATGGGCATCCAAGAGGGATATAATAAAAACTTTCATATAAAGTGCATTGAATACTATGAGAAGTTTGATTCCTTATGATTGTTTTGAGATATGAATATGGTGATATTAGAGTCATGCTAGTTGAGTAGTTGTGAATTTCAGAGATACTTGTTCTAAAGTTTGTGATTCTTGTAGCATGCACGTATGGTGAACCGTTATGTGATGAAGTCGGAGCATGATTTATTTATTGATTGTCCTCCTTATGAGTGGCGGTCGGGGATGAGCGATGGTCTTTTCCTACCAATCTATCCCCGTAGGAGCATGCGTGTAGTACTTTGTTTCGATAACTAATAGATTTTTGCAATAAGTATATGAGTTCTTTATGACTAATGTTGAGTCCATGGATTATACACACTCTCACCCTTCCACCATTGCTAGCCTCTCTAATACCGCGCACTTTTCGCCAGTATCATACACCCACCATATACCTTCCTCAAAACAGCCACCATACCTACCTATTATGGCATTTCCATAGCCATTCCGAGATATATTGCCATGCAACTTACCACCGTCCCGTTTATTATTACACGCTTCATCATTGTCATATTGCTTTGCATGATCATGTAGTTGACATCGTATTTGTGGCAAAGCCACCGTTCATAATTCTTTCATACATGTCACTCATGAGTCATTTCACATCCTGGTACACCGCCGGAGGCATTCACATAGAGTTATATTTTTGTTCTAAGTATTGAGTTGTAATTCTTGAGTTGTAAGTAAATAAAAGTGTGACGATCATCATTAATAGAGCATTGTCCCAGTGAGGAAAGGATGATGGAGACTATGATTCCCCCACAAGTCGGGATGAGACTCTGGACTTAAAAAAAAGAGGCCATAAAAAAAGGAAGAGAAAAGGCCCAAATAAAAAAATGAGAGAAAAAGAGAGAAGGGACAATGCTACTATCCTTTTACCACACTTGTGCTTCAAAGTAGCACCATGATCTTCATGATAGAGAGTCTCCTATGTTGTCAGTTTCATATACTAGTGGGAATCTTTCATTATAGAACTTGGCTTGCATATTCCAATGATGGGCTTCCTCAAATTGCCCTAGGTCTTCGTGAGCAAGCGAGTTGGATGCACACCCACTTAGTTTCTTTTGTTGAGCTTTCATACACTTATAGCTCTAGTGCATCCGTTGCATGGCAATCCCTACTCACTCACATTGATATCTATTGATGGGCATCTCCATAGCCCGTTGATACGCCTAGTTGATGTGAGACTATCTTCTCCTTTTTATCTTCTCCACAACCACCATTCTATTCCACCCATAGTGCTATGTCCATGGCTCACGCTCATGTATTGCATGAAGATTGAAAAAGTTTGAGAACATCAAAAGTATGGAACAATTGCTTTGCTTGTCATCGGGGTTGTGCATGATTTAAATATTTTGTGTGATGAAGATAGAGCATAGCCAGACTATATGATTTTGTAGGGATAGCTTTCTTTGGCCATGTTATTTTGAGAAGACATGATTACTTTGTTAGTATGCTTGAAGTATTATCATTCTCATGTCAATATTAAACTTTTGTTTTGAATCTTATGGATCTGAATATTCTTGCCAGAATAAAGAAGATTACATTGATAAATATGTTAGGTAGCATTCCACATCAAAAATTCTGTTTTTATCATTTACCTACTTGAGGACGAGCAGGAATTAAGCTTGGGGATGCTGATACGTCTCCAACGTATCTATAATTTTTTATTGTTCCATGCTATTATATTATCTGTTTTGGATGTTTATGGGCTTTATTAAATATTTTTATATTATTTTTGGGACTAACCTATTAACCCAGAGCCTAGTGCCAGTTTCTGTTTTTCCCCTTGTTTCAGTGTTTCGCAGAAAAGGAATATCAAACGGAGTCCAAACGGAATGAAACCTTCGGGAGAGGTATTTTTGGAACGGAAGCAATCTAGGAGACTTGGAGCACATGTCAGGGAATCAACAAGGAGAGCACGAGGCAGAGGGCGCGCCCTCCACCCTCATGGGTCCCTCGTGGCTCCCCTGACCGACTTATTTTGCCTATATATACCCATATACCCTAAAACCATCGGGGAACGGAATAGATCGGGAGTTCCGCCGCCGCAAGCCTCAGTAGCCACCAAAAACCAATCGGGACACTGTTCCGGCACCCTGCCGGAGGGGGGATCCCTCACCGGTGGCCATCTTCATCATCCCGGCGCTCTCCATGACGAGGAGGGAGTAGTTCACCCTCGGGGCTGAGGGTATGTACCAGTAGCTATGTGTTTGATCTCTCTCTCATGTTCTTGAGGTGATACGATCTTGATGTGTCGCGAGCTTTGCTCTTATAGTTGGATCTTATGATGTTTCTCCCCCTCTACTATCTTGTAATGGATTGAGTTTTCCCTTTGAAGTTATCTTATCGGATTGAGTCTTTAAGGATTTGAGAACACTTGATGTATGTCTTGCATGTGCGTATCTATGGTGACAATGGGATATCACGTGATATACTTGATGTATGTTTTCGTGATCAACTTGCGGGTTCAATGAACTTATGCATAGGGGTTGGCACAGGTTTTCGTCTTGACTCTCCGGTAGAAACTTTGGGGCACTCTTTGAAGTACTTTGTGTTGGTTGAATAGATGAATCTGATATTGTGTGATGCATATCGTATAATCATACCCGTGGATACTTGAGGTGACATTGGAGTATCTAGGTGACATTAGGGTTTTGGTTGATTTGTGTCTTAAGGTGTTATTCTAGTACAAACTCTATGATAGATCGGATGGAAAGAATAGCTTCGTGTTATTTTACTACGGACTCTTGAATAGATCGAACAGAAAGAATAACTTTGAGGTGGTTTCGTACCCTACCATAATCTCTTTGTTTGTTCTCTGCTATTAGTGACTTTGGAGTGACTCTTTGTTGCATGTTGAGGGATAGTTATATGATCCAATTATGTTATTATTGTTAAGAGAACTTGCACTAGTGAAAGTATGAACCCTAGGCCTGTTGAGGGATAGTTATATGATCCAATTATGTTATTATTGTTAAGAGAACTTGCACTAGTGAAAGTATGAACCCTAGGCCTTGTTTCAACGCATTGCCATACCGTTTGTGCTCACTTTTATCTTTTGTTACCTTGCTGTTTTTATATTTTCAGATTACAAAAACCTATATCTACCATCCATATTGCACTTTTATCACCATCTCTTCGCCGAACTAGTGCACCTATACGATTTACCATTGTATTGGGTGTGTTGGGGACACAAGAGACTCTTTGTTATTTGGGTGCAGGGTTGTTTGAGAGAGACCATCTTCAACCTACGCCTCCCACAGATTGATAAACCTTAGGTCATCCACTTCAGGGAAATTTGCTACTATCCTACAAACCTCTGCACTTGGAGGCCCCACAACGTCTACAAGAAGAAGGTTGTGTAGTAGACATCATCCAGCGCCCAGGATTCGATTTCTTCCATTGTTACCAGGCCTTCTAGCTGTGTCCGGATCCATCTCCCAAGGTAGGTGGGCAGCCTCCTCGGTCACCGAGGAGGCTATCGCGAAGCTTTGGAAGGCGAGGTACCTGACTACGGAAATCCCCAAAAGGCTCCCTACTAAAGGGCAGGTCATCCCCACACCAAAATCTGGTGAGAGGGTTGTATTCATCTCCCACTTCCTCTGCGGGCTAGGGTTTGCTTTTCACCCGTTCGTTCACGGCCTCATGTTCTATTATGGGCTAGATTTTCACGATCTAGCTCCGCACTCTTTTCTCAACATCTTGGCATTCATCGTCGTGTGCGAAGCTTTTCTCCGCACCCCCCCCCCACTTCGGCCTGTGGCTCAAGACTTTCAATGTGAAGCCCAAGCTAGTTAACGGGGAGCAAGCGGAGTGCGGTGGTGCTATGGTGAGCAAGCTTGCCAACACTATCTGTGTAACATCCCAAAATTCTAAATTGTAGAATGTTATATTAAATAAATAGTTTTGATTGATTGTTTGATTGTGGTGTGGTTGCCTGTGTGAAATTGAGTGAAATTTGAAACTTTTTGAAAGTTAAATGAGAGGGAATAAAAGGACTTTCCCAAACTTTCATTTTGCATTTATAATCTCAATGAATTCAATTTTTTTTTCAAATACAAAACCCTAGAGAGAAGATGATATGACTTCTTCCATTTAATTAAATGAAAAAGGGTTTTGGAGATATTTTAAATTCAGAAACTTTAAGCAACTCAATGATTTTCACGAGAGAAGATAAAATGACTTCTTCAAAACCTATGAAATATGAGTTGGAAGTTTCAAAGAATTAAATTTAAAATCCTTTTGAAATTATTTTTCAATTTGGAGTTATTTGGGTTTTATTAAAATTATTTTTCTCCAAAAATAAAATATATGGAAAATGGGGTAAAATGATTTCCTACATGAGAAAATTGGAGAGAACTAATTTTGAAACCATTTTGGTATTTTTAAAATGATTTTTATTGGGTTTTACTGCAATAGTAGCAATCTTTGCTTTATTTAAAATTTTGTGGATTTTATTTGACGCTAGAAAAATGTTCGTGCTGTAGGAAATCTTTTTCTGAAAATTTTGCCTATATATTTTTTATGTTGTATGGTTTATTCTATTTTTGGTTGTCTATAAAAAATTATATAAAAAAACCCTTCCTCCGACTGGGCCAGCCCAGCTAGCCAGCCAGGCCAAGCCCAGACGCGTCGTCACCGACCTCCCGCAGGAGACCGAGCCCGTGCGACGCCGGCCACCGCCGTGCAACCACCAGATTTCGCCCCCTCGAGGCCGCCCTTGCTCCTATAATTACCGGACCCCCGTGTCCCGTTTCCCCACGCCGCCAGCCCCTCTCTCCCCTCACAGCCGCCGCCGCCGCCGCCCTAGTCGCCACCGCCGCCTGCTGCCATCGCCACTGCTCGCCGCCGCAACTGCATCTCGCCACCGCTCCCGACACCGCCGCCCCACGCCGCGCCGCCCCACGTCGCTGCTGCCGGCCGCGCCACTCGCCGGAACCGCCGTTGCCGCATCGCCGGAGCCGCCGCGCCGCCGATCCGGTCCGCCGCCGGTTTTCTTTGGTAAACCGATATAAACCGCAAACCCGCCCCGGTTTATTTTTATTCGTTTTTGGTTTTTATCGTTAGATCGTTTTTTAGTAGGTTTAGTTATATAGCGCACGCTCACTAGTTTAGGTTTGTAACGAACTGTTTTCGCTAGGTTAATCCCTGTAGCGAACGTTCGTTCTATAGAGTTTTTCTTTTTCTTTTTAGTTTTCGGCCAGGGACCCATCCATGAATATTTTATTTACAGATTAGCCTCTGGTTTTCAAACGACTACAACTTCTTGCTCGTTTATCCAAATCCAACGAAACCAACGCCCAATTCTTCGTTATGATCTCATCTATCCAGATAATAAACTTGAACATGTTTTTGAAAGTTTAAAATTTGATTTCAAACAAATTTGAATTCAAACTTATATTGTTCATAACTCGAGTTTTATAACTCCGACTTAGTTGATTCTTTTTGCTAATCGAAGCTCTTGACCTAAACTTTCTGATAAGGCCAAATTCACCCAATTTTGGTACTGTTAGAAATTGTTTTTTCTGTTGCAAGAGTTATTTGCTTGTTTTCGAAGTTTTCTGAGATCTTTTCTTCGATTCTTTTGCATGAGTGCTTATGTATGCAATTGCTTGCTTACGATAGATTGAACAGAGTGTGACGAATAGAACCACCAGGAGTTATGAGTGCGAATGATCTACATCAACAGTACAAGGCAAGTTCACACTTTGATCATATCTGTTTAATACCCAGTTTTTATGCATTAGTTTCACCCTCAAACATTGCATGGTTAGGAATTGATAACATGTGGGTACTAGGAAGTAGTTGATGAGGTAGGAACCTATTGTCCTGCATTCAAACCTTGGGAGTTACTTCTACGTTATGCTCATACTGCTCTGCTATGCTCGTAGACGTGGATTGGTTGAGTGTATTCATGATAGATGTGAGAGTTATTATTAATGGTTAACTTAAGGTGACTACTTTAATACACATCTGGGTGGATTGGTTGGGGCACCCTGGGGATATACCAGTGGCTTGCCTGGACACCTGGGGATATTCCAGTGTTGTCCTAGGAGATCCCGGGGTACCCGTGTGATCATCCTATGGAATGCCACCTAGGCTCAAAGGGATCATAAGATTATTCATGCTAGAAACCTCCGTGTGCAGCCACAAGCTATTATGGGCTCTAGCATAGTTGAGTATGTTGCATGACCTCTTTCAGTGGTGGGCTAGCAGATGTAGGGGAAAGTAGGTGTAACTGTCCACCCAGAGTAAAGAGTTATTGTTTCTGAAAGACTGTGTCTCGGTCATTCGTTTCTCAAACACCATGTAGTGCGAGAAATACAACGGAGGAGATCGAGTCTTGTGGGGAAAAGTGTGCAAACCTCTGCAGGGTGTACAAACTAATCATGATTAGCCGTGTCGCCGGTTATGGACATCTTGAGTATCTGGTTATTGGATTATCATGTTGATCTTATCACTCTACTTAATTAATTTGTTGGGTTGTTAACTTCTAATTGGGATTGAGTTGGGGATATACCTTCTCAATATTTTCAACAAACTTTGTAGTTAAATAAAATATATTCCTTTGCAGTAGGGAAAAATTGGCTTTTCGGAAAAACATTATAACCATAGAGCCTCCACCAGCCAAATATGCATGTATTGATAGCCATTATTCAGCATTGCTCTACAGTGTGAAATTGCCAGCATATTCAATGTACTGACCTATATGGCTGCAACGTCTCATGTTGCAGGATTCTTACGACGAGTAAGTGATACGTTAGGGTTATGGTTTCTACACTCAACTTTGCCGTTGGTGTTGTTGGGAATACACAACCTTGTTGTTACTTCCGCTATTTGGATTGAGGTAATAGTATTTACGTTACTTTCTACATGTGATTTACCTTTGTTATAAATCCTCGAGTACTGTGTGTCAGCATACCGATCCAGGGATGACACTTAAGCACAGAGACTTGATCTATTCGGGTCGGGTCGCTACAAAATGGTATCAGAGCACATGTTGTCTGTAGGATTTGACCCCTAGAAACTGGCAAGCCCATAGGAAAGACTTTCTCTAGAACTTTCTTTTCAAAAAGATGTTTTACCTCTCTTCTTTTCTGAGCTTTATCAAATATTCCCTTTTAGTTAGACTATACCCTTTTCCCCATTTGACCACACGAAGATTTGACTGATGAGACCACTCCAAGAAGTACAACATATCGGAGAACTAAAGATCACTTCGGAATAAAGAGGATTTTACTGTGCATTAGAATAATGGAAACTACAACGGTTGAAGACTCCAAAGCCCAGGAGAAGTTGAAGGCTCTAAAGGATTTCCATATTTGTATGACCTAGGAAGGCTACCCTTATGGAACTTGTGAGACTACTAAAGCAGTCAATACTCGAGATCAAGGTGTGTCGGAGAAAGACCGGAACATGGAGCATTAGAACTCAAAGTTTTTTTAAGAAAACCCTAAGGCAAGAGATATCAACTATGGAATGATAGTTCATGTCGATGACATGGGCATAACCACGGCTATCCATGAAGTTCTCACCCGCGTATGCTATTGTCACCGTGCTGAGTTAAGCATGCATTTCTTCGGAAGGATTGGATGGTAGAAGGCTGACGGAGCACCTAATCAGCAAAACAAGAAGTTTTAACCTTAGCTGGTGTATCACCAGGATCTGGAGTATTAAATCAAGAAGTTTAGGATGGACCTGCAAGAAACCGTATTTGATAAGGAAGCATTTCGTGAAAAACTCAGGACCCAAAAGTTGAAAGTAGCCAAGCTGGAGGAGCAAAACCTCGAGATACCGGAGATTTGTCAGGATCTGAAGGACAATAGGACATGGTTCATGTCAAGGATGTTGAAACCCAGAAGTTTGGAACGCAACTCCAGAAATATTAAAGGACGTCACAAGAGACTTCGTGTCAACAGAGATGATCTAGCAAAAGAACTTGAGAAGGACAAGCACGATCGGAAGAAGCCACCGGAGACATGGACAAGGCTTGAAGAGTTTGACGACTTTGAAGATTTATTGACCTTTAGAAGACAAAACCTTTGTTATTTAGACATACCTATGTTAGATGAGACGTTTGTGAGCTGTCATTTGTTTGATGTTTTTCCGACAGCCACAAAATAAAATCTGTCTTTTCAAAACTATTGTTTGTATTGTGAGTATCCCCCTCTACCTCTCTTATCTCACCCCAAAAACCCTGGACCCAATAGAGGATGAATGCAGATGAAATCACCTTTCCGGGACCGATAAGTCAATTGGAGACGGACCAATGGATTCAGAACATGGAAGATCATAGGGAGAATAACACTATAGCCGGAAAGGATATGCCCAGCATGCTCTTTAGTGTTTTGAAAGAGGTGTTGCTACTTGGTGGAGGAAGTACCAAACCATCAATGGATGGCAAGGAGTAACCACTTGGAAAGAATTTAAGTTGACTTTGCCAAAGTCTCAGCTTGTGTCCCAGAAATTGAAGCCTTATGGAAATGATATGAAGAAACCTTGTGCATGCAAGCTCGGTGGAGAAATAGGACACAACCATAAAGAACACAAGGATGAATGCCTTCATTGTGAAGAAAGTCACCTAGCTGAAGAGTGCCCAACTAGGCAGATTACTTGTTTCTTGTGTGAAGGGACTACCCACAACCCTGCTCAGTGTCACATTTACCCCGTGGTTCAAAGAACCATCCAGCACAAGAAAGAAGCAATGAAAGGAGCCTCATGGAAATTTTAGAAGAACCTATGATGAAGGAAGAGGTGGAGGACACACCCGAAGAAGACCCAATTAAACCCTGCACTAAGTCTTGCTATTCATGTGGAGAAGAAGGACACATCTCCCAGAATTGTCTGAAGGGTGGTCTAGTAGAATTCCCGACAGAGGATGTAGAGTATGACCCACAGGAAATAGAAGCCCTGATTGGCTCGGAAAAGTCCAGGAAGAGAAATAGATTGGATTCCAGGAAGGACCTGAGTCATATCACCTGTTCTAGGTGCAATGAGTCAGGGCACTACTTTAGCGGTTGCCCAAAAAGGAAACATCGAGACTTGTCAGAAGTAATATGTTTTCGTTGTAATGAAGCAGGGCAATTTGCCAGAGATTGTCCCAAGGAGAAGGAGACTTGTGATAATTAGTTGTGTCTGTGAGAAGTATAGTAGTAGTAGTGGGAACAATTTCTTTTGAAGTGTTGAGTTGAGACATGTAAAGGAAATGAAGGAGATTGTAATAATTTGAGAATCAATAAAGCTAGCAGCATTGGTACTGATTTGGATTTTATGAGTTGTTACTATATGAAGAAAGATTTTGACCATTTTCGGGGATTAGAGAAATATGGTCTATGGATGAATTTGTGCATTTCAAGGGTGGTAGTTGTTGGGGAACGCAGTAATTTCAAAAAAAATCATACGCACACGCAAGATCATGGTGATGCATAGCAACGAGAGGGGAGAGTGTTGTCTACGTACCCTCGTAGACCGATAGCGGAAGCGTTAACACAACGCGGTTGATGTAGTCGGACGTCTTCACGATCCGACCGATCAAGTACCGAACGCACGGCACCTCCGAGTTCAGCACACATTCAGCTCGATGACGTCCCTCGAACTCCGATCCAGCCGAGTGTTGAGGGAGAGTTTCGTCAGCATGACGGCGTGGTGACGATGATGATGTTCTACGGACGCAGGGCTTCGCCTAAGCACCGCTACGATATTATCGAGGTGTAATATGGTGGAGGGGGGCACCACACACGGCTAAAAGATCGTTGATCAATTGTGTGTACAGAGGTGCCCCCTGCCCCCGTATATAAAGGAGCAAGGGGGGGTTCGGCCGGCCTAGAGGAGAGGCGCGCCAGGAGGAGTCCTACTCCTACCGAGAGTAGGACTCCCCCCCTTTTCCATGTTGGACTAGGAGAGAAAGGGAGAAGAGGTGGAGGGGAGGAAGGAAGGGGGGGCGCCGCCCCCCTCTCCTTGTCCTATTCGGACTGGGGGGGAAGGGGCGAGCGGCCCTACCCTGGCCTCCTCTCCTCTCTTCCACCTAGGCCCACTAAGGCCCATTAAGTTACCGGGGGGTTCCGGTAACCTCCCGGTACTCCGAAAAAATCCCGATTTCACCCGGAACACTTCCGATGTCCAAACATAGGCTTCCAATATATCAATCTTTATGTCTCGACCATTTCGAGACTCCTCGTCATGTCCGTGATCACATCCGGGACTCCGAACAACCTTTGGTACATCAAAACATATAAACTCATAATATAACTGTCATCGTAACGTTAAGCGTGCGGACCCTACGGGTTCGAGAACTATGTAGACATGACCGAGACACCTCTCCGGTCAATAACCAATAGCGGAACCTGGATGCTCATATTGGTTCCCACATATTCTACGAAGATCTTTATCGGTCAGACCGCATAACAACATACGTTGTTCCCTTTGTCATCGGTATGTTACTTCCCCGAGATTCGATCGTCGGTATCCCGATACCTAGTTCAATCTCGTTACCGGCAAGTCTCTTTACTCGTTCCGTAATACATCATCCCGCAACTAACTCATTAGTCACAATGCTTGCAAGGCTTACAGTGATGTGTATTACTGTGTGGGCCCAGAGATACCTCTCCGACAATCGGAGTGACAAATCCTAATCTCGAAATACACCAACCCAACAAGTACCTTTGGTGACACCTGTAGAGCACCTTTATAATCACCCAGTTACGTTGTGACGTTTGGTAGCACACAAAGTGTTCCTCCGGTAAACGGGAGTTGCATAATCTCATAGTCATAGGAACATGTATAAGTCATGAAGAAAGCAATAGCAACATACTAAACGATCGAGTGCTAAGCTAACGGAATGGGTCAAGTCAATCACATCATTCTCCTAATGATGTGATCCCGTTAATCAAATAACAACTCATGTCTATGGCTAGGAAACATAACCATCTTTGATCAACGAGCTAGTCAAGTAGAGGCATACTAGTGACACTCTGTTTGTCTATGTATTCACACATGTATTATGTTTCCGGTTAATACAATTCTAGCATGAATAATAAACATTTATCATGATATAAGGAAATAAATAGTAACTTTATTATTGCCTCTAGGGCATATTTCCTTCAGTCTCCCACTTGCACTAGAGACAATAATCTAGATTACAGAGTAATGATTCTTACACCCATGGAGTCTTGGTGCTGATCATGTTTTGCTCGTGGAAGAGGCTTAGTCAACGGGTCTGCAACATTCAGATCCGTATGTATCTTGCAAATTTCTATGTCTCCCACCTGGACTAAATCCCGGATGGAATTGAAGCGTCTTTTGATGTGCTTGGTTCTCTTGTGAAATCTGGATTCCTTTGCTAAGGCAATTGCACCAGTATTGTCACAAAAGATTTTCATTGGTCCCGATGCACTAGGTATGACACCTAGATCGGATATGAACTCCTTCATCCAGACTCCTTCATTTGCTGCTTCCTAAGAAGCTATGTACTCCGCTTCACACGTAGATCCCGCCATGACACTTTGTTTAGAACTGCACCAACTGACAGCTCCACCGTTCAATGTAAACACGTATCCGGTTTGCGATTTAGAATCGTCCGGATCAGTGTCAAAGCTTGTATCAACGTAACCATTTACGATGAGCTCTTTGTCACCTCCATAAACGAGAAACATATCCTTAGTCCTTTTCAGGTATTTCAGGATGTTCTTGACCGCTGTCCAGTGATCCACTCCTGGATTACTTTGGTACCTCCCTGCTAAACTTATAGCAAGGCACACATCAGGTCTGGTACACAGCATTGCATACATGATAGAGCCTATGGCTGAAGCATAGGGAACATCTTTCATCTTCTCTCTATCTTCTGCAGTGGTCGGGCATTGAGTCTTACTCAATCTCACACCTTGTAGTAATGGCAAGAACCCTTTCTTTGCTTGATCCATTTTGAACTTCTTCAAAACTTTGTCAAGGTATGTGCTTTGTGAAAGTCCAATTAAGCGTCTTGATCTATCTCTATAGATCATGATGCCCAATATATATGCAGCTTCACCGAGGTCTTTCATTGAAAAACTCTTATTCAAGTATCCCTTTATGCTATCCAGAAATTCTATATCATTTCCAATTAGCAATATGTCATCCACATATAATATCAGAAATGCTACTGAGCTCCCACTCACTTTCTTGTAAATACAGGCTTCTCCAAAAGTCTGTATAAAACCAAATGCTTTGATCACACTATCAAAGTGTTTATTCCAACTCCGAGAGGCTTGCACCAGTCCATAAATGGATCGCTGGAGCTTGCACACTTTGTTAGCTCCCTTTGGATCGACAAAACCTTCCGGTTGCATCATATACAACTCTTCTTCCAGAAATCCATTCAGGAATGCAGTTTTGACATCCATTTGCCAAATTTCATAATCATAAAATGCGGCAATTGCTAACATGATTCGGACAGACTTAAGCATCGCTACGGGTGAGAAGGTCTCATCGTAGTCAATCCCTTGAACTTGTCGAAAACCTTTCGCAACAAGTCAAGCTTTATAGACAGTAACATTACCGTCAATGTCAGTCTTCTTCTTGAAGATCCATTTATTTTCAATGGCTTGCCAATCATCGGGCAAGTCAACCAAAGTCCATACTTTGTTCTCATACATGGATCTCATCTCGGATTTCATGGCCTCAAGCCATTTTGCGGAATCTGGGCTCACCATCGCTTCTTCATAGTTCGTAGGTTCGTCATGGTCTAGTAACATAACCTCCAGAACAGGATTACCGTACCACTCTGGTGCGGATCTTAATCTGGTTGACCTACGATGTTCAGTAATAACTTGATCTGAAGTTTCATGATCATTATCATTAACTTCCTCACTAATTGGTGTAGGTGTCGCAGAAACTGATTTCTGTGATGATCTACTTTCCAATAAAGGAGCAGGTACAGTTACCTCATCAAGTTCTACTTTCCTCCCACTCACTTCTTTCGAGAGAAACTCCTTCTCTAGAAAGGATCCATTCTTAGCAACGAATGTCTTGCCTTCGGATCTGTGATAGAAGGTGTACCCAACAGTCTCCTTTGGGTATCCTATGAAGACACATTTCTCCGATTTAGGTTCGAGCTTATCAGGTTGAAGTTTCTTCACATAAGCCTCGCAACCCCAAACTTTAAGATATGACAACTTTGGTTTCTTGCCAAACCATAGTTCATAAGGTGTCGTTTCAACGGATTTTGGTGGTGCCCTATTTAGAGTGAATGCAGCCGTCTCTAAAGCATAACCCCAAAACGATAGCGGTAAATCAGTAAGAGACATCATAGATCGCACCATATCTAGTAAAGTACGATTACGACGTTCGGACACACCATTACGTTGTGGTGTTCCGGGTGGTGTGAGTTGCGAAACTATTCCGCATTGTTTCAAATGTAGGCCAAACTCGTAACTCAAATATTCTCCTCCACGATCTGATCGTAGGAACTTTATTCTTTTGTTACGATGATTTTCAACTTCGCTCTGAAATTATTTGAACTTTTCAAATGTTTCAGACTTATGTTTCATTAAGTAGATATACCCATATCTGCTCAAATCATCTGTGAAGGTGAGAAAATAACGATATCCGCCACGAGCCTCAATATTCATCGGACCACATACATCTGTATGTATGATTTCCAACAAATTAGTTGCTCTCTCCATAGTACCGGAGAACGGTGTTTTAGTCATCTTGCCCATGAGACACGGTTCGCAAGTACCAAGTGATTCATAATCAAGTGAGTCCAAAAGTCCATTATTATGTAGTTTATTCATGCGCTTTACACCGATATGACCTAAACGGCAGTGCCACAAATAAGTTGCACTATCATTATCAACTCTGCATCTTTTGGCTTCGACATTATGAATATGTGTGTCACTACTACCGAGATTCATTAAAAATAGACCACTATTCAAGGGTGCATGACCATAAAAGATATTACTCATATAAATAGAACAACCATTATTCTCTGATTTAAATGAATAATCGTCTCGCATCAAACAAGATCCAGATATAATGTTCATGCTCAACGCTGGCACCAAATAACAATTATTTAGGTCTAATACTAATCCCGAAGGTAGATGTAGAGGTAGCGTGCCGACGGCGATCACATACTCTTTGGAACCATTTCCCACGCGCATCGTCACCTCATCCTTAACCAATCTTCGCTTAATCCGTAGCCCCTGTTTCGAGTTGCAAATATTAGCAACAGAACCAGTATCAAATACCCAGGTGCTACTGCGAGCATTAGTAAGGTACACATCAATAACATGTATATCACATATACCTTTGTTCACCTTGCCATCCTTCTTATCCGCCAAATACTTGGGGCAGTTCCGCTTCCAGTGACCAGTCTGCTTGCAGTAGAAGCACTCAGTCTCAGGCTTTGGTCTAGACTTGGGTTTCTTCTCCTGAACAGCAACTTGCTTGCTGTTCTTCTTGAAGTTCCCCTTCTTCTTCCCTTTCCCCTTTTTCTTGAAACTAGTGGTCTTATTGACCATCAACACTTGATGCTCCTTTTTGATTTCTACCTCCGCTGCCTTTAGTATTGCGAAGAGCTCGGGAATTGTCTTATTCATCCCTTGCATGTTATAGTTCATCACGAAGCTCTTGTAGCTTGGTGGCAGTGATTGAAGAATTCTGTCAATGACGCTATCATCCGGAAGATTAACTCCCAGTTGAATCAAGTGATTATTATACCCAGACATTTTGAGTATATGCTCACTGACAGAACTATTCTCTTCCATCTTGAAGCTGTAGAACTTATTGGAGACTTCATATCTCTCAATCCGGGCATTTGCTTGAAATATTAACTTCAACTCCTGGAACATCTCATATGCTCCATGACGTTCAAAACATCGTTGAAGACCCGGTTCTAAGCCGTAAAGCATGGCACACTGAACTATCGAGTAGTCATCAGCTTTGCTCTGCCAGATGTTCATAACTTCTGGTGTTGCTCTTGTAGAAGGCCTGGCACCTAGCGGTGCTTCCAGGACGTAATTCTTCTGTGCAGCAATGAGGATAATCCTCAAGTTACGGACCCAATCTGTGTAATTGCTACCATCATCTTTCAACTTTGCTTTCTCAAGGAACGCATTAAAATTCAACGGAACAACAACACGGGCCATCTATCTACAATTAACATAGACAAGCAAGATACTATCAGGTACTAAGTTCATGATAAATTTAAGTTCTATTAATCATATTACTTGAGAACTCCCACTTAGATAGACATCTCTCTAATCATCTAAGTGATTACGTGATCCAAATCAACTAAACCATAACCGATCATCACGTGAAATGGAGTAGTTTTCAATGGTGAACATCACTATGTTGATCATATCTACTATATGATTCACGCTCGACCTTTCGGTCTCCGCGTTCCGAGGCCATATCTGCATATGCTAGGCTCGTCAAGTTTAACCTGAGTATTCCGCGTGTGCAACTGTTTTGCACCCGTTGTATTTGAACGTATAGCCTATCACACCCGATCATCACGTGGTGTCTCAGCACGAAGAACTTTCGCAACGGTGCATACTCAGGGAGAACACTTTTATCTTGAAATTTTAGTGAGAGATCATCTTATAATGCTACCGTCAATCAAAGAAAGATAAGATGCATAAAAGATAAACATCACATGCAATCAATATAAGTGATATGATATGGCCATCATCATCTTGTGCTTGTGATCTCCATCTCCGAAGCACCGTCATGATCACCATCGTCACCGGCGCGACACCTTGATCTCCATCGTAGCATCATTGTCGTCTCGCCAACTATTGCTTTTACGACTATCGCTACCGCTTAGTGATAAAGTAAAACAATTACATGGCGATTGCATTGCATACAATAAAGCGACAACCATATGGCTCCTGCCAGTTGCCGATAACTCGGTTACAAAACATGATCATCTCATACAATAAAATATAGCATCATGTCTTGACCATATCACATCACAACATGCCCTGCAAAAACAAGTTAGACGTCCTCTACTTTGTTGTTGCAAGTTTTACGTGGCTGCTACGGGCTTAAAAAGAACCGTTCTTACCTACGCATCAAAACCACAACGATAGTTTGTCAAGTTGGTGCTGTTTTAACCTTCGCAAGGACCGGGCGTAGCCACACTCGGTTCAACTAAAGTGAGTGAGATAGACACCCGCCAGTCACCTTTAAGCAACGAGTGCTCGCAACGGTGAAACCAGTCTCGCGTAAGCATACGCGTAATGTCGGTCTGGGCCGCTTCATCTCACAATACCGCTGAACCAAAATATGACATGCTGGTAAGCAGTATGACTTATATCGCCCACAACTCACTTGTGTTCTACTCGTGCATATAACATCAACGCATAAAACCTGGCTCTGATACCACTGTTGGGGAACGTAGTAATTTTAAAAAAATTCGTACGCACACGCAAGATCATGGTGATGCATAGCAATGAGAGGGGAGAGTGTTGTCTACGTACCCTCATAGACCGATAGCGGAAGCGTTAACACAACGCGGTTGATGTAGTCGTACGTCTTCACGATCCGACCGATCATGTACCGAACGCACGGCACCTCCGAGTTCAGCACACGTTCAGCCCGATGACGTCCCTCGAACTCCGATCCAGCCGAGTGTTGAGGGAGAGTTTCGTCAGCGCGACGGCGTGGTGACGATGATGATGTTCTACCGACGCAGGGCTTCGCCTAAGCACCGCTACGATATTACCGAGGTGTAATATGGTGGAGGGGGGCACCGCACATGGCTAAAAGATCATTAATCAATTGTGTGTATAGAGGTGCCCCCCTGCCCCCGTATATAAAGGAGCGAGGGGGGGTTCGGCCGGCCTAGAGGAGAGGCGCGCCTGGAGGAGTCCTACTCCTACCGGGAGTAGGACTCCCCCCTTTTCCATGTTGGACTAGGAGAGAAAGGGGGAAGAGGTGGAGGGGAGGAAGGAAGGGGGGCGCCGCCCCCCTCTCCTTGTCCTATTCGGACTGGGGGGATGGGGCGCGCGGCCCTGCCCTGGCCTCCTCTCCTCTCTTCCACCTAGGCCCACTAAGGCCCATTAAGTTACCGGGGGTTCCGGTAACCTCGTCTGTCGATTTCACCCAGAACACTTTCGATGTCCAAACATAGGCTTCCAATATATCAATCTTTATGTCTCGACCATTTCGAGACTCCTCGTCATGTCCGTGATCACATCCGGGACTCCGAACAACCTTCGGTACATCAAAACATATAAACTCATAATATAACTGTCATCGTAACGTTAAGCGTGCGGACCCTACGGGTTCGAGAACTATGTAGACATGACCGAGACACCTCTCCGGTCAATAACCAATAGCGGAACCTGGATGCTCATATTGGTTCCCACATATTCTACGAAGATCTTTATCGGTCAGACCGCATAACAACATACATTGTTCCCTTTGTCATCGGTATGTTACTGCCCGAGATTCGATCGTCGGTATCTCGATACCTAGTTCAATCTCATTACCGGCAAGTCTCTTTACTCGTTCGGTAATACATCATCCCGCAACTAACTCATTAGTCACAATGCTTGCAAGGCTTATAGTGATGTGTATTACTGAGTGGGCCCAGAGATACCTCTCCGACAATCGGAGTGACAAATCCTAATCTCGAAATACGCCAACCCAACAAGTACCTTTGGGGACACCTGTAGAGCACCTTTATAATCACCCAGTTACGTTGTGACGTTTGGTAGCACACAAAGTGTTCCTCCGGTAAACGGGAGTTGCATAATCTCATAGTCATAGGAACATGTATAAGTCATGAAGAAAGCAATAGCAACATACTAAACGATCGAGTGCTAAGCTAACGGAATGGGTCAAGTCAATCACATCATTCTCCTAATGATGTGATCCCGTTAATCAAATAACAACTGATGTCTATGGCTAGGAAACATAACCATCTTTGATCAACGAGCTAGTCAAGTAGAGGCATACTAGTGACACTCTGTTTGTCTATGTATTCACACATGTATTATGTTTCCGGTTAATACAATTCTAGCATGAATAATAAACATTTATCATGATATAAGGAAATAAATAATAACTTTATTATTGCCTCTAGGGCATATTTCCTTCAGTAGTACCCTGTGAGGACACTCGACCCCTGGAAAAGATAATGATGTTCCCTGAGTGGACTTCGGACAAAATAAGTATGAGTTTTGTCTCGATATGTGGGATACCCCAAGGATATGAAGGGATGAAGTACTATTGGATATAGAGGAGGTATAATGTGGGTAATATGGAGCAATTGTAACTCCATGATGAGCCTGAGTAATCCAGTCTCAGTTTGGTACAAATAGAAGGAAGGGAGACAGTAAAATTGGATGGAATTAAGAATGCTAGGAAGCTGGATGTGGGAAAAATGATCAGTTGCCCCGATGATGAGTTCAAGGTTTACAAGTGATGAGATGGGCCATAACCCATAGGCCCTAGGACCTGCCAAGAAGCAAGCACACTCTTGCTGAAGGAAAAACCCTGGAAGAAGTTATGCCTTTATCGACAGACGATCTTATAGGAGTAACGCAAAACCTGAGGGATGTGAAGAAACGATAGATGTTTGTTCAGCTTGCAGAACCCATGGATTCTTCCGAACTTAGTTCGTCGACAAGAGAAATTCTACAATGCTTGTGAGGATGACTGCTACCTCTTGAGCTTGCGTTGGTTTTTCCCTTGAAGAGGAAAGGGTGATGCAACAAAGTAGCATAAGTATTTCCCTCAGTTTTTGAGAACCAAGGTATCAATCCAGTGGGAGACTACACACAAGTCGCCTCGTACCTACACAAACAAATAAGAACCTTGCAACCAACACAATAAAGGGGTTGTCAATCCCTTCATGGCCACTTGCAAACGTGAGATCTGATAGAGATAATAAGATAAATGTTTTTGGTATTTTCATGATATAGATTGAAAGTAAAGATTGCAAAGTAAAAATAGATTGGAAACTTATATGATGGAAAATAGACCCGGGGGCCATAGGTTTCACTAGTGCCTTCTCTCAAGATAGCATAAGTATTACGGTGGGTGAACAAATTACTGTCAAGCAATTGATAGAAAAGTGCATAGTCATGAGAATATCTAGGCATGATCATGTATATAGGCATCACGTCCTCGACAAGTAGACCGAAATGATTCTGCATCTACTACTATTACTCCACACATCAACCGCTATCCAGCATGCATCTAGAGTATTAAGTTCATAAGAACAGAGTAACACGTTAGGCAAGATGACATGATGTAGAGGGATAAACTCAAGCAATATGTTATAAACCCCATCTTTTTATCCTCGATGGCAACAATACAATACGTGCCTTGCTGCCCCTGCTGTCACTGGGAAAGGACACCGCAAGATTGAACCCAAAGCTAAGCACTTCTCCCATTAGAAGAAAGATTAATCTAGTAGGCCAAACCAAACTGATAATTCAAAGAGACTTGCAAAGATATGAAATCATACATAAAAGAATTCAGAGAAGATTCCAATATTGTTCATAGATAATCTTGATCATAAACCCACAATTCATCGGATCTCAACAAACACATCACAAAAAGAATTACATCGAATAGATCTCCAAGAAGATCGAGGAGAACTTTGTATTGAGATCCAAAGAGAGAGAAGAAGCCATCTAGCTAATAATTATGGACCTGAAAGTCTGTGCTAAACTACTCACACATCATCGGAGAGGCTATGGTGTTGATGTAGAAGCCCTCCGTGATCGATTCCCCCATCGGCGGAGTGCCGGAAAAGGCCCCAAGATGGGATCTCACGGGTACAGAAGGTTGCGGCCGTGGAAATAGGGTTTCGTGGTGCTCCTGGATGTTTTCGGGGTATATGGGTATATATAGGAGGAAGAAGTAGGTCGGTGGAGCTGCGAGGGGCCGACGAGGGTGGGGGCGCGCCCAGGGGGGCAGGCGCGCCTCCCTGCCTCGTGGCCTCCTTGCTTCTTTCTTGACGTCCACTCCAAGTCTCCTGGATCACGTTTGTTCCAAAAATCACTATCCCGAAGGTTTCATTCCGTTTGGATTCTATTTGATATTCCTTTTCTGCGAAACACTGAAATAGGCAAAAAATAGCAATTTGCACTGGGCCTTCGGTTAATAGGTTAGTCCCAAAAATAATATAAAAGTGTCTAATAAAGCCTATTAAACATCCAAAATAGATAATATAATAGCATGGAACAATCAAAAATTATAGATACATTGGAGATGTATCAAGCATCCCCAAGCTTAATTCCTGCTCGTCCTTGAGTAGGTAAATGATAAAAACAGAATTTTTTATGTGGAATGCTACCTAACATAATTTTCTAAGTAATTCTCTTTATTGTGGCATGAATGTTCAGATCCAAGAGATTCAAGATAAAAGTTTAATATTGACATGAAAATAGTAATACTTCAAGCATACTATCTAAGCAATTATGCCTTCTCAAAATATCATGGCCAAAGAAAGTTCATCCCTACAAAATCATATAGTTTGGTCATGCTCCATTTTTGTCACACAAGAATGCTCTCATCATGCACAACTCCGATGACAAGACAAGCAATTGTTTCATACTTTAGTAATCTCAAACTTTTTTCAACTTTCACGCAATACATGAGCGTGAGCCATGGATATAGCACTATGGGTGGAATAGAGTATGATGGGGGTTATGTGGAGAAGACAAAAAAGGAGAAAGTCTCACATTGATGTGGCTAATCAACGGGCTAGGGAGATGCCCTTCAATTAATGTCAATGCAAGGAGTAGGGATTGCCATGCAACGGATGCACTAGAGCTATAAATATATGCAAGCTCAACGAAAGAAACAAAGTGTGTGTGCATCCAACTTGCTTGCTCATGAAGACCTAGGGCATTTGAGGAAGCCCATTGTTGGAATATACAAGCCAAGTTCTATAATGAAAAATTCCCACTAGTATATGAAAGTGACAAAGCAAGAGACTCTCTATCATAAAGATCATGGTGCTACTTTGAAGCACAAGTGTGAAAAAAAAGGATAGTAGCATTGTCCCTTTTTTTATTTTTTTCTTCTTTTCTTTTTTTGGGCCTTTCTCTTTTTTTTATTTGGCCTTTCTTCTCCTTTTTTTATTTGGGACAATGCTCTATTAATGATGATCATCACACTTCTATTTATTTACAACTCAATGATTACAACTCGATACTAGAACAAAATATGACTCTATCTAAATGCCTCCGGCGGTGTACCGGGATGGGCAATGAATCAAGAGTGACATGTATGATAAATTATGCATGGTGGCTTTGCCACAAATACGATGTAAACTACATGATCATGCAAGGCAATATGGCAATGATGAAGCGTGTCATAATAAATGAACCAGTGGAAAGTTGCATGGCAATATATCTCGGAATGCCTATGGAAATGCCATAATAGGTAGGTATGGTGGTTGTTTTGAGGAAGATATAAGGAGGTTTATGTGTGATAGAGCGTATCATATCACGGGGTTTGGATGCACCGGCGAAGTTTGCACCAACTCTCAAGGTGAGAAAGGGCAATGCACGGTACCAAAGAGGCTAGGAATGATGGAAAGGCGAGACTGCGTATAATCCATGGACTCAACATTAGTCATAAAAACTCACATACTTATTGCAAAAATCTACAAGTCATCAAAAACCAAGCATTACGGGCATGCTCCTAGGGGGATAGATTGGTAGGAAAAGACCATCGCACGTCCCCGACCGCCACTCATAAGGATGACAATCAAAGAACACCTCATGCCTCAAATTTGTCACACAACGTTTACCATACGTGCATGCTACGGGACTTGCAAACTTCAGCACAAGTATTTCTCAAATTCACAACTACTCAACGAGCACGACTCTAATATTACCATGTTCATATCTCAAAACAATCATCAAGTATCAAACTTCTCATAGTATTCAATGCACTTTTTATGAAAGTTTTTATTATACCCACCTTGGATGCCTATCATATTAGGACTAATTTTGTAGCCAAAGTAAATTATCATGCTGTTCTAAAGGACTCTCAAAATGATATAAGTGAAGCATGAGAGATCAATAATTTCTATAAAATAAAACCACCACTGTGCTCTAAAATATATAAGTGAAGCACTAGAGCAAAATTATCTAGCTCAAAAGATATAAGTGAGGCACATAGAGTATTATAATAAATTCTGATTCATGTCTGTATCTCCCAAAAGGTGTGTACAGCAAGGATGATTGTGGTAAACTAAAAAGTAAAGACTCAAATCATACAATATGCTCCAAGCAAAACACATATCATGTGGTGAATAAAAATATAGCCTCAAGTAAAGTTAACGATAGACGAAGACGAAAGAGGGGATGCCTTCCGGGGCATCCCCAAGCTTAGGCTTTTGGTTGTCCTTGAAATTTACCTTGGGGTGCCTTGGGAATCCCCAAGATTAGGCTCTTTCCACTCCGTATTCCATAATCCATCAAATCTTTACCCAAAACTTGAAAACTTCACAACACAAAACTTAGCAGAAAAATCTCATGAGCTCTGTTAGGGAAAGAAAACAAACCACCACTTAAAGGTACTGTAATGAACTCATTCTTTATTTATATTAGTGTTAAACCTACTGTATTCCAACTTCTCTATGGTTTATACCCTCCGATACTAGCCATAGATTCATCAAAATAAGCAAACAACACACAAAAACAGAATCATCCAAAAATGGAACAGTCTGTAGTAATCTGTATCAAATGTATACTTCTGGAACTCCAAAAATTCTGACCTAAATTGCTGGACGTGAGTAATTTGTCTATTAATCATCTTCAAAAAGAATAAACCTAAAATCACTCTCCAGTAAAAAATGGCAGCTAATCTCGTGAGCGCTAAATTTTATGTTTTTTACAGCAAGATCATAAAGACATCACCCAAGTCTTCCCAAAGGTTCTACTTGGCACAAACACTAACTAAAACATGAAAACACATCTAAACAGAGGCTAGATGAATTATTTATTACTAAACAGAACCAAAAAGCAAGAAACAAAAATAAAATTGGGTTTCCTCCCAACAAGCGCTATCGTTTAACGCCCCTAGCTAGGCAAAAAGGCAAGGATAGATCTAGCTATTACCATCTTTGGTATGCAATCCATAAGTGGCTCTCATAATAGATTCATTAGGTAATTTTATTTTCTTTCTAGGAATGTGTTCCATGCCTTTCCTTAACGGAAATTGGAATCTAATATTTCCTTCTTTCATATCAATAATTGCACCAATCGTTCTAAGGAAAGGTCTACCAAGAATAATAGGACATGTAGGATTGCAATCTATATCAAGAAAAATGAAGTCTATGGGCACATAATTCCTATTTGGAACAATAAGAACATCATTAATTCTCCCCATAGGTTTCTTAATGGTGGAATCCACAAGGTGCAAATTTAAAGAACAATCATCAAATTCACGGAAACCTAATACATAACACAAAGTTTTTGGAATCGTGGAAACACTAGCACCCAAATCACATAAAGCATAGCATTCATGATATTTAATTTTAATTTTAATAGTAGTTTCCCACTCATCATAAAGATTTCTATTGATAAAAACTTCTAATTCAAGCTTTTCTTCATAAGATTGCATTAAAGCATCAACGATATGTTTGGTAAAAGCTTTATTTTGACTATAAGCATGAGGAGAATTTAACACGGATTGCAACAAGGAAATACAATCTATTAAATAACAATTATCATAATTAAATTCCTTGAAATCCAAAATAGTGGGTTCATTGCTATGTAAAGTTTTGACCTCTTCAATCTCACTTTTACCAATTTTTGCATCAAGATCTGAAAACTTTGAATCATTGGGACGCCTTTCAACAAAAGTTGACTCATCTCCAGTCCCATAATTTTCAAGATTCATATTGCAAAACAATTATTTAATAGGGGACACATCAATCACTTTTAGATCTTCATCCCTATTATCATGAAAACTAGAAGAACATGCTTTTACAAAGCAATCTTTCTTAGCACGCATCCTAGCGGTTCTTTCTGTGCACTCATCAATGGAAATTCTCATGGACTTGAGAGACTCATTGATATCATGCTTAGGAGGGATAGATCTAAGTTTCAAAGAATCAACATCAAGAGAAATTCTATCCAGGTTCCTAGCCAACTCATCAATGTTAGGCAATTTTTCTTCAAGCACAGCATTGAAATTCTTTTGAGAAATCATAAATTCTTTAACACTAGTCTCAAAATCAGAGGGCATCTTATTAAAATTTCCATAAGAGTTTTTGTAGGAATTACCATAATTATTAGAGGAATTACTAGGATAGGGCCTAGGATTAAAGTTTCCTCTATAAGTGTAGTTACCAACATTGTTCCTACCAACAAAATTCACATCCATAGATTCATTATTATTCTCAATCAAAGTAGACAAAGGCATATCATTAGGATCAATAGGAGCACTCTTATTAGCAAACAACTTCATAAGTTCATCCATCTTTCCACTCAAAACATTAATCTCTTCTTTCGCATGAACCTTTTTACTAGTAGATCTTTCGGTGTGCCATTCAGAATAATTAACCATAATATTATCTAGGGGTTTAGTAGCTTCTCCTAAAGTGATTTCCATAAAAGTGCCTCCCGCGGCCGAATCTAAAAGATTTCTAGAAGCAAAATTCAATCCGGCATAAATTTTTTGTATAATCATCCATAAATTTAAACCATGTGTAGGGCAATTACATATCATCAATTTTATCCTCTCCCAAGATTGTGCAACATGCTCATGATCAAGTTGCTTAAAATTCATAATATCGTTTCTAAGAGAGATTATCTTAGCGGCAGGAAAATACTTAGAGATAAAAGCATCTTTGCACTTATTCCAAGAATCAATACTATTTTCAGGCAAAGACGAAAACTAAGTTTTAGCACGATCTCTAAGCGAAACGGAAATAGATTCAATTTAACAATATCATTATCCACATCTTTCTTCTTTTGCATATCATACAAATCAACGAAGTTGTTTAGATGTGTAGCAGCATCTTCACTAGGAAGGCCAGAGAAATGATCTTTCATGACAAGATTCAGCAAGGCAGCATTAATTTCACAAGTTTCAGTATCGGTAAGAGGAGCAATCGGAGTGCTAAGAAAATCATTGTTGTTGGTATTGGAAAAGTCACACAATTTAGTATTATCTTGAGCCATAATGACAAACGATCCATCACACAAGCACACAAGAAGCAAGCGAAAAGAGATGAATGGAGAAAGAGGGCGAATAAAATGGCAAGGGTGAAGTGGGGGAGAGGAAAACGAGAGGCAAATGGCAAATAATGTAATGCGAGGGATAAGAGTTGTGATGGGTATGTCTTGACTTGGCGTAGATCTCCTTGGCAACGGTGCCAGAAATCCTTCTTGCGACCTCTTGAGCTTGCATTGGTTTTTCCCTTGAAGAGGAAAGGGTGATGCAGCAAAGTAGCGTAAGTATTTCCCTCAGTTTTTGAGAACCAAGGTATCAATCCAGTAGGAGACTACACACAAGTCACCTCGTACCTACACAAACAAATAAGAACCTTTCAACCAACGCGATAAAGGGGTTGTCAATCCCTTCACGGCCACTTGCAAAAGTGAGATCTGATAGAGATAATAAGATAAATATTTTTGGTACTTTTATGGAAAGATTGAAAGTAAAGATTGCAAAGTAAAAATAGATTGGAAACTTATATGATGAAAAATAGACCCGGGGGCCATAGGTTTCACTAGTGGCTTCTCTCAAGATAGAATAAGTATTATGATGGGTCAAAAAATTACTGTCGAGCAATTGATAGGAAAGTGCATAGTTATGAGAATATCTAGGCATGATCATGTATATAGGCATCACGTCCGCGACAAGTAGACCAAAACGATTCTGCATCTACTACTATTACTCCACACATCAACCGCTATCCAGCATGCATCTATAGTATTAAGTTCATGAGAAAAGAGTAACACATTGGGCAAGATGACATGATGTAGAGGGATAAACTCAAGCAATATGATATAAACCCCATCTTTTTATCCTCGATGCCAACAATACAATATGTGCCTTGTTGCCCCTGCTGTCACTTGGAAAGGACACCGCAAGATTGAACCCAAAGCTAAGCACTTCTCTCATTGCAAGAAAGATTAATCTAGTAGGCCAAACCAAACTGATAATTCGAAGAGACTTGCAAAGATAACAAATCATACATAAAAGAATTCAAAGGAGATTCAAATATTGTTCATAGATAATCTTGATCATAAACCCACAATTCATCGGATCTCGACAAACACACCGCAAAAAGAATTACATCGAATAGATATCCAAGAAGATCGAGGAGAACTTTGTATTGAGATCCAAAGAGAGAGAAGAAGACATCTAGCTAATAACTATGGACCTGAAGGTGTGTGGTAAACTACTCACACATCATCGGAGAGGCTATGGTGTTGATGTAGAAGCCCTCCGTGACAGATTCCCCCTCCGGCGGAGTGCCGGAAAAGGCCCCAAGATGGGATCTCACGGGTAGAGAAGGTTGCGGCGGTGGAAATAGGGTTTCTTGGTGCTCCTGGATGTTTTTGGGGTATATGGGTACATATAGGAGGAAGAAGTAGGTCGGTGGAGCTGCGACGGGCCCACGAGGGTGGGGGGCGCGCCCAGGGGGGCAGGCACGCCTCCCTGCCTCGTGGCCTCCTCGCTTCTTTCTTGACGTCCACTCCAAGTATCCTGGATCACGTTTGTTCCATAAATCACTCTCCCAAAGGTTCCATAAATCACTCTGCAAAACACTGAAATAGGCAAAAAAACAGCAATTTGCACAGGGACTTCGGTTAATAGGTTAGTCCCAAAAATAATATAAAAGTGTATAATAAAGCCCATTAAAGATCCAAAACAGATAATATAATAGCATGGAACAATAAAAAATTATAGATACGTTGGAGACGTATCAATGACCGAGTGTTCGAATACGAGATTCGCTAAACCATATACAAGGTAATGATTTGGGTGCAGGATGGATTGATCACCATACCGACTTACTGTTATTATTCGCCTTGCTATATGAGATGGTAAATCTGAGTGACTTACCCATAGCAGAGCGATGACGATCAAAACCTTGTTTAAACCTTAGAAATGGTATGAAATTTTTTCCCCTTGTACAAGGCAGTTGTTGACAATCGTAGGTCATACGGTAAGAATGAAGCCCAAACCCGTTTCCTACAGGAGAAACCATAAATTGATGACCACCATGAGATATCAATAGTTGTTTAGTATTGGCGCCATACCTGTCAACTAAGAAGGCCCAGTCACAGAAGAACCAAGATGAAATGGACACAAGAATTGAGGAAAAAGGTTATGCCACTATCGGAAGAGCCAGAGTAGGAATTGTTCCCAAGAATCTGAGAAGACCGGCCCTGTCAAGAATAAGGATGGAGTATATGAGTATTGATGGGACTGTAACGATGTTTCTAAGGGGGTAGCACCCCAGACCCCCTGAGACGGTCGATGGATTTTGAGAAGGCCCCAAACCTAACCTATTTCTTTCTAGCCTCTCCAAATATCGAGGGCGAGATTCATTTTAAGGGTGGTAGGTTTGTAACATCCCAAAATTCTAAATTTTGGAATGTTATATTAAATAAATTGTTTTGATTGATTGTTTGATTGTGGTGTGGTTGCTTGTGTGAAATTGAGTGAAATTTGAAACTTTTTGAAAGTTAAATGAGAGGGAATAAAAGGACTTTCCCAAACTTTCATTTTGCATTTATAATCTCAATGATTTTTTTAAAATACAAAACCCAAGAGAGAAGATGATATGACTTCTTCCATTTAATTAAATGAAAAAGGGTTTTGAAAATATTTGAATTTCATTTGGAAATATTTTAAATTCAGAAACTTTAAGCAGCTCAATGATTTTCACGAGAGAAGATAAAATGACTTCTTCAAAACCTATGAAATATGAGTTGGAAGTTTCAAAGAATTAAATTTAAAATACTTTTAGAAATTATTTTTCAATTTGGAGTTATTTGGGTTTTATTCAAATTATTTTTATCCAAAAATAAAATATATGGAAAATAGGGTAAAACGATTCCCTACATCAGAAAATTGGAGAGAACTAATTTTGAAACCATTTTGGTATTTTTAAAATAATTTTTAATGGGTTTTACTGCAATAGTAGCACTCTTTGCTTTATTTAAAATTTTGTGGATTTTAATTGACACTAGAAAAATGTTCATGTTGTTGGAAATCTTTTTTCTGAAAATTTTGATATATAATATGCCTATATTATTTTTTATTTTTTATGGTTTATTCTATTTTTGGTTGTCTGTAAACAAAATTAAAAAAATTCCTTCCTCCGACTGGGCCAGCCTAGCTAGCCAGCCAGGCCCAGCCCAGCCACGTCGTCACCGACCTCCCGCGGGAGACCGAGCCCCGTACGACGCCGGCCACCGCCGTGCAGCCGCCGGATTCCGCCCCCTCGAGGCCGCCCTTGCTCCTTTAAATACCGGACCCCCAAGGCACGTTTACCCACGTCACCAGCCCCTCTCTCCCCTCAGAGCTGCCACAGCCGCCCTTTGCGCCGCGGCCGCCTGCTGCCATCGCCACTGCTCACCGCCGCACTTCGACGCCCCGCCGCCGCTGATGCATCTCGCCACCGCTCCCGATGCCGTTGCCCCACGTCGCTGCTGCAGGCCGCGCCACTCGCCGGAGCCGCCGCTGCCGCATCGCCGGAGCCGCCGTGCCGCTGATCCGGTCCGCCGCCGCCGGTTTTCTTTGGTAAACCGGTATAAACCGCAAACCAGCCCCGGTTTACTTTTATTCATTTTTGGTTCTTATTGTTAGATCGTTTTTATTACGTTTAGTTATATAACAAACGCTCACTAGTTTAGGTTTGTAAGGAATGGTTTTCGCTAGGTTAATCTTTGTAGCGAACGTTCGTTCGGTAGAGTTTTTCTTTTTCTTTCGAGTTTTCGGCCAGGGACCCATCCATGAATATTTTATTTACAGATTAGCCCCTGGTTTTCAAACGACTACAACTTCTTGCTCGTTTATCCAAATCCAACGAAACCAATGCCCACTTCTTCGTTTTATCTCATCTATCCAGATAATCATCTTGAACATGTTTTTGAAAGTTTAAAATTTGATTTCAAACAAATTTGAATTCAAACTTATATTGTTCATAACTCGAGTTTTATAACTCCGACTTAGTTGATTCTTTTTGCTAACCGAAGCTCTTGACCTAAACTTTCGGATAAGGCTAAGTTCACCCTATTTTGGTACTGTTGGAAATTGTTTTCTATTGCAAGAGTTATTTGATTGTTTTCGAAGTTTTTCGAGATCTTTTCTTTGATTCTTTTGCATGAGTGCTTATGTATGCAATTGCTTGCTTAAGATAGATTGAACGGAGTGTGATGAATAGAACCACCAGGAGTTATGAGTGCGAATGATCTACATCAACAGTAAAAGGCAAGTTCACACTTTGATCATATCCCTTTCATACCCAGTTTCTATGCATTAGTTTCACCCTCAAACATTGCATGGTTAGGAATTGATAACATGTGGGTACTGGGAAGTAGTTGATGAGGTAGGAACCTATTGTCCTGCACTCAAACCTTGGGAGTTACTTCTATGTTATGCTCATACTGCTCTGCTATGCTCGTAGACGTGGATTGGTTCAGTGTATTCATGACAGATGTGAGAGTTATTATTAATGGTTAACTTAAGGTGGCTACTTTAATACACATCTGGGTGGATTGGTTGGGGCACCCTGGGGATATACGAGTGGCTTGCCCGGACACCTGGGGAAATACCAGTGTTGTCCTAGGAGATCCCAGGGTACCCGTGTGATCATCCTCTGGAATGCCACCCAGGCTCGAAGGGATCATAAGATTATTCATGCTAGAAACTTCCGTGTGCAGCCACAAGCTATTATGGGCTCTAGCATAGTTGAGTATGTTGCATGACCTCTTTCAGTGGTGGGCTAGCAGATGTAGGGGGATGTAGGTGTAACTGTCCACCCAGAGTAAAGAGTTATTGTTTCTGAAAGACTGTGTCTTGGTCATCCGTTTCTCAAAAACCATGTAGTGCGAGAAATCCAATGAAGGAGATCGAGTCTTGTGGGGAAAAGTGCGCAAACCTCTGTAGAGTGTACAAACTAATCATGATTAGCCGTGTCCCCGGATATGGACATCTTGAGTATCTGGTTATTGGATTATCATGTTGATCTCATCACTATACTTAATTAATTTGTTGGTTGTTAACTTCTAATTGGGATTGAGTTGGGGATATACGTTCTCAATATTTTCAACAAACTTTGTAGTTAAAGAAAATATATTCCTTTGCAGTAGGGAAAAATTGTCTTTTCACAAAAACATTATAACCATAGAGCCTCCACCAGCCAAATATGCATGTAGTGATAGCCATTATTCAGCATTGCTCTACAGTGTGAAATTGCCAGCACATTCAATGTACTGACCTATATGGCTGCAACGTCTCATGTTGCAGGATTCTTACGACGAGTAAGTGATACGTTAGGGTTATGATTTCTACACTCAACTTTGTCGTTGGTGTTGTTGGGAATACACAACCTTGTTGTTACTTCCGCTATTTGGATTGAGGTAATAGTATTTACGTTACTTTCTACATGTGATTTACCTCTGTTATAAATCCTCGAGTATTGTGTGTGTCAGCATACCGATCCAGGGATGACACTTAAGCACAGAGACTTGATCCATTCGGGTCGGGTCGCTACAATCTGGCCAAAAGGCAACTTCACGGAAACCTCCAACTTATGGCAACAGGAGTGGTTCTATATCACTGAACCCCGCGACACCAAATGGGCAGCCGCACCTATGTTCCGATCTGGCCCTCCATTGCAGCTCACATCGTGGATAAATGAGGGGCTAGACTGGGGATCAGCTGATGAAGTACAAACGCTGCAAAGTCATATCCGAAGTATCCTCGAAAGGGACATTGGCCTTATTAACGTGATTCAAGTGATGCTAGTCCGTTGGATCCTCCCGTTCCAGCGACGGCCTCTCCGTATGTGGGAGTTCAATCTGGAAGGATCGCGTACCCTTCAGCAATTCTTTGGCACAATGCACGGAGGGATGTGGAAACTATTCTTTAAGACTCGAAAGCAGTGGTTGGACACATCAGAGGACATCGGTCTCGACTGCAACCATCCGGATACCTCGGTAAGCACCCAATTCATGACTGCAACTCGGTTGATTATCCCATAGTGATGTACTGAGAGCTCTATATTTGAACAGAGCTGGATAAAGAAGGCGGAACGAATTAGGTGTTCAGCTCCACTTCCCGAAGACTCGGTCGATCCCGTGTTGACGAGGATGCCAGTCCCGGTGCCATATCAAGTGCCAACGCAACAGGACAAGAAAAAGAGCGAAGAGGCCGAAAGTGGCCTCCACTCAACAGGTATGCCGGACACTATGTCCGGGGATACTGAAGCTCCCTCTTCGAAATACGAAGGGGAAGGAGAAGGTGATATCCATTCCCCTCATGGGAGGAAAAGGACTGCATCCGAAGACTTGGAGGTGGAAGCACCCAAGAGAGGGAAGGTATCCCTACCATATGGTTCGGGTTCCGAAGCAGATGTCGTCGCAAGGCACCTCTCTAGGGACAGGCCCCTTGACGAATCATAAGTGAACAAGGATGCTCTAGACATATCCCGTTCTTTTCGGGTTGCAGGGGTGATCATTTAAACTATATGCTTGCAGTTCGGCCCACAGTCCACCCTGACAGTCCACCTCATCAGGGAGTTATCTCCAGGGATGATGGAAAGCGAGACACCTTCTCATGCTTCCTCGCCTCTTAGGGCGGATGACTTTGAGGTTTCACCTTGGGGAATCTCCCCTGACCATCAAACGGCGTGGGGGATGATGAAAACAACGCTCGAGGGTGGTACTTCGATCATCAAGGGTCTAGGGGGTGCAGCCCCTATGGGGGCCAGCAATGAAGGCCCCGAACGATCCGGCTTATGGCCGAAGATGACTCTAGGGTCGAGCCGATGTACCCCTTTGAAGGGAATGCACACTCCCGCAGCAGCCTCCAGGAATCCGGAGGTGCCGGAGACCCTGATGAGCACATTACAAGGTGCGTCCATCTCAGAGGAACATTGTAGATTAATGGGTACGGTAGTTGAAAGGGTTCTGTCCGTGAAAAGCGGATTGAATGAAGCTTTCATGGGCCTGTTGAGATGCTTCGTGGTATGCAATGTAATAGCTTAACTATTTTTACATGCACAATGCGCCCGTGTACAGATAGTAGCCCCTGAGACTCTGGTCGGCTTCCACAGGGAGGCGATCAGAGTATCAAAAAGATATGCTCAGGAAGTAACCAAATTAATTCAAACACAGGCTGTTCCGTCCATGGGAACCGCCCAAGCCACGGAAGTTGCAGATCTAAAGCACAAACTTGAGTTAGCGGATGAGGACATCACTCTTATTAATAGGCGGCTCGACGAGGCACAAGGTATGTGTTGGGGCAGCTTGTTTATGCATGTATACTATTATAAGCACGAGGCTGAAAATCATATACTGTGATATGCATAACTGTAGATGGTGCTGCCGCGGTTGAAACCCTTCTTGCTGAACTTGCCCGGGCCAAGGAACAGGCCAGAGTGAGCGACGCGGCTGCCAAGAAGGCGGCTGCGGATTTCAAGGCCGAACATGCCACTCAACGCCAGTGCCAGGAGAGAATATCTACCATGGAGCGTGAGCTGAAGGATGCCACTAGTAGGTGCAAATCTCTCGAGGAGGATAACAAAGCCAAGGCAGCCAAACTCGACAAGGCCTTACTAGAGGCGAAAGAAGCGCGATCCGAATCTAGAGCGGCTCGGGAGGAGATCCGACAGGCTGGGGAGATAGCGGCTGGTAAGCCCTTTCTTTTACAGACTAAGTTCGGCGACCCAAAGTACGCTCCGCTTAACCAAATGTGGAGCTCTCCAGACGCGTACTTGGATCTACCGAAGAGTGTTTCCGACGCAGCGCAGTTCTTCCAAGCACAGGAAGGACGTGCTGCGGAGAGGCTTTTCTGGTCGCAATTCAACGTGGCAAGGCGTCCGGTGCTTCTGAACGAACAGATGGCCCAGTGGGCCGAGCTACACAAGATGTCCGGAGTTGCCATGAAGGACGTCGTTGTTCGGTTATGGCCAGCCGAACCCGTTCCGAGCAGCTATTTCGGTTTGGGGCAGCGGCTTGTTGATGCAGTGCCGCGTATTGACGTCGTCAAGCGGTCGATGTGCACAGAAGGTGCCCGGGTGGCCTTCTCCTGCGTCAAGATGTACTGGGCAGAGATGAAGGCCACCGATGTTGCAACCAAGGGTCCGCCTGGAGGCAAGGACCATCGCACGCTGGAGCATTATTTGGAGGACGTCCTAGAGGGCGCCCGCTTGATAGAGGGTCAGTGCTCGAAGGATATTATATTTGAATAAATGTACCGGAATTGTGAAAACAATATTATGATAAGTTAAAGCTGTGTTATATACCTTTGCCATTATTTCGTCCTGTTCGGTGGTTTCTTATAACCTGAAAGTTTGCCAGTCGTCGGCTTCGGCCCCCTCGCATATAATACGGGGGTGTTCGGAATAGCACCTGATCACTCTTAACCCAACGCCTTGGTCCGGAACGGAGGTGTCAGTGCGGCAAACTAGGCAATCGGACTATAGGGCTTTAACACCTTCACTTAGCCATAGGAGTTTTACGATGGGTCTACGATGTAGCCCCTGGTATGTACGCAGTTATCCGAATACTGTTGCGTTACATAAGTGACCAGAAAAAACGGTCCTTCGTGTAATACGTAAGGAATCGCAAAAGATTCTGATAAGTCACCGAGTGGTTGACCAGCTCTCGCCGCATCATGACAGTCAGTTTTCAGCTTTCTCTACTGAGGTGTTTGACCAGGTGAACCGGAAACACAATCATAGTAGTTCTCCCTTTACTACCCTAGCCGATAAGACGGAACGTAGGGTAGCAAGCACAGGAGCCGGGCAACCCAACTATTGACGAAAGACATGATTCGGAGCTAATGCATATAATGCCAAACTCGTGACGCCGGAGTATGCTATAGAGTTGTTCAGACTTTTTCGGCAACCCATATGTTGCCGTGTCAAGCCCCTGGCGATTTGTGCTGAGGTTTCTACGTGAAACAACTGAAGAAGCAAGGTATGTTTGTATGCAGAAAAGCAAATACTGAGGACGGATTATGTTCACTAAAATCTGATTGATACGTCGAACGTAATCTTATAGATTATGACACCACCACCCAAGCCATTTTACGTGCCAGGGGTCGAGGGCTGAGGAAAAAGCCTCTGTACAGGCTTCAAATAGAGTTTTTGGTCTACAGAAAATCTTTTGGACCTCCTGTCGCACGTCTGCGCTGCCTATGCTTCCGTAAAAAGGCTTCCTTAAAGGAAGCAATCCCCAGTTATTTGTAGGAAAGCCGGGCTCATAAAGAGTCCTTTCAAGTCCATAGGATGGATAGGTATTGATTCACCTGTGGCAAAAATATAAGAAAGTAGTTAGGAAAAAGAGAAAAGGTTAAAGTCCGGACGAACCGCTTTGTAGGCCTGTCCGTATTGTGCCTCCGCCGATGGCCAAGGTATTTTGAGTGCACAATTATGTATGCGCGGTGCAAACTCTGCGGGTATAAGAGGCAAAGGACAGAGCTGGAGCTGCTAATCCAGCTCTAAAATTGACCGGTCCTGTGCAGTAGAGGCTGGCTGTTTAATGACTGATGAGATATGCTGCTTGAGGAGGCCGCTTTGTACTTCGGCTATGATTGCCACAGTATGCCCTCAGTGCAGAGGGAGCATTCCGTGTTTCCGTTGACCGTTATGGTGGCACGTGGACCGGGCATCTTAAGCTTTGGATAGGCCTACATTCGGACCGCACAGAAACGAGCAAATGCGGTCCGCCCGAGCAGTGCGTGGTAGCCAATTCGGAGTGGGACAATATCGAAGATCAAGTCTTCGCGTCGGAAGTTTTTCGGTGAACCGAAGACGACTTCTAATGAGAATGAGCCTGTGCCGTGAGCTTCTACGCCGGGTATTACTCCCTTAAAGGTAGTTGTGGTGGGCTTGATCCTTGAAGGGTCAATGCCCATTTTGCGGATGGTGTCTTGACAGATTAAATTACGACTACTGCCACTGTCCATGAGGACTCGCGTGAGATGGAATCCGCCGATAATTGGATCAAGGACCAGAGCTGCCGAACCTCCGTGACTGATACTGGTTGGGTGGTCCTTGTGATCAAAAGTGATCGAGCAGGCCGCCCATGGGTTGAATTTTGGGGCGTCCGTCTTTATGGCGTGGTCGTCTCGTAGTTCGTGCTTGCACTCCCTTTCAGAGGTATACGTCACGTATATCATGTTTACTATTTTTACTTTGGGGGGAACTTGCTTCTGTCCCCTGGTGCTCGGTTGGCGAGCCTCCTCTTCTTCACTGTCACTAGGCGGCCCCTTCCCTTTGTATTCGGCATTGAGCTTGTCGGCTTGTTTGAAAACCCAACGATTTCTGTTGGTATGGTTGGCGGGTTTGTCGGGGCTGCCATGGATCTGACTGGGCCGATCCAGTATCTTGTCTAGACTGGATGGACCATCTCTGTTTGACTTAAATGGCTTCTTCCGTTGACCAGTTTTTGAGCCACTAAATCCGGCGTTGACCATTGTGTCTGGGGTTCCTGCATTATTGTTGCGACGCTTGTCTTTATTGCGTCGTGGCTTGCCGTTGCCGTCCCTGACTTCGGAGGTGCCAGGATCGATCGCGTTATTTCTTCTACTAGCGAGCTAGCTATCTTCTCCCGCGCAAAAGCGGGCCATTAGTGCGGTAAGAGCTGTCATGGATTTTTGGCTTTTCTTGGCCGAGGTGGCGGGCGAGCCACTCATCGGGCGAGCATCCAGACAGTCGACAATTTGGTTCTTTTTAATCAGGAACCGAGTCCAGAGTTTCCTGGCTGATTCTCCGGGCTGCTGGATGATGTGACTGAGGTCATCGGCGTCCGGAGGCCGGACATATGTACCTTGGAAATTGTTGCGAAAGGCGTCTTCCAAGTCTTCCCAGCTGCCAATGGAGTTCTCTGGGAGCCTGTTTAGCCAGTGCCGGGCTGGTCCCTTTAATTTTAGTGGGAGATATTTAATGGTGCGGAGATTATCACCGCGGGCCATGTGGATATGGAGAATAAAATCCTCAACCCATACTGCGGGGCCAGTTGTTCCATCATATGATTCAATGTTCATGGGTTTAAACCCTTCTGGGAATTCGTGCTCCATTACTTCATCAGTGAAGCAGAGGGGGTGTGCGGTGCCTCTATATCGGGCCAAGTCGCGACGTAGCTCGGATGGAGTCCGTTTGCGGTTTTCGACCCGGGTGTGGTTATGTTTGTCACATCCAGCTAGATAGCCATCATCGCACGCCGGTGCACGCCCCCGTGATACGTAGATCAATCTAGTCTGACCTGCTCTGTTTTCCAGGTCCCGCCGCAGGTTATATGTATGTCCCCGAGCTGTTGTGTCTCTATCTTTACAGTGAGGTAGTACGGGCTGGTGTTCGGCTTGAGTTGCCGTTTTGTCCCGGCCACGTGGTGGTCGGCCAGCCGCGTTACACGCTGATGGTACGGGCTCTAGAGCCTCATCATCGAATTGAGGTAGCAGCTTACGCTTTGGGTAGCTTTTGGTTGGTCGTGCAAGGCTGTATTCCTCGGCTGCCAGGACATTAGTCCATCTGTCGTTGAGCATATCCCGTTCGGCTTGAAGCCGTTGTTGCTTCCTTTTCAGGCTCCTCGCGGTTGCGATGAGCTGTTGCCTAAAGCGATCTTGCTTGAGGGGATCCTCTGGCACGATGAAATCTTCGTCACAGGGGCTTACGTCGTCTTCGGAGGGTGGCGCTGTCCTCCGAGTCCTCGCTTCCGGCTGGCTCGTCAGGGTTACCCTGCCCCTCCTCCCTATCATCATGTTCGGTTGTTGGTTCGACAGGGGCATCTGGGTCTTCGGGGTTCTCCGGAGTGTTATTGTCTCCATAGCCGGTATTGCTTTCCTTGCCATGGCGTGATTTTTAACGGCGTCGCTGATGTCGCTTCTTTGGTGGTTTACCATAGTTGTTATCCTTGATTGGATCCGTACTGCCTTCACCTCTCTCCTGTCTTGGCGTATCTACCATGCATACGTCGAATATGGAGGTGGCCGCCCAGCGTCTGGTATGCGACGGGTGTTGGCTTGTTCATCTCCGGCATCAATGTCCATACCGTGGATGTCTTCGGAGTTACGATCATGCATGTCGGTAACATGCTCGATGGTGGCTATGAAGTGAGTGGTGGGTGGGACATAAAATTCCCTGCTCTCAACCCCTAGTCTGGGCTTGGCGTAGTTCGGACGTTGCACCTCTGTAATGACGAGGGATTGCATTAAGTCCAGAGCCTTGCTTAAAGGCGAGGTTTGACCAGGGAGAAGAGAGTCTATGGAGTACGGCGGGAAGGAAACTCCTTGGCCGAGCTCACACGATGCTGACTCTTAGGGTCCGGCTTCATGATGGTTGCCAGCGGCACTACTTCCTCCGGCTCCCCCGTGTTGGGCTTAGTGGCCGCAGATAGTTCGGCGGGCTCAGGAATCCCGTCTTCGGACCTGGCGATGCGCTCTGGCTCTAAGGCCAGAGCGGAGATTGGCGTCGTGAACCCTTGGAACATCAAGTCTCCTCGGATATCAGCGACATAGTCCAGATTTCCAAAACTAATCTGGTGACCTGGGGCATAGCTGTCGATCTGCTCTAGATGGCTGATACGTTTCCAACGTATCTATAATTTTTGATTGCTCCATGCTATTATATTATCTGTTTTGGATGTTCAATGGGCTTTATTATACACTTTTATATTATTTTTGGGACTAACCTATTAACCGGAGGCCCAACCCAAATTGCTGTTTTTTTGCCTATTTCAGTGTTTCGCAGAAAAGGAATATCAAACGGAGTCCAAACGTAATGAAACCTTCGGGAGAGTTATTTTTGGAACAATCGTGATCCAGAGGACTTGGAGTGGACATCAAGAAATCACCGAGGAGGCCACGAGGCAGGGGGTGCGCCTACCCCCTGGGCGCGCCCTCCACCCTCATGGGCCCCTCGTGGCTCCACCGACCTACTTCTTCCTCCTATATATACCTACGTACCCCGAAACCATCGATGAGCACCACGAAAGCCTAATTCCACCGCCACAACCTTCTGTACCCGTGAGATCCCATCTTGGGGCCTTTTCCGGTGCTCCGCCGGAGGGGGCATTGATAACGGAGGGCTTCTACATCAACACCATAGCCTCTCCGATGATGCGTGAGTAGTTTACCTGAGACCTTCGGGTCCATAGTTATTAGCTAGATGGCTTGTTCTCTCTCTTTGGATCTCAATACAAAGTTCTCCTCGATTCTCTTGGAGATCTATTTGATGTAATTTTATTTTGCGGTGTGTTTGTCGAGACCCGATGAATTGTGGGTTTATGATCAAGATTATCTATGAACAATATTTGAATCTTCTCAGAATTCTTTTATGTATGATTGGTTATCTTTGCAAGTCTCTTTGAATTATCTGTTTGGTTTGGCCTACTAGATTGATCTTTCTTGCAATGGGAGAAGTGCTTAGCTTTGGGTTCAATCTTGCGGTGCTCGATCCCAGTGATAGTAGGGGAAACGACACGTATTGTATTGTATTCATCGAGGATAAAAAGATGGGGTTTACTTCATATTCAATGAGTTTATCCCTCTACATCATGTCATCTTGCTTAAAGCGTTACTCCGTTCTTATGAACTTAATACTCTAGATGCATGTTGGATAGCGGTCGATGTGTGGAGTAATAGTAGTAGATGCAGGCAGGAGTCGGTCTACTTGTCACGGACGTGATGCCTATATACATGATCATACCTATATATTCTCATAACTGTGCTCAATTCTATCAATTGCTCGACAGTAATTTGTTCACCCACCGTAATACTTATGCAATCTTGAGAGAAGCCACTAGTGAAACCTATGGCCCCCGGGTCTATTTTCCATCATATTAATCTTCCGTCAACAAGCTATTTTTATTACCGTTTATTTTGCAATCTTTACTTTTTATCTTTATCATAAAAATACCAAAAATATTATCTTATCATCTCCATCACATCTCACTTTTGCAAGTGGCCGTGAAGGGATTGACAACCCCTTTATCACGTTGGTTGCAAGTTTCTTATTTGTTTGTGTATTTACGAGGGACTTGCGTGTGGCCTCCTACTGGATTGATACCTTGGTTCTCAAAAACTGAGGGGAAACACTTACGCTGCTTTGCTGCATCACCCTTTCCTCTTCAAGGGAAAACCAACGCAGTGCTCAAGAGGTAGCAAGAAGGATTTCTGGTGCCGTTGCCGGGGAGTCTACGCACAAGTCAAGACATACCAAGTACCCATCACAAACTCTTATCCCTCGCATTACATTATTTGCCATTTGCCTCTCGTTTTCCTCTCCCCCACTTCACCCTTGCCGTTTATCCGCCCTTCTTCCGTTCGTCCTTTTGTTTGCTCATGTTGCCATGTGCCTTCTTTTTGCTTGCATCTTCGCTTGCTAAAAGTTTATGGATCCTCATCCACTTGCTAGTCTCTTTAAGACATCCAATTATGATGAACCTATTGCTAGTGAGTTGAGTGCACTAGATTATCTTTATGAGGTTTTGCTTGAAATTCGTGAATCTGAAAATTGTGATGAAGAAATTTATGAAGAGATTCACGATAGCTCCTTGAAAAAAAAAGCATGATTGCAATGATTTTACTATAAATTCTCTTGATGTCCATTGTGCTAATAATATGCAAAACCCTAAGCTTGGGGATGCTAGTTTTGCTATGTCTACTACTTGTTGCAATGATCATGATTGGGGTGATTCTTCTTATGATCTTGAAAATTTATTTAAGCCCCATGATGAATATGAGATTGATAATAGTGTTTGCAATAATATTGAAAGTGGGTTTGGAAGAGTGTCAACTTTAGATCCCACATATTTGGAGAATGTTCAATCTTATGGTATTTTTGATAAAAGTGGGTTTGGAGAGGTCATGACTTTAGCTAATGTTAATACCACTATTTTGGAAGAGTGCCAACTTTGCATGCATGTGGATCGTGTTGAAAATATTTTTTGTGATAGCTATTTTGTTGAATTTGCTTATGATCCCACATGTAATTATTATGAGAGAGGAAAAATATGATTGTAGAAATTTTCATGTTACTAAATTACCTCTCGTTATGTTGAGATTGGTATTGTTTCTTTCCGCTTCCTTGCATCTGCTAGTTTTTGCTTGCCTTGATAATTTGTTTGCCTATAAGATGCGTATGCACAGGAAGTATGTTAGACTTAGATGTGTTTTTCACGTATTTTATGATTCTCTCTTTGTGCTTCAATTCTTGTCTTTCATGTGAGCATCATTAAAATTATATATGCCTAACTATAGGGGCGTTAAACGATAGCGCTTGTTGGGAGGCAACCCAATTTTATTTTATTTTTTTGCTCTTTGGTTCTGTTTAGGAATAAATAATCCATCTAGATTCTGTTTAGATGTGGTTTTGTGTTTTAATTAGTGTTTGTGCCAAGTAGAACCTTTGGGAAGACTTCGGGAAAGTCTTTGCAATCTTGCTGTAAAAAACAGAAACTTTAGCGCTCACGAGATTAGCTTCAACTTTTTACTGGAGAGTGCTATTTAGTTTATTCTTTTTGAAGATGATTAATACATAAATTCCTCACGTTGAGCAATTTATTTTAGAATTTTTGGAGTTCCAGAAGTTTGCTTTAGTTACAGATTACTACAGACTGTTCTGTTTTTGACAGATTCTGTTTTTCGCGTGTTGTTTGCTTATTTTAATGAATCTATGGCTAGTAATAGAGTTTATGAACCATAGAATAGTTGGAATACAGTAGGTTTAACACCAATATAAATAAAGAAAGATTTCACTACAGTACCTTGAGGTGGTGTTTTGTTACTTTCGCTAACGGAACTCACGAGATTTTCTGTTAAGTTTTGTGTTGTGAAGTTTTCAAGTTTTGGGTAAAGATTTGATGGATTATGGAACAAGGATTGGCAAGAGCCTAAGCTTGGGGATGCCCAAGGCACCCCAAGGTAAAATTCAAGGACAACCAAAAGCCTAAGCTTGGGGATGCCCTGGAAGGCATCCCCTCTTTCGTCTTCGTCTATCAGTAACTTTACTTGGGGCTATATTTTTATTCACCACATGATATGTGTTTTGCTTCAAGCGTCTTGTGTGATTTGAGTCTTTGCTTTTTAGTTTATCACAATCATCCTTGCTGTACACACATTTTGAGAGAGACACACATGATTCGGAATTTGTTAGAATACTCTATGTGCTTCACTTATATCTTTTGAGCTATATAGTTTTTGCTCTAGTGCTTCACTTATATCTTTTGAGCTATATAGTTTTTGCTCTAGTGCTTCACTTATATCTTTTAGAGCACGGTGGTGGTTTATTTTATAGAAATTATTGATCTCTCATGCTTCACTTATATTATTTTCAGAGTCTTAAACAACATGGTAATTTGCTTTAATTGTGAAATTAATCCGAATATGATAGGCATCCAAGAAGAGCATAATAGAAACTTCCATATTGAGTTCATTGAATATCATGAGAAGTTTGATACTTGATAAGTGTTTTGAGATATAAAGGTGGTAATATTAGAGTGTGCTAGTTGAGTAATTGTGAAATTGAGAAATACTTGTGTTAAGGTTGGCAAGTCCCGTAGCATGCACGTATGGTAAAAGTTGTCTGACAATTTTGACACATAAGGTGTTCTTTTATTGCTTTCCTTATGAGTGGCGGTCGGGGATGAGAGATGGTCTTTTCCTACCAATCTATCCCTCTAGGGGCATGCGTAGTAGTACTTTGCTTCGAGGGCTAATAAACTTTTGCAATAAGTATATGAGTTCTTTATGACTAATGTGAATCCATGGATTATACGCACTCTCAACCTTCCACAATTTTCTAGCCTCTACGGTACAGTGCATTTCCCTTTCTCACCTTGAGAGTTGGTGCAAACTTCGCCGGTGCATCTCAACCCCGTGATATGATATGCTCTATCACACATAAACCTCCTTATATCTTCCTCAAAACAGCCACCATGCCTACCTATCATCGCATTTCCATAGCCATTCTGAGATATATTGCCATGCAACTTTCCACCGTTCCGTTTATTATGACACGCTCCATCATTGTCATATTGCTTTGCATGGTCATGTAGTTGACATCATATTTGTGGCAAACCCACCATTCACAAATTTTTCATACATGTCACTCTTGATTCATTGCATATCCCGGTACACCACCGGAGGCATTCACATAGAGTCTTATTTTTGTTATAAGTGTTGAGTTGTAAGTAATAAAAGTGTGATGATCATCATTATTAGGGCATTGTCCCATGTGAGGAAAGGATGATGGAGACTATGATTCCCCCACAAGTCGGGATGAGATTTCGGACTACAAAAAAGGGGGCCAAACAAAGAGAAGGCCCAAGAGAAAAAAAGAGAAAAAGAAAAAAAATGAGAGAAAAAGAGAGAAGGGGCAATGTTACTATCCTTTTTCCACACTTCTGCTTCAAAGTAGCACGGTGATCTTCATGATAGAGAGTCTCCTATGTTATCACTTTCATATACTAGTGGGAATTTTTCATTATAGAACTTGGCTTGTATATTCCAATGATGGGCTTCCTCAAAATGCCCTAGGTCTTCGTGAGCAAGCAAGTTGGATGCACACCCACTTAGTTTCTTTTGTTGACCTTTCATATATTTATAGCTCTAGTGCATCCGTTGCATGGCAATCCCTACTCCTCTCATTGACATCAATTGATGGGCATCTCCATGGCCTATTGATTAGCCACGTCAATGTGAGACTTTCTACCTTTTTCTCTTCTCACATAACCCCCATCATTATACTTTATTCCACCCATAGTGCTATATCCATGGCTTACGCTCATGTATTGCGTAAGGGTTGAAAAGACTGAAGTGCGTTAAAAAGTATGAACCAATTGCTCAGCTTGTCATCGGGGTTATGCATGATGAGAAAGTTTTGTGTGACAAAATTGAAGCATGGCCTAACTATATGATTTTCTAGGGATAAGCTTTCTTTGGCTATGTTATTTTGATAAGACATAATTGCTTTGTTAGCATATTTGAAGTATTATTATTTTTATGTCAACATTAAACTTTTATCTTGAATCTTTCGGATCTAAATATTCATGCCAAAATAAAAAGAATTACATTGAAAATTATACTAAGAAGCATTCCACATCAAAAATTCAGTTTTTATCATTTACCTAGTCGAGGACGAGCAGGAATTAAGCTTGGGGATGCTTGATACGTCTCCAACGTATCTATAATTTTTAATTGCTCCATGCTATTATATTATCTGTTTTGGATGTTCAATGGGCTTTATTATACGCTTTTATATTATTTTTGGGACTAACTTGTTAACCGGAGGCCCAACCCAAATTGCTTTTTTTTTTGCCTATTTCAGAGTTTCGGAGAAAAGGAATATCAAACGGAGTCCAAACAGAATGAAACCTTTGGAAGAGTTATTTTTGGAACAAACGTGATCCAGAGGACTTGGAGTGGACGTCAAGAAATCACCGAGGAGGCCACAAGGCAGGGGGCGCGCCCTCCACGCTCGTTAGCCCCTCATGGCTCCACCAACCTACTTCCTCCTCCTATATATACCTACGTACCCCGAAACCATCGATGAGCACCACGAAAACAAAATTCCACCGCTGCAACCTTCTGTACCCATGAGATCCCATCTTGGGGCCTTTTTCGGCACTCCGCCGGAGGGGGCATTGATCACGGAGGGCTTCTACATCAACACCATAGCCTCTCCGATGATGTGTGAGTAGCTTACCTCAGACCTTCGGGGCCATAGTTTTTAGCTAGATGGCTTCTTCTCTCTCTTTGGATCTCAATACAAAGTTCTCCTCGATTCTCTTGGATATCTATTCGATGTAATCTTCTATTGCGGTGTGTTTGTCGAGATCCAATGAATTGTGCGTTTATGATCAACATTATCTATGAACAATATTTGAATCTTCTCTGAATTTTTTTATGTATGATTGGTTATCTTTGCAAGTCTCTTCGAATTATCAGTTTGGTTTGGCCTACTAGATTGATCTTTCTTGCAATGGGAGAAGTGCTTAGCTTTGGGTTCAATCTTGCGGTGCTCGATCCCAGTGACAGTAGGGGAAACGACACGTATTGTATTATTGCCATCGAGGATAAAAAGATGGGGTTTATATCATATTGCATGAGTTTATCCCTCTACATCATGTCATGTTGCTTAAAGCGTTACTCCGTTCTTATGAACTTAATACTCTAGATGCATGTTGGATAGCGGTGTGGAGTAATAGTAGTAGATGCAGGCAGGAGTCGCTCTACTTGTCACGCACGTGATGCCTGTATACATGATCATACCTAGGTATTCTCATTACTATGCTCAATTCTATCAATTGTTCGACAGTAATTTGTTCACCCACCGTAATACTTGTGCTATCTTGAGAGAAGCCACTAGTGAAACCTATGGCCCCCGGGTCTATTTTCCATCATATTAATCTTCCGTCAACAAGCTATTTTTATTATCGTTTATTTTGCAATCTTTACTTTTTATCTTTACCATAAAAATACCCAAAATATTATCTTATCATCTCTATCAGATCTCACTTTTGCAAGTGGCCGTGAAGGGATTGACAACCCCTTTATCGCGTTGGTTGCAAGGTTCTTATTTGTTTGTGTAGGTACGACGGACTTGCGTCTGGCCTCCTACTCGATTGATACCTTGGTTCTCAAAAACTGAGGGAAATACTTTCGCTACTTTGCTGCATCACCCTTTCCTCTTCAAGGGAAAACCAACGCAGTGCTCAAGAGGTAGCAATGGCCAAGCGAGTTGGCCCGTACGAAGATCTGGCCGAGGAGAAAAACCTCCCTCAGGGTGGCATTGTTGTAGATGAGTGATGGAGCCATCGAACCTTCTGATGATGACACAGCGGAATTCTCAATCAAAGCACCAATGTCGGTGTCAAAACCGGCGGATCTCGGGTAGGGGGTCCCAAACTATGCGTCTAATGTCGATGGTAACAGGAGACGGGGGACACGATGTTTACCCAGGTTCGGGCCCTCTTGATAGAGGTGATACCCTACTTTTTGCTTGATTGATCTTGATGAATATGAGGATTACAAGAGTTGATCTACCACGAGATCGTAATGGATAAACCCTAGATGTCTAGCCTGTATGATTGTGATTGCCTCTATGGACTAAACCCTCCGTTTTATATAGACACCGGAGGGGCCTAGGGTTGTACATAGTCGGTTTACAGAAGAAGGAATCTTCATATCCGAACGCCAAGCTTGCCTTCCACGCAACGGAGAGTCCCATCTGGACACGGGAGGAAGTCTTTTGTCTTGTATCTTCATGGCCCATCAGTCCGGCCCACGTCACGTAGGCCGGACGCTCGAGGACCCCTTAATCCAGGGCTCCCTCAACGGCGCAGATGAAGCTACCGGGCTTAATTCCGATAGGCCGTAACGGGTTGGGAGTTAGCCGGCCGTAAATGGGCTATATACGAATAGGCCGTTAACAGGCTTTCCGTGGGCCGGCTCGTTACCCTTAGACCAAGTCAAACGGGCCGGCCTTTTCACCGGAATGGGCCTCTGTTGGGCCGTGCCATGTGTCGACATATCATAGGCGCCTCCTGTCCAATGAATGGATGACATCTGTCCTAACGGTGAGCCAACACGTGTTTCCTCCGGCCAATGAGAATTTTACACATGGAAAATCCTTATTAGTCCAAGCTGTTATTGGGTTATCGGATCCAAAACCGGACCCGATATCTTAACGGCGACCCATTACGGTGGATGCCACGTGTCGGTCACCCTTGACGAAAGCACTTCCATGACGCGCCATTTATCGTCATGGAAGTGGAAACTTCCGTGATGATAATTTTGGTAATGTCATGGAACACTTCTACGACAACACATGTATGACTATCTTGATTCTGTCATAAAATCGTCTTGGATGTACATGCATGACAGAAAACGTGACCTACTGTGACAAACATGTATCATCACGGAAGTGTATTTATTGTAGTGCTATCTCCCGCATTATGTCCTCCATATGCTTCGGAGTGACATTTCAGTAGGATTTGTCCCTGTTCATGTCAGGTACACAATGTCTAATAATACCATCTACTCCTTCTTTATAAAGATCCGGGTCATCCCAGAAGTAATGTCTTAAATCATAGAAGAATTTTTTCTTTTGTTGGTATGTAAAGCTAGGTGGTAAATATTTAGGAACAATGTAATTAGCATAATCAGCATACCAAGGAGTATTATGAGAAACATTTATTGCAGCTAACTGCTCATCAGGAAAAATATCATAAATAGGTAGTGGGTCATCAAGGACATTTTCAAGCCTAGACAAGTTATCAGCTACGGGGTTCTCTGCTCCTTTTCTATCAGTGATGGGTCAACCAAATTCTTGTAACAAGAGAACCCATCGAATAAGTCTAGGTTTAGCATCTTTCTTTTCCATAAGATATTTAATAGCAGCATGGTCGGCGTGAACAATAACTTTAGAGTCAACAATGTAAGATCTAAATTTATCACAAGCAAACACCACTGCCAGAAATTCTTTTTCAGTAGTAGCATAATTTCATTGTGCACTGTCTAGAGTTTTACTAGCATCATGAATAACATTTAGTTTCTTATCAACTCTTTGTCCAAGAACAACACCAATAACATAATCACTAGCATTACACATAATTTCAAAAGGCAAGTTCCAGTCAGGTGGTTGAACAATAGGTGCGGAAATTAAGGCTTTCTTGAGTGTTTCAAAGGCTTCTAAACAATCATCATCAAAAACAAAAGGAACATCCTTTTGCAAAAGATTTGTAAGGGGCCAAGAAATTTTAGAAAAGTCTTTGATAAATCTCTTATAGAAACTAGCATGACCTAATAAACTAAGAATACCTTTAATATCTTTAGGACATGAAATTTTATCAATTGCATCAACCTTAGCTTTGTCCACCTCAACACCTCTTTCAGAAATTTTATAGCCCAAAACAATACCTTAATTAACCATAAAGTGGCACTTCTCCCAATTCAAGACAAGATTTCTTTGCTCACATCTCTGCAAAACTCGATGAAGATTGCTTAAACAATCATCAAAAGACTTCCCATAAATAGAAAATTCATCCATGAAAACCTCAACAATCTTTTCACAAAAGTCAGTGAATATAGCAGTCATACATCTTTGAAAGGTAGCAGTTGCATTGCATAAACCAAAAGGCATACATCTATAAGCATAAGTTCCAAAGGGAGAAGTGAAAGTGGTCTTTTCTTGATCATGTTGAGAAATAGGTACTTGTGAAAAACCAGAATATCCATCAAGGAAGCAAAAATGTGTGTGCTTAGATAATATTTCTAGCATTTGATCAATAAAAGGCGAAGGATAATGATCTTTTCTAGTTTCTTTGTTTATTTTTCTAAAATCAATTACCATTCTATAGCCTGTAACAATTCTTTGTGGGATGAGTTCACTCTTATCATTAGGAACAACAGTAATACCTCACTTCTTAGGGACACAATGAATAGGACTTACCCATCTACTATCAGCTATAGGATAGATTATACCTGCTTCTAGATGTTTTAATATTTCCATTCTTACCACTTCTTTCATCTTAGGATTTAATCGACATTAGTGATCAACAACGGGTTTAGCATCAGGTTCCATATTAATTTTGTGCTGACATAGAGTGGGACTAGTTCCCTTAAGATCATCAAGAGTATATCCAATAGCAGCTCGGTGCTTCCTTAGAACTTTCAATAATCTTTCTTCTTCATGTTCTGAAAGGTTAGCACTAATAATAACAAGATATATCTTTTTCTCATCAAGATAAGCATATTTCAAAGTTTCTGGCAATTGTTTCAATTCAAACACAGGCTCACCTTTAGGTGGAGGAGGACCTCCTAGAGTTTCAATAGGAAAATTGTTTTTAAGCAGAGGACGTTGTTGAAAGAAAATCTTTTCTATTTAATTTCTTTCATGCATATGTAAATCATTTTCATTGTCTAGCAGGTATTGTTCTAGGGGATCAGTCAGAGGCACAACAATAGAAGCAAGACCAGTTATTTCATCCTTACTAGACAATTCTTTTTTATGAGGTTTTCTACTAAACTTGGAAAAATTAAACTCATGAGACTCCTCACCAAAGCTAACACCGATAGTCTGTTTCTCACAATCTATTTTATCATTAACGGTGTGCAAGAAAGGTCTACCAAAGATAATGGGACAAAAATCATCTTGTGGGGAACCAAGAACAAGAAAATCAGTAGGGTATTTTATTTTCCCACACAAGACTTCAACATCTCTAACAATCCCAATTGGTGGTATAGTATCTCTGATGGCAAGTTTAATAGTAACATCTATATCTTCTATCACTGTGGGTGCTATGTCATTCATAATTTCTTGATATAACGGAAAGGGAACAACACTCACGCTAGTACCTATGTCGCATAACCCATGATCACAGTGATCTCCTATTTTAACTGAGACAACAGGTATGCCAACAACGGGTCTATGATTCTCCGTTTTATCAGGTTTGACAATTCTAGTAGCTTAATTATAGAAGTAAATAACATGCCCATCTATATTTTCTTCTAGGAGATCCTTAACCATAGCAACACTAGGTTCTACTTTGATTTGTTCATCAAGTTTAGGTGTTCTAATATAACTTTTGTTGACCACAGTTGAAACTTTAGCATGTTCCTTTATCCTAACAGGGAAAGGTGGTTTCTCAATATAGGCAGTAGGAACAACTGGATCAACATTATAAATAATAGTTTCCTCAATAGCTAGTACCGGTTCTTTGATTTCTTCTTTAATAGGTGGGTGATATTTAAACCACTTCTCCTTAGGGAGATCAACATGAGTAACAAATGATTCACAAAAGGAAGCTACTATCTCAGAGTCAAGTCCATATTTAGTGCTAAACTTTTGAAAAGCATCCATATTCATAAAAGATTTAACACAATCATACTTAAGCTTAATACCTGACTCTTTACCTTCGTTGAGTTCCCAATCTTCAGAGTTGGGTTTAATTCTTTCCAAAAGATCCCACCGGAAATAGTTTTCTTCATAAAAGAACCAGCACAAGAAGTATCAAGCATGGACCGATCATTATGAGAAAGCCGAGCATAAAAATTCTGGATAATAATTTTTCTTGAGAGCTCATGATTGAGGCATGAATATAACATTGACTTAAGCCTCCCCCAAGCTAGAGCGATACTTTCTCCTTCACGAGGCCAGAAATTATATATGTAATTCCGATCACGATGAACTAGATGCATAGGATATTTTTTTTGGTGAAACTCCAATTTCAATCGATTGCAATTCCAAGATCCAATATCATCGCATAGCCTATACCATGACAATGCTTTTCCCTTAGAAGATAAAGGGAAAACCTTCTTCTTAACTTCATCTCCAGGTAAACCTGCAAGTTTAAACAATACACAAATTTCTTCCACATATATCAAGTGCATATCGGGATATTCGGTTCCATCTCCTGCAAAAGGATTAGCTAGCAGTTGTTCTATCATACCCGAAGGAATTTCATATTCAATATTTTCAGTAGGTGCAGTAGGTTGAGGGATCACTAATTGTGTTCCCGTTCGAGGTGAAGATACCCTGGACAAACCCCTCAAAGGATTGTTTTCCATAGTAACAAGTGACAATAGATTTCAGCACGTAGTAATAATTTTTCCTTACCAAGAGCGCTTCACTCCCCGTCAACTGCGCTAGAAAACAGCCTTGATGACCCACAAGTATATGGGATCAATTGTAGCCTTTTCGATAAGTAAGAGTGTCGAACCCAACAAGGAGCAGAAGGAAATGACAAGTGGTTTTCAGCAAGGTAATGTCTGCAAGTGCTGAAATTGTAAGTAGCAGAGTTGTTTGATAGCAAGATAATTTGTAATGAGAAAGTAATGGTAATGGTAACAAAAGTGCAGCGAGGTAGCCCAATCCTTTTGAGGCAAAGGACAGGCAAAACGGTCTCTTATAATAAGCAAAGCGTTCTTGAGGGTACACGGGAATTTCATCTAGTCACTTCCAGCATGTTGATTCGATTTGTGTTCTTTACTTTGATAATTTGATATGTGGGTGGACCGGTGCTTAGGTGATGTTCTTACTTGAACAAACCTCATACTTATAATTAACCCCCTCACAAGCATCCGCAACTACGAGAAATGTATTAAGAATAAATTCTATCCATAGCATTAAACGTTTGGATCCAATCGGTCCCTTATGGAATAGCGCATAAACTAGGGTTTAAGCTTCTGTCACTCTCGCAACCCATCATCTAATAACTGCTCCACAATACACTCCCTTAGGCCTAAATATGGTGAAGTGTCATGTAGTCGATGTTCACATGACACCACTAAGGGAATCATAACATACATACTATCAAAATATCGAACACATATCAAGTTCACATTATTACTTGCAACATGATTTCTCCCATGACCTCAATAACAAAAGTAACTACTCACAAATGATAATCATGCTCAATATCATAGGGGTATTAAATAGCATATTGGATCTGAACATATAATCTTCCACCAAATAAACCATATAGTAATCGACTACAACATGTAATCAACACTACTAGTCACCCACAAGCACCAATCTATAGTTCCAGGGTTTGAGAGGAGATGGTCCTGTTGAAGATGTTGATTGATATTGCCCTCCCCAAGATGGGAGAGTTGTTGGTGATGATGATGACGATGATTTCCCCCTCCGGGAGGGAAGTTCCCCCGGCGGAATCGCTCCGCCGAAGGGCAAAAGTGCTCCTGCCCAAGTTCCGCCTCGAGACGGCGACACTCTGTCCCGAAAGTTCTCTCCTTATTTTTTATAGGTCAAAATGACTTATATACCAGAAGATGGGCACCGGAGGTGGGCCGAGGGGATCACAACCCACCAGGGTGCGCTGGGCTCCTTGGCACGCCCAGGTGGGTTGTGCCCACCTTGTGGCCATCCTCTGGTACTTATTGGCTCCAATATTTCTTACATATTCCTTAAAAATTCCCCGTAAAGTTTCAGCTCATTTGGAGTTGTGCAGAATAGGTGGCCTGACGTAGCTTTTTCAGGTCCAGATTTCCAGCTGCCGGAATTCTCCCTCTTTGTGTGTACCTTGCATATTATGAGAGAAAGGCATTAGAATTACTCTAAAAAGCATTATTATGCATAAAAAAATTATAAATAATAGTAGATAAACATGATGCAAAATGGACGTATCAGCGACCAATGGAGTTTAGTGTTAAAAATTTAAAAAATAGATAACATTTGCCCGGTTTTATACATTGATTGATTTCACACAGATATAATGTGCAAAAATCAAATTTGAGCTACATGAGACCCGTGATAGTGCACCAAAATGGATTGGAAAATCATATGTGTACGTGTCCCTGAGTGCATGTTTAGTCCCCATGCAAGAAATTTCTAATAGCGAGAATCTTGATTTTAAAACCCAGTAAATAGAGAACTAAGTTGCAATTCATGAAACTTATCGTGGTGTCATATGGACACCAATAGACTGTGAATTGTTTCATGAAATTTGAGACAAGTTTTGATATAATCTTCTTACAGACGAGAAATTATCAATAATTAGCAACCAATATCGCAAACGGACTCTTTATTCGAACCATGTGCATTAGACCAACAATGTATGTGCCGTGCTTCGGTTAAGCAATAAAGCGGCCAAATTAATCATCAAAAAGGAAAAATCAATATAATATGTGCTGCCACGCGTCCCGTGTGTTGTACGAGCATGCGTGAGTGCTACCTCTTGAGCCCGCGTTGGTTTTTCCTTGAAGAGGAAAGGGTGATGCAACAAAGTAGAGTAAGTGTTTCCCTCAGCTTTTGAGGACCAAGGTATCAATCCAGTAGGAGACAACGCGCAAGCCACGGAATACCTACACAAACAAACACCAACTTGCACCCAACGTGACAAAGGGGTTGTCAATCCCTTCACGGTTATTTGCAAAGTGAGATCTGATAGAGATGGATAAACGATAAAGTAATATTTTTGGTATTTTTGGTTTATGGGACAGAAATTAAAAGATTGCAAAGAAAGTAAATAGGAAACTAAATATGTAGATCGGAAACTTATAAGATGGAAACTAGACGCGGGAGCCATAGGTTTCACTAGAGGCTTCTCTCAAGATAGAAATTATTATGGTGGGTGAACAAATTACTGCCAAGCAATTGATAGAAAAGCACAAAGTTATGACGATATCTAAGGCAATGATCATGAATATAGGCATCACGTCCGTGTCAAGTAGACCGAAACGATTATGCATCTACTACCATTACTCCACACACTGACCGACTCCTGCCTGCATCTAGAGTATTAAGTTCATAAGAATAGAGTAACGCATTAAGTAAGTTGACATGAAGTAGCGGGATTAACTCAAGCAATATAATGAAAACCCCATCTTGTTATCCTCGATGGCAACAATACAATATGTGTCGGCTCCCCTTCTGTCACTAGGATCGAGCACCGCAAGATTGAATCCAAAGCTAAGAACTTCTCCCATTGCAAGAAAAACCAATAAGTTAGCGAAACCAAATCAATTGTTCGAAGAGACTTGCAAAGATATAAAATCATGCAAATAAGAATTCAGAGAAGATTCAAATAATATTTATAGATAATTTTATCATAAATCCACAATTCATCGGATCTCGGCAAACACACTGCAAAAGAGTATTTACATCGAATAGATCTCCAAGAACATCAAGGAGAACATGGTATTGAGAATCAAAGAGAGAGAAGAAGCCATCTAGCTACTAGCTATGGACCCATAGGTCTGTGGTAAACTACTCACGCTTCATCGGAGAGGCACTGGTGTTGATGTAGAAGCCCTTCGTGATCGATTCCCCCTCCGGCAGAATGTCCGAAAAGGCGCCTAGATGGGATCTCATGGGCACAGAAGGTTGTGGCGGTGGAGAAGTGGTTTCATGGCTTTCCTGGTAGGTTTTGGGATATTTGAGACTATATAGGCGGAAGAAATAAATCGGTGGAGTCACGAGGGGCCCACAAGGGTGGGGGCGCGCCCTACCCCCTTGGGAGCGCCTCCCGACCTTGTGGCCGCCTCGTGGCTTTCCCGACGTGCACTCCAAGCCCTCTGGATGTCTTCTGGTCCAAAAAAATCATCGTGAAAGTTTCATCCCATTTGGACTCCGTTTGGTATTCCTTTCTGCGAAACTCTAAAATAAGGAAAAAACAGGAACTGGCACTGGGCTCTAGGTTAATAGGTTAGTCCCGAAAATCATATAAAATAGCATATTAATGCATATAAAACATCCAAAACACATAATATAATAGCATGGAAAAATAAAAAGTTATAGATAGGTTGGAGACGTATCAAGCATCCCCAAGCTTAATTCCTGCTCCCGATGAACACGATGACGACGTAGTTTCTCCGTTCCGACGCAGCCATGTACACGAGCCCTGGTCGTACGTATGCGCGAGTAGGCTTTCGAGACCCCGCCCATATGTACGTACGTGGCCGTATTTACTTTCTTGCACCCGGGCCGCTGTACGTACGTGTACATGCTACGTGTGTGCCTCTACTACGATATGTGCCCTTCCTTACTCGGCCACGGTTCATCACTGCAGCCTGCAGACAGATCGATTGTATGTACGTACGCTTCGACCAGGTGGGTTCCTACTGTCAGGCACTTGCTTGTGTGCGAAGATGTAGCTGGTGGGTCCCAGCAGTCAGGGGGAGAAAATATTATTTTTCAGGGTAAAAAGGATGCAGTTGCATGCATGCATCCATGGGCGTGGTGCGTCCCCACTGTCAGCCTCTCACGTACAGTCATCTTCCGATGACTCTCGTTTGTTGACAACGTTGACCACACCATGCCGAGCGCACCAAGTCCGGTGGACGACGGCGAGGCCCCAGACTGGAACGATCCGGAGATGGGGATTACACGGCAGTGGAGTCGCAGATGGAGAGGAGTGGGAAACTTGACTGGTTCGGTTGCGCAGCAGCACTGCCGCCCATGGGAGACAGGAGCAAGAACAGAGGTTGAAGAAGGAGCACGGCTGTTGGATTAACATCCAATGGTCTAGCTGCTAGAATCATTTGTTGATTAAGTTGACAAAGCCCTGCGTAAACGTCTGCTTAGTAGGCCCACAAGTTAGCCACCAAATTTGCCGGGTCTCAGCTGTCATTGGGAGGAACAGTTTTTTTCGCATAACAAGGAGGCACTTCCTTCCGTGCGAAGATACAGCCGGTGGGTCCGAGATGTCAGGGGGAGGAAACAACTTAATAAGGAGGAACTTTCGTTGCGTGCGACCATGGACCTCGTGGGTCCCAGCCGTCAGGCTCACCACGTATAGTCCTCTTCTGATGACTCTCATTTGTTGACCACGCCGCGCCAAGCGCAGCGAGGCGGTGGACGACGGCGAGGCCCAAGACTGCAACGACCCGGAGATGGGGAAGACGCGGCAGTGGAGTCACAGACGGAGATGAGTGGGAAACTTGACTGGTTCGGGTGCGGGGTGGGCCTACACTCGGCAGAGAATAACAGGAGGTGCATAGTGGAGGGATGGCCTGGCCACGTCTGGGTAGCGTTTCGCTGCGAGGCGCGCAAAACAACATCGTTGGACGCCGGAGGCGGGAGCAGGCAGTCCCGACAGCGCTGTGGGAAGAAGACGAGAGATTGAAGAAGAATGTCGGCCATTGGATGTAAATCCAAGGCCTTGCTTAGGCTTCGACCTACTGGCTCACATGTCAGCCAGTCCATTTGTTTTTTAGTCCATTTGGTGGGCTGGGTGAAACAATGATGTAGCATCTAGGCTGCCCGTTTATATATATGGTAGAATTTAAAGCCCATTTGCATTTTTCTCGAAATTCGCGGACTTGCTAGGCTGGGTGAAAATATCATGTTGGGCTGGACGGAGAAATGTTATTAAAACATAAGCACATGATTGCACGTCTATTACTGCATTGGTCAGTAAAATCTTTGCAAGCTTATGTACGCAATCACTAGGAGTTAACTTGCCAAGTTATTATAAACAATTATTATTATTATTTGGTAAGAAATTTCAATTTACGAAATAAAATATCATTTTAATTTGATGAGTTAATAGGACATGGGGTATTATTATTATTTACGCTAGACGTGGGACAGTTGAGTTGGTTCTAGGGAAAAGTACTGGGAGAAAACTCAGTTTTTATCGAAAAAGAAAGTGGGAGAAAATTCAGATATAGGATTAATGAAAACAAAAAATAAAGGAAGTGGGAAGGTCTATAAAATGGTTGGACGAACGATAGATTTAACGGAACCTTATGTTGTTTCTATTATATATATATATGTAATAAAATAAGATATAAATATAGGTTCAGTTTTGCATTCTTATAGAAAACATAGGTTCAGTTTTGCATTCTTATAGAAAAATAGAACTGAGCTGTGTGTCGTCTTGAAAAAACAAACATAACTTGGGCAGCTGATGTTATAGACAAGCTAGGTTCGGAGGACCAGAGGCTTGCTTGATACCTACGGGATCCAAAAATTGTTGAAACATGTCGTGGGCTGCCCATGTTAAACAACAAAACCTAGGCCATGGACCTGGTGGGCCCGGGACTGTCAGCCTCTCGATGAACAGTTGTCTCCCGATTCCTCTTGTTTTGCTGACCATGTTGGGAACAACAGATGGCGGCGCAGTGGCGAGAGCACCAAGGAGGAGGACGTTGTCGAGACCTCGGACCGAACGAACCGGAGCGAGGGAAGACACAGGAGGAGGGGAGTACAAGGGTTGACTTCTTCGGGTGTAGGGTGGGCCGGTGGAGTTGCCGCCGCCGGACAATGTGTGGGAGTAGAGGGATGGCTTGGCCAACGCCATAGGCTATGATGGCCAGCCGCTGTATAGGAAGAGGACGAAAGATTAAACAAAATAAAGTAATACAAATGGATAGGTGGTTGGTCCCATATGTCTGTGTACTAGACCTGCTGGGTCCACCTGAGAAGGGGGATATATTGGACGAAGGAGATTCAAAGCACGGCAGTCGAGTGAACTAGTTTTTTTGTGAAATGGACGAGTGAACTAGTTACATACATAAGCAAATAGCCACTAAAAAAGCAAACAGGTTAATAGGTTCTTAAAAGAAATATTTCGGACAAAACAGATAATTACGACACATAGGCTAATGCATGAAACACTCAGATGATAAAGGTGCTGAAATAGAAAAAGTACAACATCTAGACCTTCCTGGCATGCTTGATCATGAAGCTACGGCTGTCCGTGTACCCATCGGTTATGGGAAGCAAACACGCCCTCATGTCCAAGATCCGCCTGTACATGTCGTAGCATGCATATGTGTCCGTGGCCGCGTAGGTTATGTAGGCTAGATTCAGAGGTACCTCCCACATGTTAAGGTCCTTGGTATCGTTGTCTTCTTTCATGTTGGCGTCTCAGGGGTCGATGATGGTCGCGGCAAGGTCTACCACGGAGTCCTTCTCCCGCCGTTGCCGATGATCTTGTATTGCTTCTGGATGCCGACAAGCTTGTTGCACCAGATGGTCGAATCATCGCGTTCTTCCTTCTCTCCACCGTAGCGAAGGTGCAGTCAGCACTGCTGATGAAACGGGCGAATGCTCCAGAAACTCTGATGGCCCTACAACAGTGGTAGACGAGAACCTCGTCCCGCACACATTCCTAGGCGACGGCGATCCGTTGGTCCCTGTCAGGAGACGAATGGATGGGCACAAGCTCTACTCCTGCGACCTTGTGCTTTCTCATCCTGTTGGTACTGCTTGAACTCGAGGCAGAGCTTCACCAAGTCCGGATCATTGGTGTACATCACATTCAACTTGGTGCAGCCATGGGACTAAATGGCGAACTCAAAGGTGAACTCCTTGCTGAAGTCCATATCCAGCAGGCTCACCCCGCGGATCGCCATTGGAGTCTCTTCAAGTGAACGAGTGGGTAGGCGGCGGCAACAGTTCATTTTTCAGCTCTTGGGGAACTGGATTCTAAACTTGAGTGTGTATAGGCGACAACAGTTACTACCCCTCCCTCGCCCGCTGCACGCCCGGCAGAAGATGCACCCTCGGCGCATTCAAACGCCTCCATTAAGAAACCTACTCTGGCCACACGTCGATTCACAAGAGGGTCTGTATTGGTACTGTAATAACAAGTGTTAGTGGTCACTTTACTTAAATTTAATTAGATTTAATAGAAATTTATTCTTAAAAAAAGCAATGCATTGGCTCGTTCTATCAGTGCCACAGGATCAACATGCACAACAATTAGAATTATTATTCTCATGACGCACACGATCAGCACATTTGTCGCACTTTCACATAGATAATACTAAGTTTAAACTGTTTGTTATTGTTGTTGTCCTCTGCATCATGATGCCGTGTTTCCCAGCATGCAAGATTCAGAACCAACAAATAAGATCCAAATAATAAGTACAACAAAGATGCCTACAGATCTCGTTGATTCCCAGCTTGCAAGATTCAGAACCAACAAATAAGATTCAAATAATAAGTACAACAAAGATGCCTACACATCTCATTGATTCCTAGCTTGCAAGATTCAGAACCAACCCATTAGAGCCTTTTGATAAAGTCAATATCGGGATTAAATCCATCTTGGCTAGTCATGTACAACCCACGAACTTGGCGAATGCTCTTGGCCATCACAACATCTGTAGTTGAGTGTTCCTGTTGGCACAACACAAATAAGAAGAGCATGATTACTATAATAATGGCACTCCTTGAACTCAACCTGCAGCTCCACTTGGATGAGGCCATCCTAGAGTTCCATGATTCAATTGATGCGCCTTTTTCTGCAGTTCACCTAAAATGAAGCAAAGATTGCATCATTCAGCTAGCAAGAAGTACTTGCTCTCGTGAGCTAGCAGGTTCTTCTTTAGTAGTTGCACTAAAATTGAGGAACATTAAGGTTGGCTGTCCGGCTCATGTAAGGTGCAACTATAATTTGCTTATACTTTTGCGCAGTCCACTAAAATAAAGTGCCATTGTGGTGACAGTGACGGCTCATCTTGCAAAGGCTAATAAAATGTTGCACGAGATTACTAGCAGAATTTGACGGAGATTTTGGAAACTCCAATCACCATTTTGTGCAGTTCCACCAAAATTGAGAGATGTTGCCCACGTGACGTTTTAGTTGAACTGCACAAGACACTCATTCAAAAAAATTGTTTTGTGCAGTTCACCAAAAGGTCACAATGGCAACAAGGTGAAATGGATATCCTTATCTGCACAAAAAGATCGAAAGTAAACAATTGCTGGTCAATAAGAATATACAAAACATACACAAAATGAAAATAAGCATCTTAATTATGTTCATGGCAATCACGCAAGGACAGTTGAAATTTTAAAATGTTAGCAATGCTTTATGTTACCGGAAGCATTACGATCAACAATGACATTCGTCAAATATGGGATTACTTTAATGGTGGCATTGCTTGTTTACGGATACAGTAAATCAACAGCAGCTAAAGAGTTAGTTTAAGGGCATGGGACCGTGGGGAAACCAGGACACTCAGCAGCGTAAAGGAGCAACCTACTTATCGTACTGGGGAAAACAGCAGGAGTACCATTTGTAACACAGTTTAATTGCATCATATCACTCGAGGCATTAGATTAACAATAACACTGGTTAGACATGTCCTTAAGGTAACAGTGTGATCACTTCATTTTACATGCGCCCTTACATTAAAAACAACAAAAGGTTGGCATAAGGACATGCGACAGTGGACGCATCAGCACAATGTACCTACAAGGACGCATAAAGTGGTGATGTCGAGTTTGTTCATGCTCTGCGAGGGTAGCAAATCTAATCCTGGAGACCTTTTACTATGTGAGGGCACCAAATCTAATCGTGGAGACCTTTTACTATGTGAGGGCAACAAATCTAATCCTGGAGACCTTTTATTATGTGAGGGCAGCAAATCTAATAATGGACATACTCTGTTGACTTGTCCACTAGCCGCCACTTTCTATCCTTTTTTCAACCAATAATAGATATGTTCCTTATCCAGTTTGTACTGCGTTTTCCCATTATTTCCCTTTTCAACCAAGACACCGGTTGGGTATCCGGTGTCCACTAATTTCACACTATTATTTCCTCTTTGAATCAAGTCCTAGATTCATGCTACAACTTTCCCACCTTTCTTCGTTGTTTGAACCTAGTCCTAGATTCGAATGCATGAAGTATCTTTACCTGTAATAATAGTAAAAATTTAGGTGGCTTTGGAAGAGCTGATCGGAGTAGAAAAAGATCCACATGTAGACATGTGGGGGGCTAGGGCAGTAGAGAAAGGCCGCTTTCAAAGAACTTATACCAAAGGGTCGTCAGGATGTCGGCGGCGGCAGGTCGGATCTACGCACAATACGGCAGGGAGGAAGAAGGATCGGAGGACCTCCCGAGCCGGCACTGTGTCGGAGAGAACGGCATGGGTAGAGGATCGGGCCCCTCCAGCAGCTGTGGGTTTCCTGCATCGCCGGTGATGACCGCGTGAACGATGCACCTAGTCCTCTACACACACCGGTCGAAGGGATCCGGCCGGATATGTGACCAGCGGTGAGCTGAGAGAAAATGCCGCTACCGCTGTCTTGTTTAGATCTGGAGAAGATGAGAGAATGAAGAGAGCAACACTAGTAAAGCAAGCGCTCAGGCCCCTGCGTACATATATAGTGGAGTGATTATCTTTTTCTCTCCACAACAAGCGTTTCAATTTGTGTACGTGGCATTAAAGAAAAGAAACTCTCTATTTAAGGTGACTAACTCTACGACTCCTACTTACTACTAGTAGTAGTATTGTTCACTTGTGCTTCCCGGCCCTACATTCATTGAACAACCCCACGGGTGAATAAACATATAGTACTAGTATTTATATAGAACGAACAAGCTCGAACTATTTTCGTGTAGTTAAAAGTTAAGGGCGGGACTTTTCCCAGGCAGTACGCGCGGTAGTTTTCGCGTAGGCGGTTTGACATAGAGGCGAGGAGGGTGAGGCAGTAGCGGATTCAACTTACTTACTGCTGGAAAGGTTGGGCTGTGCGATTTGATGGGGCGTTACTGCTGCAAAGACTTGTGATATGACTACTCACTATACTCATTAATTACTGGTGGTACGACCAGGTTGATGCCCCCTTCCGTTCCGCACTCTAATCTCGTGCATGACACGTCAACCCGGATGCTGGCTCCCCCACATGTCGGCGAAGTACGTAGTAGTAAGAAGGAGCAAAGAATCATGCTGTATATACTAGTAGTAGTACTACTCATGTCGGAGGAGTGCGAACCACGGCAGCCTGGTGAACTAGTAGTAGAAAGAAGTGTGGTGATATGGCCAAAAAAACAATGTGCTACGGTCCAGACTGTAGCATGTACAGTACTACTCCTCTTTGTTTGGATCCCTGAGTTAGAGCTAGTTTGGGTTGAAATAGCCTCAAATTATCCAAACAGGAGGGGTTAGTTTGAGCTAGTTTGCTCTAACCCAGCTAAAAAACCTAGCCTGGTGGAGAGGTTCTAATTGGGTTAGTTCTCCTCGGGCCCACTAAAAGAGAACTAAAAAAATCTCCCCTGCCTGCAGCAGATCGCTCCCTCTGCCCCCCCCCCTCGCACGACTCCTCTCTGTTCCCCATCGGGCCGCCCGCCCAAGCGCCGCTCGCCCTCTCCCTCTGGCCTCCGCCGCCCTCCTCCGGCCGCCCTCTCCCTCTGGCCTTCGAAGCTCGCCCCGCTCCCCCTTCATCGGTCGTTTTTCTCCCTCTGTCATGCGCGGCGGTGGCACATCTACCATGGAGGTCTCGAGAGGGTGAGTTTGTTCGTTCCTTCTCTGTCTCATAGCCATATCATTGATCTTGCTCGCTCTAGCGCTAATTCTGATTTGGAAAAGTAGATCCCAATTAAACTTGGTATAGATTTGTGGTGCACACATGTAATTGTTTGATGCTGCTTGAGGAGGTAATAAATCTTTCTAGAGGCCCAAACATTCAGTTCACCTTTCGCAAGAGGGGCTTCGGGCTCCCTCCCTATCATGAATGCCTTCTGTGATGAGTTAGCTCATGCTTTGTTTCATGGAGTATATTTTTTTGTGAAGCTTGATTGACGACTTGTATGTTTAAGTGGGATATCTCATTTGTATGGAAAAAGTAAAATTTATCATGTTTTGCATGCTTGAGTTGTAAAGATGGTTCGTTTATGTCAATTGTGAGCGGGAGGAGGCCACACAAGGGTCCAAAGTAGTCAAATGATTGAGAAAGAACATTTATTGTCAATCTAACCCTGCCATCCATACACCTCTTTGGTTTAGAGTTAGTTCATGGCTAGAATCTAACTCTAACCTCTAACTAAGTTAGACTTCTCCTCGTCTCGGTTCATCGCCATCATACTTTCCCCATTCCTGTGTGATCAGTATCCTGCGAATCAAAGAGTCCCTTAGAATGGTTTAGGTCCGGTCGTTTTTTATAAATGTCTTATGTCCAAAATTTAATGAACGTGCTCTGGTTTCTACGAAAATAATCTGGTTTCATGTAGTAATTCATTTATTCTTCTGTGGGGGGTTTGCATGTAATTCGTGAGGTCTGAAATGTAAATTACCCCGGCATATGCTCCGAGTCGTGCATGCACTATGACCCAGATGCTCTATGTCCCACATGTCGGCGAAAGGGAGCACGTGGAAATAGCCTAGGAGTACATATAGGAGGACAAATGCGTGAAAAAATATGTACGGTGAAGCATAGCTTCAGTTCGAAAAGGAGACCTAAAGTGATGACAGGTATAGGTCGCACGCACCCAACTAGTGGTACTAGACATATGACTACTTTTTCCCTAAAAAAAGAGGTGCGAGTGCTCAGTACTCCTATTCTATCAACACGAGTCTCATCTAACAACAGCGTCCGTGCTACGGCTAGCTCTTCTCCCTCATTTCTCTCTTCTAATTCTAAACTTAGTCGACGCCCTGTGGGCGGGGTGGGGATTTGTCGATGGTTGGTTTGCTCAACTGCGGCCCCACCTCATAGTGACAACGTTACGACTTGAATAAAAATGCCATATACTCCCTCCGTTCCTAAATATAAGCCTTTTTAGATATTTGAAATGGGATACAACATATGGATGTATGTAGACATATTTTAGAGTGTAGATTCACTCATTTTGCTCCGTATGTAGTCACTTGTTGGAATCTCTAGAAATACTTATATTTCGAAACGGAGGGAGTACTATTCTAATAAAACATTAAGGCCACGAGGCGATACAGTGCTGGTTACAGGAGGCAAGAACAAGAGATGCATCCATCAACGATGTCCACCTCCTCGACTCAGGGCGCTGGCACACTGAACAGCGGCTAAGTAGCAGCGGCTTTCGTGGCCAGGTCGACGTGCTTCTGAACAATGGCGTCCAAAGATTCCAGCCGCTGGAAGAAAGCCAACGTCTTTCTGTCCTCACTGGCCTTGTAGTGGCCTATGTAGACGATTTCCTCGTAGACATGGATGTGCAGGTCGACGGTTTCTTGCATGGCGAGGCACTGCATGGCGAGCGCGGCCTTGAGGTGCACATTCTTCATCGCGACCTCCGCCACCTGCAGGGCCACCAGGGCTTGAAAGAGTTTCTCACCATGGAGGTCGATGAGAGTGGCAGGCAATGAGGAGCCTGGGCGCGCGGGCTGGAGCAGTACGGTAAGGTCGTCCGCGTGCTTCTTGACAGCGGTGAACTTGCGGATGGAGTTGACCATCATGTCGTCCATGCGAGAGGTGAAGCAGGCGTCGGTGAGGGCTACGACGCTGGCGGTCGCCAGCACCGTCTAGAAACGCTATGCGGTGCGGGGCCGCAGGCCGGCGCCTTGGATGATTTGGCACAACCGACTGCCGCTCGCGTCCATCGCCTCCATAGGTGTTTGTGGCTTCTAGTCACTTGGCCTTGGATTGGAGTGAGCAATGTTGCGCAGAGACTAGGAGTTGATGGATTGGAGTGGTGGGGTGCCTTTATATGAGAGTCCAAACTCTGTTGCATTCACATCGTGCTGCCTCTATTCTGCTTCTCCAATTAATTCCCTCTGCATGTAATTGAGGATACATCATTGACCGTTCAACGTCTCGGGAACGAATACCCTCTCCCTCCTTGGCATTCAAGCACCTATGGAGGCGACTGCCGCTCGCGTCTATCACGTGTCAGGAGACGTTCCCGTCGACGACGAGGTGCCTATGGTGACTTCGTAAATTTCAAGATGATAGTATGCCGGCTCAGTCTTTCGGAGGTGCTCATAGGGGTAGGGTGTGCGTGTGTGCGTTCATAGGGTTGAGTGTATGCACGTGTATATGAGCGCTTGCGTCTGTACTGTGTTAAAAAACGTAAATGCGTGTCAAAAAGAGACTAGTCAGTACTAGTATACTCAATATTGTGCACCGTGACCAAGGCGGAGAGGAAAACGAGAGAACTACGTATTTATTTACGGTGTAGATTCACTCATTTTGCTCCATATGTACTCCGTCTCGGTGTAGTCTAGTCACTTTTTGAAATCTCTAGAAAGGCAAATACTCCTTTCTGGTTTACAGGGCTATACTAGCAAGTACTACAACAGTGGGCTCAGATATCAATTTTGTCTCATGCAAGAGCCTGGCTATATGCGTGCTCCAAGGTTCGCAACTGCCACGTTCGGGTTGTGCTTGGCTCTTCACCTCTTCGAGAAGACGAACAATGATGTTACTACTACTGCTTCTACATTATCGAATCCACTGCTGCATGTCTGTCCACCGCGAGCGGGAGGGATAGCTTGTTGTAGTACTATAAGCAAAAGCTTGTCCTCGTCTGTGAGCCACTGTGCGCATGGGAGAGGGAGAAGGCGTGTGGTAGTAAAATTAAGCTTCTCCTCATTGTGCGAGTTGACGCGACACATCATAGCACTAGCTCCACATGGTTGCCTCTAAACTTGGCTGAAAGACCCACAGTGTACAATATATTTGCTGCAGCCTCTAACATTTACACCACCACAAATTAAAATATATATTCCTGTCTTGACCAGATGAGCGTGCAAACTACAATCACCAGGATGACATGTAGGGCCAGAAGATTATTCTAATAAAAAAGCTTCAAGACGGCCTCATAGCATGGAGCCGACCCCACCGATTTTAAGCTTACAGGCACGGTACACGCTATCCTAGACTACTCTACACATGAAACTGCCACACAAGCGTCCGGGCTGCGCTTGGCTCTTCGCCTCTTCGGGAAGTCAAACAATGATGGAGTACTACTGCAGTGAAGGAGTACTACAATATGCTTCTGGCCATCTGACACCGATTGAACTGCTGCATAACCACCGCGTGCGGGAGGGAGAGCGTTTAGCGAAAGCTTCTCCTAGTCCTGCCAGCCACCACGCTCATGGGCGAGGGAGGGACGCAGCTTCATTGACTTACTGCTCCTGCCTTTGCGTGTATGACAGGTGGGCCCAACAGGTGGGTGGCCCACCTGTCATGCAGCCAAAGGCAGGTGCAGTTAAGGCACCGGAGCTGAGTCCACGAGGGAGAGGACGTTGTAGTAATCAAACTTCTCTGTCTTGTACGAGTTGACGCGACACATCAAAGCACTACACTCGATATATTTCAATAATTTGCGTTTACCGATGCATTAATTACAACACATGCATGCATGCGGTGACTCTCCTTTTGATACTTGCATGTGTTGATTTAATGCACCTTGAAGTAGTATGAATATGTGATGGTAAAGCTTTGTAATGCCCCGGCCCTAAAGCGAGAGATGGTTGTGCACGAGAAGGGAGAGATCATGCAGACAGACTAGGACCTAACAATGGAGCTCTCTATGGTCTCGACGGACCTCACCTTGCTCCACTGCCCCTTGTGCCTCCACCCCTTGAAGCCTCCAGTGTATGAGGTTTGAATACACCTTGTCCATTCGGCTGATCGAGTAAGGTGCAGGGTTCTTGATTGATGTGTTGTTCGATTGATTTGTGCAGTGCAAGGGAGGGCACCTGGCCTGCGCGGACTGCCGCGTCGAGCGCCCCGAGAACCAGCGGCAGTGCCAGAAGTGCGAGCGCGGCGGTGACTTCGACGTGCGGATCACGGTGGTGGACGCCGTCCTCTCCTCGGCGAGGGTGGAGTGCATGCACGAAGGCTGTGGGCTCTACGTCACTTACCACAAGCTCGCCGATCACCAGAGCATGTGTCCGCTCGCGTGCTAGAAATGCCTCGTGCCCGTCTATGGCTACGAAGGCCCGCCACCGGCGCTCTCCCACCACATCAGCACCGTGCATCCCAAGCCCGTGCATAGGATCTAGTACGGCAAGGTGCTCCAGCTGCAAGTGCTGCTGTCAGAGCCACGACTCTTGCCGTTCGCGGAGGAGGACGACCGCGGGTTTTTCTCGGTCGGTGGCGTGCTCGTCATCGGCACGCCTATCACCGTGTCGGTCGTCTGCTTCAGAGCGGGGTCGTCCCCACTGCCGCACTACATGGCCAAGCTATGGGCGAATGACCCGCCGGGGGAGCCCAAAGGCAGGACCGACGCCGTCAAGGTGGAAATGGAGGTGACTAGCAGCAAGGATCCCGTCGACGTCGCCGTGCAGGAGCTGACCATCTTCACAGTTCTACCCAAGCTGCTGGCCGGGGCTAAGCTGGTGTCCCTCCACATTCAGATTGAAAATCTCACGTCCTAAATGATTCTACAGTGCCTTCTGTTTACCTTAGTAATATGCTAATATAGGGGTTAGCTTGGTCTACTTTAGCTTAAGAGATAGTGGGTTTTGGTGGCAATGCAGCAATTACTTCGACTTCAGATCAGCAGTTAAAGTAATTTCCAACAGTCGAACGGATATTTTGTGTCTGTTGGATATAAAGATCCTTTGGGTAAGAAGTATAGCAGCTTATATGCTTGTTTGTTCATGAAGTGTTGCATACTTGTGCGAGTTGATGCGACACATCAAAGTAGTACTACTACTAGTAGTACTCCCTCCGATCCTAATTTCTCTGCGCCTCGCCATCACTAAGGGTTAACACTGCCCACGTTACGCCATCCGGGAATAGTTCGAAACTAGAATCGTCAATAAATTTTGAGCTTGCGTCTCGTCACATTCCAAATTACTACTACCACGCTATATTTAATTGCAAACTTGTTCACACCGATCACAACCTAAATGGTTTCCCACTTAGGAGCGTATTAGTACTCGGTTATAAATACTACTATGCCAAGATGACTGCACATTCCTCCTCAACTCCTCACCCACAAAACCAAACAAGTCATTCAGCATCCTTCCCTTGCGTCTGCCATGGCCAGCGTGAGATCTGGGTTGAGATATTACCACCAGGGAGAGGCGAGCATGGAAGTGGAAGCACGAGAGATGTCCCGCCTCGCCGCGAAAGCAGCCGACATGTCCAGCCGCGCCATCGATGCAGCAGACTGGTCTGGCCACACCGTGGAAGCAACAGAGATGTCCCGCTGCGCCGGATGCAGCAGAGATGTCCCGGCACTCCGCGACGGCCTGGGAAAATGTCTTGCGAGCAGGCGACGGCTCTTACAGGCGCATGCATGCGATCGTCCATAGCCAGATGGATCAGATCTTCGGCTGGGCGAGGTTCCAGGACGACATGAAAGCCTCGTTTGAACAGGCTACCAGCGTCATCCGACAACTAAGGGAGTGCATTGAGAGGCTCCGGGCCGAGCACGACCTGCTGAGGGCGAAGATCGTCCGAGGTGCAGAGCAGCAGGAGGAGACCAGTGCCTTGTTGAAGAGGACCGGCGTCATCGTCAAGAAACTTATTGACAAGAATGACATGCTCCACATCGAGTGCCAAAGTCTGGTGGAGGAATCCGTGGATGCCCTCAAGAAGCGTCTTGAGGACACGACAGAGCTCATCGCGGCTCGTCCGGGAGACTAGTTCCCGCGGCCTGCAACAACGCATCAAGAAAGTAGAGATCAGCGAGCCAGATCATTGTCTTCCTTCTTGTTTTGCCCTTGTGTATTTCGGGTGTAGCCGCATGTGGCTTTTTTAATTATCTTCCTAATTATGCAAGAGACAATTATTATCCACTGTCGTCGTCCTTATATATTCATCAATCTTGCTATAAGTCGCAGTAGATGCTATATAGGTCCGTCGGATCTTACATCAAGATCCGTGCAAATTTTTCTTTTCAGATTTTCATTTCTCTCTCTTAAATTTCAGTCGAGCGAGACATAGCCACGCCATTAAAGACAGGCTCGGGCACCATTAGTGGAGACCTTGGGAGAGAGGTGGACGGTAGATGGAGGTCAAAGGGCTCTCTCCCGATAAGCACGCGTGGGGGTCTGATCGCATGCCTCCTGTACTCAAATAGCTACCCTGCACAGCGCCTCCTAGCTAATAAAAAAGGGGATGCGTGGCGGCACGTAAATGGTAAATAGAACGCCCACGGTTTCAATAATACTTGTGTTTCCGATTGTAATGTGACAACACTTGTTCCAAAATGACTTTGTTGATTGTTAATGTGTGCTCCTTCGCAAATCGGACATCAAAATTACTAGAGCATGTTGGTGCCATGTCATGACACCAAGCCAAGTTTCATGATTTTCATGCGTGTTTTGGATTTACAGGAATTGAAAAACCAAGTTTCTCAATGTTTCCAGCCGAGCCACAACGCCCAGATGTTTGAATTTAATTCCCATTTCTTTCATGGGACCTAGAAATTTACCCGAGGACGCACATGTGATTTTTCAACCAACTTTGGTACACTGGAGCATGTGCTTGTATTTCAAATTTGAATTATGCACACAAAGGTGACACGTTCCCTCTCAAAATGATGAGCCTTCTTGAGAGAAGCTCTGGTTTGCAAGAAACTTATACCAAAACCTGTTCCTATTCTGCCAAGTTTCAAGATTTTCAGGCGTGTCTTGGATTTACAAGAAATTTGAAACCAAGTTTCTCAATGTTCTCGGCCGAGCCAAGATGCCCAGATGTTTGAATTTCATTCCCATTTCTTGCATGGGTCCTAGAAATTCACCCGAGGACACACATGTGATTTTTCAACCAACTTTGGTGCACGGGAGCATGTGCTTGTAGTTCAAATTTGAATTATGCACATTAAATGACCGGAAACTCAATTAATGTATAAAAAAATCCCAAACGAACCCGGAATAATTCCGAAATTTAATAGAGCACTCATGTAGTTCTATGTTTCCTTTGTAAAGAAACTCAAGGGGGGCAGCGTATATTGTTTCACACTCAAAGGTGACACGTTCCCTCTCCGAACCATGAGCCTTCTTGAAAGAAGCTCCGGTTTGCAAGAAGCTTATACCAAAACTTGTTCCTATTCGGCCAATTTTTTTACAAGAGCATGGTAGTACGATGACATGACACCATGCCAAGTTTCATGATTTTCAGGCGTGTTTTGGATTTACAAGAATTCTAAAACCAAGTTTCTCAATGTTCTCGGCCGAGCCACGATGCCCAGATGTTTGAATTTCATTCCCATTTCTTGCATGGGACCTAGAAATTCACCCGAGGACACACATGTGATTTTTCAACCAACTTTGGTTCACGGGAGCATGTGCTTGTAGTTCAAATTTGAATTATGCACATTAACTGACCAGAAACTCAATTAATGTATAAAAAAGGCCAAACGAACCTGGAATAATTCCAAAATTTAACAGGGCACTCATCTAGTTCTATGTTGCCTCTATAAAGAAACTCAAGGGGGGGCAGCGTATATCGTTTGACACTCAAAGGTGACACATTCCCTCTCAGAACCACAAGCCTTCTTGAGAGAAGCTCCGGTTTGCAAGAAGCTTAACCAAAACATGTTCCAAATCGGCTCAAATTTTTACCACAACATGTTAGTGCCATGACATGACACCATGCCAAGTATCATGATTTCCAGGCGAGTTTTGGATTTACATGAATTTAAAAACCAAGTTTCTCGATGTTCTCGGCCGAGTCACGACGCCCAGATGTTTGAGATTCATTCCCATTTCTTGCATGGGACCTAGAAATTCACCCAGGGACACAAATGTGATTTTTCAACCAACTTTGGTGCACTGGAGCATGTGCTTGCAGTTCAAATTTGAATTATGCACATTAAATGTCTAGAAACTCAATGAATGTTAAAAATGGCCAAACGAACCCGGAATAATTCCAAAATTTAACAGGCCACTCATATAGTTCTATGTTTCCTTTGTAAAGAAAATCAGGGGGGAGGCAGCGTATATCGTTTCGCACACAAAGGGTACACGTTCCCTCTCGGAACCACGAGGCTTGTTGAGAGAATCTCTGGTTGCAAGAAGCTTAGACCAAAACTTGTCCCAATTCAGCCAAAAATTATACATATGAAAACAGGGTTTAGATTATCCTGAACATCTCGCCACCTAGACCAATGTACTCTGATTTGTATTCAACATAAAATGGATACAAATATTTGAATTGGAGATCATATGTTACATGTAGTTCATAGTGAAATATGATTACTGCTATATGTATGGTTTTTGTTATCAAGATAATATTTAAATGATTGTATAACTTGACAACAATTGTATTCAAATTAGGAAAATTGATTCAAATTTAGTCCATATTGTAGACGACAATATATATGCTCATAGGGTGGAGTAAAATGTTCATATATGATGGAAGATAAAAATGTAGGACTACATCCATTATAAACCGCAAGGTCACCTAATGATATATTCGAATTCAACATAACGTGGATTCAAAATTTGAAATTCGAGATCCTTGCATTTGTAATCATATAAAAAGGGACATGACTCTTTCTTTTGGTGGGAATTGATTTGTTTTTTGTTGTTGTTGAGGGAAGTGTGAATCGATTAGGTACTGTACAGGGTAATCTTGTTCTCCCGATTTTTTTTTACGTTTTTCTTGTAGTTTTTTCAATAACATTGATAGTAATATAGTAAAAGGGGACATGACTCTCTTGTGTCTTGTATGAATTGTTTTTTGTACACGTTAAGTTTGTTCTGCCGAACAAGGAATCCGCGCCTTGTTATCCCGAAATTTTCAAGCTCGAGTATCTTTTATCTCATCTACTTTGAAACTCCCGCCTCTTCAACCCGCGCCGCGCCTTGTTATCCTGAAATTTTGACGCACGCGCAAACTCCCTCCTTATTCGAAATTGGTCCCGCAGCCCAGACACGTGAAATTCCCCTTCTACCCCTCAACCGGAAATACCGGCACGACGTCGCGGTGTCAAAACCAGTGGGGGTACGTTGGTAACTTACCCTACATTTTGAACAAGCACGTCCCTAAGCCATGGCTCCCCCTACCTTCCCCTTCGTCCCCCCATTCGTACACCGAGGCTGACAAAACCCGCGAAACCCCACGCTCCTCCGTCGGCCCCTCGACCACCGCCTAGCCGGAGACTCTTCCCCGACGATGTCGTCCACCGCAACAACTCGCCGTCCCTCATCCACTGCATCGGATGAGGATCCGTCGTCGATCTCGTCGTCCAGCCGGATCAGCCGCCCCGTCCTCCACCTCCAAGGAGCTGCCCCGACGTTCGCCTCATCTATCGCACCACCTCCATCCCCATAACCCCATCTTGACCTGCCCCACTAGAACCGCAACACCCTCACCAATTCCTCTGATGAATTCGAGGCCAACTCGGCACCACCAAGGAGGTTCTGCACTCACCGCTGCATTTTATCATTTATTCAATCTCACGGTGCTGTCGGTGCTCGATACCGAGCAGCCTTGGCGGGTCTCCATCGACGGCACCGTCGCCGGCCACTTCATCCATGGCGTCTCTCCCCCATGTCGTTGCTTCTTCGGCGTTGACTTCTACACCAGCACTAGCTGCAGCTGCTCCGGCTCTCGCTCGCGCTGCTGCTACTGCTACAGCTCTCGCTCGTGCTGCTACTGCTACTGCTCCCGCTCTCACTCACGCTGCTGTTGCTGCTGCTCCGGCTCTCGCTGTGGCTCTGTTCTTGCTGTCAGTCATGCTGGTGCACTGCTCTGCTCTGCTATTGCTGTCGGTCGCGCTGCTGCTCCGCTCTTGCTCTCGTTCATGCTACTGCTCTACTCTTGCTCTCGCTCGCGCTGCTGCTGCTGCACAACCTCCGGCAGCTACAGGAGTTGCTGCTTTAGCACTCGCTCGCGGTGCTGCTGCACGACTTGCTCGCTGCTAGTGCGTTCCCTGCTCGAGCGTCTTCTAATTTAGATCACTACTTCTCTGCTACTAGTGCTCAAACGCCCTAAACATCTATTGTAATGCTCTGCTACTAGTTCAATCAGTTTCGAAAGTAAAATTCAGTTTCTTAAGTTAAGTTCAGAGTGAACAGTATTTACAGCATCTGTCGGAGCGGCCGTGGTGCGGCTGATGCGTTTTACATCTAGCACTTTATGATGATGTATTTTACATCATCTATTGCAGATGATATTAGAGTCCCACTTCATATTAACGTTTTCTGTCTTGTCCTGCTTCAGCCTCGCCACCGTAAACCTCACAGGAGCTGCTCCAACGACGGAACCGTCCATCACAGCGGAGCAGTACCCTCGGCGCCGTTTCCAGAGGCCTTAGATGTTCTTCCCCACCTCCGACAGTCACACCAGCATCACCATCCTCCACGTCCAACCCAATGATGCTGAGGTCGACAAGGCTATGCCAAAGAGGTTGTACACTCGTTGCATCAGTTTGTTACTCTGCATTCATGTCGATCCCTCAGGGATCCTTTGCTATGGAACTACTATTGTACTACTATTCGTGCATTTGGTTAGAAGGATTTTTTTCCTTCGGTGTCTCTTTCAAAGAAAAAACATAGGAATTTTAATATCCACTTGGACGTCCTTTTCAAATTAATATGCATGAAGAACAGGACTAATTGCATTACTGGCATAATAAGATTCTTATTTTTTCATTTTCACGTGGTTTGACTTTGATTTGACCATGTTTCTCCATTCCTGTGTTCTTCCAATTCATGTGAACCAATCACCCAGGTTGACAGAAATCCTATGTTTCCAAATGCTCTATTTTGCACATGCATTCCTATATTATTCCTGTGTTTTTCCTGTCCCTACGTTTATAGAATCTTCCAATTCTAAGGATCCCTTACAGATTTACTTCATTTTCAGATAGGCGTCAAAGAAAACTCTGTGTGTTATGTCCTGCTCCTGCCGTGCCGTCATCCACCCCACCTGAGGTGCACCATCGACAGAAGCGTTCACTGCAGCAGAGATTCCCCTGCGGACTTTTTTTCGCCGCCTCAGATCATCTTCCCCATTGCCGGCAGCCACGCCAACTGCATTACCATCATCGACTAAGCAGATGAACCTGAGGACTACACAGTTCCAGAAGAGAGGTCGCAGTCTTTCATGTTTTCTTATGTTATACAACCGTTATTATTACCTGCTACTTTGTCGTTCAAACTTGAGTTTTAAAGTGCCCGTGGGTCTCATATCGAGGCAGCAATGAATAGTATCTGTCTACTATATGTTTCATCTCGGGTCTTCTATGTGGTTCATGTTGGGTGGGCAACAAACAGTAGATGATCCATTGTCTGTCTTTTTAAACTGAAGCTATAATCTACCAGCTATTAATAGTTTTGGATCTATCCACTCGTTTGCTACCATCAGTCTTGATTTCTGCATGCACCCCTCAGGCCTTACAAAATCGAACCAAGTTTTTTATTATGCATGTCAGTTACTGTACACAATCGTACTGAACATGTAGAGAAAAAGAGAAGACCATTGTGTGGGAATATAATGTCATGAAGACGCCGCTCCATGGTGGGCGAAGTGGCCCCCCTCCAGCCATTCCAGATTGTATTCCAGAGGAAGATAACTGTTCAGATGAGGATTCAGAGGGAGCCGACCACTCCTATTTACCACCTGAGGTGTTTGCTCTAACCTGGTATGCAGATGTTGGTCATATCATGCATATGGCGCCTTGCATTGCTTACATTATACATCTTATATGTCATCAGCTTAGTTTAGATTTGCTTTATGTGAATGCCACCTGTTGGTTTCTATATTATACTCCCATCGTTCCTAAATAGTTGTCTTTTTAGAAACTTCAACAAGTGACTACATACGGAGCAAAATGAGTGAATCTACACTCTAAAATATGTCTATATACATCCGTATGTGGTAGTCCATTTGAAATCTCTAAAAAGACAAATATTTAGGAACGGAGAGTGTATATGGGAATTATGCCATGCCATCTTCTTTAGCCAGGCATCATATACGTGAATCATGCAAAATTTTTTCATAATGTATTCCATTTGTCAACAATGTTTATACATTCATCTACTCTTCCTATGCATCAGCCATTTGAGTCGGTCATGGGAAAACCTGGAGTGAAAACAAGGTCTTCTGAGCAGGCAGTGCTACCTGTCGATGCAGATTTCCTGCTGGCTACAGATAGCTCCTCAGAGGAGGATTCAGAGACACATGACCATGTTTTTCAGCTAGTTATCATATATGTGAATTATGCACCGCCATGTAGCCAGGCATCATATATGTGAATTATCTCATGCCATCTTTTTATTCATTACATATTCCATTTGTCGACAATCTGTGTATATTGAACTACTCTTCATGTGTATCAGCCATTTGATCCGGTTATGGAAAAATCAGGAGTGAAAACAAGGTCTTCAGAGAAGGCAATGGTACTTGTTGAAGCATATATCTCGATGGTTTCAGGGAGC